>NC_141135.1:74731547-77131547 GCF_053477565.2 Lygodium microphyllum
TGTATGATGTGCTTTTGATGCCAAATGGATTGATTCCATCCATACCTAAACCAAATCTCAAATTTCTTGGCTCTTCTTTGAAAATGGGCCACAAATTGTCTATATGTTGCCATGCCGGTGTGTCTGCAGGGATCCTCCATTTTCTATCACTTGAACGATGACTAGCATGCCATGACATGAGCTTTTCAATAGACTTACACTTGAACATAAGTTGAATACATGGAACAATCGAAAAATGTTGCAAAACCTTACGAGGCACATCCATTGACTTCATTGCCACTTCATATCTTGATTCACCACAAATAGGACACTCTTGTGCGAACTCATGAATCCAACGAAATAAGACACAATCATTGACACATGCATGGATCTTGACATAATCGAGGCCTCCCAGAGATGTCAAGTAATGTCTTGCTTGCTCTCTCTTAGTTGGCATTTTGTTTCCTTTTGAAAGTATTTGTGATAATAACCTATATATATTTTTAAAAGTGAGTTTTAAAACCAGCAACATATATTTGTGTCTGATTTCAAAATAGAACAATTAATATTATGATTCATAAGCCAAACTGAATTGATACCTACTTCAATAACGCATTCAAACTGACATTACTCCATCCATAAATTGTTGGCAAGTTAAGTGTCTCGAGGGACGCACGAAGAACGGAGTACGTGCAACCTTCATACAATGGAGTAAATGACGCTATGTATAGTGGGTCATCTAGCTTCGTAGAGTGACCTTCTCCCCAAACCGGTTGCAAAAATAGATCGTCTACCATGTTGTCCAAAATCTCATCCTCTATAACTTGATGGGGCATTTCATGAGGGCTACTATCATGGTCGTCAGTCTCCACTCTTCTTGAAGATTCTGCCTCCTCGCGTCGACATTTTGCATCCTCTCGACGCTCGAGAGGGAGCATCTGAGGATGTGACATTGCATCCTGCTCAACCACAAAAGGGAGTTACATGTACGTTGATATATATTGAGTAACATAGACTAGCAATCTTAGTGTTAAAAACAATGAATATCGGTGATTTTTCTCGGTCCCATTCTCCATACATGTTGAGGTGTGACATTGCACCTTGACGTGCTCGAAAAATACACCCTCGACAACGATCACATATGCATTTAATTTTTCATCGTAGCCATGCATCTCGATTATGAAGACGTAATGTTTTATCCTCACTTGAGGATGTGCTTGTTGACTCATCATCATGCACCGTACTAGGTGACGACGATGACATGATTTAACCTAATTCATGACAACATCAAATTTGTTATTAATATGTTTACATAAAAACTTCAAGGCGTATTAATTATTCTAAGATATTCAATTTTAAATACACAAAACTTATCATAAATACATAAAAACTTATTATAAGACTCAGGGGGGTCACTTATGAATATATGTATATATAATGTGAGTTCAAAATAAGGGGTTTTTAAAGCACCATTTTTATACATTTTTTTACATACAGAAGGGTGTCATATAAAGGGGTTACTTACAAATTGAATAGAAAAGGGTTGTGTTTTATTCAAGAAAAATTCACAGATTAGGATATTTATAAATAGGCCATGAATGCAGGTTATATAGAGAATATATATATGCTTACTATCAAAACTTATCTTAAATACAAAAACTTATGATAAAAATGTAAGTGCGCTAAATGCGCATCTATATCTGCGTCTAACTGCGCGTCTACATCTGCGTCTATCTACGCGTCTAACTCCACGTCTATTAGCACATTTACATAAATTTAGATGCGTATATACACGCAAAAATAGATGCAAACGTCAAAATTCAAAAGATACAAGCGATTTCTTTTCAAACTGTACATTTCTTGTGTTTTTTGTGCGTTCTGAAGCTCGAGTTCAGCCGACATGCAGTCTACCTCCACTAGTCTCTTCATAACTCGCCCCTTCTTTCACTTCAAAGAGACAAGAAGGGAAAGAAGACAGCTAAAGAGAAGAAAGCCAAGGAGAGGAAGAAAGAGAGAACAAAAGAGAGGAGAACAAGAGGAACAAGAGGCAAAGAGAGGAGACAACAAGCAGCAAGCATCAAGGGAGAACAACTCACCAAGGAGAGGAAGAAGGGGAAGGAAGCAGCGCCACCACCCGTCCACACCCAAGACCCAAGGTGAGTCCTCTCTCTCTCTCTCTCTCTCTCTCTCTCTCTCTCTCTCTCTCTCTCTCTCTCTCTCTCTCTCTCTCTCTCTCTCTCTCTGTATTAGGATCTATGGTTGAAGTTTTTATATCACAAATAAGTCATGGATGGCAGTTGTCGGATTGAGAGCGGCCGACTTAGCGTGTTTGACAGCGCATGTAGATTCCAATGCAGACACAGACATAGACACGTAGCTATGTTTGCTGTCATCGCGTCTACAGTCGCATCTCCAAGCGTGTGTATTTTGCATCTCAGACGCGAGAATACACGTGTTCTGCCCAGAAGCTTTGACTTCAAAGAAGCGTCTGAGAGCACGTCTATTCTACATCTCAGACACAAATATACACGCGCTCTGACCCAGAAGGTTTGACTTCAGAGAAGCGTCTGAGAGCACGTCTATTCTACATCTCAGACGTGAATATACACGTGCCAGCTCTAATAAAAAAACAAGTTTTTATTTCTAGAATTGTACGAACATGTTACACAATAGTACAGTTTACAAAATATTACAGTTTAGCAAATTTGTCTTATTCCTGTGTTTTTTTGTAGATGTCACATCCTGGTTCATCTAGCAATGACCCAAATTTGGAGCGCATATGATACATTGGGCTTGTTTAGCAGAGGGGTCAATGCTTTTTTTGGAGGTTTTTCTAGTAAGGAAGACTTCATGGGAGAAATGACTAGACACCTTGGCCGCTCTCCCACAAGCAGACGAGGTGTTCAGCGTCATGTCTGGAATGCCTCTGATGTCTTTGCCTGGCACTGCTTCCCAAATACCAAATGTCCAAACTCCAATTGCAGGCACTCCACGTGCAGCGCCTGTACATGCATCGGCTGAAGCACAAGCGTCAGCCGACGCATGTGCATTTGCGGAAGCACATGCATCCAGCAAAGCAGAGGGTAGTCGATAGAGAGGGAGGAGGAAGAGTCGAGGGGGAGGACGAGGCTTGTGTGGAGGTTACCTATTAGGAGGTGGCGAGCGATCACCCTCACCAGAAGATCACGTAGAGGAGCATGTACACCAGTACCATAGAGTTACAAATACTGGTGGCATCTTCTATGATGATGAAGGAAGGGATGTAATGGCATACATGAGGAGCGTCATGCATGTGATGTATAAAGATTGTTTCATTTACTTCAAGAATCAGAAAAGCGGCTTGTGGCAGGAGGTATTGAGGGGGGTTGTCCATACGAGGTACCCAAATCCTGAGGGTCAGCGATTCTCGGATGATTGGGGACGCAGAAAAGTGAGGGATTTGCTTCACAACAAAAGATCCCACCTCATGACATGCACCAGGGAGTCACCGCGGAGACAAGAGGAGGGGCGTGGAGCCTATAGCCAACCACCTATGTACCACCACATAGAGTGGAAGAAAGCCAAGAAGAAAGCAGCAGAGAAAGTGAAGAGTCTCCAACACGCAGAGGCGCGATGCATCCAAATGGAAACCATGGGATCGATCGGGCGACAGAGAGTCGTGGGAGGCTGAGTTTGTAAGTATATTTTGATTTCTAGTTTTTTAACATTTATATATTTTTTAATTCTTTATATAATGTATTCTAATACATTGTGTCTCATAATTGTTTATATATCATAATTATTTTACAGACTACTATCGTTGGTAGGATACCTACTCCTAGAGAGGTAGGTTACCATCGAGGTCATAACCGCGCAGCCACATGGCTTCACTTCTATGAGGAGGGTCTTATCGCTAAGGAGCAATACAACCGGGCTATGAGGATTCGACAGCCAGAGAAGGTATGTTTTTCTTGCTTTCCTATTAAAAGTATAGCTAATTATAACTTTTTCTTTGCAATTGTACGTAAGCAACCTTGATCTTTTGTGTGTGTAGGTAAACCCCGATGTGGAGCATAGCGAGGAGAGGGATAGCGACGCTAGTAGCGATGGTGGTGCTAGCGAAGATGTTTCTTCTTCAAATTCGTAGAGGAGCATCATACCTCCTCTATGGCCTTGTTTGCTTGTATATCTATTATCCATCTTTGAGCCTATTGTTTGCGGCAGGTCGCAAGCACTTAAACTCCCCATGTATATACATTTTATATATAATGAATACATGGATTTTTGTTTTCAATTCTCGTGCCTTCAGATCCATTCTGTTTTTCCCAAATGCACAATTTGATGTATGGGAGGGGAAAAAAAAAAACCAAAGAACATGTTGCAAAGCAACCACATGCTCTCTGGTTTTTTTTTCCAATTCTATGCTTCGCGTCTATTTGCGCGTCTAAATTGCAGAAAACGTGCGTCTATACTCGCGTCTAGAATGCAGAGTACACGCACCCATACACGCGCTATATAATTCAAATTAATAAAAAGAAATTAAATATCTTTTTAAAAAAAGGAGATTTTTGGTTTTGCATTCACGTCTATTGGCGCATATAAAAGCGCGTCTATGCACGTGTCTATGTGCCCGTCTAATCTTCCATGTAGGCGCGCTTGTAGACGCACAAAAGAAATTAAATAAATAATAATTTTGGTTTTCATATGTGCATATATTGATGCGTGTATATGGGCATCTAAAGCACGTCTATTGGTGCGTGTGGATTTCATTATACATGCGACTATAGACGCGAAATGGTACACGCATAAATAGACGCGCCCGTAAGATTTTCTCTCAGTTCAAAAATCGTGTTGTCAAAGAGTTTACTGTTCATAATATAAATCATGGGATTCTTATGAACGCAGAAGAGCTTCACTGGAAGTTATATGAGAAATTTGCATACAAAAATCAGACATTGTTATCCAATAACCACCTTAGTTACACAAGTTCTTTTGTGTTTAGCATATAATTTTCAGTTATACCATGTATATTTATGAAAAATAAGTCTATGGGAACCTACAACTTGGTCATCTGGAAGTAATTGACAGTCTGCAAGATAAATCACATTAATTCAGGTGTAAAAATATGGTCAGAACACAAGAAAGATGCCAAAAGTTGCCAAACGTCCACTAGGTTCACATGGGACCTGGAGTAACAGACTTAAGTGACCAGCAAGTGACCTGGGTAGGTCAAAAAGTGACCACGGGCTTAGTAGGGAGCAGCCCGCTTTTTTCGGCGCAAAATGCGGGCTGCACGGTCTAAGGCAAACTGGAGAGAGCTGGAGCTATGGTGCATGATATGGAGCATGCAAACTGAAGATCAACAGGCCCAACTACTGAAGATGCAAACATGGTGAGAGCTCCACTTCTCTGCCTCTTTGGTCTGACGAAAATGCATGCTGAAACAGTCTATAAAAGAGAAAAATCTGAGAGAAGAGTATTCAGCCTGCTCTTATGCACGACTTTTTTCATTTTGTCTACCATATTCTTGGTCCAATGAAGCTTGACTTGTACCCAAATACTTGAGTGACTTTGGGGCAAGTAAAGGGTGAGGATATTGAAGACATACGGGCTGTTATGGGCTGAAATAACCAGTCATGAATAGGGCAGCCCACTGTTATGGTCCATTCTTATGAGCAAACATGGAATTTTTATGGTTGTAATGGAAGGAAATGACCTCTTTTCTTCAGGACATTGTTCATGAATGATCAGAAGTACCTCTTCTTGAGTTTATACACTCATTTTAAACTTGATTATGGGCTGGAATTTTCTGTTTTAAAACAGGGCTGAAGCTAAAATTATACTTTTTCAATTCATTTCATGTATCTTTGGCCCAAATCTTGGATGCATTTGAATCTATCAACAATATACTTGATCCAAAGGGTTGAAATCCATCTATGTACTTGAAATAAATGCCATTAGAACTTGCATTTGACATTCATAAATGAATTGAGAATCTAAAAATAGCCTTTATGATATGATGTATGTATCCAAAGGCATTTGATGTAATCAAGATAGACTTATTCATTCTGTTCATGTATGCTAAGTACATAGTGAAAAGGCTTGAACTCTTCTTCTGTACCTAAATCATTTCTAAATCCCGGATCTTATTAAACCCCAATCTATTTTTCCTTCCCGAATCTTGAATCCTAAACTCTTCTTCTGCACTAAAAGCCTCGATGGTAGACCTTCAACTCTTAACGCAACGATAGTGGTGAACCCGACGTGAAGGTCCGCTGCGGAAGAAGAAGTCCAATGGGAGAATCATCAAGCTCGGGAGGAGATGCTTTGCAACAGTTGGTTCGTCTAATGCAAGAGAGCCAACAACAACAGTTGCAATTTCAGCAGCAGTTGCAATTGCAACAACAACGGAGACAAAAAGAAGAGCGGATTGATGTTGCTACCATTAAGGCCTTAGAAGCAATTGGGCATGAGCTCAAGCAATTTAATGGGAAAAATGTGTCCTCTTTTATCCGCCTCTACACTGACAAGATGGTCTTCTTTGGAGTTCCTCAACATGCCTGGAGCCGTTACTTTGCCCGCCTGGCTGTGCATGGTCTCCAGGACCGAATTTATGGTCTTTTCCAAAAAAATGTTGGATGGACTGTGTTCAAAAAGGCTCTTCGAGAAGAATTTTTCCTTGAAGATTCTGGCCTTATGACAAAGAAAGTCTTCACCGAATGGGTCGAAAGGCCCAATAAGGGTCTAACCACTACTGCTCTTCATCGAGAATTCGAAAGTAAATTTGCCCAACTAGATCCTGATGACCAACAAGGTATAGAAAGTCAAAAGATTGAATTATTTTTAAAGGCTGCAGATTCTTCTCTTCAAGAGAAATTGACTAACCGACTTGAAGACCCTGACTCTGAGTCGGGATTGAAGACTGCTTGGAGTAATGTCACTGAAGTAGTTAATATGATTGCTCGAAGAGAGCGATTGCGCCTAAGATGGGGATCAACCCCTGCAACAACTGAATCTATGAAGGAGCTTGTTCCAGTTTCTCGACCTCCTGTCTCTATGGCCGAGCAATTAAGAAATTCTGTTGTTCCTTCTCCAAAGAAGGATGTCATGGACGAGCTAATTAAAAGCATGCGAGATCTCCATCTTAATTTAACAAAAATTAATTCTAAAGTAGAAAGGCTTGATATAAAAGTAGAAGAAAGGGGTCGGTCAACTTCCCAAAGGCCTGCACGAGAAGGCTTCAAAAGACGTTGCATTTGGTGTGATAGCCTTCAGCATGACAAGAGGGAGTGCGGTGCATTCCGTGAAGCTGAAGCACAAAAATTAGTCTTTTGGAAGGATGGTAAAATTCATGTAACCGAAACCGGGCTTCCTCTTGAGCCAAACTTCGACAACGGTGACATGAAGAAAAGATTGGAGGATTTGGCAACAAGAACGGCCTATGCAGCTGTTGATGCTGCAACTTATGGGTTGCAAATTGAGCCAACTAATGAAATTATTAAAACATGTAAAACTAATGCAAAATCTAAAGTGTGGACGCATGCCTTGGAACGCATGGAGCAGGGCAAGGCAACTAAGGTTGATTTAACCACTGCCAGTCAATGTATTCGAGGAAGAACTGGATGGTCCCAGCCTGTGGATTCATTTTCAGCTTTTGCCCGGTTAGCTAAAATTAATAATCAAGCATTGTGGCACCAATGGTAATTTTTACGGTCCCACATGTGCCTTGGAATCTTAAACCAATTCCGATTCCAAGGGCTCATTTGCCTAAGTTATTGGAAATTTTAAATGAAAAGATTAAAATGCGAATATTGGAGCCATCTTCAGCTCCATATTCCAACCGTTGGTTTACCGTACCAAAGAAGAATGGATCTTTACGATTCATTCAAGATTTACAACCCGTCAATAAAGTCACTAGAAATGTTGGATCAGGACCAATTGTGGATGAGTTTGCTGAAGCTTTTGCAGGTAGGGCAATCTATTCCATGGGAAACTTATATTTAGGCTACGACCAATTTCAGCTTGCTTTGGAAAGCCGTGACATTACCACAATGAAAATGCCTCTTGGCCTAGTCCGCATGTGTACTCTACCTCAAGGGGCTACGAGCTCACATGATGAATGCTATGCATAAAGTATTGAGGGATTATATTCCTCAATTGACTCTTCCTTTTCTTGACGATGTTCCAATTAAAGGATGTGAAGTTCATGAGAAAAATGAAGAACTCAATGAACTTGGATGTCGAAAGTTTGTTTCTAATCATATTAATGATTGTGCTCAAATCTTATCTAAATAAAAAGAAGTTCATCTTACTCTTTCAGGAGCTAAATCTATTTTTGGAGTCGAAGAAGTCCTTGTGGTCGGTGTGTGGTCCATATGGCCGAAAGCCTTCTCCATCCAAAATAAATGCTATCAGCAAAATGCAGGAAGAATGTACAAATGTTTCAGAAGTGAGAAGATTTCTTGGTGCATGTGTCTTCTACCTTATTTGGATACCACATTTTGCCCATGTTGCTGAAAGTCTTTATCAGCTTCTGAGAAAGGGCCAAAGGTTTACATGGAAAAAAGAACACACTCAGGCTATTCGGAAACTCAAGAAAATGCTGACTTCAGCCCTCACTTTAAAGAGAGCTAATTACTCTAATGGACAGCCCATTATACTCACAGTGGACACAAGTCCTATTGGAATAGGATGGGCAGTTGGTCAAGACGACCTTGAAGGCAATAGATATGTAATCCGCTTTGGAGCAAAGGTTCTTAATGAACAACAAAGAAGGTATGCTCAAATTAAAAGAGAGCTTTGGGGAGTAGGAACTGCATTAAAATGTGACAGGGAGTACTTCATGGGCACACATGTTATAGTTGAGATTGATTGCCTTCCACTCTTGGGCATGATCGCCAACTGTTCCACTCCTGACATAGCCATGCTAAGATGGATAGCCTATATTAAATCCTTAAATCCTGATTTGAAACATATTGCAGGTAGAGATAATCCAGTTGCTGACATGCTTTCACGTGCCAGATATATGGATAAAGAAAAAATTGATGGATGAAGAAGAATCACAGTTTATAAATGATGCTGTTAATGCATATACAAATCTGAAAACAGCAAGTATAGTTGAATCTAATATTGATTCAGCAGTCAAAAAGGCTAGTACAACAAAAATTACAACAAATACAATAGGTTCAGCTGCTAAAACAAATGTTACATCAGCAAAGAAGGATGAATCAACCAAAGAAGGACAATGGACAGCTAGTAAACAGCATAATCAATGTTTTGTTATGGTTTGTTCACACTTAAAAGAAGAATATTATGCAGATGATTGGCTAAAAATTGGCCAATTTTTTAGCACTATGACAAAGAAGGAAGATTGGACTAATGAAGAGTTCAAGAGAATTAAGAGAAAAGCCTATGGTTTTTTTCTTAAAGATGGATACCTCTGGAGGCATGCAAAAAAGAAAGGAAGGGCGCATGTTCGTGTCTTAGGAGATAAAAAGACACAAAGACAGGTCATGCAAGAATTCCATGAAAGCCTATTGGCTGGTCATAGAGGCATATGGGGCACTTTTGCCAAAATAAAAGAGAAATTTTGGTGGCAAAATATGTATAAAGACATTGAGCATTTTGTTGAGTCTTGTCATGTTTGTCAAATGTATTCTATGGTAAAGTATAGAGATGGGCTTGAGCCTACCTATCCTTTATCCATTCATTATAGATGGGTTATTGATTTAGTAACCATGCCTACAAGAATTTGGAACATGAGATATCTAGTACTTGCTAGAGAAGATCTCACAAATCAAGTGGAAGGAAAGGCCTTGTCAACAAAGTCCACTCATGCTGTTTGTAGATTTTTACTTGAAGAAGTATTTTGTAGGTATGGACGTGTTGCTAAAGTAACTGCTGATAGAGGAGAATTGGATGCCGATGGGCTCTCCATTTCTTTGCTCAATTGGGAATTAAGCTATCTCTTACTTCAGCCTACAATCCTGAAGGCAATGGTAAGAGTGAAAGAGGTCATCAACCAATTCTTAAAGCTTTAGCAAAATCATGCAAAGGAAAGTTGAGGAAATGGCCTAAAATGCTACCATTCGCATTATGGGCTGATAGAACTACCCATAGTGCAGTGACAGGATATATGCCAGCTGAACTCATGTATGGGCAGCCTATTGAGGAATTCATTATCACATGGAGTATGTTGCCTTGGGATGAAGGCATGAATAGAGAAGAATTGCTGTCTTTACGCATAAGACAACTTGAAAGAAGGCCAGAAGATGTCAAAACAGCCATTGAAAGGCTAAAAATAGCAAGATTAAATAATAAAAAGAGGTTTGACAAGCATCATTAACTCCGTCCAAGAGCTATTCAAGAGAATGATTGGGTTCTTGTCTATGATAGCAGCCTGGACAATCAATATAGTGCTCATAGGAAGTTAGCCAAGCAATGGTTTGGACCATATGTTGTAAAAGTAATACATAATAATGCTACTTACTCTTTGGCTGAAATAGATGGGACCATGATTAAGATTCCAATAGCTGGGAAACGAATCAAACTCTTCAAACGAAGAGAATCTTCAACTTATGAACTTGATGACTTAGATATAAGCCCTCTACTTGAAGACATGCAGGAAGAAAAAGACTTAGAGAATGAAGATGAAGAAGAAGACCCTCCTTGACCTGTAATCTTATGAAATGGCACATGCCGGAGGGTGTGCAGGTTAGGAGGGGGTAAATGTCAAAGAGTTTACTGTTCATAATATAAATCATGGGATTCTTACGAACACAGAAGAGCTTCACTGGAAGTTATATGAGAAATTTGCATACAAAAATCAGACATTGTTATCCAATAACCACCTTAGTTACACAAGTTCTTTTGTGTTTAGCATATAATTTTCAGTTATACCATGTATATTTATGAAAAATAAGTCTATGGAAACCTACAACTTGGTCATCTGGAAGTAATTGACAGTCTGCAAGATAAATCACATTAATTCAGGTGTAAAAATATGGTCAGAACACAAGAAAGATGCCAAAAGTTGCCAAAAGTCCACTAGGTCCACATGGGACCTGGAGTAACAAACTTAAGTGACCAGCAAGTGACCTCGGTAGGTCAAAAAGTGACCAAGGACTGAGCAGGGAGCAGCCCGCATTTTTCGACGCAAAATGCGGGCTACACAATCTGAGGCAAACTGGAGAGAGCTGGAGCTATGGTGCATGATATGGAGCATGCAAACTGAAGATCAACAGGCCCAACTACTGAAGATGCAAACATGGTGAGAGCTCCACTTCTCTGCCTCTTTGGTCTGACAAAAATGCATGCTGAAACAGTCTATAAAAGAGAAAAATCTGAGAGAAGAGTATTCAGCCTGCTCTTATGCACGACTTTTTTCATTTTGTCTACCATATTCTTGGTCCAATGAAGCTCGACTTGTATCCAAGTACTTGAGTGACTTTGGGGCAAGTAAAGGGTGAGGATATTGAAGACATACGGGCTGTTATGGGCTGAAATAACCAGTCATAAACAGGGAAGCCCACTGTTATGGTCCATTTTTATGAGCAAACATGGGATTTTTATGGTTGTAATGGAAGGAAATGACCTCTTTTCTTCAGGACATTGTTCATGAATGATCAGAAGTGCTTCTTCTTGAGTTTATGCACTCATTTTGAACTTGATTATGGGCTGGATTTTTCTGTTTTAAAATAGGGCTGAAGCTAAAATTATACTTTTTCAATTCATTTCATGTATCTTTGGCCCAAATCTTGGATGCATTTGAATCTATCAACAATATACTTGATCCAAAGGGTTGAAATCCATCTATGTACTTGAAATAAATGCCATTAGAACTTGCATTTGACATTCATAAATGAATTGAGAATCTGAAAATAGCCTTTATGATATGATGTATGTATCCAGAGGCATTTGATGTAATCAAGATAGACTTATTTCTTCTGTTCATGTATGCTAAGTACATAGTGAAAAGGCTTGAACTTTTTTTCCGTACCTAAATCATTTCTAAATCCCGGATCTTATTAAACCCCAATCTATTTTCCCTTCCTGAATCTTGAATCCTAAACTCTTCTTCTGCACTAAAAGCCCCAGTGGTAGACCTTCAACTCTTAACGCAACGACAGCATCTAAAAGTGCATCTAAGAGGCCTTTTTGTTGTAGTGAGAGTGTCATGGGCCCAACAAGGAGGAGGTCATATCTCTCCTTGGCGCTCCCCATCTACTAAAGACTCGGGTACATCCATCGACGAGATCTCCACTGGGGTAGCCAGTGGAGGAGAAGACTTGGAATCTAAAGAAGAATCTCCATCGAGAGGCTCAGGCTCCAAAGGAACTATCTCGGGAGCCCAACTCTCCCCTAGATCTCCAAGTACGGGGTGCTCCTCACCCCCCTCTATGGCTGGAACTTCCACAAACTGCACATCTCGGCTCGTGTAGACATCCCACTTTACGGAGTTATATAAACAATAACCTTGGGACTGGGAGCTGTAGCTTGTCAAGAAACACGGATCTAGAGCTAGTTGGCTATGGTGGACGCAAATCATAGAACCGATACATGATAGAGAGAAGAGATTGTAACTCAAGTGAATTAGGTTCCAAGATAGATTAGCTTGGACTCATAAACACAATCTTGAGTGACTCAAACTGAAAGTACCATTATCCTTGAAATGAGTGTCAACAAGTACATGCCTTTATAGCTTTTGGATAGTACCACTATACCTCACTGTGCTTATGGGACTTTGGACATCTCTTCCTACAGCTTTAAGAGCATACATCTTTGTCATATCTCTCATATAAAGCCACTTATGGGCAAGCCTCTTCAAGTTATACATCTGGTCATATATCATTTGCTTTTCTCAACACCCCCATCAAATGATGAGTCTCTTCCCTTGTTGGCTTTTGCCCCCCCCACATGATGACACGGCCCGAGAGACTAGCTCTTTGGCAGCCTAGTCAAGTTAAAGCTTGAAAATTTATATCTTTGGCAAGGGCTTTTACATCCACTATTGTCAGCGAGCGGCATGTACCTTTTTCATCTTCTTTGTGCATCCTTTGATTTCTTGATCTTCTTGGTCTTCATGCTCTTTTCCTTTTTGTTGGTGCATGACACTTGCCTTTTACTCTAGACTTCTTGACACAGTCTTTTTGCTTCATTTATGGGTTCATAGCCTTGTCTTGACAAGCTCACTTTTGAAAACACGGGAAGGTCTTACCAATTGACAGCCTCGCTCAATGGTAGTGTCTAATCCCAGTTACAAGAAGATTTGTAGGAGTTACAAGGATTTTGATCAAGGGAATGCTTATGAGGATATGCACAATGAACTTAGCTTTGGAAATTAAACTGGTTTGAGTAAAATAGGTCTGAAAGGATTTATTTTAGCATAGGCTTATTAAAACCTTAGTAATAAGACTTATTAGTTTTTTTTTTGGATGGAAACATCATATCTCAGCTCATGGAGAATGCTTACTCGTTACATGCTCATCCTATCAAAGTACTTGGCCTCAATTTCAAGTAGACAATTGTGCGAATCCTTAGGTGTAGAAAAGAAGGGGCTGTGGTCAGCATCAATGGTGAAGACATCGCTGATGCCATGCTCTTTTGCAAGGCTAATTGCTTGTCGAGAGAAGGATAGAGTATCATCAAATTGGCATCTAATAAACGACTTACACACACTCTCAAACCCCTCCTCAGTGTGCTTCCACCTGAGAGCGAGTTGAGAATGGACCAGATTGGGCCGCATCAGCAAAGAAGCCAGAATGCCATCCTCTGATGGGGATCTGCCATAAAGCTTGTCTTCACAAGAAGCTCCAGTGAAAATGAAGGATGTCGACTCTTTGTCTTCTCCGTTGCTGTAGAAGAACTCCAGAGCAAAACCAGAAAAGATCTTAGAGAAATGATCTTTGAAAGAGAGACGAGAGGGTAATATTCCAGCGATAACATACATAAGGGCAGCTAATTTTCCTGGGAATTGATCGACGGAAAGGCTGATGGAGATGCCGCCCAAGCTATGGCTGATGAGTATCACAACGGGAGGATCCTTTCCCTCCTTTGAGAGGAGATAATGGAGGAAATCGAGGAGTGACTGGCTGTATTCGTCGAAGGAGACCGTGTTGGGATCCAGAAGGTGAACACCCGAGGCCGTGAGGTCAATGAGGGTGGCATGGTGGCCGCTTGCACGCAGGAGGTTGACCACCTTGTACCAGCACCAAGCGCCATGGACAAACACAAAATGAGCTTTCCAAGGGCTATCCCGGTTCAAACTTGCCTTAGTTTCTTGTTGCGTCTCTTCTTCTTGTCTGGCATCCATGGGTTGGGACTGGGCCTAGGATATAGATATGGTAGAGGGCCTTAAGGTAGGTTCAATTCCTACTACCCATTTACATTAGAATATAGCTAACTAATGACACTAGAACTAGCTTGCTATGGCTCTGATACCATGTCAAGAAACACGGATCTAGAGCTAGTTGGCTATGGTGGACGTAAATTATAGAACAAATACATGATAGAGAGTAGAGATTGTAATTCAAGTGAATTAGGTTCCAAGATAGATTAGCTTGGACTCATAAACACAATCTTTAGTGACTCAAACTGAAAGTACCATTACCCTTGAAACGAGTGTCAACAAGTACATGCCTTTATAGCTTTTGGATAGTACCACTGTACCTCACTGTGCTTATGGGATTTTGGAATTCTCTTCCTACAGCTTCTACAGCATACATCTTTGTCATATCTCTCATATAAAGCCACTTATAGGCAAGCCTCTTCAGGGCATACATCTGGTCATACACGATTTTCCTTTCTCAACATAGCCAACAAAGGCCTATCGTCGGGAGGCCTCCTCAAATTTGTCACACTGTGTCTTCAGGATGTGCAGATAGGCGTCACACCCAAAGATTCTGAAATAAAAGACATCATGCTTAGTCCCAAAGAAAGCCTCAAAAGGTGTCATCCTATCAACAGTCGAAGTGGGGGATCGATTTAGGATGTAGATTGTAGTAGCCACTATCTCAGCCCACAGAAATTGAGGTGACTATCTCGGTGCTTCATCATGGTGTGTGCCATCTCGATCACACTTTGGTTCTTCTACTCCAAAATGCCATTCTCTTGAGGAGTGTTGGTACTAGCACACTTTTGTTAAATTCTCAATACAGAACCTTCCTCAATCCATGATCAAGAACTTGAGCAGTCAATCTCCACCAAGAGACCAAGAGAAGAAATCTTATATACCGAAAGCAAATGATACCCTAAACTTGGCACATGCAACACCTCAAAAGTGTGAATACCACCACGTCCATCTGGAATCACGGGAGATTCACTAGTAGTAATAAGAAGACGTCACCTTCATGCAAGAAATATATGAAAATACCCCTTATCTACCCCCTATTTATGGGACCTTACCTTATAAAATGTACCTTCCTTCCCTTAAATAACCCCCTCCCTTACACTCACGTGGTACCATACGATAAACCCTAGTAGACCCCTTGGGTCTGGAATCAGCTGTATCTCACCTCGTGCAGCAATAGACACAGAAGAGCTGTCTCCTATGAGAATTTGTCCACGCGAGGGTCACAAATGGGCAACACCAACTATTGAAGGAGTCATGTGCCGTGAGGCACCACTATCCACGATCCACTCTCGAGCATGGGGAGCTGTTATTGTATCATCAGAAATCGTCGGTGAAGAGTCCTCAATGACCGCTAAGTGTAGAAAAGCAACTGATGAGGATGCAAACACCGCTCCAGAATCCTTCGTGTCCTTCTTGGTGTCCTCGGGGCAGTCCTTCTTCCAATGGCACCACAAACATGGCATGCCAATTCTTTCTCTTTGTCCTTCTTGGATTTATTGTCCTCATTTTTCTTTTGGTCATTCCCCTTCTTCTAAGAGGATTGACCAATCAATGCCTTCGATTTGGAAGCATTTTGTCCCTTCAACTATTACTCTTAGTCCAAGACCATAGGAACTAACTCTTCCCAATGAAGAGTCAACTCCTGCCTTGAAGCAATAAGAGCATAGAAGAGAGGAGAAGATGGATCATACGTATGCATAATGACATTATAAGATCTTTGTGAGGTTATTATTAGTGAGCTAAAGGAGTGTAAGCTAGATTTATCTAGATTCATTGCTTTTGGGTCTAATGGATGTTCCACAATGGTAGGAAAGGAGAATGATATATAGGCCTTATTGAAAAAACGCGTTAATCCATTTTTAATATCAATTCATTGTGTTGCCCATCATAGTGCCCTTGCAATATCTAGTGTCGCAAAAGAGATGTCTTATTGCAAAAATCTAGAAAAACTTATTAATGCTATAAATTCACATTTTAATATTAGCATGAAGAGATTAGAAGGGTTGCAAGCTATGCAACAAGATTTGACCTGTCTCATTCTTCGACTTGAGTATATTTTTTATGTGAGATGGTTAAGTAGATATAGAGCTATTAGTAGAGTATGCAAGTCTTTAGATGCAATACTTGAGATCACAAAAAGAGAGGCACTGCATATTTATGAAGAATTGGTTGAGTTCGAGTGTGTTTATTTCTTACATTCTTAGCCGACATTTTGAGAGGTTTAACAACACTAAGTCAATTGTTTCAAAAAGACTTTGTAGATGTCATAACTATAGATAGTCATGTGAAGAATGAAATTGTATCCATAACACAATATTACATTGATTGCTCTCCTTCTGATGTGAATACATTAACAGTTGGAGTATGTGGATATGATATGCTTTCAGACTATGGGCTTGAAAAAGGATATTTATATACATTAAAAGGTGCTTTGCATAGAAATAAATTTTATGAAAATGATTTAAAACATAAAATTAATGGAGAAGACTTTAACAGAGCCTTAGAATTTCAAGTTGCTTTTACCAATTCAGTGGTAAGTAACTTGAATTATTGATTTCAAGATAATTTCATACTTAACTGTTTAAAAATATGCGTGCTTGTACATCATCCAATGCATGAGAAGGCCTTAAAGAACTACGAAATCCAAGAGATAGATCAATTAACTTCATATTATGGTTTCTCAAAAGAGCTAAATATAAAAATATTTCCTAAAATGGTAGAAGTTGATAAGTTTAAGAAAGAATTTAGAAATTTTAAGCATCAAGCTTCTAGAGATTCAGGTGCTATCCGTATCTGGTGATAGCTGCTCTTAAGATCAATGCGACTAAAGATACTAGCCCCTTGCAACTTATCCAAGATATCATCTATCCTTGGGATAGGAAAACGATTCTTGATTGTGATCTTGTCAAAGATTTGCAGTCTATGCACATACGGAAAGAACCGTCTTTCTTTTGAACAAGCAAGACTGGAGAGCAATATGGAGAAGAGCTAGGTTGAACTAACCCTTTTTCCAACAATTTGTTTACTTGTGTTAGGATCTCCTCTTGCTAACTTGCACTCACTTGGTAAGGCAGTTGGTTAGGTGGTGAACTGCCTGGGATAAGAGCAATTGTATGATCTTTCGGGCACTTAGGAGGTAACTCTCCTGGGAGTGAATCACTAAAACAATCTTCATATTGTTTAACAAAATCATGTCTAGCTTGATCAATTAAAGAGAGGGGTTTTTTTAAAGTCTAAGATTTAAAAGAATTAGTTGGTATTGTGTGTTCATTAGAGGCACCAAGTGCGCAAAAATCATGTATGCAAAAATAACTTTCTTCATTTCTTTAGAAATGCTAACATGACTAACCATTGGCACAGGCCCATCTCCAGCATCATCAATGCATACTATGTTCCAACCCTTGAATTGAAATGCATACTATGTTCCAACCCTTGAATTGAAATGCAAGGGTCTTCTTAACAAAATTGGAAAGAGGTCTAATCTTGTAATGCAAAAGCATTGTTTGTAAAATATTACACGGCGCAGCGAACAGAATCTGAGAAAGAGATAGAGAGTACACAACAGATAAGAGGAGAATCAGTAAAATTCTTTAACTCCAAACAACTGATACAAAGATGGCTCTGTCCACCCGTGCGCTTCCACTGTGTGAAGCTTAGATGGCGATCTAGACAGAAGATAGGTGAAGAGCTTAAGGCTAGCTGGAACAACAACTCTGACTGGGTGAAAGATGAGTGTCAGATGGCTGCGAAGGGGTTTAGCTTTTATAGCCCGCGAAGGTCGTTAGGTCGGCCTATTGACCGACCTACCATATGAGCCTCCACTAGTCGGCCAGGGAATATTCCAGGGAATATTCCCTTTACCATCGGGCCGGGGGCGCTGCCCCCGGACCCCCGCCAGGGAGGCCGCTGGCCCCCCTGGGACCCCCCAGCCAGGGGCCGCTACCGCGGCCCCCGGACCCCACAATAGGGGCCCCTTTTAACTCCCTTACCACGCAACTCAATGCAATGTGCCTCGAGTTGCTACCAGCTTAACCACTCCGTCTAACCCAAAGATTAGACCCACAATGGTCACCTTTTTGCCATCCGGTCACATAGACCTCATCTGATATACAAGTCAGGACTCCACCAATGTCCGGGCTCACACTTGGCTTCTCCTCATAATGGGGGCCTTACAACTTTGAGCACCATGGATCATTGGTAGTACCTAATGAGGGTGGGGCATTGATCATATCTAACACCCCCCCTCAATGTCCACCCATAGGTGAACTATCTCCTCGGCCCAATGCCGAGTCTCTGAAGATGAACTTGAAGCAGATCCTTCGTAAGTGCTTTGGTGAAGATATCTGCTCCATTCTCCTCTGTTGGACAGTAGACCAATTCCACTATCCCATCCTCCATCAAATCACGCACATAGTGATACTGGATCTCTATATGTTTGGTGCGTGCATGAAACACTGGATTTTTGGCAATGGCGATGCAACTCTGATTGTCACATCTCAGCACAGTTGGTTCTTCATCCTGCACTCCCATATGCCATAGAATCCTTCTCAACCATACGGCCTCACATGCAGCAAAACAAGCTGCCTTGTACTCTGCTTCAGTAGAAGACAATGCCACTGTTGGTTGCTTCTTACTAATCCAAGAGAAAATTCCTGAACCCAAAGAGAAACAATAACCAGAAACTGACTTCCTGGAATCAATGTCTCCTGCCCAATCTGAGTCACAGTTCCCCACAAGAGAAGTTCCGAAACTGTATGTGATACCATAGTCAAGAGTTTTCTTCAAGTATCTGAGCACCCGCATCCCAGCCTTCCAATGACTCTCATGAGGTTTGTTTGAGAACCTGCTCAAAACACCAACAGCAAAACTGATATCTGGTCTGGTGTTACACAAGTAGATTAGACTGCCGACCAACCTCCTATACCTCCCAATGTCTGCTAGTGCTGATGTATCCTCAACGGATAACTTTACATTCACCTCCATAGGTGTAGCTATCTCCTTGCACTCGGTCATACCAAATGCCTTCAAGATCTCCCATGCATACTTCTTCTGAGAGATGAAGATCTTTCCTGGCTCTTGCCAGACTTCAATCCCCAAACAATAGTGCAGCAAGCCCAAGTCTGTCATTTCAAACTCAAAACTCAAAGCCTTTCGAGTTTGGTTGATCATATCTTCATAGTCACCTGTAATAAGAAGGTCGTCCACATATAGGACAATCACTACAGACTTTTTACCATCCCTGTAAACATACAAGTTAGCATCTGAGGCACATCTTTTGAAGTTTAGGTTTAAAAAGAACCTATCTATCCGCTGGTACCATGCTCTGGGGGCTTGTTTCAGCCCATACAATGCCTTCTTCAGTTTACACACTTTGTTCTCAGAATGGGGGGCCTCAAACCCTGGTGGCTGAGCCACGTACACCTCCTCCTTGAGGTCACCATTTAAGAACGCTGACTTAACATCCATTTGGTACACTGGCCACTTCTTGTGGGCAGCCACTGCAAGTACCGTGCGAATAGTGGTCATTCTGGCAGTTGGGGCAAATGACTCTTGAAAATCAAACCCTTCAACTTGTGAAAATCCTTGGGCAACCAGTCTAGCTTTGTACTTTTCTAAGGTACCATCAGCCTTGTACTTTACCTTCCAGATCCACTTGGTGCCAATAATCTTCCGCTTTGCTGGCCGATCCACTAGCTCCCAAGTGTCATTCTTCATTATGCTGTCATACTCCGCCTGCATAGCAGCCTTCCATGATGGATCTGCAAGTGCTTCTTCTAAGTCAGTTGGCTCCTTTACTTCTCTCATAATCTCAACCATCAAGGCCATGTTGACTATGTGAGCAGAAGCCCTCCTTTGCTCCTCTATTCTCTGAGACCTCCTTGGTCCGTCTGCCTTCTCCTCAACAGATGCAGGCATAGGATTATTGTGGTCATAGAGCTGCTTCACCCAGCGCGGCAATGGCTTTTCCGGTGGGGTGATGTCAGGTTGGTGAACTTTTTCCTCATCATCTGAAGATGATGCTTCCTCCTCCTTAAGGATAGGGATAGCTCTCGGGACAGGTTCATAGTGGACTACTTCTTCGCTTGATGATAAAGTGGAAGACCTTGCCTTCTCCTCCTCCACTGTATGCGGCTCCTCCTTGAACACCACATCACGGCTCGCGATGATCTTCTTTGCCTCTTGGTCATATAACTTGTAAGCCTTCTGCTCATCACTATAACCCAAGAAGATACATTTTCTGCTTTTTGGTTGTAACTTGTTTCTCTTCTCATCTGGAACATGTGCATAACATTCACATCCAAAAATTCTGAAATGTGAAACAGATGGTTTCTTACCAGTGTAAGCCTCATGAGGTGTTTTTCCCTTGAGAGCCTTTGTGTAGCTCCGATTTAGAATGTAGACTGCAGTATTAACAGCTTCAGCCCAAAAATGGTTAGGCAATCCCTTGCCCTTTAGCATGCATCTTGCCATCTCCACAATGGTACGATTCCTGCGTTCCACAACACCATTCTGCTGAGGTGTGTGAGGCGTCGTCAATTGACGCTTGATCCCTTTGCTCTTGCAAAAGCCTTCAAACTCCTTTGAGTTGAACTCACCACCACCATCTGTTCTAAATTTCTTCACACTTTTCCCTGTTTCATTCTCAACAAGTATTAGCCATTCTTTAAACTTACCAAAAGCTTGAGCCTTATCACGAAGGAAGTACACCCACATCTTCCTACTGTAGTCGTCGACAATCAACATAAAATAAGAAGATCCCCCCAAGGCCTGTGTAGGCATCTTACCACACAAGTCAGCATGCACCAACTCTAGAGGAGCATGTGCTCTATTCTTGCTTTCTTGTGGAAATGCCTTTCTCTGTTGCTTGCCCATCATACAAGCTTCACATGGTTCCTTCAATTCAGTTATTGTAGGTAGGTGAGCAACCATACCTTGCTTTTGCATCTCCTTCAATACTGCAAATCCGATGTGTCCAAACCTTTCATGCCAAAGCTTACTTGTGCCCACTCCAGCGGTGGCTGTAAGAGCACTTAGCTCATACAGGTTGTTCCTTCTTTCTCCTTTGCCAACAATTGTGCCAGCACTATCAATAATTTCTGCACCTGTCTTCTTGAACCTCACTTCATGACCAAGATCAGTTATGGCAGCAACTGATAAGAGATTTCTCCTGATTTCGGGAACATACAACACATTTGAAAGCTTTTTGACTTCACCATTTGCAGCAACAAAAGAAATAGTACCTGTGCCCGCAGCAGGGCATTTAGCATCATTTCCAACCGTCACAGTGATGGATTCTTGTAGAGGCTGCATAGAACTGTATAGACCTTTCTTGTTGGTCATGTGACGGGAGGCCCCACTATCCAACACCCAAGAGTCAGTGGTAGATTCTTCTTGCGCCGAGGAGCACACTTCCTCAACGGTCGCCATGAATAATTCCAACTCTGCTTCAGCCGTATTGGCTGTCTCTTTCCCTTTAGTTTTAAGGGTACCATTCTTTTCATCTGCCTTCTTGACACGACAATCTGCAATTGCATGTCCTTTCTTCTTACAGTAGAAGCACTCTCCTTGAAACTTCTTCTTGCCGCCCTTTTTCTTTTTGTCACCATCATTTTTGGTGGAGGAAACACCTTTGCCTTTTGCATTGGCAGAGAATGCAGCATCTCCATTGTTGCTTCCTTCTCGGGCTTTTAGCCTCAACTCCTCCTCCATTAATAATGCACAAAACTCCTCAAAAGTCAAAGCTTGAGGTCTCACCTGAGTATTAAGGGCAGTTACTAGTCCATCAAACTTTTGTGGACAAATCCGAAGACACCTCCGAGCTAGCTCTTCGCTAGTCTTTTGTATCCCAGCGCCAGCCATCTGGTCGCGCAGATTCTTAATCCGAGTGATGAATGCTTCAACCGTCTCTCCTTCAGCAAACTTCTCCGCTGCTAGTTGATTCTCCAAGTTTTGAATCCTTGTTTGGTTTCGTGTTTCATACTGACTCCTTAGTACATTCCAAGCCTCTGACGCTTTGGTTGTATGCTGAATCAGAGTCAAAACACTGTCAGAACAGCTTGTAACTAAGGCACACAATGCATCTGCATTCCTTCGTTTCCAAGCTCGTAGAAGATCTGCATTCGGAGGAATCATCACACTAGGATTTGATGGGTCGGGGGTAGGCTGTGGTTCTGCGTCAGTCCCCAGCACAGTCTCCAGAAGCTCATAAGAATCAAGGATAGTTGTAATTTTGAACTTCCACAAGGTGTAGTTTGTACCATCTAACTTGCCTTCGCTGAAGGTTGGTGGACGAATCCTCAGTGTTTGAATAGCCGGTACAGCAGCACCACCTCCTGCACCGCTTCCTGATGCACCAGAACTGCTTCCCGGAGTCGACATCGTTTCTCTTTGCTGTTGAAGCCTTTGCCTCTTGCACGCTCTCCGATCTCTAGAGCCCCCTGGGCTCTGATACCATGTAAAATATTACACGGCGCAGCGAACAGAATCTGAGAAAGAGATAGAGAGTACACAACAGATAAGAGGAGAATCAGTAAAATTCTTTAACTCCAAACAACTGATACAAAGATGGCTCTGTCCACCCGTGCGCTTCCACTGTGTGAAGCTTAGATGGCGATCTAGACAGAAGATAGGTGAAGAGCTTAAGGCTAGCTGGAACAACAACTCTGACTGGGTGAAAGATGAGTGTCAGATGGCTGCGAAGGGGTTTAGCTTTTATAGCCCGCGAAGGTCGTTAGGTCGGCCTATTGACCGACCTACCATATGAGCCTCCACTAGTCGGCCAGGGAATATTCCAGGGAATATTCCCTTTACCATCGGGCCGGGGGCGCTGCCCCCGGACCCCCGCCAGGGAGGCCGCTGGCCCCCCTGGGACCCCCCAGCCAGGGGCCGCTACCGCGGCCCCCGGACCCCACAATAGGGGCCCCTTTTAACTCCCTTACCACGCAACTCAATGCAATGTGCCTCGAGTTGCTACCAGCTTAACCACTCCGTCTAACCCAAAGATTAGACCCACAATGGTCACCTTTTTGCCATCCGGTCACATAGACCTCATCTGATATACAAGTCAGGACTCCACCAATGTCCGGGCTCACACTTGGCTTCTCCTCATAATGGGGGCCTTACAACTTTGAGCACCATGGATCATTGGTAGTACCTAATGAGGGTGGGGCATTGATCATATCTAACATTGTTGGGGGTAAAGGCGCCTCCACCTAGCCGCCCGTGTATTACTACACTGACAGTCATCGCCATTGCACACTGCAGGTGGCAAGCTCCCGTCATCGTCACTTTATTCTTTATTCTTTTGGTGACAATTTGAATAAAGGAAGGCCCGGCTACACATTGTGACTGTTGGAGTTCCCATTTCTAGTCTCTCCCTTTCTTGCTCTTGCTCTCCTGCCATAGCTCTCGAGTCCAAACCGTCACTCCCTTTCAACTGGTATCAGAGCTTTGTTTTCCGACTCTTGAGCTTGGTTCATGGTATTCTCAGCATCCCATCGACTCCCTACTTGCATTGGGTCTCCTTCCCGGCAGCCATATCCGACTCCTTCGAGCTCCCATCACTCCCCGACTTCCCGAGTACCTTCCCGACATTGTTGGGCATCTTCAAGGCATTACATCAGAGGTATTTGATCATTTTCTTCAGGGTTTACTTCAGTTCTCAGGTCTTGCAGCCTGTAAACAAGATTGGGGCAGCCACCATTGAAGCTCCCTTGCTTCATATCTCACTTGCCTTTGAACAAGACTTGTTGGAGCTTGTTTGAGGCCTTCCTTGGATTTAATCGGACCCCTTCGAAGCTTGGCCACCATTTTTTGCAGCCCCAAGACCAGTATTTATAGTTGATGGAATCATGTAGCCCTTCCATATGTGTCTTCAGCATTGACAGTCACAACAGCAGCTCTCCCCCTCTATTGGCACTTGGAAAGGCTCCATTTCGGGCATATGAACATGCTTTGATGCTTGATTTTGATGGTTGATGTGTTGGCATAGCATTTAGATTGATTTAACACTGTTTTGGGACTGTCATAACAATCCATAGGTAGTTTATGATAGTGTTACACTGGCATTTGATGCTACAGCTTGTTTGGCATTGTCATTTGATACCCGGTTGGTCCCGTTTGATGCCTATTGTGAACATTTGGAGCTGATTTTCTTGCTGAAATTCTCAGTTTTGAACAGTAAATCACTGCTGTACACAGTTGGGCTGAAGTCATTTTACTCATGTATACTTATGCTTATGCTTTTCGAGCTACGTTTCGGGCATATATGGTGATGTATTGACACTTGGGGCTCGACATAGAGCTTGGTTTTGATTCGGGATTGTTGGTTGAGCTCGAGCTCACTTTGCAAAGCATTTGGATGCTCCGTCTTGGATGTACTTATGGTATGTATGTTGCTTATGTCTAACTAGTCTTGACATGCTTAGCCTATGCCATTACTACATGCTAGTTACATTGTTTGGAGCCTATTGCTACTGGATCTCGGTCTTGGCTTGAACTTGGATTCTCGGAGCTTACTTGAGCTATTTATTGGCTTGCCAGAGTTGTATCTTGGAATGTACTTGATGTCTTACATGCTTATGGATGCTACATATGGATGCTCTATCGCCTACATGTTCGGGATGTACTATTGATGTATTGTCTTGGACTTATGTCATTGGCACTATGTCCTGCCTTGGCTTGAGCTCTTGAGCTCATACATATGGCTTTTGTGTCAGTGGGAGCATTCTTGAATGCTTATCAAACATTGAGCAGGTGGTACTTTTATACATTGAGCCGTTACATGCTATTGAGCAGTTAGAGACACTTGAGACTTTGGGACTTCTTACCTTTTGGGATGTATCATCATGTCAAGAATCGCATGGTGGGGAGACTTGCTCAAGATGCTGCACCGAACACACACAGAATGCACAAGGAGAAGCTCACTCAAGAGACAAGAAGAGAGATGGATGCCAAAACGTTTTCTTGCTGGTTTCTTCTTCTTCTTCCACACTCTTTTCAATGTACACAAAGTATAGATAAGATACAACATAAAAGAAAAGTGGCCTACTAAGTCAAACAATGCATAACCGACTACACTAGTCGACTGGCGCTATAACTATGCCAGCTGTAAATAGGTGTAACAACCTGAATATAATAAGTAATGAGTCAGTGGCTATGTGAGAGTCATAACGACCACCGATGTGCTAGTGTAGACGTGTGGACCCTTCTAACCAGGCGGTCCACCATCAATGTCCGCATGTGTTGAGCTTGCCATCTCAGCACTCCCCCTCAAGCTCAACTGCATCTCTGCAACTCCAAGTAAGCTTCGAAACTTTTGAAGCTTCTCTGTATCCAATGCCTTCGTGAAGATGTCAGCTATCTGATCCTATGTGCTGACATACACCAAGTCAATCTCACCTGCTAGTACCTTCTCTCTCACAAAGTGGTAGTGTACCTCAATATGTTTTGTCCTGGCATGGAACACAGGGTTCCTAGCCAACTGTATACTACTCATGTTGTCACAATAAATGACAACTGCACCTTCCACCTGCACATCTAAATCAGCCAATAACTTTTGCAGCCATACTACCTCACATGCTGCAACAGCAGCACCTCTATACTCAGCCTCTATACTCGACAAAGCAACTGTAGATTGTTTTTTGCTGCTCCAAGCAACTGCTGCACTACCAAGAGAGAACATGTATCCGCTGGTAGATCTTCTATCAGACATACTACCAGCCCAATCTGCATCTGTGTATCCAAACACCTATACATCTGTACCTGCCTCATAGAAAAGTCCATAATGTAATGTGGACTTCACATATCTCAATATGCGTCTGACTGCATCCAAGTGTGGCTTTCTAGGTACTTGCATAAACTGACTCACAAGACCAACAGCATAGCTCAAGTCTAGCCTTGTAATGGTCATGTAGATCAAACTCCCCACTATCCTCCTGAACATAGTAGGGTCTTCTATCTCATCCCCAACATCAGCACTTAACTTTACATTCTGCTCCAACAGAACTGAAAGTGGTTTGCATGCTGTCATACCATACTTGGACAACATATCCAAGCCATACTGTCTTTGGGACAGCCATATACCATCATCACATCCGATCACCTCAATGCCAAGGAAGTATCTTAGCTTACCTAAATCCTTCATCTCAAACTTCTTCTTTAAAGAATCCTTGACTTCAGCAATCCCACTATCACTATCACCTGTAATAATCAAGTCATCCACATAGATGACTATGATGACCAAACCTGCATCTCCCTTTCTCACATAAAGTGAGTGATCAGCATCAGAAACATAAAAGACAATATTGACAAGATACTCTCTGATCTTGTCAGACCATGCTCTAGGTGCTTGCTTGAGCCCATAGAGCGCCTTCTTCAACCTGCACACATACGTGGGATGCTCTAAATCTTCATAACCTGATGGCTGATCCATATACACTTCTTCGTGCAAATCACCATGCAAGAAGCCATTCTTCACATCCATTTGCTACAACCTCCAACCTTTGGCTATTGCCAAAGCAATCACGCATCTGACAGTTGCCATCCTAGCAACTGGACTGAAGGTTTCATCATAATCTATGCCATATGTCTGGGCATAGCCTTTTGCAACTAGCCTAGCTTTGTACCTACTAATAGAACCATCTGCATTGTGCTTAATCTTATAAACCCACTTACATCCAATAGATTTCTTGCCCTTTGGCAATGATACTAGATCCCAAGTCTTGTTGGCCTCTAATGCAGCCATCTCCTCATCCATTACTGCATCCCAATGAGTATGACCAACAGCCTGCTCAAAACATGTGGGCTCAACATCCTCAACTAGTTTCACCATATAAGAATAATGGTGAGCTGCATAACCTTCAAAACTAAATCTTTTAACAGGGTATCTCACCCTGCCAGACCTTCGTACCACTGGATCACTCAATGGAGTCTTTGCATTAACGCATGCTCTCTGCACACCTGGAGTCCTCACTAAAGAAATGCTAAGCTCATCATCCAAGCTCTCTGAGCCACTGGAGTCTCCATCAAGAACTGCATTAATGCCATCTGACACTTTATTATTTCATTTGTCTTTACCTGTAGTGCTACTAGATGCACCTGAAGATGTAGAGGTATTCCTTAGTCTCCCAGACCAAGGACTACCAGATGATGTCTCTGGTCCACTAAGAGTCCGTGATTCTTGCTTTTTAGCCTGCACATGAGTGTCATGATCATCATCATCATCCAATGCATCACCACTAGATGCATACCAACTGCTCATTTCATCAAAGATGACATCCCTGCTCACTCTGAACTTACATGTGACAGGGTTATAACAGTGATACCCTTTCTGCTCTAAAGAGTATCCAATAAAGACACACTTTTCAGCCTTTGGATCCAGTTTCTTCCGCAACTCATCTGGCACATGAATATACGTAATGCAGCCAAACGCTTTAAAGTGTGAGACATCAGGCTTCTTACCTGTAAAACATTCTTCGGGGGTCATACCATGAACTGCAGCTGTGGGGGTTCTGTTCATAATATAAACAGCAGTATGAACAGCCTCATACCAAAAATGCTTAGGCATATTCTTTTCAGCCATCAAGGCACGTGCAACTTCTGCAATATGCATGTTTTTTCTTTCTGCAACCCCATTTTGCTGTGGGGTATACCTGCATGTGAACTGTCTCTTTATTCCATGAGACCTCAGAAAATCACTGAACTCATTCGAGAGGTACTCTCCCCCTCCATCTGACCTCAAGCACTTTACTTTCAAGCATGTTTCTCTTTCAACTACAGCCTTGAAAGTTCTAAAGTGCTCAAACGCTTCACTCTTTTCCTTCATAAAATATACCCACATCTTTCTAGAACAATCATCAATGAATGTAACAAAGTATGAACTGCCTCCAAGAGATACATTTTGTGTAGGCCCCCAAATGTCTGTATGCACAACATCAAGGATATTTCTGCTTACATCTTTGTCATGTGAAAAGGGTTGTCTTGCCTGCTTACCAAACTGACATGCTTCGCATACCTTATGAAATTCTGCAACTCTAAATGTAGGCAAACCTGTAAGCAACCCTTTGGACTGCATTAATTTCAGCCTTTGTACATTTGCATGTCCAATGCGTTTGTGCCAAATTTCAATATCTGCAACAACACCTTTTCCTTTAGTATACATAGCAGCATTCATAGTAGGAATTCCAGCATCCAGAGTAAACATACATCCAACTCTACTTCCCTTTGCTACCAACATGCACTTGTCATTGAAGTCTTCTACAAAGCAGCCCTTTGCATTAAATCTGACTTGCAGCCCTTGCTCTACCATTTGATCGACTGACACCAAGTTCTTTGTAATAGATGGCACATGTAATACATCTGAAAGACTCTTTGTCTTACCATCATGCAAGGACAAGGGAACTTTTCCAACTTGTGAAATTGGGTGGCATGAATCATCACCCGTCTGCACATAACCTGCATTTTGCAAATCCTGCATCTCTCTAAACCATTCTGCATGACTGGTTATATGATTGGATGCACCTGAATCAACATACCAAACATCATCATGTGTTCCCTTTCCTGTAACAGCATTCAGCATATGCTGCATAACAAATAGACGTTCATTTTTGTCTTCATTCTGTCGTGAAGACGATGCATAGTTTCCTTGCTGCAACTTACCACTGCGGATATCATCTTTCTTAGCATAACATTGGGCTGCAATATGACCTATTTTGTCACAATAGTGACACACAATACCAGAGTTGTTAGAACCTCTGTTCTGCCATCCACCTCTTCCTCTAAAGCTCCCCCTGCCTCTAAAGTTACCACAACTTCCTGAAACCTGCATATCTCCAAATTGCTGATTCAATCTGTTTTGTTGGTTGTCACTACCACGTCCTGTACCACGACCTCTTGAGGAGAACCTGCCACAACCCCTTCCTGAATTGGAGTAGAAAGCCTGGACATGTTCACCACTTCTTTCAGATGTCTCACTCTGCATGTTGATCTCTTCAGTGATCATAAGGGAGACCAACTCATCAAAATCTGGAAATGGCTTTCTGACATATACAGAAGTTACAAAAGACTTCCAAGCCTTTTCATTGTTAAGTCCACCCAAGGTAGACGACACCAAATCATCATCATCGGGTTGCATCAATTGCTGCCAATGCATCTGCAATGCTCCTTACCTTCAGTGCATACTCATTGATAGACATCTTTCCTTTCTACAATTTATTCAACTCTTGCTTGAGTTGAATCTTTCGTGCCTTTGTATTTACAAAAAACATACTTTCAAGTATGGTCCAAGCTACATATGAATTCTCTGCATTTCTAATATGTCCCAGCATATTATTGTCAATTACTGCAGACAACCAATACATGACCTTTTTGTCTTTTGCATTCCATTCCTTTCGTGCCTTTGTCTCTTCTGCAGTTGGAGGATCACTCACCTCCGGCTCCTTTTCCTCACCTGAAACAAACTCGTAGAGGCCTTTTCCAATAAGGAAGTTCCTGACACGGAACTTCCATGAAGGGTAGTTGTTCTTGTCGAGCTTCTCAATGATGGGGCTTCCACTATTCTCTGCCATTATCACAAGAATAATACCAAACAGCAAGCAAATCTTCTGCAACCCTCGACCTGTAGTGCACAGCAATACACCAAACAGCCTTTTTCACTGTCTGCTCAACAATACATGCAATCTGCAATCAATTTGCAAATAAACTTTGTGTTTACTCGCAGGTAAACACCTTTGAACTTACAGATCTGAAATTTGTAACCTGCGCACCCACTTTCGGTCAATACAGTCGAAGTCACAGTGTACCCTGAAACTACTGTCCACAACCTTGCAGCTCTAAAACGGGGCCTGAAATGGCCTCAGATGCCCAAAATAACTGCGGAAAACCCTAAAGGGCCTATCTGTAGAATACAGAGCGCTCTTCGCGCACACCAAATCTCACTACAATCTGAGATTTTTGCTCGACCCTGCTTCCGGTGCCTCCACAGGCACTATCCAAGAGAGAGAGTGAAAGAATGGGAGAGCTTCTTACCCATGGCTTGCTTGCTCGAACCTTGCTTCTTCTCCTTCGCTTCAACCTTCAAAATCAGCCTCTCTCAGTGGCGCGGCTCTAATACCATGTCAAGAATCGCATGGTGGGGAGACTTGCTCAAGATGCTGCGCCGAACACACACAGAATGCACAAGGAGAAGCTCACTCAAGAGACAAGAAGAGAGATGGATGCCAAAACGTCTTCTTGCTGGTTTCTTCTTCTTCTTCCACACTCTTTTCAATGTACACAAAGTATAGATAAGATACAACATAAAAGAAAAGTGGCCTACTAAGTCAAACAATGCATAACCGACTACACTAGTCGACTGGCGCTATAACTATGCCAGCTGTAAATAGGTGTAACAACCTGAATATAATAAGTAATGAGTCAATGGCCATGTGAGAGTCATAACAACCACCGACGTGCTAGTGTAGACGTGTGGACCCATCTAGCCAAGCAGTCCACCATCAATGTCCGCATGTGTTGAGCTTGTCATCTCAACACATCATATGTCTTGGTTCAATGTATGCTTATGAGCTAAGTCTCAGTTTTGGATCCGTATCTTTGTAAACTGACACCTACTTGTGTGAAGTTTTGGTAGTGGCAGGAACACTTTGCCACGTTGCCTGGGGGGTGTGCCTACTCACTGGCAGATGTTTGTACGACATACTTGGGTGTTGGATTCATGCTTATTGACCGTCATACGCTTATGCTATGCCCGCATGATGCCGACTTTGGTCTTGGCAGTATCTGATTGCCTTGGAATCCGATTTTGGCATTGTTAGCTCTCTTTTACTAAAATCTAAAATTTATTACAGCAAGCATATATGTATGGACTGACATGGATTTTTCATGCTGAAACACTCTAAAATGAAGTACTTTCACTAGTACTTGGTGGGCAACAGCATTTGTTCCACTTTCTTTGCCATTTTTTCTCGATTTTGGTGATTTTTTGGTCATTTTCTATAGTAAAAAGCAAGCAGTTTTGAACTGTCTACAGTCTTCCAGCCTACATTATGGCAAGTTCGTCCACTGATCATGCTATTTTCAACATCACTAAGCTTGATGGTACGAATTACTCTTATTGGAAGAGCCGGATTTGGCAGGTGTTGGTGCAGAAATCGCAGATCAAACCTTTGAGGTTAAGCGGCCATCCGCCTGCAACTATGCCAGATGAGGAATGGCTTGAGCTTGATGAGTTATGCAAGTCCATTATTGTATTGTCTCTCACAGAACATATTCACTATAATGTCTTTGAGGAAGAACAGAGTGCATGGCACTTGTGGAAAAAGATCAAAAATCTCTATGACAAGAAAATTCCAGCGAGTTAGATGTATTGGCTGAAGCAGCTTATGGATCTGCGCATGAAGGAGAATGTGATTATGTCTGCTCACTTGAGCCAGTTCCATGCTATACTCAAGAACTTGACTTCGCAGGACATCACTTTTACAGAGGATGTCACTCCTCTTTTCTTGCTTGGTACTCTTAATGAGTCATGGGATGTATTCCGCACTGCATTATGTGCCTCTACTGCTACCTTGAAATTATCTGATGTTGAGAGTGCTCTTCTGCAGGAAGAGGTTAACCATAAGAATTTGGATGCCTCTCGTGTGTCTCATGTTATGGCAGTTAGAGGTAGGAATGATGGATATGGAAAGCATGGCAGTGGTAGTGGCCGTGGACGGGATTCTCAGAAATCTCGGTCCAAGTCTCGCGGGAAGTCACGTAGCAAATCCCGTGGCAGGAATGCAAATGTTTCTTGTCACCATTGTGGGAAAAAGGGCCATATTAGGCCACAATGCCATGAATTGCGCAATGAAAGCCGCAAAGATAAGGGGAAAGATAAAGTGCAGGATAAGTCTTCTGATCGCAGTATAGTACCTGTGAATTCCAGTGTTAAAATTGAAGAGATCAATGTTATGCAGCCTGAGAATGTTGATGATGATGATTATATCCTAGCAGCTTCTTCTAGTGCTTCGCAGATGACAGAGATACACTCTATGTATGCACAGTGTTGGCTCTTGGATTCAGGTGCGTCCTTTCATGTGACACCTTGCCGAGAGTGGTTTCATTCATACCATACTGTTTTGGGTTCTGTGCGCTTGGGTGATGACAGCTCTCTTGATATTGTGGGCATTGGTGATGTTAGGCTGTAGTTTCCTTCTGGCAGCAATTTTGTTATGCAGGATGTACGTCATGTACCTGCTTTGACACGTAGTCTCATGTCAACTAGACAGCTTGATGACACAGGATATCATATATGTTTTGGAGACTCTGCATGGAAGATCACTCGTAGCAGACTTGTGATTGCGAGAGGTGCCAAGGTTAGCAGTCTCTACCCCTTGATTGTATCAGCTTCTTCCCTTGATCATGTTTTGTCTGTGGGTTCTATCCCACATGTATCTTTTTGGAATGCTCGCTTGGGCCATATGTATTTGAAGGGAATGAAAATGCTTTCTTGTTTGCAGTACTTACCGCCCCTTGATTATGCAAGTTTTGATTCATGTGAGCATTGTCTTTATGGCAGGCAGACTAGGTCTACGCATAAGAAGTCTGGTAGGCCACGCATGAGTGAGCCCTTGGCATTGGTACATTCGGATGTCTGTGGGCCCATGCCTTGTCAGTCTATGGGTGGTGCAAAGTATTTTGTTACGTTCATAGATGATTTTTCACGGAAAGTTTGGGCTTATCCCATTAAGCTGAAATTCGATGTCTTGGCTGTATTTCAAAGATGGCTTGCATTGGTTGAGAATGAGTCTGGGTACAGGCTAAAATGCCTAAGGACAGATAATGGGGGTGAGTATGTCTCACGTGATTTTGAGCAATTATGTGATGAGAGGGGTATTAAGCATGAGTTGACCGCCCCCTACACCCCCCCAGAATGGTTTGGCTAAGCGAATAAATAGAACCATCCAAGAGCGTGTATGCAGTATGCTTAGCCATGCATGCCTACCACAGAGCTTTTGGGCTGAGGCAGTTAGTACATCTGTGTATGTCATAAATAGATTACCCTCTAGTGGTTTGGATTTCCAGGTTGTAGAGGAGGTATGGACTGGAAAACCTCCCTCTTATGCGCATCTCTGTGTCTTTGGATGTGAGGCATTTTTCCATGTGCCCAGGGACAAGAGAAGTAAGCTGGATCCCAAGACTGTCAAATGCATTTTCCTTGGTTATGGGGATGCAGGCGCGATGGGTTACTATCTCTAGGATCCGCAGGTGCAGAAAGTTATCAGCAATCATGATGTAGTCTTCCATGAAGACAAGATGCATAGGCAGCTTGAGAGAGTTATTGAGATCCGCAGGGTCATATTTCAGGAGGAGCCGAGAGCTCCCACATAGCTAGTTGGACAACCTACAGCTGCAGTAGATGCACATGGTCAGGATGTTGGACATGTAGTTGGGTAGGCAGCATAGCCGGCCGTGAGACGGTCTACTAGAGACAGATGTCCACCTGATAGATTTCAGTCCTCAATGCATTATGTCTTGGTTACAGATGCAGGAGATCCTTTTACCTATGATGAGGCTATGTGTAGGGGTGATAGTCACTCCTAGGAGAGGGCTATGCAGTCTGAGATAAACTCCTTGCATAAGAATGACACTTGGGATTTGGTTTCCTTGCCTATGGGCAAAAAGGCTTTGCCATGCAAGTAGGTGTATAAGCTAAAAAATACCCCTGGATACCCCAAGCCGGCATACAAGGCTAGATTGGTAGCAAAGGGTTTTAAGCAGGATCATGGTGTGGACTTTGACGAGGTCTTTTCTCTTGTGGTTAAGATGACCATCCTGCACTTAGTCTTAGCTTTGGTTGCTCGGCTTGACTTGGATTTATACCAGATGGATGTCAAGACGGCTTTCTTACATGGGGACTTGCATGATGAGATTTATATGGAGTAGCCTAAGGGCTTTGCAGAACATGGCAGGGAGCACCTAGTGTGCAAATTGAAGAAAAGTGTTTATGGCTTGAAACAGGCACCTAGAGAGTGGTATCATAAGTTTGATGCCTTTATCCAGTCACAGGGCTATAATCGGAGTGCTATGGATCCGTGTCTTTACACAAAGAAAGCTCGTGATGGTTCTTTATTGATTTTGGTACTCTATGTGGATGATATGTTGATAGTAGGGAAAGCTCATGATGAGCTAGATGCTTTTAAGGCTTAGCTCAAGAAGAGCTTTGAGATGAAAGATCTGGGACATGCCGCTCACATACTTGGTATGTGCATTACACGCGATAGGCATTAGGGACTCCTCTACTTGTCACAAAGGGAGTACATTCATAAAGTCCTTGAGCGCTTCCGAATGCAGGACGACGTAAAGCCTATTGGCTGTCCATTGCCTTCTTATGTGAAGGTATCACAGGCTGATTGTCTGCAGAGAGAAGAGCAGAAGGCCGAGATGGCCAAGATTCCCTATGCATCCGTAGTGGGTAGTCTTATGTATGCCATGATAGCCACTCGTCCAGATATTGCCTTTGCAGTTGGTGTTGTGGCACGCTATATGGCTACACATGGCAAGAAGCATTGGGATGTCGTGAAGGGTATCATGATGTACCTGAAAGGCATTGCAGATATGTGCATATGCTATGGCAGCCAGGATACAGTAGTCGTGGGGTACACTGACTCTGATTATACAGGACATGCAGATAGTAGGAAGTCCACTTCCGGTTATGTATTCACATATGTTGAAGGTGCTATTTCTTGGATATCTAGGGTGCAGAAATGCACGGCCCTTTCTACTACAAAGGCTGAGTATGTTGCAGCCACTGAGGCTTGCAAGGAGGCCATTTGGTTGGGTCGTTTGGTTGCTAACCTTGGTATTGATGCTATCCCTACACTGCTTTCAGATTCTATGAGTGCTATTCAGTTAGCCAAGAATCCGGTCTTCCATGCGAAGACGAAACATATTGAGGTGAGGTATCACTTCATACGTGGGGTCGTTGAGGACAAGTCTATTGATCTTGTCAAGATCTTGACTGACCAGAATCCTACAGATCTACTCACAAAAAGCCTCTCTACATAGCGCTTTGCCTTCCTTAGGAGGTTGATGGGCATGGGATGAGATGACGTCTTTCGTCATCCTATTGTACATGTGTACATGTTGTACTGTCTTTCTCTTTTTCTTTTCACTCCTCACTAGGGCAGATTCACCTTTAAGTGGGAGGGTGTTGGGGGTAAAGGCACCTCCGCCTAACCGCCCGTGTATTACTACACTGACAATCACTGCCATTGCACACTGCAGGTGGCAGGCGCCCGCCATCGTCACTTTATTCTTTATTATTTTAGTGACAGTTTGAATAAAGGAAGGCCCGGTCACACATTGTGACTGTTGGAGTTCCCATTTCTAGTCTCTCTCTTTCTTGCTCTTGCTCTCCCGCCATAGCTCTCGAGTCCAACCTTCGATCCGTCACTCCCTTTTAGGCATGCCTAAGATAACATCACAATTACCTATGGATGCAAGTAGAAAAGATTCTTGGTCACAATAATCCCCAATTCTAAGATTCAACTTCCCTTGAATAGGAGTAGAATTGGTTGTAAGTCCTTCAAATGTCGAACCTGATCCAATTGGTGTTCCCAATTGATCTGGTGGAATTGAAAACAATATCTGCTGACACAAAAGTATTTGTGGACCTTGGATCAAAGAGTATAAAAAATCATTGATTGTTGAGTGTCCCCCAACCCTTTAAGAGTTGTCTTTTCTTCTCATTTGAATGAGTGTTAGCTTGCACATCTGGAACAAAATTTGAGGATGGCAGAGGAGGATCTTTAACCACATTTGCTTCCTTCCTTTTGTGAGGACAATCAGGCTTCATATGCCCTAATGCAAAACAAAGAAAGCACCTTTTTACTCTCTGTACTTTTGTATCTCAGAGGGTGAGAGATACTTGCGCTTCTTCTTGTTACCCTCTGGCTTGCACCTTCTCTTCTCCTCTTGGATACATGCAAAGTGATGCTTCTTTCACCTCTCCCTTACACCCAAGGAGAGCCTCCTCTTTTATAGGCTTTTAAGAGCTTCTCTTCTTGGAGAGAGAGTTGAGTTGATCTTCATGCAAGATATGGTTGTTCCACTCTGCAGCACTAATTTTGAGATATCTCTTTGTGCATTGTTTGGATGAAAAAATGTCCAAAATAAAAGTTGTAGACCTCGCTGTTTCTGATAACCCACATGGCCCGTTTTTCTATTGCAAGATATTTTAAAAATGGATTTTATACAAAAGGGCTTTTTAAATTGTACTCTTAACTTGTGGTCCATGCAACCACCTTGAAGTCATAGATAAGGAGAGTTCATTAGATTGCCTTAGGCATCAACCTTAAGATTGAATTCCACACAAATGCTTGTGTCATTTTAGACCTTAGAAAGAGAAAATCACTTCTCTCCTCACTTCCAGAGGATCATGTCTCTCGTCTTTCTTAGTGAGAGAATTCCCTCTCTCGTCTTTCTTAATGAAAGAAAAGACCTTAAACCTTTACTTGTAGGGGAAAGGATGACCCCAAATGAATCCAATGCTCATTACACACAAGTAAACATTCCCAGCATCCCTGGATGCACACATAAATACATATACACAATGTTAATGCACTTCCTCTTCTTAGAACTCAATCCATCTTCATTTATGCGTAACTCATTGGTTCTTGTGTAAACTCTTACACTTGGCATACAGTTATTTCCCCCTTCATAACTTGTACTGCCTATACGAGATATCCCCGTCACAGTTCTTTGATCACCCCATTAAGTGATGCACTAGGAATACTGGTCTCTAAATGTTTTCATGGCCATGCTAGATCATCATCAACACTTAAATAAAAGTGAGTCATTAATTTATTGACATGAATTTATTAAATAGAGAATGTGTAATAAGCAATCAATTTAGTGACAATGAGAACCTTGCTATGCATTCTATTGTTATTGTCCATAGGCATTCTGAGTATCTCCATGACCTCAAAAAGATCCACGAGCTCTATCACCTCCAGTTTGCTGACTAGAGTAAAGTATAATATCTCTACCCTGAGAGGTATTGGAACTAGTGCTCAAACCAACTTTGACTTCCTCATGTGGCAACAATAGGGCAAGTAGCTCATCCCAATCAGGGGCATCTATTCTCACCGAGATTGATGTATCAAAGGCCTTATACTCCTTTCCCAAGTCATTCAATGTGATTGCAATCAAGTCATCATCTTCGATCTTAGAGTGAATGGATGCAAGCTTATCTACAATAGTTTTGTTCTCTATAGTGTATGCCTCAATACTCATGCCATTCCATGTCATGTTATTAAACTATTGTTGCAACTGAATCCTCCAAGCATGAGAAACATTTCCATAGTTCTTCATTAGAATATCCCATGCATCTTTTGGAGTGCGAAAATTAGTAATCTATATGGCCATGGAATCTAAAATACACAAAGAGAACCAATGTAGGACCTTACTCACTCTTTTTGTCCACTGCTTGTGCAATCTCACTTGCTTTACTGTCAGATTCTATTTAGGAAGGTTAGGTTCACCCTCATCTCTTGTGCATAGATCCCAAGATCTCGTGTCAGTCAAAATTTTTTGCTTCTTGAACTTCCATAAATAAAATTTCTTATTTTTGAGCTTCTCACCAACAATCTGTGTTATATTGTCACTCCATGTAGTATTTGTCATATCTGCAATAGAATATATTCACTACAATATACAACTTGTAGATCCTTGACTCCCTGCAGTCCAAGAGAAATTCTTCTACTAACTAAATACTTGCTGTAAATGGTATGCTTGCTCAAATCAACTCAAAAATATCCTAGGGAAATGCAAAACATCCCAACATCAAACTATGTCCATATAGACATTAGTGAATTCATGAAACTGATGCTAACATACACTAAACTTTCCCACTATTTCTAACAAGCAAGCAGTCTATTGTGACCAGTAGTGAAAAACTCTATAGTAGGTGGAGTATTCTCAACCCTTCAATGCATCTCAAATAGTTTCCACATCATATGAGAGTTGATACAAGTTGCTATGAACACCATATATTGCATACATGTCAATCAAGCATGAAGAGAAATCTTTGTCCAAATAGTAACAACCCAATGCCTTACTATAACCAACAATAATTCCACTCTAATTTGAGCAAAAAATGCTCAAAACAATTCCTAAAGCCTTTGAAAATTACTAATCACCATGGTGGCATCACTAGACATCTGTATAAACTCTAATGAGTGTTATGCAATGTAATACATGCTATCCAAATTTTAAAAAAACACTATGTATGTTGTGTTCTGCATATAACTGAAGCCAAGAAACTTCTCAAGATGCTCAATCAATCAATGATGATGCCTAGATCAATATTTTCTCAATCTTCAATGTCTAAACCATCCACTAATCAAGTAGAAGCTTGCTCAATATGTTGGAGCATCGTTTGCAACAAATTGACACACTCTTGCCTGCCACACTGTCCTCAAACTGATGGAATGCTAGTTTCTTTGGCTAATAACATTGAGCCCTCCCTAGTGCTAGATAAGCAACACTAAATAGGCATGATAATCATTGTTTTGGAAGACACAATATAGCTTCTTTGTTGGACTATGATGCTCCCAATCAACCACTAAATGTGGGCACAATTTTGGGCAGATCATCACGCTGACTATAAGGGAGTTCCAAGATCTCGCCATGGTCATCAACAAGTACATCACAATGATTAAATGGATCCAAGTGATACTTTAACATACATCATATGAAATTACTCTTCAACACAACACTCCTCACCATGATGCTTCAATAAGCATTCCAAAGAGGTGCCTTTAGTCCAGATCCACATTTCATTTCTACTTCTTATGCTAGCCTCAAATGAGTGCTTCCCAAGCTCCAATGCAAGCTAACAATCCCTTTTTACAAGCCTCAATAGGCTTTTTTCACTATTTATATCTTCAACAGAACATACCTACATCTTGAGCTATGGCTACTGGCACTCCACAAGAGGTCTTCACTTCTGTAGACTACTCATAGGTCTTTACATTCCAACTCCTTCAAGTGGAGCCCCCGTGCACTACTGCAAGGTCGAGTTAACCTACTCTGATGCCATGTCAAAAGAGGTTCCTTTAGTCTAGATTCACATTTCATCTCTACTTCTTATCTAGCCTCAAATGAGTGCTTCCCAAGCTCCAATGCAAGCTAACAATCCCTCTTTGCAAGCTTCAATAGGCTTTGTTCACTATGTAGATCTTGAACAGAACATACCTAGATCTTGAGCTATGGCTACTAGCACTCCAGGAGGACATGTCTTCACTTATATAGACCACTCACAGGTCTTTACATTCCAACTCCTTTAAGTGGATCTCCTGTGCATTGCAAGGTCAAGTTAACCTACTTTGATATCATGTCAAAAGAGAGGAGGAGAAAGATAGACAACGACATGGAGCTAAAACAAAGAGAAGTGTACTCTCATGTTTCCATTATTCATTCATGTATTCATTCATGTATTACACACTTAGTCTACAACCATAATGTAAAAGATAAGTCTAGCAACTGACCATGATTAACTAACTAGGGTTAATCTATTCAACTTAATTAAGGCACACACATGTCTAGTCCAACTAAGCTACATCTCTCTAGTGTCAATGAGTGATGGTGACATAGATGAGCTTAAATCTCAACATATTAGAGACTACAATAGTTAAAAGAGGGGCTACAATAATGGCAATAGTATCTAGAACCAAAAGCATGTGTTTGGACAACCTTTAGAAGATCATGGTAGTAGTTGAAGATGATGGGCAAACTAGAGAGACTAGGGATACAAAAGGATGTAGCATGCTAGTGACATAGAAAATTCTTTATTGCTTATGGAACATTGAAGAACACTAAGTGCATTTGAGTTTTAGGCTATTTAATGAGCTTAATGAAAGGCTTGATACTAATACGTCCTTTTTATCTTAACATCCTTGTTGTCCCAAAACAAGAACCAAGAGAAATTTCCAAGCAAAGCTCACCCCTCTAATTTGAGAGGTCTTGCCCCAAAGTAGCAAAAGCATTCATCAATGTGTGCTCGCTAGCTACCAAAGAACTTACCAAGACTATAGAGGAAATGGTTTTCTTCCTTAGGGAGCCTAAAGGGATACCCCAAAGAGGCCAACGTATTCAACAAAGGGTGCACATTGGCCGCCTAGTGGCTACCAAGACATAGCAAGACAATGTAAACCACTTTGAACTTCCTTTTTCTTTTTCTTTTTTTGTATTTGTGCGAGAGTCTCCATGAGGTCATGACAATAGTTGAAGGTTATATGCAAGGTGGAGAGACCAAGGATGAAAAATCATATGGGATATTAATAACCTAGCACAATTTCTATTTATATAGATGGAACCAAAGCAAATTTTAGATTTTTGCTTATGGGACCACTCTAGTACAATTAGTGCATTTGATTCTTGGGGCCTTTTCATGAGGTGAAAGAGAAGCTTAGTCATAATGCACATTTTGTAGTAGCTGAACATCCTATGCCTTTTCAACACATGCACCTGACACCAGCCACACACCTTCCTTGGGGCAACCATGTTACACACTTTGGTGGTGCCACATGACACAACTAGTCAATGTTATGTTGCTTGCCATTGTTTGCTACATATCAAACTTGATTATTATCTCCTAGAGTGTAAGCTTACTAAGAGGGAGGACTTGATAGTCAAAGTGGTAGAGCATTGGTGCTTACTTGCTGAATCTGCCCAAACTAGCCCACCAAAGTTGGATGATGATTTAATAGACTTTATTTATTAATAAGTTATCTTCCACATATCTCAATTTTATGCAAACACATCCTCTCACAACCACATTTTTGAGTCACTTAAATTAAAAAATTTATTCATACTAAATTATAGTGTATTAATCCCCAATTATGTATTGTTAAAATAAACCCAAAAAGAGAGTAATGTTGATGATTAAAGATAAATGCATTCATGTTTGAAAAGTAGAAAAAATACACCAAACGCCTCTATAAATAAAGTTAGCTATGGTCATCCTCAATCTAGTTTCAATTAATCATAATTACCCTCAACCATATCTCCTCACATTGCTACCCATACTACATATTTGAGCTATTGTTGCCTATATTACCTACTACCACGCAGCTAAAGGACATTTCCCCATGATTAGAGAGAGCTACTTTGCTTACTACCCACCTTTCCATGTCATCACAAAGGCACTACTACTATATTTCTTAGCTAGAGTTCCTACACTACTACATCATTAACCTACCTAGAGTTCTCCTATTAGTGCATTTTGCTGATCTATTGGGCCCTAGTTATTGCTATCATCATTAAAGCTACATGACCTACTTAACATCATTGATATGATGTGTACCTATATTATGGGAAATGAGACCTACATTTGTTGGTTGCAAGCTCTAGAGGACTGCTATTGTCGCACTTTAGGATGTGCCACAAGTACAAGACACTCCAAGACTATTCTCAATCACCTCGATCTCATTCCTTGAGATGCAATGTTCATATTCTTATTCACTCATTCTCATTCAACATTTTATAATATTCTATTATTGCTGTGAAATTTGTGTTTCTATGTGTTTGTTATATTTTTTATCTACACACCTCCCACCATTATATTATAGGCTACAATCCCTTCTCTTAGAGCTCAATTGGAACGAGGTCAATATGATTATCAAGATAGATAGCTATACATGGCCATGACATGGGTCACATTTTATGAGCCTCAAATGTTGATTTCTATCGACAACATCTTCTTGATGTGTTCCTTAATGGTTTTTTCAATCCACCCAATATACATGTAGATGCACCTCTCTCATGAAGTATGATGTGGAATTAGTCATATCCACACATATTCTCATACTAGGTGAGGATAGAGATTGATCACTATAAAACATAATCTCATCACCCCAAGGATTTTTTTTTCCAATTATGCTAGCTTGAAGTAGAACCGATGCATATACACATGTAGGTGTTCAATAGTATGTGGTTAGTGTTGAGATGGAAAGCTCAACATGTGCAAACATTGATGATGGACCACCTGGCTAGATGGGTCTGCGCGTCTAAACTTAGCACATTGGTGGTCATTATGATACTCACATGTCCACTGACATATCACTTATTATATTTAGTTTATTACACCTACCTATAGCTAGCAAAGATATAACACCAATTGATTAGTGTAGTTTGTTATGCACTATTTGACTTAGTAGGCCACTTTCCTTTATGTTGTATCTTATCTATACTTTGTGTACATTGTATTTGTGTGTGGAAGAAGAAGAAGAAATCAGTAAGAAAATGTGTAGGCCTCCATCTCTCTTCTTGTGTTCTTGAGTGAACTTCCTCTTGTGTATACAGTGTGTGTTTGGCACAACACTTCGAGCAAATGTTCTCCTTGCAGGACAACCTTCATAGGTAATCTTTTGATCTCTCCCTTTTTATCCGCTTTTGATTCAGTTATGCAATTGGGTGTTATGTCAAACAATTATGTTTCCCTAATGAGAATGTTAGTGTGTAGTGCACGACCATGCTCTTTGTTTCTCTCAAACAATGAGTGGATATGATGCACATTTTGTAACAAAAAAGTGTTTGTACTTTTCAATCAATTTTCGTGTAATTCACATACAAGCATTAGCACCTAGAAACACATACCATCAACTTAGGGACTTAACGCCAACCCTCAATGACTTTAAGCAGTTGAAGTTTCCATTTACTAAAATTTTTAACCCCTCTAAAGTTACGTGTTAGTTTTGTATGTTTGGTGATTATTGCAAGGATTGGTCGTTCCTACTTTTGGCATCACTTCTTCACCAATGGTCTATCAATTCTCACAAGGTTTGGTCATGTAAAGTATTGCACCAATTCTGGGCTTGTCAAATGTCCTTGGCCTTTTCTTTTTATCATAGAAATATGGGTTTCCAGTAGAATTATAGGGACCCCTCATTAGGTACCCAAATTGACTATTTTGACATGCAGATTTCTAATCCAAACTCTTAGCAATGGGGAGTTGCATGAACCTATCCTGACTGCTACGAGGACTTCCTCATAGCAAAAGTTTTATGACTAGATGTAGTGGTTCACTTTGGCTAAGGTAGAGAGTGGAGAACATGGATTCATGATTTACTTGTTTGAATGATGGTACTCATGTGCATCACAAAAAACATAATGTGTCCTAGGATGTAAGGCATGTGTAGTAATGACTTGGGGACTAAGCTATGTCCTTAGCTAGGTGCAATGCCCTACTGAATCATTAAAGAGACTGTTCACTCACTCCTAGTGGGCACTCCATGTGCACAAGCATAAGGATTGAGGCCCTCATGTCTAGGGATTGTATCAATGGTTTGTGAGATGCACCTTTCATGTGATCCCTCATAGAGAGTGGTTTCACTCCTATTATAGTTTGACTAGATCCAGTTGTTTGGGCAATGAGATTTATGTCCACTAGCTATAGTTTTGTTCAAGTTGCATGTTTACTCTTCATGATGTACGTCATCTACTGGCACTCTAGATTATGCATGTTATGTAGTTTCTTTCATTGATTCCTCATGGAAGATATCTTGTGGGAATCTTGTCATTGCATGCGGTGCCAAGTCCAATACTCTCTATCCCTTGCTTGTGTATAGGTCAATTGACCATGCTTTGGTAGTGGATGCAATTCCACATGTATCTCTTTGGCATTGTTGCCTTGGGCATATGCCCTTGAAAGGAATGAAAATGAAAATGCTTACCTATTTGTAGTATCTTCTTCCCCTTGACTATAAGTTCTTTGAGTCTTATGATCATTGTTTATATGGCAAGCAAACATGTAATATACATAAAAAGTGTGGTATGACATGCATGGGTGAGCCATTAGCTCTTGTTCATTCGGATGTATGTGGTCCCATGTCCTACAAGTCTTTAGGTGGTGCAAAGTATTTTGTTACCTTCATTGATGACTATATGCATAAGGTCTGGGAATATACTATTAAGCAAAAATTGGAAGTCTTTGCTACATTTCAGCATTGGCTTGCTTTAGTTAAAAACTAGGTTGGGCATAGACTAATATGCCTAAGGTGAGATAATGGGGGTGAGTATGTCTCTATAGCCTTTAAGCATCTTTGTAATGAGAGGGATATCAAGCGTTAGTTGACTACCCCATACATCCGACCCCAGAATAGTATGGTTGAGTACATGAATAGGACAATTAAGGAGCAAATTCATAGTATGCTTATCCAAGTAGGCTTACCACAATATTTTTGGGCTAAGGCAGTTGCTACTTCTATACACTTGATAAATCAGTCTCCATATATTGGTCTTGACTATCACGTGGTTGTAGAGAATGTATGGTTTGGAAAATCTCCCTCGTGTGCTCACTTGTGTATCTTTGGTCGTGAGACTTTGTGCCATGTTCCCAAGGAAAAGTGTAGTAAGTTGGATCCTAAGTCTAGGAAATGTATCTTTCATGGTTATGGAGATGTAGATGAGATGGGCTATCACATATGGGATCCATAGGCTTGAAAGGTTATCCTTAGCCATGATGTTGTTTTCCATGAGGAGAAAATGCATGATCAACCTCAACATGTCATTGAGGTATGTAGGGTGATATTTCAAGAGGAGTCTCCTGCTATTGCATAGCCAATTAGACAGCTTGCAATAGTGATGGGTGGCTGATACTCCAATGACCTATATCCCTAATGGTCCATAGGATATCCACAGGTTCCCAATCTATTTTGAGGTGGTCTACTAGAGATAGATGACATCCCTCTATATTTTGAGCCCTCTATGGATTATGTTGTGGTGACAGATGCTAGTGAGCCCTCTATGCATAGAGACGATAGTCACTCTTAGGAGAGGGCCTTATAGTCATAGTATAACTCACTACAAAAAATCATACGTGAGATTTGGTTCTTTTGCCTAGTGAAAAGTGTGCTTTGCCATGTAAGTGGATGTACAAGTTGAAAAGTATAACTGGATGCCCCAAGCTGACATACAAGGTCAAATTGGTTGCTAAGGGTTTCAAGCAAGAGCATGGTGTGGACCTTCATGAAGTCTTTTCTCCTATTGTGAAGATGACTACCCTACATTTTGTACTAGCTTTGGTTGCCAGCTTGACTTGGATCTTTATCAGATGGATGTCTAGATGGTTTTTCTTTATGGATACTTGCATGATGAAATTTACATGGAGTAGCCTAAGGGCTTTGTAGAACCTCACAGGGTGCCACCTTGTGTGCAAAATGAGGAAGAGCCTTTATGAACTTAAGTAGGCACCTAGGAAATGGTACCACAAGTTTGATGATTTTATGCATTCATAGGGATATTTAGGATGTACATTACATGCAATCATTTTAAGGGGCTCCTTTACTTATCATAGGAGTATATTCAAAAGATCCTTGAGTGGTTTCATCTGCAAGATGTTAAGCCTATTGGTTGTCCTACACCTTCTCATGTGAACTAGTATCAAGTAACATCAATTCATAAAATCCTTCAATCTTATTATAGTTGAATGCTAAAAAATAGACAATATGCTCGAGAGATTGATTGCAAGAAAAATATATCTATATTATAGTGCAAAGTACAAAGGGATTTTTCTTTATAGAAATATGCTTAGAATCTTAAAGCTCAATATAAATTTTAGGCCATCTTGAAGAGCTTGATTTTCTCATGGGCTTGCTTCCATCCCTTTTTGGCCTTTGGTAGCAACCTTGGGCACCAACTATGGCATGCTCTTCCAAGTCTACAACATCTCCAAAAGCTATGAGTGCACTATCTATGTCTTCTAGCTTCGAGTTATTATACTCCATAGGCAAATCATCAGACATGAGGGGAAGTCATTGGTGATTGCCAACAAAGACAATGCCTCATTCTCCTTTCCTTCAAAAAGTTTCTCCACATCATGGAGAAACACAAATTCTTTGCCGTCAATGAAGACTTTGCTCATGCTATCTATATGACAATCTGCATCGTGCCAGTCGACCCCAACTCCCCTCCACAAAAATCCTCAATGAAGAGTAAGGGTAAGGCGAAGGGCGAGTCATCTGGAAAGACTAGTAAGGTAAACTCCAAAAAGAAACAAATTCCAACACTTTCTCATCCATCTCCTCATCAGCTTGAAGAGAAGAGGCCCCCTTTCCAAGTCAAATTCTTCCAACAACCAAAGAAAAAAGTCGTCATAAGGAGATTAGATATCTTTGCAGAAAGTGATGAAGAAGTTACAAAGCTAAATGAAGACAAATAGATGCAAATGGAAACAAGAAGGAATCTTTATTGTTATTTTGCATACTTGTATATTTTCATTTCAATTTTGTAACTCTTGATTCAATGAAAAGATTTTTATCATACTTAAATGTAAGCAATGTTTTCGTATTTATGGCTCAAAGCTTACAATTGTGGGAGACAAGCAACTCATACAAGAGAAATAATGTTCACCTCTTTTCCCAATTGTTTTACCATTTACTTTGAACTTATATTTAGGGGATGTACTGTCTAGTAGCTACAAGGTATCCCTTACATCTTTACAACTCCAATTAGAAGTGATATTTACCTCATTTTCTTCTTCATGTGTTATAGCTTGCACCTTAAGTTTGTAGGACATGCAATATGTATCAGAATCCAAGGGAATCGAAATGCCTAGTTTAAGTTTGTATCTTCTATAATCAAAGCCCAAAATAAGAGTTTGTCGTGCAATATTATAACACAAAGACAAGGATTGGGGGGATACAATACACCTCATGGTGTCGCCATTATGATCAACATCTTTAGATTGCCAAAGCCTTCTTATAATATTGTCTATTTTCGCTTCTACAAAATTTCTACTTAGCCAAGATACCTTTTTTCTTTGTAAATTTTCTATTTTGAAGCATCTCACAAAGATATGTAAGGTTATAAACCATGATAGGCATATTCTTGAGATCCTTCTAGCTATCATGGACTTTTGAATATCTTAACATATTTTGAATTTAAAACTATGCATCATTACCTTATCAAGAACCTCCCAAATTAGAGATGAGAGACTTGGCAATGGAAAATCCTCAATATGTCTATATCATGTATCCTCTAGATAATGTCTGCAAACGCCTTATGAATCGCATTGAAAGTTCCACTCAAGCTCTCCACAGGTTGCCATTTAGTACTTGTTGATGGAAATATATCTACAGCAAGGAATTTGATATTAGTACTTGCTTAAATGAAAAAATATCACATATGTTATCAACTTAAGACTTACAATGTGTCTGTTGGTAAACATGTTCGTTTGGAGGCAAGTGCATATCCTTGGCAATGTAAACATGTAACACTTTGACAAAGCACCTTTCATGCGTAATTTTGAAAGAAATTTGAAAGAAATGATACGTCCCTTCCAGTGATGTTTTATATTCTCTCTTAATCTTGTTTTCACCTTGTGAGAGCCCTTACAAGAGGGCATCATGGTAACCCAATCATTTATGCAAAAGGTTTTGGGCTCCCAATTTCCACCGTCAGCTCCTTGGCTATAGATAGTGTAGGAGTTTATTAAACGAGAAGGGCACCTTTTGGATGCCATACTTAGATTGAATTCACAAAGAAATAAGCTCAATGAGAAAGGTGAATGAGCAGAGAAAGAAGCTCACCAAGAAAGGCGAATGAACTAAAAAGAAATATTAAGAAGACTAATGAAAATATATTGGCCGCTAAAAGCTCCCGACTTTCAAAAAAGTTATTATTAACTTCACAACATCTTTATCATGTCCTCTGTCAGATTTTATAAGTAAATAGGACTTTGGGACTACCAAAACATGTTAGAGTTTGGAGATTTTGACTAAAAGGGAGGAGGAAATCACGAAGTGGACTCTACTATCTTCAAAAAGGAGGAGACAAGAATACCATATTCTTGCACATGTGGCAAACTCTCTTTGGCCCTTTCCTTAATCCTTTGATTAACAAAAGTATATTTTTTGAAGCATTTTTAGCCCTAATATAGTGCTCAATCATTTTTATTAATTTAAAATAGCATTGTGACAGTGCGAAACGATTTCTTTCCATGCTTTGATTCTAAACGTAATTGTTGCATTGCATAGGGTCAACTTCGAGCATGCTCACGCTACTAAACCCTTTAATTCTCAAAAAACGCATATCCTATATGCAAAATTCATTTAAAATTTTAGATTTAAAATTTAATTGGCACTTATTACCTCCTCCTCTCCCTATTGTTTAGGGTTCTGCATTTGATGGTAGGTTTAGAGAACATTTTGATGTATTTTTCTTCATAAAGAGCGATAAATACTCACTTTAACATATAGATAGGACTAAAATGAGGCTAAGACTCATGCTTCAACCCTATCATACATCCATGGTACATACTTTTTTCTATTTTTAAAGAGTAAAAAAACTATTTTTTTTCTATTTCTCTCTGTTTTTCTATTTATTTATCAATAAATACTTATATTTCATGATTTTATGATGTGACTTGATTAGACTTCCTCATTCCATGGGAACACCATTAACACCCCAAAAATCCATGATTTGTCCTACAATCTCAATTTTGCAAGTTTTGCCTGTTTATGGAAAAACCAATAGATGACTAATTCTTGTTGATTTTCTTAATGTTTCTCATAAAATGGATCATTAACAATAAAAAGCAATCATTTGCAACCATTTGCAACCAAGATCTATCATAAAATGATAAAATTTATCACTGACTCATAAAATCACGCTTTATCTCATATGTATCTCATATTTGGAAGGCCATTGATGCTCACTAGCAATCGTTAACACTCCTCCAAACTGAATTTTGATCTTCTCATTCAAGCAGCCATTTTACACACAAGGAAGGTTGTGATTGGAAGCGAAAGAATTGAAGAATCCATGGCATTGATCAGTTTCATGACTTCTTCTTAGCCCAAAATCCCTCCTCTCCTACAAATCGATGTGAAGGAGGGGCATTGTTTTTCAATAGGCCACCATTTCAAAAATGCCCCCCCTTAATTGAAAAATTTTAAATTTGGGCCATGCCCAACTCAATTGTGGTCCAATTTTGACCTTCTAGGTGCCCAAATCCTAGCTTCTTTCTCATCTAATGATCAATTCCTCGATTTGAAAAATCATGTGCATCTGGCTTGAGGTCCTGAACAACCAGAAACTTGTCCTAATTTCGATCCGGTACTTAGACAAATCACCTCAAAGTTTGAAATTTGCATTCTTGTCTTTCGTCGTCACTTAAAATTGTCAAATCCACGTCTTCTGCTTCTGCTAGGCTTTAAATTTTGCTTTAAACTTGCATCATTCTACTCTTTTCTGACATGTCTTGGGCATTTAAATTCTTTTCTCATTGTCGATAGGGCGACTCAACCTGTCAAATCCTTGAACTGATCTGCACAAACAACAATCATAAAAAGCATCCAGATGCCATAAAACAAAATACACAACAAGGCACAAATACAACCCTCACCCTACCCCCTAACAAGATCAAGGCATAAAACCACAAGGATAGATCTACCATAATCTGAGAGCCATCAAAGAAGTCATCCTAGGTGGTGCTCTAAACTACCTTCCCAACTTAGGGCAACTAGACCGGGAACTCCTACTAGGCGAGGACTCTTATAGCTTGGTAAGAATATATTTTCATTTTATGGTATTTTTCCTTTGAGTTTTTATACTCAATGTGTAAAAAGGAGGGAGATGAGTGTAGTAACCCAAGGAGAATAGAGCATCAGCCTCCTCAAGTTGTCTTGACTCGGTACCCAAGAACCTACCAAGCCCTCATGAGGCAATACTTAAATCTTTTTTTCCTCCACTCACTTTTATTTTTGCTCCAACCTTCCTTAGTATTTTTTCTAGCTAGATACCACCCCTAGGAAGACAAGGCATTGGCCCACGAGTTTCTCATCCCTAGGAACCTACCAGGCCTTCGCAAGGTGATGATTAATTGCTCTTAAGATTTTTTTTCCTTTTCTATTTGAGGGATTAGGACCCCTTTTTACACGCCTTTGTATTTTTATATTTTGAGTTTTATTTTGGCAGGCTTCTCTTAATAAAAGCTCCTAAAAATATCTACTTAGCAAGGTAGCAAAACAAGACTGTTAGGACTGCCTTTTAAAATGGTTCTCAAAATGCTTGGTAATGTCTTCACAATAGGCAAACAACTCGTCAAACCTCCCTCACACACACCTAACCTAACCCTCGGACTTCATGTCTTGATTGCTGGTCCCTAACAAAAGAAAAATCCCCACAAGTACATAAATACATATACCACAAAGAGAAAGTACTTGTAAAGGAAAAGTATCACCTAGACTTGGCCACAAGAAGCTTTTGTACAACAAAAGGCTTCCCTAGGTTCTATTGAATCTGTATAGCATAACATTAAAACAAAGCCATTAACCGCAGCTACACTAGATAGACACATGGCCCTCTTGGCCTAATGAAATATAACACTTTACTGTAGAATCATTGACCCTCTTGGCCTAACGAAATAATTCATGAAATGACCATTCAACAATGTATGGCTGAAACAAACCCTTGGTCTCAACATAACTCTATTGAAGCATAAGACCTGAGGGCTCCTCCAACCCTACACTAAGTGTATCAGGTCATTGTCATTATCTCTTGCATAAATAGCAAGGGGTGTCTAACGAATATAATGATAAATAGAATAGGAAGGTAATCAACTACCACCTTAAAGATAATCCATACTAACTAGCAACGGCCAAAATAGAATGTGTCAGCATTAAATCCCCAAAGTAGGCCTAAGCTAATATTAGGAGGCAATTGTAAAAACGCCCTAGGACTAATTGAAAAAGATATTCTCAACAAAAGTGTAATTGGCCAGGGAATCTACAAAATGATTCCATTGTTGGGGAATAAGCTGGCAAGTCACTATCTCAATAATATGCATCATATCCAAGGCTACACAATAGTACATTCACAGAATAGGATCCCTCTCACTATAGGTCCCATTTAATTGATCGATCACTAGCTGTGAGGAGTCACCTTTTACCAATAACTTATGGATAGCACCATGTGGGGATACATTCAGTCCCATGATTAAGGCCTTGTATTTTGCCATGTTATTCGTAAAAACAATACCAAGATATGTTCCCATTTTCATAACAACTCTATGCTAGGGATCTTTAATGACCACACCAATACTCAGATGCTTAATAGGCCCTCTAGAATCTCCATCAAAATACAAAGTGTTCATAAAAACAATACCAAGGTATGCTCCCATTTTCATAACAATTCTATGCCGGGGATCTTTAATGACCACACCAATACTCAGATACTTAATAGGCCCTCTAGAATCTCCATCAAAATACAAAGTATATACACAGTCTTCATTGATAGCCCACACCATACTAATCAGCTTACTCGTACTTATGATAATCAAAGTCGAGCCTAGAGAAAGAATGTACAACATGTACAATCCCTTCTTCCTTGTTGAACTCGATAGGGATACTCATAAGAGTCCTTTGAAAATGGTGATAGTAGATCTTAATATCCCATGTGAAAGATCCATCTTGCTACTCAATAACGTAATAACCTTTACTCCACCAAATCACTCAGCCTTGGTGGTAATGCCACTCTAAATATGGATGGTCAAGATAATGAATTATTCTTCCCATCTGATTGTCTTGATATCTCCTGCAAGTTAAAGCTGAATCATCTTGAAGGACCTACACAAGCACCAAGCCCAACATCAACCCTTACATATACTAAGGCTTACAACTTATTAAAGTTTACCTTATTTTAAGCTCTACCCCTTGCAAGTCTGCTAAAAGGGCTATAGAGCCATTCTTTCCTATATGGATAATTTTATATGGCCCATCCCATTTGGGTTCTAGTTTACCAAGAAATAGCTCATGATGAGCATCATAGCACAATACCAAACAATTGACCAAAAGTCATGAAGTGCTTTCATTCTCTTCTTCCCTACCTCTTGATGTAATAGAGCCTAAAATCAAATTTCATCAAGATGTGCAACATAAAAAATCTTTCCCACAATGCTTCTGCCTCACCCAACGAATGATTGAGAGAAAATCATATAGTGGGTAGCTCTATTTCCAAGGGTAGGACACACTCTTCCCCATACACTAGCTTAAACAGGGTGTGGCATGTAGCTCTCTTAAATGTCATATTGTAAGCCCAAACTACCACATATAATTTATTCCCAATCTCGCTTACTTTCAGACAGTATCCTTGGATTAGATCCCTACAGTCTGTTTATTCATTCTCTCGACTTGACCTTTTGCTTGCGAATTATATGGGGTGGTTTTATTATATTTAATCTTCAAAGACTTTGTTAAGGCTACTATAGCCTTATTCAAAAAGTGTTTCCCTTGGTCAAACACTAACTCCTTAGGTGGACCAAAATGGTAAATAATTTTATCTATAATAAAACTAGCTATTTCCTTAGCATTATCTTTCATCATTGCTCAAGCTTCAGACCACATTGAAAAGTAGTCCATTGCTACAATGATATAACACTTCCACATAGTTGATGAAGGGCGTATTGGTCCAACAAAATCAATATCCCATTTTTTGAAGGGTAATGTAACTTAAATGGGATTCAACAAAAACCGGTTATGATTCTCACTGGCATCATGTCTTTCACAAGCATCACGACGCTTAACATAATTAAAAGCTATCAAGATTGTAGGAGAGAAGGAAGGAGTCTCACTTGTAGCTTTCTCACTTACACAATGGGGGAATACACACAAAGGTGGAGGCTGAAAACAGTTTTCCTCTTCTTAGTTGTGTAAGCCAAAAAGAACTCTAGTACAAAGAAATAGAAGAACCCTATATATGGGTCTCAAACCAAACTCAACTAACTAAGGTGGCATACTAACTGAACCACGAACTAGAGTAGATAAGGACAGCTATTATCTAGCTATTATTCATGGGCGGTGTACCAACCGCATCTGCAACTAACAAGTCGGTGACATAAATGCACAATAGTCACCATGGCATATCACGAGTGGAGCTCGATATCTCAACACTCCCCCTCGAGCTCAATCCCAATTCCTGCACACCAAGCAGGTCTCTGAACTTGCGTAGCTTCTCTGCGCCCAATGCCTTCGTAAACATATCAGCTACCTGATCCTCTGTGCTGACATAAACTAGATCAATAAGACCTAGTAAAACCCTCTCCCGCACATAGTGATAATGCACCTCAATGTGCTTTGTTCTAGCATGATATACTGGGTTATTTTCCAAGTGTATACTACTCATGTTGTCACAATAAATGACAACTGGCTCATCTGTAGGCTGATGCATATCATAAAGTAGCTTATGCAACCAAGCTACCTCACATGCAGCCATTGCTGCACCCTTGTACTCAGCCTATGTGCTCGACAAGGCAACTGTAGACTATTTCTTGCTACTCCAAGTGACTGCAGCACTCCCAAAAGAGAACACATATCCACTGGAAGATCGTCTATCAGAAATACTACCAGCCCAATCAGCATCAGTGTATCCATGCAACTGTATCTAAATCCCAGTCTCATAAAATAGTCCATACTGCAATGTGGACTTCACATACCTGAGTATGCGTCTAGCCACATCCAAATGCGGTTTCCTTGGAGCATGCATAAACTGACTTACCAATCCAACAGCATAGTTCAAATCTGGCCTGGTAATAGTCATATAAATGAAACTTCCTACTATGCGCCTATTTATGGGGTTGAAGTTTTGAGTTTTATGGACTATTACCACAAGATTGATATTGCATCAGTGGCCTTCAGTTTATGCATGCTCCAAGGAAACCGCATTTGGATGTCGGCTGACACTCAGGTATGTGAAACAGGCGATTATGTGGACTCTTTATGAGACTGGGATTTAAGATAAGTACATCGATACACTGATGCTGATTGGGCTGGTAGCAAACTTCTGCTTTAATAGCATTTTCACATGAAGGATATCTTCATCACTATCACGTGTGATAATCAAATCATCAACATAAATGACAAGCAGCATAATACCTTTCTCTGTTTTTCTCACATAAAGTGAGAAATCTGCCTTGGAAATTTGAAAGCCAATAGTGACAAGATACTATCCTATCTTGTCAAACCATGCTCTAGGTGCTTGCTTCAAGCCATACAAGGCTTTCTTCAACCTGCAAACAAACTCAGGATGAACAGCATGCACATAACCTGGTGGTTGCTCCATATAGACCTCTTCTTGCAAATCACCATGAAAGAAGGCATTCTTTACATCCATCTGATGTAAAGACCATCCTTTTGATGCAGCCATAGCAATGACTGCTCTTACGGTTTCCATCCTTGCAACCTGACTGAATGTTTCTTCATAATCAATAACATATGTTTGTGCATATCCCTTGACTACTAATCTCGCCTTGTATCTATTCACAGAACCATCTGCATTGTGCTTCACCTTATAAACCCACTTACAACCAATTGCATTCTTATCTTTAGGCAAAGGTACCAATTCCCATGTAGCATTTGCTTCCAAAGCATCCATTTCTTCATCCATGGCTTTCCCCCATTTTTTTTCTTCCCATGGCTTGCTCAAAAGAAGTGGGTTCTGGTTCCTGTATCACTTTGACTATATAGGCATAGTGAATGGTTGTAAATCCATCATATTTTAGCCTATTCATAGGATACCTAGCTCTAGTAGACCTGCGCAAAGTAGGCTCACTTCCAGATGCTCTCAAAACATCCCTGGTCTGCCTTACTTCAGGTGTCACAACAAAAGGAATACCCAACTCATCATCAATGCTCTATTCTGAGCCACTGGATTCACCATCCACATAAGAGTGACCTGCATTCACATCAAACATGGGCTGATCTACCTTCTCTTTTCCTTTTCATGATACCTGGATACCACTATCTACATTGCTTTGAGAAGATTCTCCTGATCTCAATCTTCCTGTCCATGGCGAAGAATGTGAATCACTGCTAGAGGACGCTCCAGGTCCACTAATATCTTGTGACTGCTACTCTGAATTCTATGCAGCATTACCATTTTGTGCATCTACATTATCAATCACATTTACTAGTTTATACTAGCTACTCATCTCATTAAAAAAAACATCTCTGCTCACTGTAAACTTACGAGTAGAAGGGTTATAGCATCTATACCCTTTTTGCTGCAGAGAGTAATCAATAAAGATGCACTTCTCAGCTTTTGGATCCAACTTGGATCTCAACTCATCTGGCACATGAACATAGGCAATGCAACAAAAAATTTTCAAATGAGAAATATCTGGTTTCCTACCAGTATACCTCTCCTCTAGAGTCATCCCATGTATTGCTGCAGTGGGAGTCCTATTCATTATGTAGACTGCTGTAGCAACTGCTTCAGCCCAGTAAAAATCTGACAAGTCTTTTTTATTGAGCATGGCATGAGATACCTCTCCAATATGCCTGTTTTTCCTTTCTGCAATTCCATTTTGTTGTGGGATATGACTGCATAAATATTGTTGCTTTATGCCATGCTCTTGCAGGAACCTTGCAAACTCATTTGAGAGGTACTCTCCCCCTCCATCTGACCTTAGGCATTTTATTTGTAGGCCTGTTTCTTTTTCAACCATAGCTTTAAGAGTTTTGAAATGCCCAAACACTTCACTTTTCTTTTTCATAAAATACACCCAAACTTTGCTGCTATAGTCATCAATAAAAGTGAGAAAATAATGACAGCCTCCAATAGATGCAGATTTAGTAGTCCACACATCAAAGTGGATTAATTCCAATGGCTTCTTACTCTCTTGAACATGTCTAGGAAATGGTTTCCGTGCATGTTTTCCAAATTGACAGGCTTCACATACCTTATGCATTTCTGCAACCTTGAATTTAGGCAATCCTGCAACAATATTTTGGGCCTCCATTGATTTAAGTCGTTGTACATTAACATGACCAATGCGTTTATGCCAGATATCAATATCTGCAACTACACCGGTCCCATGTGCAAACATTGCTGCACTCAATTCAAGCATGTCTGCATCCAACGTAAACATTCTTCCCTTCTTCTTTCCTTTTGCTATCAAGCGACCTTTATTTTTCATATCCTCAACAAAGCATCCATGAGGATTAAATCTGACCTGCAAGCCCTGCTCAACCATTTGACCAACAGAAACCAGATTCTTGGTGATATTCGGGACATGAAATACATCTGACAGGTATTTCTTTTTCCCATCCTGCATAGACAAATGAATTTTTCCAATCTGCACAATAGGATGTGCAGTATCATCACCAGTCTCCACAAATCCTAGTTTTTCCATTTTCCTTGCATCCTGCATCCATTCTGCATGACCTGTCATGTGGTTTAATGCACCTGAGTCAACATACCACACTTCGTTGCTTTCTTCTGCACTTGTCACAGAATTGTTCATGTGCTGCACCATAAACAAATGCTCATTTCTGTCATCACCCTGTCTACTAGAAGATGCATAATTCCCTTGTTGTAATTTTCCATTCATGATGTCATTCTACTTTTTATAGCAGTCTTTAGCCATATGACCCATTTTACCACAGTAGTAGCATTCAACATTGTTGTTTGCATTTTGGCCACTTTGCCATCCACCACGACCTCTTTGGCTCCCCCTGCCTCTAGAGTTACCACGTCCTCCTGCATAGGACTGGTTTTCTTGAGTTTGCTACATATTCTAATTTCTACCACGGCCTCCAGATCGGCCTCCTCTACCTCTGCCTCTACCTCTTCCAGCATTTGAGTAGAAGACAGCTTCTTTTGAAGTTCCTCCTGAAGAAGATGCACCACCATTTCTCTGCTCCTTAGAAATTAGAAGAGCAATCAACTCCTCAAAATCAGGAAATCTTTCACGGATGGAAATCGATGTTCGAAACTGTGCATAATCCTTTCCTAGACCATTCAAGGTCACAGAAACTAAATCATCATCTTCCCACTGGCGACCCAATGGAAGCAAGTGCATCTGCAATCTTCTTCACCTTCATATGGTAGTCATTGATGCTCATACTTTCTCTTTGCACATTGTGCAACTCTTGCTTGAGCTACATTTTCCTGGCTTGCGTATTTGTGCTATACATTTTTGACAAAGTATCCCATGCCTCCTTTGGCGTACTTGCATCCTGAATATGCACAATCATAGAGTCTGAAATACTGATAGACAACCAGTACATAACTTTTTTGGCTCTCTCATGCCATCCTTTAAATTCCTGCATTTGCTGTTGATTGGGAACATCAGGAAAAACTGGTTCTTCTTCATTTCTTGCAACAAATTCCCAATATACTTTTCCCATAAGGAAATTTGTCATTCTAAACTTCCATGCTGGGAACTTGTTCTTGTCAAGCTTTTCAGTGACAATCTATGAAAGAGAATCAGACGCCATTACAGAACACTGCAAAAAATTATGTCACTGCAAAAAACACAGCTTCAGCCTCACAAGGGCAAATCTGCAAAACTGACGAAAGTGGTATTTGACCACACAGTCACTTCCTAGTGACGATTTTGCATCAACAGGCAACAAGGATGATTCTGTAACTCCCAATGTCTCTGCGCACAGGCATACAATGCAATTTTTACAGTAACTTTTCACCGACCTATAGAACAGTGGTCGCACAGCAAAAAACAAGGCCTTTTCCTAAGTGCCTGCGGAAAACTTCCGCCTCCAAAACAGGCACCGAAATGGCCTCCAATCAAAAAAACAGGGCAACCAAGGACTAAAGCCCTTTCCTACAGCATATACTGCCCTTTTGCTACACCGCGAAGGGTCTCTCAATCTGAGACAATACACTCTTGCATTTTTCGACTGTGCTACTTCCAGGGACTTGCTCCCAAACTCCAAAAATGAAAGCAACACTGGTCCTCTTACCAGAACACCGAGAACTTGGTTTGCTTTCTTGAGCTCCTTACCACGAACATGGCTCTGATACCATGTCAAGATTGTGGGAGAGAAGGAAGGAGTCTCACTTGTAGCTTTCTCACTTACACAATGGGGGAATACACACAAAGGTGGAGGCTAAAAACAGTTTTCCTCTTCTTAGTTGGGTAAGCCAAAAAGAACTCTAGTACAAAGAAATAGAAGAACCCTATATATGGGTCTCAAACCAAACTCAACTAACTAAGGTGGCATACTAACTGAACCACAAAGTAGAGTAGATAAGGATAGCTATCATCTAGTTATTATTCATGGGCGGTATACCAACCGCATCTGCAACTAACAAGTCGGTGACATAAATGCACAACAGTCACCCTGGCATATCACGAGTGGAGCTCGATATCTCAACAAAAGCATCCTAGAAAATCAATGGCTACCAATATCTAGCATATAGAGATTTTTGGGTAGTAAGCCATCCACTAAAATGTCCCCCACATGCTGAATCATGGAATTCCTCAAGAATAAATGGTACCTCATCAAGCACCACACATCGATGATACATCTCATCCACACGTTTTTGATATAAGACACCTGCTATAATCGAAAAGTGTAGTACTTGCTGCATAATCTTTCTCTTCTTAGACTTTGATAGAGCAGCCCCAACCTCTCCTGTAGAATAATACATTATAGCTACACACTAGGAAGGGATGGAAGCTGTGTCAATTTTGAATAAACCTTCAATGTCACTTCCTTCAGCCACAATTTTCTTTGGCTCCCTAAAATACACAAGACATTCCACAATGCCCTGCAAATTTGGTGGCTTACTCTTAATCTCATAATCGAACTTTTGCAAAGTGATTAACCACATTGGTAAATGGTTAGGCAGTTGCAACTTGTTCATCAATAGTCTAAGTCCTTTTGCCTTTGAAAAAATAGCCATCTAGTGCCTAAATTTCTTTGTTACGAAAACCATTTTGAGGCACAATTTCTCCAAATAAGTATAATTAATTTCAGATATCCCCAATTTACGGCTAGCAAAGGTAATTGGATGATATCATTTCTCTTCCTAAATTTGGCCTAAACAACAGCTAATACTATGCATTGTTGTTGCTAAAAATATACAGAAGACCTTATCTCTTTTGGGTGCTTTTGGCGTTTTTGCTAGTTTCTGCTTCACATCCTCAAAAGATACTTTACATGCTTCATTCAAATTAAACAAAAAATTAAAATATAATAAATTTGTAAATGGTAACGTTCTTTCTACCAATGCATTGATAAATCTCTAATAATATCCCAGTCATGTGACAAAAAGTTGTGTACCTCTTTTGGAGTGCATGGTGGGCTCATAGCAACTATGACCTTTATCTTTTTAGGGTGAGCCATGATCCCCACTGAACTAACCACATGACCTAGTAACAACCTATAGGGAACCCTAAGATGCACTTTTGTGGATTAACAGCAATGCAAAATTATTAGCAATGCTCAAAACATTTTCTTAAAATGACCAACTGTTTATACCTTATGGTGGCTGCCCCTAGATCATCGATGAAAAATTTTAACTCCTATGGGGAGATGTCACCAAAAGTCTTATTAGCTATTTGTTGCCAAGAACTAGGCGCATTGCATATCCCAAAGTCCATCATGTGATACACAAAAGGTACTAAAGACAATGATAAACATCGTTTTCAGCTTATCTTCTTCTACAATAGCCATTAAGTTGTATCCAACGAAGCAATCCATAAATGATGAATAGATTTCCCTACTCACTAAGTGATCTAAAATATTGTCAATGAATGGTAATGGATAGTAATCTTTAATTGTATACTTATCAAGCTATCTGAAATCTATACAAAGTCAAACTCAATATTTATCATTCTTCTTTATAACAATTGGTGAACACCACTCTATGTGTTGTACCAAAAATGTTAGACCAAGTTTATGTAATTTTGTCAATTTCTCAAACAACTCGTCCCTTAGATTGAAAGGCATATGCCTTACTTTTTATCGCATAGGGCAACTACCATCCTTCGAAGAATGGTATAAATAGTCAGGCTGGGAGGAATATCTCTCAACTCGTCCAAGTAAAAATGTCGTGGAATTCCTGAATCAAGGACACATAGTCCCTTTCTTCCAAATTGAGCATGGACCCTAATTTAATTAGTCATGAATCATTCATCGTCCCAGGGTCCAACTCAATTACATTTGCATCTCTTAACCTATCTTAAGCCTCTATTGATTCATTCAAAGTTACCTGATAGATATTCTCTGTTAGTGGACCCCTCTTTGGATTCATCACTTGATGAAGTCTCATTAGTAGATGGATCCTCTAATATATCTAGATGTGTAGAGGATAAAGGAACTCTCTCACTTTGAGGAGATTTAGGGTAGGCATCTATTACTATGCGTCTAGCACCTCTACCAAAGATCAACAGACCAGTGGGTATATCAACCTGATAATTCACTTGTAAGATCCATGGCCTACCTAGCAATACTTGATAGCTAGGCCACCCTCTAAACCTGATAACCCTAAAGTCCAAAATGAATTCCACATTAGCAACTGTCACATGGACTTTAGTGATGCAACCTTCAAGTTGCCTTAAACTCTCATCAGCCATTTGGAAAATTGTAGAGGCATCTTTTGGGATTTCTAACACTGATCTCTCCATCAATTCTGAACTCATAACATTAACAGAGAATCCCCTATCTGCAATAACATGATCCACTAATAGGCCATCAACATATGCTGCTACCCTTGGACAATGCTTTTTAGCATGCTCAAACTAGTCATATCCTATCCGTGCTATGCCCAAGGGCTCTATGATATACCCAGTGTGCAGAATCTTCTTAAACTATTTACGCACTCCTAGGGATGACTTAATCAACTGTAGGAGATTTACATCTGGCTTAACCTTGCAAAGGAAACTTGCTAAATCAAATTCATTATAGTTAGCAATAACTCTCTTCTCCTATGAGACCATTCTCTCCTTTGATCTTTGAACAAGCTTTGGTCCCTCTTTCTTGGCTTTTGCCTTCTTCTATGTGGCAATTTCTTATCCTTCTTGGGGCCAAATTTGCTATCAATGGCTTTTTAACAGATTGGATTCTATTTTAGGATTAAGGACTTGTATGCCCTTATCATCTTACTTAGGATTTTAGTGCCATTAACACATATAACTTCAATAAGGCTGACTCCATCGCTACTAGACAGTTCCTCTACAATAGCATTCCCTCTTTGCAGTATTTGTTTTGGTCCCTCATCTGGATGGAGATTATTCCCTTGCACTTGATGGCTAAGTGGACCTAGCTATTTACTTCCTTGCTAGAGAGAGCTAAGCTTGATCCAACAAGTACTAGCTAAGTGGTCGGACTTGTCCCATATGTCACATTTAACATTTGGATAATTCCTAAGGAAATGTTGGCCGCCACACCACTTACAGTTGAATCTTGAGGAGACACCCACTTCTAGGGCATTGACTCCCTATCAAGTTCTATTTCTTCTTAAGGAAATTGACATCAATAGCTATTTGCTTATATTGTTTGGTGATCATGTTAGTATAGTGCTTCATTATATCCTTAACTTTGCTAAGGACATTTGATACTACAAGATATAGGCCTTATACCGAGGTTAAAAGTGACAAAAATGTAAATAGATTTTTTTCCCCGTCGTCGCAAAAAGCGTGGTTATTGGCGACACCATAGAACGGTCGGTATTAGCATCGTTATCAATGTCGCTATTTGCATCGGTATCAGCGTCACATTTGCGACGCTGATACCAACACAAATAACAATGTTGATAACGATGCTTTGTGACGCTAATAACGACGCCAATAATGACGCATGCAGGTCAGTTTGCAACGCTAATAGCGATGGTAACAGGGGGAAAAAAATTTGTGGTATTTGGGCCATAGAAAATAGTTTCTGCACTGTGTACAATGCTCGTGTAAATAAAGACAAAGTGTACTTAAATCATAACACTGATACATGAAATAAATACATGATCGCATAATGAAAGCGACTAGTACAATCATGGCAAGATATCACTACTACCTGGAAAATGTCTACACAGATCAAGTGACCAAAAAAGAAGGGTGTGTGAGCTCCAAGGATTTAAGGACAAGCTATAGATCCTCGCCATCCGAAAGCTCATCCCACCGTAAAGGAGCATCGAATGGACTCTGCAAAAAAAGAAACAACTATACATCAGTCCACCATACAATAATGCATTATAATTAAACATGGTAACTACAGACAAGAACGATGAGTGATTTACAGAGCCGTCGCATCCATACAATCGGTCGATCAATGTAGTGAGACCATGCTACTAACTGATTGTCAGTACAAAGGATATTGCAAAAAAATAAGCAAGCAAAACAAAAGAAAAACTTACAAAGTCCTCCAGATATGTCCTTTGGTCGCCACAAGATAATGGACCACTCCGGCCTCTAGTCGTGCCCTCGCCACCTCGCGCTGCTAACTCCAATGTCCTAGAGAATCTATAGCCTCCTCTCTCAGTCGGTGCCAATCGTCCGCGTCTAGCCACTCGGGTTTTGTAGCCCCACTCTTGAGTGCCTTGCATGTGTCCGATCGTCTATGTGACATATATACACGCATGCACTCCATCATCCAGCTCGTAGAAAACCTATCTACTATGGCTGGTACCAAAAACTCCTCATGCAAGGATGCTACTATGTAGTCCTTGCTCCCCTCTAGTATGTTTTTTCAATGATCCAAGACGTTGTGCCGAGAAACTTGTTGGCACAACTCTCTTATACGAACCATCATCCTCCTCCCCTCATCATTCATGATGATGGCTCCTGACCTATCATCTACAAGGTAGGAATACCCCTCTGGGGTATGCCTAAGATGGGTCCTCTCCCACATGCGACCATGCTCCTGGGCATATCCAGGAGACCTCTGTACATCTAGTGTACCGACTGGGGTAATATCTATCGGAGTAGCACCAATAGGGATGCCACCTGCGGATGGCGGAGCAAAAGCCGAAGTGACTAGAGTAGACGTCTCCACAGGTGTGACAAATCTCGAAGGTGATGCAACTCTAGCAGAATGATAAGACAGAGATACCGCGTCTGTGCCTCCATAGCAACCACCTAAGCCACACTCTCTAGAACCGCCACGAGAGCGAGGAGTAGCACCTGTATCCTGAGTCAACTGTGGGCTCACTGCATCCGTATCTCTGCAGCATCCCCCTGACCCTAAAGCACTCCCTCCGTCTGGCCCAAGTCTGGAGCGTCAACCTTGTCTGCTTGAAGCTGAAGCATCTGATCACGCCAAAGTAGATCTAATAGAGCGGCCTGACGATGTTCGAGATAGCTCCTAGTCCGCCATGTCTCTGAATCTTGCCATCTAATCTGGAGACATGTGTGTGAATATATCCTACAACTCCTCATCGCTCATCCATCGACTCATCCTGATGATCTAAGTATCCACAAAGGTCACCTGCATAGACAAAAAATGATGTTAGCATAATCAATTTAAATCATACAAAGCACAGTAATAGAAATCTTTAAAAAATGATCTTACTTAAAATGCATATCTTATGTACCCTTATAAGTGATTAGTCAACGAATTGAGTAAGTGGATGCTCCAAGTATGAAGTATTCTATGGTCCCATGTCAATCTCCTCACACAACTCAGCATAAACTGGAAGGTCAATAGACATGTCACCACAAAAGGATGAGTCCACCTTGTTCTCAAAGAATTCTTAGACTCTTGTATTTCCATCATTGTTACTCGATGCTGGTTCCTTTATATGCTCTAAGCTTTCGGTGGCCTCCACCCCTTGCAATATCGACCCCTCTATTTTCATATTGTCCTCATCTATGCCTGGAACATCACTTCGATCATATACTCTTGCACTTCGGGAAGTTGAAGGTTTAACATACCACCATCAAGGTTGTCGGGGATTTGGATAGAAGATTACATGTTCACAAACACGTACAAGAGAGATTTAACTATTGTGACATGTACCATGTCGTAATATAATTAACAAACAAATGAGTTCATGCACTTGTTCACAATGGGCCGGCAACACAAAGGTGTCGCGCAAATGTGTCCATCTTTTTTGAATCTATTTCAAGATATCCAGAAGGACCTCGTCGAACTGTTGCTCCAACTCCTTCAAGTACCACTTTGAACCACTGCACATCGAATAGTATCATGGAGAAGCTACGGTAATCCATCATAACAATACTTTGCAAGTTCCCAAAATACTCCATCTCATCTATAACTGTGTTTGGATCCATTGCTCGTTGTCGGCTCTCTTGCTCGAACCTTGCTATGATACCACAATCTGTTGTGGAGCATACTTTGTCAATATGCTCCACACGAAAATGCCGTCCACGTGACCACGCTACACTATATATTTTGTACTATACATTGAAACACTCAATTAGTTGTCGCATATAAAATATAGATATGAAAAATCCTAAACACGTCATCACCTTTGGACTACATCCCCTTGAGAATTCCCACTCCTCGGTTGAGACCTCCGCCCCTTCGCGAGACACTGTGGTCAAAGCTCCATACAACCATCGCATTGACATAAACCGTGACATCTCCTCCATGCCCTTGGGATATCGAATCAGCCGATGGCACGTACTACGTCAAAATTCAGATCATGCTTCCTCTCGATCTTGCCTAGCTTGCTCGTACTTGGCAAGCCACATCTCCATAGAGGCATGGTGCAATATACAAAAGCGATTCACTTTCTCCTCCATTGCAACATCCATTCTTTTTTCTACCCCATTTTCAATCACCATATCTCTGGTCAGTCTATCATCGTCCTTTAGCGACCATAGCATACTGTTGTCTGGATCCACCGTTGGTAGCCATTGTGAAATATGCACTAGCACCTAAGACACCAACCAACCTTCAGCCATGCTACCTTCTAGATGAGCTCATTGTCGCACAAAGCATTTCAGGGTTTTCATGAAGTTCTCCAAGAAGAACATCCATCGCATATGGACAGGTCCAGCAATCTCCACTTCATCTACAAGATGCACAAGAAGGTGGATTTGTATCGTGAGCATACTAGTAGGTAGGTATTTTTCAAAGAGATAGACTGTCTCCACTGCTCCCCGCCTCGCGGATTCAATAGAGGACGTCTTAATCTCCTTCTGTGAGATCCATTGCACTAAAGTCGACAACTTGTAAATGGCCCCGCGTACTTTTGGAGTAAGGCTTCTTGCAATCGCAATCGGTAATACAAATTGCCACAAATGAGAACTACTATACTCCAAATAACAAAATACGCAGGCCACTTACAATCCATTCGTAGTACAAACCTAACATATCTTATGCCAATCATGGGATTTTAGCCCTGATAATTGGTCGTCTTTAGAAAATGCAGACTTGAGAGAACGCATCATACCCGTCGGAGTGCAGATAGACTTGACTATTTACTTCACAATGCGCTCTTCTTTAGTGGACAAAACCCAAGGAGCGCGAGGTAGCTGCATGCGAGCATCAGCACTCGACTGCGGCCAAAGCGCCTCCATCTTGCCTACCTTCTTTAAATCCATTCGTGCCCCTATAGTGTCTCTCTTTCTTGTAATGTGGTTCCATAGCAAGCTGCCCATGTTCTTACAAATATGCATGGGATCCAACAGTGGTTGATCTATAAGTGGGTCCAATATGCATGGGATCCAACAAGTGGTTGATCTTTAAGTGGGTCCAATATGGCAACTCGTAGAAAGCTGAGAACCATCACATTCCGTTTGGATGTGACTCTACGTGGACCATTTTCAGCTCGTACAAGCTTTGGCCATTCATATGTATTGGAGGTCGTCCAAGAAAACCTTCCCTGAGTTCATGACCATGTGGCAAGAAAGCGGAGTGTCCTTGATATACCATATTCTTCATGGTTCGTGACCTTTGGGAGTCTAATTGTGGCCCGCACAATGGACATGCATGATAACCTAAGGTAACCAGACCTGTCCCAACACCTCTATCTAGTGAATACAAACTTGAACAAGCTATGATAGATATTACCAACGAGACCGGAAGCATGTTTACCTGAGCACTCTCCGAATCCCAAAAAGTCATGCATCGTCCACATGAGAATGGCTCGAATATTAGCGGACTGTCGACCATCGTGCTTGCTCATATCTTGCACGGTGACCCCCTTCTCCCACAAAATCTTAAGCTCATCGACTAATGGACGAAGATAGACGTCGGGAGTAAGATAAGGATGAGATGTCCTTTCTTTGTAGAAAGCCATGGAGGGATATTGTAGTTGACAAGAACTATAGGCCACACACTATAAGAAGTTGAGCGCAAACCGAATGGGTTCACGCCATCCATTGCAAGACCGAGCCGAAGATTCCTTAGCTCTCGAGCAAAGCTTGGGAAGGTAGAGTCAATGTGGCTCTATGCACGTGAATCCACTGATATTCGTTGAACTCAATTTGTGGACCTATTCTGTGCATGCCACATTGTCAAGCTCTCCATGCCGGACGTACAAAATATGTGGTTTATGCAGGGGATAAGCCGAAAGCGTCTAAGAACTTTTTAAGGGATGGTTTGTCCCTGCAAGTCTTGTCGATACCTGTGAAAACCACACTTTGGACATGTCTCCATAGTCTCATATTCTCCTCGAAACAGTATGCAATCATTGATACATGCATGGATGCTATTGTACTCCATGCCAAGCTTTTGTAAAACATGTCATGCATCATCACGAGACTCAGGCATGGTATTTTCAAGCGGTAATATATGATACTTCAGTAACTTGAAAAAAATCATAAAACACCTTGAAAAAGCATAAATGTTTTTAATGATAGTGCCGAAAAGAAATCAACGAAGCATACGTACAAGGTACCTGATCAACTCGGTCACAATTGCATCGCTCCACCCGTATTTTGCTTACATACTTAGGAGTGCAAGTAGTGTCTTCAGGTAAGATACTCGGCACCCATCATATAATGGTATGGATGCTTCCTCTCTAAGCAGATTAGAAGTCTCGACATCCATGGGAATCAATGCATCGATCATTGCCTCCATCTCAAGCTCTAAGATTGTAGGTAAGTCTCGAAGGCTATCTGTCTCCTCTGGTATTGATGGTATAGATTGGGTAGTACCTTCCAAGTGGTGGATTGGCTCAGGCACTCCATCCATCGCACGCCCATAAATTCTTCTAATTGGCCGCAAAGGGTGCACCCCTCCTTGGAACAAGACGTCACCTCCTTGGATAGAAAATTTGCCAGCCACACCCAATCTTTTTGTATATGGTATTCAATTAGCTTGCGAGTACAATGCATGATTGATATTAACTTTTCTTACCGTTTGATAAAAATCCAAGATCGCCTGATCAATGATCTCAGATTGAAACTCGCCGAAGCATCGTACATATTCTGTAGACAGTCAATGTTTTCGTCGAATTGCCAGCTTGCATTGAGAGCAAAGACATGGGACACGTTGATTAAGATACGCCTCACGATCTTGAACATCAAGATCTACATTGTTTTCCATTTTATCTATGTTACGACAAACAATTTATTTTTATTATCATTCTTTTTTTCTTTCTTAAATTGTTTGAGAAGGGATTTCTTCTCTTATAACTCAGCAAAAATTAACGTATGTAAAGTCTCCACCTACCCACCCACAAATTAACGTATGTCAGAGTGTTTCCTATCTCGTGGTGTTGCACGGAACCTCACCGCCACTCTCTCTTTGTTTTTTATCCATTCATTATCTCCTCTCCTTCCATCTCTCTCTCTTTTTCTCTTTCTTTATTATACTGTATGTTTATTCCCTCTCTCTCGTTCCTTCTTCTTTTTTGTCTTCCTCCCCCTCTCTCATTTTCTTTAACAAAACATATCTCTCTCTCTCTACAACAACAACAACAACTACCACTACCACTACCACTACCACTACCACTACCACTACCACTACCACTACCACTACCACTACCACTACCACTACTACAACAACAAACAAGAAAAGAACAGAAAACTACTATTACTACCACTACTACAACAACAACAACAAATAAGAAAACTAGACAACAATAAACAAGAAAACAAAAAAAATCATTACTACAACAACAAATAAGAAAACCACCACTACTACTACAACCACAACTATGACGACTACGACTACAACTACGACTACGACTACGACCATGACCACGACCATGACTATGACCATAACTACGACTACGACTACAACTACGACTACGACTACTACCATGACCACGACCACGACTACAACCACGACCATGGCTACGACCACGATGACGACAACGACAACCATGACCACGACCATGACCACGACTACCACTATAATAAATAAGAAAAGAAGAAAAAATAACAACAATAACTACTACTACTACTACTACTATAATAACCACGACCACGACTACCACTACCACTACCACTATAATAAAGAAGAAAAGAAGAAGAAGAAGAAGAAGAAGAAAACAACAACAACAACTACTACTACTACTACTACAATAAAAAACAAGAAAACTAAATAACAATAAATAAGAAAAGAAAAAAGAAACTACTACTACAATAAACAAGAAAACAACAACCTCTCCCTCCTTCTATCTCTCCCTCCCGGGCCCTCCCTCTCCCTTTCTTTCTCTCTTTCTCTATTATATTTAATGTTTTCTCCCTCTCTCTCTCGTTCTTTCTTTCCTTTTCTGTCTTCCTCTCCCTCTCTCATTTCCTCTCCTCCCTCCCTCATCTTCTCCCTCTCTTTCTCTCTTTCCCTATTATGTTTAATGTTTTTCTCTTATCTCCTCTCCCTCTCTCATTTTCTTTTCTCTCTTCCTCTCCCTCTCTCATTTCCTCTCTCTCTCACCCTCTCCCTGTCTTTCTCTCTTTCCCTATTATGTTTAATTTTTTTTCTCTCTCCTCTCCCTCTCTCATTTCCTTTTCTCCCTTCGTCTCCCTCCCTCTCCCTCTCCCTCTCTTTCTCTCTTTCCCTATTATGTTTAATGTCATCTCCCTCTCTCATTTTTCTCTCCGTCTCTCTCCCTCACCCTCACCCTCTCCTTCTCTCTTTTCCTATTATGTTTAATGTTTTGTCTCTTATCTCTTCTCCCTCTCTCATTTCCTTTTCTCTTCTCTCTCCTCTCCCTCTCTCATTTCCTCTCCTTCCCTCACCCTCACCCTCACCGTCTCTTTCTCTTTTCCCTATTATGTTTAAAGATTTTTTTTCTCTCCTCTCCCTCTCCCTCTCTCTTTCTCTATTATGTTTAATGTTTCCCTCTCTTTCCTCTCCCTCCCTGTCCTTCTTCCTCTCCCTCTTCCTCTCTTTCTCTCTTTCCCTATTATGTTTAATGTTTTTTCTTTCCTCTCCCTCTCTCATTTCGTCACCCTCTCCCTCTCTTTCTCTCTTTCCCTATTATGCTTAATGTTTTTTCTCTCTTCCTCGCCCTCTCTCTTTCCCTATTATGTTTAATGTTTCCCTCTCTTTCCTCTCCCTCCCTCTCCCTCTCTCATTTCCTCTCCCTCCCTCACCTTCTCCTTCTCTTTCTCTCTTTTCCTATTATATTTAATGTTTTTTCTCGCTCCTCTCCCACTCCCTCTCTCATTTCCTTTTCTCTCTTCCTCTCCCTCCCTCTCCCTCTCACTCTCTTTCTCTCTTTCCCTATTATGTTTAATGTTTTTTCCTTCCTCTCCCTCTCTCATTTCCACTCCCTCTCTCACCCTCTCCATTTGTTTCTCTCTTTCCCTATTATGTTTAATGTTTTTTCTTTTTTCCTCTCCCTCTCTCTTTCCCTATTATGTTTCATGTTTCCCTCTCTTTCCTCTCCCTATCTTTCTCTCTTTCCCTATTATGTTTAATGTTTTTTCTCTCTCCTCTCCCTCTTCCTCTCTTTCTCTCTTTCTCTATTATGTTGAATGTTTTTTCTCTCTCCTCTCCCTCTCTCATTTGCTTTTCTCTCTTCCTCTCCCTCTCTCATTTTCTCTCCCTCCCTTACCCTCTCCCTCTCTTTCTCTCTTTCCCTCTCATTTCCTCTCCCTCCCTCACCCTCTCTTTCTCTCTTTCCCTATTATGTTAAATGTTTTTTCTCTCTCCTCTCTCTCTCTCATTTCCTTTTCTCTCTTCCTCTCCCTGTTTCATTTCCTTTGCCTCCCTCTCCCTCTCCCTCTCTTTTTCTCTTTCCCTATTATGTTTAATGTTTTTTCTCTCTTCCTCTTCCTCTCTCTTTCCCTATTATGTTTAATGTTTCCCTCTCTTTCCTCTTCCTCCCTCTCCCTCTTCCTCTCCCTCTCTTTCTCTCTTTTCCTATTATCTTTAATGTTTTTCTCTCTCCTCTCCCTCTCTCATTTTCTTTTCTCTCTTCTGTTTAATGTTTTTTCTCTCTCCTCTCCCTCTCTCATTTTCTCTCCCTCCCTCACCCTCTCCCTCTCTTTTCCTATTATTTTTAATGTTTTTTCTCTCTTCCTCTTCCTCTCTCATTTCCTTTTCTCTCTTTCTCTTCCTCTCTCATTTCCTCTCCCTCCTTCTCCCTTTCCCTCTCTTTCTCTCTTTCCCTATTATGTTTAATGTTTCCCTCTCTTCCTCTCCGTCCCTCTCCCTCTTCCTCCCTCTCTCATTTCCTCCCTCTCCCTCTCCCTCTCCCTCTCCCTCTCCCTCTCTTTCTCTCTCATTTCCTCTCCCTCTCTCAATATACATGAATTTTAACAAAAACAATTAAAAGTGAAAGAGAAAACACAAAAACAAAGCAAGAAAGAACAATGCACTCACTGTAAAGGCTCGAAGAAGGGTTTGGCAGCTCCTCTTCGCAACGACGGCTCCTCTTCGCCCTCCGTACACTTCCTCTTCTTCGCGAACGGCGGCGGTGGCGGTGAGAAGATTTCTTTCTCCCTCTTTCTCTCTTTCTCTCCCTCTCCCTCTTGAATGCAAAATGTTCGCTCTCCCTTTCACTTTCTCTTTCGTGTATGCACGCAAAATAACGTGCTTGGGTTTTGGCCCGCGTTTGTTTTGTCTAAGTACCGTCACTATTTTCATTGCTATTAGCATTGCATTTGCGACGCTAATAGTGACACAAATAGCGGTGCCACTATTTTGCGTCGAAAACCGTTGTCACTATACCTCCATATCCTTGTAGTGTGAGGCACTTAACTCATAGCCGTGATCATACACCTGTCATTCCATTAGCCTAAGCACTTGATTTGGAATTGGATGTTGACTCCTTGGAACAACATTACAATTTTTTCATTCAGATTCTAACATTCGGTGGAGCCATCTGACTGACCATAGGCATGGTCACATTGGGAGGAGCTAGCAATATGGGCACATTCTAAATCACACTTCCTCTCCCATTGAAAGTAATCATCATGGGTGTCCTTTGACCTCCATTTGTCAATGCCAAAGTATTTCTAACACCTAGACTACTCAAATTTCAATTTGCCCTAGAGGTATATGCCACTTGCAATCACGAATCTACCTCTTCTACTCATGTAATAGCCGTATCAATGTCGGTAAGAGTAACACTACTCAATTTTTTATGTGACTTGATTAGACTTGCTGAGAATTATTTTCATTTCTCATTTCATCCCATGAGATTATTAATACATCAAAACTCCCACAAATCCATGATTTACCCTAAAAGCATAATTTTGTGGATTTTGTGTGTTTATGGAAAAATCAATGAACAACTAATTCTTGCTGATTTTCTTTATGTTTCTCATAAAATAGATCATTAACAATAAAAAGCAATCATTTTCAACCATTTGCAATAGAGATATATCATAAAACAATGAAATTTATCACTTACTCATAAAACTACGCTTTATCTCACACATATCTCGTATTCGGAAGGTCATTGACACTCACTAACAAATTGCTAACGCTCTTCCAAATAGCATCATCTCCGAATTGAAATATCTCAAATCAACCCACCCCCTTCTCTCACAGATTATTGAACCATAGAAATATGCATCAAGAGGAGAGAGAGAGAGAGAGAGAGGAAAGGGAAAGTTTGAATTTTGATCTTCTCATTCAAGCACCCATTTCATGAGGAAGGTGATGATTGGAAGTGAAAAAATCGAAGAATCCATGGCATTGATCAGTTTCATGACTTCTTCCCAGTCCCAAATCCCCCCTCTCCCACAAATCGACGTGAAGGAGGGGGACATTGTTTTTTAGGAGGCTGCCATTTCAAAAACAGTGCAGTCCCCTTAATTGAAAAAATTTTGAATTTGGTCCATACCCAACTTAATTGTGGTCCAATTTTGACCTTCTAGGTGCCCCGCCGGCTCCCAACTTTTTCCCCATACGACAATCGATGTGCGATCTGAAAAATCCAGTGCTTCAACCTTGAGGTCTTGAATAGTCGAGAACTCATCCTACTTCAATCTAGCACTCGAAAATATTATTAAAAATCTACAACCACCACAAAGGTCAAAATTTCCATTCTCATCTTCCATGGTTACTTAAAATTATTGGATTTGCATCTTCCGCTTCCGTCGGGCTTTCAATTCTTCTTTAAACTTACATCATTCCGCTTTTTTTTTAAATGTCTTGGGTATTTAAATTCTACTCTCATTAGGCCATGTATCTTGCTTCTTCTCCTTGGGCGGTGCATCATCCATAATCTGCTCAAGAACTGGCCTAGAAGGGAGAATGGAAGACTCATCCCCTATAGTCTTCTTTCACATACTAGCAGTCTCACCATCTCATCTCCTCTTCTCCTCAACCTATACCTCAATTTCTCGGGTCTTTGCCACAAGTACACATAGATAGAGTAAGTATCCATTGGTTCATCCCAATCAGTCTCTCTCTATATGCTTTGACTTGCATTATATAACTTTGACTGCTTCATCTTTCCCTTATGAGTTGTATCCAAGGCAAAAGTCCATAGTGCTAACTTACTGTGTGAATTATGCTCAATCTGCGTGCCATGGTTAGAAGCAACACCCCTAGCCACACCAAAACTCTGTGCATCCATCTCCTTAAGAGTCTATTTCATCCCTCCATTTCCAATTTACACAATCCTTGCATTGATGCTCGGGACTATCATTAGGGAAGTTTTGAGATCTTGAAAATGTCTTTTAGCAGATAGAGAGAGAGTGCTCTAGACTAATAGGAGCAAAGCCTCCATAACATAACTTATCTTTAAAAAATGGCTATATATATATATAGAGTACAAATTTGTATTATCAATATCCATTTTTAGTCTCTTATATTCGTGAGTATGACATTCTTTACATTAATGGTATATAGTCTTGGTCACTTTTATTTAATGATAGTGATTGGTTTAATCTGAATTCAAATTAGTAAAATGCTTGACACTCATTTTTCTCCCTTCTTTCTTTTATCCCTCTCGTATTTTTGCCTCCTTTATGGTAGCCTAGTCCTCTCTCTCTCTCTCTCTCTCTCTCTCTCTCTCTCTCTCTCTCTCTCTCTCTCTCTCTCTCTCTCTCTCTCTCTCTCTCTCTCTCTCTCTCTCTCTCTCTCTCTCTCTCTCTCTCTCTCTCTCTCTACCACCATGGATACAAAAATTGGACCTTCAACAAGGCATCTAAGCTCCCAAATCACATCCATATTAGTGTTTAACTCATTCCAAATAGATGGAAGATTAATTCCTACTATCATTAGCAAAGGTAGTTGGATCACCATACGATAGGCAAAACATAGGAAAAGACAAAGATATGAGAGCTCATTCATCTCTGCTTGGAAGGGTAGAATCCAAGAATTCAAGCTTGGAGTAAATAAGAATAGCATAAAAAGAGGTACTGGTGCAGCATGTGTTTATGCATAGAGAGCTATATTCGAAACCTAAAGCTTCAAATCTTCCAATGCATAGACCAATTTGTGAGAATTTGATTTTTAAAATATTTCTTTTCTTGAACTTAGTTTCAGGCTTTCCATTATAACATTTGTTTGTCTTATATATGTCTACCCCTCTAATCTTAAGGAATGGCAACCGATCGAGTTATTGATGTTATGCATGGTTCAATTGAAGAATAAATGTAAAAATATAGAAAGACACTACAACATAAAGGTGATTATGACTAGTTTTGAAAATTGAGAAAGGTAGATTTCATAGTGTTGAGAAGAATCCTGATGTTAAACTTTCCCCTAGATTTCATGGACCCTTGAAAAATCTTCATTCTATCAATCCTAATACTTTTCAATTAGAATTACCTATACATTGGAAAATTCATAATACCTTTTGTATTAGTCTTCTCCATCCATTTAAAGGTTTATTACCTATCCATTCTATGTATAATTCTCCACCATTGCTTGAAGATGATAATGAGTTTTTAATTCCTAAATCTATTATCAATATTGATTACATGACCATCCGCATTGGTAATAGCGACGTTTAAAGCGACAGAATTATTCATGGAAAAAATTATCCCCGTCATCGCTATTCGCGTCGCTATTAGCGGCGCGATCGATTCGTCGCTATTTGTGTCGCTATTTGTGTCACTATTTGCGTCGCTATTTGCGTCGCTATTGTGTCTATATGTTGTAGAGTAAATTTGCGACGCAAATAGCGATGGTTGCAAAGTAAATTTGCGACGCAAATAGCGACGGTTACATAGGGGGGGGAAAATAGGTGGCAGGGCATACAACCCTGCCACCCTTCTAGCTATATGCACTAAATATTCTTGCATAATTCATTTGCCAATGTCAGCTACATCTAATGTCTAAAAATTGTGTATCAGATTATTTTAAAAAAACTGAATCCTTTGATTGCAAAAGCAATATATAATTAATTCGAAAAGGTATTTCGCAAGGAGCTTTTTCATCACTTGCTTAGGCCCGAGAAGAAAAAGAGATTGTGATTACAAAAGCTAGATATAATCAATTCAAAAAAGTATTAATCAAGGAGCTTTTTATCACTTGTTAGGCCCAAGAAGAAGAGCCTCACTTCAAGCTTTCATTATAGTCAGAACCCTGAGGTATGAATAAGTCCCATTGATCTTCTGCTCACTCCATCTTATTCCAACATTGTTCAAGTCTTTTTGGGGGAGCATTTGGACATCTGTAAGAGTTATACCATGGTGTTGGAGCCAGAAACCCTTATATAGGGAGTGGTAGTGTCTCTAAGCTCTACTTCTTCCTTTTTGTTTTTACCTACGTCTAAGTCATCTTCTATCTCTTCTTTCTTGTCTTCACCCTCAATCTCAATGGATGGAGGTGTTTTAAGATCAAAAGAATCAAGCTCATCCTCCCCCTTCTCAAACTCCATTTTTTGAGCTCAGATTAGTTACTGTACTCCAAGTAGATCCATGAAACAAACAATTTTCTCTTTACCAAGTGATTTGGTAAAGATATCGGCTACCTGGTCTTGTATCTTCACATGAAGTAGATCAATCTATCCTACAAGTACCATTTCTCTGATGAAATCGTAATGAATCTTTATGTGTTTGGATCTAGCATGATAGACGGGGTTGCTAGCTAATATCCATATACACCTCAGGTTGTATACATAACCCTCATGCTACTCCATATATACCTCTTCAAGCAAGTCACCATTCATGAATGCATTTTTGACATCCACTTTTCATAATTTTCAGCCCTTAGAAGCCACTAATGCAATGACTATTCTCACCATTTCCATCTTAGCAACCGAGCTGAAAGTCTCCTCATAATCTAGGTTGTATTGATTATACCTTTCCAACGAACCATCTAACTTGCATTTCTCTTTATAAACCCATTTTCTTAAAGACATTGAGTACCTCATCCTTGTACTTCCGAATGTACAGCCATGTGTATCAGTTGAAATCATCTATCCAATGGACACTAGATTCTTGCAAATTTCGTTCTGCCATCTGTCCAATCGACAATAGATTCTTGGTAATAGAAGGTACATATAGTACATCATGTAGGCTCTTCTTTCTATCGTCATAGCTATAGCAGTCTACCTTCCTACTGGTGGGCTGTCTCACACTCGTGCCTGGTTTCCATCTCCTCTTCTTCTCTGGTGGTCGTTGTGCTCTATGGGGAGTACCTGTTGCTACACTAGAGAAGACTCCACCTTGTACTCCAGGTGGCGGGCTTTGGCATGAGGCCTCTCCATGGCCGAGAAACAGGGACATGCTTGCTTGGTGCCTACCATGCAAGCTCGAGGAGGGCAAGATGGAGAAGAGATAGAGGTTGGCTTCTCCTTTGTAGTTGTCCCCTCTCTTTTAGTGGATGTGGTGGCAATGGTAGTGGCAATGGCAGCTTTTCTCTCTCTCTCTCTCCATCTCTCTCAATCTCCCTTGTGTTGATCTGTCTCTCTTCTTCTCTCTATACATCTCTTATGCACAGTATCAACCTGCACTCCACCACGACAACAAACTCACATCCTTTCACGCTTCTCTCCTTCTTCTTCTTCTCCTTCACGGGTTCCCTCATTCTTCTTTGCAGTTGTCCCCTCTATTTTTGTGGTGGATTGGCGGTGGCAGTGACCTCTCTCTCTCTCTCTCTCTCTCTCTCTCTCTCTCTCTCTCTCTCTCTCTCTCTCTCTCTCTCTCTCTCTCTCTCTCTCTCTCTCTCTCTCAATCTCCCTTGCGCACGTTGATCTCTCACTTCTTCTCTCTATACACTCTTCATCAACAAAAAGAAAGAGAAAAGTAAAGAAAAGAGAAAAACAAAGAGAGAATAGATAATGCACTTACCTCAAAGCTTGAAGAAGAATCCCTTCGCGCTACTCTCCTTCTTCTTCTCCTTCATAGGTTCCCTCCTTCTTCTTTGTAGTTGTCCCCTCTCTTTTTGTGGTGGATTGGTGGTGGCAGCGACCTCTCTCTCTCTCTCTCTCTCTCTCTCTCAATCTCCCTTGCGCACGTTGATCTCTCTCACTTCTTCTCTCTATACACTCTTCATCAACATAAAGAAAGAGAGAAGTAAAGAAAAGAGAAAAACAAAGAGACAATAGATAATGCACTTACCTCAAAGCTTGAAGAAGAATCCCTTCGCGCTACTCTCCTTCTTCTTCTTCTCCTTCACGGGTTCCCTCCTTCTTCTTTGTAATTGTCCCCTCTCTTTTTGTGGTCGATTGGCGGTGGCAGCGACCTCTCTCTCTCTCTCTCTCTCTCTCTCTCTCTCTCTCTCTCTCTCTCTCTCTCTCAATCTCCCTTGCGCACGTTGATCTTTCTCACTTCTTCTCTCTATACACTCTTCATCAACAAAAAGAAAGAGAGAAGTAAAGAAAAGAGAAAAACAAAGAGAGAAGAGATAATGCACTTACCTCAAAGCTTGAAGAAGAATCCCTTCGCGCTTCTCTCCTTCTTCTTCTTCTCCTTCACAGGCTCCCTCCTTATTCTTTGTAGTTGTCCCCTCTCTTTTTGTGGTGGATTGGCGGTGGCAGCGTCCTCTCTCTCTCTCTCCCCCTTGTACATGTTGTACATGTTGATCTCTCTCACTTCTTCTCTCAATACACTCTTCATCAACAAAAAGAAAGAGAGAAGTAAAGAAAAGAGAAAAACAAAGAGAGAATAGATAATGCACTTACCTCAAAGCTTGAAGAAGAATCCCTTCGTACTTCTCTCATTTTTTTCTCATTCAGGAGTTCCTTCCTTCTCCTTTACACTTGTCTCCTCCCTCTTCATGGATGGTGGCAGTGGCAACGGCCTCTCTCTCTCTCTCTCTTGCTTGTTTACAAACCTGTAAAATGCCATGCTCGAGTTTTGACAAATTTTTATGAAGCCCCTCTCTCTCCTGTTTTTTATTTCTCTCCATCTCTCTCTTCCTTCCCTTCCCTTCTTCTCTCTATTTCTCTCCCTCCTTCCCTCCCCACTCTCACTCAACTCATCTCATTGCAAAGACAATCAAAGATAGAAAATAAAAAGCTTAAGAAACAAAGACATTGAAAGAAATGTCACCCCACCTCTCTTTATCTCTCTCTCCCCCCTCTCCCTTTACTTTTCTTTGTTAACCTTCTCTCTCATTCTCTCATTGTTTTCCTATTTCTCTCTCCCTCTCTCGCTCTCTATTTTTTCTCTCTATCTCTATTTCTCCCTCTCTCTCTCTTTTCTTTTCACTCTCCTTCCTCTCTTTACCTCACCCTTCCTTTCTACATCCTCCTCCTCTCTTCCTTCCCTCTCCCTCTCTCTATTTCTCTCCCCCTCTCTTTATCTCTCTATTTCCCTTTCTTTGTTTCCTCTCTCTTTGTTTTTTCCCCCTCTCTCTCTTGTTGTTTCTCTCACTCATCCTCTCTCCCTCCCTTCATCTCTCATTTCTCTCTTCCTCTTTCTCTTTATCTCCTTTCTCTACCTTTTTCTCTCTTTCTCTCCCTTCATTCTTCTCCCTTCTTTCCTCCCTCCCTCTCTTTCCATGTATCTCTTTGCAAAGAAAAACAAAAAAAGAAAACAAGATAACACAAAAATAAAGCAAGAAGAGGCAATGTACCTACCTCAAAGGCCTGAAGATGAAACCCTTTGTACCTTCTCTTTGCACCTTCCCTCCCTTCTCCGTTGCACACTTCTCTTTCTTCTTCATATATAGCGGTGGCGGCATGGTGATGAGCTCACTCTCTCTCTCTCTCTCTCTCTCTCTCTCTCTCTCTCTCTCTCTCTCTCTCTCTCTCTCTCTCTCCCTCGCAAAGCTTTAAGCTCTCTCGCTCTCTCTTTCATTCTTTCTCGCAAATGTTTTCTTGGCGAATGTTACGCTCGGGTTTTCTAAACTTTTTCCCCAGACCGGCGTCGCTATATGCGTCGCTATTAGCGTCGCTATTTGCGTCGCTATTAGCGTCGCTATTTGCATCGCTATATGCGTCGCTATTAGCGTCGCTAATATTAGCGACGCATATAGCAATGCAAATAGCGACGCTAATAGCGACGCTAATAGCGACGCAAATAGCGACGCTTTTAGCGACACCGCTTTTTTGCGTCGCAAATGGCCGTCGCTATTGTCCCATTCCCTTGTAGTGAGAAGGCAAATCTTGCAAAGAATGGAATATCCTTTTATGACCATTCTTATATTGTCCCCATACAGTGTAGCCAATGGGGATCAATATCCCCCCTTCCTTTGCCAGATTTTTCAAGCTTTGAGTGGCCTTTGCCAGCTACTAGAGAAGGCTATAGATGTAAAATATTTTCTGAGATACATAGAGCATTAAAACCTAATATCTCAAGTAAGCTAAGCCAAGTTACTTTGTTCATACCTATTAATATATTTGTTGATTTCTTTTCTAATACTGAGATAAGAAGATCAAATGCCATATTTTCAGTGAAGAGATTAACTTATGAACAATTTGTTAATGAGGGATATGATACTAGGATAGACGAAAACATTATATGTAAGATAGATCAAGACTCTATAGCTTGTAAATATATGGTTGCTACTCAAAATTTCATCCTTAGCTTTTATTATAGTAGATGGCATTATGTTGGTGGTAGTTTGGTTGCTTTAGATTAAAATATTAATAATTTTAGCAAAGATCATATAATGGAACTTTATGTTTGGTTTAGTGAAGACATTATTGCAATCGTAAAGGTTAGATCATCATGTACACTACATCAAGTAAGGATGGATTTACAAATTGAAGATATTGAACTACCATGCTCATTTGTGTTCTAACTTAATAACAAAAATTTTTATATCATATTATATCCAGTTAGGTGTATACCTGATTTCACTCCTTGATTAATAAACATTTATAACATATTTTTTGCAGATATCAACAAGAAGAGAGAAGAATATACAATGCAAAGATATTGAAGAAAATATATCTTTACTATCAATATAAAATACATGTACAAATTTTGTGGTTTTTTTCAACCATCTCAATGACTTATATACACAAGGGCTTAAAAGCAATGAGGTAAAGCTACATCTTTTTTTAGGGCTTTTCTTAAGAGAAAGGATATCATTTCTAGGCGTCCTTTTTCTTTCCTTTGATACTTTGGTTGCCTTAGGCGTTAAAGGCATAGCTTCACCTACTATAGTTACATGCATCTCCTCTCCTTCATTGTCCAAGCCACCACTACTATCTATTCTTGTCAGTTTCATATAATTGACTATTATGTACTTCATGACCTTTGCTCTTATATACCAAACATGCTCACTTGTATAGCAATCCCTTGAAAATTGTCATACATTTGTAAGAAAAGATTTTTAGTTTATTGTTAATTTTTACAATAGATTATATTATTATCATCAATATCAAATTACTTACTTTTCATTGTATGGAATTAGAAGGATCTCCAAAGTTTCAAAGTCAATTGGATTGAACCAATGATGAAATACACTTGCATCAAGCAGCTCGCTCCTCATATAATATGAGATAGATGGATCAAGAACCTCAATTTTTTGTTGTATATCAAAGGGGAGCTCATGCATTACACACCTAGCAAAAGGAATGGAGATAGTAAGCATAAACATGAAAGCCTATTGCTAGAAAAATATAGTGAGTAAAAACAAATTTGGATATATTATACCTCATTTTAGCAAGAAGAATAGTCATTTACTTCTCTCATTTAATTCTTGAGGATTTGAACATAATCAGACTCAAAAAATATCATATTAGATCTTCTGTTTAATATCACCTAGTACAAAGCAACAAACATTGAAGCCCTTAGGATCAACCCTTTCAAGAAGGGTAGATAGCTCTTTTTCAAAAGATGGTAGTTGCTCTACTTCCTTTTCTTTTGTCTTCTTCCTTCTATACTCCCTCCATTTATCTGCTTGCTCTTATGTGGAATTTTCCTCTTTCTCATGTAGTCTTGTATCCTTTTCATGGGTGACATCTTCAACCTTAGGACCTAGATATCACCTTTCTTTTTCCTATGTGGAGGCACATTTAAAATATTGAAAGTCTTCACATAAGTAAGGGGGACTAGCTCAAGGTTCTTTGAAAATCTATATCTTAACCTCTTAAGAATTATCATATATTTGTCCATAAGTGTAAGCATATGTGCATGAGCAACACATATATAGGAATCTTGAAAAAACTCAATCAAAAAATCTTCTGCAGCCTCATGGATGCAATTGAGAGTTGTTCTTATCCATCTAAAACAATCAAGAGTGCTTGTCAAAAATTTCTCTGACAAGACTTTGAAAGGGAATAACAATTGCCTGAAGCAGTGATATATTATGAGCAGCAAGGCGATACATTTCACAAGGAGAAGCATGAAGATTTTCAATCTTGGATGAAAATCGAGATAGATTGTTCACAAAGATATTTCAAAATGCAAGCACTATTGCAATAATATCATCTCTATAACAGACTTTGGCTAAATCTAGTGAGAAAGAGAAAGTACTATATTTTGCTTGCTCTACATGAAGCCTATGGAGGATTAATGAGAGAGCATTCAAGTTTCATTTTTAGTTCTAAATTTTAAAATTTCAATCCGATTAATTGCAATGAGTAATCAAAGAAGAAGAAAAAGTGGTGCAAAGTTTGCTTTGAGTCTAGACATACAGAGCATTGTTCTTATGTTCATGGGTCTTGTGAAGAAGGAAAATCCTCCAAGTATTTCTGCATGTTTGATTTGTGCAATGAGTTTGCTGGTATCCACAAGAGGTTTTCATCAATAGTAAAGAAGGGTTCAAGTTTGAAGATGAACAAAGCATGGGAGAAATTGGATTCTTTTGAGGATATTCTTCAGGATGCTTATGAATGGCATGATGATCATGAAGGCAAGAGTCAGGTCTTGTTCAAGTGTTAAGGCTCAAGGAAAGATATGAAGATGTTTTGGATTCTAATTTAGATTCCAATTCAAGTTAAGTAATGATGATGATGATTGGTGCTCTTTACCCATGGTCTTGCCAAAGATTGAGGTAAAGAGAGCAAGAGAGGACAAGAGCCAAAGAAACCAAGAATCCTTGAGTGCCCCAAACCCAACAGAGCAAGGTATTATCAAATATTAGAACTTGGCCATGGGAACTTGGTTGATGTTGGATATACATTTAAAGTTTTTTTGCAAGACATTATGATTTGGGAAAGTATCATTGTGGAATTGGTAGAGTATGCTTTGGAAGGATTTTTAACCTGTGACCAAAAACTTACAAATAATGGGTTAAAAGGGCAACTATTGTATGAAGTCATAGAATTTTAGTTGCATGAGGTCTAATTGAGGGGACATAGGACAAGTGTCAAACTCATTCAGAGTACATGGTACAATCAGTGTTTAACATGCTTCCTCTTTTCTAGGATATTCACTCAATGGCAAGCTAGAAAAAGGGGAAAAGGGAGAAACATGGCAAGGAACCACGATGTTTGGTGCAAGTTTTTGAAGCACCTACTCAGCACTGCCTTCATCCTTCTTCTTGTTCTCCATCCTTCTTACTAGCTAATTCTTCACAGGTTACTACTGGTGGTGCTAATATTATAAGTACCAGAAATCAATATGTTTTGAGGCATGTTGATCCTAAAAGGAGATTCTTCATTAAATGGTTTATGCAAAGGTTTCTTCTTTTCATCAAAATGGATGTTATCACTAAAGATACATTTGGCATTCTTTGGTATGTTGAAAATGTAGCAATCCCTAATTGGCCTAGTACTTTACATGATAAACTCATGCAAGAGGTGCATGTACTGACAATTAGAAAGCAGCAGTAGAAGCATCGAATTGGACCAATGTTGGCAGGTTTATATGCTCATTTGCAAGTGTTATGTCCAACTTTGCATGCATCTCTTGGGAATCATGAAAGGAAGATAAGTCTAATGTATGCAAAAAGTAAAAGTTAGTGGATGGTACTCTTGTGGATCTTGATGATAGGGATTTGCCTCACTCTCATGCTTGATTGGATGCTGAAAATGATCAAGGACAATGCCTTGTTGCTCCATTGTCTATGAGTTTTTATTCACAGGATGTATCAAATGTTGAGGTTATGGGCAGTGCTATGTCTTTGGATTTTTCTGAATGATTGAATGAGGATGCTAAACATGATCTGCTTCATGAGGACGTGGTCATCACATGTGGCAAAAGAAACTCAGATTCTCTAAGGGAAAAATGGAGAATATGTCTAAGCAATCTAATTCTATACAACAAGAAGATGGTATGCATTATGATAGGAAAGTTATTGCAGCAATTGTTTGCTTAGGTCAGGATTGCATAGGTTTACGATTGGTATGCATGCAAGTGGTGCTCTTAAATTGGATGTGGTTTAGTCTCTTTGCAGGAACAATTGACATGCATGAAATCCAAGAGGGATGCTATGCTCATTGAGATGAAAAAAATGAAATAATTGCATGCTAGTGGAGTGGATGCTTTGCAAAGACAAATTGGTGAATAGTGATATGTTGTCTAAATGTAAGGTATCCTCAGCTGCTTTTAAGGAATGGACAACAAATATGCATGAAAATTTTCAGAATGAGCTTGACCTAGTAGCTCAAGAGTGTGCCAAACTTAAGGCTGACAGATTCTTTTAGATGCTCAATTGCAACCTTTATTTAAGGTTGAGAAGCAACTTTTGTGTGATATGGAAGTGGATTTGGATGGTTCTGTTTTCATGTAGTAGGATTTAGCTGCTATAAGGGCTACTTTGATTCGTGTGATGCATGATTAGTGGGTTGCTATCGCCAGTAGGATGTCACAAGTTATTGCTCGGCCTTATGCCGTGTTGCAACAATCATTTGTGTCTGAAAATATGGAAGCACTTATTCATGAAAAGAATGTTCTTAAGGAGAAACTTGATGGGATGTAGGTTGAGTATCATAGACTTGTGGAAATGGTTACTAGTTTGCAGAGTGTTAAGCAAAGTGATCATGCTGAAAATCGGTTTTTGGATGTTGATGTTATCAACACTACAAGATATAGGCCTTATACCGACGTTAAAAGCAACGAAAATATAAATAACAAAATTTTCCCCCTATTGTCGCAAAAAGCGTTGTTATTGGCAATGCCATAGAACAGTCAGTATCAGCGTCGGTATCAGCGTCGTTATTGGCGTCGGTATCAGTATCGCATTTGCGACACTGATACCGACGCCAATAACGACGTTGATACCAACGGTCTGCGACGATAATAACGACGTGAGCAGTAAATTTGCGATGCTAATAGCGATAGTAACAGGGGGAAAAAATTTCTTGCTGTGTGCTTTATTTGGGCCATACAAAATAGTACTATATACAATGCTCGTACAAACAAAAACAAAGTATACTGAAATCATAACACTGATACATGAAATAAATACATGATTGCATAATGAAAGTGATTGGTACAATCATGACAAGATACCACTAATACATAGAAAATGTCTACACAGATCAAGCGACCAAAAAAGAAAGGTGTGTGAGCTCTAGGGATCCAAGGGCGAGCTACATATCCTCGCTATCCGAAAGCTCATCACGCCACAAGGAGCATCAAATGGACTCTGCAAAAAAAGAAACAACAACACATCAGTCCACATACAATAATTCATTCTAATTAAACATGGTAACTACGGACAAGAAAGATGAGTGACTTACAGGGCCGCCACGTCTATACAATCGGTTGATCAATGCAGTGAGACCGTGCCTCTCTGCATATCGAGTCTCAAGGCTGGTTGGATCGCGATTTGTAATGGAGTGCTGCAAAGAAAGCAAAATACTAACTGTTAGAAACATGATTGTCAGTACAAAGGATATTGCAAAAAAATAAACAAGCAAAACAAAAGAAAAACTTACAAAGTCCTCCAAATATGTCCTGTGGCCCCGCCACTCCCAAGATGATGGACCACTCCGGCCTCAAGTCGTGCCCTCGCTGCCTCGCGTTGTTGACTTCAACGTCCTGGAGAATCTGTAGCCTCCCCCCTCAGTCGGTGCCAGTCGTCCACGTCTAACCACTCAAGCTTTGCAGTCCCACTCTTGAGTGCCTTGCGTGCGTCCAATCGTCTGTGTGACATATATGCACATATGCAATCCATCATCTAGCCCGTAGAAAATCTATCTACTAAGGCTGGAACCGGAAACTCCTCATGCAAGGATGCTACTATGTAGTCCTTGCTCCCCTCTGGTATGTTCTTTCAATGATCTAAGACGTTATGCCGAAAAACTTGTTGGCACAACTCTCTCATGCGAGCCATCACCCTCCTCCCCTCATCATTCATAATGATGGCTCCTGACCTATCATCGACTAGATATGCATATCCCCCTGGGTTATGCCTAAGATGGGTCCTCTCCCATCTGCGTCCACGCTCCTAGGCATATCCAGGAGACCCCTGTGTATCCGATGTACTGACCGAGGTAATATCTGTCAGAGTGGCACCCATAGGGATACCACCTGCAGACGACTGAGCAAAAGCCAGAGTAACTGGAGTAGACGTCCCCACAGGTGTGACAAATCCTGGAGGTGACGCAACTCTAGTTGAACGACGAGACGAAGACACCGCGTCTGTGCCTCCACAGCATCCACCTGAGCTTGAGCCACGCTCCCTGGAACCGCCACGAGAGCGAGGAGTCGCACCTGTATCCCGTGCCGACCGCAAGCTCACTGTCTCCGTATCTCTGTAACATCCCCCTGACCCTAAAGCACTCCCTCCCTCTGGCCCAAGTCTGGAGCGTTGACCTCGTCTACTTGATGCTGAAGCATCCGATCGCGCTGAAGTAGATCTAGCAGAGTAATCTGATGATGTCCAAGACAGCTCCTAGTCTATCATCGCTCATCCCTCGACTCATCCTGAAAATGTCACCTCATCCCCCTGACCCTAAAGCACTCCCTCCCTCTGGCCCAAGTCTAGAGCATCGACCTCGTCTGCTCGAAGCTGAAACATCCGATCGTGATGAAGTAGATCTAGTAGAGCGGCTTGACGATGTTGTCCAAGACAGCTCCTAGTTTGCCATGTCTCTGAATCTCACGATCTGGTCTGGAGACATGGGCGTGAAGATATCCTGCAACTCCTCATCGCTCATCCCTCGACTCATCCTGAAAATGTCACCTGCATAGCCAAAAAATGATGTTAGAATAATCAATTTAAATCATACAAAGCACGGTAATATAAATCCTTAAAAAAAAATCTTACTTAAAATGCATATCTTATGTACCTTTATAAGCGATTGGTCAACGAATTGAGTAAGTGGATGCTCCAAGTATGAAGTATCGTCAATCTCCTGACACAACTCCGCATACACTGGAAGGTCGATAGACATATCACCACAAAAGGATGAGTCCACCTTGTTCTCAAAGAATTCTTGGACTCTTGTATTTCCATCATTGTTAGCCGATGCTGGCTCCAAGCTTTCGGTGGCCTCCACCCCTTGCAATATTGACCCCTCTATTTGCATATTGTCTTCATCTATGCTCGAAACATCGCTTTGATCATATACTCTCACACTTCGGGAAGCTGAAGGTATAACATACCACCATCGAGGTTATCGGGGGTTTGGATAGAAGATTACCTGTTCACAAACAAGTACAAGTGAGTTTAAACTATTGTGACATGTACCATGTCGTAATACAATTAACAAACAAATGAGTCCATGCACCTATTCACAATGGGTCGGCAACACAAAGGTGTCACACAAATCCATCCATTTTTTTTCGAAATCTATTTCGAGAAATCCAGATAGACCTCATCGAACTATTGCTCTACCTCCTTCAAGTACCACTTTGAACCACTGCACATCGAATAGTATCATGGAGAAGCTACAGTAATCCACCATAACAATACTTTGCAAGTTTCCAAAATACTCCATCTCATCTATAACCGTGTTTGGATCCGTTGCTCGTCGCCGGCTCTCTTGCTCGAACCTTGCCATGATACCACAGTTCATTGTGGAGCGCATTTTGTCAATATGCTCCACGCAAAAATGTCGTCCGTGTGACCACGCTGCACTATATATTTTGTACTGTACATTGAAACACTCAAATTAGATGTCGCATATAAAATATAGATACGACAAATTCTAAACACCTCATCACCTTTGGACTACATCCCCTCGAGAATTCCCACTCCTCCATTGAGACCTCTGCCCCTTCGCGAGATGCTGCGGTCAAAGCTCCATACAACCATCACATTGACATGAACCGCGGCATCTCCTCCATGCCCTCGGGATATCGAATCAATAGATGACATGTACTATGTTGGAATTCAAATCGCGCTTCCTCTCGATCTTGCCTAGTGATCTGGTACTTGGCGAGCCACGTCTCCATAGAGACATGGTGCAACATACAAAAGCGATTCACCTTCTCCTCCATTGTAGCATCCATTCTTTTTTCTATCCCATTTCCAACCACCACATCTCTAGTCAGTCTATCATTGTCCTTCAGCGAACATAGCATTTTGTTGTCTGGATCCACCGTTGGTAGCCATTGTGAAATATGTACTAGCGCCTCAGACACCAACCAACCTTCAGCCATGCTACCTTCTAGCCGAGCTCGTTGTCGCACAAATCCTTTCAGGGTTTTCATGAAGCGCTCCAAGAAGAACATCCATCACGTATGGACAGGTCCAGCAATCTCCACTTCATCTACAAGATACACAAGAAGGTGGATTTGTATCGTGAGCATGCTGGTGGGCAGGTATTTCTCAAAGAGATAGACCGTCTCCACTACTCCCCGCATTGCGGATTCAATAGAAGACATCTTAATCTCCTTCTGTGAGATCCATTGCACCAAAGTCAACAACCTATAAATGGCCCCGCGTGTTTCTGGAGTAAGACATCCTGTGATCGCGATCGGTAGTACAAACTGCCACAAATGAGAAAGCATTATGAATAATGGCTACACTCCAAATAGCAAAATATGCACGCCAATTACAATCCATTCATAGTACAAACCTAACATATCTTATGCCAGTCATGGGATTTTAGCCCTGATAATTGGTTGTCTTTAGAAAATGCAAACCTGAGAGAACACATCATACCCGTCGGAGTGCGGATAGACTTGACTACTTGCTTCACAATGCACTCTTCTTTAGTGGACAAAACCCAAGGAGCGCGAGGTAGCTGCATGCGACCATCAACACTCGACTGCGGCCAAAGCACCTCCATCTTACCTATCTCCTTCAAATCCATTCATGCCTCTATAGTGTCTCTCTCTCCTGTGATATGGTCCCATAACAAGCTACCCACATTCTTGAAAATATGCATGGGATCCAACAAGTGGTTGACATGTAAGTGGGTCCAATATGGCAACTCGTAGAAAACTGAGAATCCCCGCATTCCATTTGGATGTGACTCCGCGTGGACCATTTTCAGCTCTTACCAGCTTGCGGTTTTCATACATGTTGGAGGTCGTCCAAGAAAACCTTCCCTGAGTTCATGATCCTCTGGCAAGAAAGCGGCGTGTCCTTGATATACCATCTTCTTTATGGTTCGTGACCTTCGGGAGTCTAACTGTGGCCCGCACAATGAACATGCATGATAACCTGAGGTAACCAGACCTATTCCAACACCACGACCCAGTGAATACAAGCTTGAACGAGATAAAATATAGATATTACCAACGAGAACGGAGGCCTATTCACTTGAGCACTCTCCAAATCCCGAAAAGTCATGCATAGTCCACATGAGAATGGCTCGAATATTGGCAGACCGCCGACCATCACGCTTGCTCATATCTTGCACGGTGACCCCCGCCTCCTACAAAATCTTAAGCTCATCGACTAATGGACGAAGATACACGTCCATATTTTTGACTTTGTAGCGGTCGGGGACGAGTAAGCTAAGGATGAGATGTCCTTTCTTCGTAGAAAGCCATGGAGGAATATTGTAGTTGACAAGGACTATAGGCCACACACTGTAAGAAGTTGAGCGCAGACCGAATGGGTTCATGTCATCCATTGCAAGACCGAGCCGAAGATTCCTTGGCTCTCAGGCAAAGCTTGGGAAGGTAGAGTCAATGTGGCTCCATGCGCATGAATCCGCTAATATTCGTTGAAATCCATCCATGGACCTATTTTGTGCATGCCACATTGTCAAGCTCGCCATGTCGGACGTACAAAACATGTGGTTTATGCAGGGGATAAGCGGAAAGTGTCTGAGAACTTTTTAAGGGATCGTTTGCCCTTTCAAGTCGTGTCGATACCTGTGAGTACCACACTTTGAACATGTCTCCATAGTCTCGTATTCTCCTCGAAACATTATGCAATCATTGATACATGCATGGATGTTGTTGTAGTCCATGCCAAGCTTTCGTAAAACATGTCGTGCATCATCACAAGACTCATGCATGGTATTTGCAGGTGGTAATATATGATATTTCAATAACCTTTAAAAAATCATAAACACCTTGAAAATCACACTCGCATCGCTCCACTTGTATTTTGCTTGCACACTTAAGAGTGCAAGCAGTGTCTTCAGGTGAGATACTCGGCACCCATCATATAATGGTATGGATGCTTCCTCTCTAAGTGGATCAAAAGTCTCGACATCCATGGGAATCAATGCATCGATCATTGCCTCCATCTCAGGCTCCAAGATTGTAGGTAGGTCTGGAAGGTTACCTCTCTCCTCTGGCATTAACGGTATAGATTGGCCTTGCAAGTGGTGGATTGGCTCATGCACTCCATCCATCACACGCCCACGAACTCTTCTAATTGGCCGCAAAGGGTGCACTCCTCCTTGGGACGAGACATCACCTCCCTGGATAGAAAATTTGCTAGCCAGACCCAATCTTATTGTATATGGTATTCAATTAGCTTGCGAGTACAATGCATGATTGATATTAACTTTTCTTACCGTTTGCTGAAAAAATCCGCAATCGTCTGATCAATGATCTCAGATTGAAACTCCCCAAATCGTCGTATGTGTTCTATAGACAATCGACGTTTTCGTCTAATTGCCAGCTTGCATTGAGAGCAAGGACATGGGACACGCTGATTAAGATACGCCTCGCGATCTTGAACAAGAGGACTATCGTTTTCCATTTTGTCTACGTTACAACAAACAATTTGTTTTTGTTATTATTCTTTTTTTTTCTTAAATTGTTATCCTCTCCTTCCATCTCTCTCTCTTTTTCTACGTTACGACTACGACCACGACCACGACCATAACTACGACCATGACTATGACTACGACTACGACTAGGACTACGACCACGACCACAACCATGACCATGACCACGACGACTACGACCATGACCATGACTACAGCTATGGCTATGACCAGCACCACCACCACCACCACCACTACGACTATGACTACGACCATGACCACTGCTATGACCACAACTACGACTACGACCACGGCCACAACCATGACCACGACCATGACTACGACTACGACAGCCACAACCACGACCCACGACCACGACCATGACTACGACCATGACCATGACCACGACCACGACCACGACTACGACCACCATGACCACGACTATGAATACGACTACGACTACGACCATGACCACGACTACGACTACGATGACCACGACCACGACCACGACTATGACCATGACCATGACCATGATCACGACTACAACCATGATCACGACCACGACCATGACCACGACGACCATGACTATGGGTAGGTTGCACTCACTAAGAATAGGATTGGCCATTCACCTCATCTTCTCTCCATCATCAATAGAATTCTCCTTTACCATTTACAACTCACCCATATTCTCTCCACACTATTGCACACTACAATCTCTATGAGGGCATGAGATTGGGATCTCCACAGATACCAAAGCATGATCTCTAGCTTGACGGTTGCATATATACTACTACTACTCATGGAATAAACCTTAAAATAGTTATTATGCTCAAATATATGCTTGTTAGAGCATAAATTTGCTCCTAAGACTATTCTAAGGAAGAAAGAGAGTTAATGATAAAAGAGTGACCTTCCTTGCAAGTGATTTTATATTATATTTGTTAATTAAAATTGATAGTTGAAGATGAGTTTCCTAAGAGATCTCGTGGTGATGTTGTTTTAGTTTTGCGAAGCATATGAATGATGTTGTTTTAGTTTTCTGTATTTGTCTTTTTAAGAAGAGATTGATTTTTATGGAATATTCAAAGTTATTTTTGGGATTACGTTATGAAAAATGAATGTTTTTCATACTGATAGGCTGATTGCCTTCATTGTATATTTGTGTGGTGGAGGCTACGACAAGCCCCATGTATGAGAGGTCTCTTTGCAAGAAAAACATTATGCTAGGAGGCACAAGTATGCTAGGGCTCTCTAGCCATATATCCCTTAGGTTTGTTGAGGATCGACCTAACCCCTATGAGCCTAGGATGAGCTTATTGTAAGGTCCTATTTACTTTTCTCTCTTTCTCTCCCTCTCTCATTTCCTCTCCCTCCCTCACCCTGACCCTCTCTTTCTCTCTTTCCCTATTAGGTTTAATGATTTTTCTCTCTTTTTCTCTCTCCTCTCCCTCTCTCATTTCCTTTTCTCTCTCCTCTCCATCTCTCATTTCCCTTTCTCTCTTTCTCTCCCTCTCTCACCCTCACCCTCTCTTTCTCTATTAGGTTTAATGATTTTTTTTCTCTTTTTCTCTCTCCTCTCCCTCTCTCATTTTTTTCTCTCTCCTCTCCCTCTCTCATTTCCTTTTCTCTCTTTCTCTCCCTCTCTCATTTCCTCTCCCTCCCTCACCCTGACCCTCTCTTTCTCTCTTTTCCCATTAGGTTTAATGATTTTTCTCTCTTTTTCTCTCTCCTCTCTCTCTCTTATTTCTTTCTCTCTCCTCTCCCTCTCTCATTTCCTTTTCTCTCTTCCTCTCCCTCTCTCATTTCCTCTCCTTCCCTCACCCTCATCCTCACCCTCACCCTCATCCACACCCTCTCTTTCTCTCTTTTCCTATTATGTTTAACATCTTCTCTCTTTTTCTCTCTCCTCTCATTCTCTCATTTTTTTCTCTCTCCTCTCCCTCTCCCTCTCCCTCTCCTTCTCTCTCATTTCCTCTCCCTCTCTCAATATACTCAAGTTATACAAAAATAAATAAAAAAGAGAGGAAACGCACTCTCTCTCCCTCTCGTTCTCTCATTTCATCCCCCTCCCTCTCCCTCTCTTTCTCTCTCTCTCCCTCCCTCTCCCTCCCTCTCCCATTTTCTCCCTCTCTTTCTCTCTCTCCCTCCCTCCCCCTCCCTCTCCCATTTCCTCCCTCTCCCTCTCCCTCTCCCTCTCTTTCTCTCTCATTTCCTCTCCCTCTCTCAATATACACAAATTATATAAAAAAAAGTAAAAGAGAGAGAGAATGTACTCTCTCTCCCTCTCCCTCTCTCATTTCCTCCCCCTCCCTCTCCCTCTCTTTCTCTTTCTCTCCCCCCCTCTCCCTCTCCCTTTCCTCCCCCTCCCTCTTCCTCTCCCTATCTTTCTCTCTCATTTCCTCTCCCTCTCTCAATATACACAAATTAAACCCTAAACAAGTAAAAGAGAGAGAGAATGGACTCACCGTAAAGATTTGCAGGAGGGTTTGGCAGCTCCTCTTCGCGGCGACGGCTCCTCCTCTCCTTCGCCAACGGCGGCGGCGGCGGTGGTGACAAGCCTTCTTCCTCTCCCTCTCTCATCCTCTATGCAAAATGGTCGCTCTCTCTCTCGCTCTCCCTCTCGAAAAGTTTCACGAATGCGCGAAATGAAACGCGCTTAGGTTTCAACTCGCTTTTTTTTTCTCTATGGGGCGTAGCGACGCTAATAGTAACACCGCTATTCTGCATCGCTATTGCTTTGTTTCCTTGTAGTGTCTACTCCTCCCCTATTCTCTTGTATTCTTATCTTTCTCTTCTCCTCCTCTCTTTTTCTCTTCTCCATCTCTTCTCTTCTCTTCTCTTCTTTCTCTCTTCCCCTTCTCTTCTCTTCTTCCCCACCTCTTCTCTTCTCTTCTCTTCTCTTCTATTCTCTTCTCTTCTCTTCTCTTCTTCACCACCTCTCTCTCTCTCTCTCTCTCTCTCTCTCTCTCTCTCTCTCTCTCTCTCTCTCTCTCTCTCTCTCTCTCTCTCTCTACAACTGGTGGTCAATGTGGAAGCATTAGGCTTTTAGCCTAAGCCTATAGCACTAACGATTGGTGCTTCTTTCTCTCTCTCATTTTCATCGATGGCTAACTTCATCACTGCTTGTCTGATTGCACGGTGGCATGAAGTTTGTCGAAGGTGGCAAGATATCATCACATTGTGATGATTACAAAGGAGAATTCCAATTGTTCAATCGAGGGGGTTTTTGGTGATTATGATGAGTAGTTCCATAGCAGCTGCTCGACTCATCCAAGAATCATTAACTGCTTTTCTTTCTCTTCTTTTTCAAAAAAAAATACTAAAATTTTTCAATCTTAAAGTCCACTCCTCTCCCTTAGTATTAGTTCACGTGGAAGGGGAGGGGGGAGAACATCACATCCTCTTTCCCTTATAGGAATCAAGATGTTCTCATCTCGAAGGAACTTAAGATTTTATTCTACCAAAAGTAGAGATCATAGTGCTCATGCGTTAGGACTCATTAATGCCTCTGCTATGCTACTTGACTACATGCATCACCGAAGTTTAAGATTATAAGGACAAGGTAGAGTAGTCACTATAAAAAGTGATGCAAGTATAGGGTTCATTACATCTGAGGAAGATCTTCTCTAAGATTTCATTAGGCCCTAGTCCTTTATTACAAAAGAAACTATGGATGTTGCTTACGTAAGGTGTCCTCTCCCATCCAAGTGGCATAATCCTCATGATAGTCTTTCCATTGGATGAGATATTCTCTAATGGTCCTATTTCTAAGGACACGTTCCTTTACATCAAGTATACTATCAAGTTGAAGCTCAAGGATTCCTTGGCTTGGCATTACAACTTGTTGATCCTCTAAAACATGATTAGGATTAGGTAACCTTTTAGAAGGCTAACATGAAATACATTGTGAACCTTTTTTTTCAGAAAGTTTAACTTCCAAACACTTGAGAATTTTGTATGGCCCACAGTATCTTGGGCTTAGCTTCTTGAATTTCCCCAAAGATAAGGAACCCTTCTTAAGATAAACAAGAATGAAAACCATGTCTCCTTCTTTAAAGATCTATGCTTGTCTTCTAGATTAGCATATGTGTTTCATCGATCCTTAGCAGTCTAGATATCTTGTACGATAGCCTTAACTTTTCTACCATTTCTTCCAACATATTCTTGGAAGCTTGTACTTTTAAGATAGGCTCAGAAAAGTTTAGTGGGGTTAGGTACTCTTATCCATACAAAGGTTGGAATGGGGTCATTTGGATGCCTTGATAATAGGATGCATTGTAAGTAAACTCCACCAAAGGTAGGTATTTGTATCCACTGCTTAGGTTCCCTATGACAGTAAGCTTTAAGTATGTCTTCAATGACTTGGTTGAATCATTTAGTTTGCCCATTAGTTTGAGGATGATAGGCAGTGCTCAAACAAAGTTGGGTACTAATGGCCTCAAATAAACTCTTCTGAAAATGAGAAGTGAAGAGAGAATCACGATTGTTGATGATCCTTTTAGGCAATCCATTCTGTCTAGAGATCTCTTTCACAAAGATCCTTGCAATATCTGAAGCCTTGTAGTTGGTTTTAACTAGCATAAGGTGACTGACCTAAGTTAGCATATCCACAATGACTAAGATTGAATTGTATCCTCCTTGGACATAGAGTAATCCAACTACGAAATCCATATTGATAATTCCCCACTTCATTTGCAAGATGTCAAGTGGTAAGAGCTTTCCTGGCATCTTAATGTGCTCAGTCTTGACCCATTGGCAGCTCAAGCATTCAATGAAATATTTAAGCACATCTCCTTTGAGATTTTTCCAATGAAAATTTCTTCTTATAGAGTTGAGAGTCCTTGCATAGCCCAAATGTCCTAAGCAAGGAGAATCATGGGCTCCCAAAGTATATTCTTCTTGAGGTCTTGACTTCTTTGGATGCACACCCTTATCTTGAAGTAGATAAGTCCTCCTTCTGTAGAGGAGAAGTTCAAATACTTAAACTTAAACTTAGAGCCTATCTCTTTGGATAAGACTTGTTTTATCATCAATTGATATCTTGGATCCTTCCTAGCTTTCTCATTAGCCATTTCTATGATTGGATTACTAGGCATTAACACCATTGCTATTAGAGATCTTGTCTTAGAAGGTTCTTCTTTGCAGCTTAGAGCAAATGCAAGAGCATTCTCATTACCTACCTTGTACTTGATCTCAAAGTAATACTCTTGAAAGACTTGAATCCATTATCGTTGCCTCATGTTTAGATCTGGTTGAGTAAATATCCACTTGAGACTTTTATGGTCGGTGACCAAGGTAAACTTTATGCAAGCAATTAGTGTCTCCATAATTTGAGAGCATGAATTACAATGAGTAGCTCTAGGTTATGGGTAGCATAATTCTTCTCATAAATCTTCAGCTTCCTAAGAGAATAGGCTATCGAATGGCCTTCTTGCATGAGCACACAACCTAATGCAAGTGAGCTTGCATCAATGACAACTTCAAATTCTTTGTTCAAGTCAGGTAGTTTTAGAATAGGAGCTATGATCAAGCTTTGTTTAAGCTTCTGTTGAGTGTTGAAATGACTTGTTTTTTGGCTGATTTTTGTTGTTTTTGCGAGCTGAATGGTTGATTTTATGAGATGATTGATTGGTTTAGAAGTGGTTTGAGAGTGTTTTAGATGATATTGATTGTGTTTTGGAAGTTTATGATGTTTATTAGTGGTTCTATGATGTTCTGAAAGGTTCTGATTGGTTCTGTATACCTTCTGTTTTGGTCTGTGTTGTTCTGATTGTCTTCTGTAAGGAGGGATGGAGTATTGATTAATGAAGATTGAGATATTGTGAAAGCTTATTGAATGGTTTGTGAGAGTATGGAATGGTTTGAGTATGAGTTATGTGGTTTTGATGACCTTTTGTAACCTTCTGTAGGTCTTCTGTAGAGCCTCTGTTTCTGTTCTGTTCTGTTCTGTACTGTAGTTGTTCTGGTACTGTTCTGTGACTGTTCTATATGCTTCTGTATGTGTTCTGATGGATGAGAGTGAGCTTGGGAAAGTTTTCTAGCCTTGGAAAGAGGTGAATACAAGTGCAAAAGAGCTAAAGAAGTGGAAGAAGTAGCTACTGAAGACTCAAGTGAAGACTAAAGTGAAGTGACAGTAGTGAGCTATGAAAAGACACTGTAGTGGCTCTGGTGACTCTTCATATCAGACATACCTCTTGGGAGGGGTATCCACGACCTAAGAGGGATTATTGAGAGGGATTTTTGAGAGATTGTAGTGAGAATATGATGTATTATTGATAGAGAGAGAGAGAGAGAGAGAGTCAGAGATAGCCAATTTTACTGAAACAGAGTGATTGTATATGAGAGATTGAAAGAGAAGGCTATGAAGATATTGAAGATGAATACTATGTGATGTATTTCCATTCAAAGATGGTGTATTCCTTTGCTTTCTTGGTTCTATTGATGGATTTTGTGAAGATGTTGAAGAATATGGTTGATTCTATCAAATCCGTGGGAGATCTACATGATGCTGTATGAAGATTTGTTGTGCCTGGTGTTCTTTTCTTCATTGTGATCTTATGAAACATGATAAACAAGCTTGTTGATGTTACAAGATAGATTTTCTTGCAAGAGAATTCCCTTTTTCTTGGTGTTCCTCTTGGGGCTCCATGTTTTTGGTACGCAGTCGGGGAAACTTGCCATCAACAAGCACCAGAAGAGGCTGAAAATGAAGGAAATGGCATTGCCAAGAAGAGAAGAACTCAATGGATGTTTGTAAAGTTCCTTCTTCCACTAAAGAGTTGGAATTTCTCATAATCATAGCCACTTTCCACAAAAATTTCATCCCACAATGGCGAAAACACATCACCATCATGATGCATGCTCTATGTAGTGGACAGTTTCCTCTTCCTGTTGAAGCAGCAGAAACTTGCATCTTGGTGGCAAATTGTTTGGGGACAAACTGAAGAGCAGAAACAGAGAGAATGACCATCCATGGAAGATTTGGCATTCATTGAGAAGTTTCCAGACAACATCAAGTGGGAGATTGTGAAGAAGCTTCAGGAGTCTTGGTATGTAGAGGTTCACAAAGACAAGAAGGAAAAGAGTTGGAATTTGTTCGTGGATGCTCAACAGCAAGATACATGGGATGCTTGGTGTACTGATAATCTTCTATTTGTTCAATTGGCAACCCACTGGAAGTTGGTAGATAGAGTGTTTTTCACAACGTACACTGTTGAAACCATTAAAAGCTGGCATTACTATGATGATGGCACCACCACAATGCTCAGACGTATGCATTTTGACACCTTCAGAACCAAATACGTTCCTCTATGCAGTGGAATGAAAGCAGAATTCAGGGACGTTGAAAAGAAAGAAGTAGAAGAAATGTTGGCAAGAGAGTCCTCCAGAGACTGAAGCCTTTTGTTAACCCTCTGTGGAGCACTAACAACATAGTGGAGCCAACCCCCTGATGAATGATGCAATAAAGAGGCAAGCGTTAGAACGAGTCCAGAGGTACGTGAGAAGAGAGAAAGCAAAAATCAAGGCTGAGAACGAGCTCGCAGCAGAAGCCGCCTTTGACGCCCTTGTGGAACTCTTTACAGAAGTCCCAATGGCACATCAAGCCCTTCCTCCTCCTGCTGGAGGTCCACTTCCAAGCCAGATCCATCCTGGAAATATTGATGACAGGCCAGCGAATGTAGTTCCATTGCCAGTTTTTAAGGGAGAGTACAATGAAGACCCCGATCTTCATGTAGCAGAGTTTATGGTAGCATGTGTGGCTAACAATGCTAGAACCCTTGAGCACTGGTTGGCAATATTCCCCGCCACTTTCAAGGGCGTGGCGTTTCAGTGGTATGAGAGACAAGCAGCAGGAACTTTTGGCACATGGGACGACCTGAAGTTGGCCTTCCTCACTAAATTCAGGCGTGAAGGTTTTGAAGAGCGGATGCGAGAGGAATTTATGAATTTAAGTCAATCCTCTGGAGAAAGAGTAGAAGCTTATGTCTCACGAATGGAATCCATCCTGAAGAGATGGACTAACCATAATTTAGATGATGGTATTCAGAAGGGGGTGTTTCTCAGAGGATTACAACCAGAAGTCCGTAAGTTTGTGGAGCTGCAAAGACCAGCCACACTGCAAGCTGCAACAGAAGGTGCAAGTCTGTACGATGAAGTAGAAGCTAGATTGGCGATGAATCCAGGAAGAGGAGTCCTACCTCCTCTGATGCCAGGAATGATGTATCCACCAAATGCAGTCCTAGGGACTGTTCCCTACCCCTACCAACAGATGCCCCCAGTATCACAGTACAGTGCACCAAATCCACAGTGGCCACAATCCATGCCTCAAATGATGGTTCAACCACAACAACAATGGTCCCAACCAATTTCCTCAATGCCAAATCAGCACCAACAGTGGAACCCTACCAACAGGAGTCAACAGCCAACAGTTCAAACAGGAGCTCTGAATCAGAACCAGAACAAAGATCCTTCTGCACCAGCCCAACCTGTTTATGCAGTGATTACAGAGACTCCTCAAAACCCTCCTGCCAGTACCTCCGGAGAACAAAGCTTGAAGGATTACTTATCCAACTCAGTTGCAAACATCAAAAAGGAGTTGATGGATGTGATTACAGAGCAGCTACAGACGCTGAAAGTGAACACCGCTAGCATATCCAACGTTGCAGGAGCAGGAAGAGATGTGATGCGGTCAAATACTTGGTGTGGTAAGTGTCATCAAGCAGGCCATTTAGCCACTGAATGTACACGAAAACCAACCATTCCTGGAGCCTTCTGTTCCTACTGTTTGCGGAAGAACCATACAGAGGACATTTGCTCTCTGAAAGAGATGCATGATAGGAGAAGGAAGGAAGAAGACGCAAGATTCAACTTGTTGGAATCCAAAATGACAACACAGGATATTGGACCCAAGCCTAGGGAGTTTGGTCCTAATTTTGGACCCAGAAGATTTCCCTCTCAAAGTTACAGAGGAAGACAGGCTGGCGGTGGTCAGAGATCAGAAGTGGAGTGTTATAGATGTGGAGAAAAGGGACACATCTCACCAAATTGTCCAAATCCTAGAAGGTCAGTGGATTACAAGCCCTTATGCAGTCGATGCAAAGGAGAAGGCCACACTGCAAAAGATTGTCCAAGCCCAGCCCCAGTGAAAAACAGTGCTACTAATAGTCTGGCCAAGGCTCAAGAGCCTACCTCCAATTTAGTGGAATTGGAAGTTGCTGCCATCACTCGTGCAAAGCAGAAGGAACCACCTATCCAGAAAGAAAATAACCCTCCTGCCAGAACAGTGAAGTTCAATCTTCCACCAGAAGAACAGAACAGAACAGAGCCTGACAGTGCCGTACAGAGCCCTACAGTGCCACAGAGAGTTACAGAGACAGGACCAGAGGTCCAGGAGACAGAAGAGGAGGAAGTGCCACAAGCGGCAGAAGAAGTTCCCATGATGCCTCTGTTGGAAGAAAGAGGGAAAATGAAAATGGGTGTTGCCCCATTCCCTAACCGGTTAGAGAAGCCAGTGGATCCTATTAAGGAATACGATCTAGTCAGAGATCTAGATACCTTTAAACCAAACCTTACATTCCGACAATTATTGATGTTGTCTCCCAGTTGCTGAAAAAGGTTCAAAAGTATACTAACAAGAAGACGTGGATTAAGGATTGCTCCCTCAATAGCAACAAAGTCCAACAAAGCTCCAGAGCCTGTCAAAGAAGTGCACGTAGCTAACGCCTTCCTAGATCCGGGTACCCCAGAGACTGGCGTGTGGATAGAAGGCTGCTTTATTGCAAATGCACTGATTGATGGTGGTTCATCAGTAAACATTATGACGGATGTAAGAATGAAGGATCTAGGCCTACAAGGTGTGCAACCCACCCAATGGCTCATCAGACTGGCGGATCAGAGCAGAATCAAGCCTTTGGGCATTCTCCCATATGTGAAGACTACAGTGGCTGGAAAAGATTATTGGCTAACCTATCTGGTGGTGAAGCCAAACTCTTATGGTACATCCTATCCTCTGTTACTGGGCAGACCATGGCTTTTTGAAGCCCGAGTAAGGACGGATTGGTTCAAAGGAACCTTGACCTTGGGTAGAGGACCCAACAAAGTGGTGCTGAAACTGTATGGTTCTCAAAAAGGACATGGATCCACCTCCTTGGAATTATCTTCTGACTCCCCTAATGAGGCTACGGATGGAACATCAGCAGACAAAGATACTGTCAAACAGATCCTTCCCAAGAAAACAGTGGCACGTTCCTTAACAGTGGATACTATAAGCCGACTTCCAAAAGATGCAAAGCCATTATCAATGGGTGAATACTTCCTGCCTGAACCAAGAATGACTTCTGAAATCACTTCTGGCAGTGAGATAGAAGCATGGATGTACTGCTCTCCCTGTTACATGGCCATAGCAGAGATAGAGACAGAGGCAGAAGAGGAAACAGAGAATCTGTTCTTCTGTTACAGAGCTCCTACAGAGACAGAAGCAGAGACAGAAGCAGAGACAGAGACAGAGACAGAGATAGAAGCAGAGATAGAAGAGGATGGATATGATATGGACGAAGAAGGTTATGAAAGCGAGACGGAAGAGTCTATCCCACCCGAAGAGGATATATATGAGGAAGAAGGTCCAGAAGCATCAGAAGCAGACGAGCTCATGCCGTGGGACAGAATGGCGATGGTACCATTTGGTCTGGTAAACGGATCTTCTCATATGCAAAATCTTTATAAGAAATGGGTTAAGAAGAATAAGCCATCTTTCAGCAGTGGCTCTTGCCGCCCTCACCCACCTTTGCCAAGAAAAGATGATGATGATGCACCGTGCCAACAAGCACCAATCCCACAAACCCAACAGAAATCAGGGGGTCCCTATTATGTGACGTCCTTGGATGTGTCATCAGAAGATGAGTCTTCAAGCCACGAGGTAATTAATCTTGAAACCAAACCCAAAACAGCTCTAATCCCATTCCAACATCTCAAGGAGCAAATTAAGTCTCCATCAAAAGAAGAAGTTGGGTCTAGTGGGACATCAGAAGAGGACACCACTCCCTTGAAGGAGTCGGATCTGTACCCAGAAGCAATCCGTGGGACCTTCATCCGTGAAGTAGAAGGTGAAAAGCAGTTAACTTTTGTGGATGCAGAAGGCACTGAACGCCACTTGAAGGTGGGTAGCAGCCTCCCAAAAGAGGAGCTGTCAACCTTGTATAATTTGTTGAAAGAAAATTTGGACGTGTTTGTGTGGTCCTACAAAGACCTAAAGGGGATTGATCCCACAATATGTCAGCATCATATTGACTTGGAGCCTGATGCCAAGCCAGTACGGCAATGACAGAGGTGAATGAACCCGAATTATTCCACATTGGTGAAAGCAGAGCTACTGAAGCTTCTGGAAGCCGAGTTCATCTATCCAGTGACAAATAGTGAATGGGTTTCATCCATCGTGGTTGTACCCAAGAAGAATGGCAAATTGCGAATATGTGTGGACTTCCGCAAGCTCAATTCCAAGACGAAGAAGGATCACTTTCCTATTCCTTTCACAGACCAATTGTTGGACACAGTGGCAGGACATGAGCTTTATTCCCTTCTGGCTGGATTCAGCGGATACAACCAAGTCTAGATCGCAGAAGAGGACCAATCCAAAACAACCTTCACCACAGAGTGGGGGACCTATGCTTACCGAGTGATGCCATTTGGGCTCTGCAATGCCCCTGCTACTTTCCAACGAGTCATGATGGTTGCATTTCAAAATCATCTGCACGATTTTATTGAGGTATATTTGGATGACTTTTGTGTCTACAGTTTGATCCGAGAACACTGGGAACACCTGGAACAATGCTTTGACCGATGCCGGGAGTATGCGATTTCCCTCAACCCTGACAAATGCATCTTTGGGATCTCTTCTAGAGTTCTATTGGGCCACATTGTCTCTGCACAAGGGATATCAACAGACCCTGTAAAGATCGAAAAAGTCGCAGCTCTGACCGCACCCACCAACCTCAAACAGTTGAGGGGATTCCTAGGCCATGTGGGTTACTACAGAAGGTTCATAGCTCATTTCGCAACAAAGGCAACCTCCTTGCACAAGCTTCTGAGGAAAGATGCAGAGTTTGCTTGGACGGAAGAATGTGACAAAGCCTTCCACACTCTGAAGCAGTGTCTGATTGAGGCACCCATTCTGCAACCTCCTGATTGGACGAAGGAGTTCCATGTACATACTGATGCATCTATTGAAGGCTTAGGTGCAGTCCTATGCCAGAAGGGTTCCTCGAAGCTGGATCAACCGATCTATTATGCAAGCCGAAAAGTCACTGATAGGGAACGGAACTATACAGTGACAGAGCTGGAGTGCTTGGCAATGGTGTTTTCCCTAGAGAAGTTCCGCCATTACCTCCTATCTACCCACTTTAAATTTTATGTGGATCATGAGGCCCTATCCTTCCTGATGAACAAAGCAGATGTGAAAGGACGAATGATGAGATGGCTCCTTCTATTTCAGGAGTTCGACTTTGAGGTGATTACTAAGCCTGGTCGTTCCCATGTTTTGGCTGATCATCTGTCGCGTATCCCACAAACTGCAGACGAGGAGCAAGATGATCCAGACCTCCCTGATGCTTCCCTATTCTTGGTAGAAACTGTAACTCCCTGGTATGCAGACATTGCCAATCTACTGGCAACCCAACAGTATCCTCCTGGTATTTCTAGTCGGGAAAGGAAGAAGCTTATGCTAGAATCAGCCCCCTACACCTTGTTAGGCGGTGCACTGTACAAGAAAGGCAAAGATGAAGTGCTTCGAAGATGTGTTGCAGGAGATGAGATTGGGATTGTTCTAAAGGCTTGCCATGATGAGCCATGTGAAGGTCACTTTGCAGGAGAAGCTACAGCCAGGAAGGCTCTGCTAGCAGGTTATTGGTGGCCTACCATTCATAAGGATGCCTATGATTACTGTAAAAGATGTGATGCTTGTCAGAGAATGGGGAAACCCACCAAGACAAGTGCCATGCCACTGCAGCCTATTCTTCCTTTGAAGCCGTTTGAGAAGTGGGGCATCGACTTCGTAGGCCCAATCGATCCTCCCACCAGAAGGAAACAGAACCGATACATCCTCGTATGTACGGATTATGTTATAAAGTGGTGTGAAGCCAAAGCCCTAAAGCGAGACGATGGTAACAGCATGGCGCCCTGTTCATGTATGAGAATATCATCACCCGTTTTGGCAGTCCCTTAGAGCTGGTAAGTGACAGAGGCACTCATTTCATTAATAAAGTCATGGAAGAATTGACAGAGTTGTATAAGATCCGCCATCGCAAGTCCACTCCTTATTACCCCAGAGCCAACGGCCAAGTCGAAGTCATGAATCGCATCCTCTGCTCAATTCTGACAAGAACAATTGCCGCACATCATCGTGATTGGGATGATCGACTTATAGAGGCCCTCTGGGCATACAGAACCTCCCATAAAGCTGCAACAGGGCAGACACCATTCCAGCTGGTGTATGGTACAGAAGCTGTTTTTCCTGTTGAACTGGAATTACCCTCTTTGAGAGTGGCTATCAAAGAGCGTTTGGGGGACGATGATTCACTGCAACGCCGTCTCCTGCACTTGGAATGTTTGGACGAAATTCGCAGGATGGCTCTACAGTGCATGGAAGCCACGCAAGCTCAACGTAAGGCTTACCATGACAGCTTCATCAAGGACAAGGAGTTCAAAGAAGGTGATTTGGTCCTAGCCTATGATTCATGATTTGGCAAGTTTCCTGGCAAGCTCCAACAGCGGTGGATGGGCCCCTATAAGGTACTTGCCGTCAACCCTAATGGCTCTGTCCAAGTGCAGAGTGTTGATGCCTCTTATGATCCCTTTCTGATCAATGGATATCGCTTGAAGAAGTACTTCCCTCCTTGGGGATCTTGACACTTGATCCTTTCCCCCGTTGGCGCGGCACTGTACTTCTTATGATGCTACTTCTGCCACTCATGAAGTGGACGCAACCCTCTGTCCCCTCAACCCTACCTTCCAGCCTTGATCTCTTATCCTCTATTTTCCACCAGCGACAGTGGCAAGGTTGGTTTTGATACATGGTTTTTCTACCATTCCCTTGCTTAATTCGAAGAGAAAGAAAAGAAAAGAAAAAAAAAAGAAAAAGAAAAAAATACATATCGATCATGGGAGAAAAGGACTTCGGTCCCTGTCATGCCGACCTATTCTTTGAGAAAATGTGGAAACACCCTCAGGCATAGGGGAAACAAAGGGGGAAAAAAAAAAGAAAAAATAATAACAAAAGAAAGAAAAACAAAACTGTTATGGGAGAAAAGGAAGCAATTCCCTATCATAGCAAGCCTTGTTCCAAGAAAAGGTGGTAAACACCCTTGGGCGAGAAGCTGGCTGTGGAAAAGGTAGTAACACCCAGCAGTCCAGAAAGTGGATTCATCAATTGATATCCCCAGGATCCAATTCCGACGCTGCCTCCCTTGGTACGTTGTGTCCTGGGTCTCTCTGCAGAGTGTCTAACTGTCCTCTAGTAGATGACATGTCCTATCCAACACAACATTCGATTTGATGGCTACCTCCCTGGGTATGCCTCTTCAACAACTGACGATGCGATCTTCATCGACAACCAATCGAGTGACGTGAGCTTTCATCCTAACCGGATGGGGACGTGAGTATGGGTTGCCCTCTGTAACTATCAACAGAGTGTGAGACAGAGGGTGGGGTGAGTGACCAGTCTTTTCCCTTCAAATCAAATGAGAGGTGAGCAGTGTGAATGAAGTGTTGCACGCACGGGATGGGCCTCTCAATGCACAAAGCACAATTTGTTTCTGTGCACTGCACTATAAGGCTCCCTTGCCTTCCTTCTCGCACCGTATGCCGGCACAGGGCAGGATGCACAGTTGCACCATCAAATGCGCACAAGGCATACAACCTTTGCACAAGTGACTGTGAGGATTACATCAATGGGGTTCAGGATATGGTTGCCCTCCTGTAACTATCCCCAGAGCGTGAGACAGAGGGTGGGCTGAGTGTGACTGGAGTTTCTTCAATCAATTACCGAGAGGTGAGATTGAGGGATGTTACGACACTTGGAGTAAGGTATGTTCTCGTTTCCCTATGCACCCATGGGATGGGTCTCTGCCGTCATCACAGGACACGTCACCATGTTCTGTACACTGCCCTGTAAGGCTCCCTTGCTTTCCTCCTTGCACTTATGCCAGACAGGTTGGATGCACTAATGCACCATCAACTGTGCACCCTGGCATACTCTCTCTGCACCATTCCCCTTTGTCGATTTCTAAACCGGGTACAAGATATGGGTTTCAATCATTCTTCCTCGAGTGATATTAGTCATGGGGCGAGTGACTGTTCTTTCATTCCCTATGAGTGATTGTGAGTTGAGTGCAATATCCCTCATCATCGACAAATTTCCTGCGATTCCTTCCATCAGCTACCTCCCTGGGTGCTGCTGCGTCGTCCCTGCCATGACGGACGTGTACCGAGAAGATGCCTTGGTACCTCCAGCAGCCGACAACAATATAGGACGTGTCATTGACACTCAACCTTGATTCTTGACAAAATGGGCCAAGTTTTTCTAACCCTACAACTTCTGATTCTCAGTGACGTTCATGTTTTAAGTGTGAGGACGTTAGTGGATGGTCTGTGGCATGGTACTAGGTCCCTGTTGTTCGGTTAACCCTATCCATTAAGGTCTTAAGTGTGGGGACGCGTCCCTGCGCGTCTACATTGCCTACCCCTCTGCATATGCCTCAACCTGCTAATGCCTCTATGCCATGACTTGCTGTTACCCTAATGGGGTCCCTTTCCACCCATTCGTTCATTTTCCACCCACCCTTGGGGCTGTTCCCTTGCAGTTTTCCTTCATTCCCTGCTTTTGAGGTCTTACTATGTGAATGCATTCTACGTTCACCAAAGTCCAAATCCAACCTTATAGCCATGTTCCTCCCTTTGAACTGACCATTTTTCCTTTTTACCTACCCCTGTTCCGGTGCAGGGTTTTTGAGTTATTAATTTTTGAATCATTTTGTATAAATTAGCCGGTTTTCCATATGAACGCACTTTTCTTGCTTCAAAACCGTGATCTGACATCATAGCCCTGACAACCACTTTTTCCCTGACATTTTTCCTTTTTACTCCGTGTCATTTTGATGCACGATTTGTCCAATATTAATTTTCCGGTTTTTTAAGACTTTTTCATGCGTCTTTTTGACATTTTTCCATGTGAACCTGTCCTGTTTGCATTGAAATTCCAATTTGATTTGACAGCCGTGTCCTCTGTGTCTTCCCTCCCTTTTTCCTTTTTCCTCCCCCCTCTTTCGACTTTCGGATTTTTACTTATTAATTTTTACATGAGTTTTCGGGCGTATTTTTGGAGTTTTTCCCATGTGAACCCCTCCTACTTCCACCGGAACTGCGGTTTAACAAGACAACCATGTGCCATCCCTTCCTGTGGACATTTTTCATTTTTACTATATGTCATTCCGGCACACGATTTGTCCGATCTTAATTTGTGATCCCATTTTCAGGTTTGTTTTTTGGGTTTTTCCCACGTGAACGCATCTTATCTCCGTCGGAATTATGTTTTGATGTGATAGGATTGTCGGGCACGTCTTTCTGCATAGTTTTTCTTTTTTCTGCACCTCGTTCCGATGCACGGATCTTTTGATATTAATTTTTAATAGCATTTTTTGATACGTTTTTTGTATTTTTTTGCACGTGACCGCCCTTTACCCCTCCCGGAACCTCCGTCGCATATTTTTCCTGTCTTCCTCCTGTCCTCCTGCCCATTTTTTGTTTTTACGCTATTTTGTTTGGACGTCCGGATTGGGAGTTATTAATTTTTCTTTATTTTTATGTGTTTTTACGCGCCCCGTCCCGTGCGTGAACGCGCCCGTTTTCGATTTTTCGCGTCTTAACGCGCCCTGGTCGCGTCCGCGTGGCCCGTATCACCCTCTCGGTGCTTTTTCGATCCCGTCACATCAAATTTTTTTACCCCGCCCATTTTCCCCCTTTGGGCCCCTGCCCATCTTCCTCCCCTACCCCCCTTCCCACCCCTTGGGCACCCCGCCCATGGACCCCACCCATCCCCCCAACGGACACCCTCTCCCCTCCCGAATCTCAACCACCATTCCCCCCTCTCTCTCTTCTCTCTCTCTCTCTTCTTCTTCATCTCCCCTCTTTCTCTCTCCTATCCCTCCATCGTCTTCTGCCCCGACTCTCCCCTCCATCTCCCTCCATCGCTTCCACCTTCCCTTCCTCCCTCCTCCCTTTCATTCCTCCTTCTTCCCTTCCATTGCCCTTCCTTCCCTCCATCATCTTCTCCTCCCTCCACCTCCTGCCTCCGCCTTCTCCTGCCTCCCCTCGCCTCCTGCTGCCGTGCCTCCTCCCTCCACCTCCTGCCAGACGTCGCCGCCGCCACGTTCTCCACCTCCTGCCAGACGCCGCCGCCGCCCACGCCTGGTCCTGTAGCGGTCGCCGCCGCCATGTTCGCCTGCTCCTGTAGCGGTCGCCGCCGCCACGTTCTCCACCTCCTGCCAGACGTCGTCGCAACCTCCACGCCTGGTCCTCGGCCGCCTCCACGACAGCAGACGCCGCCACGATCGCCGTCGCTGCCGCCCTGCCGACGTCGTCGCCATTTCCGCCACCGCCGCCCTTTCCTCCTCCCTCCTCCTCCTCCTCCCCCTCCTTCTCCTTACATTAGTTCAACTAACCTTCCATTAGTTAATTTAACCTTAAGTTGGTAAATCTAACTTTAATTAGGTTAATCTTAACCCTAACCCTAACCCTAACCCTAACCCTAACCCTAACCCTTAGCCTAACCTAACTAGACTTGGGTCTCCTAACCTAACTCTAGTTAGTTCACTAACCTACCTCAGTTTAGTCTCCACCCTCCTAACTAACCCTAGGTTAGTTAGCCTAACCTAGGTTAGTTAGATTTGCCTTAGCCTAACCTAACTAACCTAGACTAACCCAGACTAACCTAACTTGCACTTTCTTAGCCTAACTTACCTAACCCAGACTACCCTAATCAACCCTGACTAACCTGACTAGACCAGACTTGACTTACCCTGACTCACCTGACTTAATAAGACTAACTTGACTTAGTTAATTTTTAAAAAAAATCATTTAAATTCCAAACAAAATTACAAAAAAAAAATTCTAAAAATTTCCCCATATTTCTACCATATTTTGGAATATTTGTCAGGTGAAAATTTGCCCAAAAAAACAAAAAACAAAAAACAAAAAACAATTCACAAGTCATTCATAATGACCTACAAAATGCATAAAATTCATTTAAAATTACTAAAAATACAGAAAAAATTCCAAAAAATTTCTACAAAATTCTACCCACCCCTGAACCTTTTTCCATTAATTTCTCACTTTAAAATATTGTCATACACGGGCCAAATATTCTTTAAAAAAACAATTAAAAAATCACAAATAATAACACCCTAATTTTATTAACCTAAATTGTGGATATTTCCTCCATGGCTGAATTTTCATTTTTTTTCCCTTCATCACATATTCATGTGCTATATATCTTGATTTCATTATTATTCTTATTATTATTATTTTAAAAAAAACAACCCAAAAAAAAAACACAACCACCAAAACAAAAACCAACCATACATAATCACAAATTAAAAATTCAAAAAAAAAACCACATAAACGAATCCACACTATAAACCCACCACAACCACACCTAAAATATAACCCCACTCCCATCCACAATAACAACTTAAAAATACATTCAAAATCAACAATCCCACTAAGGTGTTGTCTTTGTTGTTTCGTCAGTGGTCTTTACTTTTCTTTTACTGGATTCACTCCTTTTGGGGGACTCTTCCGTGCGCATTTAGGCATTACATACACACCCCTTCCAGGTATTTATTTTATGTGCTTTATTTCTTTTTATTTTCCCCTTAATCACAAATTAATTGTTCAAATACCCAATTTATTCACCCACAGTTTCCACGCGCATTCGCACTAAACACACCATATTTTTTAATTAAAATAAACCCGCCGTTCACTTAGCACGCGCTACGTGCGCTACAGAGGCACTTTAATTTTTAATTAAAATGAACCAGCCATCACAAGAGCACGCGCTGGCAAAAAAGCGCTCCACGTCACTTTAATTTGTAATCAATGAGCTTGCATTTAGAGACCCGGTCTGGGTGTCGCAGTCCGGGATTCGAATTAATGCACCGTTTTCACCTAATAATTGGTAATTAAATTTATAAGAAGGAACCGCCGTTTTCTTGCTAAGGTTTATCACTTAATAAAAATTCATCCATTCTTAATAATTTATTAAAATAAACCCTTCATTAAATTAATTTTCCCCTCACTGCACTTAATTCCCCTTTTTAACGAACCGGTTTCGTGGGATGGGTATGCGCAGTCATTAGAGTTATTTCCATGGTTAAACACTGGTTTATCAACGATGTAGTCTTGATATGTGTCGGATGTGGTGATGTTTTGGTTTACTGTCTTTGTTACGGTTAAGGGTACGGTGTGTAGTTTTTTCTTTTATTGCCTGATACGGGGTTCTGGGTGTTTGTCTGATGCATAGCATGAAGCTTTCGGTCGCATATGTCTCGAGGTCATGTCGAATTTTTTTTCTAGGCTGTGGTTTGCTTGGGGTTAGTTGGTCGAGTCAGGTTTTATTGTTTTGGTTGTTCTCTTATCCTTGGTTTTTTGTATGTTGCTTTGCAGGCATTCTCCTTGATTGTCTGTGTTTGTGGTGTGTGTGTAACCATCTGAATGGTGCCTTCTCACGCTCCTCCCCCTATCCAGTACGTCCCACTAGTTAGTAGGGATTACTCTTCCCTACTTACTTTTGAGCCTCTCACGAAAGCGGGACTTGCTGCTTTTGTGGCTACTTCTTTTCCATTGCTTCCCGAAGATCCGTCGTTATGTGATGAGTTTCTGGCCTCCTACAGCAAGAAGACAGGACTAGTCCAGGGAATTTCTATGACTTTGACACCTCGAGGCTTAGGGAAGGCTCTGTCTCTTCCCTCCAAAGGTGAACCTTTTGTGACCACTCGTCAGCTTTTCTCTAATGAAGAGATTCTGAAGCTGTTGCAAAAGCAGACAAGGGAAATGCTGGATGTTAAGAAGGTGATCAACTCTTCAGGAGTTTCCTTTTCCATGATCACTGATCCCGTATGGAAGATGGTCTGTCAGTTTCTCCAGGACAGGTTTATGCCTGCCAAAACGCCATCCCAGTACTTGTCCAAAGAGCTTTTCACAGCTTCCAGGATGGTGTTGAAAGGAGTTGCTATTGATTGGAGCACTTACCTCCTCACTAAAATGGATCAACATTTCGTCAAAGTCACCAGGGGTAATGTTACCAATGTCACATATGGATCATATTTGTCTGCCTTCTTGACCTATTCAGGTTTACAGAAGACTGTGCCTCCACCTCCTCCATCAGATCCAGTACCTCCTCCTCCACCTTCAGATGAGTCAGAACCTATTGACATAGAGGATGATGATTCTCCACCTCCCCTGGTCATCCAGCGCAAACGTTTGAAGCGGGTAGCGGATAAAGCTCCTTCAGTACTTCCTTCAGTGCCCATCCCTGCTACCTCTGGCAGTGAACTCCCTGGGTATCTCACTTGTAATAACGTGTTCAGAGCACATCGAGAAGGATCCTTGGACATATCAGTTCCCTCACTGAACAGTCTAGTCTCAGGAGATGCAATTCCTTTCCTCTGTAAAGATATTCAAAGTTCCATTGAATTGTCAGTGTGACAGCCTGTGTTCAACAGCTGTACGCGTCTTTTTATGAAGAACTCATGCAGTCTAAAGACCAGTTGCATAAGGCAACATCCGAGTTAGCTTCTGCTAAGGATACCCTAGCAGATTTATTTAAGCAAATGGAACAACAAACCCAACTGGTTGCTATCCAAAGCGATGAGATCTCTTCTTTGAAGCTCCAGTTACTAGAGGCTCAATCACAGGTTACTAGCCTTTCAGAGGAGAAGGAGAGGATGTCCAGAGAAGCGCAGGAGTTCCAAGCTCTCTTAGATGACAAACTTTCAGCTTTACAGATTGCTAATGACATAGTGGCCTCCCAAGCCTCCCAAATCTAGCAGTTGCAAGATCAACTGGCAAAGTCACGCTCTGTTCCTCCAAGCCCTAATGTTCCATTGATTCCTTCTCTTTCACAGCAGGACTTGGCTGCTCTTCAGAGACAGGCTACCTTGTGCCCTCTATTCCAAGATAAAGTGGAAAGATTGCAGTCCAGAATGGACTTGTTATGGTCTACATTTGAGCAGTTTCAGGAATATGTTCCACCAGACCATTCTTTCTTTGTCGACTACCACTTACAGAAGTTGGTCTTCTACATGACGCTTCTCAAAGCTAGACTATTCAATGGGAGTCCATATAATGGCAATTTGTTTCTTGGGAAAATCAATTGAGAGTATGGCAATCAAGGCATAATCCTTCATAAATATCATGTACCACACTATCAAGCCCAAAAAACTTTGAACTTTCTTAACTATAGTTAGGAGTGCCCATTTTTGTATGACTTTGACCTTGACAAGGTCTACCTCCTTTTTTAGTGACTATAAATCCAAGGTACTCAATTTGCCTTTTAAAGAAGGCACATTTCTTCTTCTTAGCATAAAGCTTATGCATCCTCATTGTTTCAAGGACAACTTGGAGTTTCTATTCATGATCTTCATTCCTCTTTGAGTAGATCAAAATGTCATCAAAGAAGACAAGAACAAAGTCATCAAGATAGGGTTGAAAGGTATCTTTCATCAACTTGTTAAAGGTTGTAGTTGCATTCGTTAATCTAAAGACATCATAATGAATTTGTAATGGTCATACCTTGTGTTAAATGCAATTTTTGGAATGTCTTCTTCTTTGATCCTTATCTGATAATAGCCTACTCATAAATCAATCTTTGAGAATATCTTTGCACCTTAAAGATGGTCAAATAATTCATCCCTCCTTAGAATTGGATATATATTCTTGATCACCACTTGGTTTAGCCCATGATAGTCTATGCAGAGATAGAGGATTCCATCTTTTTTCTTTTAGAATAGCATCGGGGTTCCCCATGGTGAATTACTTGGTCTAATGTATTCTTGGTCTAAAACTTGCTTGAGTTGTTCTTTCAACTCAATGGCTTTTAGAATGCACATACAATAGGGTCATTTGCTACTAGTGTGATGAGAGCGGAATTTAGGTGACGGGAAGTGCTTAAAATTAGCAAAAAATTATGAATATCAAGGGAAAAATATTCACTGTCAAAGGCGGCGGCTCGACCTAGGACGATTTTAAGCGTCAAGTACTTGACGGGCGCCCGTACGACACTCCGAGAATATTCATAATTTTTCCGTGCGCCTGTGCCAGTCAGTAAAGCTGGAGGCCTGTCCGGGATGTCGAGACGAGCTCACAGAAATTTTCAGACTGACGATCGGAGTCCGTATGCGGAAGAGGGACGGAAACCGGCCGGGGTGCCCGAAAAAGGGCCAGAAATGAAAGGGTGGCCACTTGAGGATTGAAGGGGTGCCCTTCAAAGGGGGCACCCCCCCATGTAAAAAAAAAGGAGGGCGGCATGTACTCACGCAGATCAGCGCGAAAAAAACGGCGCCCCCCCCCCCCCCCCCCCCCCCCCCAATCATGATCAGACTTGATACACAAGCCATAGATTACATCATGCCTGGCTTCTACCTCCGTCATACGCTCCACATCGCTTCAATCCGCGCAGGAAATGGTGGCCTGTAGAGGGAGAGAGAAAATCAGTCTTTCTCTCTCCTCCCTCTCTCTCTTCTAAGGGGGAATTCATGTGGGAAGAAGAAGGAAGAAGAAAGAACGATGGAGGCTTGTCCGGCATGGATCGGATTGCTCCACGGGCTGGAAATGGTGATTGGTGATTGTGCTGGACATGAAGTGCTGCTGATTTCCAAATTTGCAGCCATGGACATGAAACCCGAAACACGCAAATAAGCGGTAATTTAAAATTTTCAAAGGAAATTTGAGCTTTTATGACTTTTGATGGATGAAATGTTGTTCATGTGGGATAAAAATTGTTCATGTTGCTGTTTTCTATGAGTTCTTGCTGGTCATAATCAAAAAATCAGAAAAATATGCATTTTGTGGTTCAAAATAATATGCTAAAACATGTAAAACATGAAAAAACAAGGGAAAATGAGGGTTTTTAGCATAAAAATGGGGAAGTAAATAGGAACATCAACTAAACTTTCATTTTTTCTGCAAGAAGGAACTAAGGGCCACAGCCCATAACCTGTTTTGAATTTTCAGTAATTAAATAATGCAGGAAAATAAGGGAAAATACAAGAAAATGGTGGAAAAACCCTAAAAAATAGGGGAAAAATACATTTTGGGTTCCGAAAAATAAGGATAAATAAGAGCAATGTTTGTGAATGTTTGTGGGGACTGAAGCATGAGGATTTGCCTCAGTTCAACCCCACCTTCTTGTTCTAGTGTGTCTTTTTCCGTTTTCTACACATAAAATGATGACAAAATACCCTATAAACCTATCCAACGATGCAATATTTAAACGGGGAAGGGTAGGGGAGTTGAAATATGTCTAAATGCCGTGTGAAATGATGGAAAAGTTGCTGATTTCTATGCATAGAATTTAGGACGGATGATAATTAAAATTAAGAGCTTAGTAGCACGAGGATCACCTCGGTGCTAAGCCCATGCAACGAAGCACGAACGGTAGTTGGAAACCATTAAAAGAATGTTTTTGCACTTGTGCACGATACTGTTTGCTGAATGTTTGAGCACTAGGCATCTACCAAATGCATGGAGCATGGAAAAAGATTTAAAAGTATCAGTGATCAGCTCCTGGACATGCATTGCAATTGGTTTATGAGGACATGACCTACGTTGAGAGGCAGTGAGATACCCATGTTGTAGGCTAGTCGTGGGATCCAAAAGGGGAAATCAAGTAAGGACAATGGTACATTCCTGGACACGCTTATTGGGTACCTTGAGCGACGTTTGTGCGAAAGGTCTAAATGTTGAGCGTCGCATCGAGGGGCCAATCCCCAAGGTGTAGGAGAGTCGCAGAGGGTTGACGGCATTCAGCCATAGGAGGAACCCCATGTGTATGTGATTCGAGCCTTTTGGCTATGTGAAAGGGGCTCCCTCTGAGGAGTAATATTGGGTTAGGATCAGTTGGACTACAATGTATTACAAACGCAATGTTTAGGAAGGCAGAGATTTTGATAGACGCTCCTGGCCACGAGGCCGAGAGGTTGTCTTGTGCGTAGTGACGAGGTCCGGCTAGTGCATGAGCCAGTGCCGGCCCGTTTTTAGGTCCATCAGTGGTGCGTCTGCCGGGAGCCGCTTAAAAGTGGCGGTTCTCGAATCCTGGTTGTTTAGGGACCAATTAGCAGTTTATGCCAAAGGATACTGAGATTGATCCGTTATTTATTGATAAGCATCGTCTAGCAGAAATCCAAAAGCAAGAAAGAGACGAAAGAGCTAGGCGACGTGCTGAAATTTTTAGGAGATATTCCCCTAAGCGTAGCGGCGCTGAACCCTTACGAGGGAGTGGATCTAGTGGTCTTAGTACCACAAGCAGTAAGTTAGGAGAAGGTGGAAGCTCTAGTGCTCCCCTTCCTTCTATAAGCCAGTCCACGTCAAGTACAGGAGGTGTAACCCCACCGTCCCCTATTCCTAGTGCAAATCCAATCCTTGTCATGGCGCAGCCTATTGCAATTCCAGCAGGAACGACGGATTTGCCGGCTTTAGGTTACCCGCTACCCATTTTTAATGGGTTAGTTGAGGAAGATGCGGAACTCCACATTAGGGAGTTTCAAAAGCTGATGTTTAATTGTCGCATCCAAGAAGAAGGACATTTAATGATGTTCTTCAACATGACTCTCAAAGGAAGAGCCGCTATATGGTATCATGGTTTAGAAGCCGGAACCATATTGAACATTGATGCATTTTATGGAGCTTTTCGAAGGGAGTTTGCCCCTGAAAGGGGTGGGCAATATTGGTTGCGTGTACTCAACGTGACCGGCCAAGAACCACACGAAGATATTCGTGCTTATGCGAAGAAGATAAAAGAGGTTTTCCGTAAGTTGGACACCTCTATTCCTATCCCCGCAGCTGCCCAATTGCAATATTTCCTACATGGTTTGGACTTTAATATCCAATTGCAGTTGAGTAGTATCCCCTTGGGGGATATAGATACTGCCATTACACGAGCACAAGAGGTGGAATCCCGACTACAAGCAGCCTATGCTTCTCGAGGCAATTCGAATATGGGTTTAGTATTGGGAAATAATGTGGCAATAGCCAATGGCAGTAGTGGCCAAGGGATAGCGATGGCTAATCCTAATGGGAGAGGGAACATGATGCAGAATGTCCCTTTATTACCAGCTCCCCCTAGCATGTCGATGCCTACGGGCAGTCAAATGGCTCCAAGTGGTGGAGGCCAGGCGGTCAATTCTAACACCATGCCTGTCGCTCAACAACCAGTGCCTAATCGAATTGTTAGGCCGATGGAACGACATAGTAATGACCAAGGCTATGAGTCGAGTTCTTCCAATGTTCTTGGCGAGGTTAAGGACATGATGAAGCATTATACCGACATGATTACGGAGCAGTATCGGCAAATAGCCGTTGATGTCAACTTCCTTAAAAAACAACAAAATTTAATAGGAAGTAGATACCCAGAGGAGGGTGCACCTTCGAGGTTTAGTTGCAAATGGTGTGGTGGGCAGCACTATCCAAGAAATTGCCCAAATGTTAAGTGCAACATTTATGGAAAATCTGGCCATTTAGCAGCTACTTGCTGGAGTAAGATCAGTTCCCTCCAGCGAGGAAGTCGGCAACCAGGGCCTGTTAATCATCGTGCCCAAGGAAATGATTCCCAGCGAGAAGATGGGCCTAAACAAATACTTCAACGACCAAAGACTATAGTGGAGGAGCTACCTAGTGGTTGAAAGGTGAGAAGGATCGAAGCTTGCACGCGAGCTATGGCGGGAGAGCAAGAGAAAGAAAGAGAGAGACAAGAAATGGGAACTCCAACAGTCACAATGTGTGACCGGGCCTTCCTTTATTCAAACTGTCACTAAAAGAATAAAGAATAAAGTGACGTGACAGGCGCCCGCCACCTGCAGTGTGCAGTGGCGGGTACTGTCAGTGTAGTAATACACGGGGCGGCACGGCGGAGGCGCCTTTACCCCCAACAACCTCCCACTTAAAGGCGAATCTGCCCTAGTGAGAGAGAAAAGAAAAAAGAAAAGACAGTACAAATGTACATAGGTACAAGGGATGAGGAAAGGTGACATCTCATCCAACGCCCATCAACCTCCTGAGGAAGGCAAAGCGCTCAGTAGTGAGGCTCTTCGTGAGTAGATCTGCAGGATTCTCGTCAGTGGAGATCTTGACAAGGTCAACAGACTTGTCCTCCACGACACCACGTATGAAGTGATACCTCACCTCAATGTGTTTCCTCTTCGCATGGAAGACAGGATTCTTAGCCAACTGAATGGCACTCATAGAATCTGAATGCAGTGTAGGTATAGCATCAATCCCAAGGTCAGCAACTAGACGGCCTAACCATATGGCCTCCTTGCAAGCCTCAGTGGCTGCAACATACTCGGCCTCAGTGGTAGACAAAGCCGTACACTTCTGAACCCTGGACATCCAAGAGACAGCCCCTCCAGCATAGGTGAATACATAGCCAGAAGTGGACTTCCTACTATCTGCATGTCCTGCATAATCGGAGTCAGTGTACCCCACGACCCCTGTATCCTGGCTGCCATAGCAAATACACATATCTGCTGTGCCCTTCAGGTACCTCATGATACCCTTCACGGCATCCCAATGTCTGCTGCCAGGTGTAGCCATATAGCGTGCCACAACACCAACTGCATGCGCAATATCTGGACGAGTGGCTATCATGGCATACATCAAACTGCCCACGGCTGAAGCATAAGGGATCTTGGCCATCTCGGCCCTTTGCTCATCTGTCTGCGAACAATCGGCCTGTGATACCTTCACATAAGAAGGTAATGGACAGCCAATAGGCTTTACGTCCTGCATGCGGAAGCGCTCAAGGACTTTATGAATGTACTCCCGCTGTGAGAGATACAAAAGCCCCTGATGCCTATCGCGCTTAATGCGCATCCCAAGTATATGTGAGGCCTGTCCCAAATCCTTCATCTCAAAGCTCTTCTGCAGCTGAGATTTAAGAGCATCTAGCTCATCATGAGCTTTCCCTGCTATCATCATATCATCAACATAGAGTACCAAGATAAGCAAACTGCCATCACGGGCTTTCTTCGTGTAAAGACACGGATCCATAGCACTCCTGCTGTAGCCCTGTGATTGCATAAAGGCATCAAACTTATGATACCATTCCCTAGGTGCCTGCTTCAAGCCATACAAGCTCTTCTTCAACTTGCACACTAGGTGCTCCCTGCCAGGTTCTACAAAGCCCTTAGGCTGATCCATATAGATCTCATCATGCAAGTCCCCATGTAGAAAAGCCGTCTTGACATCCATCTGATATAGATCTAAGTCAAGCTGTGCAACTAAAGCCAAGACTAAGCGCAGGGTGGTCATCTTAACCACAGGAGGGAAGACCTCATCAAAGTCCACACCATGTTCTTGCTTAAAACCCTTTGCTACCAATCTAGCCTTGTATGCCGGCTTGGGGTGTCCAGGGGTACTTTTCAGCTTGTACACCCACTTGCATGGCAAAGCCTTCTTGCCCTTAGGCAAGGCAACCAAATCCCAAGTCTCATTCTTATGCAGGGAGTCTATCTCAGACTGCATAGCCCTCTCCCAGGAGTGACTGTCACCCCTGCGCATAGCCTCATCATAAGTGAAAGGCTCTCCTGCATCTGTAACCAAAACATAATGCATAGAGGGCTGAAATCTATCAGGTGGACGTCTGTCTCTAGTAGACCGTCTCACCGCAGGCTCTGCTGCCTGGCTAACTGCCTGTCCAACACCCTGGCCCTGTGGAGGAACTGCTGCAGGCTGTACTACTGGCTATGCTGGAGCTCTAGGCTCCTCCTGAAAGATCACTCTGCAGATCTCAACCACCTTCTCAGGCTGCCTGTGCATCTTATCTTCATGGAAGATGACATCATGGCTGCGTACTATTTTCCGCGCCTGCGGATCCCATAGGCGATAGCCCATCTCTCCTGACTCACCATAGCCAAGGAATATACATTTAATGCTCTTTGGATCCAATTTACTCCTCTTGTCCTTGGGCACATGGCAGAATGCCTCACATCCAAAGACACGGAGATGCGCATAAGAGGGTGGCTTACCAGCCCAAACTTCCTCTGCAACCTGGAAATCCAATCCACTGGAAGGCGATCGGTTTATGACATGCACTGCTGTACTAACTGCCTCAGCCCAAAAACTCTGTGCTAGGCCTGCATGGCTAAGCATAGAGCGCACACGCTCCTGAATAGTCCTGTTCATGCGCTCAGCCAAACCATTCTGGGGTGGGGTGTAAGGGGCGGTCAACTGACGCTTAATACCCCTATCATAACAAAACTGCTCAAAAGCATGCGAGACATATTCTCCCCCATTATCTGTCCTGAGGCATTTCAGCCTATACCCAGTCTGGTTCTCAACAAGAGCAAGCCATCTCTGAAAAACTGCCAAGACATCAGACTTCTGCTTTATGGGATAAGCCCACACTTTCCTAGAAAAATCATCAATGAAGGTAACGAAGTACTTCGCGCCACCCATAGACATGCAAGGCATAGGCCCACAAACATCGGAATGCACCAATGCCAAGGGCTCACTCATGCATGGCCTACCCGATTTCTTATGCGTAGACCTATTCTGCTTACCATAAAGACAATGATCACACGAGTCAAAACATGCATAATCCAAAGGCGGAGATAAAATTTTCATTCCCTTTAAAGACATATGCCCCAAACGGGCATGCCAAAGTGATACATGTGGGATAGAGCCCACTGCCAAAACATGGTCTACAGAAGACCCAGATACAACAAGAGGATAGAGGCTGCCAGCCTTGGCGCCTCTAGCAAGCACAAGTCTGCCTTTGGTAATTTTCCAGGCAGAATTCCCAAAACAGACATGAAACCCTGCATCATCCAACTGTCCTGCAGACATAAGACTGCGCGTAAGCGCAGGTACATGACGTACATCCCTGAGCAAAAAGGAACTGCCAGTGGAAAACTGCAACTGAATATCTCCACAGCCCACAATATCAAGAGACCTGTCATCTCCAAGTTTGACTGATCCAGATACAGTACGGTAAGAGTGAAACCACTCACGGTAAGGCGTCACATGGAAGGACGCACCTGAATCCAATAACCAGCACTGTGCATACATACTAGATGTCTCAGTCAAGTGTGAAGCATCAGAAGAACTAGCTGCAAGTATAAACTCATCACCACCATCGGACTCCTCAGTCTGCGTGACATTAATTTCCTCAATCTTGACGCTGGACTTCGCAGGTACTATGCTGCGATCAGAGGACTTCTCCTGCACTTTATCTTTTCCCTTATCCTTGCGCTTCTCATTGCGCAACTCATGACACTGTGGTCTGATATGGCCCTTTTTCCCACAATGATGACAAGTGACATTTGCATTGCGCCCACGCGACTTACTACGCGACTTGCCACGAGATTTAGACCGCCCCTTCTGCGAGTCACGGCCTCGGCCATTACCACGGTCATACCTGTCATTCCTGCCTCTAACTGTCAAAGCATGACTACCACGAGAGGCATCCAAGTTTTTGCGATTCACCTCTTCCTGAAGAAGAGCACTCTCAACATCTGCCAATTTTAGAGTAGCACTAGAGGCACAAAAAGCAGTACGGAAAACATCCCATGACTCATTCAGAGTCCCAAGCAAGAAAAGAGGAGTTACTTCCTCTCCAAAGGTGATATCCTGCGAAGTCAGGTTCTTCAGTATAGCATGGAACTGGCTCAAGTGAGCAGTCATAGTCGCATTATCCTTCATGCGCAGATCCATAAGCTGCTTCAACCAGTACATCTGACTCGCCGGACTTTTCTTATCATAAAGATTCTTGATCTTATTCCATAGATCCCATGCACTCTGTGCTTCCTCAAATACATTATAATGTACCTGTTCAGTGAGAGACAATACAATCGTGGACTTGCATAGCTCATCAAGTTCAAGCCAGTCGTCATTGTCCATAGTTTCAGGCTGCTCCCCACTCAACCGAAGTGGCTTAATCTGAGATTTCTGCACCAAGACCTGCCAAATTTGACTCTTCCAATAAGAGTAGTTGGTACCATCCAACTTTGTAATGTTAAAGATGGCACTATCATGCGAAGATGACGCCATTATGCAGGCTGGAAATGCCCAAACAGCCCAAAACTGCTTGCTGTTTTACTGCAGAAACTGCCCAAAAATGACCAAAACGGGGTCCAAAGGGCGAGCAAAGTGTGCCAAAAGTTGCTGCCCACTTAGTACTAGGTGCGGTACACCAAATCAGGATATTTCAACATGAAAAGTACACCTCAGTCCACCAATAACTGCTTGCTGTAATAAATTGCAGGTATGCAGTCTAGAGAGCAAACTGTCCCAAAATAGGATCCAATGTCAAGCAAACAATGCTAGGTCCAAAGACGGCATGAAACGGACATAAGCAAGGCCAATGACAGTGAAAAGAACATGAGCTCAACACCGAAGCATATCAAAATAACATCTGCCAGTGAAAGGCACACCCCCAGACACTCTAGGCAAAGTGTTCCTGTAACTGCCAAAACCTGACACAAATAGGTGTCTGCTCAAAAAGAAAGATCCAAATATGAGACTTAGCTCATAAGCATCCTGTGAACCAAGAGTACATCAATGCATATCCATAAAGATCGGAGTATGATCCCAAAGTCTCAATGCGTATGTAGCTGCTCAAGACATAAACTGCTCCAAATACATGTAAGTGCTCCAATAGCATGCAACTGTCAAAGGTCAAGCAAGCATGTAAAATGCTCCCCCTGGCACAAAAGGCGTACAAAGCGAGCTCAGAAGCTCAAACAACCCAAGAGAAAGCACCAGTGATAAGTGACCCTGTCAATGCATCAAGCGCATCCAAGAGAGCATGACATACATGAAGCACCGGTCGTATTAACCATGAAGCAATACATAAGCCCAAATAAGCTCTCGGTCAACTCAATGACATCCAAATAGCAACTAAGATCAGTGATCAAGTAAGCCGGGAATGCTCAAATACATCCAAATCCAAGCTCCAAATGTCGGTATGGCATACACGAACCAAATAGCATATGTCACGAACCAAAGCATGTAATGCAAAAGCCTAACTATCAAGCAGAGACATGAGGCATAGGCGGTCCATGAGCATGCCAAGTCGGTCCAAATGCCAGTGAAGACGGAGCTAATGTGAAGCTCAAAAGCATCCCATAATCTCATACATATGCTCCAAGTCGTCCCCAAATGTCAGAGACATCATGCCAAAGCTCAAAGCATACATCCGGTATCGGTAGGTAAGTGCCAAAGCATGTAAAGTACCTTCAGCCCACTGTTATTCCAGCATGTATTTACTGTTCTAAACAGTAGATTTCAGCCCCGAATTCAAGCCAAAATCATGGTCAAACCAAATGCATACATCCCCAATACATCCGGGTAGGAAATAGACCGCATACGGGCATCAAATAAGGTAACCGGAGTAGAGTATAAGCATCAAATGCCAATGCCAAGTGTGGCTGCCCTGTTTCCAGCACTGTATAACAGTAAATAACAGTCCCAAATCAGCCAATATTTCAGGCCAAAATCATGGCATAATCATGTGCACACATTCCCAAGGCACTAGGCATCATGTAGACCGCATACGGGCATCAAATAGCACAACCGGAATGGAGTATAAGCAACAAAAGCTAATGCCAATGGTGCTGGCCTGTTTTCAGCCTGTTATGACAGTTTATGACAGTCCCAAATCTGAAGAGATCAGCCCCGAATGATCAAGACCAATGCCCAAAGCTTGAATGACATCAAACATGAAGTCTATAGCCCTCTTGATCAAGGTAGAGAGCAAGAAGCAATGGCCAAGTGTGGAGCTGAAGTAGATGAGTGCTCACAGCCTGGAAAAAAATGATGCAATCTGCCCTGTTGGTGCTGAACTTGCTGCTGCTCCACATGGGCTGAAAAGGGGGTAATGGGGGGCTCAATGATGGCCCAAGGTAGGCACATACCAAGTCATGAAGGCCCAATGCAAAGGGGAGGGAAGATATGAGCTATGGCGCTCAAGAAGAGTGGCTGCCCTTTGTTCCTGCCCTGTTTCAATCCGAGAATACACTCAAATGCCTGCAAATGCTGAAGCAATACCTCAAGGGCAAGGCCCTGATGAAGCTCAAGAAGGCCAGGATGGAGCTCGGGAAGCCGGGGAGAGTCGGGAGCTCAAGAGGTCGGCTATGGCTGCCGGGATGGAGACCCAATGCGTGAAGCGAGTCGATGCGAAGGTCGGGAAGCACCGAGTCGAGCTTGAGCAAGAGAATGCCAAGCTCTGATACCAGTTGAAAGGTGAGAAGGATCGAAGCTTGCACGCGAGCTATGGCGGGAGAGCAAGAGAAAGAAAGAGAGAGACAAGAAATGGGAACTCCAACAGTCACAATGTGTGACCGGGCCTTCCTTTATTCAAACTGTCACTAAAAGAATAAAGAATAAAGTGACGTGACGGGCGCCCGCCACCTGCAGTGTGCAGTGGCGGGTACTGTCAGTGTAGTAATACACGGGGCGGCACGGCGGAGGCGCCTTTACCCCCAACAGTGGTAGTGGGGTTAGTTTGATTGAGGCTGTACGCGTTAACGATGCTGAAACCTCTAATTTACGAGCTGTCCTTACAAGAGGTCAAAAGGGCAGAGAAGCCGACAAGGATAAGCCTGTCGACGGAAACCCTAAACAAGGCGACAAAGGAACGCAAGTTTTGGATCCTGCCATGGAAGGGGGACCTTTGAAGCCCGTAGAAAGTAAAGCCGATAAGGAACCACCAAAGAAGAAGGTGAAAGTTAAGAAAGAGGCAATAAAGCCAGTTCAGCGACCTAAAGAGCGGATGATTTGGCGTGAAAAGCGAGCTCTATCGAACTATCATGAATTCGATTTGGCGAGCTCTCTTTGCGAAGTCAAGCCGGATGTGAATCTTTTACAGCTTATTAAGCTTTCCCCAGGAGTACGCAAGGAATTTAGAAAGATCCTACGTACCGGGTATATCGTAGAACCTTTGGGTATTGCGCGAGTTGGTGATGACTGGTTTGAGCATGCTGAGAAGCATTGCCCAAGGGTTGCAGCCTATGTCGATGGGATATTAGTAGAGTATGCCATTGTCGACATGGGATCATCTGTTAACATTATGAGTTCTGAACTGATGGAAAGGTTGGGTCTTGCGATTCAGAAAGATACCTCCACAATTCTTAGAATGGCAGATGATAGTTTGAGACAGCCGGAAGGCTGCATTACTAAGGTCCATGTCACTGTTGCAAATGTAGAATGCTTGTTGGACTTTAGAGTGATTCGTTTTGCAGGCCGTCCAAGTTACCAAGTATTACTCGGATGACCTTGGATCTTGCAAGCGGATTGCCAAGTAGATATACCTGCCGGTCGACTGATATTCGGCAGAGGTGCCCAACGTGTGGTGGTTGATGCTTATCCTGAGTCCCCGCAGAGTGAGAGAGCTCCAATATCTTCTACAGAATTGGAGACATTAGAAGATTTATCTGGCAGTGAGACATCATCGAGTGATGAGTCCAAAGAAGGATCCACCACAGAGGACATCTATCAGATCACTTTGAACGAGCCGATAGAGGCCCAAGATCGTATAAGAGATGCAGATGTTATCGAGCTAGACCTTGGTACGCCTGATGATTCGCGGCCAATCAAATTAGGTTCTATGCTTAGTTCAGCAGAAAGGGAGGACTATGTGGCCTTGATCCAGGAATTCCGGGATATCTTTGCCTGGAGTTATGATGAGTTGAGAGGCATCCCTCCTAGTCTTGCTGTTCATACAATTCCGTTGAAAGAGGGCAGTCGTCCTGTACGGCAGAAAGTAAGGCGTATGCCTTTCGAACTGAGGGACGGCTGTTTGAAGAGTTACAGAAGCTTCGGAAAGCGGGTTTGATTTTTCCTGTGCAACACACGGAATGGTGTTCGCCAGTTGTGATTAGAAAGAAGAAGAATAATCAAATCCGATTATGTGTAGACTTTAGGGAGCTGAATAAGCAGACAGTTAAGGACTACTACCCGTTGCCATTTATTGACCAGATTTTGGATCAATTAGCGGGTAGGAAGATATATTCGTTTATGGATTGCTTTGCAGGATACAACCAAATGGCAATTGCAGAAGAGGACAAGTTGAAAACGACTTTTATTACTGTATTTGGTACTTTTGCGTACCATGTGATGGCCTTTGGTTTATGCAATGCACCTGGTTCGTGGCAACGAACAGCAGATAAGACATTCGGTGATATATCCCCTGAAGAGTTGAAGGTGTTTATTGATGACTTAGGGGCTGCCACCGTGAGAGAAAGGCAGTTGAGCATTCTAAGAAAATGCTTTGAGCGCTGTAGACAATTTTGCATCGCCCTAAACCCACGGAAGTGTGTTTTTGGAGTACTTTATGGACTATTGCTGGGTCATGTGGTCAGTTCGGTAGGAATTGCGACAGACCCCGAGAAGGTCAAAGTTATAGTTGCCATGGGTCCACCACGCACTCCGAAGGAAGTGCATAGCTTTCTGTCTTCGGTTGGTTACTACCGTAGATTCATCAACGCCTTAGCAGAAAGAGCGTTGCCGCTTACAAACTTATTGTCCTTTAGCTGTTCGTTTGTATGGGGTGACCCTTGTAAGGTAGCATTCGAGGATGTGAAACAAGAGCTAGCAAGAGCGCCCGTTTTAAAAGCACCTAAAAGAGGTGAGGTGTTTTATATATTTTCAGCAGCCACGATGTATAGTATCAGCTGCTGTTTAGCCCAAATTTGGGAGGAGAAGTGGTACCACCCGATTGCTTTTGCTAGTCGGAAGCTGGGGGTATCCGAAATCAATTACACCTACATGGAGAAGCTGTGTCTAGCGATGGTCTTTGGGACCAAGAAGTTTAGGCATTACATTCTCTATGAGAAAGTCGTGCTTTATACGAGGCGGAGGGACTTCGACTATTGATGAATAAGTTACAGCCGCCTGATCGTTTAGCGAAGTGGTTAATCACTTTGCAGGAATTTGATTATGAAATCAAGAGTAAGCCACCAAGGTTGCAAGGCATCGTGGAATGTCTTGTGGACTTTGGGGAGCCGAAAGAATCTGTGGCTGAAGGTAGTGACATGGAGTTGTTACTTAAGATAGATACGGCATCTATTCCCTCCTGGTATGCTGCAATAACGCATTATTTATCAACAGGAGAGGCGGGATCCGAATTATCTAAAGCTGAGAGAAGGAAAATTAAGCAGCAAGCGTTAAAGTTTGCCTTGATCGCAGGTACATTATATCGGCAAGGGGTTGATGATATCTATCGCCGGTGTGTGATGCCTGACGAGGTGCCATTCATTTTGGAAGAGTGCCATGATTCTGCTTGCGGTGGCCATTTTGCTGGACAGCTTACAGCACAAAAGGCTTTAAGAGCAGGTTATTGGTGGCCTGCCATCTTCCAGGATGCGTTTGCGTATGTTAAGAGATGCGATATTTGTCAACGGCATGATAGTCGAGAGAATAGGAAACGACCACTCAACCCTATTATGGCGATACTTCCATTTGAGAAGTGGGGAGTAGACTTTGTGGGTCCTATTACTCCGTCGTCGACTACGCAAAAGAGGTACATCATTGTCGCAACTGACTACTTCACCAAGTGGTCAGAAGCACGTGCAACAAGGAAAGATGATGCTAAAGAAACTGCTAGTTTCCTTTTAGAGCAGATAATATGCCGGTTTGGTCCGCCGAAAGAATTAGTGTTGGACCGCGGAACCCATTTCCTGAATAAGGTAATCAAAGGTTTGACAGAGATGTGGCAAATCAAGCATAACAAGACAACCCCATATAACCCGCAAGCCAATGGGCAAGTTGAAAGCACCAACAAGCAGCTTGTGGGCATCCTGTCCAAAATCGTGTCGGAAAAGAAACGAGATTGGGATAAAAAGTTATCCGTGGCAGTGTGGGCCTATAATACGACTTTCAAACGAGCCACTGGCCATACCCCGTTCAAGTTAGTATATGGGGAGGAGTGTGTCTTGCCTTTAGAGATTGAGCTGCCAACTATTCGGTTTGCCATCAATCATTCTTTGAGCGATAAAGACGCACTTTTTGAGCGCTTGACGACACTGGCACATTTAGATGAGCTTAAGTTGCAGAGCTTATTGCACCAAGAAGTGGCGAAGCGCCGAATGAAGCAGCTACACGACCTCAAAGCCAAGAAATACACCTTTAAGAAAGGACAGCTTGTTATGTATTATGATGCACGATGAGAATTATTCCCAGGCAAGCTAGAGCCCAAATGGGATGGGCCCTATAGGATCGTTAGAATAGGAAAGAATAAATCTACAGTGTTGTTAGCTGACCTTGAGGGGACAGAATTTAAAAATAAGGTTAATCTTAATAAGATTAAACCTTATTACTTCTGATTGCACTAATGCTATGACTGCCTTGCAGGTCTAGGCGAGATTGATCAAACATCTGCAAGGAAATCGTGATAGAGGTTGATGGGTCGTCTGATCCCTTATTTAGAACACCCATATTTAGAGCAGAGGTATCATAAGGGAAAGCTCATTTGGTGGAGCAAAGGATACAAGGTGATTGAGCAAGAAGGCGGGACATTTATTTGGGAGATCAAGGTCTTCTGCCATCACTGCCTACAAATTTTGACGAGTATCCCTGTTGAATTCAATGATGATGGAGGGATGGAGCCTATAGTCCACCCGTTGAATATGCTGAATTTCGATTACCATAATTACGAGTAGAGTTTTGGATGGCGGGATGTGTAAACCCTTTATGGACGTACACCTTGTACTTTGATGGGGCGTCCAGGGGTCCATGCAAAAAAGGAAGTGTAGGAGTTGTCATCGGAGACCCCCGACGACGCATTGTCATGAAGTTAGCTGCTTATCTCGGGGTGAATTTTACCAATAATATGGCAGAATACAAAGCCCTGATTATGGGTTTGAATATTGCGAAGAAGGGTGGTATCCGCCAGTTGTTGGTGAAAGGGGACTCTCAGTTGGTTTTAAATCAACTCAATGGGACATACATGGTGCGAAATCCCATCCTTTGTATGTACCATCATGCTGCCATAACCCTGCTAGACGAATTCGATAGAGTGTCTTTTCAGCTGATTCCACGGAATTGGAATCGGTTTGCCGATTCTTTGGCTAATCTTGCGTATGAAGAGGACCTCTTCTTTAATTGTGGCCCTTGTCCCGATATATCTATTGATGGTGAGACAGGACCTGGTCGTTTGTGGGGTATGCTTTCTGAACATGCCCTCTTTGGCAGACGATGGTTGATTTGGGTGATGCAGCGGGTAAGCGAGACTCATCTACCTTTATTATCTGGGACGCATAGACTGATTAGACGACATGTGATGCGCACACCTCTTGCGATATACGCAGGAGAGATAGGTCATAATTTAATGCACCTAGTTTAGGGCTACGCGCCTTTGTTCCCCTGGGAATAGTATGCTTTGATGTCTATCCTGGTTGTTTCCAGGAGGATGTTATGCATAGTATTGTTTGATTTCATTAGGCCAAGAGGGCCGATTCAGTTTTGTAGCAAAGTCATGTCTGATTTCATTAGGCCAAGAGGGCCATTTCCCTGTCTAGTGCGGGTGCGTTTAATTGAATTTTGTTTGTGCTGGACAGGTTTCGTGTTCGTGAATGTTAGTGGAAATTGGAGGGAGCCTTTGTCGCAGCATCGATGGAAGCTTCTTGTGGCCAGGTGATATTTCTCCTTTACGAGTACCTTTCTTTCCTGTTATATGTGTATTTGTACTTGTCGAGGGGATATATTTTTGTTGGGGACCGGCAACCAAGGCATGAAGTCCCAGGTCTAGGCTAAGTATGTTTGAGGGAGGTCGGAGTAGTCATTGCCTCCTGTAAAGACATTGTCAGGCATCGAAAGACCTGTTTTAGAAGGGCGTTCTAGTGGCCCTATTCTGCTAACCTGCTAGGCAGCCGTTCTAGGAGTTCTTGTTAGTAGTGAGGCAGTTAGAGAAGCCTGCCAGAAGATAATCATAATGATGCCAAGAAATTTTGTACATCCTAGAGTGATGAATATAAATACGAAGGTGTGTAAAAAGGGGTTCTAACCCCTATCAAAGAAAAGAAAAGAAATGGAAATGTATAGGCAGTTGCTCATTGCCTTCCGAAGGCCTGGTAGGTTCCTGGGGACGAGTCAGACCCGGGGCCGATACCTTGTCTTCCTAGGGGTGGCTTCTTGCTGGAAAAAAAAATTGACAAAACAAGGAAGGTTGGAGCGAAAATAAAAGTGAGTGTTAGAAAAGGATTAAGTGTCGCCTTGCGAGGGCTTGGTAGGTTCTTGGGTGCCAAGACAGGTCCTGAGGCCGATGCCCTGTTCTCCTTGGGTCACTATGCTCAGCTCCCTCCTTTTTACATGCCCAAGTATATTGATCAAATAAAAATCCTCACAGAAGAACTATACTGAAAGAAAATACTCTTTGATTAGGCTATAGGAGACCTCGCCTTGTAGGAGCTCCTAGTGGTGTTGTCTTTAGTTGGTAAGTAGTTCAGACTACCACTTAGGGCAACCTCTTTGATAGGTTTTTTTTAGTTTGGCTGTGTTGGAGCAGCTGGTTAGTGACTCACTTCGGATCTTCTATTAGATGATGCTAGGCCTACTCCTTGTGGATATCATGCCTTGGTTCTGTCCCAGCGTAGGGGGAGCATTGTGCTGAGTTTTAGTATATAATTGTTTTGTATCAGTTTGATGCTTCTTTGGTTGTTTATGTGTAGATATGTTCGTGGATTCGACGGGCTGAGTCGCCCTATCCCGTGGTCGCCAATGAGAGCGGAATTTAGGTGACGGGAAGTGCTTAAAAATAGCAAAAAATTATGAATATCAAGGGAAAAATATTCACTGTCAAAGGCGGCGGCTCGACCTAGGACGATTTTAAGCGTCAAGTACTTGACGGGCGCCCGTACGACACTCCAAGAATATTCATAATTTTTCCGTGCGCCTTTGCCAGTCAGTAAAGCTGGAGGCCTGTCCGGGATGTCGAGACGAGCTCACAGAAATTTTCAGACTGACGATCGGAGTCCGTATGCGGAAGAGGGACGGAAACCGGCCGGGGTGCCCGAAAAAGGGCCAGAAATGAAAGGGTGGCCACTTGAGGATTGAAGGGGTGCCCTTCAAAGGGGGCACCCCCCCCATGTAAAAAAAAAGGAGGGCGGCATGTACTCACGCAGATCAGCGTGAAAAAAACGCCCCCCCCCCCCCCCCCCCCAATCATGATCAGACTTGATACACAATCCATAGATTACATCATGCCTGGCTTCTACCTCCGTCATACGCTCCACATCGCTTCAATCCGCGCAGGAAATGGTGGCCTGTAGAGGGAGAGAGAAAATCAGTCTTTCTCTCTCCTCCCTCTCTCTCTTCTAAGGGGGAATTCATGTGGGAAGAAGAAGGAAGAAGAAAGAACGATGGAGGCTTGTCCGGCATGGATCGGATTGCTCCACGGGCTGGAAATGGTGATTGGTGATTGTGCTGGACATGAAGTGCTGCTGATTTCCAAATTTGCAGCCATGGACATGAAACCCGAAACACGCAAATAAGCGGTAATTTAAAATTTTCAAAGGAAATTTGAACTTTTATGACTTTTGATGGATGAAATGTTGTTCATGTGGGATAAAAATTGTTCATGTTGCTGTTTTCTATGAGTTCTTGCTGGTCATAATCAAAAAATCAGAAAAATATGCATTTTGTGGTTCAAAATAATATGCTAAAACACGTAAAACATGAAAAAACAAGGGAAAATGAGGGTTTTAAGCATAAAAATGGGGAAGTAAATAGGAACATCAACTAAACTTTCATTTTTTCTGCAAGAAGGAACTAAGAGCCACAGCGCATAACCTGTTTTGAATTTTTAGTAATTAAATAATGCAGGAAAATAAGGGAAAATACAAGAAAATGGTGGAAAAACCCTAAAAAATAGGGGAAAAATACATTTTGGGTTCCGAAAAATAAGGATAAATAAGAGCAATGTTTGTGAATGTTTGTGGGGACTGAAGCATGAGGATTTGCCTCAGTTCAACCCCACCTTCTTGTTCTAGTGTGTCTTTTTCCGTTTTCTACACATAAAATGATGACAAAATACCCTATAAACCTATCCAACGATGCAATATTTAAACGGGGAAGGGTAGGGGAGTTGAAATATGTCTAAATGCCGTGTGAAATGATGGAAAAGTTGCTGATTTCTATGCATAGAATTTAGGACGGATGATAATTAAAATTAAGAGCTTAGTAGCACGAGGATCACCTCGGTGCTAAGCCCATGCAACGAAGCACGAAGGGTAGTTGGAAACCATTAAAAGAATGTTTTTGCACTTGTGCACGATACTGTTTGCTGAATGTTTGAGCACTAGGCATCTACCAAATGCATGGAGCATGGAAAAAGATTTAAAAGTATCAGTGATCAGCTCCTGGACATGCATTGCAATTGGTTTATGAGGACATGGCCTACGTTGAGAGGCAGTGAGATACCCATGCTGTAGGCTAGTCGTGGGATCCAAAAGGGGAAATCAAGTAAGGACAATGGTACATTCCTGGACACGCTTATTGGGTACCTTGAGCGACGTTTGTGCGAAAGGTCTAAATGTTGAGCGTCGCATCGAGGGGCCAATCCCCAAGGTGTAGGAGAGTCGCAGAGGGTTGACGGCATTCAGCCATAGGAGGAACCCCATGTGTATGTGATTCGAGCCTTTTGGCTATGTGAAAGGGGCTCCCTCTGAGGAGTAATATTGGGTTAGGATCAGTTGGACTACAACGTATTACAAACGCAATGTTTAGGAAGGCAGAGATTTTGATAGACGCTCCTGGCCGCGAGGCCGAGGGGTTGTCTTGTGCGTAGTGACGAGGTCCGGCTAGTGCATGAGCCAGTGCCAGCCCGTTTTTAGGTCCATCAGTGGTGCGTCTGCCGGGAGCCGCTTAAAAGTGGCGGTTCTCGAATCCTGGTTGTTTAGGGACCAATTAGCAGTTTATGCCAAAGGATACTGAGATTGATCCGTTATTTATTGATAAGCATCGTCTAGCAGAAATCCAAAAGCAAGAAAGAGACGAAAGAGCTAGGCGACGTGCTGAAATTTTTAGGAGATATTCCCCTAAGCGTAGCGGCGCTGAACCCTTACGAGGGAGTGGATCTAGTGGTCTTAGTACCACAAGCAGTAAGTTAGGAGAAGGTGGAAGCTCTAGTGCTCCCCTTCCTTCTATAAGCCAGTCCACGTCAAGTACAGGAGGTGTAACCCCACCGTCCCCTATTCCTAGTGCAAATCCAATCCTTGTCATGGCGCAGCCTATTGCAATTCCAGCAGGAACGACGGATTTGCCGGCTTTAGGTTACCCGCTACCCATTTTTAATGGGTTAGTTGAGGAAGATGCGGAACTCCACATTAGGGAGTTTCAAAAGCTGATGTTTAATTGTCGCATCCAAGAAGAAGGACATTTAATGATGTTCTTCAACATGACTCTCAAAGGAAGAGCCGCTATATGGTATCATGGTTTAGAAGCCGGAACCATATTGAACATTGATGCATTTTATGGAGCTTTTCGAAGGGAGTTTGCCCCTGAAAGGGGTGGGCAATATTGGTTGCGTGTACTCAACGTGACCGGCCAAGAACCACACGAAGATATTCGTGCTTATGCGAAGAAGATAAAAGAGGTTTTCCGTAAGTTGGACACCTCTATTCCTATCCCCGCAGCTGCCCAATTGCAATATTTCCTACATGGTTTGGACTTTAATATCCAATTGCAGTTGAGTAGTATCCCCTTGGGGGATATAGATACTGCCATTACACGAGCACAAGAGGTGGAATCCCGACTACAAGCAGCCTATGCTTCTCGAGGCAATTCGAATATGGGTTTAGTATTGGGAAATAATGTGGCAATAGCCAATGGCAGTAGTGGCCAAGGGATAGCGATGGCTAATCCTAATGGGAGAGGGAACATGATGCAGAATGTCCCTTTATTACCAGCTCCCCCTAGCATGTCGATGCCTACGGGCAGTCAAATGGCTCCAAGTGGTGGAGGCCAGGCGGTCAATTCTAACACCATGCCTGTCGCTCAACAACCAGTGCCTAATCGAATTGTTAGGCCGATGGAACGACATAGTAATGACCAAGGCTATGAGTCGAGTTCTTCCAATGTTCTTGGCGAGGTTAAGGACATGATGAAGCATTATACCGACATGATTACGGAGCAGTATCGGCAAATAGCCGTTGATGTCAACTTCCTTAAAAAACAACAAAATTTAATAGGATGTAGATACCCAGAGGAGGGTGCACCTTCGAGGTTTAGTTGCAAATGGTGTGGTGGGCAGCACTATCCAAGAAATTGCCCAAATGTTAAGTGCAACATTTGTGGAAAATCTGGCCATTTAGCAGCTACTTGCTGGAGTAAGATCAGTTCCCTCCAGCGAGGAAGTCGGCAACCAGGGCCTGTTAATCATCGTGCCCAAGGAAATGATTCCCAGCGAGAAGATGGGCCTAAACAAATACTTCAACGACCAAAGACTATAGTGGAGGAGCTACCTAGTGGTTGAAAGGTGAGAAGGATCGAAGCTTGCACGCGAGCTATGGCGGGAGAGCAAGAGAAAGAAAGAGAGGGACAAGAAATGGGAACTCCAACAGTCACAATGTGTGACCGGGCCTTCCTTTATTCAAACTGTCACTAAAAGAATAAAGAATAAAGTGACGTGACAGGCGTCCGCCACCTGCAGTGTGCAGTGGCGGGTACTGTCAGTGTAGTAATACACGGGGCGGCACGGCGGAGGCGCCTTTACCCCCAACAACCTCCCACTTAAAGGCGAATCTGCCCTAGTGAGAGAGAAAAGAAAAAAGAAAAGACAGTACAAATGTACATAGGTACAAGGGATGAGGAAAGGTGACATCTCATCCAACGCCCATCAACCTCCTGAGGAAGGCAAAGCGCTCAGTAGTGAGGCTCTTCGTGAGTAGATCTGCAGGATTCTTGTCAGTGGAGATCTTGACAAGGTCAACAGACTTGTCCTCCACGACACCACGTATGAAGTGATACCTCACCTCAATGTGTTTCGTCTTCGCATGGAAGACAGGATTCTTAGCCAACTGAATGGCACTCATAGAATCTGAATGCAGTGTATGTATAGCATCAATCCCAAGGTCAGCAACTAGACGGCCTAACCATATGGCCTCCTTGCAAGCCTCAGTGGCTGCAACATACTCGGCCTCAGTGGTAGACAAAGCCGTACACTTCTGAACCCTGGACATCCAAGAGACAGCCCCTCCAGCATAGGTGAATACATAGCCAGAAGTGGACTTCCTACTATCTGCATGTCCTGCATAATCGGAGTCAGTGTACCCCACGACCCCTGTATCCTGGCTGCCATAGCAAATACACATATCTGGTGTGCCCTTCAGGTACCTCATGATACCCTTCACGGCATCCCAATGTCTGCTGCCAGGTGTAGCCATATAGCGTGCCACAACACCAACTGCATGCGCAATATCTGGACGAGTGGCTATCATGGCATACATCAAACTGCCCACGGCTGAAGCATAAGGGATCTTGGCCATCTCGGCCCTTTGCTCATCTGTCTGCGGACAATCGGCCTGTGATACCTTCACATAAGAAGGTAATGGACAGCCAATAGGCTTTACGTCCTGCATGCGGAAGCGCTCAAGGACTTTATGAATGTACTCCCGCTGTGAGAGATACAAAAGCCCCTAATGCCTATCGCGCTTAATGCGCATCCCAAGTATATGTGAGGCCTGTCCCAAATCCTTCATCTCAAAGCTCTTCTCCAGCTGAGATTTAAGAGCATCTAGCTCATCATGAGCTTTCCCTGCTATCATCATATCATCAACATAGAGTACCAAGATAAGCAAACTGCCATCACGGGCTTTCTTCGTGTAAAGACACGGATCCATAGCACTCCTGCTATAGCCCTGTGATTGCATAAAGGCATCAAACTTATGATATCATTCCCTAGGTGCCTGCTTCAAGCCATGCAAGCTCTTCTTCAACTTGCACACTAGGTGCTCCCTGCCAGGTTCTACAAAGCCCTTAGGCTGATCCATATAGATCTCATCATGCAAGTCCCCATGTAGAAAAGCCGTCTTGACATCCATCTGATATAGATCTAAGTCAAGCTGTGCAACTAAAGCCAAGACTAAGCGCAGGGTGGTCATCTTAACCACAGGAGGGAAGACCTCATCAAAGTCCACACCATGTTCTTGCTTAAAACCCTTTGCTACCAATCTAGCCTTGTATGCCGACTTGGGGTGTCCAGGGGTACTTTTCAGCTTGTACACCCACTTGCATGGCATAGCCTTCTTGCCCTTAGGCAAGGCAACCAAATCCCAAGTCTCATTCTTATGCAGGGAGTCTATCTCAGACTGCATAGCCCTCTCCCAGGAGTGACTGTCACCCCTGCGCATAGCCTCATCATAAGTGAAAGGCTCTCCTGCATCTGTAACCAAAACATAATGCATAGAGGGCTGAAATCTATCAGGTGGACGTCTGTCTCTAGTAGACCGTCTCACCGCAGGCTCTGCTGCCTGGCTAACTGCCTGTCCAACACCCTGGCCCTGTGGAGGAACTGCTGCAGGCTGTACTACTGGCTGTGCTGGAGCTCTAGGCTCCTCCTGAAAGATCACTCTGCAGATCTCAACCACCTTCTCAGGCTGCCTGTGCATCTTATCTTCATGGAAGACGACATCATGGCTGCGTACTATTTTCCACGCCTGCGGATCCCATAGGCGATAGCCCATCTCTCCTGACTCACCATAGCCAAGGAATATACATTTAATGCTCTTTGGATCCAATTTACTCCTCTTGTCCTTGGGCACATGGCAGAATGCCTCACATCCAAAGACACGGAGATGCGCATAAGAGGGTGGCTTACCAGCCCAAACTTCCTCTGCAACCTGGAAATCCAATCCACTGGAAGGCGATCGGTTTATGGCATGCACTGCTGTACTAACTGCCTCAGCCCAAAAACTCTGTGCTAGGCCTGCATGGCTAAGCATAGAGCGCACACGCTCCTGAATAGTCCTGTTCATGCGCTCAGCCAAACCATTCTGGGGTGGGGTGTAAGGGGCGGTCAACTGACGCTTAATACCCCTATCATAACAAAACTGCTCAAAAGCATGCGAGACATATTCTCCCCCATTATATGTCCTCAGGCATTTCAGCCTATACCCAGTCTGGTTCTCAACAAGAGCAAGCCATCTCTGAAAAACTGCCAAGACATCAGACTTCTGCTTTATGGGATAAGCCCACACTTTCCTAGAAAAATCATCAATGAAGGTAACGAAGTACTTCGCGCCACCCATAGACATGCAAGGCATAGGCCCACAAACATCGGAATGCACCAATGCCAAGGGCTCACTCATGCATGGCCTACCCGATTTCTTATGCGTAGACCTATTCTGCTTACCATAAAGACAATGATCACACGAGTCAAAACATGCATAATCCAAAGGCGGAGATAAAATTTTCATTCCCTTTAAAGACATATGCCCCAAACGGGCATGCCAAAGTGATACATGTGGGATAGAGCCCACTGCCAAAACATGGTCTACAGAAGACCCAGATACAACAAGAGGATAGAGGCTGCCAGCCTTGGCGCCTCTAGCAAGCACAAGTCTGCCTTTGGTAATTTTCCAGGCAGAATTCCCAAAACAGACATGAAACCCTGCATCATCCAACTGTCCTGCAGACATAAGACTGCGCGTAAGCGCAGGTACATGACGTACATCCCTGAGCAAAAAGGAACTGCCAGTGGAAAACTGCAACTGAATATCTCCACAGCCCACAATATCAAGAGACCTGTCATCTCCAAGTTTGACTGATCCAGATACAGTACGGTAAGAGTGAAACCACTCACGGTAAGGCGTCACATGGAAGGACGCACCTGAATCCAATAACCAGCACTGTGCATACATACTAGATGTCTCAGTCAAGTGTGAAGCATCAGAAGAACTAGCTGCAAGTATAAACTCATCACCACCATCGGACTCCTCAGTCTGCGTGACATTAATTTCCTCAATCTTGACGCTGGACTTCGCAGGTACTATGCTGCGATCAGAGGACTTCTCCTGCACTTTATCTTTTCCCTTATCCTTGCGCTTCTCATTGCGCAACTCATGACACTGTGGTCTGATATGGCCCTTTTTCCCACAATGATGACAAGTGACATTTGCATTGCGCCCACGCGACTTACTACGCGACTTGCCACGAGATTTAGACCGACCCTTCTGCGAGTCACGGCCTCGGCCATTACCACGGTCATACATGTCATTCCTGCCTCTAACTGTCAAAGCATGACTACCACGAGAGGCATCCAAGTTTTTGCGATTCACCTCTTCCTGAAGAAGAGCACTCTCAACATCTGCCAATTTTAGAGTAGCACTAGAGGCACAAAAAGCAGTACGGAAAACATCCCATGACTCATTCAGAGTCCCAAGCAAGAAAAGAGGAGTTACTTCCTCTCCAAAGGTGATATCCTGCGAAGTCAGGTTCTTCAGTATAGCATGGAACTGGCTCAAGTGAGCAGTCATAGTCGCATTATCCTTCATGCGCAGATCCATAAGCTGCTTCAACCAGTACATCTGACTCGCCGGACTTTTCTTATCATAAAGATTCTTGATCTTATTCCATAGATCCCATGCACTCTGTGCTTCCTCAAATACATTATAATGTACCTGTTCAGTGAGAGACAATACAATCGTGGACTTGCATAGCTCATCAAGTTCAAGCCAGTCGTCATTGTCCATAGTTTCAGGCTGCTCCCCACTCAACCGAAGTGGCTTAATCTGAGATTTCTGCACCAAGACCTGCCAAATTTGACTCTTCCAATAAGATTAGTTGGTACCATCCAACTTTGTAATGTTAAAGATGGCACTATCATGCGAAGATGACGCCATTATGCAGGCTGGAAATGCCCAAACAGCCCAAAACTGCTTGTTGTTTTACTGCAGAAACTGCCCAAAAATGACCAAAACGGGGTCCAAAGGGCGAGCAAAGTGTGCCAAAAGTTGCTGCCCACTTAGTACTAGGTGCGGTACACCAAATCAGGATATTTCAACATGAAAAGTACACCTCAGTCCACCAATAACTGCTTGCTGTAATAAATTGCAGGTATGCAGTCTAGAGAGCAAACTGTCCCAAAATAGGATCCGATGTCAAGCAAACAATGCTAGGTCCAAAGCCGGCATGAAATGGACATAAGCAAGGCCAATGACAGTGAAAAGAACATGAGCTCAACACCGAAGCATATCAAAATAACATCTGCCAGTGAAAGGCACACCCCCAGACACTCTAGGCAAAGTGTTCCTGTAACTGCCAAAACCTGACACAAATAGGTGTCTGCTCAAAAAGAAAGATCCAAATATGAGACTTAGCTCATAAGCATCCTGTGAACCAAGAGTACATCAATGCATATCCATAAAGATCGGAGTATGATCCCAAAGTCTCAATGCGTATGTAGCTGCTCAAGACATAAACTGCTCCAAATACATGTAAGTGCTCCAATAGCATGCAACTGTCAAAGGTCAAGCAAGCATGTAAAATGCTCCCACTGGCACAAAAGGCGTACAAAGCGAGCTCAGAAGCTCAAACAACCCAAGAGAAAGCACCAGTGATAAGTGACCCTGTCAATGCATCAAGCGCATCCAAGAGAGCATGACATACATGAAGCACCGGTCGTATTAACCATGAAGCAATACATAAGCCCAAATAAGCTCTCGGTCAACTCAATGACATCCAAATAGCAACCAAGATCAGTGATCAAGTAAGCCGGGAATGCTCAAATACATCCAAATCCAAGCTCCAAATGTCGGTATGGCATACACGAACCAAATAGCATATGTCACGAACCAAAGCATGTAATGCAAAAGCCTAACTGTCAAGCAGAGACATGAGGCATAGGCGGTCCATGAGCATCCCAAGTCGGTCCAAATGCCAGTGAAGACGGAGCTAATGTGAAGCTCAAAAGCATCCCATAATCTCATACATATGCTCCAAGTCGTCCCCAAATGTCAGAGACATCATGCCAAAGCTCAAAGCATACATCCGGTATCCGTAGGTAAGTGCCAAAGCATGTAAAGTACCTTCAGCCCACTGTTATTCCAGCATGTATTTACTGTTCTAAACAGTAGATTTCAGCCCCGAATTCAAGCCAAAATCATGGTCAAACCAAATGCATACATCCCCAATACATCCGGGTAGGAAATAGACCGCATACGGGCATCAAATAAGGTAACCGGAGTAGAGTATAAGCATCAAATGCCAATGCCAAGTGTGGCTGCCCTGTTTCCAGCACTGTATAACAGTAAATAACAATCCCAAATCAGCCAATATTTCAGGCCAAAATCATGGCATAATCATGTGCACACATTCCCAAGGCACTAGGCATCATGTAGACCGCATACGGGCATCAAATAGCACAACCGGAATGGAGTATAAGCAACAAATGCTAATGCCAATGGTGCTGGCCTGTTTTCAGCCTGTTATGACAGTTTATGACAGTCCCAAATCTGAAGAGATCAGCCCCGAATGATCAAGACCAATGCCCAAAGCTTGAATGACATCAAACATGAAGTCTATAGCCCTCTTGATCAAGGTAGAGAGCAAGAAGCAATGGCCAAGTGTGGAGCTGAAGTAGATGAGTGCTCACAGCCTGGAAAAAAATGATGCAATCTGCCCTGTTGGTGCTGAACTTGCTGCTGCTCCACATGGGCTGAAAAGGGGGTAATGGGGGGCTCAATGATGGCCCAAGGTAGGCACATACCAAGTCATGAAGGCCCAATGCAAAGGGGAGGGAAGATATGAGCTATGGAGCTCAAGAAGAGTGGCTGCCCTTTGTTCCTGCCCTGTTTCAATCTGAGAATACACTCAAATGCCTGCAAATGCTGAAGCAATACCTCAAGGGCAAGGCCCTGATGAAGCTCAAGAAGGCCAGGATGGAGCTCGGGAAGCCGGGGAGAGTCGGGAGCTCAAGAGGTCGGCTATGGCTGCCGGGATGGAGACCCAATGCGTGAAGCGAGTCGATGCGAAGGTCGGGAAGCACCGAGTCGAGCTTGAGCAAGAGAATGCCAAGCTCTGATACCAGTTGAAAGGTGAGAAGGATCGAAGCTTGCACGCGAGCTATGGCGGGAGAGCAAGAGAAAGAAAGAGAGAGACAAGAAATGGGAACTCCAACAGTCACAATGTGTGACCGGGCCTTCCTTTATTCAAACTGTCACTAAAAGAATAAAGAATAAAGTGACGTGACGGGCGCCCGCCACCTGCAGTGTGCAGTGGCGGGTACTGTCAGTGTAGTAATACACGGGGCGGCACGGCGGAGGCGCCTTTACCCCCAACAGTGGTAGTGGGGTTAGTTTGATTGAGGCTGTACGCGTTAACGATGCTGAAACCTCTAATTTACGAGCTGTCCTTACAAGAGGTCAAAAGGGCAGAGAAGCCGACAAGGATAAGCCTGTCGACGGAAACCCTAAACAAGGCGACAAAGGAACGCAAGTTTTGGATCCTGCCATGGAAGGGGGACCTTTGAAGCCCGTAGAAAGTAAAGCCGATAAGGAACCACCAAAGAAGAAGGTGAAAGTTAAGAAAGAGGCAATAAAGCCAGTTCAGCGACCTAAAGAGCGGATGATTTGGCGTGAAAAGCGAGCTCTATCGAACTATCATGAATTCGATTTGGCGAGCTCTCTTTGCGAAGTCAAGCCGGATGTGAATCTTTTACAGCTTATTAAGCTTTCCCCAGGAGTACGCAAGGAATTTAGAAAGATCCTACGTACCGGGTATATCGTAGAACCTTTGGGTATTGCGCGAGTTGGTGATGACTGGTTTGAGCATGCTGAGAAGCATTGCCCAAGGGTTGCAGCCTATGTCGATGGGATATTAGTAGATTATGCCATTGTCGACATGGGATCATCTGTTAACATTATGAGTTCTGAACTGATGGAAAGGTTGGGTCTTGCGATTCAGAAAGATACCTCCACAATTCTTAGAATGGCAGATGATAGTTTGAGACAGCTGGAAGGCTGCATTACTAAGCTCCATGTCACTGTTGCAAATGTAGAATGCTTGTTGGACTTTAGAGTGATTCGTTTTGCAGGCCGTCCAAGTTACCAAGTATTACTCGGATGACCTTGGATCTTGCAAGCGGATTGCCAAGTAGATATACCTGCCGGTCGACTGATATTCGGCAGAGGTGCCCAACGTGTGGTGGTTGATGCTTATCCTGAGTCCCCGCAGAGTGAGAGAGCTCCAATATCTTCTACAGAATTGGAGACATTAGAAGATTTATCTGGCAGTGAGACATCATCGAGTGATGAGTCCAAAGAAGGATCCACCACAGAGGACATCTATCAGATCACTTTGAACGAGCCGATAGAGGCCCAAGATCGTATAAGAGATGCAGATGTTATCGAGCTAGACCTTGGTACGCCTGATGATTCGCGGCCAATCAAATTAGGTTCTATGCTTAGTTCAGCAGAAAGGGAGGACTATGTGGCCTTGATCCAGGAATTCCGGGATATCTTTGCCTGGAGTTATGATGAGTTGAGAGGCATCCCTCCTAGTCTTGCTGTTCATACAATTCCGTTGAAAGAGGGCAGTCGTCCTGTACGGCAGAAAGTAAGGCGTATGCCTTTCGAACTGAGGGACGGCTGTTTGAAGAGTTACAGAAGCTTCGGAAAGCGGGTTTGATTTTTCCTGTGCAACACACGGAATGGTGTTCGCCAGTTGTGATTAGAAAGAAGAAGAATAATCAAATCCGATTATGTGTAGACTTTAGGGAGCTGAATAAGCAGACAGTTAAGGACTACTACCCGTTGCCATTTATTGACCAGATTTTGGATCAATTAGCGGGTAGGAAGATATATTCGTTTATGGATTGCTTTGCAGGATACAACCAAATGGCAATTGCAGAAGAGGACAAGTTGAAAACGACTTTTATTACTGTATTTGGTACTTTTGCGTACCATGTGATGGCCTTTGGTTTATGCAATGCACCTGGTTCGTGGCAACGAACAGCAGATAAGACATTCGGTGATATATCCCCTGAAGAGTTGAAGGTGTTTATTGATGACTTAGGGGCTGCCACCGTGAGAGAAAGGCAGTTGAGCATTCTAAGAAAATGCTTTGAGCGCTGTAGACAATTTTGCATCGCCCTAAACCCACGGAAGTGTGTTTTTGGAGTACCTTATGGACTATTGCTGGGTCATGTGGTCAGTTCGGTAGGAATTGCGACAGACCCCGAGAAGGTCAAAGTTATAGTTGCCATGGGTCCACCACGCACTCCGAAGGAAGTGCATAGCTTTCTGTCTTCGGTTGGTTACTACCGTAGATTCATCAACGCCTTAGCAGAAAGAGCGTTGCCGCTTACAAACTTATTGTCCTTTAGCTGTTCGTTTGTATGGGGTGACCCTTGTAAGGTAGCATTCGAGGATGTGAAACAAGAGCTAGCAAGAGCGCCCGTTTTAAAAGCACCTAAAAGAGGTGAGGTGTTTTATATATTTTCAGCAGCCACGATGTATAGTATCAGCTGCTGTTTAGCCCAAATTTGGGAGGAGAAGTGGTACCACCCGATTGCTTTTGCTAGTCGGAAGCTGGGGGTATCCGAAATCAATTACACCTACATGGAGAAGCTGTGTCTAGCGATGGTCTTTGGGACCAAGAAGTTTAGGCATTACATTCTCTATGAGAAAGTCGTGCTTTATACGAAGGCGGAGGGACTTCGACTATTGATGAATAAGTTACAGCCGCCTGATCGTTTAGCGAAGTGGTTAATCACTTTGCAGGAATTTGATTATGAAATCAAGAGTAAGCCACCAAGGTTGCAAGGCATCGTGGAATGTCTTGTGGACTTTGGGGAGCCGAAAGAATCTGTGGCTGAAGGTAGTGACATGGAGTTGTTACTTAAGATAGATACGGCATCTATTCCCTCCTGGTATGCTGCAATAACGCATTATTTATCAACAGGAGAGGCGGGATCCGAATTATCTAAAGCTGAGAGAAGGAAAATTAAGCAGCAAGCGTTAAAGTTTGCCTTGATCGCAGGTACATTATATCGGCAAGGGGTTGATGATATCTATCGCCGGTGTGTGATGCCTGACGAGGTGCCATTCATTTTGGAAGAGTGCCATGATTCTGCTTGCGGTGGCCATTTTGCTGGACGGCTTACAGCACAAAAGGCTTTAAGAGCAGGTTATTGGTGGCCTGCCATCTTCCAGGATGCGTTTGCGTATGTTAAGAGATGCGATATTTGTCAACGGCATGATAGTCGAGAGAATAGGAAACGACCACTCAACCCTATTATGGCGATACTTCCATTTGAGAAGTGGGGAGTAGACTTTGTGGGTCCTATTACTCCGTCGTCGACTACGCAAAAGAGGTACATCATTGTCGCAACTGACTACTTCACCAAGTGGTCAGAAGCACGTGCAACAAGGAAAGATGATGCTAAAGAAACTGCTAGTTTCCTTTTAGAGCAGATAATATGCCGGTTTGGTCCGCCGAAAGAATTAGTGTTGGACCGCGGAACCCATTTCCTGAATAAGGTAATCAAAGGTTTGACAGAGATGTGGCAAATCAAGCATAACAAGACAACCCCATATAACCCGCAAGCCAATGGGCAAGTTGAAAGCACCAACAAGCAGCTTGTGGGCATCCTGTCCAAAATCGTGTCGGAAAAGAAACGAGATTGGGATAAAAAGTTATCCGTGGCAGTGTGGGCCTATAATACGACTTTCAAACGAGCCACTGGCCATACCCCGTTCAAGTTAGTATATGGGGAGGAGTGTGTCTTGCCTTTAGAGATTGAGCTGCCAACTATTCGGTTTGCCATCAATCATTCTTTGAGCGATAAAGACGCACTTTTTGAGCGCTTGACGACACTGGCACATTTAGATGAGCTTAAGTTGCAGAGCTTATTGCACCAAGAAGTGGCGAAGCGCCGAATGAAGCAGCTACACGACCTCAAAGCCAAGAAATACACCTTTAAGAAAGGACAGCTTGTTATGTATTATGACGCACGATGAGAATTATTCCCAGGCAAGCTAGAGCCCAAATGGGATGGGCCCTATAGGATCGTTAGAATAGGAAAGAATAAATCTACAGTGTTGTTAGCTGACCTTGAGGGGACAGAATTTAAAAATAAGGTTAATCTTAATAAGATTAAACCTTATTACTTCTGATTGCACTAATGCTATGACTGCCTTGCAGGTCTAGGCGAGATTGATCAAACATCTGCAAGGAAATCGTGATAGAGGTTGATGGGTCGTCTGATCCCTTATTTAGAACACCCATATTTAGAGCAGAGGTATCATAAGGGAAAGCTCATTTGGTGGAGCAAAGGATACAAGGTGATTGAGCAAGAAGGCGGGACATTTATTTGGGAGATCAAGGTCTTCTGCCATCACTGCCTACAAATTTTGACGAGTATCCCTGTTGAATTCAATGATGATGGAGGGATGGAGCCTATAGTCCACCCGTTGAATATGCTGAATTTCGATTACCATAATTACGAGTAGAGTTTTGGATGGCGGGATGTGTAAACCCTTTATGGACGTACACCTTGTACTTTGATGGGGCATCCAGGGGTCCATGCAAAAAAGGAAGTGTAGGAGTTGTCATCGGAGACCCCCGACGACGCATTGTCATGAAGTTAGCTGCTTATCTCGGGGTGAATTTTACCAATAATATGGCAGAATACAAAGCCCTGATTATGGGTTTGAATATTGCGAAGAAGGGTGGTATCCGCCAGTTGTTGGTGAAAGGGGACTCTCAGTTGGTTTTAAATCAACTCAATGGGACATACATGGTGCGAAATCCCATCCTTTGTATGTACCATCATGCTGCCATAACCCTGCTAGACGAATTCGATAGAGTGTCTTTTCAGCTGATTCCACGGAATTGGAATCGGTTTGCCGATTCTTTGGCTAATCTTGCGTATGAAGAGGACCTCTTCTTTAATTGTGGCCCTTGTCCCGATATATCTATTGATGGTGAGACAGGACCTGGTCGTTTGTGGGGTATGCTTTCTGAACATGCCCTCTTTGGCAGACGATGGTTGATTTGGGTGATGCAGCGGGTAAGCGAGACTCATCTACCTTTATTATCTGGGACGCATAGACTGATTAGACGACATGTGATGCGCACACCTCTTGCGATATACGCAGGAGAGATAGGTCATAATTTAATGCACCTAGTTTAGGGCTACGCGCCTTTGTTCCCCTGGGAATAGTATGCTTTGATGTCTATCCTGGTTGTTTCCAGGAGGATGTTATGCATAGTATTGTTTGATTTCATTAGGCCAAGAGGGCCGATTCAGTTTTGTAGCAAAGTCATGTCTGATTTCATTAGGCCAAGAGGGCCATTTCCCTGTCTAGTGCGGGTGCGTTTAATTGAATTTTGTTTGTGCTGGACAGGTTTCGTGTTCGTGAATGTTAGTGGAAATTGGAGGGAGCCTTTGTCGCAGCATCGATGGAAGCTTCTTGTGGCCAGGTGATATTTCTCCTTTACGAGTACCTTTCTTTCCTGTTATATGTGTATTTGTACTTGTCGAGGGGATATATTTTTGTTGGGGACCGGCAACCAAGGCATGAAGTCCCAGGTCTAGGCTAAGTATGTTTGAGGGAGGTCGGAGTAGTCATTGCCTCCTGTAAAGACATTGTCAGGCATCGAAAGACCTGTTTTAGAAGGGCGTTCTAGTGGCCCTATTCTGCTAACCTGCTAGGCAGCCGTTCTAGGAGTTCTTGTTAGTAGTGAGGCAGTTAGAGAAGCCTGCCAGAAGATAATCATAATGATGCCAAGAAATTTTGTACATCCTAGAGTGATGAATATAAATACGAAGGTGTGTAAAAAGGGGTTCTAACCCCTATCAAAGAAAAGAAAAGAAATGGAAATGTATAGGCAGTTGCTCATTGCCTTCCGAAGGCCTGGTAGGTTCCTGGGGACGAGTCAGACCCGGGGCCGATACCTTGTCTTCCTAGGGGTGGCTTCTTGCTGGAAAAAAAATTTGACAAAACAAGGAAGGTTGGAGCGAAAATAAAAGTGAGTGTTAGAAAAGGATTAAGTGTCGCCTTGCGAGGGCTTGGTAGGTTCTTGGGTGCCAAGACAGGTCCTGAGGCCGATGCCCTGTTCTCCTTGGGTCACTATGCTCAGCTCCCTCCTTTTTACATGCCCAAGTATATTGATCAAATAAAAATCCTCACAGAAGAACTATACTGAAAGAAAATACTCTTTGATTAGGCTATAGGAGACCTCGCCTCGTAGGAGCTCCTAGTGGTGTTGTCTTTAGTTGGTAAGTAGTTCAGACTACCACTTAGGGCAACCTCTTTGATAGGTTTTTTTTAGTTTGGCTGTGTTGGAGCAGCTGGTTAGTGACTCACTTCGGATCTTCTATTAGATGATGCTAGGCCTACTCCTTGTGGATATCATGCCTTGGTTCTGTCCCAGCGTAGGGGGAGCATTGTGCTGAGTTTTAGTATATAATTGTTTTGTATCAGTTTGATGCTTCTTTGGTTGTTTATGTGCAGATATGTTCGTGGATTCGACGGGCTGAGTCGCCCTATCCCGTGGTCGCCAATGAGAGCGGAATTTAGGTGACGGGAAGTGCTTAAAAATAGCAAAAAATTATGAATATCAAGGGAAAAATATTCACTGTCAAAGGCGGCGGCTCGACCTAGGACGATTTTAAGCGTCAAGTACTTGACGGGCGCCCGTACGACACTCCGAGAATATTCATAATTTTTCCGTGCGCCTTTGCCAGTCAGTAAAGCTGGAGGCCTGTCCGGGATGTCGAGACGAGCTCACAGAAATTTTCAGACTGACGATCGGAGTCCGTATGCGGAAGAGGGACGGAAACCGGCCGGGGTGCCCGAAAAAGGGCCAGAAATGAAAGGGTGGCCACTTGAGGATTGAAGGGGTGCCCTTCAAAGGGGGCACCCCCCCATGTAAAAAAAAAGGAGGGCGGCATGTACTCACGCAGATCAGCGTGAAAAAAACGCCCCCCCCCCCCCCCCAATCATGATCAGACTTGATACACAATCCATAGATTACATCATGCCTGGCTTCTACCTCCGTCATACGCTCCACATCGCTTCAATCCGCGCAGGAAATGGTGGCCTGTAGAGGGAGAGAGAAAATCAGTCTTTCTCTCTCCTCCCTCTCTCTCTTCTAAGGGGGAATTCATGTGGGAAGAAGAAGGAAGAAGAAAGAACGATGGAGGCTTGTCCGGCATGGATCGGATTGCTCCACGGGCTGGAAATGGTGATTGGTGATTGTGCTGGACATGAAGTGCTGCTGATTTCCAAATTTGCAGCCATGGACATGAAACCCGAAACACGCAAATAAGCGGTAATTTAAAATTTTCAAAGGAAATTTGAACTTTTATGACTTTTGATGGATGAAATGTTGTTCATGTGGGATAAAAATTGTTCATGTTGCTGTTTTCTATGAGTTCTTGCTGGTCATAATCAAAAAATCAGAAAAATATGCATTTTGTGGTTCAAAATAATATGCTAAAACACGTAAAACATGAAAAAACAAGGGAAAATGAGGGTTTTAAGCATAAAAATGGGGAAGTAAATAGGAACATCAACTAAACTTTCATTTTTTCTGCAAGAAGGAACTAAGAGCCACAGCGCATAACCTGTTTTGAATTTTCAGTAATTAAATAATGCAGGAAAATAAGGGAAAATACAAGAAAATGGTGGAAAAACCCTAAAAAATAGGGGAAAAATACATTTTGGGTTCCGAAAAATAAGGATAAATAAGAGCAATGTTTGTGAATGTTTGTGGGGACTGAAGCATGAGGATTTGCCTCAGTTCAACCCCACCTTCTTGTTCTAGTGTGTCTTTTTCCGTTTTCTACACATAAAATGATGACAAAATACCCTATAAACCTATCCAACGATGCAATATTTAAACGGGGAAGGGTAGGGGAGTTGAAATATGTCTAAATGCCGTGTGAAATGATGGAAAAGTTGCTGATTTCTATGCATAGAATTTAGGACGGATGATAATTAAAATTAAGAGCTTAGTAGCACGAGGATCACCTCGGTGCTAAGCCCATGCAACGAAGCACGAAGGGTAGTTGGAAACCATTAAAAGAATGTTTTTGCACTTGTGCACGATACTGTTTGCTGAATGTTTGAGCACTAGGCATCTACCAAATGCATGGAGCATGGAAAAAGATTTAAAAGTATCAGTGATCAGCTCCTGGACATGCATTGCAATTGGTTTATGAGGACATGGCCTACGTTGAGAGGCAGTGAGATACCCATGCTGTAGGCTAGTCGTGGGATCCAAAAGGGGAAATCAAGTAAGGACAATGGTACATTCCTGGACACGCTTATTGGGTACCTTGAGCGACGTTTGTGCGAAAGGTCTAAATGTTGAGCGTCGCATCGAGGGGCCAATCCCCAAGGTGTAGGAGAGTCGCAGAGGGTTGACGGCATTCAGCCATAGGAGGAACCCCATGTGTATGTGATTCGAGCCTTTTGGCTATGTGAAAGGGGCTCCCTCTGAGGAGTAATATTGGGTTAGGATCAGTTGGACTACAACGTATTACAAACGCAATGTTTAGGAAGGCAGAGATTTTGATAGACGCTCCTGGCCGCGAGGCCGAGGGGTTGTCTTGTGCGTAGTGACGAGGTCCGGCTAGTGCATGAGCCAGTGCCAGCCCGTTTTTAGGTCCATCAGTGGTGCGTCTGCCGGGAGCCGCTTAAAAGTGGCGGTTCTCGAATCCTGGTTGTTTAGGGACCAATTAGCAGTTTATGCCAAAGGATACTGAGATTGATCCGTTATTTATTGATAAGCATCGTCTAGCAGAAATCCAAAAGCAAGAAAGAGACGAAAGAGCTAGGCGACGTGCTGAAATTTTTAGGAGATATTCCCCTAAGCGTAGCGGCGCTGAACCCTTACGAGGGAGTGGATCTAGTGGTCTTAGTACCACAAGCAGTAAGTTAGGAGAAGGTGGAAGCTCTAGTGCTCCCCTTCCTTCTATAAGCCAGTCCACGTCAAGTACAGGAGGTGTAACCCCACCGTCCCCTATTCCTAGTGCAAATCCAATCCTTGTCATGGCGCAGCCTATTGCAATTCCAGCAGGAACGACGGATTTGCCGGCTTTAGGTTACCCGCTACCCATTTTTAATGGGTTAGTTGAGGAAGATGCGGAACTCCACATTAGGGAGTTTCAAAAGCTGATGTTTAATTGTCGCATCCAAGAAGAAGGACATTTAATGATGTTCTTCAACATGACTCTCAAAGGAAGAGCCGCTATATGGTATCATGGTTTAGAAGCCGGAACCATATTGAACATTGATGCATTTTATGGAGCTTTTCGAAGGGAGTTTGCCCCTGAAAGGGGTGGGCAATATTGGTTGCGTGTACTCAACGTGACCGGCCAAGAACCACACGAAGATATTCGTGCTTATGCGAAGAAGATAAAAGAGGTTTTCCGTAAGTTGGACACCTCTATTCCTATCCCCGCAGCTGCCCAATTGCAATATTTCCTACATGGTTTGGACTTTAATATCCAATTGCAGTTGAGTAGTATCCCCTTGGGGGATATAGATACTGCCATTACACGAGCACAAGAGGTGGAATCCCGACTACAAGCAGCCTATGCTTCTCGAGGCAATTCGAATATGGGTTTAGTATTGGGAAATAATGTGGCAATAGCCAATGGCAGTAGTGGCCAAGGGATAGCGATGGCTAATCCTAATGGGAGAGGGAACATGATGCAGAATGTCCCTTTATTACCAGCTCCCCCTAGCATGTCGATGCCTACGGGCAGTCAAATGGCTCCAAGTGGTGGAGGCCAGGCGGTCAATTCTAACACCATGCCTGTCGCTCAACAACCAGTGCCTAATCGAATTGTTAGGCCGATGGAACGACATAGTAATGACCAAGGCTATGAGTCGAGTTCTTCCAATGTTCTTGGCGAGGTTAAGGACATGATGAAGCATTATACCGACATGATTACGGAGCAGTATCGGCAAATAGCCGTTGATGTCAACTTCCTTAAAAAACAACAAAATTTAATAGGATGTAGATACCCAGAGGAGGGTGCACCTTCGAGGTTTAGTTGCAAATGGTGTGGTGGGCAGCACTATCCAAGAAATTGCCCAAATGTTAAGTGCAACATTTGTGGAAAATCTGGCCATTTAGCAGCTACTTGCTGGAGTAAGATCAGTTCCCTCCAGCGAGGAAGTCGGCAACCAGGGCCTGTTAATCATCGTGCCCAAGGAAATGATTCCCAGCGAGAAGATGGGCCTAAACAAATACTTCAACGACCAAAGACTATAGTGGAGGAGCTACCTAGTGGTTGAAAGGTGAGAAGGATCGAAGCTTGCACGCGAGCTATGGCGGGAGAGCAAGAGAAAGAAAGAGAGGGACAAGAAATGGGAACTCCAACAGTCACAATGTGTGACCGGGCCTTCCTTTATTCAAACTGTCACTAAAAGAATAAAGAATAAAGTGACGTGACAGGCGTCCGCCACCTGCAGTGTGCAGTGGCGGGTACTGTCAGTGTAGTAATACACGGGGCGGCACGGCGGAGGCGCCTTTACCCCCAACAACCTCCCACTTAAAGGCGAATCTGCCCTAGTGAGAGAGAAAAGAAAAAAGAAAAGACAGTACAAATGTACATAGGTACAAGGGATGAGGAAAGGTGACATCTCATCCAACGCCCATCAACCTCCTGAGGAAGGCAAAGCGCTCAGTAGTGAGGCTCTTCGTGAGTAGATCTGCAGGATTCTTGTCAGTGGAGATCTTGACAAGGTCAACAGACTTGTCCTCCACGACACCACGTATGAAGTGATACCTCACCTCAATGTGTTTCGTCTTCGCATGGAAGACAGGATTCTTAGCCAACTGAATGGCACTCATAGAATCTGAATGCAGTGTATGTATAGCATCAATCCCAAGGTCAGCAACTAGACGGCCTAACCATATGGCCTCCTTGCAAGCCTCAGTGGCTGCAACATACTCGGCCTCAGTGGTAGACAAAGCCGTACACTTCTGAACCCTGGACATCCAAGAGACAGCCCCTCCAGCATAGGTGAATACATAGCCAGAAGTGGACTTCCTACTATCTGCATGTCCTGCATAATCGGAGTCAGTGTACCCCACGACCCCTGTATCCTGGCTGCCATAGCAAATACACATATCTGTTGTGCCCTTCAGGTACCTCATGATACCCTTCACGGCATCCCAATGTCTGCTGCCAGGTGTAGCCATATAGCGTGCCACAACACCAACTGCATGCGCAATATCTGGACGAGTGGCTATCATGGCATACATCAAACTGCCCACGGCTGAAGCATAAGGGATCTTGGCCATCTCGGCCCTTTGCTCATCTGTCTGCGGACAATCGGCCTGTGATACCTTCACATAAGAAGGTAATGGACAGCCAATAGGCTTTACGTCCTGCATGCGGAAGCGCTCAAGGACTTTATGAATGTACTCCCGCTGTGAGAGATACAAAAGCCCCTAATGCCTATCGCGCTTAATGCGCATCCCAAGTATATGTGAGGCCTGTCCCAAATCCTTCATCTCAAAGCTCTTCTGCAGCTGAGATTTAAGAGCATCTAGCTCATCATGAGCTTTCCCTGCTATCATCATATCATCAACATAGAGTACCAAGATAAGCAAACTGCCATCACGGGCTTTCTTCGTGTAAAGACACGGATCCATAGCACTCCTGCTATAGCCCTGTGATTGCATAAAGGCATCAAACTTATGATATCATTCCCTAGGTGCCTGCTTCAAGCCATGCAAGCTCTTCTTCAACTTGCACACTAGGTGCTCCCTGCCAGGTTCTACAAAGCCCTTAGGCTGATCCATATAGATCTCATCATGCAAGTCCCCATGTAGAAAAGCCGTCTTGACATCCATCTGATATAGATCTAAGTCAAGCTGTGCAACTAAAGCCAAGACTAAGCGCAGGGTGGTCATCTTAACCACAGGAGGGAAGACCTCATCAAAGTCCACACCATGTTCTTGCTTAAAACCCTTTGCTACCAATCTAGCCTTGTATGCCGGCTTGGGGTGTCCAGGGGTACTTTTCAGCTTGTACACCCACTTGCATGGCATAGCCTTCTTGCCCTTAGGCAAGGCAACCAAATCCCAAGTCTCATTCTTATGCAGGGAGTCTATCTCAGACTGCATAGCCCTCTCCCAGGAGTGACTGTCACCCCTGCGCATAGCCTCATCATAAGTGAAAGGCTCTCCTGCATCTGTAACCAAAACATAATGTATAGAGGGCTGAAATCTATCAGGTGGACGTCTGTCTCTAGTAGACCGTCTCACCGCAGGCTCTGCTGCCTGGCTAACTGCCTGTCCAACACCCTGGCCCTGTGGAGGAACTGCTGCAGGCTGTACTACTGGCTGTGCTGGAGCTCTAGGCTCCTCCTGAAAGATCACTCTGCAGATCTCAACCACCTTCTCAGGCTGCCTGTGCATCTTATCTTCATGGAAGACGACATCATGGCTGCGTACTATTTTCCACGCCTGCGGATCCCATAGGCGATAGCCCATCTCTCCTGACTCACCATAGCCAAGGAATATACATTTAATGCTCTTTGGATCCAATTTACTCCTCTTGTCCTTGGGCACATGGCAGAATGCCTCACATCCAAAGACACGGAGATGCGCATAAGAGGGTGGCTTACCAGCCCAAACTTCCTCTGCAACCTGGAAATCCAATCCACTGGAAGGCGATCGGTTTATGGCATGCACTGCTGTACTAACTGCCTCAGCCCAAAAACTCTGTGCTAGGCCTGCATGGCTAAGCATAGAGCGCACACGCTCCTGAATAGTCCTGTTCATGCGCTCAGCCAAACCATTCTGGGGTGGGGTGTAAGGGGCGGTCAACTGACGCTTAATACCCCTATCATAACAAAACTGCTCAAAAGCATGCGAGACATATTCTCCCCCATTATATGTCCTAAGGCATTTCAGCCTATACCCAGTCTGGTTCTCAACAAGAGCAAGCCATCTCTGAAAAACTGCCAAGACATCAGACTTCTGCTTTATGGGATAAGCCCACACTTTCCTAGAAAAATCATCAATGAAGGTAACGAAGTACTTCGCGCCACCCATAGACATGCAAGGCATAGGCCCACAAACATCGGAATGCACCAATGCCAAGGGCTCACTCATGCATGGCCTACCCGATTTCTTATGCGTAGACCTATTCTGCTTACCATAAAGACAATGATCACACGAGTCAAAACATGCATAATCCAAAGGCGGAGATAAAATTTTCATTCCCTTTAAAGACATATGCCCCAAACGGGCATGCCAAAGTGATACATGTGGGATAGAGCCCACTGCCAAAACATGGTCTACAGAAGACCCAGATACAACAAGAGGATAGAGGCTGCCAGCCTTGGCGCCTCTAGCAAGCACAAGTCTGCCTTTGGTAATTTTCCAGGCAGAATTCCCAAAACAGACATGAAACCCTGCATCATCCAACTGTCCTGCAGACATAAGACTGCGCGTAAGCGCAGGTACATGACGTACATCCCTGAGCAAAAAGGAACTGCCAGTGGAAAACTGCAACTGAATATCTCCACAGCCCACAATATCAAGAGACCTGTCATCTCCAAGTTTGACTGATCCAGATACAGTACGGTAAGAGTGAAACCACTCACGGTAAGGCGTCACATGGAAGGACGCACCTGAATCCAATAACCAGCACTGTGCATACATACTAGATGTCTCAGTCAAGTGTGAAGCATCAGAAGAACTAGCTGCAAGTATAAACTCATCACCACCATCGGACTCCTCAGTCTGCGTGACATTAATTTCCTCAATCTTGACGCTGGACTTCGCAGGTACTATGCTGCGATCAGAGGACTTCTCCTGCACTTTATCTTTTCCCTTATCCTTGCGCTTCTCATTGCGCAACTCATGACACTGTGGTCTGATATGGCCCTTTTTCCCACAATGATGACAAGTGACATTTGCATTGCGCCCACGCGACTTACTACGCGACTTGCCACGAGATTTAGACCGACCCTTCTGCGAGTCACGGCCTCGGCCATTACCACGGTCATACATGTCATTCCTGCCTCTAACTGTCAAAGCATGACTACCACGAGAGGCATCCAAGTTTTTGCGATTCACCTCTTCCTGAAGAAGAGCACTCTCAACATCTGCCAATTTTAGAGTAGCACTAGAGGCACAAAAAGCAGTACGGAAAACATCCCATGACTCATTCAGAGTCCCAAGCAAGAAAAGAGGAGTTACTTCCTCTCCAAAGGTGATATCCTGCGAAGTCAGGTTCTTCAGTATAGCATGGAACTGGCTCAAGTGAGCAGTCATAGTCGCATTATCCTTCATGCGCAGATCCATAAGCTGCTTCAACCAGTACATCTGACTCGCCGGACTTTTCTTATCATAAAGATTCTTGATCTTATTCCATAGATCCCATGCACTCTGTGCTTCCTCAAATACATTATAATGTACCTGTTCAGTGAGAGACAATACAATCGTGGACTTGCATAGCTCATCAAGTTCAAGCCAGTCGTCATTGTCCATAGTTTCAGGCTGCTCCCCACTCAACCGAAGTGGCTTAATCTGAGATTTCTGCACCAAGACCTGCCAAATTTGACTCTTCCAATAAGATTAGTTGGTACCATCCAACTTTGTAATGTTAAAGATGGCACTATCATGCGAAGATGACGCCATTATGCAGGCTGGAAATGCCCAAACAGCCCAAAACTGCTTGTTGTTTTACTGCAGAAACTGCCCAAAAATGACCAAAACGGGGTCCAAAGGGCGAGCAAAGTGTGCCAAAAGTTGCTGCCCACTTAGTACTAGGTGCGGTACACCAAATCAGGATATTTCAACATGAAAAGTACACCTCAGTCCACCAATAACTGCTTGCTGTAATAAATTGCAGGTATGCAGTCTAGAGAGCAAACTGTCCCAAAATAGGATCCGATGTCAAGCAAACAATGCTAGGTCCAAAGCCGGCATGAAATGGACATAAGCAAGGCCAATGACAGTGAAAAGAACATGAGCTCAACACCGAAGCATATCAAAATAACATCTGCCAGTGAAAGGCACACCCCCAGACACTCTAGGCAAAGTGTTCCTGTAACTGCCAAAACCTGACACAAATAGGTGTCTGCTCAAAAAGAAAGATCCAAATATGAGACTTAGCTCATAAGCATCCTGTGAACCAAGAGTACATCAATGCATATCCATAAAGATCGGAGTATGATCCCAAAGTCTCAATGCGTATGTAGCTGCTCAAGACATAAACTGCTCCAAATACATGTAAGTGCTCCAATAGCATGCAACTGTCAAAGGTCAAGCAAGCATGTAAAATGCTCCCACTGGCACAAAAGGCGTACAAAGCGAGCTCAGAAGCTCAAACAACCCAAGAGAAAGCACCAGTGATAAGTGACCCTGTCAATGCATCAAGCGCATCCAAGAGAGCATGACATACATGAAGCACCGGTCGTATTAACCATGAAGCAATACATAAGCCCAAATAAGCTCTCGGTCAACTCAATGACATCCAAATAGCAACCAAGATCAGTGATCAAGTAAGCCGGGAATGCTCAAATACATCCAAATCCAAGCTCCAAATGTCGGTATGGCATACACGAACCAAATAGCATATGTCACGAACCAAAGCATGTAATGCAAAAGCCTAACTGTCAAGCAGAGACATGAGGCATAGGCGGTCCATGAGCATCCCAAGTCGGTCCAAATGCCAGTGAAGACGGAGCTAATGTGAAGCTCAAAAGCATCCCATAATCTCATACATATGCTCCAAGTCGTCCCCAAATGTCAGAGACATCATGCCAAAGCTCAAAGCATACATCCGGTATCCGTAGGTAAGTGCCAAAGCATGTAAAGTACCTTCAGCCCACTGTTATTCCAGCATGTATTTACTGTTCTAAACAGTAGATTTCAGCCCCGAATTCAAGCCAAAATCATGGTCAAACCAAATGCATACATCCCCAATACATCCGGGTAGGAAATAGACCGCATACGGGCATCAAATAAGGTAACCGGAGTAGAGTATAAGCATCAAATGCCAATGCCAAGTGTGGCTGCCCTGTTTCCAGCACTGTATAACAGTAAATAACAATCCCAAATCAGCCAATATTTCAGGCCAAAATCATGGCATAATCATGTGCACACATTCCCAAGGCACTAGGCATCATGTAGACCGCATACGGGCATCAAATAGCACAACCGGAATGGAGTATAAGCAACAAATGCTAATGCCAATGGTGCTGGCCTGTTTTCAGCCTGTTATGACAGTTTATGACAGTCCCAAATCTGAAGAGATCAGCCCCGAATGATCAAGACCAATGCCCAAAGCTTGAATGACATCAAACATGAAGTCTATAGCCCTCTTGATCAAGGTAGAGAGCAAGAAGCAATGGCCAAGTGTGGAGCTGAAGTAGATGAGTGCTCACAGCCTGGAAAAAAATGATGCAATCTGCCCTGTTGGTGCTGAACTTGCTGCTGCTCCACATGGGCTGAAAAGGGGGTAATGGGGGGCTCAATGATGGCCCAAGGTAGGCACATACCAAGTCATGAAGGCCCAATGCAAAGGGGAGGGAAGATATGAGCTATGGAGCTCAAGAAGAGTGGCTGCCCTTTGTTCCTGCCCTGTTTCAATCTGAGAATACACTCAAATGCCTGCAAATGCTGAAGCAATACCTCAAGGGCAAGGCCCTGATGAAGCTCAAGAAGGCCAGGATGGAGCTCGGGAAGCCGGGGAGAGTCGGGAGCTCAAGAGGTCGGCTATGGCTGCCGGGATGGAGACCCAATGCGTGAAGCGAGTCGATGCGAAGGTCGGGAAGCACCGAGTCGAGCTTGAGCAAGAGAATGCCAAGCTCTGATACCAGTTGAAAGGTGAGAAGGATCGAAGCTTGCACGCGAGCTATGGCGGGAGAGCAAGAGAAAGAAAGAGAGAGACAAGAAATGGGAACTCCAACAGTCACAATGTGTGACCGGGCCTTCCTTTATTCAAACTGTCACTAAAAGAATAAAGAATAAAGTGACGTGACGGGCGCCCGCCACCTGCAGTGTGCAGTGGCGGGTACTGTCAGTGTAGTAATACACGGGGCGGCACGGCGGAGGCGCCTTTACCCCCAACAGTGGTAGTGGGGTTAGTTTGATTGAGGCTGTACGCGTTAACGATGCTGAAACCTCTAATTTACGAGCTGTCCTTACAAGAGGTCAAAAGGGCAGAGAAGCCGACAAGGATAAGCCTGTCGACGGAAACCCTAAACAAGGCGACAAAGGAACGCAAGTTTTGGATCCTGCCATGGAAGGGGGACCTTTGAAGCCCGTAGAAAGTAAAGCCGATAAGGAACCACCAAAGAAGAAGGTGAAAGTTAAGAAAGAGGCAATAAAGCCAGTTCAGCGACCTAAAGAGCGGATGATTTGGCGTGAAAAGCGAGCTCTATCGAACTATCATGAATTCGATTTGGCGAGCTCTCTTTGCGAAGTCAAGCCGGATGTGAATCTTTTACAGCTTATTAAGCTTTCCCCAGGAGTACGCAAGGAATTTAGAAAGATCCTACGTACCGGGTATATCGTAGAACCTTTGGGTATTGCGCGAGTTGGTGATGACTGGTTTGAGCATGCTGAGAAGCATTGCCCAAGGGTTGCAGCCTATGTCGATGGGATATTAGTAGATTATGCCATTGTCGACATGGGATCATCTGTTAACATTATGAGTTCTGAACTGATGGAAAGGTTGGGTCTTGCGATTCAGAAAGATACCTCCACAATTCTTAGAATGGCAGATGATAGTTTGAGACAGCCGGAAGGCTGCATTACTAAGGTCCATGTCACTGTTGCAAATGTAGAATGCTTGTTGGACTTTAGAGTGATTCGTTTTGCAGGCCGTCCAAGTTACCAAGTATTACTCGGATGACCTTGGATCTTGCAAGCGGATTGCCAAGTAGATATACCTGCCGGTCGACTGATATTCGGCAGAGGTGCCCAACGTGTGGTGGTTGATGCTTATCCTGAGTCCCCGCAGAGTGAGAGAGCTCCAATATCTTCTACAGAATTGGAGACATTAGAAGATTTATCTGGCAGTGAGACATCATCGAGTGATGAGTCCAAAGAAGGATCCACCACAGAGGACATCTATCAGATCACTTTGAACGAGCCGATAGAGGCCCAAGATCGTATAAGAGATGCAGATGTTATCGAGCTAGACCTTGGTACGCCTGATGATTCGCGGCCAATCAAATTAGGTTCTATGCTTAGTTCAGCAGAAAGGGAGGACTATGTGGCCTTGATCCAGGAATTCCGGGATATCTTTGCCTGGAGTTATGATGAGTTGAGAGGCATCCCTCCTAGTCTTGCTGTTCATACAATTCCGTTGAAAGAGGGCAGTCGTCCTGTACGGCAGAAAGTAAGGCGTATGCCTTTCGAACTGAGGGACGGCTGTTTGAAGAGTTACAGAAGCTTCGGAAAGCGGGTTTGATTTTTCCTGTGCAACACACGGAATGGTGTTCGCCAGTTGTGATTAGAAAGAAGAAGAATAATCAAATCCGATTATGTGTAGACTTTAGGGAGCTGAATAAGCAGACAGTTAAGGACTACTACCCGTTGCCATTTATTGACCAGATTTTGGATCAATTAGCGGGTAGGAAGATATATTCGTTTATGGATTGCTTTGCAGGATACAACCAAATGGCAATTGCAGAAGAGGACAAGTTGAAAACGACTTTTATTACTGTATTTGGTACTTTTGCGTACCATGTGATGGCCTTTGGTTTATGCAATGCACCTGGTTCGTGGCAACGAACAGCAGATAAGACATTCGGTGATATATCCCCTGAAGAGTTGAAGGTGTTTATTGATGACTTAGGGGCTGCCACCGTGAGAGAAAGGCAGTTGAGCATTCTAAGAAAATGCTTTGAGCACTGTAGACAATTTTGCATCGCCCTAAACCCACGGAAGTGTGTTTTTGGAGTACCTTATGGACTATTGCTGGGTCATGTGGTCAGTTCGGTAGGAATTGCGACAGACCCCGAGAAGGTCAAAGTTATAGTTGCCATGGGTCCACCACGCACTCCGAAGGAAGTGCATAGCTTTCTGTCTTCGGTTGGTTACTACCGTAGATTCATCAACGCCTTAGCAGAAAGAGCGTTGCCGCTTACAAACTTAGTGTCCTTTAGCTGTTCGTTTGTATGGGGTGACCCTTGTAAGGTAGCATTCGAGGATGTGAAACAAGAGCTAGCAAGAGCGCCCGTTTTAAAAGCACCTAAAAGAGGTGAGGTGTTTTATATATTTTCAGCAGCCACGATGTATAGTATCAGCTGCTGTTTAGCCCAAATTTGGGAGGAGAAGTGGTACCACCCGATTGCTTTTGCTAGTCGGAAGCTGGGGGTATCCGAAATCAATTACACCTACATGGAGAAGCTGTGTCTAGCGATGGTCTTTGGGACCAAGAAGTTTAGGCATTACATTCTCTATGAGAAAGTCGTGCTTTATACGAAGGCGGAGGGACTTCGACTATTGATGAATAAGTTACAGCCGCCTGATCGTTTAGCGAAGTGGTTAATCACTTTGCAGGAATTTGATTATGAAATCAAGAGTAAGCCACCAAGGTTGCAAGGCATCGTGGAATGTCTTGTGGACTTTGGGGAGCCGAAAGAATCTGTGGCTGAAGGTAGTGACATGGAGTTGTTACTTAAGATAGATACGGCATCTATTCCCTCCTGGTATGCTGCAATAACGCATTATTTATCAACAGGAGAGGCGGGATCCGAATTATCTAAAGCTGAGAGAAGGAAAATTAAGCAGCAAGCGTTAAAGTTTGCCTTGATCGCAGGTACATTATATCGGCAAGGGGTTGATGATATCTATCGCCGGTGTGTGATGCCTGACGAGGTGCCATTCATTTTGGAAGAGTGCCATGATTCTGCTTGCGGTGGCCATTTTGCTGGACGGCTTACAGCACAAAAGGCTTTAAGAGCAGGTTATTGGTGGCCTGCCATCTTCCAGGATGCGTTTGCGTATGTTAAGAGATGCGATATTTGTCAACGGCATGATAGTCGAGAGAATAGGAAACGACCACTCAACCCTATTATGGCGATACTTCCATTTGAGAAGTGGGGAGTAGACTTTGTGGGTCCTATTACTCCGTCGTCGACTACGCAAAAGAGGTACATCATTGTCGCAACTGACTACTTCACCAAGTGGTCAGAAGCACGTGCAACAAGGAAAGATGATGCTAAAGAAACTGCTAGTTTCCTTTTAGAGCAGATAATATGCCAGTTTGGTCCGCCGAAAGAATTAGTGTTGGACCGCGGAACCCATTTCCTGAATAAGGTAATCAAAGGTTTGACAGAGATGTGGCAAATCAAGCATAACAAGACAACCCCATATAACCCGCAAGCCAATGGGCAAGTTGAAAGCACCAACAAGCAGCTTGTAGGCATCCTGTCCAAAATCGTGTCGGAAAAGAAACGAGATTGGGATAAAAAGTTATCCGTGGCAGTGTGGGCCTATAATACGACTTTCAAACGAGCCACTGGCCATACCCCATTCAAGTTAGTATATGGGGAGGAGTGTGTCTTGCCTTTAGAGATTGAGCTGCCAACTATTCGGTTTGCCATCAATCATTCTTTGAGCGATAAAGACGCACTTTTTGAGCACTTGACGACACTGGCACATTTAGATGAGCTTAAGTTGCAGAGCTTATTGCACCAAGAAGTGGTGAAGCGCCGAATGAAGCAGCTACACGACCTCAAAGCCAAGAAATACACCTTTAAGAAAGGACAGCTTGTTCTGTATTATGACGCACGATGAGAATTATTCCCAGGCAAGCTAGAGCCCAAATGGGATGGGCCCTATAGGATCGTTAGAATAGGAAAGAATAAATCTACAGTGTTGTTAGCTGACCTTGAGGGGACAGAATTTAAAAATAAGGTTAATCTTAATAAGATTAAACCTTATTACTTCTGATTGCACTAATGCTATGACTGCCTTGCAGGTCTAGGCGAGATTGATCAAACATCTGCAAGGAAATCGTGATAGAGGTTGATGGGTCGTCTGATCCCTTATTTAGAACACCCATATTTAGAGCAGAGGTATCATAAGGGAAAGCTCATTTGGTGGAGCAAAGGATACAAGGTGATTGAGCAAGAAGGCGGGACATTTATTTGGGAGATCAAGGTCTTCTGCCATCACTGCCTACAAATTTTGACGAGTATCCCTGTTGAATTCAATGATGATGGAGGGATGGAGCCTATAGTCCACCCGTTGAATATGCTGAATTTCGATTACCATAATTACGAGTAGAGTTTTGGATGGCGGGATGTGTAAACCCTTTATGGACGTACACCTTGTACTTTGATGGGGCGTCCAGGGGTCCATGCAAAAAAGGAAGTGTAGGAGTTGTCATCGGAGACCCCCGACGACGCATTGTCATGAAGTTAGCTGCTTATCTCGGGGTGAATTTTACCAATAATATGGCAGAATACAAAGCCCTGATTATGGGTTTGAATATTGCGAAGAAGGGTGGTATCCGCCAGTTGTTGGTGAAAGGGGACTCTCAGTTGGTTTTAAATCAACTCAATGGGACATACATGGTGCGAAATCCCATCCTTTGTATGTACCATCATGCTGCCATAGCCCTGCTAGACGAATTCGATAGAGTGTCTTTTCAGCTGATTCCACGGAATTGGAATCGGTTTGCCGATTCTTTGGCTAATCTTGCGTATGAAGAGGACCTCTTCTTTAATTGTGGCCCTTGTCCCGATATATCTATTGATGGTGAGACAGGACCTGGTCGTTTGTGGGGTATGCTTTCTGAACATGCCCTCTTTGGCAGACGATGGTTGATTTGGGTGATGCAGCGGGTAAGCGAGACTCATCTGCCTTTATTATCTGGGACGCATAGACTGATTAGACGACATGTGATGTGCACACCTCTTGCGATATACGCAGGAGGGATAGGTCATAATTTAATGCACCTAGTTTAGGGCTACGCGCCTTTGTTCCCCTGGGAATAGTATGCTTTGATGTCTATCATGGTTGTTTCCAGGAGGATGTTATGCATAGTATTGTTTGATTTCATTAGGCCAAGAGGGCCGATTCAGTTTTGTAGCAAAGTCATGTCTGATTTCATTAGGCCAAGAGGGCCATTTCCCTGTCTAGTGCGGGTGCGTTTAATTGAATTTTGTTTTAAGTGTTGTGCTGGACAGGTTTCGTGTTCGTGAATGTTAGTGGAAATTGGAGGGAGCCTTTGTCGCAGCATCGATGGAAGCTTCTTGTGGCTAATCCAGGTGATATTTCTCCTTTACGAGTACCTTTCTTTCCTGTTATATGTGTATTTGTACTTGTCGAGGGGATATATTTTTGTTGGGGACCGGCAACCAAGGCATGAAGTCCCAGGTCTAGGCTAAGTATGTTTGAGGGAGGTCGGAGTAGTCATTGCCTCCTGTAAAGACATTGTCAGGCATCGAAAGACCTGTTTTAGAAGGGCGTTCTAGTGGCCCTATTCTGCTAACCTGCTAGGCAGCCGTTCTAGGAGTTCTTGTTAGTAGTGAGGCAGTTAGAGAAGCCTGCCAGAAGATAATCATAATGATGCCAAGAAATTTTGTACATCCTAGAGGATGAATATAAATACGAAGGTGTGTAAAAAGGGGTTCTAACCCCTATCAAAGAAAAGAAAAGAAATGGAAATGTATAGGCAGTTGCTCATTGCCTTCCGAAGGCCTGGTAGGTTCCTGGGGACGAGTCAGACCCGGGGCCGATACCTTGTCTTCCTAGGGGTGGCTTCTTGCTGGAAAAAAAATTTGACAAAACAAGGAAGGTTGGAGCGAAAATAAAAGTGAGTGTTAGAAAAGGATTAAGTGTCGCCTTGCGAGGGCTTGGTAGGTTCTTGGGTGCCAAGACAGGTCCTGAGGCCGATGCCCTGTTCTCCTTGGGTCACTATGCTCAGCTCCCTCCTTTTTACATGCCCAAGTATATTGATCAAATAAAAATCCTCACAGAAGAACTATACTGAAAGAAAATACTCTTTGATTAGGCTATAGGAGACCTCGCCTTGTAGGAGCTCCTAGTGGTGTTGTCTTTAGTTGGTAAGTAGTTCAGACTACCACTTAGGGCAACCTCTTTGATAGGTTTTTTTTAGTTTGGCTGTGTTGGAGCAGCTGGTTAGTGACTCACTTCGGATCTTCTATTAGATGATGCTAGGCCTACTCCTTGTGGATATCATGCCTTGGTTCTGTCCCGGCGTAGGGGGAGCATTGTGCTGAGTTTTAGTATATAATTGTTTTGTATCAGTTTGATGCTTCTTTGGTTGTTTATGTGCAGATATGTTCGTGGATTCGACGGGCTGAGTCGCCCTATCCCGTGGTCGCCAATGAGAGCGGAATTTAGGTGACGGGAAGTGCTTAAAAATAGCAAAAAATTATGAATATCAAGGGAAAAATATTCACTGTCAAAGGCGGCGGCTCGACCTAGGACGATTTTAAGCGTCAAGTACTTGACGGGCGCCCGTACGACACTCCGAGAATATTCATAATTTTTCCGTGCGCCTTTGCCAGTCAGTAAAGCTGGAGGCCTGTCCGGGATGTCGAGACGAGCTCACAGAAATTTTCAGACTGACGATCGGAGTCCGTATGCGGAAGAGGGACGGAAACCGGCCGGGGTGCCCGAAAAAGGGCCAGAAATGAAAGGGTGGCCACTTGAGGATTGAAGGGGTGCCCTTCAAAGGGGGCACCCCCCCATGTAAAAAAAAAGGAGGGCGGCATGTACTCACGCAGATCAGCGTGAAAAAAACGGCCCCCCCCCCCCCCCCAATCATGATCAGACTTGATACACAATCCATAGATTACATCATGCCTGGCTTCTACCTCCGTCATACGCTCCACATCGCTTCAATCCGCGCAGGAAATGGTGGCCTGTAGAGGGAGAGAGAAAATCAGTCTTTCTCTCTCCTCCCTCTCTCTCTTCTAAGGGGGAATTCATGTGGGAAGAAGAAGGAAGAAGAAAGAACGATGGAGGCTTGTCCGGCATGGATCGGATTGCTCCACGGGCTGGAAATGGTGATTGGTGATTGTGCTGGACATGAAGTGCTGCTGATTTCCAAATTTGCAGCCATGGACATGAAACTCGAAACACGCAAATAAGCGGTAATTTAAAATTTTCAAAGGAAATTTGAGCTTTTATGACTTTTAATGGATGAAATGTTGTTCATGTGGGATAAAAATTGTTCATGTTGCTGTTTTCTATGAGTTCTTGCTGGTCATAATCAAAAAATCAGAAAAATATGCATTTTGTGGTTCAAAATAATATGCTAAAACACGTAAAACATGAAAAAACAAGGGAAAATGAGGGTTTTAAGCATAAAAATGGGGAAGTAAATAGGAACATCAACTAAACTTTCATTTTTTCTGCAAGAAGGAACTAAGGGCCACAGCGCATAACCTGTTTTGAATTTTCAGTAATTAAATAATGCAGGAAAATAAGGAAAAATACAAGAAAATGGTGGAAAAACCCTAAAAAATAGGGGAAAAATACATTTTGGGTTCCGAAAAATAAGGATAAATAAGAGCAATGTTTGTGAATGTTTGTGGGGACTGAAGCATGAGGATTTGCCTCAGTTCAACCCCACCTTCTTGTTCTAGTGTGTCTTTTTCCGTTTTCTACACATAAAATGATGACAAAATACCCTATAAACCTATCCAACGATGCAATATTTAAACGGGGAAGGGTAGGGGAGTTGAAATATGTCTAAATGCCGTGTGAAATGATGGAAAAGTTGCTGATTTCTATGCATAGAATTTAGGACGGATGATAATTAAAATTAAGAGCTTAGTAACACGAGGATCACCTCGGTGCTAAGCCCATGCAACGAAGCACGAACGGTAGTTGGAAACCATTAAAAGAATGTTTTTGCACTTGTGCACGATACTGTTTGCTGAATGTTTGAGCACTAGGCATCTACCAAATGCATGGAGCATGGAAAAAGATTTAAAAGTATCAGTGATCAGCTCCTGGACATGCATTGCAATTGGTTTATGAGGACATGGCCTACGTTGAGAGGCAGTGAGATACCCATGCTGTAGGCTAGTCGTGGGATCCAAAAGGGGAAATCAAGTAAGGACAATGGTACATTCCTGGACACGCTTATTGGGTACCTTGAGCGATGTTTGTGCGAAAGGTCTAAATGTTGAGCGTCGCATCGAGGGGCCAATCCCCAAGGTGTAGGAGAGTCGCAGAGGGTTGACGGCATTCAGCCATAGGAGGAACCCCATGTGTATGTGATTCGAGCCTTTTGGCTATGTGAAAGGGGCTCCCTCTGAGGAGTAATATTGGGTTAGGATCAGTTGGACTACAACGTATTACAAACGCAATGTTTAGGAAGGCAGAGATTTTGATAGACGCTCCTGGCCGCGAGGCCGAGGGGTTGTCTTGTGCGTAGTGACGAGGTCCGGCTAGTGCATGAGCCAGTGCCGGCCCGTTTTTAGGTCCATCATGTGAGTCCCGATATTAGCTTGATCTCATGATCGACTTCTCATAATGGAGGAAGTTATGTTAGCTCTTTAGAGAACACATCTATATACTCCTTTAGCCAAGATGGTTCTTCATCAACTTCCTTTCCTTGCTCAATCTCATTAAGTTTGATTAGGTAAATAGGCAGCCCTTTTCTTAGTCCCTTCATGATTCAAGAAGCTTTTGTTATTTAGATTCTACTGGTGTAGCTCTTAGTGTTAGCTTGATCTCATAATCAACTTCTTTTGGTAGAGGAAGTTCTATCAACTCTTCAAGGAACACATCTATATACTCCTTTAGCCAAGATGATTCTTCATCAGCTTTCATTTCTTGCTCAATCTCATTAAGTTTGATTAGGTAAATATATAGTCCTTTTCTTAGTCCCTTCATGATCCGAGAAGCTTTTGCTAACCTATTGGTGTATCTCTAGTGTTAGCTTGATCTCGTGATCAACTTCTCTTGATGGAGGAAGTTCTATAAACTCTTCAAGGAACTGTCAAGATTTTGGGAGAGAAGGAAGGAGTCTCACTTGTAGCTTTCTTGCTTGCACAATGGGAGAATACACACAGAGGTGGAGGCTGAAAACAGTTTTCCTCTTCTTAGTTGTGTAAGCCAAAAGAACTCTAGTACAAAGAAATAGAAGAACCCTAAATATGGGTCTCAAAACCAAACTCAACTAACTAAGGTGGCATACTAACTGAGCCACGAACTAGAGTAGATAAGGATAGCTATCATGTAGCTATTATTCATGGGCGGTGTACCAACTGCATCTGCAACTAACACGTCGGTGACATAAATGCACAACAGTCACCCTGGCATATCACAAGTGGAGCTCGATATCTCAACACTCCCCCTCGAGCTCAATCCCAATTCCTGCACACCAAGCAGGTCTCTGAACTTGCGCAGTTTCTCTGCGCCCAATGCCTTCGTAAATATGTCAGCTACCTGATCCTCTGTGCTGACATAAACTAGATCAATAAGACCTAGTAAAACCCTCTCCCGCAGATAGTGATAATGCACCTCAATGTGCTTTGTTCTAGCATGATAGACTGGGTTATTTGCCAAATGTATACTACTCATGTTGTCACAATAAATGACAACTGGCCCATCTGTAGGCTGATGCATATCATAAAGTAGCTTATGCAACCAAGCTACCTCACATGTAGCCATTGCTGCACCCCTGTACTCAGCCTCTATGCTCGACAAGGCAACTGTAGGCTGTTTCTTGCTGCTCCAAGTGACTGCAGCACTCCCAAAAGAGAACACATATCCACTGGTAGAACGTCTATCAGAAATGCTACCAGCCCAATCAGCATTAGTGTATCCATGCAACTGTATCTGAACCCCAGTCTCATAAAATAGTCCATACTGCAATGTGGACTTCACATACCTGAGTATGCGTCTAGCCGCATCCAAATGCGGTTTCCTTGGAGCCTGCATAAACTGACTTACCAATCCAACAGCATAGCTCAAATCTGGCCTGGTAATAGTCATATAAATCAAGCTTCCTACTATGCGTCTGTACATAGTAGGGTCTTCCAAAAGCTCACCTGCATCTGCGCTCAGCTTTACATTCTGCTCCAAAGGAACTGAAATAGGCTTACAGCCTGTCATCCCATATTTGGATAGCATGTCCAATCCATACTGCCTCTGCAAGAGCTGTATCCCACTTGGTGATCTAATCACCTCAATGCCCAAGAAATAACGCAGCTCTCCCAAATCCTTCATCTCAAACTTCTGCTTCAATAGCATTTTCACATGAAGGATATCTTCATCACTGTCACCTGTCATAATCAAATCATCAACATAAATGACAAGTAGCATAATACCTTTCTCTGTTTTTCTCACATAAAGTGAGAAATCTGCCTTGGAAATCTGAAAGCCAATAGTGACAAGATACTGTCCTATCTTGTCAGACCATGCTCTAGGTGCTTGCTTCAAGCCATACAAGGCTTTCTTCAACCTGCAAACAAACTCAGGATGAACAGCATGCACATAACCTGGTGGCTGCTCCATATAGACCTCTTCTTGCAAATCACCATGCAAGAAGGCATTCTTTACATCCATCTGATGTAAAGACCATCCCTTTGATGCAGCCATAGCAATGACTGCTCTTACGGTTGCCATCCTTGCAACCGGACTGAATGTTTCTTCATAGTCAATGCCATATGTTTGTGCATACCCCTTGACTACTAATCTTGCCTTGTATCTGTTCACAGAACCATCTGCATTGTGCTTCACCTTATAAACCCACTTACAGCCAATTGCATTCTTACCTTTAGGCAAAGGTACCAATTCCCATGTAGCATTTGCTTCCAAGGCATCCATTTCTTCATCCATGGCTTTCTCCCATTTTTCTTTTCCCATGGCTTGCTCAAAAGAAGTGGGTTCTGGTTCTTGTATCACTTTGACCATATATGCATAGTGAATGGCTGTAAATCCATCATATTTCAGCCTATCCACAGGATACCTAACTCTGGTAGACCTGCGCAAAGTGGGTTCACTCCCAGGTGCTCTCAAAACATCCCTGGTCTTCCTTACTCCAGGTGTAACAATAGAAGGAATACCCAACTCATCATCAATGCTCTGTTCTGAGCCACTGGATTCACCATCCACATAAGAGTGACCTGCATTCACATCAAACATGGGCTGATCAACCTTCTCTTTTCCTTTTCGTGATACCTACATACCAGTATCTGCATTACTTTGAGAAGATTCTCCTGATCTCAATCTGCCTGTCCATGGCGAAGAATGTGAACCACTGCTAGAGGACGCTCCAAGTCCACTAATATTTTGTGACTGCTGCTGTGAATTCTGTGCAGCATTACCATTTTGTGCATCTACATCATCAATCACATTTACTGGTTTATACCAGCTACTCATCTCATCAAAAACAACATCTCTGCTCACTGTAAACTTACAAGTAGAAGGGTTATAGCATCTATACCCTTTTTGCTGCAGAGAGTAACCAATAAAGATGCACTTCTCAGCTTTTGGATCCAACTTGGATCTCAACTCATCTGGCACATGTACATAGGCAATGCAACCAAAAATTTTCAAATGAGAAATATCTGGTTTCCTACCAGTATACCTCTCCTCTGGAGTCATTCCATGTATTGCTGCAGTGGGAGTCATGTTCATTATGTAGACTGCTGTAGCAACTGCTTCAGCCCAATAAAAATCTGGCAGGTCTTTTTCATTGAGCATGGCACGAGACACCTCTCCAATATGTCTGTTTTTCCTTTCTGCAATTCCATTTTGCTATGGGGTATGACTGCATGAATATTGCTGCTTTATGCCATGCTCCTGCAAGAACCTTGCAAACTCATTTGAGAGGTACTCTCCCCCTCCATCTGACCTTAGGCATTTTATTTGCAGGCATGTTTCTTTTTCAACCAGTGCTTTAAGAGTTTTGAAATGCCCAAAAACTTCACTTTTCTTTTTTATAAAATACACCCAAACTTTTCTGCTATAGTCATCAATAAAAGTAACAAAATAATGACAGCCTCCAAGAGACGCAGCTTTAGTAGTCCACACATCAGAGTGGATTAATTCCAATGGCTTCTTACTCTCTTGAACATGTCTAGGAAATGGTTTCCTTGCCTGTTTTCCAAACTGACAGGCTTCACATACCTTATGTATTTCTGCAACCTTGAATCTAGGCAATCCTGCAACAATATTTTGGGCCTGCATTGATTTAAGTCGCTATACATTAACATGACCAATGCGTTTATACCAGATATCAATATCTGCAACTACACCGGTCCCATGTGCAAACATTGCTGCACTCAATTCAGGCATGTCTGCATCCAATGTAAACATTCTGCCCTTCTTCTTTCCTTTTGCTATCAAGCGACCTTTATTTTTCATATCCTCAACAAAGCATCCATGAGGATTAAATCTGACCTGCAAGCCCTGCTCAACCATTTGACCAACAGAAACCAGATTCTTGGTGATATTCGGGACATGAAATACATCGGACAGGTATTTCTTTTTCCCATCCTGCATAGACAAGGGAATTTTTCCAATCTGCACAATAGGATGTGCAGTATCATCACCAGTCTCCACAAATCCTGGTTTTTCCATTTTCCTTGCATCCTCCATCCATTCTGCATGACCTGTCATGTGGTTTGATGCACCTGAGTCAACATACCATACATCATTGCTTTCTTCTGCACTTGTCACAGAATTGTTCATGTGCTGCACCATGAACAAATGCTCATTTCTGTCATCACCCTGTCTACTAGAAGATGCATAATTTCCTTGTTGCAGTTTTCCATTCATGATGTCATTCTGCTTTTTATAGCAGTCTTTAGCCATATGACCCATTTTACCACAGTAGTAGCATTCAACATTACTGTTTGCATTTTGACCTCTTTGCCATCCACCACGACCTCTTTGGCTCCCCCTGCCTCTAGAGTTACCACGTCCTCCTCCATAGGACTGATTTTCTTGAGTTTGCTGCATATTCTGATTTCTACCACGGCCTCCTCTACCTCTGCCTCTACCTCTTCCAGCATTTGAGTAGAAGACAGCTTCTTTTGAAGTTCCTCCTGAAGAAGATGCACCACCATTTCTCTGCTCCTCAGAAATTAGAAGAGCAATCAACTCCTCAAAGTCAGGAAATCTTTCATGAACGGAAATGGATGTTCGAAACTGTGCATAATCCTTTCCTAGACCATTCAAGGTCACAGAAACTAAATCATCATCTTCCACTGGCGATCCAATGGAAGCAAGTGCATCTGCAATCTTCTTCACCTTCATGTGGTAGTCATTGATGCTCATATTTTCTCTTTGCACATTATGCAACTCTTGCTTGAGCTGCATTTTCCTAGCTTGCGTATTTGTGCTATACATTTTTGACAAAGTATCCCATGCCTCCTTTGGCGTACTTGCATCCTGAATATGCACAATCATAGAGTCTGAAATACTGATAGACAGCCAGTACATAACTTTCCTGGCTCTCTCATGCCATGCTTTGAATGCCTGCATTTGCTGTTGATTGGGAACATCAGGAAGAACTGGTTCTTCTTCATTTCCTGCAACAAATTCCCAGTATCCTTTTCCCATAAGGAAATTTGTCATTCTAAACTTCCATGCTTGGAAGTTGTTCTTGTCAAGCTTTTCAGTGACAATCTGTGAGAGAGAATCAGATGCCATTACAGAATACTGCAAAAAATTCTGTCACTGCAAAAAAACACAGCTTCACCCTCACAAGGGCAAATCTGCAAAACTGGCGAAAGTGGTATTTGACCACACAGTCACTTCCTAGTGACGATTTTGCATAAACAGGAACCAAGGATGATTATGTAACTCCCAATGTCTCTGCACACGAGCATACGATGCAATATCTGTGGTTACTTTTCACTGACCTGTAGAACAGTGGTCGCACAGCATAAAACAGGGCTTTTTCCTGAGTGCGTGCAGAAAACTTTCGCCTCCAAAATAGGCCCCGAAATGGCCTCAAATCAAAAAAACAGGGTCGTCGCCCGCAGCATATACTGTCCTCTTGCTTCACAACGAAGGGCGTCTCAACCTGAGACAATGCACTCTTGCAATTTTCGGCTGTGCTACCTGCAGAGATCTGCTCCCAAAATAGAAAATGAAAGCAACACTGCTCCTCTTACCAGAACACCGCGAGCTTGGCTTGCTTTCTTGAGCTCCTTACCACGAACAAGGCTCTGATACCATGTCAAGATTTTGGGAGAGAAGGAAGGAGTCTCACTTGTAGCTTTCTTGCTTGCACAATGGGAGAATACACACAGAGGTGGAGGCTGAAAACAGTTTTCCTCTTCTTAGTTGTGTAAGCCAAAAGAACTCTAGTACAAAGAAATAGAAGAACCCTAAATATGGGTCTCAAAACCAAACTCAACTAACTAAGGTGGCATACTAACTGAGCCACGAACTAGAGTAGATAAGGATAGCTATCATGTAGCTATTATTCATGGGCGGTGTACCAACCGCATCTGCAACTAACACGTCGGTGACATAAATGCACAACGGTCACCCTGGCATATCACAAGTGGAGCTCGATATCTCAACAGGAACACATCTATATAATCCTTTAGCCAAGATGATTCTTCATCAACTTTCTTTCCTTGCTCAATCTTATTAAGTTTCCTTAGGTGAATAGGCAGACCTTTTCTTAGTCCCTTCATGATTCGAGAAGCTTTTGCTAGTTGAATTCTAGGGTTTCTAACTTTGCCTTGAGTGGTTACACAAGCACCCTAGAATGGCAATGTGCTTGGCTAAAAGAATACAAAGCACTTGATCATAAAGATAATGATTCCTGGCAAAGTCATTTATGCCTATGTCGAGGATGGGATTTAGGCATGATTCTTCAAATATAAATAGCTTAACCAGCTTAAGGTCTTCCATCCACTTGATTCTTTTAAGGTTGTTTTGAACGTAAACAAGTTAATCGACATTGATAAAGCAATAGACTGTGTTTCACGTCCATTGACACTCCTGATATAGTGGCAAAGGATTATATATATGCTCCAATATCCTCATGAAGTGATCTTGCCAACCAAAATCAAGGGAGTGCATTGTTGAGGCAAATAAGGATAAACATTGCTCAAAATACCAAGAATTTTTGCCAATCTTCATTATTCTAAAAAAGATTCCATTGATAGTTAGAGGTCAAATCATTCTTGCATCGAACATTTCCTTAAACAAGGTTACAAACAAATCTTCCTACACATTAATTCCATTTCACTCTGATACCACGTGTAACGTACCCACTTGAGACATCCTTTAGCAACACAATTTAGTGGTTCATCAATATGATTTTCTAAGCAGTACCACTTGGTACTCTTTTGAATAACATGAGGTTTACTATCTAGACTCTCTCGAGCCCACTTTGCAACAAAAGGGCTTGGCTATCCCCGCAAGAATTGACTTGAATTTTGATTTCTAAGTAAACTAAGGTCTCCTATTTTTTTGTTAACCAGCATCGGTCTTCGACCACAACTGTTTGTGCTAGATTGCCCGAACTAAAGCCGACTCATATGGCACTTGGTTCAAGGAGAGTGAAAAGCAAAGAGGAATATGAGTGCATTGACCCCCTCTGCCCATAAGGCAAAGTTTCACTTTGTTTCCCTAAAACAATATGAAATTGCAGTTGATTTTATAGATCAATATTTCCTATATTCTAATGCATCAAATTTGTAAAGAAGCTCTCCACTTATCAGGACCACCTTGTCTTAAAATGAACTCATCAAGAATCACATCCTCTAGCTTTCCTTGGTTAGGTAGTTTTAGTTGTCTACTTGCCTAACACATTTAAGTTGCACACGTAAAATCAACTTCCTTCATTAATCATTTTAGTCATAGTGTTCATTCACGTAATTTAAATCACAATATGTAAACAATGAAAACAATCCTTTTGAAAAATAGCTTCTTTATTTAATAGAAATTCTTATACAAGTGTTCACCTCCTGCCCATAGGAAAGGAGTGCACGAAGGTCCTTATTTTTCCAAGATTTCCACCCCTAACTAGTATCGAGACCTCAAAAAGTCCATTCTAAGTCGCATAGGGGTTTGGAAAATTCCTAAGAGTCTAAGCCTTCACCAGCCAAAGCCCCCCTAGCACCCTCAACTCCTCTTGCTCGAGGATCACCCTATTGAGCAACCTCTCACCATCTCAAACTCTCCAAGGAGGTAGCAACTAATTACCCCTTAAAAAAGAGATACACAACTAGCCATGGGGGAGGTCTAGTGTACTTTCCTTCTTTATCTTATCGCTTCTACAGACTTAGTATATTAGAATTTTTGCTTCAATTATATAAATTCTTAGAGAGGCAATTCAATTAAGACCTTAACTAAGAGGCACTTCTTTCTAACTTGGCCCTCTTCCTATCTTCTTGGACTTTCCTAGTTTTTATTTGGATTTGTGCTTTCTAAGTCCCCTTTTTGAGATCAAAACTTTGATTAACTTTCCTTCATTGGGTCTTTCCTTGGTTATTGTTGGTCTTTGTTCGTAATTTTTGCTCATAATCCTTGTCAAATGTTGGTCTCTCAACCTCATTACTACGAATTTAGAATTTATTCTAATTTATGGGAGTTAATCCAATCTTGGAATCATAATTTTTCCTTGGAGATTATGTTGCCGTGCTACTACGCAGACATGGTGAGAAAGATACTAGAATACACCATTATCCAGCTTTCTTATTAATCTAGAGAATTCTAGAATAGGGTGATATGCAAAAAACAAGTTGCTTTTCAACCAATTTTAGGAGATCTCATAAAAAAGAAGGGCTCCTGAATTTGCGGGGTGTGCAATCATAGTTTTCAGATAGCAAACAACACTCTAGACTATGAAGAAGGAGAAGGTGCAATCTAGAAGAATTCTAAGTACGTATCCTGGGGTTTCACCCCTTGTTGGAGCCAATGGAACAATTAGATTTACCGTCTAAGCAACAGAAAAGAAGCTAGTGTTTGGTGTGCATTTTTAGTATAACGGCAAGGAACCATTTGTCTTGGATTTTAGCTATCAAACAATCAGCTTATGATTACAATAATAATCAGGAATACGCAAGGCTGAAGTGTATTCAGAGCTTCATATAAGGATTTTGTTTGCCTTCTTAGGTTCTATCAATACATAGTGCTTTGAAGCATTGAGCTTTGTCTATATATTATATAAAGGCTTTGGCAGACTTGGCAGAAGATTTTATGATTGATTTATGATGTATCAAGATCTCTTGAAGAGAACTTGATTTCCAACCTTCTTTGGATTCATTTGAATCCCCTGCATGTTCTTTTTCTTCTCTTCCATCTCCTATTCTCTACTTCCTTCTCTCTCTGATCCCCAATGGATAAGACCTTTGAAATAAAACCCATCCAACATTGGTGAATCTGATATGAAAGGTCGTCGAAAGGAAAGACAGGATGGGGGAGTCTTCAAGCACAATTTCTAGTAATGTTTTGTGTTTTGCAGTAGTTAGTGCAAAATATGAACATGCTTATGCACGTACAACGACAATAATAGGTGATACATGCTTCTGCTCAAATAAAAATTGTTGTGATGAATGCTCTATAGCAATAGAGCATGAGATGAAGTTGTTTAATTGCAGAAATCTATCTACATATTTGCATATCTATGCTCAAAAGATGGAGTTCTTTGCGATCACTCGACTTGCATGAAGCTATATTTTGTACAGGTCATTGTACATGAATTGAACCCAGTATTTTGCATGGAGCCAGTACTTTGTATGGGTCATCGTATATGAATTGAAAGCCCGAGTTACTGAACCGACTAGGTAGCTTTCAAAAAGAAACTCTCGTGAAGAATTTTACATTGAAAACACCAATTTAATTAACCGCAAGACTTTCCAAGAGTGGGTTCTAAAATCCAATAAGGGTATTGTGGCTACATAGTTATTAAAAGAATTTGAAAGTCAGTTTGAGTAGATTGATCATGTAGAACAGAAGGCTCTTGCAAGTTAGAAAATTGAATTGTGAAAAAGCATAAAAGGAGAGAAAGATTGCATGTATCTAGCTTACCCAATGTTATGAGCAAAACAATTGATGTATCGAGTAAGCCACCTACTTCTATGGCTAACCATATGACTACACCTATTGTTCCCACTGTTAGGGAAGATGTGTTAGATGAATTGGTTAAAGGCATACGCAATCTTCACTTGAAGGTCACAAAATTGGATGAGAAAGGACAAGAGAAAAGAGAACGGGCAACAACCCCTAAACCAGGGAAAAAAATGTATGCGGTGTGATAGTTTGCGGCATGAAAGGAAGGATTGTGCTACTTATCAAGAGGCCTTGGCATGACAACTCATATTTTGGCAAGATGACAATATCCATACACAAGAAACAAGATTATCTCTTGCTTTGAATTTTGGAAAGGGAGGTATGCAAAAGTTGTTGAAAGACTTGGCTATCTGAAATGCTTATGTGGTTGTACATGTTGCTTTTGGTCTACAGTTGGATAGAATGCTTGGCCAAGTGACAGTTGGTCTAAAGGATGCATGTAGCTAAAAAGAATAAAGCTACTGATAGTGAAATGTCTCATGCAGGGCAAGTTGTTCATGACACAACTAGCTAGGAATCACTAGTAGATGCATATTTAGTGTATGCATATTTAGCAAAAGTGCAATGAAGTTTCAAAGTTAATGGGATGCATAAAGAATGTTCAACATGTCAATTTGGAAATAAAAAAAGACATGTATTTCCACATGAAAAGCATATACACAAGAAACCACTTGAATTGATATATTTTTAATGTGCATTTTGACTTTTTGCAATAAAATAGTATTCAAAGGAAGTTTACATGTAGGTATACTCTATAAAAAAATTGAGTTACTGAGTAAAGAAATAGGCATATTGCACAAGTAGCTCAAGCATTCATGTCTGAAAGAGACTTGTCTCATTATTATTGAGTTGAAATAGTTACTACTACTAATGTGTACATTATGAATAGGATACCTACATCTATCCTATATGGTATGACACATAAAGAGACGTATACAAGAAAAAAGTCAAATCTATCACATCCAAAAGTATTTGGATGTATTTCTTATGTACATGATCGTGAGGAGTTGCATTGTAAATTGGATACCGATGCTAGAAAATGTGTATTTGTAGGATATTCTCTTTAGCAAAAGGCATATAGATTTTACAATCCTATTACACGTGAATTGAGAATTAGAAGGAATAGTATCTTCAAGTAGCTAGTATAGCAATGCACAAAATACAATTGGGGTTGATATGCATGAGAGTGTGGCTATGCTAAAAAACATGTCAACTGTCACCAACATTGAGTAGGCCATATGAGGCTCGTAGTTATGGATCTTTTGATAGACCTTGGAGTGGTAGATTGCAGTCACAAGCCACTCCACCAAGTACATTATGAGTATCGAGAAAAGACAAGGAGAAAGCTGGGGACTCGCCTATTATGAGTAATGTGTCATCAAATTTCTCTCATGTTGATGTGGACTCAAATGGTTCTGAGTGAAGTTTGGATGAAGAATTTGGGATTCCATCTATTAAGAAACCTAGTGTGAGGAAGGCATAAGAGGATACTAAGGAACCTAGTAGTAGTCCAAGTCTACTCAAGTCAACAAGAATAAGAAACTCCACGCAATGCTTAACATAGCTATGTAGCTTATCACTATGCATACATGGCTAAGGTTGTATAGGATGTAGAGCCCACTAGTTTTGCGAATGTAGCAAGAATGAGAATTTAGATAATGTTATGGATAATGAAATGGCTACACTTAAGGCAAATGATATCTAGTATTTGGTGCCTTTACTAGAAGGTAAGAAAGCTATTGGCTACAAATGGGTTTCCAAGGTGAAGCATAAGTCTGATGGATCAATTGAGCTCTATAAGGCAAGACTAGTTGACAATGGGTATGAGCAAACTCATGATATTGATTATGAGAAGACTTTTGTTGGAGTGGCTAAAATGAATACTATGAGGATTGTCACAATAGTGGCTTTATCAAAAGGTTGGAGCATGAATCAGATGGATGTTAAAAATGCCTTCTTGCATAAGGAGCTATAAGAAGAAGTTTATGTTGACCAATCACCTATTTATGTTGATGATTTATCTTGACTTTGTATGTAGGCTTTGTAAGACCTTATATGGCTTGAAGCAAGCACCCAAGGCACAACATGTTAAGATTACAAAATATCTTGTTAGCATTGGATTTTGCAAAACACATACTCATCATTCACTTTATCTATGTGAGAGTGATATGGGTATTATAATCATTACTATATATGTAGATGACTTGATTATCATGGGTGATAGTAAAATAGAGATTAAGCATATGAAGAAACTCCTCAAGGTAGAGTTTGAATTGAAGGATTTAGGAAAGCTACACTATTTTCTGGATATAAAATTAATCAAGACTCCAAAGGATATATGGTTATCATATCAAAGATAGTATGATTTAGATTTGCTAAGAAAGTATAGTATGGTTGAATGTAAGCCAATCTCAATACCTCTAGATACCAATGTTAAGCTTAGTACACATGAGGATTATGTGATTAATGATGTCACCATGTATAGAAAGATTGTGGGTAGCTTTATTTATTTAACAATCACTAAGCAAGATCTAAACTAGACAATTGGTTTGGAGAGTCGGTTCATATAGCTTAGACAAAAGCCACATTTAGATGCAATATGGTGCATATTTTTCTATGTTAGATCTAGACTTCACGAGCACTTCACTATGCCTTATTCTATGTAGTAGGTGTAGCATTGGACTTGCATGATTTAAAAAATGCAGATTGAGCTTGTCGAGGCTCAAGTTACATCTTGACCTTAGTATATGTATGTAGGTGCCTTATTTACTACTATGAAGTAGTCCTTGAATGTTATGTAAAGTCATGTGAAGGGTGGATGCCTTGGTTGTAATTCATTGTATGCATCTTTTTAGATCTATGTTTGATGTGTGGTCAAAATCCTTCAAAATGGCACCCTATTAGGATTGTGGAGGTCATCATAACCTAAGTGTCTATCTATGTTTACTAAAAATCTAATGTCATTTACTATGGTTTCTTCATTCAAGAAATATGTGATTAGTAATATTCAGGATAGTGATTATGTCAAAAAGGCTAATCTAGAGCATGACAGGAGCTATGGAGGTTGGAAAATGAATACAAGACTCATGATGACATAGACAATGGACTAACTATTACATAAGTAAATTAGGTTCCAAGATGGAAGCTTGGACTCATAAACACAATCTTGTGTAAGAGACTGACAATGACAATGACACTAACTAAAAGAAGAAAGCATCATGATATATTGCATTTAACTCTTGAAATTGATAGTCAAGTATAATGCTTTATAGTAGTTGGATAGTAGCATTCTACCTTATTGTGCCTATGGGATTCATGACATCTCTTCCTATAGCATACATCATTTGTCATATCTTTCAACATTCTCCATCAAATGATGAGTTCCTACACTTGTTGGCTTTTTCCCGCCCTACACGATGACATGGCCCAGGAGACTAGCTCATAGGCAGCCTAGTCAAGTTAAAGCTTGAAACTTTACATCTTTGGCAAGGGTTTTTTTTTTCAAAGAAAATCCACTAAGGAAAACAAAATCCATTATGGGAAAACACAAGATCCACTAATGAAATTTTCTTCAAAACAATCTATCAGAGTTGTTGTCAATAGCAGAAGCATCTTCTTCATCTTTTTCATTCATGAACTGATTTTTTATTGTTACCATTTTGCGCCTATTGTGCTCTTTTCCTGTGGAAACATTCACTGGCCATGTGCCTAGTCTTACAACAATAATGACATGTGACTTGATCCTTGTTGTTGGTGTTGAATCCTCATCCATGTCCTTTTTCTCCATAAGTTCCCTTCGTGTACAAGAGATTGTACTTTGAGATGGTTTCTTTTGCATCCTTGTTTTTAAGTTTACTTTCTCCATCAACTAGAGAATGCTCAATGTCTTTGAGTGAGAGATTAGGAATATTACTTAGGATAGACACAAGCTTCTCATATGGTTTTTGATTTACACTTGCTAGTAGCGCCACTATGGCTTTATCCTCATCTATGTTCTTCTTTAAAGTTGCAAGTTGAGTTTTTAAACTCTTAAACTTGTTAATGTGCATAGTCATAGAAGAACTATCATTTACATCTATCTTATAGAGTTGCATGGGTGATTTTACTTTTGAGGTTTTAGCTTGAGTTCCAAAGATACTTGTCAACCTCATCCCATGCCTTTTTTGCATCTTTGATGCCTACAGCCTTGTTGTTCATCATTTTTCCACTCTTTTGTCTTGAGCTAGACTTCTTCAATGAACCCGTCTTCATCATCTTCCTTCTTGTCATATGCATCTCCTGTATCATCCTCAAATATATCCCACACGTCTTTTTAATGAGATGGTACATTGTCTTTTCTTTCTAGGCATGAAAGCCTTCACCATTGAATTCAGTTGTTTGCACAAGTTCAAACATTTTGAAGGAGGTCTTACCGCAAGTGTACTCGGGCAGTGTCTATCCTTTTACAATGAGATTGAGGCTTACAAGGGATTTAATCAATTGAGTATTCCACATTAAAAATCTTCATGTTTGTCATTGCAAGAACTGAAATAAAACTAGCAAATGAGTTGTTCTTGAATGGGCTAAGAACACAAGTGCCAAGAAGCACTAGGTTAGGATCAAGAGATACTAACTTGATGCTAGGCTTTATGATGCTTGATTTCAAGTGGTCTGATTGATCTTCAAGTGGACTGCTTGAATTCAAGTAGGTTGCTCCAAATCTTCTTTCTGAGGTTTAACTTGTTGGAAACTTCAGATCTGAGTGACAAAACCTTCAGTGTGTTGGAACAGTGAGAAAATGAATTGGAAAAGAACTTGAAGAGTACTTGGCTATGGAGTCTCTATTTAGGGTTTTCTACATATCTAGTTTTTTGCTTATAGCAAGAACTATAGTACATCATTTGAAGAACACTCTTATGGGAAGATGAAATCACGCAATGCTAGCTACTCTGTGCATCAATCGGCTCAATTTTTGTGATTGGATGAAGTGCCTTGAATTTAGAGCAAATCTTCAAAAGAATTCGAGTTGAGATATGGCATGTAGAGAGAGTTATGAAATCTCTAAGTGTTGTTGGTCCAGTTTGGCTATGGCAAACAAGAAGATAAAGTGGAGCTGGAGGTGAGAAATGAAACCATGAGCTAACAATGAGTTGTTCCAAGGTAAACAAAGACTAGAGAAGTAGAGTAGAGCTAAGCCATGCTTAGTTGAGATCTGATACCATGTCAAAAAGACAGGTATAGAGCATGGCAGGAGCTATGCAGGTTGGAAGATGAATACAAGACTCATAATGACATAGACAATGGATTTACTATTCCACAAGTGAATTAGATTCTATGATGGAAGCTCAGACTCATAAACACAATATTGTGTAAGAGAGTAACAATGACAATGACACTAACTGAAAGAAAAATGCATCATGATATATTGCATTTAACTCTTGAAAGTGATAGCCAAGTACAATGATTTATAGTAGTTGGATAGTAGCATTCTACCTCACTGTGCCATGGGATTCTAGACATCTCTTCCTAGAGCATACATCATTTTTCATATCTTTCAACAAATTATTCTTGGCTTTCTATGATGTGACCTAAAATCTTGAACCAATTTCTTAATAATTGAATGTTATTTTCTATCATTTTCTCATTTAGGCAGAACGTAAACTATAGTATTTTCAAGATAACGTTTTTCTTCTATTATCTACAATGTAATCCAAATTTATGTACCATTTTCCTAAAGAATATTTGCTATTTTCTATAATTTTTTTCATTCAAGAATCTATGGATTGAATTATGAGTATTCAAGGCATATTTTTGTGTTGGTTGTTATTCTTATTTTGTTATGGTAGAATAGGCTAGTACACTTTGGTGATCCTCCATGGTTCATGTTGCATTACACTCATGATCTAGGCATTAAGCCTAGAAGAAAGAATCTTATAGGAGCAACATGTGAAAGTACGACTGTAATATCTGAAGATCCTATGGTGCAATAGAGGATGTAGATCTATTCAAAGAATATTTTAGTCATGTCTATAAGGCATATCATTCAAGTTTCATCTTTCTTCTTGAAGTTATTGATGTAAGTTCTATCTTGATACTCTAGTTTTAAGATTCATGCAATAGAAACAATGCAGTGTTATAATGGTTTAGTTGATAGCCTAAATATCTTAATCTATTCAAGAGTTCTCAATCCTGTGGGTTCAAGGTAGTCTATTTCATGTTGAAATTTCATATCTGTGATAACAAGTAGTTTTAAGGGTTTATTTGGGAGTTTCTAGATATAGCCCTAATTTCAAGTCTTCAAGTTTCTTCTTCAAAACGAAAATGTCAATAGAAGAAGATACAATAGTAGAAAAAGAGGGTACAATTTGTTTAGAGGCAATTGGAGATAATGAGAGAAAGGTGATCTTTTTCTAGGAAGACATTATGATTCATTCCTATAAATCGAGAGTATCAAATTATCCCTTCTTCAAAATGTCTTGCATTAATGTTATTTTAGAGCAAATAGAGATTCAAGTAGTTTCAAGGTAGACAAGCACTCAAGCAGATTCATGTAATTTAGATGGAAAATAGTATGAAGAAGACTCGCAAGAAAAGTGCTATCAACAAAGAAGTGGATCAAAAGCAACTTCAAGAAAATGTAATGATGAGGAATGGATTGGCAAGAAATCCTTCTCGGGCTAAGATGATGTATAGCAAGATGTAGAAGAATATATGATAAAGAATAAAGAGAGAAAAGGATTTTGCTTTATCGAGATCAACTCTAAGGAAATAATCAAAAGTACAAAAGTGTCAAGGATTTGCAAAGATGAGAGGAATAACCTAAATTGCATTAGTTTTAGGTATAACTTTAATTAAAAGTGTCAAAAGATGTAGAAATGGCAAGAATAACCTAAATTGTTGAAGATCTATTAGAGATAGCCTGATAAGACAGAGAAATATGATCAATATAGGAGTTTTTAGGCAATACCTACAAAAGAGTGTTCCATGCATCCTAAACTACAGAAATTGCACAAATAACCTAAATACCATAGGCTAAAAAATTGTTACTTCATCATTCTAAAAGTTAGGATGTTGGGGCTGAAAGAAAAATAGGTCATTTGTGGAAACTACAAACATGTTTCCCCATGGGTAAATCTAAGAAGAAGCAAAAAAGATGCAAAGTCTACTTTCAGCATGGACATACCTCATTTGTCTATATATTTATGAGTATTGTGAAAGAGAAAAATCATACAAGTATTTTTTCATGGTTGATTTATGTATGCGATTCAATGGTATCCCGCAAGAAGCTTTCATTAGGAGCAAAGAAAGGTTCAGGCTACTCAAGCATGGATAGAGCATGGAAAAAGTTTTCTTTTGAGAATGTACTTGATGATGCTTATGCCATGCATGATAATCATGAAAGCCATAAAATTAAATCTTGCTCCAACTTGAAGCATGTGCAAAGATTTCTTAGAGCAATTGAGAAGATCAAGGAGAAATATAAAGATGTTCTAGTTTTAGATTTGGATTCAAGTTCAAGTGTTGATGATTATTACTACCCTTTACCTATGGTTTTGTCAAAGATTGAGGTTGAGGGAGTGAGAGAAGACAAGATCCAAAGTAGCCAAGGATCCTCTAGTATCCCAAACCCAACAAAAAGCTTATCAATGGAAGAATGGAGCATCATATACCTTGCTTGGATAGCTTGAAGGTATTTTCCATATTTTGGTCTCTTGCAAACTGTCATAATCAATCTCCAATCAATTTTGATAAGTAAGGAAGAAGTAGTGAAGTTATTATCAAGAAGATTCAATCAAGAAAATCAATTTTGTGTTCAAGAGGATGTTCTTATAATGGATGAAAAGCATGAGGATTATGGTTTTCTCAATGAAGATGCTACTACGGATTGTTTTATTGATTCTCTTATTGGATTTGAGAAGGATAATGTGTTAAGGAAGTCTAATTTTAGGGAAGAGGCTTGCAACTACTTGAAATGCCATTACTTATAGTGTAAAATACATCACTTTCAAATGTATTTTTTTAGGATACCTATATTTCCATAATGTTGAATATTATTGTAGGTCATTGTACTATTTAGCCTGAAGAAATTCAACAAGTTTATGTTGCTATAAACTTTTAGGATACTTGTCTATATGAGTAGTTTTTTTTATAGAAAGTTTTAGGGTAGCAAGTGATGCGATGTTCAGGTCCACAATAGCAAGTTTAACGTCATGACTTATAAAAATCACTTAGTTTATGTGGTTTTCTTGAAGATTTACAAGGGATTTACTCTATGAGTTTATCTTCAACTGAGATGGTTCAATAGCTATCTTCTGAGTTGAAAAAGGAAAGGAATGTATCAAAAAGTGCAACAATTGAGGCTTTATGTGTTACTAATCAGCTTCAAGGAGAGAAATATTTGCTTCAACAAGAGGTTTCTCATGTCAAGAATGTAATGGAATCGCAAGTTTCACATTGTTTTGAGGTTATTAATGCTCTTGAGAAAGTTGTTTTCGAGAGGGATAATGAAATTGTTGATTTGCATATCCAATTAGCATTTTCTCATACTCCAAGTCAAGATCTTATACTTGAGGATCTATATGCACAAACAATTAGTTTCATGAATGAAGTAAAGGGTGATGAGGAGGAGTTATTTCTTTTGGAAAAATCATTCATAGTTTCAACGTTTGAAATATATGTTGATTACATTATTCAAGGGTATTAGAAGTAGCCCAAAAGTGCAAGAAATGTTCCTAAATAGCAAACTATTCAACTTGTAGATTAAAAAAAATCAAGACAACATCCTGAAGATCCTTTAAGTCAAAGTGGTCTAAGTTTCAAGATAGGTTAGGAATTGAGGAGTATAGAGTGATTCAAGACCCTAAAACTAGTCATCCAGAATCAAGACAACAAGGGAAATCTGAAAATCAAGAAATTGAGAAAGTTTAGTGGTCTCGATAGTTCTAATATATATGATGAAGAAAGACAAAAGTTGAATTTGTAAGGAGAGCCTAAACCTATCAGGATCAACATACATGTGAAGGAGAACTTCAAGTAAGATCTCAGCAAGCTTTGTCACGAGAGTTTCAATACATATTTGCATGGAATTACATTGATATGAAAGGCTTTGATCCAATGGTCTATCAACATAGAAGTAACTTGAAGAAGGATACCAAATCGATCATACAAAAGTGAAAATTGGATGTAACAATAATTTTTTATATGTTCCTAATTCCATTCATGGATTCTCTTTTTTTGTGGGACGTGTGATGTTAGGTTTCCATTAGATTTTAGTGATTCGGGAGTGCAAAGGTTTGATGGCAGTGTCAAATTTATAAGATGGATTGCAAAAACCTAAATTCCTATCACCTAAGTTCTTAAAACAACAACCTAAGTTCTTGCAATAGCAATGGGAAGTGTTGCAGTATTTTAAAATGTAGGATATAGAGTAGGAAGTGCTATAGCAATCAAAAACAACAATTACAGCAGCAACTTGAATATTTGAAGATTTAGAAACCTAAAAATAGGCCTAAAAGTCAACAAATATAGGTTCTATAACTTTGGATCAATTCCAAGCAAGGCTTTGTAGATGCCATGATACAAATTGAAGTTATGGAAAATTATGATGGTGATGCAGATGAAATCCTATATTGTTTTCTTTTACAGGTCTTCTTGGATTATCATGCATATTTCTTTGGTGATGCAATTTCTTGTTTGAGATTCAAGTTATGTGTTACATTGCCATATATCTCTTATGATGCAAATGCTGGAGCATCATGAACATATTTCTTGATTGATGTAACTACTCTTTGTCATTGGAGTAGTGATCTACTTATTCAGTCATGGTTCTATATCTTCATTCTCTATTATGCTTTATGGATATCATTATATTTGATGGGTTCCTAGCTATGACATGTTGCTTTGAAATGGTTATATTGCATTTCTTTTTTGGAGTAATGGATATATGGGTTCATGTCATGGCTACCATCATGCAGCCATCCACTAGGTTGTGCCAGGTGTTAAGGCTCAAGTTACACTCTTAACCTTAGTATGTATGTAGGTGTCTTATTTATTATCTATGAAGTAGTCCTTGAATGTCATGTGAAGTCATATGAAGGGTGGATATCTTGGTTGTAACTCCTTGTATGTATCTTTTTGGATCTATCTTTGATGTGCAGTCAAAATCCTTTAGGATGGCACCCTATAAGGTTGTGGAGGTCATAACTTGAATATCTATCTCTATCTTCTTAAAAAAATATGTCATTTAATGTGGTTTTTTCATTCAAGAAATATAATGTAAGTTGAATTTCTATATAATTTACTTGAAGAATATTTACTATTTTTTATTTTTTATTCAATGATCTATGGGCTAAATTCTAAGTATTCATGGTAGATTTCTATGTTGGTTGTTATTCTTATTTTGCTATGGTAGAATAGGCCGATAAAGAGCTAGTATTATTTTAGATAGGAGGTCTACTGGTAGGTTTATGTTTCCCTTTGGGAGTGATGTTGTTACTTGGAGTAGCAAGAAATAGCCTACAGTTGCACTATCTAATATTGAAGGAGAGTGCAGGGGTGTTATGGTTGTAGCATGTGAGATAAATAGTTTGGCTATATAAGCTACCTTGGTGATTTGTGACTACATGTGGACAAGAAGACTATCATCTACTATTATAATCTTAGTAGCATTTAGTTGACTGAGAACTCATTGTCTCATGAATAGAGGTCCATTACCATTTCATTTGAGAGCAAGTTTTAGTAGGTGATATTATGTCGACACACTAGATCAAACTATAAATATTTTCACTAAGCCTTCGGAGCTAAGAAGCTCCGCTGTTTTAGAACTATGCTTGGAGTCCATGAGCTCATGCTAATCTCAAGGGGGGAGTGTTAAGATGCCGAGCTCCACATGAGCTAACATCCACTACAAACCTTAGTAATGTGGCAGGACTTTACTCGTAGTGCATTAGATAGGTGATTGATATAGAGGATATGCTAGTGATTCTACAACTAGAAACCCATGTGGCCCACTCTTGGTTATGGCACATTCATTATTCCACCTCATCTATCCTTAATGGATTTATAGTTAATGACCCCATGTACATATGTTCTAGTACTTTCATATTAGTCTTCTATCATGTTAATGACTAATTTCTTTTTTTTAGTGTGAAAAAAGAAGAAATAAGAAAGATAAGTTTTCAATCATCTTATTTGTGTGGTCAAGGCTCCATTGTGTGTGTGTGCTTTTACATCTTGCTACACCTCTCTTCTCTTGTTTGTTTACATTAGGGGATATCATCCACATGGTCTTGGCAAGGTAACAACAAGCAGTTTGCTTGGTGCATGCCATGCAAGGTTAAGATGAGAAGAATGGAGAAGAAGAGGAGGAAGCTGAGGAGGAAAGAGTGAAAATGATAGGTGAAAATGAGAAGGATATTTAACTTTTAACCCTTTAAAACCCTAAATTGTCTAAGTACAATGTCACTATAAAAGAGTGGGGATAGATGGCTAGGACACAAGGTTAGCAAAAGAATACCCAGTTACACTGGTGGAATATTTGAGATATTCAGAGACTGAATTAGGGCATTAGTTATCAAACATCAAGTCCCTTTTACTCTTCCTTCTACCTTTCATGGTTTCCCTTCTCTTTCTCTCCCTTTTCATGTATTTCTCTCTCTTCTACTAGTATTTCTCTCTCATCTTCTCCCTCTTTCTCTCTCTCCTCTCTATGATATCTCCCTTCTCTCCTTCTCTCTCCTAGGTCTTCTTCACATTACAATTGGTATTAGAGCCCAGATCTTTGATCCTCTCTTCTTTCTCTTTCCTCATATCTAGTTACATTTTACAAAAAAAAAACCCTAGTCTAGATAGGTACAGTAGGGACAAGAGTTATAAGGAGTAGTGATGGAGTACCACAAGGTGCTAGCAGCCTTTCTTGGAGATCTCACACGAGGCATGGCCAAGTCGGAGGTCCTTAAGTCAAATTTAGTAGGTCGTTTTCAATTCCCAAGTCATTTTTGAAGGTAGTTGGCTGAAAGAAGGGTAACAAGGCATAATAAAGCCTAAAGACATAGTTATTTTCAAAGAATAGCCTTTCTTTCTTCCCTTCAAGCTTTCTTCTAAAGCTTCCATGGAGGTTCTTAGCAAAGAACCCTTCTCCATGTCTAGATCTTGGCTTCCCTTACTGAATGGTTGGTTTTATGGCTCGCCCTCATCATTTGAAGCAAGAAGAGTATCATTTTCCCTACCACGTAACCCACAAAGAGAGTCTCAAGGCTTGCATAGTTAAAATACGGTCACAATAGTTTGGATGCTATAACAAGAGGTAATACAAGAGAAACATGCTCACATTTGCTTGTGTTCCATTCACAAGACTGTTCATGTTGTATCTCTCTTGTTGCCTTCTCACCCCCCCCCCCCCCCATTGTTAGACCATGAAGGTCTAGTTCTAAGAGTTGTAGGGGTTGAGGCTGCCCTTGTAATTTCAGGTTGCTTGCTTTGTGCATCTCCCAATGCTAACTAGGTAATAGCTCCCATCATAGCTCTAGAGCGAGTAGCTCTTCATGAATTGTTAGTTAGCTTCTTCTAGGCAAGCTTTGAGGGTTTGACTAGAGAATCTACAACAAGTCCATGTCCATATGTCTGATTGGCTACAATTACCATTTCGTCATCTAATGACCTTTGCTTCTCTCGATTTCCCTATTTTTTGCTAGCCCAATTGGATGGGCAGGTGATACAATAGCTAACCCTAGTGATTTTCCTTGGGAAGCTTAGCCCTATATAACCTAGGACCATGCACTTTTCTCATGGCTGCCACCCAGTGGACCTGTGGTAGGCATTGATGATGCTACCATAGACAAAGCTCCCTCTTCTCTTGTAATGGCTACCAATGTTGCAACTCCTCCATTCCTTTTTCAATTCTTCATCTGAGTACTTCAAACCCTCAAGCCTGAAAATCTCTGCAATAGCTAAACTTGCTTAACAAAATCTACTATGTGTTGCCTCTGAGACACTAGATAATTGGGACCATTTGCTCACTTGATAAACCTACTAGTAGTTGATCTTTTTCAAAGTGATGAACTCACCTTTGCCAATGCTATAGCTCCTCCATTCCTTTTCACTATGCCAAAAAGAAGCAATAGCAGCAACGACTGGCAAGGAAGAATCACTGGCAAGAACATTGATAGTGGCTGCATTAGTGGATGATGACTGGCAATCGATATCTCCACTATAGAGAGAGCTCTTGCTCTTGGGAGAGTAGCTTATGCCCTAGATGAAGAGCTGCATCAAAAGGGGTCTATTGGCTGCAATGCTAGCTGTTGCACCATAATTTTTGTTGCTACTTGTTGCACCAGAAAGAGTGCTTATGTGAATTTTACCTTTGCTTTTGGCCCATGAATCTTATATGCAACAACATCATAGGCTTGGGCCACTTCTCCAACAATGTCAAATGTGCCTAGCCAACATTCTTGATCCTTTCTTTGGATTTCATATTTTTGCCACCCATTTACCCCATGGCTACCAACTGATGAAAATAAACTTATGGAATGTGAAGACAAAGGTGAGGTTGGAGATAGATGATCAACATCCATATCATTCCAACTGGTGGGAAGTGCTACACTCGTCCAAGAGTTTTGCTACTTAGCAGGATTATGAACTTGAGGTTCACATCAAGCTCAAGGGTGGATTGATGATGGTAAGATATTGCTAACTGACACTCATGTTGACATTTAAGGTGGACTGCTGCATATGCTCAACTAGCAAAATCTTTGGGATGCTTCTAACGAGCTTCAGAATGGATCAAGCATCATAGTAGAGAACTTGGCCATTGACAAGACAATTCTAGTCCCTTGGAAGAGGACTTATCAAGCTGGAAAAGTTCCTTATCGGAGGAACAAGATTACACTGCAAGACCAAAAGAGCTACCTACAAGACTAGAATCACATGCAAGGAGGAACATTAGAAAGAAGGAGGCATCGACAAAGCAGATGTTGAAAATTTACGAGTTCTTTGTGCTATCTGATCTAGTTCATGGGTTGATAGATTGAAATGAGAACTTGATTTAGCAAACTATATCCAAAATTTTGACTCCAAGCTGTATGGGGAATACCTCAAATGCATGCAACTCAGAGATTATATGATTAGCTATTCTTTTTCAAAGAAAATTTTGTGGGCATCTTATCTCAAATGGTATACCATATGAGCAACTTAAACAAATAGAGATCAAGGTTTTCCTTGAGACCCAGGAGACTTTGAGCCACATTTGCAGGCCACAATTGAAGCAACTAATCAAAGTAGTCTATTGCACCTATGGGGGCTCCATTTTCTCATGCCCAAGGCATTTATCATTTGAGAGATATTACTAATGTAGATTATCTGATTTGGAACAATTATGGTGACTACAATGTTTGCAACTTGTAGTAGCTTTGGTCTTGGATAAGATCAACATTAGCAACAATAGCCAACACAAGTGGCCTAAAAAATGCTTGCTTAATGTATTGATATTATGTTGATGACTTCATGCCACTACTTATGGTTTTCAACAATTCTTGAGCATTGATCTACACGTCATCTTGAAGGCTTGCCGAAATTGTTTCAATCACTACTACTATGGGAAAGCTACCTTCTTGGATTAAATATGTGTAGCCCATTTAGTTTTTGTTAGCAATGGTCTGTGGATCCTTGATGTAGTCTCACTTTGATGACATGTCCCCCTCCTAAATCTCCAAGTCAAGCATCCAGGATTGTAGAGGCACACAAGATAGATAGAGCTATGAAAAGATGCAACAACTACTTGCAAATTGAGGTTGCACACTTCTAGAAGAAGTGCCTACTGGAAGCATAACATAAAGTTTTTGTCTCATCATGGCAGTCTCCATTTGTCAATGCCTTGTTGCAAGTAGTAAACACTCAATGCAATAGTGTATGCAAAAAGAAAAGTCAGTTATAGCTCACAATTCCAACTCCTTTTCTCACTCTTGGCATCCCAAACTGAATGCACTAGGGAAAAAAGAAGCTATCAAGGCTGAAAGACACAATGGATTAATGGAGATGCATAGTAAATTAATGTTTAAGATGGACCAACTAATCTTAGCCATGTCAACCCGTCGCCAACACTCAAGCCCAAGCAACCAATGGCAAACTTGCAACCCTTACAAGTGTAGTTGCTCAAATGGCTGCAATTAAAAGGATGGATTAATATGATTATGAGTAGCAACATGGGCATTCTCATGGAAATTATGAGTACTATGACCAGTGGCATGGATCTGATGCGCAAAGCTAGCAGCATGTGCTTACTTATGGTCAGCATGCATGTGATGATTATGCATATTATGAGAGCAACAGCCTCCATCTGATAATTATGCACATTCTTATGAGCTACATTGTGGTCATAAGCATGGACAACCATCTGAGAAAACTCATGTCCATGGGCAACATCATGCAAATGTATATGAGTATGTACATGGTGAGCAACATCACTATCAACAATGAAGTGCTGGAAGAAGCCCCTTCAATCCAAGGCACTTAACTTTGATGGACCAATAGTAGGCACAAATGTAGGGCTCATGGACATGCAATGCCTAGGGGTTGATGTAGTGAATGCACTGGTGATCATAGCCTCATCTGCTCTACTCCTACAAGGCACAGTGGTTCCTAATGAGTCTATGGATGAGTCAATGCATATTGGTATGTGGGTCACTGCGGAACTTGTGCCACAATCAGTACTTGAGGATGACACCATGAATCAATTCTATGATACAGTGGATGTATTGGATCACAATTATCCTTTTGGCCCTAGTGGTAGTGCGAAGACCCATGCTTGTATGGATGGCCCTTATGCTCTTGATGCTTACCATGTAGGTTATCCATTTGATCCCAAGGAAAGGAATGGTTTGGAAAAGCCCTACCTTAATCAACATTTCACCAATGCAACCCCCCTTCCCCCACTTCAAGGGTGCAATTTTAACTGAGGATTTGCTAACTTTGCCCTAGTTTGCACTGCAGAAAACTTGCACACAATACACTATTTTAGAATAGTTTTTACCTTGCACTAAGGACAATCAACCTATATGCATTGAAAATATGCTTCAGTAGCTTCATGTTCACATGTCACATGCCCCAATTGAGCAGCCCATAGGAAGTTATGACCAGTTTCCTCCAACAGGTTTATTCTAGACAACATCCTATCCATTGCCCAAATTGTAAAGAATTGGTGGCCAAACTCATATGCTATCAACGTGCACATGTTATATGCATCCTATACACATTTGCATGCCCCATTGTACTTCCCTTTACCTATATTATCCTTTGAAATGTTGAATAGAGTAGTACTCTGCAACCCCCCTCCCCCTATGAGCCACACCCACCAATAAGTCCTCTTTTTGTTTTTTAGGGTAAAAACCTTCAAGGTTAGGATGGAATGTAAAAGAGTGGGGACACATGGATAGGACACGAGGTTAGCACGAGAATACCCAATCACACTAATGGGTATTTAAGATGTTGAGAGACTAAATCAGGGCATCAATTATCCAACATCAAGTCTCTTTTATCCTTCCTTCCAACTTTCATGGGTTCCCTTCTCTTTCTCTCTATTTTTCTATCTTTCTCTCTCTTCTTCTCTTATCTTCTCCCCCTTTCTCTCTCCTCTCTACAAGCTCTCCCTTCTCTCTTACTCTCTCCTAGGTCTCCTTCATTATAGTTGCACACACAAATCATCGTGTCATTGTAAAGCCATCATCTTTTATTGAAATGCGGCAAAACTTAACATGCCATCCATTAGGCGGCCATAAGTAGAGCAAGAAAATGGCTATAAAAGGTAGACTTTAGACTAGGGCCTTGTTGGCTTCTTTTCACAAAATCTTTTTGGTGTGTTATTTTCCACCTAGTAAGTGAAAGTATTAAGTTTTGCTACATTTTGATAGGATTAGGTATTTATAAAATTATCCTATTAAAATTTATTGATGGATTGAAAATTGAGAAACTAACATTGCGATTACTCATTCTTAAAAATTTGCACACCACATAGTCTATGAAGGCATTAAGACTAAAATGTGTAACAAGACATGGAAAATTTGCATACCATGTAGAGTCTACAAATGCATTAAGAGGAAAGTATGTAACGAGTCATGGAAAATTTCCACGTGTTTTTCATGTTGAAATCAACAATTATAGTAAACAATGTAATTAAGTATTCAAATCAATTTAAACTTTGAAAGTAAAAACTTCATCTATACTTTAAAGCATCTAGTACAACATTTTATAGCTAGATAAAGTAATGTTGTCATTGTGTATTTTGTTGAAAGCCTTAATCATGGGGATTTAAAGAGAAGAGGTGCAGAGAATAAGGATAGGGAAGATTAAGAAGTAAGAAAAGAGACTTGAATTGAGATCCAAGAATCACCAAGGCATCTATAGAGAAGCCTTAGATCGAATTCTTAGTCAATAGATAAGAATTAGTACATGCACTTGAGATAATAGCTCAAAGGGAGGTCAAACACTATGTTTCAAGATGATAGCCCAATCTATTTGAGATGATGGCTTAGAAGAAACCCTGATAATGATAAAATCTCTACTATACATAAGCTTCAATATAATGCATAGACTTCATATATCATGAAAAAAGCTCAAGATGCATGTAATAATAGCCAAATGCCATCAATCGAGAAGGCTTCCCACTAATGTAGAGGATTCAAGGAAAACACTCTAATATCTTCAATATTTGATTTCAGCCCTATTTTTTCATGTATTTATAGCAATAAAAAATAGTCTTTTACTACCCAATATGCATTCAAAATCAATTCTTTACATACTCTAATCTTAACCCAAAGCATACACTAATATGGTTCTTGTATATGGTTCAATACCCTCTAGAGATTAAGAAAATTGATCACATCAGTAATATATATTTTATAACATCATAAAAATATATTCTAGCTTAGTCCAAATTAGTCCTTGATTCACTCTTTTACTCCTCTTGATATAAACACCAAGGTTCTACCAACCATACTCAAGAAGAGGCTTCTTGTATATGTGACCTAGAAGCACTCAGAAGTAGGCTAAATTTTATTATAGCAATTGTTCACTATTGTGGATAGCATACATGCATTGCTCTTGCCTATGAGATCAAGCCATAAACTCCTCAAAAACCCTTTTTGCTTTTGCCCTTTCTTGTGCTCTATATATCCCTTGAGGATAGCTCTTCCCCTTCCCTTGTTCAAGGTTCCATCTTTCATGCATAAGCTTTCCCTTTCTTGTTCTTACACTATCAAGACATGTCCTATTTCACACTACAAATTCATACCAACATTCTCTTTTACTCCACATTTTAAAAAAATGCCCCATATGGCTTCTTTAATCCTACTATAAGTATTCTCTTATCTTTTCAACTCCCGATCATGCGTAGACTTCACTTTTTTCAAGTTCTAGCATGACTTATCACTTTCCCTCATGAGAAGCCAAAAACTTGTCAATTAATGCGCAAATAAGCCACTACAATAGGTAGGCTTATTACAAAACCTGTTATACCATGATCCCTATACACACCACTAAAGTCTTTTAGATACAGTCTTTACTATGCTTGTATATCCTAGACATAACATGGTATATCATCCACCCTCTAAACTTGCACATCCTCTAGCATGTGCCACACTATCACTCTTCATCAGGTTCAGAGCTCTCTTCATCATCATGAATGTCATTCTCACCATTCTCCTCAACACTATCTTGGATAATACATGTATCAAGTCCCTCTTCCTCATATTCATCAAGCTCTCTCTTTTTAAAGGCTTTGATTTGTTTCCTTGCAATAGCTATCCTCAACTTTGTACCCTCCAACTCATAAGGAAATACATAGCATTATCATGCATATGTTTAACCACATATGGACCAAACCACATTTTTGAGACCTTTAGAAAAGGTGCTATGATGATTTTCTAAGCTACTGTCATAGAATAATATCAAATCTCCCTCCTATGTAGCCCTTGGCATGAGTCTCTACCTCTTGTCGAATATTTCTTTATTGCAAAGCCTTACTGCCTTTAACTTTTCCACCACTATTTCTATGTCCTCCTATCTTCCTACTCAGCCCTTCCTCTCCAAGTAAAATAGTCCATGTAGTAGCCCTCTCTTCAAGTGGTATAATAGGTGATTGCCCATACATTAGCTCAATTGGCATATATCCACTTGTTGCACTATGTGTCATGTGGTCGACCCATAATGCATATGACAATAACCATGGCCACTCTTTCATTCTACCTCTACATGACTTTGGCAACACCTTGATGATAGGAGGATGTCCCCTCTCACTTTTCCCATTAACCTCTAGATTATATTCTAATGTCAATGGAAGATTAGTACCCAGTTTTGAGAGAAGAAATTATGAGCCTCATCTACATCAAGATCCCCTCTATTGGTAGTGATCTTATCTACACAACCATAGTGACAAAAGATTTCTTCAAAGAGAAATTTGCATTGAGCATTTGTTAACTTAGTGCACAGGGCTCTCCTTCCACTTGAATTAGTCAAAACTTCACGTGCAAGCATAATATATTTCATCTATCAAAACCTAATAGGTATGGTCACCAAATCAAGTATCCACTTATAATGAATGGATAAAGGATAGGTTAGCTATACTCAATTATTGAGCAATTTTCAACCATTCTCCATCATATAATTCTTCTTGAGACATTTCTAGTGCTAAAACATAACATCTATAGTGTTTTCCCCTATTGTCCATGATTTGTCTATTGCAATAAGCACTTTTCTTGCTATTGGGCTTACTATTATATTAGTTGTACCCATCAATCCTTTTAGTATGCCTTCTACATTAATTGTTATCCCTAGATTTATGATTGGTATGCCTCCTCCATTTACAATGCATTTTCAATAATTGTATATGTATTGTCTATTGAATTTCACCCTCATCATCACTATTCATTATCTCATCTTCATCCTCAAACTGTGCCCTGGATAACATATCAGTCATTAGGTTATTCTTCCCTACAAAATGATGAAACTCAATATTGAGAGACTCTATATGTGCAATCCATCTCAACATGGCAATATCCGAAGTAGCATAATTTTCAATCATCCTTAGTAATGGTAAGTAATCCATCTCAACAATCACATGTGCACTAATGAAAATTCCTTTATTGCAATTTAGGACTCTACCAAAACTCCCTCGTCACTTGAGGGTATCTCCTTTATCTTTCATTTAAAACCTTTGCACTAAATTTGACTATATATGTGTTCCCTTCATCGTCATATTGCCCAATTTTCCATCCAATGCCAATCAAACTACTATCCATTGTAATGGAAATGAGTTTTTCCTTCCAATAATTAGCTTTATTAATGTTGATGCAATCTTCAACAACCTCTTTAGTCTCCTCATGGCCTTTATGTGCTTTCTTCCCCTCTCAAAGTTTTGTCCCTTATGCAATAACTTATAGAGAACATCTGATAAGATTAAATACATGCCCCTAAGAATCTTCTTACCTCTAAAGTAGTGCAATGGGTGTCCTGCATACTGTTAATCCCATCAAACTTTGGCATATGACTATTAGAAAGGGTCAAATGAACCTCTTCCAATCTTGCTAGAATATGCTCACAATTGGCAATGTGACCTGCAACAAACTTCTTGCAAACAAGTTCATTTTGCTCTTCATTCTTCTCATCCTCTACACAACCCTTTATAGGTACATCTTCTAAGACTAGCATATTTAGTTGTCTTAAATTATCATTTGTCATCTTTAAGATGGCTGTGACATCTTTTTAAGTGGGTAGACCTAACCTCTCCAAAAAATCCATGCTCATTATGTTCACAAAAGAGCCTCAATCTACCATTGTACTTTCTCAAGTTGCCATCAACATAAGCTTGAACCCTAGAGCAGTGTTTCTCAATATGTTCCCATTATTCACTACCTACTTAATTGACCCCTATAGACTCCATGACATAAGTATTTCATAACATTTTCTTGAATTCCTTACAAACATCTAGTGACCATTGAAGTAATCCCAGTATGTTGGCATCAGATTTGACTTCACATAGGGTAATTTCTATGTCAAACTCCCAAATGTTAGCTACCACATTGGATAGAAGAGTAATTACAAGAGGGTGACATTTGTAAGTAAGTTTTTTCAATTTTTATCTACTCTAGGTTTGTACTTTATAAATCATTTCACTATTTTGTCAAATTCCTCTTATAGCTATTGTGTGTCTAGTGTTTTTCTAATATGGATACAATGGTCATTCAACAATTAAACTAGAGAAGGAGTATGCAATACACCATGGGGTTACATGGCTCATTGAGAGGCTACGTGCACAAGGAAGAGATGTAGTCGGCTTTTATACTAGTATGCTTGCATTTTATGTTCCATCCAAGATTTTTTATAATATATGTCTCTTTCTTATTGCATCATTGAGTAGAGGAGGAACTAAAGAGTGTCAAATCTCGAATTATGGATCTCATTAGTTTGTATTCTATACCCACATAACCTTTCAATTGTATCATTAGGATTTGTAGTTTTTTATATAGACTTAGTTATATCTATTGTATTTTTTATTATTTACATTTATACATATTCTTTTGTGATTATTCTATGACTTGTAATTTTATACAACTTTTACTCAATTCTAAGTACTTTCTTTGTTATTGTATATGATGTCTAAGTACCTCTTTTGAAATCATTAGAATATTAATTATGTTTATATGCATTGCTAAAGTTTTATAGATATTTGAATAGTGGTCCATATTGTTTGATAGGAAAAAGGGCATGGATAGTAGGGCACTAATATTGATATTCTATCCATGGTCGTACTAATGCATGTTCCTATTCTCACATTAATTTCATTGAAGATCTTGACAACATACCCTTCATACATTGTACTACATAACATTAACCATGAAGTATGAAGGATTTCTTAATGAGTAGATCAAATATATTCAAGGATTTGAATGTACTTTTTTATTCAAAACAAAGTGGAATACCTTGGTAACAAAATCTACCACAACTAGGATACAATCATAACCTTGCAAAATGTGAAAACCTATGAGAAATGCTATTTAGATACATATTTGGTTCATTTGTAGTATATCCAAGGGATGGTTTTTTCTTGTCTCTTTAATCCTCTCATCTTTAGTGAATTTATGCGAAAGTAATCCTTGACATATCAAAGTACATCTCAATTGTTTCTTAGCTTATGGTAACTTTTTATGATTGGATTTGAGTTCTTAGCATAACCTACATGTCTTGCAATTGGCCAATATGTGCTCTGTGAAAGTAATACTTGACCTATCAAAGTACATCTCAATTTTTTCCTAGCTTATGGTAACTTTTTATGACTACATTTGAGGTCTTAGCATAACCTACATGTCTTGCAATTAGCCATTATGTGCTCCCTGTAGGATGAGAATCTTTAGTGATTGATCATCGCCAAATAGTTGCTAATCTACGATTGAAGGAATCAATAGTGAACAAACTAGTTCTTGAACTAATGCTTTTCTTTTTTTAAGGATTTAGTGAATGGAATATGGATATGCAATCAAAAGGTGGAACTATGACCACTCTACAATTGAAGGAATCAATAATGAATAGACTAGTCCTTGAACTTATACTTTTCCTTTTTTAAAGGATTTAGAGAATGGGATATGGATAATATATTGTTAACCCCAAGGCAATATAGAAAAAAGAAAATTCAAAAATATGGAATAATGTGGATAAAGGCAACCATGCAAGGAATAAAAGAGGAAATGCCAAAAGTGCAAGGGCGACCACAAAGACCAAGTTGAAGGCAAAGGCGCATTTTATAATGCAAAGGTGTCACTAAAATTTTGTAAAAGAGCGCCAGGTCCTCTCCTGTGTGAATTGCAAAACATAGATGGGCATAGGTGAAGGGATAAGGTAACTAGAAGGGAATAGGCAAAGAGAACATTGGCAAGATGCCCGGTTATGTGAAAACGGGATGGGTGCCCAAGGGATTGAGGGCTTGTGTATAAACTCAATAAGTGAATGAGAAGCTCATTCTTTGGTGTGTGGCTAAAGTAGCTTCTTCTTCTCTCTTCTTCTCCTCTCTCCTTATTGCTTGTGTGTGCTTGTGCTTGAGAGAGGGAGTGTGAGAGTGTGAGGGAGTGAGTGTGTGAGGGTGAGGGACCATGGTGGAGAATCTCTCCATCTTCTCTTCTCTTAAACCACGTAGGGCTATAGAGGATGGAGGTCAAAAGAGGAGGCATGAGGTTGCTTGAGCTTGCATCTAGGATCATGGAGCTATCAGAGTGCTTGCGGGAGGAGGCCACTCACTTGAGCATCAAGGTAAGCTCACTACACCTATGGGATCAGAGGCACATTGCTAGGTGAGAGATAGCCATTAGAGCTCACTTGAAATGCTTGAATAATAAGCGGTTTGTGGGTATTGGCAATTGAGCATGAGCTCCCACTTCATTGTGGTTCCATTGTCGATACCAACAAATTCAAGCTTGAGGTGTGTGGCAAGAGGAGGGGAAAAGATCTAATTGCCTTAACTCCAATCATCCAAGTGTCAAAATGTCTCAAGTTAATTTAATTCTAATTAACCAAGTGTTAAACTAGGAAAGGGGAGTATAAAATATCCATAGGACACTTGTTGGAGACATAAATAGAGTAAGGGGATTATTGTCCTTTGATCCCCAATAAATGTGGGGGGGGGGGGGGGGGGGAGGGGTTCCTCTATTAAATGTCAATTAATCAGTTTTAGGGAGGAATTCTCTCTCTCTCTCTCTCTCTCTCTCTCTCTCTCTCTCTCTCTCTCTCTCTCTCTCTCTCTCTCTCTCTCTCTCTCTCTCTCTCTCTCTCTCTCTCTCTCTCTCTCTCTCTCTCTCTCTCTCTCTCTCTCTCTCTCTCTCTCTCTCTCTCTCTATTAAAATATAATGGGAGATTGCTAATAATCTAATGGGGAGATTTTAATAGGTGAGATTTAATTATTAAAAGTATTTTAAAAATATAACGGGGAGAATTTTTTTATGGCATGGTGGATGCTACAGATGAGGAGAGAAATGATGGTGATGATGATGATGGCATGGGGAGGGGAGGGCATTTGAAGTCTACAAGAGGGGGGAGTATGGCGGCTGGTCAGCAACTTGTTTTTGAGGCCAATCCCTCCCCTTATTTCTTTCCTCTCAATATCTTCTTAAAGGTTTTAACACATTAAGGTTAAATCTTGGTTCCCGCATGATGTCTAACCCTTATAGATTAATCTTGGTTTCTACATGATTTTTATGAGCCAATTCCAATGCGATTCCAGTCAATTCTTATGTCATTTTTTTCAAGTAGTCCAGCATTTGCCTTAACATACGACAACAAGAAAGCATGGAGAAAAAAAAATATCATGGAAATAGAAAATTGATTTAAAAATGAGGACATTGTATCCTCTTCCCCTTTGAAAAATCAATATGTCCTTATCTCGATAGAAAATTGGGGTGGTCTCTCTAGAGAATGGACTCCTCAATCCATGTAGCAAGCTCTTCAGGGAAGTATTTTTGCTGGATAAAGTACTCATGGACAATATAATTCCTAAGAGGCTTTTCCCTAATTTCCAAGATCTTATTAGGCTAAACTTCTAAAATTTCCTAACTTTTTTTATCATCCAGGATATGATCAATGTTGGAGACATAAGGCTTTAGAAGGCTTATATGAAATATATTATGATATTTGAGATGAGGCAAAATTTCTAGTCTATAAACCAATACCCTAGTTGTTAATTGGGGCATTAATAGACCCTCTTTTGATTTCATCATCAAGGGATGGAACCAATGCATTACTAATGATAGCACAAACATAAGTTCCAACTCCATGCCCTACTCCCTATCTAGCCATTGGCCTATCTCCACACCTTACTCCACATCCACATCCTTGATTATTACAATTTCCTTCCCTAGGAGGATTTCGAAGAGCGTTAGCATAGGCGTTTCTTTCCCTGTTGGGGCATTGAACACTGAAGTGGTCTGGTTGGTTGCATTGAAAGCAACATGGCTCATTATTATAATCCCTATTATTGTCGTTATTGTTGCCATGGTTTTGGAGAGTACTAGCCAACTTTGCATGGCCTTGATTAAAGTTTCCTTGATGGTAGTTTTCTCTAGCTCTTTTGGTACAAGGATATGCGTGCTCTAGTAATGATATTGATGATCAATCGAATAGGAAATTTGCTATGACACATGTATCAAAAAGTATTCCTAAGCAAGGTAGGTTTCAATGAAGAAGGTGGGATGGAGCCTTTGGTTCACCCTTTGAATATGTTGAACTTCAATTATCATAGTTACAAGTAGAGGCATTGACGATGGCTGACTGTGTAAACCCTTTATGGACCTATACATTGTATTTTGATGGAGCATCCAGGGGTCCCAATAAGAAAGGGAGCATTGGGATAGTCATTAGACATCCTGGCCTAGGGTCATTGATGAAACTAGCTACCTACATTGGGGTAAGATTTACTAACAATATGGTAGAATATAAAGCCCTAATAATGGGACTGAACGTTACTAAGAGAGGCAGTATTCGCCAATTATTAGTAAAGGGGGATTCCTAGTTGATATCGAATCAACTAAATAGAATGTACACATAACGTAATCCCATCCTTTGTATGTATTATAGCACTACTATAGATCTAATCGGTGAGTTTAAAAGATTGTCTCTTTAGTTGATTTCACGAAATTGGAACCAATTTTCAAATTCATTAGCAAATTATGCCTATGAAGAAGAACACTTTTTCAATTGTGGTCCTAGCTTGGATGCATCTCTTAATAATGGGATAGGACCTAGTCGATTATGGGGACTTTTATCTGAACATGCTTTAGCAGTGGTTAGTTTGGGTGACACAAAAAGTAGCAAGACCCATCTACCATTGTTATCCTAGACCCATAGGCTCATTAGACGACATGTTATGCGTATGCCTCTTGTTGTATATGCAAGAGGAATGGGTCATAATTTGATGCACCTAGTTTAGGGCTAGAAGCTCTATTTTCTCCTTGGAATGGAGTATCTTCTTATATGTCTAGTACCATTCAAAGGGGGGATGTCGTATAAGCTATATTGATTTATTACTTTAAGCCAAGAGGGTCAATTGTTTTAGATATAACTGTTTATTTTGCTAGGCCAAGAGGGCCATGTGTTTATTTGATGCAGGTGCGCTTGATGGTTTTTGTTTTAGTGCTGCACCAAACAGGTTTGAAAAAGCACTTGGAGGGAGCCAATTACTGCATAGAAGCTTCTTGTGGCTAGTTCAGGTGGTACCTTTCCTTTCTGAATTCTTTTTCCTTAAGCAAAATTTGTATGTGTACTTGGGGACATTTTATCTTTGTTGGGAATTGATAGTCAAGGCATGAAGCCCCAAGATTAGGCTAGGTATGTATGGGGAGGTTTGAGTAGTTGTCCATCCTCTTGCGAAGACATTGTCAAGCATACAAAGCTCTGCCTTAGTAGTAACCCTAGTGACTCTGCTTAGTAGGCAGCTATTTCTAGGAAATCTTATTAGTTGTGAGGTAGCTAGCGAAGCTTGCTAAATAAAAGAGAAAAAATAATAAATGTGTCTGAAATACCTACAATACATAGATGTGTAAAAATGGGTTCCGACCCATGAAATAAGAAAATAAGAGAGAAAAAATCAAAAGAGCATATGTTCATTGCCTTGCAAACGCCTGGTAGGTTCCTGGGGATGAGTCAAATATGGGGCTGATACATTGTCTTCTTGGGGGTGGCATTTAGCTGAAAAGAAAATAAGGATCGTTGGAGCAAAAATAAAAGTGAGTGGAAAAAAAAATTGCTTTCATCTCGTCTTACCAAAGCTTGGTAGGTTGTTGGGTATCGAGATTGGACTTGAAGCCGATGCACTATTCTCCTTGGGTCATGATATGCTCAACTCTCTCCTTTTTATACATTCAAGTACCAAATACGGAAGAATTGCAAAGGAGAAAAATGTGAAAATTACATGAATTTCAAGGGATCGGGCTATAGAAATGCTTATCTAGTGGGAGTTCCTGGTCTAGTTGTCCTAAGTTAGGTAGATACCACCACTTAGGATGACTTCATTAGTCTATCTTTTAGCCAATCTATGTTGGAGCAGTGACTTAGCAACTAGCTCCTGATCTCTTTGTTTGGCTTGGTTGATCCCTTGTGGAATTCATGCCTTGATCTTTGTCAAGGTTAGGGTGAGAGCTCTATTTTATGTTATGTTTTGTATTTTATTTGAAGCAGCTTGATACTCTTTATGTTCTATTTTTGTGCAGATCAGTTTGTGGGTTGATAGGCTGTGTTGCCCTATTCTGTAGTTGCCAATGAGAGGTGTATTTAGGTGCCAACACTGAAGTGAAAAATGGAGCATTTTTAGTAAAAATAAAGAGGCACTAGAGTTTTGAAGGCAAGTGGCACAAAGAAGATGAACTGGATATTTGATTTGGTAGACAGAGCATCACTTTGGTGGACAGTAGTACGCAAGAGCATAGAATGTCCTGCTACTTGGGAAGATTTCAAGAAGAAGTTCATGCAGAATTTCCTTCCACCGCAATTCATGAGAAGGCTATCAAGCAATGGGATCTACTTCAACAACGGGATCGTGAGTCTATTCCTCAGTATACAGAGCGTTTTTGGAATGCACTCCTATAGCTACGCATGCTTGAAGACGTACCAGAGACGACACATAAGCGGAAGTATATTTCTGGACTTCTTGGGCATTACTATGCTGAAGTGAACATGTTCAAGCCTGCTACCCTTGAAGACGCCATCTCACTAGCTCATGGCACTGAAGATAAGTTACGCGGTAGAGATAGACGACCATAGCAATTCCAAGCCAATGGTAATTATGGATCTAAACAATTCAATTCCAATTTTAGAAGATTTAATCCAGGTTGTTTCTCTTCATCATCTTTCGGCAAGAATTGGGCTAAACCACCTGCATTACCATCCAATGTCAATCCAAATCCTAAGCCTATTCCACAAGCAAATCCAAATGTACCCAGACTTCCTGCTATTGCAAATAATGTAACCAAAGCCAAGCCAATAGTATGCTATAAATGTCACCAGCCTGGACATCTCACAGCAAATTGTCATTCAAAGAAGCCACCAGCACATATCAACTATCTTGGAGCCATGGACGAAGATGAGCATGAGGATATGCCTGATTTCACTGAAGATGATGATGACACTACTACTACTTCCGACACTTTACCAGGTATGCCTACTCCACATTCATTATTGACTATGAAATGTTTGGTGCATGGAAAGGAAAAGACTATCTTGCATGATGACGGCAGTACTCATGACTTTATTTCAGCAAAATTGGTAAAGGAATTGAAATTACAGACTGTACCTACGCATTATCGCATAAAAGCTGCATTTTTAGGCACTAGGTATAATGGTACACAAGAAGTACAAGATTTAGAGATTCAAATTGGTTCATACACTGAAAGAAGAAATTTCTTAGTTGTTCCATTATAGTCGAGTGACATTATTTTAGGAATGCCTTGGCGACACCAGCATAATCCACATATAGATTATTCCACACACACAATGAATATTAATTTTCAAGGAAATCTATTACATTATATGGTATGCATGCATCTAATGTTTTTCCACTGCTTTCGCATACTCAAGCAAAACGTGCATTACGCAAGAGTAGTAAATCATATCTCATTTGGGTGAATGAATTGCAAGCAAAGGAAAATCATATGCACCCTAGGCATAAGGAATTTCTTGCATATTTTAAGGACTGTTTTGCAGAAGACCTACCACCAGGTTTACCTCCTTCACGTCCAGAAGACCATAAGATTGATTTGATCCCTGGCACACAACCACCTTGCAAAGCACCATATAGGCACAATCAAATAGAGCAAAAAGAAATCCAGAGTCAAGTTGAAGAATTACTAAATAGAGGCTTCATTCGACCTAGCAGTTCTCCATTCGGTGCACCTGTACTCTTAGTCAAGAAAAAGAATAATACCTATCGTATGTGTATTGACTACCGAGCTTTAAATAAGATCACTGTAAAGAATAGGTATCCTATACCTAGAGTTGATGACCTTATGGACAAACTGCAAGGATCTTCTATATTTAGTAAAATTGACCTTAAGTCTAGATATCGTCAGGTGAGGCTAGATAAATCTGACATATTTAAGACTGCATTCAGAACACAGTTTGGCCATTACGAATTCTTAGTCATGCCATTCGGATTGACTAATGCACCTGCTACCTTTAGTAGAATGATGAATCGTATTTTTCTGAAATATCAATACTGTGTGATTGTTTTCTTTGATGATATTTTGGTGTTTAGTCAAAATGAGAATGAACATTATGAGCATTTGTCATTAGTTTTTCAATTATTGAAAGAAAATCAACTGTTTGCAAATCCTGAAAAGAGTGAATTCTTTAAGACAGAAATTGAGTATTTAGGTCATATTGTATCATCTGAAGGAATTAAAGTTGATCCTAAGAAAATTGATGCAATATTGCATTGGCCTATTCCTAAAAGCGTGCATGAGTTACGCTCATTCCTTGGTCTTGCTAGTTTCTATAGGAAGTTTGTACGTAATTTTTCATTACTTGCTTTACCATTAACCAAACTTCTCAAGAAAGGAATTGTTTATCAATGGACCGAAAATCAACAGAAATCCTTTGACTTACTGAAACATGCATTAACCAATGCCCCTGTTTTACAGTTGCCTGACTTTAATAGACCATTCTTTCTAGTTGTGACTGATGCTAGCGGATCAGGAATAGGAGCCGTACTAATGCAAGACAATCATCCAATAGCATATTCTAGTTGTAAGCTGAAACCCTCTGAGCTGAAATATTCCACATATGACAAAGAACTATTAGCAGTTGTACAAGCATTAAGACAGTGGAAACACTACTTAATGGGTTCAGAATTTATGATAAAGACCGACCAGCAAAGTATTAGACATCTACTTAGCCAACCTCAAATTTCTGACCGTCATATCAAATGGGCTTCCTTTATTCAAAGTTTTCATCTTATCATTCAATACCAACCTGGAAAAGAAAATGTAGTTGCTGACGCATTGAGTAAAAGACCTGCAATTCATAATATTTCTGTCATATCTTTTGATTCTTTGATTGCTATGAAAGATACATATCACCAGGATATTACTTTTCATTCTGATTGGCATAAATTAGTTCAAAATAATTTCATTCCTGTTGATTCATTGTCATATAATGATGGATTTATGTTTTATGAAAAGAGACTGTGTGTTACTATTCCATTCCAATCTTTTGTTTTGAATGAAATTCATTGTCCCCCATATCAAGGTCATAGAGGTATCATATCTACATTATGTATGTTAACTGAAGATTTTTATTGGCCGCATATGGATGCAGATGTATCTAATTTCGTTTCTGAATGTTTGATTTGTCAAAGAGTTAAGAGACATCATGGTAAACAGTATGGATTACTGATGCCTTTGTCTATTCCATCTAAACCTTGGGAACAAATTTCTATGGATTTCATTACTGGTTTACCAAATACTAAATCTAACCATGATATGATTTGGACAGTTGTAGATAGATTTAGTAAGCAAGAATATTTCATTCCATGTAAGAAAACTTTAACAGCATCACAAGCAGCACTGTTATTTTTGAAAACTGTTTTTACTAACCATGGATTGCCCAAAGTTATCATTTCAGATCGTCATTCTAGATTTTGTAACAATTTTTGGATTACCCTATTTGCTAATCTAGGCACAAAGATTGATTTTTCATCTGCATTTCATCCAAAAACTAATGGACAAATAGAAGCCACAAACAGCACCATTCTAGATCTTTTACGTGCATATACTATCTCTAAACCTCAGACATGGGACACTCATTTGCATTTATTACAGTTTGCATATAACAATACACCGCACACATCTACAAAGAAAGCACCGTTTGAAGTCATTTATGGATATAGATTGTCTACACCTGTTGCATCTTTGTCTAATAGAATTCAGAGTGCTGATGATATTGCTAGTATGCATAATAGTATTTTTGATGAGGTTAAGGATATGATTGCTAAAGCCCAACAATCATATACCAAACAAGCCAACAAGAAAAGACAAGCCATGAATTTCAAAGTTGATGATTATGTTTGGCTGAGAATAGAAAAACGTAGACTGCAAAGTGTAGATAGACATCCAGTTGTCAAACTAGCTCCTAGATTCTATGGACCATTTAGAATCATTCATAAGATTAATGATAATGCATTCAAGTTAGAATTACCATCTCATTGGAAAATTCATAATATATTTCACATTAGTTTATTGAGACCATTTACAGGCCAATTACCTATCCATCCTGTTTATGAAAACCCACATTTATTAGAGGAAGAGACTGAAATACTTGAACCAGAAGCCATCATAGACACTGACTATATGACCACTAGAACTGGCCGAAGGTATTCTAGATATCTAGTAAAATTTAAGAACCATCATGTAGAGGAAGCACAATGGATGCACACTAGAGACTTAAATGCTTTCCCCACTCTGTTAGCTCCACATTGAGCTAATAGCAATTGAGGTCAATTGTTATCCCACCCCGGGGGTATGATGCCAGGAGGCATATTCCACGGTGGATTCCGTGCCACGGTGGATTCCGTGAGGTTTTACGGTGGATTCCGTAAACTTAGATGACCGGGGCTCATACGCAAAGTGGATTCTTTGTGCGAGAAGTTGATGGGGACGCCTGTCCTTTTCGGGCGTTTCATTAATTTAGTGTGTACATGGGTGATTCCATAGGGGGTGATTCCGCAAAATACATATTAAATTAATAAACGTTTATGAGTTTAGAGTGCGCACTCGTAATAAATTAAGGTTAGGATTTATTTCTAACCAGTTGATTTATTTATGTAGCTGAAGACTGCTATGTATTCACTTTTGTCGGTTTAATTGTATTATTTTACTAACGATTGTGAATGCTTCAGTTGATGTGTAGAGATAGCAGCAGTGGCGGAGGAAAGCATTGGAGTCTAGCGAGTATTCGACCTATGGATTATATTTTGATAGGCGCCACGCCTATATTTTGTCATGACTATTGAGACATCGATTATTGATTATTATTTTGTATGCGCCTATGCACACGGATATGTTATTTTTATTTGGGACATTATGTTGGGCGTGCCAGACTCTATGGGCACCGTCCATTAGCTTTATTTCCTATTTTTGTAAAAGCAAACTCAAAAGCTAAAAGCTTGTCATATTTTTGTAAATTGGGCTATTATTGAGCATGAAGATGGAAATATACATAAAATACATGCTTTGTGAAGCGCTCACACAAGGCATGGGGGGAGATTGAACCCAATTGGTGTCTTGCTCTTGTCGTTCATGCTTTTTACATTGTTTTTTGTGCAAAAAGGTAGAGTTCATTGTTCTTGGGGACCTTCCGGGATTCACTACGTGAGCATACTGCGACCGATCTGCGCACCATCCACACAACTTGCATAACCTCGTCTCTCTTGCATGTCCACTCCATGCACCTATCTCGATCAATAAAGTGTTTGATCGAGTTCAAAGTCATGCAATACTCTGTCTAAATACCACTCAGAGAGATTGAGTGAGTGAGTGAGAAGAGATGTAGTGAAAGTGATGGGAGAGAGAGAGAGAGAGAGAGAGAGAGAGAGAGAGAGAGAGAGAGAGAGAGAGAATGAGACAATGAGACAATGAGATAGAGAATGAATCACACACTTGTATTGCACACTTGCTTACACACTCCAACATTGGAATAGGTGAGAGTACACATATATATACAATAAAGGTGTGGATATGGTAGCTTCTCTTTGTAAAGTATCCTCCACATGTTCTAGATCCATCTTATCTAGTTCTCCTAAATATCTAGATATTGTCTTCCTAGATATTCTCTAAGTACATGTTCATATGAGTATATTCTAATATTATACAAGAGAGAAGTATGATTCGATGGAACATGTATGCGCAATGATTTTAAAATGTGACGGTATGTTGATTGATGAATTTGGAAGCGTAAATGACTGTGTGTGGTAGCAACTCCAATTTATTGAAAACTTATACGTCACATGTGTGGGTTTTAGTGTAAGTGATGTGTTCTTGCATATAATATCGTACCTTTGTTTCTATTGTGGAAAGATGGTTGAAAATGTTTGGAAAATGGTTATAAGTGTCTAAAATAAATGAAAACTCGGTCATTTTCAATCATATATATAAGAAATAATAAAATCAAAAATTTGAAGCAAAGGATTTAATGAAAAAATAGAGGTTTTATTGGTTTGTATATGGGCTGAATGTTGTTCATATGGAATAAGAATATATATGTTGATGCACCATAGTCCATCTTAATCATATAACCCAAAAAACTAGAAATTTAAAATGATTTACATTCAAAAAATAAGAAAAAATTTGAAATAAAAGGTTTTGGGAGGCAAAATGGGAAAACTTTAGCTTCGGTGCATATAAAATTATCAATAATTAGGAGTGTGTTGTGGATGTATAATGAAGGTAGGGCATGAGGATACCTTATCCTACTTCCATTTATACGTGAAAAGTGTATATTTATTGCTTATTTACATAAAAATTGATAACAAAATCCTCTACACCTATGCACAAAAGCACAACATAAAAGGTAGGGGATAAAAAGGGGTAAAAAGTGATATAATTGAAATGATTTTTTATTTATTTGCATTATATGGCTTATAGGTTGCGATTTATGTAAGTTAAAAGAGGAATGATAGCATAGGTTAGCCCCGTACTGTGGTCCTTGGCAATGTCGCACTATGTTTTTAAAAAATCACTAAAATAATGGTTTCTCACATCACGTGGTTGTTTTATTAGTTAGAGTTGTTTGAGCACCATGTTGCATGACATGTTCTATATCCATAAAGCATGGTATACCTCTTGTATACATAGCACTTGTTTACAAAACTATTGACCCACACTAAGAATTGTAGGATAGCATGGGTTATTTGGGAAAAGATCGTGTGAGGATATAAAAATCTCTCGGATCGTACAATATCAAGAGAGGACTATGTCATGTTGTTCTATATGTTGTAGATGGCGCATCCTTGGGCCAATCCTTGGGGATGTGGGAGAGTTGTAGGAGCCACAACAATAAGCTGGGTGCCCTTTGTGTGTGTGAATCAAGGTGAAGTAGTTACCTACGTATGGGAAGCTCCCTTTGCCTGGAGTTGGTAAAGGCAATTCATTGGACTACAATTTGAAAAGCATATATGCAAAAATGCAATGTTTAGAAGAGGGAGTATCCAAACACTTATGGACCGCAAGACTATGTGGGGATGTCTAGTATGTCTAGGAGCCCGATAGGGCCAATGTTGGGCCCATTTTTTATCTTGACACTTTGTAACAGAGTTTCTTCACAGTAGAGTTTTTCCTTCACACCAAATATCATTGCATCAATTCATAGAGTTTCTTTGTACTAACAAGATTATTCATACTTAAGATCCTTTGGACCTAGGTTGAGAGTTCATTCACACCTTGGATTAGAGTTCCTTTGAAGCTAGATTCAGAGTTCCTTTGCATTGGAGCTCCATCGTAGTAGAGTTTCTTTCCTTTGCAGCAAATATCATTTGCATAAGTTCATTTGCACTTAGCTCATCAATGTCATTTGCACTATCGTACATTTGTCAAAAAATAATATTTTTATAGATATATTTTGCTTAAATTTTTTTTACACTTTTTAAATAATTTTTTACTTATTTTCTATTTTAAAAATATTTTTAGGATAAAAATCCTTAAAATCACAAAAAAATGACTTTTCTATATGGCGCAAGGAAGGTTGCTGCATCATTACACAATCCACAAACCCATGTAGAGGGAGGTCATCAATCTTGTGACATTTTCTTGGTTGTCCCTTGTGGATTTATTTTTTCAGATTAAGCAACTATACTAGGTGGTTGTTGATGGATTTTGAACTTGAACTTAGGTGACAAATGTTCTTTGTTTCTAAGAGACTTTGGTTGTTTCAAAGAACCAACAACAAGTAAGGGTTATTCCTTGTCAATACTTAAGGGCTCTATCTTCTCCTTGTTTGGATTGGTTATGTTAGTATAATGAACATCACTAGAAAGTGATTGCTTTCTTTCGTGCTCTTGACTTGGTGACTTCTTAGACACTACTAATTTCTCATGTGAATTAGCAACTACCATAAGTGATTGCTCTTCCAAAATTGTGGATGTTGGTGTCCCAACAAGAACTAGCTTTTTGTCAACCACTAACTTATCAGTTTTTGGCTGACAAGCTTATGATTGAAGAGGAATTACATATAGCCAATCACTTTGCAGGACCTTTCATGCTTGACAACCTGATTACTTGCCATTGTGGACCAGTTACCAAACCAACTAATGTGGATGCTTTTGCTAAATTTGAATAATGATCCAAATTTCTATGACTAGTGGATTCCAAATGAACAAGATACTAACTCTTGTATGTTACTAACCCTAGTTACTTTATATATAGTTATTTCTTTAGCTCAATGTGTTGCAATGACAAGAACCAAAGCCCCTATTACTTTTGGAGCAATGCTACATCTTATGTGAGGGTAAGATTTAAATTTTTCTATCTTTTGCCTTTGAATCCACTGCATGGTCCTCTCAAAGTTTCACCAAGTGAATGCAGGATTACAATAGGTGACCATAGGTAACAAAACCTAGCAATGCCCCACTCAAGACAAGATGAAAACATCTACTACTAAAGCTCTTTAGCTAGTGTAAAGCTATAGATGCATCAAGATAAACAAGGGATAATGACCTTGGAGACACATCATCAATAAGGTCTAATTTCTTCAACCACAACATATTTTGACTTTGATACCTAGTGATCATATACTTCCTGTTGGAGGAGTTGCAAATTGCTTCATTAATAGGTATTCAATTCTTCATCAACAAGGACAAGTTCTTCTTAAACAACAGCTTCGTCAATAACATTGCAATGTGCTTCCAATGTCTAGGCAAAGCATCCCATCTTCATTATATGCACCTTGATGCACTAGCCCTCTTGTGAGCCAAGTTTATTATTCTCAATCAAACTTTTGATCTCTTCTCCTTCCATTTTAACTCTAAAAGGCTATCTACCAAGTTGTAAAAAACTACTACTATTCTAGGAAAAAATAAAGAAAGAAATAAAGAAATAAAAAAAGAGAAGGAAAAGAAGAGAGAAAAAAAAGGAAGGGAAAAGACAACAAAAAGAGATATGCACACACATACACTACGCTGCACCTAGGGGTCCTCAAGTTGGATGCATCGTGTGACCCTAGTCGACCAACTCTGCCTCTAGCCCCCTAGCCCCTTTTCCATTTTTTGCCAAGCTCAAGACATACTTAGGGAGTCATCAGCACGCCTTGGTTAGACTTGTCTCTCTGAGTCACTTGTACTTTTTTCCTTTCCATTTCATTCATCCAAGTGCTACTCACTCAATTTCAAAGTAAGAAGGACAAGATACTTCAAGATAGAAGGGACCAATTTCATCAACTTCCCCTTGTGTTTAATATAATAGAGAGCCACGAGCTTCATGAGCTTATTGGCTTGGACTCCACCTTCTATCCATCTTACCATTGGTGTCTCTCCAACATCTTCCTCAACAAGTCCCTTTTCCCTTGACGGCAACACTTTTTCCCATCTTCACCAATGCAAGATTCCTTTATTAGCCCTCATCAAAATAGATGAATCCTTGGAGCCATCATCTAACTAAGTATTAGACTATGTAAGCACGTGTATTCACATAATATTTACACCATAACCTGCTTACGATTTTGGGTTCTCAAGTGTGGGACAACACTTTGGGCTTGCCTGGAGTTCGATCCATCTCCTAAACCAACAATGTTCTATGTCTTGTGCATGAATAGTAGACTAGCATTCTCCCCCAAGAAGTGATTGCACATGAGGTTTTACTTTAGAGTACAAATATTCATGGAAAATCTTAAGTTGTCACTTCTAACTTCACTATTGACTCTCCCCTCTTTTACAACCTCCCATTCGTTTTCCTAAGCCATTCAAGCTTTATCCCCTAGGAGAGAGATATCACCAGTCAAGATATTGTCATATTTGCAATTTAACATTATATGTACTCCCAACTAAAACACATCTTCATCAATACTAATTCTTCATCCATAGTCTTGATTTGTCTCCATTAGGATTCTTACCTTTGCAAGACTACTTCTTCATTTGGACCGTTCCCAGCATTCCACGTTTACCTTTGACATGAGTGCCATGGGATTAACACTCATCCCAAAGGGGGATAATGTTAATAGTATTTTACGAAGGCTACGGTAAAAAAATGTCAAAGCAAAGTGAAATCTAAAGTAACAAAATTATTTGATGGTGGACAATTATTTTTGGAGCTTTAGTGTATTATTTTTGGGCACTTGTATCATTATTATACTTCATGGGCATCACGATTGTATTATTGTGTGAGAGCCAAGCTCTCAACTTTCGTGCACATTGTATCATCACTCACATGTGTATTTATCACACCCACAACTATTTATTGTGTGGGTTGCACGCATGTATTTATGATTGTATTAGTGTGGCTTGGTATAATTATGCTAAGGATAAAGCATGCCTAGCCTAAATCCCAAAAGAGGGTGAGTTAGTCCAATGTCCCGATTGTTGTGCTTTTAGCTCAACAATACTGCAAAAAAACTAGAGAGACATGTGCAACTTGGCTTGCATAATGGGGTTTAGAGAAGTTTGTTGAAGAGAGATCAAGCTTGGTGAATGATTGCATTAGCTCTATTAAGATGATTCTTTTTTGAGATCTTTGTGGAAACTAGAAGAATTAGAGATACTTTTTGGTTGAAAAAATCCTCATTGTTCTACATTAGTGGTTTGATGTTTAATCGAGAAAGTGCTCCACAAGTTCCAAATATTGTTAGTGTGCCAATGATACTTGCACATTCACTTGCCTAAGAGAACTCCAAATTGTATATACATGTACCACCTTGCAGCATATGGTTTTAACAATATTTCCTTGGAAGCCATAGTTTTCCTTTTCTTATAAGATCTTAATGAGGCCATCTGATTCAGCACTTGCATGGAGCTTGTCACTACTATGTATTCTTTTAGCATAAGTAGATATTTATTCATGATGCTAGAGCAATTCTATTAAATATGATTTTATAACCATTCTTTATGCTTGAAAAAGCTACTTGATCTAGAATGTTCTCATAGAGTCTGGTTGATGTTTCTAAATTGATAAATAAGTAGTATACCCTTTAAGTACAATACTAATGCATGGAGTAACTTATTCTAGAACTTGGAACTCTGACTATTTACATTATGAGTCATACTAATCTTTCTCAATTGAAGGCTTTTTTAGCTATGTTTAGACAAAACAAATGCATGTCTTTTAAAATACATGTGAGAATTGAATGTGTGTATTTTTATAGATCATATTTATATTGCTAGTTGAATGTATATTTAACCATATCTAGGCTAAATGAATACATGTGCTATGCATGAGATGAGCAACACTCATAAGTTTTTGAAACTAAATAGGTATGGTTGGAAACCTATCGTATAGCCTAAGACATTATGTCGCCAAAGAGTACCTTACAAAACATAAGACCAAACGCCAAAACGTTGGTTGGTCAAAGTTTAAGATGTAGTAGCTTTGATATTTTGATGTTCAAAAATTGACTTATAACTTTGTAAAGGCATATTAATAATAAAAACCCATGAACATGCTATAGAAGTAGCATGTTGAAGAGTTGGCACATGCTAGTTTGTTTGTTTATATTTATGGGAGAAGATACCATTCCCTAGTCTTTCAAGAAGATCTATGCTTTACTTTACCCTTCTTTACTATTCATTGTTGCAAACAAAAAAAGGGGTGACCTTTAACATTATAAAAGATTGTATTTATGAAGATTGCAGTTTCCTTTATGGAAGTGAAGCTTACAATGATGAGACATAATTGAATAGGCTTACCAAATTAATTCTAAGTACAAAATTAATTAGTGTTGTGTTCAAAAGTGCTAATAACTAAATAAACTAATTAAGTACTAGCTAATAACAATATATAAACATGCTCCTGAACCATGTTCAATAGGTTCATTAGCTAGGTAGTGGGGGCACTGGTCCCCCTAAGGTTGGGAGTCCTTAATTTGTGAGTGAGCTAGTCATTGAGAAATGAGATTGCAAGGCTAGTGGATATTTTGTTCCAAGTGACAAGAAGGGAAGGTCTGCTTTTATTGTGAACAACTTCTTTATTCTCGAGTCTCATCTTCTCTCTCTCTCTCTCTCTCTCTCTCTCTCTCTCTCTCTCTCTTCTTTCATCATCTACAATGGAACAAGTGTCTTTTAACTATCTAAATTTCTTTCTATATAGGTAGAGATACAGCTTAAATAAATACGATATCTAATAAGGCACAATAACTAACTAATTCCAACTAACTATAATAAGTACTTAATTATAACAAACAACTACAACTAATTAATAAATCGATATGAACTAATTCAACTAACTATAATAACTACTTAATTATAACAAACAACTAAAGCTAATTAATTAATTGCTATAAACTAAATTTATAAGCAAAAGCTATAATAACTACTTAATTATTACTAATAACAAATTAATTGAATGTAATTAATTAATGTCTAATTGTTAACTAATCACTATCAATGTATGGAATGTTGTATTGATGCTGCATTTATATAACTAAATCAATTTATATCTAAATGCAACAAGTAGCGTCAACACATGATCAAGCATCAACATGATAGCAACAACATAGATGGAATGTCACAATCATCTAATTATTAGTTACACACAACCACATAGTAATCTCACAATCAATGCAACAACAAGAGTGTCAATGCAATGTTGCAGTCACATTGACTAATATAATGTAGTAGTTGCATCAACAACCCCAACTTAGTAGTGATAACGAGACGATTATAGCAAGTGGCATCAATCACAGAGTCACCCCGACCTGCGACTTATAGTGGATATGACTAGAAAAACGAATATGATGACAGAATATGGGTAGAGAGTAGAGCAAAAACTAATGACACTTCAACTAAAAAGACACAAAAGCAGTAAAATAAACCTTGGAGCGACCTTAAACCTTGGAAACAGAAAAGCGAGGAAAAAGATAAATCACTTGAAATTTGGGAGTGATTTTCCACGTTCAGTAATTTTCCCCTGACTGGGACGAGACGGTAAGAGTGGGGTAGGGACGCGCGAGCGAGTGAGCGAGCGAGGGAGAGGCACCCTGGAAACAGGAACAGGCTCCGAGGTCGGAACTTGTCGCCACTTCTGTCAGCCTTGTAAGGACCTTTCGCCATGGCTAACGACAAGAAAAGAAAGAGCTTGCCCTTGCAAGCCCAAAAGTCGAAGAAGAAGAAACCGCAGGATGAAGCAAAACCTCCCATCCTGGACAACGTCGAACCCGACTTCCCAAGAGGTACGATTTATGGCATAGTTTTACTTAGTTTGTGATCGACCATGCACTGATTATTATGCGTCAATCCGTGGCAACATTCTGCAAAAAGCCTAAATTGCATCAATCTTCTTTGTTGTCTATTATTGTTTCTCCCCTCGTGTCATTCAGTTTTTCTTAGCTTGTCATTGGCCAACCATCAGTGACTGTTAGTGCTTCTGTGCATGGCAACATTCTCATCAGCATTAATTGTTTTTGTTGTTTGTTAGGTTTTCCTAGTTTTACATTGATCACTAGTGACTGTTATGCCTCGATCCATGGCATTGTTTTGGATACGGTTAATTGGTGTTATAATATTTTCTCAGTTTGTTTATTTTCTATCCATTGCAACATTCTGCATATAACCTATGCCAGCATAAATCGTCTTTGTTGTTTTAGTATTCCTTAGTTTTGTCATATATCAGCAGGGTCTCTTATTTTTCTATCCATGGTGACAATCTGAATTAAGTTTAATCAGCTTTAATCGTTTTCTCACCATGCCAGTGTTGGTGTTTTTGTGTTGTCAAAGGTGGTGCCCCCACCCTCACCCGTGAAGAGATACAAGAAGCTCGTGCGCAGGCTGAGGCAGAGTTCAAAAGTGAAGGAAGAGGCTGCAAGAAGGTCAAGAAGAATGGTCACCTATTAGATGAAAACAGAGTGTTCCTTGGAAAAGTACCTAAATTTGTGGAGCTTTTGCGCTACAAGGTAAATGTTTTTTGAGGCTTCAAAGTTGCATCATCAATTTGTTCTAGTTTTAATGCAATGTTGAACATTGAAATTAGTTGAAACAGAAAAAAGTTTAGGAGAATGCCCAATGTAATTGAAGAATAGACATCCACAAGGTAGCTCAATAAGCAAATCATTGGTAGTATTTTTCTATTGGACCTTATTTTAGCTAGGCTTTTGTCTTTCCCGTTTCAACCTTGTGAGAACTATTAAGTGGCTCACTTTTGGTGACTCTTGTATCATCCAACCCATGGTGTTCTTCTATTGGTGCTCATTTTGGTGAGGCTCATCTTTTGCCTTTTAACCTTGTTAGGACTATTAAGTGACTCACTCTGGGGTAGCTCTTGTGTCTTCTAGCCTTTTGAAATGATTGTATTATTGTTTTCATATCTTATGCATATTTAGAGAATATTGTAATATGATTCTATAGGCAGCTTGAAAGATTAATGACAATAAATTTTTGAACTATTGGAAACTTTTTGGGATGGGGGGAAGGGTCTTGGCACCTCGTAGTCAAAGGTCTTAAGCAAGCTAAAACCATTGGTACATTCAATTTGTGCTAGTGGTAATAAGAGATAGTTCCAACTAGAATCATATCTTTTCATAGTCTCACTTTTTGTTTTTTGTTCCTTTTTTTTTTGTGGTCTTTTCAAACTCGATCGATGGCAATGGTATTAAGGCGGAGTGCAAAAAGGAATGGTGCAAATGGGTTAGGGTGACAGTGCTAACCATAGGCGAGACAAGCTCCATAGGTATGTCCTACCCTTGATGTGCCCTAAACAATTACGGGGGATGTGTAGAGGGCTAGGGGACTAGGGACTAGGGACAGGGCCAGTCGACCAAGGTCACTGAGCGTACCTAATTTGGGGACCCCTAGGTGTCGTGTGGTGATTGTGAGTGTTTTTTTTTTTTTTTTTTTTTTTTCCACTTTTTTTAAAAAAAAGAATAACATAAGTGCAACCATTGCAATACGTTGAGGCTATCAGCCTTTCAATTGGATCGGAAAATGTCGAGATTCAAAGGCTACGAAACTAGATATTACAGCGATGATTGTGTCCCAGTCTCGTTGCTAGAGAAACAGTTGTTGAGATGATTGTGTCCCAATCTGTCCGTTGCTAGAGTTTGACCCAGAAAGAGAAAGTGGCCACTGATCATGCTTTGGGCCATGCGATGTGGGCGATCGGCAAGGGTGATTTTTGCTTTCGGCGGTGTGGCTTCATCATGGCTCTTTGTGAGGTTGGTGGTCTTGCGGTGACTTGGGCATTGAACACTTTCGTACAAAGACCTATGTTGTCCTGCACCACTTGACACTTCGTGAGAGTATATGCAAGTCACATGCATTAATTATAATGAACAGATGCAACACAAAAAGATATTACTTTATCAAAATCCTATGGTGTTGGCTGTGATGCATATCATCAGTGCTTGTAAAAGACATGCCATGGATTAGTAGTAAGGGAGGTTTGTACAGTTGCAGTTACTTCAAGAATGCTTTTAAATAGTTCATCAAATTCCCTCTTGTTTCTAGTTGCCTTCTTCTCTCTCGAGTACCCTGTGCCTGAGTGTTTGGTGAGGGCCTGCACGGCCGGGGTTGCCACCCCCCGGGCATGCCCTTGAGCCTTTGTTCTCCTGGCCTGGGAAGTCTTTGGCCTGCATCCAGGGGGCGGTGTCGCTTAGGGCCTCTTTTTGGTATGTACCTTTTAAGGGTAGGCACATATCGCTCTAGTGGAGGTGCTTGTGCCTTATGCTCCCTTCTACGGAGGAGAGCTTCCTTGCATGCCAACTGCATTGTGTGCTCCATGACGGCTACTGTGGGAAAATTTGCAAAATGTGAATCAAGGTTAGGCTTTGCGACAGAATAGAATTATTTACATGAAAGGGATTAAACAGTGGATTATCAAGCGCATATGAGAAGGAGGGGTGAGGTAAGGCATACAATGTTTGTTGTAGAGGGACGGCCCCCGTGATGATGTTCGTCCTGCCTGGATTTTGGGGCGTATTGCGTGGACTGGTTGTCATGGAGTGGAGCAGGGCTCGTCCTCGGAAGGATAGATCGAAAAGGGAAAAGGTGTATAGAAGTGGACGGTGCCTCGTCTACACCATCAGAGATGTTGGTCAGGGCTTCCTATGGCGGCAATGAGGGTTGCATGCCCTCCACGTGGAGGCGGGAATGGTCACACGACTTCTAGATGTGTGATGAGAGGAGACCTGAGCTGCTCAACGTGTCAAACCCAACTCTTCTCCCTGTGCTTGACTATCATTGCTTGTGTGTGTTGATATTATCTATACAAGGTTATAAAACTCATTGTTTATTTATGTACATATTTACAAATCCATGTCACTTCGTGAGGATAAAACCAATTGTAGAACTCAGGATTGTACTAGAGTGTGGCATACACATCCAGTACTCGTGGCAGCTTACTTAATAACAATAGATATTTTGCAACATCGAGTAGCATGGTACCTTGCCTGAGTCTATTGGCAACATGTAACTTCTCCTCAGTGATAACCTTATCAGCCAGAGAGTTCTCTTGGCTAGTTTCGGCTAAGTCCATATCCCGAATGGCAGTCGGTACTCGAAAGGAAGTCGGCGTCACATAGATTGGGTCTCTTTGAGACTGCCATTTGGCCAATCGCTCCTTTGAGACTGTCATAATTTGGGCTCCTAGTTCGGCCATTGTTACTCGGTTTTCAAACCAACGTTTTTCAAATTGACTTCAACCCTCTGATTGTCGCTTTAGTTGCTCTATCTCTAAGAGATTTGGTTGGCAGAGCACATTATTGAATGCCACAGTTAAGCGTAGTTCGTCAGCTTTCTCGTCAAAGACGAGTTGCATGCGTTTATGCGGGAGCCTGTCCTAGTGCTCATTAAGATATTCTTGCTCCTCCCAAGATAGGGGAAATGGCAAGTATTCATCAAGCTGCTCCTTAGGGAATGCACCCATGTCTGCAAGGACGTAGACACATGCGAATACTTTGAGTTTAGCGTCCAACTCAGTTAAGCATTCTGCGACACTTCTATGTTCAATGAGGGCTTGCTCAGTTGATATCTCTTGCAAGGTTCTAGGAGTTTTTCTAGGCTTAAGCATAGCTGGGGAGTCAGGCTTAGATGAGCAATATTGGTCAATGCTAGGATTGCTTATATTCTCGGGGTTTTTGTGTTTTTCCTGATGTTTTACTGTTATTATGTCATGGTTCTCCTCGGATGTGACTGGTATAGTCCTGTCACCTTGTTGTGATAGTATTGTATCCACTCTTGATTGGTCAATGCGAGTTCTGTTGTCGGTGGATTGAGTGTTGTAAGCAACCGTTGATGGTAATGGTTGCTCTGACTTATTAGAACATATGGATGCGTCTGAGGCTTCACTGTTGTTAGGAGAGATGGCAATGGGTTCATTGGTAGATGGGCTTGATGTTTTATTCCTCAGCTCTTTAGTGCTCTTGGTCTCGATCTTATTGGCATCTACCTCCACTTGCAACTGCTGTTGTTTCCGTTGTTTTGTCCTCTTTTTCTTGGGCAATTGCGGTGTCTCCTTTAAGGACTCAGGACCCTGAACTAGGTCAATTATTGATGTGTTTGGTTGGGCCTTAGCATTGTCTTTCTTTAGTGTGTGGTTGCGGCCTATTGAATAGCCTTGCTAGGTTGTGAGGGTACAACTGCCTCTCTTTTTGTAGAGTCTAGCTCTTCAGCTAATTCCTCTCTGTTTAGCTCCTCAAGCCTAGACTTTAGGTGCTTTGGAAGTGCTGGAGTTGTCAAGGATGTTGGTTGCGATACCGCCTCCATAGGTGAATGGCTAAGGACACGTTCCGCAAGGGGCATTGTCACGGCCAAGGGCTGTGACTGTTGTGATCCCTGATTGGAAGTGGTAATGGCTAGTTCAGTGGACTGGCCATTGTTAGTAGATTGCAGTGTCAGGTCCTTAGGCAGATCGGAAGTGGGTGTGCCTTTTGTTGCCCTTTGAGTATTCGCTTGTGCAGATCGAGCCTTAGTTGATCTAGTCACATAAGATTGCATAGGCATATCCTTGGGTCAAGAGCTACAGGTGGTGTCATGTCCCATCTCTTGGACCTTTGGAAGCTTAGATGGAGATAGAGATTGGGATTGAGCAGCTGCACTTGACGACTGTTGTTGTGCTTCTTGTGTCCGTTTCGGGAAAGAGGGTGTAGGAGACTTGGGACTCCTAAGTGGCTCTGACATTGACTGGACGATTTGCTCGTGGTTGTTAGATGATTCTGCCATTTGCTTTGATGAGCAATCACCCTTACCATGAGCAATGTTGTGCCTATGATGCTCGTTATCCTCTTGGGAAATCAAAGGCTCCTTAGGTACTAGTGGCTTTTTCTTACCCTCAACGATTAGTTCTAATATCTGCTCGTCAAGTACGCTAGGTTGAAGATCTACCCTTCGAATAGTCCCATTTGGTTTCTTGATTTCGATCGTGAGGGGCTCGGTCACTCCAATGTTTTTGACTCGAGACTTCGTTCTTTGCTCTTGATACGGTCTGGCCTTCAGCTGATAGAGGAGGTTTAGCATGGGGTTTTGGTATCCAAATCCATCGGTTACCTGCGTAATACTCTTGAGCACGTAGCAACGCTTTAGATATCCATCTCGGCGTTGTGCTGGCTCTCCACTGATACCTTCGTCTATAAGGCTTGGGCTTTTTTGTGGGTCTTCTACGATAATTGTAAGTCAAAAGCCCGTCCTTGGCATTGTCTCCTGACCTTCTTGTTTCAAGCATGGCCTCACTTACTGGTTCTCTCTGTTCAACATGCGCTTGTACAAGTCCTTGCTCTCATTACTAGGCTTACTTGGCATGTCAGAATGTTCCTTGTCTTTCCCTCGAGGTTTGATGAGGTCACCCTTACTAAAGGTTGTGATTATCCTCACTCCTGGTAGTGTCAAGTGTATCCTCTGCGCTACATAGTCGGCCTCACACTTGGTCGTTCTTTTGAAGGGTCGTCCAAGGAGGGTTTCCTTTCCACAACTAGCACTATTTGGAGGGACATGGAATAGGATAGGCAAGCTTTCAGTTTCAATAGTTTCAAGGATTTTGCACTTTCCTATGAGTGCTTGTGGGTATCCCTCGTATGGACTAATAGTTGCATTAGTCAGTGTGAGCTCTGGTTGGCATAGCAGAGTCTATACTTCATAGGTCAGGATATTAAAATTTGCCCCTTCATCGATGAGAGCATCGACACTATGCTCTCTTTTTGTGGTGAGTTTGACCCTAAGATAAGCAGACGGTACTATGTCTTTATCTTCCGGGTCTTGGCTTATAAATTTAAGCCTTCTAACAAATGCCCTTGAGTCCCCAACTGCACGACCAGATGTGGATTCTCCACTGATGTCTTGGATTGTCAGTGCAGTGCTACTCAAGGTGCATCTATTGTCAGGATTGTCATGTCTTGTCATCCTTGCAGTTGTAGCTTGATGTTGTTCCGTTCCGTTCTGACTAGATGCAATTTGAATGTAACCTAGACGTGTTTTTGTGGTGTGGCCTTTTTGCCCTTATTGGCTAGATTGGCCCATTGAGGTTCTAGGGTCTCTATTTGTCTTTGTTTGGGTATGGGCTTTTGGTTGCTGTTTTGCAAGTGAGAATCTATGCTTGTGTAGAGTCATTACTACGCTAGGATCTAATTTGGAGGACCTATCACGGCGCGCGTTTTCTCTCGAGCCTACTTGGGGAAGGTGCGGAGGGGGCAGAGCTGCAAGGGTCCAAGGGGGGCAGTCCCCCGCCGTTACGGTAAATGCCATGCGCGATTTGAAGGACCGTTTATAGCCAAGTTTTGAACTACTTGCTCTAGATTTCAGCCCAGTGAGATCTATGATGTGGTTTCGACTCTATATGGTCTCTTGATCAGTTTTAGGGTCTATATGTTAAAATTAAAAAAAATTCAAATCCGGCCCAACAGGTCCGAATTGCAAGGGCCGAATGTCTGAGCCGGCCCGTCCGAATAGCGGAGAGCCGAATTTGAAAGGGCCGATTGTAAGTGGTCCGAATGTTAACTTCAGCGAGTCCGAGTGCGGTTGTCCGAGGGCCGATCCTGGGACTCGGCCCAGAATCGCCGTTACTCGGACAGGCCGAGTGTGATGCTTTTTTCGTTGGACTTCCAAGAATTCGTCGCGTCGAGTGATTGAGGCCTTCCTACCTGCTGAGCACCTCCAGATCCAAGCTACTCATGTAGGGGAAGGTGTGGAATTACCTGTGCTGGACAAATAACTCCTAGATGACAAGATCGAAGCAGGTCCACGCAATGAAGCTCTCTCCCTCTCTCCAGCTCTCTTGAAACCTTGCAATGCAAAATGTGGCATTTCTTGCCACTCCTGGCCCCTTATCACCCTGCCCATGCCTGTATTTACTTTAGTCTTGCTTCCCTTACTAATATTTAATGCAAAATTTCATTTTTTGCCCTTTTCCCTGTTTCAGCCTGTTATACAGCAACAAAAAACCCTACTATGTGCTCCAATGTTTTGCCCCTATCCTTCCTAAATGCAAGAAAATATCATAAGGGAAATACCTACACTACATGCTTTCCCAAGTTCAAAAACCAGAAACCTACTTGCTAAGGAGATCAAATACCTCTTCAAACTCCCTTGCTTCCTACCTACCTACCTCAAGCACCGGCTTGGGGAAAACCCTACTTCAATGCTCGATTCAAAGCGCGCAAGCGCTTAAGGCTTGAATCCGTTTGTCTCGACAACTGAACCAAAATGTAGTGGGAGCTCTCGCTCGACCGCCAAGATCCACGGACTGCTTACTGCTTCAAGCGTTCCAAGCCGAGCACTAATGGCTACCTCTCACATAGCTGACGTGCCATCCATATCTACGGGTGTAGTGAGCTTACTTCCATAGCGATCAAGTTACCTCCTCTTCCGCGCACTCCGGTAGCTCCACAATCCAAGTGCAAGCTTTAAGCAAGCTCCACGCTCCAAGCTCCATTGGCGCGAGCAAGACAAGAGAAGAGATGAGAATATAAGAAGAGAGGAGGAGATGGAGAGCTTCTCCTCCCCGGTCCCTCACCCTCACACACTCACTCCCTCGCACTCTCACACTCCCTCTCTTAAGGACAAGCTCAAGCTAGCAAGAAGAAGAAGAAAAAGAAGAAGAGGAGAGCCACTTTTGACCACGCATAAGAATGAGTTTCTCATTCACTTTTCAACTTTATATACAAAACCCTAAATCCCTTTTGGGCGGTCATCCCCTTATCCCCTTTTTTACATGGCCGGCCGTGGCCTAGGCTCTTTTTCCATCGGCACTCTTAAAATAAATTATGGTGCGCCCTGCGTCTTTTTTACAAAAGTATTGACTTGCACTTTTTCTTGTGCACCTTTCTCCTTACTTTAGGACTTTTCTGCACTTCTTATGTTTCCACATTCTTCTTGGCGTGCCTTCGTCTTCTTTTTCACTTTTGCCTTGGCCTTGTCTTCTACTTTAGATTTTCCGGCTTTTTCACCTTGTTCGTTTGAGGGTTAACAACCTCAAAGAGGCCAGGGGATTGGACCAAGGGTACTCAGTGTGACTGCCCATGGGCCTACCAAGTCCTACAAAGGCTGATGGAAACAACAATGGACTTGGCTTTTTTTTGTGGTTGTTTGAAAAGTATTTTGAAAATACATAAGTAAGATAGGGGCAGCCGCCAATTAAGTGACAGATAGGAAAAGATTAAGAGAGTTTTAAACCCAAGTCATTCACAGAACTAGCAAGCCAATCCCTCACACTGACTAGGATAAGTGCTTAAGGATGATAAAAGTGTGTGTGTGTGTGCCAATCGTGTGGTGAATATATGTAGAGGCAAAAAAGATGATGGTGGGCTTAGCAAGACAAACGAAGCAAGCAATCAAGCATGGATAGGGAAACAACCTTTTAGGAAAAGTGCCATGTGTTATGCCACGAATATGATGGATCCTAGAGTCGACCACTCCAAAAGACTGAAGAGGGATAAATGCGCATAGAGGCCGGTTGACCGCTTTGGTCAAAATGTCTACAAAATTATTTGATAAAGGCACAAACTCTAGGCGAATAGTGCCTAGCTCAACCCGTTCTCTGGAAAAATAAAAGTTGACTCCCACATCCTGTGTCTGTGGTGTGATGATCGGATTGCCCGCAAGGGCAATGGCACTCTGGTTGTCATAGTAGACAATTGTGGGAGAGTCATATGGTAAATGAAGTGCCGCTAGTAGACTCCTCAGATAGATGGCCTCAGTAGTGCCATCAAAGAGAGCCCGGTACTTAGTCTTGGCCGCAGCCACCGTCTCCTGCTTACATGTGGACCAAGAAATGGGAGTTGTGCCCAAGGTAAAGAGGTAGCCGCCATGGGAACGCAGGATGTCAGGATCTCCTACTCAACCAGAATCAGTGTACCCCTGCAAACATAAACCAGAACCATATGTTAGGCCATAAGAAAATGTACAGAGCACACGAAGACATGCAATGCAATGTGACATCCTAGGTGTTGTAAAATACCGATTGAGTATACTAACTGAGTAAGCCAAATCTGGCCTAGTGTGAATTAACCAAAGAAGTTTTTCTACAACAGAGCGATAGGTATGGTCATCGAAGGGCTGTCCTAGGGTATACTTCGACAAGTGGACAATAGGATCAAGAGGCGTGGCCACTGGCCGTGTCTGATCCGTAATGTACTGGTTCACGAGTTGAAGTGCGTATTTTTGCTGTGACATAAAAATACAGCCCCCAGAACGAACAACCTCCATCCCCAAAAAATAGGACAACAAACCAAGGTCTGTCATTTTAAATGTAGCTTGAAGCTTAGCCTTAATTTCTACTATGGCAACAGAATCTGAACTTGTTATGAGTAAGTCATCAACGTATAGCAGGATATAGCTAACCCCCTCTGTAGTAGATCGAACATATAAGTTCGGGTCATAAGGGGTAGAATGTTATCCATGAGTCTGTAAGAACTCATCCATCCTATGGAACCAAGACAGCGGCGCTTGCTTCAGCCTATAAAGAGCTTTATGCAAGCGGAATACCTTATTCCTTGGGTTGCCAGAAGAAAAGCTTGGTGGTTGCTCCACATAGACCTCCTCCTTGAGAAAACCATTTAGGAAGGCACTCTTGACATCCATCTGATGTATCGGCCAACCGTGGTGAGCGGCTAGTGCGACTAGCAACCAAAAGGAAGTCAACCGTGCAGTAGGGGCAAAGGTCTCTTCATAATCATTACCATGATTTTGTCGAAACCCTTGCACTACAAGGCGAGCCTTGTACTTGTCTAAAGTCCCATCAGCTTTTAGCTTAGTCCTAAAAATCCACTTTGTCTCGATGACTTTCTTGTGGCTCGGACGATCTTCCAATGTCCAAGTTGCATTTCGGTCAATACTCTCAAGCTCCTTCTCCATGGCCGCTCGCCATTGAGGGTGCTGAAGAGCCTCCTGCCATGTATCCAGCTCAGAATGCGCTATGTAATAAGCTGTAAACAGCGACGCAAATGATGCATGAGGAGCAGGCCGAGCGGATATTGTTCGCTCCACATCAGCTCTCTTTTATGTGTGATATTTGTGTGTTAGAGTCTTGGTAGCCTTTCATTTGTGTCTGTTTTTTTCTTAGTTGACCGGATGGTCTGATGTAAATATTGCTACTTAATTCAATGATCTTCACGAGAGAGAGAGAGAGAGAGAGAGAGAGAGAGAGAGAGAGAGAGAGAGAGTAATTTGGCCTCTAATGTACAGAGACACATTGCCCGGCTTAAAGGTCTCTTGCATTGGCAGATAGATCTCACTCTGGCATGCGGACTTGCTCCCTCGAGAGGACTTGCTTCCCTAGCATATGGCAATTTCCTCTGGGTCTTTGCCATGATTTGTGTAACTTTTTCGTGGCTTAGTACTGGGATTTTCCACACGTTGGCCTAGGGCCCTCGTGTATTTTGTAATCATGTAATCATGTAATCTTGTCCCCTTTTTTTCGTAATTAATACAATTACCTTTTACGAAAAAAAAGAGAGTAATTTGGAGATCAAGGAGTGGAAGAGGAGAGCAAAAGAAAATAGGAGTTTGGAATATGAACATAACCATATACACAAAAACACACCGAGGCAAAGGCAAGCTAGCTACTAGATGTACAGGGGTACAAGTGGAAAAGTGTATTTCGTCCACAAGCTAGAAAGCCTTGTAGCACTAGAAGCTCTTTTGTGGTAGTTCCTTTTTTTTTTTTTTTGTGGGGAAAAAAGGGGGGAAATGGGATGAATGATGGCATACTTTTTGAAGAGCATCTCAAGCATATCGTGTAGGTGATGCACAAATATGAAGACCCACGATACATGTGGATCAGGATACACACAATGGGATCACATGACATCATCACAATATGCTACTTTCCCCTTGCAAACTAAGATTGGAGATATGTTAGCTCAAGGATGTATTATTGATAGGGGACTTCAATGCATGGACTCGAGACAGATAGAGTGACTTTTACATGCCAGAGTGTTACGTTCCTATACATCCGGAGGGGCACTAGTAGCATTGATCAAAGTGGTCATGAAGTGATTTAGTGCAAATGCACTAAGGACACTTCGGAGTTAGGACTCCGAGTCCTAACTATAGAACTCAAGGCCCTATTGAGCACATTTTTATGTGATCTTGGACTCTAGGCTTGTTGGGCCCACACATCCATACACCGGGATGGTGTGGTTGGTGATATGGGACCAACCCTTGGCATGTGGTCATGGCACGGAGTGCTACTAGCTTCTAGGCTCGAGGGTGAGCCCATTTGGCTCTACGGTTGGGAGATGAGTCTAATGTCTTCACTGTGAGCATAGCTTGTGCAGGTTGGATCCTAGGGGGACATTTCATTGGTATCAGAGCATCAATCTACAATTGGACACGAGATCCGATGACGTGCACAAAACCACTTTTGCCCACAGAGCCGTGATGGTTCACACCTTACATGTACACCTTTATCTCATTAAGGGTGGCATGGGACACTGCTAGCAAGAGGGGCATGCATGAGGGGCACATGTTACAAGTGGTGGATATGATGGCAAGGTATTCTTCTTCGATACTCATACCCGAGTTTTGTGTTGGGGCAATGCTTGTGAATAAGGATTTTCGGTGGTTTTGACGATCGGAATCCGAGGAGCTACCACTCCAAGGCTATGGCAGATTGACGCGACAAGCTAAAACCTTGTGGCCTAGATAAGCATTAAAATTTCAATGGACAATAATTTTGTATTTAAGGATAATTATATCATAAATTTTAATGTTAGTGTGACATTAAATGTTAGTATCACTTAACATTTAATGTTTGCATTAAGGTTATCATTAATTTTAATGCTAAGATTATGCTTTTTGTTAGAGCAAGCATTGCTATTAATGCATATGAAGTGTCGAGGGAAGAAAAATACTTAATTCGTGGAGAGAGAATGACTAACAAACACTCATGGACAGAGGAGAACTAGGACCAATCGTGGAGAGCAAGAAACATTGTTTTGGAGAGTTGATGAGAGAGTTGTTCTCTCTTTGCAATCGATTACACACACACACAGAGAAGCATTTCATTTAGTTGATGCTTGGTGGAGGTGGGACATCACTTGTGCATAGAGGAGGAAGAGTCAAAAAGAACAAGAATAATCATCAATGAGATGAAGCATGTTTGACTATGTGGAGTCAAACGGACTCTTCGTCTTCGGCAAACAGACTACATATAACTCCATGGTAGGATCATGCCTTCTCGACTATTAGACATCGTATTTCACGCATTGGCGTGGTGCTCAAGGGTTGGTTGAACCTTCGTGTTGACTAACTTGTGCTTCTGAAAGACCAGCATGACGTCTAAAGTGTTCCATTTCCTCTTCGATTTTTATTAGCTTTGCGCCAAACATTTTGTTTAACTCGTTTGGTCTAAGGTCCTTCAAGTTTTGAAAGTATCTAGCATCCAAATATAGCACTTCATCTTGAGATCTAAGTGTTTCATAGGTTGCATAGCACCAATGTCACTGAGGTTTTGCAGCAATCATTATTGTATCTATATACTACATGCTTCCCCTCCTTATGTACCTCTTGTGAATAAAACTATGGAGTAGTTGCTAGGGTTTGCGTTGAGGAAACACATTGTATGACCACAACAGAAATACAACGATACAGATACAGACATGCAAAAGTCAAACCCTAAAAGCAAAACTCAAAACTCAAACATAGAAACAAACACAAGTAGAAGGAGAAAGAAAGAACATGACTTTGAAGTGTATGAAAACTGTAAATGAATGAAGAGTGTATAGAGTGCCCAAGGGTAGAGCAGTAATATTGGAGAGTGATGTCCACTAGAGATGGATCCCAAGTACTATAACCACTAGTTGGAGATTAGAGAGTGCTAAGTAATGAAGGGCAACAGACTGGTCAACAAAAAACAGTAGTCGGAGGCTGAAATTTGGTAAACCTAGCAGTCTACCACTAGAGAAGGCTGAAAACTGATCACCCGAGATAGAGAAGTGGTAGGTGACAATAGGAGAGAGGTTTTGCTGATGTAGGTGGCCTGCTGGACAGCAAAAACGTAGGCATTGCAATAGTCGCATGGTGGGAGAGATGGCAACAGCTTGAAGCTTCTGGCACCAGTTGCTGAAAACGCAGGTTAATCGGGTGCTATGATGATGCAGCAAATGGAGACCTCCAAGTAGTAGGGCGATGGTTGGAAATAGACCGCCTAGGCCTGGACGTGATGGGCTGCAGTTGGTGATGGTTGGACAGTAGATGGTAGGTGGCCGATGGCTGAAATCTGCACGGTAGATTGAGAAACTTGCACATAAGGATGAAGACTGAATTGGGTCGACCTATCTATCGATAAATGTGGATGGACCCTCCCAAATTAGGGTTTCATTGAAACTCTCTTGAACTGCACACCGTTTCTGCTTTTTTCATTAAATAAGCATGCTTTGGTGCTGTTTAAGAGGCTAATCAGCATGTAATGCATTTTTAAGCTCAACACCTCCAATATATTTGATGCCATTTTTTTGTGAAGAAGAGTGTTTGTTATCCACCTTTTTAAACTTTAGCGCGAGGATCCATCCTCTCTTATCCATTGGGTCCTCCACCTGGCATGCATCCAGAGTTGTGGCATTCCATTTTTTCACCTCCCATTTTTTCACTCAAGGTTGTGGCATTCTCTCATGGGGTGCTTGAGTTTGGAGTGTTCGAATTTTCTGTTTTGCTTCTTGTTCTATGGTAGTGTTCATCATTTCTTTCTTTGTTTGCATGGCCTCCTTTATTTGTTTTGCAGCCGCAATCTATTGAGCATCTTCTTTGGTGACATGTTCCACCCTTACCATCTTCTTTTTTGCACCTTTAACTAGATCTTCCCTGGTATGCATATGTCATTTCTTTTTCCAATTCCCATGTAGCTGGTGGTGGCTTTTGTATATCAAGTCCTTTCTTGTATGCTGTAATGTCCTTCTTGCAAGCATCTAGCTGAGATTTCAGTTTAGCAGTCTGTTATACATTTATTGGCATGCTTTTTCTAAGTTTTCATTTCATTCTTCGAAGCTGTTATCCAATTCCACCATGTTGTCTATCATTTCAACTTGTAATTTAGCCTTTATTTCACTATATTTTTCATTTTCCACTCACAAATGCATGTTTTTATGTGTGTTTTCATCTCTAGCAGTAGTTTATCATATATTGATGCACACATTTCTTTAACCTCGACTCTTACGAGAGACTTCATGTTATCTAGACCCCCTTGTATGTTATCTTTAGTATTTTGCTAACCTTGGAGCATCTTGTGATGCTTCTAGGGGTGGATGCATAATGTCTCCGTCTCTAGTAAAGCTTTGTTGTGGCATGGAAGGATTGCTCTCATCAAGAATAAACTTTGAGATTTTGGTAGGTCTTTCTTTACACTCGATAAATTTTTGGGTTTTCTTGGTGATACTATTTGTGCCTTGGATCCATCCATGTTTGCACTTGTATGAGAAAGAAAGAGAAGGTTATATTAATGTTTAGGGAAAATCAAGTACATCAATTGTCATTTGCACATTCCACTTCGAGTGCCAAAAGGCATAGTCAACTGGAAAACTAAAGAAGGAAAAGTAACGCCCTCTAAGATCAACCTATCCTATAAGGATAGGAGTGCAATATATCAAAAGATCCATCTACATATTTTAGATGGTCACTTCCTTTTTTCTTTGGATGTGTTGAACTTTGCAATGATCGCTCTACCTTTTTGTAGACCACCCATTTTCACTATCTTCAAGCTTCGTGTACTTTGGCCAATTCTTTTTTTCCGGTTCATGAGTTGGGTGGGTGTGAGCTCATTTGCCATCCATATATTGGTTCCTTGCAAGAATCTAGTTTTGTTCATTGCCTTTATCTTTTCTTGCATTGTTGTATATCATAATACTAGATGCTTTCATTTGATTGTGATTCTGGGATCTCCAATATAGATCAAGGGAATAGACTTACACACCTTTCTTTGTGTGTGTGTGTGTGTGTGTGAGAGAGAGAGAGAGAGAGAGAGAGAGAGAGAGAGAGAGAGAGAAGACTAACTGCTGGCTTGATCAGATTGATGATGAGAAGAATCGGGTATATCTAGGAATGAAGGAAGCCTACTTTAAAGGTGTGGAAATTCCAGACCATGGCAGCAATCAAGACACTTCTGAAGTATCTGAAGAGGGAGCAGGTACACATCCTCATATATTTGAGGCGGAGGATCTTGTTGGGAGCATCCAAGAGAGAACAGTTGGGGAATCTATATTACAGTTCGAGGAGGAGTGTGTGCCTCAGTATGGAACAGTAGATATGTTGGCACCTCCCTTGGATGTAGTTTTAGATAGTGATGACGGGCTTGGGGAAGACAATGATGTTAAGAAAGAAGACATCAGTGCCCATTCAACTGGTGAGATCTCAAATAAACCAAACAAAAGAGCAAAGAAGAGATTGAAGGAAGACAGGTAAGCCTGTTGAACTGCAGTTGTGTAGTTTGTGCTAATAAATTCTTTTCGAAGTGTTCAAGTTTGCTTGAACTTATGGGATGTTGGTGTTCTGCTGTAAGAACCAATTTGAGATCATGAATAAGGTCTGATAAGCAACTTCCAAATTTCTCACATAAAAGATGTTTCTTTGAACCTATAGTCTGCTTTGCTGTACATATGAATTTAGTATATGAACAAGGTTGAGAAGCAATTCCTGAATCCTGACACAAGAAATGTTTTCAATGCCACCAGAACACTGAACTAAATGCATTGGTTCTTCTTGAAGCTAATCTTCCAGCTGTAGCTCTTCTCCAAATAGTGCATAAATGGATTGATGACTTTTACGCATAGTGACCTTTTCTTTGATACTTGTAAAACTTTTCAGCCCCTTTTATATTTCAAAACTCTAAATAAGACAAAATGTATGGCCTGTCTCACTGGTCTGGTTTTCGATCATTCCCCGTTTAGGGGAAACAAAACAGATTTTTTGAACTATCTGTAAGACGAAATAATTTACGCGGTTATTTGCATGAAAATCAACAAATTCGTCTTGTTTACTGATTTTAGCTACCTTTGCAGATGTCAGTCTCCTCTATGGAAAATTTTTATACTTCTGTTTCACGTTTCTTGCTTTTGTGTTAAATCATTGACTGTTGGCTATGCTAGTACATTGCACCTATATCGAGTGATGTCACTAGGGGGCTGATGGCATATATTAGTGGCTATTTTCCTAGGTTCCCATGGGTTCTACAAGTTTTGTATACCTTTCTGCTGGGTTATGGTGCATGTGTGTAGTATCCATGCCCAGTTCAAGCATATATTAAAAGGAAAAATTGTGAGTGTTTCGGTCAAACGAGTGCTCTTCTATGAAGAGAAAACTATACATTGAGTGTGTGGAGTAACCGGTTTGGTAAATAGAGAATAAGACTAAACTTAAGTTTTTGGTAATTAGAGAATAAACCTTTACTTAGGTACTCTTTGCTTTTGCTCTCATGATTGTCTACTAGGGATGGCCCCCACCCCAAAAAGAAAGAAAGAAAATAACATTATTGAACATCCCCTAGTTTGGTTATGGATATTTATGTTCAATTGTGGCCACCCTAAAAAATGTCTTTCCATCTTTGAAGACCAACATGTGGACATTATTGCTACCTATGCCTTGCATGAAGCAACTAGGTTAATGCCTGTTGAGGCCAAGATGTTGGGTATGGAGCTTTGCAAGTGATACTAGCAGGCGATGCATAGTACCCCGAAACGGCATTCGGGGTTGCCAAAATGGACCGGCCATTTCGGACCGAAACGGAAACGGCAAGGCAGTCTGCGGTCCGTTTTGGGGTTGTCCACTAGCTCCCGTTGCCGCCGCCGCCGCCTCCTCTTTCTCTTCTTCTTCTTTCTTTTCTACTTGCTCTCCTCTCCTTATTCATCTTCATCTTCTTTTTCTTTTTCTTCTTCTTCTTCTTTCCATTACCTAAAGGCTAATCATGGCGCCAGATACATATTGGCAGCACGTCACTCCAATCAAGGGATACGAGGGCTCCGGCGGATCAAAGAAGTGGCGATGCAACTATTGTGGATTGGAGAAATCGGGGAGCGTAAAGGGTGTGAAAGACCACTTGGCATGCGTTCCCAACAAAGACATCGGGCCTTGCTGTCCAAACTACAGTTGCCAATTGTTCATTGATATTGATACTTATTACTAAGTAGTTATTAGAGTCTAGAGACTAGCACACAATGCTTAGTGCTCACTGGACTTTGGAGTTTTGACAGATTATTCACATGACGTAGTTACATGTATCATTGTATCTTGATTTCACTTATTATGCATCCTGATTCTTGTTCCATTGTTCTTGATGTTAGTCTCCATTGTTCTTGATGTCAGTCTTTACTGCTCTTTAGATCATAGATGATTCATGAGTCATAAATTATAATTCATTTTGTTACCTTAAGTTTTGAAAATTGAGTCTTGACTCTTCAATCTTCACTTGTGAGTTGCGACATGTGTAATGAATCATGATTTCAATCATATGACATGAAGACTCAAAGTTTTGTATGAAATTTGGGTACATGTTGTTGTAGGCATTGATATATTTACATATCCACATAATAATGTATTTATTTTAGTGTACAATCCAGAACGCCGTTTTCCCGTTTCCAAAATTTGGCCGAAACTCCGAAACTCCGGTTTTTTCCGTTTCCACTTCTCCCATTTCCAAAACTCCCCTGTACTATGAGGCTATGACAGATGGAACTCCACAGAGAGAGAGAGAGAGAGAGAGAGAGAGAGAGAGAGAGAGAGAGAGAGAGACTCTTGCAAGTACACAAGGTGAAGTAGGATGAATAATGGTTGATTGATTGATATGAAAGTACAATTGATTGAACCTCAATTTATAGGCTAAGGTGTGTATCTAACCGTTTGACCCATATTCAATGCTAAAGTGGTGCAAAAGTTATTTACATCTAAACACATACTTTTACACTAATGTGTGGTCACATATGGGGATAAATATAACTAACAAATCCCCTTCAAGTCATGGATGGTTGAACCTATGACATGAAACATAGAGAAAAGAAAATGGGAAGGTCTTACCTCAGAGAGATAGTATCTAATCTTGTCTTGCATTTGTTGATTCATGAGCAGATTTTGGGGTTCGGTGGTCTACATCTCGATGTGGTTTGGTGTATAATGCTTTCATGTTCTCTATGACTTAAGTGATGTTCTGATAGAGATAGAGGTGGTGCAATGGCATGAGGAAGATATCGTAGAGGCAAGAGAGGATTGAGGTGCTCTGAAGTCTAGAGAGCGATTGGAAAAGGAATGGATGGTAGCGGTGTTAGTTATTTTCTACCTTCGTGTGTACACACACATTATTGTGTGTAAAAGTACGTGTTTAGGTGTATACACCATTTAGACCACTTAGCATTAAATAAGGGTCCAAGTATTAGGTACACATCTTAGCCTATATATTCAAGCCCTATCAGTTGTACTTTCATCTCACTTATCATTAATCAATCTATTTCTTTTAGTTGGTGTACTTGTAAGAGTTCTCCCTTTTTTTTTCATAATAGGTAATTGTATTAATTATGAAAAAAGTATAGTATTCAAGTTTACAAGGTGCAAGATGGATCTAGGCCATCATGTAGAAGAAGATACAAAGTCACGACAAGCAAAGAAGATTGCCATGTGCAAAGGAACTAAATCCTTCCAAGGGAGAAGATTAGCATACCATATAAGATCTAATTACCAATGCAGGAGGCCCTTGATTCTCGCAACATGCCCTTGAACACATGCAACTGAATCAAAGAGGAAAGCTTTCTTCATGATCCAATCATGCCAACAATCCCAAAATCTGAAAAAATGAAATCATAACCTTGCATTTAGAAGGTGTCTTATTTCGTTAGCCCTCCATTACAGCCATCTTTCACGAGACCTTCGATTAATGTATACCCCAAGTAGCATTGGCTTTATCTACCAGCCAACGATGATCTTTAATCATAAGATGGTAAACCTAGTTAGCTGAAGCCTTTTTGAAGGGTAAGACAGTTAGGAAGATTGCAATCCTACTAGGGACGATCAGGGACAAGTACAAGAAAGGGTTGCATAGGTTGTAGCTTCTTGTCTAGTTGACCCCCATCATGCGTTTCGTGGCACTATGGCCGAACATGACCTGGCTTCCCACAATAATGGCAAGTCAATGCAGACTTATGGCCATGTGACTCACTGCAAGACTGTCACACGAGTGGAAACAAGACTTCTGAGAGTCTCTCCCATGGTGGTCATTACTGCTTTTAGTATCTTTATTGCCTCTGATTGTCAAAGCATGAGAGTTACAGGAAGCATAACATTCTTTTTGTTAACTTCTTTATTTGATAATGCACCCTCTATATCTTGCAATTTCAGTCCATTTGCACATATAGCAGTATCAAATGTTTCCCATGATTCAAGCAATGTAACTAGCAAGAAAAATGGTGGAAGACTCTCTTTAAAGTCACTTCTTTGCGATGACAAATGCTTAAAAATAGAATGAAACTCATTTAAGCGGGCAGACATGGAAGTCTCCTCCTTCATATGAAGATCCATGGGTGGCTTCAGCCAATATATCTGAGAGGCAGTGCTTTGCTTATCATAAATGTTATGGATCTGCTCCCATAACTACTATGTAGTCTGCCCTTTCGAGACAACATTGTAGAATACTTGCTTAGAGAGTGACAAAATGATTGTAGATTTACATAAGTCATCCAAATCATCCCAATCCTCCTCATCAAAGCCTTCAGGCTTTACACGCTCATGTCATGACAGTTTAATCTGCAATCTCTGCACCAAAACTTGCCATATCTGTGCCTTCGAGTAGTTGTAGTTAGTGCCATCCAATTTTTCAATGTCGAAGATAGCACTATTATTTGATCCACAACCCATCATGTCAGCAAATAAAAGCACATTACAAGAAGACGTTCTGCTGTAAATGATTGCAAAACAGCCCCAAATCATAGCGAAGACAAGGTCTAAACGGAAGAAAACACCAAAGTGTAGAACTATCCACTAAGTGTCAATAATGAACTATCAAATCAAAGCATGAGCTCTCATAAAGAATGTATAAACCTACAATTACAGCATTGCTGTAATAAATGTAGCAATGAATCCAAGATCAATTGTGGGCAATCGATCAAGAGAATCCAAGCTCCCATTGCTAGGTATATCGTGCAACAAACGAGATATGTAAGAGCAGCTAGTAGTAAAGATGTATACAACTTGTACCAAGATCTATCATAACCTCAATGTGTTAATAAACCATACATGTAGTAGGCATAGACATCATTCATGTAGTAGGTCTCTAGGGTAATAGAAGAGAATTGCCAAATACACAACCAATTGAGGAAAAGGTAATGTAGCTCAATACATAGCCAAGAAGCATATATACATCACTGACATTATGTTGTTAGAGATAAGGGCTGGCATCCAAGACATGTAATCAAATCAGCCACTAAAGAGTAACTGCATCCAATAAGTATCAAGAGAGCATGTATATAGCTCAATGAGTTCCATTGTCTCAATGAAGAAGCTCAAGCTTAATTATTCAATTCAAAGCTCAATGCAAATATCCAAGTGAGAAAGACAACTGAGAAAGACAAGTTCAATAGATCATATACATGACATCCGAGCATCCAAGATACATGAAGCATAAGCAAGGAGCATAAAACCCAATAAAATCTTCAAGGCTGTAATTGTGTGAGCCACTTTAGCAACCAAAGCATGTAACCACAGCCAAGATGAATGCTACCAAGCTCAAAATTGAAGCTCAAAAGCTCTCAAGAGCATATCCAAGCAATTAGCTAAAGGCTAAGCATCAATACATCCCAATGAGTACCCAAATAGCATCAAGTAGCAATAAGCATTCAGTTTCCTTGATAAATGGCTTACTGCCCTGTGTATTACAGCAGTGACAGCTCAAAACACCCCAGAAAGCATCTTAAGACATCACCCAAGCATCCTTTAATATCCTAACACCAAATACATGAAGTGTATGAGCAATAATGGATCCCAAACACTGAAGAGATGTTACCCTAGACCTGTATACAGCAGGTTTGCTGTATATTCACAGCAATGGGTGAAGATATACACCTCTAAAGTGTGCCCAAGCAGAACCAAGAATGCCAAGAAGGGTGCCCAATGCATTGCCAAGTATCCGGGAGGTCAATCGGGAGCTGTCAATGCTAGGGAGATGGCCTGGAAAAACAGGCCCAAACTGGGCTGTTCATTCTGATCAGTCTGCTGCAGTTAATGGCCACACTAGAGCACTTGCTAGTGCTCAATCAATCCTTTGGAAGTCCTTGGGCAAGCTAGAACAAGTCTGGAGAAGAGGGAGGCTCAATAGAGCTGATGCATACCTCCGGTGTATGAACCAAGGGTTGCCATAAAAGCTTCAAGTTGTAGGTATTCGAATTGGGGCTGAAGCAATGGCAGGTGAAGCTCCTCGACCTTAGCTCCGATACCAATTGAAGGGAGAAGCCTGAGTGGAAGCAGGAGCAAGCGGAAGTGGAAGCACGAGAGGTGTAAGCTATGAAGGATGGAGCAAGAGAGTGAGAGAGAGAGACTCAAGATGTGGGAACTCCAACAATATGAATGTGTGACCGGCCTTCCCTTGTTCATTAGTCACTGAAAAAATAAAGAATAACGTGTACATGTGTGTGGGTATTGTAAGTGTAGTGCATACACGGATGGTGTAGACACATGCACCTTTACCCCCAACAAATGGTTGCTCAAAATTCTGTCTCAATAAGAAAGTTTGATTTAGCCTTGGACAATAAAACTTTTAATGTACATTTTCTGGTCTCACATCTAACGTTTCATTGACCTGAGGAAATAAACCATTTTCTTCGTCTTTCTAATGTCATAGCTCACATCTGCAATAGCCATGGATGGTCACGAGTGCCCAAATATCTAGGTGTAAGTTCAAGTTTGGGCATTTGGTCTACCTGTTTGTTGCCTTAATGATGCTTTCATCTTTCTATGAACTAAGCCATCAATTTGCAACTTAGAACGTAATGAAAGGGTTAGGGGATGCTCACTTTAAGATGCCTTCTTTGATTTGAATGTTGGTTCATGTTATTACTTAGGAGACATCATTAGTGGTACTGCATGTTAGATTCAGAAACCAAGATGTGTCTACTTCGTCAATCTCTTCCGACATTGGGAAAAGTAACTCTTTTTAAAGATGCAGAACATCTACTTCTCTCAAGTACTCATCACAATCTGCTGTAGTGAATCTAGTTACTCCCCTTGTAATTGGTAATTATGTGATTACACTCTTGGCCATATTTTGATATAGGAGAGATTTTGTGGTAGTAGAGGCTATGCATTGAAGCAGCAAGAAAGAGAGAGGGCGGGACCAGCTGTGCAGTGGGGGGGGGGGGGGGGGCGGGCGGGGGGTGGTGTGAGGGAGAGGGAGGGAGAGGGACGGAGAAAGTGTTAAGGTTTCGTAATCATCCAGGGAGGCTGCAATAAGAGCAGCGGAGAAAAAGAGGCTGGAAGGTAGCGAAGCTCCAGAGAATGCTGAAGATTTTGAAAAGCTAGTGCATGCTTCACCAAATAGCAGTTTTATCTGGATAAAATACATGGCTTTTATGCTATCACTTGGAGATGTTGATAAGGCTCGGAACATTGCAGAGCGGTGAGAAATTATATTCTTTTTCTTGGTTATTAAAGATCTGCTTGAGTTTTTTGTTTGATAAGAAACTTCTTTCTCCACAGGGCCTTGCAGACTATTCATTTCCGTGAGGAGGGGGAGAAGTTGAACGTTTGGGTTGCATTCCTCAATCTCGAAAATGTTTATGGAAGTCCCACTAAGGTTCGTGTTTATAAACGTAGAGCATCAGGCTTTCTGGGAAAAGCAAAATTTACATCAGCTGAACACTGGAGTCATTTGATTACACATATTGGCATGGTTCTTTGTGTTCTTCTCTCTTAGAGTTCTCACACCAAGACTTCAATGTCTCGAAGGAAAATGAATAGTATAGCTTAATCTCAAATCTATATTTAGAGTGAATCAAAACATTCAAGGCATTTGTGCAGCACACTCTTTGTGGTCACCCATATAACATTAAGCATTCTGTCGACTTATATGGGACTAAAGCCTAAAAAGCATCCTGTCACTACAATGATGTGTCTTGTATGAATGTCCTGAACTCAATCATGCGCATGAAAGTGTACTATACAAGGGGAAGTGTGTAGTATGAAAGAAGCAGGTGTGGTCTCCAATTGTCGAGAACAAATGGGATCCTCAAATCAAATCAGTGAATGCATAGAGCTTTATGTCATTTTCTTTTATTCCCTGCTCTGATTATTGTCGTAGTCCTAGATTTGGTGCATACTGACAGGTTGGTTTATTTTTGGATAAATGCCCGAGTGAGTGATCCTTCTTGACATGACACCTGTTGATGGCATTCAAAATTTGCAGGAAGCAACATTGCAGGTTTTCCAGAGAGCTTTGCAATACTGTGACCCTAAGAAGCTTTATTTGGCACTTCTGGGAATTTATGAAAGGAGCGAGCAGCATGATTTGGCAGATGAACTTTTGAAGACAATGATTCAGAAATTCAAATCTTCCTCAAAAGTCTGGCTTAGGCGGATAGTCTACTTGCTGAAGCGGGGAATGCCTGATGCTGCTCACAAAGCATTGGACAGAGCATTGTTGAGTTTACCACGGCACAAACATATCAAGTTCATTTCTCAGGCTGCCATTTCAGAATTCAAAACTGGTTCACCAGAGAGAGCCCGTGGCATGTTTGAGGGGGTACTTCGAAATTATCCAAAGAGGACAGATTTGTGGAGTGTTTACCTTGACCAGGTAACCAGATTTTGATAGAAGAGTGTAGGGTGTTGTTTTATTAGGAGGTCCAGTGAGATGGCTACTTTGTATGGGAGATCTCCAGTTTTAAAACCTGTTTGAATTGCTGACTGTGACATTTTAGTGTTACATTTTTGAGCACATGCAAATGTACCCAATCGCTACAGGGATATAGGCTTGTCTCTGTAACATCATGCATTTGCGAGCTTTAAAATAAGTTTTGAAAGTTTTAGAGAGTCTGCTAGGTACCAGAGTCAAAGGTGAAGGACTTGCTATTGCATATCAAGGTACTGAAGAATGGTAATTGCTGTTTGATCATTACTTTGTGCTTTTGTTTTGTTGACAGGAAATGGCGATTGGAGATCCAACTGTAATTCGTGCTTTGTTTGAAAGAGCCACGTGCTTAGAGCTCCCTCCCAAAAAAATGAAGGTGAGTGGAGCCTTGTGATTGTTAGAAGCAAGTATTTTGTTTAAAATATTGTTAAATTAACCTATGCGATTATGCATCTGCAGTTTTTATTCAAGAAATACCTGGAGTATGAGAAATCTCAAGGGGATGTGCAGAGAATAGAGTATGTCAAAGGGAAAGCAATGCAGTATGTTGAAACAAAGATTGGTTAATGTTGGCCAAAAGATCTGTCTGTAAATTTGCCAAGATAAATATGAATGTGCATTTGCCAAGTGATGACAGCATGCCTATGCTGTGCTTTGATTTATTATCAGTAACTGCTAAGTGATGATGGCATGCCTACTCTATGCTACACCAAGTGTCCGCATGAACAGACAGGCAGAGCAAAATGTGCCAATAGTAGCTCTCTGCAAAAATGGGCTCTGTTGTGCAGTAAAGGCTTGTCTGCTTTTTGGGGCCAATGTCCACCCTTACACCCTTGATCAAGGGATATGATGAACAATGAGGATCATAACGTGGTTTTCTTAAACAGCGGCTCATCATCACAACTTCCATCTGGCATCAACAGATATGGTGAATTTGTAAAGTCTTATCATCAATTCAAATGAGCTATTGTTACCATAACATATTTGTGGAATCCAAGTAAAGACATTCACAAATGAAATCTCAGAGGGGGAGTTTTCATGCTTCAGAATAAGTTTTTGATACTCATGGTATGGTCTGCTGTAGTCTACTACTGTATAGGAACTTATTGCAAATGGCTGTTATTATCTTTGGTTTGAGCAAAGTTCTTTATGCCCAATAACCTGATGCACAGTGTTTCCATTGAAGATATAGAATTTTGCATTCCCGGGATTTTACGATATGTATCTCACCAATGCTAAATTCAAAGAAAAAAATAAAATTATCAACAGTTCTTTTGACTCTTCTTTTGCAGGGAAATGGTGCACTACTTGCCACGGTCTCTTATGCACGATTATGAGAATTTGGTCCAACATCATCACCCTTAGGTGACGTCTATCATATTTCCAGGGAGCTTAATTACTTCATCAGGGAAAGTGATGTCATGCTTGACCAGAAGGATTATAAACGGATTTCACATCCTTTGTCACTATGCTGCCCACATGTTTCTCATAGCAGTGGAAGTGGAAGTACAATATGGCAAATACTTAACAATGAGTAGCAGCTCAGTCGGGAGTATGGGTGGGTGATTAATGGAAGGTCTTAAGGTTCAAATCTCGAATTGGGCTGCTTTGTTGTGCCTTGCATTCATGAAGCCCAAACCAAATTGTATAAACTTGACCACAGGTTTGTCATGCAATTGAATAGCTAAGCAGTGCCTTACCTCCTAGGGGTGCAAAAGATTGGGATGGAGTCCAATTGTGATTATTTCAAAAGAAGTGTTTTTGAAAACTATTAGTCTGGACATTTGACCATCATATGTATCACAAAAGACATATGAATCATATTTTAGTGCAATGTCATAGCGTTGTAGACATCCATCTTCTCATCCTATGTGTGCGCAAGTTGATTAGGGAAGGCTTTTGAACCATGCTGTCGTTGCAAGTAGAGTGACATCTCCAGCTCTCAAGGAGGAGCTCGTGATTGTGAGCATTGGGTGTGAGAGACTGAATTGAACTTTCAAAATTGACTTGCCTCATCTAAAAATCTTGTTAGGGGGGTTGGGGATGTTACAAACCTTCATGGGACTTCAAATCATAACTTGTCATGAGGCATAAAAATGGCATAGCAGAAAGACAAGATATATCAATAATGAATCTTTATATTCATGATATTGAAAGATACACCATTGAGACACATCTAAGGACTACACCCTCTTGATGTCACATATGTGAGGATTTATCATTGAGCCTAGGGAATCACATATAGAAGCACAACCCAAATAAAGAGTAACTACCACTATTTTATGCATATGCATCCATAGGCATCCTCGTGGTATGCTTGCAAAGCCTTACCCTTGTACTCACCCTTGCTCAATGGATTGTTGTCCTCAACAATCTAAGGGTGGTTTTTAAAACTTATTTCAAGGTCTTTAACATAGCTCACTCTATCAAGTTGGTGAGTGTTGTTTGACTCACTAGCAAGATCTTAACACATATTTTTCTATCAAGTTTTCAATGTTTATTGCACTACGACATGGGAGTCTTTAACATAACTTTTTCTATCAAGTTGACAAGGGTTTGTCCATTTAAACTCGGTTCTTTTATTTCTTTTCATTTTAGTCCACTTTCCACTCAATTTCATTTGAGGAGTGGAGGCTTCATAGTCTTAGCTTTATTTGGCTTGGCTCTTATGGCATTGTATATTGAGCTTTGTAGATGTGATTCCATGTTGTCGTACTGGTTGAGGTCAAGGCGTGGTGGCTCAATGGTTGCCATGTTATCCCATGCTTTAAGGAAGGTAGTCCATTGAATTGCTCCTTATACAATTTCTCTCTTTCTTATCACCTTTGCCTTGGTCTTGGGGACTTGGATATCTTGGTTCGTTCGCAAAAACTCTTTGCTCGCATCTCCAAGCTTACTTAGATTGTTTTCCTTGGCCTCTTTGTTAGATATTTCTTGCTTGCATTGACCTTAAACAAACTAGTTGGTTTGGCTTTCCTTTTCACATGGAAGATATGGCCTTGATATATGGTACATCTTGGCTCTTTTTAGCTTTCCGTGGAGTTGAAGTTATTTGGGGGATATGGGCTAAGTCTTCACACTTAGATTGGATTCTTGGCATCAAAAGTAGATGTATCAAGTTTGTTTTTAGGGTGATAGCCATATTTGAAGTGCTTGGCATGTTAGGGATCCATAGAATCGGGATGATAACTCCTTGCATTCCTTGTGGCTTGAATATGGCTATCTCAATTTTTACTAATATCGAATATAGTCCCAACGGGTGCCATAGTCCAAAGATGTTTAACTTAAGAGTGCATTGGAGCATTCTCCAAGGCTCAACTAGCAAGGTTCCCTTCCATGGCACTAAGTCACATTGATGAAATCATATTGCGATCACTCTCTTATGCTCTTCCTTCTTTGAGGTTTCATTTTTTGACTTGTTTTATCCAAACTCGTAAGGGTTTACATCCTTGGGTTCACAGGTGCAGCCAATGACTCCATTGTTGAAGTGCACTTGGTTTCTACTTTGATCCAATTTGGCTAGGATGGATTTGGCCTTGGATCGAAAACAAGGGTTGCTTCATCCTTAGCCTTCAGTTTAGCTTGGGGGGCTTTGGAGGCATCTTGATTCACCTCTCTCATCTTGGCTTTAGTGGCTTGCCTCCGTGGTGTGGCATTTGGTTTTGTCGCCCTTTGGTTTCTCTTCTTCCTTCTTCTTTTCTAAATCAAACTCATTTACCTTTTTTTCTTTGGCCTTGATGTCTAAATCTATCTTTTCTTGCTTCTTGTTCTAACCTATATTTTTCCTTTGGCTTTCTAGCTGTCCACACATTCTCATCTTAGTTGGCTCCTTCGTCTCTTTGTACTTGCTCATTCTTCTTTTTAACTTTTTCCTTTTTGTTTTCTTCTACTTGCCTTACCCTTAATCCCAAGTACATAGGTGTTTCTTGATTGTTTTATCCTTCCCCTTCTCAAACTCTTATCTCTTTTAAGATTGTTTTGTTCTCTAGTTGGGCTACAACTTGTGGTACAAGGGCTCCTCCTTACATGTCCACCTATCTTCTTCTTTCTTGTATCCTAACTCCTTCATGATGTTTTCTATCTTCAAGATCACATTCATATTTCATCCTTCTCCCTTCACATAATATTCTATATTTTCTTCTCTTGCTTGAACTCATTTGGATTGGTGGATAGTCTTTAGGGCAGCGTTCTCCTTCAGGGGAGTCATTATAGGTATATTTGTGTGGGCAGTAGTCAATGGGATATTCTTCAAGAGTAGTATCCATCTTTTGGGTAGTGGTTGGCTCCTTTATAGTAGTCTTTGGGGTAGTAGTAGTTGGCTCTGTGGTGGTATTCATTATCATCATCATCTGACTAGAACTCTTTTTCTATCACTTGTTACTTCTCCTAGTTCTCATTTGGCTTCTCTTGGTCTTTTTTCTCTTCTTTGGCTGGCTTCATTCCATTTTTCACTTCTTGGACTCGTTTGGCCCTCATTTGTTTTAAGTATGGTTTGGCTCGCTCCTTTGTTTCTTCAAATTCAGAGGTAGTCTCCTAGTCCCATCTTAGTATGATTTCTCCTTGCAACTCTATGTCAAGGTCTCAGGTCGTCTTCACTTGCCATAGCCTACAGTCTCTCTCTTTCACCTTGAGCAATTGGTAGCCCCCGACATCCTCCAAGTCCTCATCTAGTTGTTCAACCTTCTCTTCCAAGTTGCCCATCACATTTGTTCCTCTATGAGTCTTCGTCAACTCCTTGATCATCTTGCATGTTTGCTTCACATGTTTGAGCCATAGCTCCTTGTATGTGGTCTTGAGAGCGATTGACACAGCTTTTCATCCTCTTCAAAAAAGTGTTCTTCCACAGCTTCAAGTCTCCATACTATCATTTGGATGGTTCTTAGCTTTGTTGGCATATCAAGTTCTCTTTCAGTTTTTAGCAAGTATCATGTCTAAGTAGAGTCGTGACGTGAACATCACGTCGTGTCGTGTTGTGTCGTGTCAAGGTCATCACATTGTGTTGCATATCATGTCACAATAGAATCTCCTATGCACTCGTAAGCTTGTTTTCTTCTCGAGCTAGTGTGCTCTGAACTAGATTGGCGTTAATACCAAGTGTTATTAACCTTCATGGGACTTCAAGTCATAACCTGCTATAAGGCATAGAAATGGCAAAGTGTAAAGGCACACAAGATATATCAACAAGGAATGTTTGTATTCATGATATTGAAAGATACATCATTGATGTGCATCTCAGGACCACCCTCATGATGCCGTACATGTGAGGGTTCAACATTGAGCCTAGGGAATTGCATGTAGAAGTACAAGCCAAGTAGAGCTTGAATGAATACTACTCCCTATAGAGGTGCATTTGTAGGAATCCTCATGATATACCTACAGAAAGACACATAAGATATATCAACAAGGAATCTTTGTATTCATGATGTTGAAAGATACAACATTGAGGCACATCTCAGGACTACACCCTCATGACGCCACCTATGTGAGGGTTCACCATTAAGCCCAGGGAATTACAAGTAGAAGCACAACCCAAGGAAAGCTTGAGTGACTACTACTCTCTATATAGGTGCATCTATAGGCATCCTCAAGGTATATCTACAAAGCCCTTACTCTTAACCAGGGTTGGGGGGGAGGGGGAGGAATGAGATGATTTTGTTATAGAAATTCAAAACTTCTAGGGTGACTTTTTGCATACAATGGTCACAAGTAGTATGTGCACCACACCATGCATATGTTCTTTGAGGTTACAACTATTAATGTGCATCAACCCTACTTTTGAGTTGTGCACAATTCAGCTTATTCTCTACAACAAAGTGGTCAAAACATTGAAAGGTTGTACTTAGCTTTTATGTGGATGCTTTTCAAGTGCATTATTTAGAGGCTTTCTATCTAAGTTGTGATAGCAAATCATGCTTAGGGCTATTGTGAGGGACTAATTCAACTGGTAAGGTTCCATATAGATTCAATTATATATGATGAAGTGATTTTACTAAAGCTTTATTGTTTAGAATCTTTAGTGTACCAATATTGGAATTCATGTTTATAATGCTCAAAATAATTTGATATCACGAATGTGGCACCCAAATCTCATTGCTCTAATGTTTAGGTTGCCTTAAAGAAATTGATATTTTTCCACAAACTATATGATCCAGATCCTTTATAAACAAATGATGAGGACTTTGATAAGCAACAATCACTTTATTAGTGGTTGTGTTAAAAGGGCTTAATTCAATGGTTTCAACAATGAGTTATCTAAGACTTCTCTGCATGAAATAGCCCATGTTGATGTTACGGACAAGATTACAAGGCTATGCCTAATGAATTCAATGAGAAAATGTAGCATTACATAGCAAGTATCCTCTCTCTTCTCCTACACTTCTCTATCTTATTGCTATGAAGAAGAGTGCCATTTCCTCTTCCCATCATCTTTACTAGTTGCTTCTTGTTCTTCCTCATTCAAAGCTCTCTACCTTGTTGTAAGAACTCACACTTTGAGCATTGAGTTACTTAAGCTAGTGTGTTAAGAATTGAGAATATAAGAGGGAACAAAGGATGGCATTCTTGGACACCCATGTTTATGCTTTAGTCCATGTGGATCTGGTGCGTTGACATGATCATGATTACTTGGCTCAATTTTTGTGATTACATGTCTAAACTATCTTTACTCTCAAATGGACAATGACAAGGTACTTGTCAATACCAATTTCTTAAGTAAGAGCCTAGTTCTAGGGCAAGCAAGGTCTAAATATATTTAAAATGATACCGACTATAAGCATAAGAATTAAGGGTTGGGTCATAATGTCTTACTTGGTCGAATGATTGTAGCTTGAAGGATTGATGGTGATTACAATTTGTGATACAAAAGAGAAGAATGGAGAACTTAGGTGTTGTTTCAAAGTGTTTAAAAAATGTCATAACTTAGGCTAGCTATTCCCTTACTGGTTTTTAGGTTTCATTGGTGGCTGATGTGGGACATGCTGATTGGATATCTATGAGATAATATTGAATGGTGCTTTTGATAATGTCTTAGAAGGTAGAGTGAGATCCTATTTATTTCATTGGGATTGGAATTTGTAGAAGCATAATAACAAGACTACTTACAAAAACAAGGAAAGAGCATGTCGAAATGTAGGCAATATGGTGATTTTCACCCATGGAGGAGGTAGCAAGAAAGCATATTGCTTTGATTATAAAATGGTGGTATCAATGGTTGGGGTGAAGCCCAGTACGGCTAGTCACCTATCTTACTAACTCTAACTATATATGTGCACACTTATTCTTTATTCTTGGAGTGATGAGACAATAAGGTGCTACTCACAAGAGAGCTATTGGAGGCAACACAAACATAGTGTCTTATATATATATATATATATATATATATATATATATATATATATATATATATATATATATATATATATATATATATATGCGATCTCCATTCTCTTTGTAGCTCCAATAAGTGGTATTAGAGTGGGAAGGCATATCTACCCAACTTTGCCAACAAGAGAAATCTACATGGTCTCCGTTTTGGATGAGATTCAACACGTAGGATAATGTCAGAAAATTCTCATAAAGAGCTCATTAGGACTTGGTTTGCTCCTTTTTAGATTTGAGATTGTCTCGGGCTCCATTTTTTACTTATAAAGTGTTGCATAGACTGTTTCATCCTTTTTTGCAATTCCATATAGCTTATTCAAAAGCTATAAGGCATCTCAAGGATTATAGTGTCCACAATAGAGACGTTGTATATAGGTTACTGAGCAGTGGTGACCAATGACAAATTGTTAAAAACAAGTTGGAGAGTGCATGTTGTTTGACACGAGTTGTATATCACAAATACGACAAGTTTGAAGGTTGGTGCCTACTGCTATTGTATATAATAAGTGTTATTGGAGTAGAAACTTTGATGTATATGCTATAGTAGATTTTTGAAGTGCATCAATTGTCATAAGGTTCATGTGTATTTATTCGCGAATGAGTAAGAATACTATTCTTTGATGTGCTGCAGAGGTTTGAGGGAGAATAATCTTCTATTGTACTTTTGAATAGTTGAATGTTGTTATGTTGCTATATTTGTGAGGAAAAATTAATGCTATAATACCATGTTTTAACCATAAAATTAGTAATTCAGCTCCAGATGGTGAGTTGAAGTTTAATGATGTTGTGGATGGTTTAATGGCTGAAGACATACACAGGAAATCCATGGACCATGGTAGAAATGATCATGCATTTGCAACTCAAGAAGAAAGAGGTAGAAAATAGTCTAAAGGTAAGAACCAAGACCATTGATGATCGCACAACAAATTCAAGCTCGAGAAAGACATTGATTGCTTCCATTATGGTGAAACATATCGTATTAAGAAGGATTGTTACAAATGGAAGCAGCAAGAGGAAAAATATAAGGAGAATAATAATGGTGATATGAAAGAATGTAAAGAAAAGGTAAATATTGAAGAATCAATTTAGTGACTGTATATAATGATGATGGTGAAGTGCTATTTACTTCTACTCTTCCTATACATATGCTAGTTGCAGTAGATAGAAAACTAGCTCAAGATTGAATACTTGATTTTGAGGCCTCTTTTTATGTGACTCCTCATAAGGAGTGGTTTTGTTCATATGACATCAACATGTGTAGATCAATCCATCTTGGTAATGACTATGACTGCAATGTAGTTGGTGTAGGTGATGTGCCCAAGGTTACTAAGAACTTGATATCTACGAGTTAGTTGGATGACTCGGGATACTATACTATTTTTGGGAGTTAGTCATGAAAAGTCCACAATGAATCATTTATTGTTGCTAAATGAGCGAAGTGTGACACTTTGTATCTCTTTCATATACCTTCTATAAAAAATCATTTAATTGCAATAATGGAGTAGAAAAATGTATATTTGTGGCATCATCAGTTAGAATATATATCCATAAAGGAAATGAAAATGCTATCTCATTTGGGGTACTTGCATTCTCTTGATTCTTTTGATCTTTATATGTGTGAGCATTGTATACATGGAAAGTATGCATGCTCAATCCATTTAAAAAACTTAAATAGAAAAAGGAGTGAGCTCCTTGACTTACTGCATAGCAATATATGTGAATCTATGTCTACAAAGTCTATAGGGAGTATCCTATTTTATCACATTCATTGACGATAAACCTAGAAAAATGTGGGCTTTCACTATGGGTAGGACAGATGAGGCTTTGTCTTGTTTTCAGAAATTTTTGGCACTTCCAAAAAATCTCTCTTACCTAGTCTACATCCATGTATCCAAAGAAAGTAGATTTGATTCCTTTCTCATAGAACAAGCTATGACTCACTGTCTTTTTCACATACCTCAATATCCTTCTAACTGCATCAAATTGTGAATTGCATGGCTTTGTACGAACTAACTTACCACTTCAACTGCATAACTCGAATCTAGTCATATTATGGTTAAGTAGATGAGACTACCAACCATCTTCTTGAACATAGTAATGTCTTAACGTACTATCCATCATCAACCATATTCACATTTTGATGTAGTGTTGTTTCAATTGGCTTAGATCTAGTGATCCCATACTTTATCGATAGTTTCAAAGAGTATTGTCTTTGCACCATGCTAAATTCCACTTGGCATATCTATCACTTCTATACCCAAAAAGTATCTTAATAGTTTAAGATCCTTAATGTCAAACTCCTTGTGTAAGCCATGATTTACTTCCGCAATCTCTTTCTCAAGTGTACATGTTATAATGAGATCATCAATATAGATGATCACAACAACTATACCATCCTCAAAATGTATGACATAAAGAGAGTAATCAGCCATACTCTACTGAAATTCCATACTACATAGAAATCTGCTAATCCTATCACACCAAGCTCTAGGTGCTTGCTTCAATCTATACAATACCTTCTTTAACTTGCATACATAATGCATATACTTTGGGTGTACATATCCTTCTGGTTGTTCCATGTACACTTTCTCTTCCAATGGACCATTTAAGAATGCATTCTTTGTATCCATTTGATATAGATTCTATCCATAAATTGAAGCCAAAGCAATCATTGATCTAGTTGTAGTTATTTTTGCAACTAGTCTAAAAAAAACTTGAGATAAATACATAATAAAAGGTAAATAGGCATAAGATATGAAGATTCAATCTGTATTCTTCTTCATTTTTCATTCTCTTCTTCTTTCATTCTTTACTCTCTCTACAATGAGTAGCTCACAAAGTAGATAGATTCTCTTTTGACTTTAAGGTCACTTTACACACAATATCACTCTATTTGATGCATACATAGAATATGAACATAACCTAAGATATATTTCTCAACATTGAGTATGCTATCTATTGTTGGTCTTACTCAAGGATTTTCGGCTAATGTTATGGTGACTATTGTACATTTAATAAAAGAGGTTACCTAATACTACTTTGGACTGTGGCATTCTTGAAGAGGCATTGTTGGGGAATAAGTTTTCTTATGATTACTTAAGAATATTTGATAGTGAAGCTTATGTGCATGTGCCAAACAAAATCCATAGCAAGCTAGAATCAAAATCCATTGAGTGAAATTTTTTGGGTTGTAGAAAAGGCGGTGAGATGGGTTGTCGCCTTTGGGATCCAAAACGTAGAAAGATTATGTGTACTAATAATGTGATCTTCAATGCAAAGAAGATGCATAAGAAGCCTCTTAAGGAAGTGGAAACAAGAAATGTTACTTTCCATGATGTAGTGCCACCTATTATTTTGTCACATAGGGCAAGTGCTAGTGTACCAAGTGTGTAGATAGGGGCACAAATGATGCTTTAGCTAGTGAGTAAGAAGTGTGGAGATTTAAAATGCCTTTAACTTGAGAGTCCTATGGTGTCTCATACACACAAGAAGAGTGGTGGCTAAAATTCCCACAACCTAGTGCATGATGCAGATCTATGCACATCTCTCATACCTTTGAGAGATTTTAGCATGGGGTCAATTATCTAATGTTAATAGATTGTGGAGAGTCATTTTGTTATAAACAAGACATGATTTGTGATTGTAATCTTAAGTGGGACCTAGCTATACAGTCTGAAATAGATTCCATTATGAAGTATCAAACTTGGGGGGAGTTGGTTCCTTTGTGCTAAAGGGTAAAAATACTTTGCTATCCAAGTGGATCTATAAGTTGAAAGTTACAAGTGATGCTAAACCAAAGTATAAGATAAGGACAATAGGCAAAGGTTTTAAGAAAGAGAATGATGTGGAGTTTCATGAGATCTTTTCACATGTGAAATTGAGTACCCTTTGCACTATGCTTGTCTTGGTGGCTAAGGTGGACCTTGTACAATTGGATGTCAAGATAACATTCTTATAGGGTGATCTCCATGATATCTATATGCATCAATCAAAGGGCCTTGTGGAACATGGCAAAGAAAAGCTTGTATGCAAGCTAAAAAAGAGTCTTTATGGATTAAAGTAATTCCCACATGAATTATACAATAAGTTTGATTCCTTTATGCAATCTCATGGATATAAGAGAAGTGAGATAGACCATTTCTTATTTACTAGAATGTCTAAAGATAGCATCTTCATAGTGTTGATCCTTTATGTGGATGACATGTTGATCATTATTACACAAAAGTATGAGATTGATACCCTAAAGAAAAGTTAATGGGAACCTTTGAAATGAAAGAATTGCGATATGCAAATCACATTCTTAGCATGTGCATAATTAGGGATAGGACAAATACATCTATCCCAAAAGGATTTGTTAATAAAGTCTTGCAACATTTCAATATGAAGGGGGGGAGGAGGCGAAGGCAACTAGTACTCTGTTGCCTCCATATGTGAAACTTAGTGCTAATGATTGTCCCAAATTTGATAAGGATAGGGCTAAAATGGACAAGACTCCATATTCATCATGTGTGGGCTTATGTATTGAATAATTGCCACTCGCTTGGACATTGCTTTTGTACCGGGAGTAGTGAGCATGTATGTTAAAATCTTGAAAAGAAGCATTGGGAAGTAGTGAAAGGCATCTTGAGGTACTTGAGTAGTGCAAGACATATGTGTATATGCTTTGGAAGAAGTAGCAATGATATACTTGGATACATAGATGCAAACTATCTAGGGAATGTTGACAATAGAAAATCAACCACATATTATATGCTTTCACCTTGTATGGTGGTGCAATCTCATGGATGTCTTGTTTGCAAAAATGCATGGCATTATCTACTACTAAAGTTGTGCATATTGTAGTCATAGAGACATGCAAAGAAGTCATATGGCTTACTTATCTATTGCGAGACTTAGGCCTTGGTGGAGGCATGCCATTGTTGCATAATGACAATTAGAATGCCATCATTTTAGCAAAGAATCTCGTGTTTCATGCAAAAAGAAAGCACATAGAAGTGATATATCACTTTATTTATTAGGTACTTAAGGAGATAAGTGAGTTGGGCTTGTCAAAATTCATACTGATGATAACCATGAAAACTTTCTCGCCTAGAGTTTGCTCTTTGAAAAGTTTGCAACTTGCAAGGAGTTGTTCACCCTCAAAAATTCTCTCATTCTTTTGTCCAATTTTAATGACACATTGGCATTTAAGGGGGAGGTTGTCAGGGTAAAGGCCAATGTGGACGGTTGTCCATTTTACTCACTAATCCTAACTATATATGTACACACTTATTCTTTATTCTTTGGATGATAAGATAATCCTATGAAAGTAACAAAGGGCTAGTGTATAGGAAAAAACCTTTCCCCCATCATGAGGTCCTCGTATACACTATGAAGTAGTGGGTTTTCATAGGTATAAGGAAATACATATTTCATCTTTAAATTCATGCTCTCCAATCCACCCACACACACACACACACACACACACACACACACACACACACACACACACACACACACACACACACACACACACACACACACACACACACACACACACACACACACACACACACACACACACACACACACACACACACACACACACACACACACACACACACACACACACACACACAAAAGAAAGATGTTTCTTGATAAGTAGCTAAACACATGTTACATCTTAGACTTGTAAACAAACTTTTGAATACTTGAAAAACTTGTCACAATGGTCTTAGTGGGGTCATTTATAAATATGTAAGTATGTATGTGGGTTCAACAAACATTGATTGACTGGGAAAAGTGTGTGCTTTATTCATGATAAATTTACAAATAAGAGTTTTTTATTTAGGCATTGAACGCACGAGATAGTAGGGGTTTATATATAATGAACCCCCTGAAGAACATGGTGAATATAAGTGGATGCATCTAGTAGACCTGAGAGGAAGCTTGGATGGTTTGAAGAAAGAATATAAGCCAACTAAATGAGAGCTAGTTGACATATTGAAAATTTGAAGAATAGGAGTCTTTATCCAATCTCCCATTTTTGAGCTCTCATTGAGCCTAACGTTTTTTCTAACTCCTCTTAAAAAGTAATCACCATGAATTCTTGATTATTTTGTGCATTCCATCATCAATCCTTGCTTTTTTTGTGACAGTCCATCTATGAGTACTAAGTAGTATAGAATTTTAATTAGGAGTAGTCTATAGGCCTTTGAGAATGATATAGCTTGGTATGTCAAGTTTGTAGAGACCATAATAGATCAGGTTAGGAGAGGTGTGGTGTTAACCATTGCTCACACCCCTTGGATCCACAATGCTTCAAGGCTAATGTTCATTTAGATGGAATATTTTTGGGTGTAGATTTTCTCTAGATGGGACAAATATTGTTGGGATGTACATACTTGCATGTATGTACCAGTACTATCCATTATGTTTTCCTAGCTTATGTATGTATAGAGAGACATATGTGCACCACAATTGTGCCTAGGAAGTACCTATAATTGCAAAAGCATGGGTCTTTACAATTGGTAAGGAAAATAGTAAGCATTGTCACACTGGTAAGAAAAACTAATATTCAATTTCCACTACTTGATTGTAACTATTCAAAATGTTTGGTTTTTAGGGGACTTCTGATTGTTCTACAAGTAGGAGAAAGAGTTCAAAGAGAAAACAATTGTGACATCAAGATACACAACCTTGGTGTAGGCTGTTGGCCATGAATTTCCTGATAATCGACTCAGTTGTTGGGAAGCATATAGACCTTGAAGAATTTTCGTAGTTAAATTAGCTCAATAAATCCTAGAAGGGTGTTTTGGCTCTACATTCATATTAGAGATTGAAATTAGCAAGCAGGTTTCATTGGAGGGGAATACACAGATGGATGAGGAAGGAGGACAACAATCAATTGCTAAGACACATGCCATAGATGAAGGATAAGAAGGTAGGATCAAATTGATTGCAGAGATTGAGGAAAAAAGTAAAGATAATAATTTTGTAGTGATATAAGAAGGTTCAAAATGCAAACATGGATGACAACTACACATTGATGCAGATGAGAAAGAAATTGAGTTAGAAGCATGTTGAGGAAAACAATGACTTGGCTAGCATGTCAAAGAGGACAAAGGTTGCATCGGGCATGTACAACTATTGATGAGTAGGGGAAGGCCAATGCTTCTACAAAGTCAACTACAAAGATGCCATATGCTGAAAGAAAAATAGTATCCCGAAAGTGGAAAGATAGAGCGGAAGCAAGAGCTATGGTGGAAGGAGAGAGAGAGAGAGAGAGAGAGAGAGAGAGAGAGAGAGAGAGAGAGAGAGAGAGAGAGAGAGAGAGAGAGAGAGAGAGAGAGAGAGAGAGAGAGAGAGAGAATGTGGCAACTCAAATAGTCACAATGTGTGACCGACCTTCCCTTATTCAAATGTCACTGAAAGAATAAAAAATGAAGTGATAGTGATGGGCACCAACCACCTGTAGGGTACAAGTATGCAGGTAACTAATACGTGGTACATGTATTGTCAGTGTAACTAATACATAGGCAGCTATGCATAGGTGCCTTTACCCCCAACAACCTCCCACTTAAAGGTGAATGCATCCCTAGTGATGAGAGAACAAGAAAAAAGTGACAAATTATAAGTGTACATAGAGTACAATAGGATGAGAAAAGACGTCATCTCATCCAATGTCCATCAACTTCCTAAGGAAGGAAAAACGCTCCGCTAAGAGACTTTTAGTGAGCAGATCTACATGTTTTTTGTCCAACACCCAAATCAGCCAAAAGGCATCTGAGTCAAACACACTCAATCATAGCTATGAAAGCTACCATGTACTCAACTTTACAACTAGAACTAGCCATAGTGGGTTGCTTCTTTCTCATCCACAAGATGCATGAGTGGCCTAGCATGAAGCAAAAACCACTTGTAGATACGTGAGTTTCATAATAACAATCAACAGAACAAGAATCCAAAAAAGCATGTAGATCTGCGGTAATGATCCTCTCTTGGGATCAAACAACCCAAGGTATGGAGTACCAACTCAAGCATCAAAATATCTGCTTTACTATTTCCCAATGCTTAGTGCTTGGGCTATGTATCAATTTACTCATTTGTGAAACTATAAATTGAATGTCAGACCTTATAATGCATATGTAAATCAAACATCTAATAGCATGTTGATAGAGTAAGATGTCAAAATTATATTTGGCATCATGAAAGTTTATTCTAACCTATCTCGAGAGTAGAAATAGGCTTGCAATCTTTAAGACAAAATCTCTACAATAATGTCTCAACATACTTTATTTTACATAAAGCAATACTACTACTTGAATTGAATGCCCAAATAATGATAGCTAAATTCAACTTAGCCTTGAAATTAGCAATATGTATCTCATTAGGACTAGTGAGCAACATGTCATCAACATAAACCACAATGATTAGAGACTTATCACCCTCATGTCTAACATATAATGTGTTCTCAATTGGACTATTTTGAAAACCACATGTAGTCAAGTATGCATGTAGCTTCTCATACCAAGCTTGAGGAGCTTGCTTCAAACCATACAATGCCTTATTCAATCTATATATTTTGATTTCTTGCCCCTTCTACAAAAAACCATGAGGCTAAAAAACATATACTTCCTCATGTAATTCACCATGCAAAATTGCAGTTTTGATGTGTAACTAGTGTACATTCCAACCATCATGAGCTACTAATCTACAAATCTATGAATAGTTGTCATATAGCAAGTGGGAGCAAAGGTCTTATCACAATCAATGCCCTTCTATGAGCATAATCCTACGCTACAAGTCTAGCTTTATAGTGATCAATCCTACCATCTAGTTTGTGCTTTAACTTGTAAACCCACTTGGTACCACAATGACCTTCTTGCTAGGGGCAAGTCACATAAGAACCAAGTCTCATTTTTGAAAATAGCATCATACTCAAATTCCATAGCAACCATCCAATATTCTAAACTTTGCACTTCTTCAAAGGACATGAACTCATCCTCGTCACATATACTAGAAATAGCCTATCCATAACAATCCGATACATAAGAGGCACTATGAGAGCCTAAAGAAGTATGGCTAGCTAAGAATGCATCTAACTTACTATTACACAATGTTTACACCAGCCGCTTTGGCATAGTCTTGGACTTCTCAATCTCTACTCTCTCATTAAGAAGTAGATTCGGAGATTGCCACTTATTAGCAGCTCCTGGCAAATGCTTATCTCTCCTCTCTTGTTGTGTGTTTCCATGACTAATTCTATGAGAGAAAGGGGTGGGCTAAGATGCAAGATTTTGATTGTGGGATGAAGCTGAGCATGAAGGAGCATAGATCAAGGTTCGGAGGAGCATTTGCGGTTGTTGGGAAGCATCAATGGCCTTCCAAATTTGAGATGTGTACGATATAAGGCACATTTCTATGAGTAAGTTGTAAATTTAATTATTTTATAATAAATTCCTATTGTAAATGGTTGAAAATGGTTGTATTTAGTTGTTAATGTTGTGATCCATCAGAACTCTTAAGGAAATCAAGAAAAATCACTCATCTAATAATTTCTTTATAAACACGCAAAACCCGCAACATTGCAGTTTTAAGAAAAATCATGAGTTTTTGGGATTTTGTTGTGAATATGGTGTTCGCATGGGATGGAATGTAGTAGAAAAATATTTCTCAATTAGCTTAATTAGTCCATATCACTAATTAAAAAATATTGATATTTATCAATAAATAAATAGAAAAATTTTGCATTTGTGTTTGTGAATGTATGATAAGGTTGAGCCATGAGGGTGAGCCTCAATTCAGCCCTATCTTTATGTTAAAGTGGGTATTTACTACTTTTATATGTGAACGAAAAATGCATTTAAAATTACTCTCTAAACCAACCATCAATTGAATGCACAACCTTAAGCGGTATGGAGAAGGGGGGGTGTTAAGGGGGGCTGATAATACACTGAATTCTCATTTTTTTTAGATGCATGGCATATAGGACAGGTGAGATTTTTTAAAATTAAGAGAGTCTAGTAGCATGAGCATGCTCGATGCTGGCCCTATGCAACACAACAATCTCATTTAGAGTAAATGCATGAAAAGAAATATTTTTTCACCTTTACAATGTTGGTTGTTGATGAAAATTTGTTTGAGCACTATGAATCATACAAATCACATTGCATACAACACATGGTATCATCATGGATGCACAAGAATTGTTTTCATGGACAATGACCTACTTGAGGAGGTAAGGTACCCTAAGTTGTGGGGTTAATGGTCCGTTTTCTTTAGAGAGTGTTTAGTAAGGATTGTCTTTTATCTCCTAGAATGATTGTCTAAAAGAGAGGATTATATGTTGTACATGCTTTATGTGTTCACGGTGCGCCTTGAGGCCAATCCCTGAGGTGTAGGAGAGCCATAGTGGGACCACGGCAATCAGCCAAGGGGGACTCCCTTTGTCTGTGCTTACATGGTGTACAACACCAATATGTGTAGGGCCTCCCTGTAAGGAGTTTGGGAAGGATTATCCATTGGACTACAAGCCATACAAACACTTAGTTCTACATTAAAGGTTAGGGTAGTATATCCCTTAGATGCTCCTGGCCGCCGCGAGGCCGTGTGGGATAGTTTGGGTGCATAGGAGAGGCCCTGCTAGTACCATAGAGCCAGTGTCGGGGCCGTTATAGGTCCTGACAGGTGGTGTGTTTTCCAGGAGCTGCTAATTAGTAGCGGTCTCCGAATCTCAGTTGATAGGGACCACTTTATTAGTGTATGCCAAAAGGCAGTGAGATAGATTCAAAAGACCATCAAGCCAAGCTTCAAAAGTAAAAAAGAGCTAAACAGGCTAGATGGTGGGCCGAGATTATTAGGAGATATTCTTTGCAAATGAGTGGTCCGATATCCCTACAAGGGAGGGATCTTAGCAACCCTAGCTCCACGACTAGTTTGTTAGGAAGAGGAGGAAGTTCTAGTACTTCCCCTCTCCCAATTAGTCAACCCAGTTCAAGTGGAGTTGTGGTTCCCATAGTTCAGGGACCCTTAGTGAATCCGGTCATCATGGCGCAACCTATTGCAATCCCAATAGGAACGTCGGGCTTGCCAACCTTAGGATTTTCTCTATCTATTTTTAATGGGCTACAAAGGAAGATGCAAAACTTCATATTAATGAATTCCAAAAGTTAATGTTTAACTGCCGAATCCAAGATGAAGGACACTTGATGATATCCTTTAATATGACCCTGAAAGGATTGCAATATGGTATCATAGCCTAGAGGTTGGAACCATAACTACAATTTTTTTATTCTTTGCGGCCTTTCGAAGAGAGATTGCCCCTAAAAGGGAGGTCAATACTAGCTACGTGTTCTCAATGTAACATATCAAGAACCTCATGGGAATGTTCGAGGCTATGCCTAGAAATTGAAGGAAGTATTTTGTAAGTTGCAGACCTATATTCCTAGTTGAGCTCTACTGCTCAATTGCAATACCTTTTGTATGGGCTAGACTTTAACATTCACTTGCAATTGAGTAGTGTTGCTCTTGCCCACATTGATATGGCTATTACATGAGCAGATGAGGTAGAGTCATGATTACAAGCGGCCTATATCTCTAGGGAAAATTCGAATCTGAGTCTAGGGGCTGGAAATACTTTAGCATTGACAAATGGAGATCAAGGGACACCCATGAGTACTTCCAATGGGAGAGAAAGCATGATTCAAAATATGCCATGTTGCCAGCTCCTCCCAATGTGACCATGCTGCCTATGGCTAGTCAAATGGCTCCACCAAATGTTAAGAGGCCAAACAATAAATTCTAATGTTGTTCCAGGGAATCAGTAGCCAATTCCTAATCAAGTGGTTAGGCCAATGGAATGACAAATAGATGATTGCGACATGATTCAAGTGCCTAGAATGTCCTTGGAAAAGTTAAGGATATGATGAAGTACTATATTAACATGATCACGAAACAATATAGAAAAATAGCTATTGATATCAATTTCCTTAAGAAGCAACAAAATTTGATAGAGAGTCAATGCCCTGAAGAGGGGCCCCCTCAAGATTTAGTTGTAAGTGGTATGGTGGCCAACATTTTCCTAGGAATTGTCCAAATGTTAAATGTGACATATGTGGAAAGTCCGGCCACTTAGCTAGTACCTGTTGGAGAAATATTAGTTCTCTCCAACGAGAAGGCAAACAACCAGGTCCAGTCAACCATCAAGCACAAAGAAATAATCTCCAGCAAGATGAGGGACTGAAATAAATATTGCAAAGAGGAAAAGCTATTGTAGAGGAGCTATCTAGTGGCAATGAAGTTAGCCTTATTGTGTCAAAGGCACTAAAGCTTCTAATTTACGGGTCATTACAAGAGGTCAAAACGGTAGAGAAGGTGACAAAGACAAGGTAAAACCTATCGAGGGGAACCGTAAGCAAGATGATAAGGGGATGCAAGTCCTTAATCCTCCCGATATGGAAGGTGGACCTCTAAAAGCTGTTGATAGTAAAACTAACCCCAAGAAGGAAAAGGAATTGCCAAAGAAGAAGGCAAAAGCCAAGAAAGAGGCACCAAAGCCTAGTCAAAGAACAAAGAAGATAATGGTCTAGAGAGAGAAGAGAGCTCTTGCTAGCTATCATGAATTTGATTTAGCGAGTTCTCTTTGCAAAGTTAAGCTAGATGTAAACCTCTTGTAGTTAATTAAGTTATCCCCATGAGTGCATAAAGAGTTTAAGAAGATTTTGCACACAGGGTATATCGCGGAGCCCTTGGGCATAGCACGAGTAGGAGATGATTGGTTTGAGCATGCTAAAAAGCATTGTCCAACAGTAGCTGCATATGTTGATGGAATATTAGTGGATCATACTATTGTAGACACAAGATTCTCTATCAACATTATGAGTTTGGAATCAATGGAGAGGCTAGGGTTAGAAATCCAAAAAGATGCCTCCACGATTCTCTGAATGGCTGATGATAGTTTAAGACAACCTGAAGGGTGCATTATTAAAGTCCATATGATTGTCGCTAATGTGAAATGCATTCTAGACTTTAGGGTTATCAGGTTCGTGGGGTGGCCTAGCTATCAAGTATTGCTAGGTAGGCCATTGATCTTACAAGCATATTGTCAGGTTGATATACCTATTGGTCAATTGATCTTTGGTAGAGATGCCAGACGTGTAGTAGTAGATGCCTACCTTGAATCTCCTCAAAGTGAGAGAGTTCATTTATCTTCTACAAAGATAGATACATTGAAGGATGCAACTAGTAGTGAGACGTCATCAAGTGACAAATCCAATGAGGGGTCCACTACCACAGAGGATATCTATCAAGTAACTTTGAATGAGCCAATAGAGTCTCAGGATAGAATGAGAGATGCAGACGTAATTAAGTTTGACCTTGGTATGTTGAATGATTCACGGCCAATTAAATTAGGGTCCATGCTCAATTTGAAAGAAAGGAAAGACTATGTGTCCTTGATTTAGAAATTTTGCAACATCTTTTCTTGGAGTTATGATGTGACTAAGAGGTATTCCTCCCAGCCTATTGTTCATACAATTCCCCTAAAGGAAGGTAGCCACCCATGCAATAAAAAGTAAGGCGTATGCCTTTCGGACTAAGGGATGGGCTATTCAAAGATTTGACAAAACTATGAAAAGTTAGCCTAATATTTTTGGTACAACACACAGAATGGTGTTCACCAGTTGTTATCAGGAAGAAGAATAATCAAATTTAGCTTTGCGTAGATTTTAGAGAGCTTAATAAGCAGACTATTAAGAATTACTATCTGTTACCATTTATTGATCAGATCTTAGATCAATTAGCTCTACATGACTCTTAATCCATGAAAGTGTGTCTTTGGCATGCCCTATGGATTGTTACTGGGCCACGTGGTTAGCTCAGTTGGTATTGCCGATGACTGACCCAAAAAAGATAAAGGTTATAGTCACTATGAGTCCTCCACGCACTTCAAAAGAGATACACAGCTTTTTGTCACCACCATCAGTGGGATATTATCAGAGATTTATCAATGTGTTGGCAGAAAGAATGTTGTCATTGACAAACTTGTTATCTTTTAACTATCTATTTAATTGGAGCGAAGCTTGTTAGGTATCTTTTGAGGATGTAAAGCAAGAACTAGAAAAAAAACAAATCCTAAAAGCACCAAAAGAGATGAGGTTGTTTATATATTTTCAGCAGTAACAATGCATATCATCAACTACTGTTTAGTCCAAATTTGGGAGAAAAAATGATATCATCCAATTGCCTTTACTAACTAGAAATTGGGGATATCTAAAATTAATTATACTTACATGGAGAAATTGTGCCTTGGAATGGTTTTCGCAACAAATAAAATTTTTACGAAGGTAAAGGGACTTAGACTATTGATAAATAAGTTACAACTACCCGAGCATTTAAAAAAGTGGTTAATCACTTTGCAAGAGTTCGATTATGAGATTAGGAGTAAGCCATCAAAGTTGCAAGGCATTGTTAAATGTCTTGTGGATTTCAAGGAGCCAAAGGATATTCAAAATTGATACAGCTTCCATCCCTTCCCGGTATCCAGCTATAGCATATTATCTATCTACAAGAGAGGTTGGGCCTACTCTATCAAAGTCTACGAAGAGAAAGAAAAAGCAGTAAGCACTACGCTTTTCGATTATAGCAGATGTCTTGTATCGGAAAGGTGTGGATGAGATTTATCGTCGATGTGTCGTGCCTGATGGGGTACCATTTATTCTCAAAGGAATGTCATGATTCGACATGTGGGGGATATTTTGTAGAACTGATTACCGCCCAGAAAGCCCTCTATGCTAGATATTGGTGGCCATCGATTTTCTAGGATGCTTTCAGTTATGTTAAGCGATGTGATGTCTACCAAAGATACGATGTTAGGGAGAATCGTAAGCGACCACTGAATCCTATTCTAGTTACATTGCCCTTCGAAAAATGGAGTATCAATTTTATTAGACCAATACACCCTTCATCGACTATGTGAAAGCGTTATATCATTGTAGCAATGGACTACTTTTCAAAGTGGTCTGAAGCTCGAGCAACGATAAAGGATAATGCTAAGGTGATGGCATGTTAGATTATAGAGCAGATTGTTTATCGTTTTGGTCCACCTAAGAAAATAGTATCTGATTGAGGGACACACTTCCTGAATAAGGTTATAGTAGCCTTGACGGAAGCTTTGAATATTAAACACAATCAAACTACCCGATATAATTTGCAAGCAAATGGTCAAGTCGAGAGTACGAATAAATAGCTTATAGGGATCTTATCCAAGATAGTGTCTAAAAGTAAGCCAGATTGGGATAAGAAATTGTGTGTGGCAGTTTGGGCTTGTAGTATGACTTTTAAGAGAGCTACAAGCCACACCCCGTTCAATATGGTATATGGAGAAGAGTATGTCTTACCATTGGAAATAGAGCTACCCACTATACAATTTGCTCTCAAACATTCGTTGGGTGAGGTAGAAGCATTGCAGGAAAGATTTATTTCTCTTGCACGTCTTGATGAAATTCGACTATAGGCTTTATACATCAAGAGGTAGGGAAAAAGAGAATGAAAGCACTTCATGACCTTCAGGCTAAGAACTATAAATTTGTAAAGGGTTAGTTGGTGTTGTACTACAATGCTCATAATGAGCTATTTTCGAGCAAACTAGAACCCAAATGGAATGGGCTGTATAAAAATATCCGTATAGGGAAGAATGGCTCTACAGCCCTGTTATTAGATTTGCAAGGGGTAGAGTTTAAAAATAAAGTTAACTTTAATAAGTTGAAGTTGTGCTACATGTAAGGGCTGACGTTGGACTTGGTGCCTATACAAGTCCTTCAGGATTCAGCTTTAACTTGCAATAGGTACCAAGACAATCGGATGGGAAGAATCATTTCTTATCTAGAACATCTATATTTAAAGCAACGTTATCACCAAGGTCAAGTGATATGGTGGAGTAAAGGTTATCAGGTTATTGAGCGGCAGGATGGATCTTTCACATGGGATGTTAAGGTGTCTATTGCCACCACTATCATAGAATTCTAACTAACGTTCATATCGAGTTTAGCAAGGAAGGAGGGATTGTACTTGTCATACATCCTCTCTCTCGGCTTGACTTTGATTATCATAAGTACAAGTGAGCTAATCAATATGGCATGGCTTATCAATGAAGATTGGGTCTATACTTCGTATTTTGATGGAGCTTCTAGAGGGCCTACTTAGCAGGTGAGTGCTGGTGTGGTCCTAAAATATCCCCGACGTAGGGTTGTTATAAAATGGGAGTATCTTTAGGATACTCTTTTACTTATAATATGGTAGAATACAAGGCTAAATGTAGAGCAATGTGGTGGTATCCACCAGTTATTGATAAAAGGTGATTCGTAGTTGGTGATCGACTAGCTAAATGGGACCTATAGTGTGTGGAATCCCATCCTATGGATGTACCATCATGTGGCCTTGGATATGTTGCATATTTTTCAGATGGTGACTTGTCATCTAGTTCCCCGACAGTGAAATCACTTTGCAGATTCCCTAGCCAATTATGCTCTTGTTGAAGATTTCTTTTTCAATTGAAGGGAGCTCTTACAATTACCTTCTAACATTAGCCCAGGCCTATTTTGGGGTCTTCTTGATGACACGTCATATTTTAGCCCTCGATGGCTAGTTTGGGTTATGAGTCAGGTAGCAATTGACCACCTTTCCATTTTGTCTTAGATTCATTGGATTGTTTATCATTATATTCATCGAACACTCCTTGGTATTACGCAGGGGGCCTAGCCAATAACCTAATGCATTTAGTGTAGGACCTAAGGAGCCCTTATCCTTGGTCGGTCTTGTGCTTTAGTAGAATTCCTGTCAAGACCAAGGGTTTGCTTCAACAATACGTTACTGAATGGTAGTTACGTGGATTATCTCGTTAGACCAAGAGGGCCAATCATTTTGCAATGCAATGTCACATTTCATTAGGCCAAGAGGGCCATGTGTTCTAGTGTGAGCATGGTTAATGGTTTTGTTTTAGTGATGTGCTGCTATACAGATTCAGCAAGACCTAGAGGAAGCCTCTTGCTATGCAAAAGCTTCTTGTGGCCACCAAGTAATGTTCTTCCTTTATGAATACTTTTCTTTTATGCTATATGTGTTTATGTACTTGGGGAGAGTTGTTCTTTTGTTGGGGACCGGCAATCAAGGCATGAAGTCCCAAGGTTAGGTCATGTATATCTCGAGGAGGTTCAAGTAGTTTTCTACCCCCTATAAAGTCATTGTTAGGAATTGAAATACATGTTTTTAGAAGGTAGTCCTAGTGACCGTGTTCTGCTAGCCTGCTAGCAGGTGTTCTAGGAGTCTCTACTAGTGTGAGGCAATTAGAGAAGCCTGGTGAAATAAAAGGAAGAAACAAGCATGAATATACTTGCAATATAAAAATACAAAGGTGTGTAAAAAGAGGATCTAATCCCTAAAATAGAAAAGAAAAGGAAGAAAAATCTTAAGGGCAGTTGATCATCACCTTACGAAAGCTTGGTAGGTTCCTGAAGCCGAGTCGACCTGAGGCCAATCCCTTGTCTTCTTGGGGATGGCATCTAGCTGAAAAAGAAATACTAAGGAAGGTTGGAGCAAAAAAAAAAAAGTGAGTGGAAGAGAAAAATATTGAAGTGTTGCCTTGTGAGAGCTTGGTAGGTTCTTGGGTATTGAGTTAAGACCTGAGGTTGTTGCCCTATTCTCCTTGGGTCACTACGCTCAACTCCCTCCTTTTTATACTTCTCAATATGAAAATTTGGAAGGAAAAAATATGATACAAAGTAAATATATGCTGACCAGGCTATAAGAGTCCTCGCCTAGTAGGAGTTCCTAGTCTAGTTGTCCTAAGTTAGGTAGATAGTTCAAACCACCACGTAGGATGACTTTTTTTATAGTTCTTTTTAGCCAGGATGTATTAGAGTAGTTGGTTAGTGACTCGCACTGGATTTTTGTCAGATTATGTTGGGCCTATCCCTTGAGGATTTTCATGCCTTAGTTTTGTCAGCAAGGGGTAGGGTGAGAGCTATGTTTCGTGCTTTGTTGTGTGTTTTATTTTGTGACAGCTTGATACTTTTTATGGTTGTTGTTTGTGCAGATCAGTTCCTGGGATTCAATGGGCTGAGTCGCCCTCTCCTGTGGTTGCCAATGAGAGTTGGATATTCTAGGACCTGTTTTTAAAGCGTTTAAGCAATTTTTGAAGTGCAAAAGGTGGCCAGAGGTGCAAATAACTAATTTTTTATGGGAAATTGAATGGTGGCAGATGGTCGAGTTGGAGTGCTCCTAGGTGGATTTCGACACTAGGAATCCAATGCAAGTCTTTGTTCAATGATCAGAGATCATTGAAACCCCCATTTAATACTCGCAAGGTTTGACATTTTAAAGCAGCTACATGATCCGAGAGCCGGAAAGTGCGCAATGGAGGCAAGTTGATAGATGTCGACGCTATGAAGTCGCATGTCCGTTCGGATCTCAAATTCGGATCTCAAATTCGAGTTTGTTTGGGCCTCCAAAATGCAATAAATCACTTGCATGCAGTGTGAAAACCCAAAATTTGAACTAGATATTGTAGTAATTAAGCCTAGTGACTTAATTAGAAGGCTTCAAAGCCAAAAAACTCAATGACTTAGGGGGGAGGCATTTTTTCGACGGCCTCTCATTTCCATTTTTGGCAGCTTTTCGGATGGAGAGGCAAGAGGAATGGAGAGGCAGCAAGATTGATGGACCTAAAAACGGGCTGGCACTGGCTCATGCACTAACCGGACCTCGTCACTATGCACAAGACAACCCCTCGGCCTCGCGGCCAGGAGCGTCTATCAAAATCTCTGCCTTCCTAAACATTGCGTTTGTAATACGTTGTAGTCCAACTGATCCTAACCCAATATTACTCCTCAGAGGGAGTCCCTTTCACATAGCCAAAAGGCTCGAATCACATACACATGGGGTTCCTCCTACGGCTGAATGCCGTCAATCCTCTGCGACTCTCCTACACCTTGGGGATTGGCCCCTCGATGCGCCGCTCAACATTTAGACATTTCGCACAAACGTCACTCAAGGTACCAAATAAACGTATCCAGGAATGTACCGTTGTCCTTACTTGACTTCCCATTTATGATCCCACGACTAGCCTACAGCATAGGAACCTCACACTCTCAACGGTGGGTCACAGGCCTACTGAAAACAATTGCTATGCATATCCAGGAGCTAACTCTGATACTTTTAATTTCCTCAAAAATGATCATGCAAAGAGGTGGATGCCTAGTGCTCAAACATTTTAAAAACCAGCAGCGTGCAAGTGCAAATCATCTCTTTCATGCTTTTCTTTCTAACCGCTTTGTGCTTCGCTGCAACACCTAGCACCGAAGTGATCTTCGTGCTACTAGGTTTTAATTCTTATCATTATTATTCCGTCCTAGATGCAATGCATATAAAATCAGCAAATTATTCCTCATGCTCAGCGGCATTTAACCATTTTTTCCACAACTCTACCCTTCCCCGTTGATAGGGCATCATTGCATTCATTTCTTTTAGGGTTTCCTTGTCATTTTATGTGGAGAAAGGAAGGAAACACGCACTAAAACATATAAACAAGGCTGAACTGAAGCATAACTTCATGCCCCAGCCTTGCTATACATCAACAAACATAAATCCTATTTTTCTGTATTTTTCGTAGCCCCAAATGTATTTTTCCCCTATTTTCCATGGTGTTTTTATCATTTTCCCGCCATTTTCTTCATTTTCTTGTATTTTTTAAATTGCTGAAAATGAAAACCAGTTTGTGGGCTGTGGCCCTTAGTTCATTTGCAACAAAATTGAAAGATTAGTTGATATGTATCGACGGTTTTCCCCATTTATATGCCCAAAACCCTTGTTTTTCCCCATTTTTCATGGTTTTTCGGGTTTCTTGACATTATTTCGAGCAATGAAATGCATGTTTTTCATAATTTCTGGTTATAAACAGTAAGAACTCAGAAGAATCAGCAACATAATCACATCTTAGTCCATATGAACGGCATTCCATCAATCAAAAGCATAAAACACTAAATTTTCTTTGTAATTTTTTGGTTTACCGCTTAAACGCGTGTTTCGGGTTTTGTGTCCATGGCTGTAGATTTGGAAAACAGCAACACTTCATGTCCAGCAACATCACAAATCACCATTCTCAGCCCGTGTAGCAATCCGGTCCATGCCGGACAAGTCTCCATCATCCTTTCTTCATTGCTCCTTCCCACACATGAACTACCTCTTAGAAGAGAGAGAGGGAGGAGAGAGAAAGACTAGAATCAGAAATTTCAAACCAGGCCATCATTCCACGGGCGAAGGGCGGCGATAGAGTCCACAGACAGAGGGGAATGAAGCCCCATAATCCATTGGGGGGGTTGTTTGCAGCAGCCATGATGCCTCTCATCCATTCATGGCGCATTTTTCGGGCGCCATCTTCTTCCACGTTTTTTCATGCCTCTTCATTCTCTCTCCACGTTTTTTGCTTCATAAGGTGCATAAATTTTTTGGGGGGGGTCCAAACTCAAAAGGCATGCTCAAATTTGGCCTCCCAAGTGTCCACCTTTTCATATCTTGACCGTTTCCTTGGCCATTTTCCTGTCCGGACTCCGAATTGAGCTCTGAAAAATCCTGGGCGTCCGGCTTAGCATCCCGCATTGGCCAGTAGCTTGTGTCAACCCGCACAACTATCTGAAAAATTATGAAAAATCAACAAGTGTCGCTCGGGCGCCTTTAAAGCACTTTGGCGCTTAAAATCGTCCTAGATCGAGCCGCCGCCTTTGACAGTGAATATTTTTCCCTTGATATTCATAATTTTTAGCTATTTTTAAGCACTTGCCGTCTCCTAAATTCCGCTCTCATTGGCGACCACGGGATAGGGCGACTCAGCCCGTCGAATCCACGAACATATCTGCACATAAACAACCAAAGAAGCATCAAACTGATACAAAACAATTATCATCATAAAACTCAGCACAATGCTTCCCCTACCCCTAGACAGAACCAAGGCATGACATCCACAAGGAGTAGGCCTAGCATCATCTAATAGAAGATCCGAAGTGAGTCACTAACCAGCTGCTCCAACACAGCCAAACTAAAAAAAACTGCCAAGGAGGTTGCCCTAAGTGGTAGTCTGAACTACTTACCAACTAAAGACAACACAACTAGGAGCTCCTACAAGGCGAGGACTCCTATAGCCTGATCAAAGAATATTTTCTTTCAGTACAGTTCTTCGTTGAGGATTTTTATTGGATGAACATACTTGGGCATGTAAAAAGGAGGGAGCTGAGCGTAGTGACCCAAGGAGAACAGGGCATCGGTCTCAGGACCTGTCTCGGCACCCAAGAACCTACCAAGCCCTCGCAAGGCGACACTTAATCCTTTTCTAACGCTCACTTTTATTTTCGCTCCAACCTTCCTTGTTTTTTGTATTATTTATCCAGCAAGAAGCCACCCCTAGGGAGACAAGGTATCGGCCCCGGGTCTGATTCGTCCCCAGGAACCTACCAGGCCCTCGCAAGGCAATGATCAACTGCTTATATCCTTTCATTTCTTTTCTTATCTTTGATAGGGGTTAGAACCCCTTTTTACACACCTTCGTATTTACATTCATCTTTTAGGATATTCAGGATTTCTTGGCATCATTATTATTATCTTCTAGCAGGCTTTTCTAACTGCCTCACTACTAACAAGAACTCCTAGCACGGCTGCCTAGCAGGCTGGCAGAACAGGGCCACTAGGACTTCCTTCTCAAACAGGTCTTTTAATGTCTAACAATGTCTTTACAGGAGGCAATGACTACTCCAACCTCCCTCAAACATACTTAGCCTAAACCTGGGACTTCATGCCTTGGTTACCGGTCCCCAACAAAAATGTCTCCCCTCGACAAGTACAAATACACATATAACAGGAAAGAAAGGTACTCGTAAAGGAGAAATATCACCTGGAGTGGCCACAAGAAGCTTCCATCGCAGCAAAGGCTCCTCCAGGCTCCACAAAATTCCACAACCCGCAAAACCTGTCCAGCACAACACTAAACAAAACCCCAATTAAACGCACCCGCACTAGACAGGGAAATGGCCCTCTTGGCCTAATGAAATCAGACATGACTTTACTACAAAACTGTATCGGCCCTCTTGGCCTAATGAAATAAAACAATACTATGCATAACATCCTCCTGGAAACAACCATGATAGACATCAAAGCATACTATTCCCAGGGGAACAAAGGCGCATAGCCCTAAACTAGGTGCATTAAATTATGACCTATCCCTCCTGCGTATATCGCAAGAGGTGTTCGCATCACATGTCGTCGAATCAGTCTATGGGTCTGAGATAATAAAGGCAGATGAGTCTCGCTTACCCTCTGCATCACCCAAATCAACCATCGTCTGCCAAAGAGGGCATGTTCAGAAAGCATACCCAACAAACGACCAGGTCCTGTCTCACCATCAATAGATATATCGGGACAAGGGCCACAATTAAAGAAGAGGTCCTCTTCATACGCAAGATTAGCCAATGAATCGGCAAACTGATTCCAATTCCGTGGAATCAGCTGAAAAGACACTCGATCGAATTCGTCTAGCAGGGCTATGGCAGTGTGATGGTACATACAAAGGATCGGGTTCCGCACCATGTACGTCCCATTGAGTTGATTTAAAACCAACTGAGAGTCCCCTTTCACCAACAACTGGCGGATACCACCCTTTTTTGCAATATTCAAACCCATAATCAGGGCTTTGTATTCTGCCATATTATTGGTAAAATTCGCCCCGAGATAAGCGGCTAACTTCATGACAATGCGTCGTCGGGGATCGCGGATGACAACTCCTACACTTCCTTTTTTGCATGCACCCCTGGACGCCCCATCAAAGTACAAGGTGTACGTCCATAAAGGGTTTACATATCCTGCCATCCTGAACTCTACTCGTAATTATGATAATCGAAATTCAGCATATTCAACGGGTGGACTGTAGGCTCCATCCCTCCATCATCATTGAATGCAACAGGGATGCTCATCAAAATTTGTAGGCAGTGATGGCAGAAGACCTTGATTTCCCAAATGAATGTCCCGCCTTCTTGCTCAATCACCTTGTATCCTTTGCTCCACCAAATGAGCTTTCCCTGATGATACCTCTGTTCCAAATATGGGTGTTCTAAATAAGGGATCAGACGACCCATCAACCTCTATCACGATTTCCTTGCAGATGTTTGATCGATCTTGCCTATACCTGCAAGGCAGTCATAGCATTAGTATAATCAGAAGTAATAAGGTTTAATCTTATTAAGATTAACCTTATTTTTAAATTCTATCCCCTCAAGGTCAGCTAACAAAACTGTGGATTTATTCTTTCCTATTCTAACGATCTTATAGGGCCCATCCCATTTGGGTTCTAGCTTGCCTGGGAATAATTCACGTCGTGCGTCATAATACAGAACAAGCTGTCCTTTCTTGAAGGTGTACTTCTTGGCTTTAAGGTCATGTAGCTTCTTCATTCGGCGCTTCGCCACTTCTTGGTGCAATAAGCTCTGCAACTTAAGCTCATCTAAATGTGCCAGTGTCGTCAAGCGCTCAAAAAGAGCGTCTTCATCGCTCAAAGAATGATTGATGGCAAACCGAATAGTCGGCAGCTCAATTTCTAAAGGCAAGACACACTCCTCCCCATATACTAACTTGAACGGGGTATGGCCAGTGGCTCGTTTGAAGGTCGTATTATAGGCCCACACTGCCACGTATAACTTTTTATCCCAATCCCGTTTCTTTTCCGAAACAATTTTGGACAGGATGCCTACAAGCTGCTTGTTGGTGCTTTCGACTTGCCCATTGGCTTGCGGATTATATGGGGTTGTCTTGTTATGCTTGATGTTCCACAACTCTGTCAAACCTTTGATCACCTTATTCAGGAAATGAGTTCCGCGGTCCGACACTAATTCTTTCGGTGGACCAAACCGGCATATTATCTGCTCTAAAAGGAAACTAGCAGTTTCTTTAGCATCATCTTTCCTTGTTGCACGTGCTTCTGACCACTTTGTGAAGTAGTCAGTTGCTACAATGATGTACCTCTTTTGCGTAGTCGATGACGGAGTAATAGGACCCACAAAGTCTATTCCCCACTTCTCAAATGGAAGTATCGCCATAATAGGGGTGAGTGGTCGTTTCCTATTCTCTCGACTATCATGTCGTTGGCAAATATCGCATCGCTTAACATACGCAAACGCATCCTGGAAGATGGCAGGCCACCAATAACCTGCTCTTAAAGCCTTTTGTGCTGTAAGCCGTCCAGCAAAATGGCCACCGCAAGCGGAATCATGGCACTCTTCCAAAATGAATGGCACCTCGTCAGGCGTCACACATCGGCGATAGATATCATCAACCCCTTGCCGATATAATGTACCTGCGATCAAGGCAAACTTTAACGCTTGCTGCTTAATTTTCCTTTTCTCAGCCTTAGATAATTCGGATCCCGCCTCTCCTGTTGATAAATAATGCGTTATTGCAGCATACCAGGAGGGAATAGATGCCGTATCTATTTTAAATATCATCTCCATGTCACTTCCTTCAGCCACAGATTCTTTCGGCTCCCCAAAGTCCACTAGACATTCCACGATGCCTTGCAACCTTGGTGGCTTACTCTTGATTTCATAATCAAATTCCTGCAAAGTGATCAACCACTTCGCTAAACGATCAGGCGGCTGTAGCTTGTTCATCAATAGTCGAAGTCCCTCCGCCTTCGTATAAAGCACGACTTTCTCATAGAGAATATAATGCCTGAATTTCTTGGTCCCAAAGACCATCGCTAGACACAGCTTCTCCATGTAGGTGTAATTGATTTCGGATACCCCCAGCTTCCGACTAGCAAAAGCAATCGGGTGGTACCACTTCTCTTCCCAAATTTGGGCTAAACAGCAGCTGATACTATACATGGTGGCTGCTGAAAATATATAGAACACCTCACCTCTTTTAGGTGCTTTTAAAACGGGCGCTCTTGCTAGCTCTTGTTTCACATCCTCGAATGCTACCTTACAAGGGTCACCCCATACAAACGAACAGCTAAAGGACAATAAATTTGTAAGTGGCAACGTTCTTTCTGCTAAGGCGTTAATGAATCTACGGTAATAACCAACCGAAGACAGAAAGCTATGAACTTCTTTCGGAGTGCGTGGTGGACCCATGGCAACTATAACTTTGACCTTCTCGGGGTCTGTCGCAATTCCTACCGAACTGACCACATGACCCAGCAATAGCCCATAAGGTACTCCAAAAGCACACTTCCGTGGGTTTAGGGCGATGCAAAATTGTCTACAGCGCTCAAAGCATTTTCTCAAAATGATCAACTGCCTTTCTCTCACGGTGGCAGCCCCTAAGTCATCAATAAACACCCTCAACTCTTCAGGGGATATGTCACCGAATGTCTTATCTGCTGTTCGTTGCCACGAACCAGGCGCATTGCATAAACCAAAGGCCATCACATGGTAAGCAAAAGTGCCAAATACAGTGATAAAAGTTGTTTTCAACTTGTCCTCTTCTGCAATTGCCATTTGGTTGTATCCTGCAAAGCAATCCATAAACGAATATATCTCCCTACCCGCTAATTGATCCAAAATCTGGTCAATAAATGGCAACGGGTAGTAGTCCTTAACTGTCTGCTTATTCAGCTCCCTAAAATCTACACATAAACGGATTTGATTATTCTTCTTCTTTCTAATCACAACTGGCGAACACCATTCCGTGTGTTGCACAGGAAAAATCAAACCTGCTTTTCGAAGCTTCTCTAACTCCTCAAACAGCCCGTCCCTCAGTTCGAAAGGCATACGCCTTACTTTCTGCCGTACAGGACGACTGCCCTCTTTCAACGGAATTGTATGAACAGCAAGACTGGGAGGGATGCCTCTCAACTCATCATAACTCCAGGCAAAGATATCACGGAATTCCTGGATCAAGGCCACATAGTCCTCCCTTTCTGCTGAGCTGAGCATAGAGCCTAATTTGATTGGCCGCGAATCATCAAGCGTACCAAGGTCTAGCTCGATAACATCTGCATCTCTTATACGATCTTGGGCCTCTATCGGCTCGTTCAAAGTGATCTGATAGATGTCCTCCGTGGTGGATCCTTCTTTGGACTCATCACTCGATGATGTCTCACTGCCATATAAATCTTCTAATGTCTCCAATTCTGTAGAAGATAGAGGAGCCCTCTCACTCTGCGGGGACTCAGGATAAGCATCAACCACCACACGCTGGGCACCTCTGCCAAATATTAATCGACCGGCGGGTATATCCACTTGGCAATCCGCTTGCAAGATCCAAGGTCGGCCAAGTAATACTTGGTAACTTGGCCGCCCTGCAAAACGAATCACCCTAAAGTCCAACAGGCATTCTACATTTGCAACAGTGACATGGACCTTAGTAATGCAGCCTTCCGGCTGTCTCAAACTGTCATCTGCCATTCTGAGAATTGTGGAAGTATCTTTCTGAATCGCAAGACCTAACCTTTCCATCAGTTCAGAGCTCATAATGTTAACAGATGATCCCGTGTCGACAATGGCATGATCTACTAATATCCCATCGACATAGGCTGCAACCCTTGGGCAATGCTTCTCAGCATGCTCGAACCAGTCATCACCAACTCGCGCAATACCCAAAGGTTCTACGATATACCCGGTACGTAGGATCTTTCTAAATTCCTTACGTACTCCTGGGGAAAGCTTAATAAGCTGCAAAAGGTTCACATCCGGCTTGACTTCGCAAAGAGAGCCCGCCAAATCGAATTCATGATAGTTCGATAGAGCTCGCTTTTCACGCCAAACCATCCGCTCTTTAGGTCGCTGCACTGGCTTTATTGCCTCTTTCTTAACTTTCACCTTCTTCTTTGGTGGTTCCTTATCGGCTTTACTCTCTACGGGCTTCAAAGGTCCCCCTTCTAGGGCAGGATCCAAAACTTGCGTTCCTTTGTCGCCTTGTTTAGGGTTTCCGTCGACAGGCTTATCCATGTCGGCTTCTCTACCCTTTTTACCTCTTGTAAGGACAGCTCGTAGATTAGAGGTTTCAGCATCATTAACGCGTACAGCCTCAATCAAACTAACCCCACTACCACTTGGTAGTTCTTCCACCGTAGTCTTTGGTCGTTGAAGTATTTGTTTAGGCCCATTTTCTGGCTGGGAATCATTTCCTTGGCCACGATGATTGACAGGCCCTGGTTGCCGACTTCCTCGCTGGAGGGAACTAATCTTACTCCAGCAAGTAGCTGCTAAATGGCCAGATTTTCCACAAATGTCGCACTTAACATTTGGGCAATTTCTTGGATAGTGCTGCCCACCACACCATTTGCAACTAAACCTCGAAGGTGCACCCTCCTCCGGGTATCTACTTCCTATCAAATTTTGTTGTTTTTTAAGGAAGTTGACATCAACAGCTATTTGTCGATACTGCTCCGTAATCATGTCGGTATAATGCTTCATCATGTCCTTAACCTCGCCAAGAACATTGGAAGAACTCGACTCATAGCCTTGGTCATTACCGTGTCTTTCAATCGGCCTAACAATTCGATTAGGCACAGGCTGTTGAGTCACAGGCATGGTATTGGAATTGACCGCCTGGCCTCCACTACTTGGAGCCATTTGACTGCCCGTAGGCATCGACATGCTAGGGGGAGCTGGTAATAAAGGGACATTCTGCATCATGTTCCCTCTCCCATTAGGATTAGCCATCGCTATCCCTTGGCCACTACTGCCATTGGCTATTGCCATATTGTTTCCCAATACTAAACCCATGTTCGAATTGCCTCTAGAAGCATAGGCTGCTTGTAATCGGGATTCCACCTCTTGTGCTCGTGTAATGGCAGTATCTATATCCCCCAAGGGGACACTACTCAACTGCAATTGGATGTTAAAGTCCAAACCATGTAGGAAATATTGCAATTGGGCAGCTGCGGGGATAGGAATAGAGGTGTCCAACTTACGGAAGACCTCTTTTATCTTCTTCGCATAAGCACGAATATCCTCGTGTGGATCTTGGCGGGTCACGTTGAGTACACGCAACCAATATTGCCCACCCCTTTCAGGGGCAAACTCCCTTCGAAAAGCTCCATAAAATGCATCAATGTTCAATATGGTTCCGGCTTCTAAACCATGATACCATATAGCGGCTCTTCCTTTGAGAGTCATGTTGAAGAACATCATTAAATGTCCTTCTTCTTGAATGCGACAGTTAAACATTAACTTTTGAAACTCCCTAATGTGGAGTTCCGCATCTTCCTCAACTAGCCCATTAAAAATGGGTAGCGGGTAACCTAGAGCCGGCAAATCCGTCGTTCCTGCTGGAATTGCAATAGGCTGCGCCATGACGAGGATTGGATTTGCACTAGGAATGGGGGACGGTGGGGTTACACCTCCCGTACTTGACGTGGACTGGCTTATAGAAGGAAGGGGAGCACTAGAGCTTCCACCTTCTCCTAACTTACTTCTTGTGGTCCTAAGACCACTAGATCCACTCCCTCGTAAGGGTTCAGCACCGCTACGCTTAGGGGAATATCTCCTAAAGATTTCAGCACGTCGCCTAGCTCTCTCGTCTCTTTCCTGCTTTTGGATTTCTGCTAGACGATGCTTATCAATAAATAACGGATCGATCTCAGTATCCTTTGGCATAAACTGCTAGTTGGTCCCTAGAAAACCAGGATTCGAGAACCGCCACTTTTAAGCAGCTCCCGGCAGACGCACCACTGATGGACCTAAAAACGGGCTGGCACTGGCTCATGCACTAACCGGACCTCGTCACTATGCACAAGACAACCCCTCGGCCTCGCGGCCAGGAGCGTCTATCAAAATCTCTGCCTTCCTAAACATTGCGTTTGTAATACGTTGTAGTCCAACTGATCCTAACCCAATATTACTCCTCAGAGGGAGTCCCTTTCACATAGCCAAAAGGCTCGAATCACATACACATGGGGTTCCTCCTACGGCTGAATGCCGTCAATCCTCTGCGACTCTCCTACACCTTGGGGATTGGCCCCTCGATGCGCCGCTCAACATTTAGACATTTCGCACAAACGTCACTCAAGGTACCAAATAAACGTATCCAGGAATGTACCGTTGTCCTTACTTGACTTCCCATTTATGATCCCACGACTAGCCTACAGCATAGGAACCTCACACTCTCAACGGTGGGTCACAGGCCTACTGAAAACAATTGCTATGCATATCCAGGAGCTAACTCTGATACTTTTAATTTCCTCAAAAATGATCATGCAAAGAGGTGGATGCCTAGTGCTCAAACATTTTAAAAACCAGCAGCGTGCAAGTGCAAATCATCTCTTTCATGCTTTTCTTTCTAACCGCTTTGTGCTTCGCTGCAACACCTAGCACCGAAGTGATCTTCGTGCTACTAGGTTTTAATTCTTATCATTATTATTCCGTCCTAGATGCAATGCATATAAAATCAGCAAATTATTCCTCATGCTCAGCGGCATTTAACCATTTTTTCCACAACTCTACCCTTCCCCGTTGATAGGGCATCATTGCATTCATTTCTTTTAGGGTTTCCTTGTCATTTTATGTGGAGAAAGGAAGGAAACACGCACTAAAACATATAAACAAGGCTGAACTGAAGCATAACTTCATGCCCCAGCCTTGCTATACATCAACAAACATAAATCCTATTTTTCTGTATTTTTCGTAGCCCCAAATGTATTTTTCCCCTATTTTCCATGGTGTTTTTATCATTTTCCCGCCATTTTCTTCATTTTCTTGTATTTTTTAAATTGCTGAAAATGAAAACCAGTTTGTGGGCTGTGGCCCTTAGTTCATTTGCAACAAAATTGAAAGATTAGTTGATATGTATCGACGGTTTTCCCCATTTATATGCCCAAAACCCTTGTTTTTCCCCATTTTTCATGGTTTTTCGGGTTTCTTGACATTATTTCGAGCAATGAAATGCATGTTTTTCATAATTTCTGGTTATAAACAGTAAGAACTCAGAAGAATCAGCAACATAATCACATCTTAGTCCATATGAACGGCATTCCATCAATCAAAAGCATAAAACACTAAATTTTCTTTGTAATTTTTTGGTTTACCGCTTAAACGCGTGTTTCGGGTTTTGTGTCCATGGCTGTAGATTTGGAAAACAGCAACACTTCATGTCCAGCAACATCACAAATCACCATTCTCAGCCCGTGTAGCAATCCGGTCCATGCCGGACAAGTCTCCATCATCCTTTCTTCATTGCTCCTTCCCACACATGAACTACCTCTTAGAAGAGAGAGAGGGAGGAGAGAGAAAGACTAGAATCAGAAATTTCAAACCAGGCCATCATTCCACGGGCGAAGGGCGGCGATAGAGTCCACAGACAGAGGGGAATGAAGCCCCATAATCCATTGGGGGGGTTGTTTGCAGCAGCCATGATGCCTCTCATCCATTCATGGCGCATTTTTCGGGCGCCATCTTCTTCCACGTTTTTTCATGCCTCTTCATTCTCTCTCCACGTTTTTTGCTTCATAAGGTGCATAAATTTTTTGGGGGGGGTCCAAACTCAAAAGGCATGCTCAAATTTGGCCTCCCAAGTGTCCACCTTTTCATATCTTGACCGTTTCCTTGGCCATTTTCCTGTCCGGACTCCGAATTGAGCTCTGAAAAATCCTGGGCGTCCGGCTTAGCATCCCGCATTGGCCAGTAGCTTGTGTCAACCCGCACAACTATCTGAAAAATTATGAAAAATCAACAAGTGTCGCTCGGGCGCCTTTAAAGCACTTTGGCGCTTAAAATCGTCCTAGATCGAGCCGCCGCCTTTGACAGTGAATATTTTTCCCTTGATATTCATAATTTTTAGCTATTTTTAAGCACTTGCCGTCTCCTAAATTCCGCTCTCAAAGATGAACAATTTGCATACTATCTATCGCTTCAATCCATTTAGAAAATGATAAAGGGAATCAAAATTTTAGTTTTTAGTATTCTCTCTCCTCTCTCCTCTCCTCTCTTGTATGTTTCCATGATTGATTCTATGAGAGAAGGGGGTGGGTTGAGATGCGAGATTTTGACCGTGGGATGATGCTGGAGCATGAAGAAGCATAGACCAAGGTTGTAAGGAGCGTCAACAAGTGTTGAAAAGCGTCAACGGCCTTCCAAATTTGAGATGCGTGATATAAGGTGTGGTTCTACGAGTAAGTTGTAAATTTAATTATTTTATAATATGTTTCGATTGTAAATGGTTGTATTTGGTTGTTAATGTTGTGATCTATCAAAACTGTTAAGGAAATAAAGAAAAATAAATCATCTAATAATTTTTTTATAAACACATAAAACCTGCAACATTGCGATTTTAAGGAAAAACATGAGTTTTTGGAATTTTGTTGTGAATATGGTGTTTGCATGGGATGGAATGTGGTAGAAAAAGAGTCCTCAATAAGCTTAATCCATCCATATCAGTATTTCAAAATATATCGATATTTATCAATAAATCAATAGAGAAAATAGGGAAAATGAAAAAAAAAGATTTTTTACATCCAAAAAATAGAGAAATTTTACATTTGTGTTTGTGATTTTATAATAAGGCTGAGGCATTAGAGTGAGCCTTAGTTCAGTCATCTCTTTATATTAAAGTGGGTATTTAATATTTTTATGAATAAAAATACATTTAAAAATGCTTTCTAAACCTATCATCAAATGCACAACCTTAAGTGGCAGGGAGAAGAGGAGTAAGGGTTGGTAATATGCTGAATTTTGATTTTTTTCATATGCATGGCACATAGGACAAGTGGATTTTTTAGAATTAAGAGGGTCCATTAGCACGAGCATGCTCGGTGCTAGCCCTATGCAACGCAGCAATCTCGTTTAGAGTAAAGGCATAAAAAGAAATGTTTTTTCACCTTCACAATGTTGGTTGTTGATGAAAAAATTGTTTGAGCACTACAAATCATACACAATCGCATTGCATGCAACACATGGTATCATCTTGGATGCACATCAATTATTTTCATGAATAATGACCTACGTTGAGAAGGTGAGGTACATGTGGGGTTAGTGGTTCGTTTCCTTTGGGGAGTGTTCAATGAGGATTATCTTTTATCTCCTAGAACAATATGTGTTGTACATGCTTTATGTATTCATGGCGCATCTCGGGCCCAATCCCTGAGGTGTAGGAGAGCCATAGTGGGGCTGTGACAATCAGTTGAGGGGCGCTCCCTTTGTTTGTGCTTACGTAGTGTACAACACCAATAAGTGTAGGGGCTCTCTATGAGAATTTTGGGAAGGGTTATCCGTTGGACTACGAGTCATACAAACGCTTAGTTCTACATTAGAGGTTAGGGTAGTATATCCCTTAGATGCTCCTAGCCATGAGGCCAAGTGGGATGGTTTGGGTGTGTAGTAGAGGCTCAACTAGTGCCATAGTGCCAGTGTTGGGCATGTTTTAGGTCCTGACATCCACATTAGAAATAGGTTGATCTATGTTATTATGAGAAATCTACATGGCTAAAAATTTGCCTCTTTTGGTACTGCATGTCACTACCTAGCACTACAAAAAAGAGGTAAGAAAGTGTCATAGATATCTTGAGATCATATATATGTTTCTTTCATATATGAAAGTAAAGAATGAATAGCATTTTCCACAAACATAACATCATGACTGACCAAGATATGCTTACATTTTGGGTAGTATAACTTGTAACCTTTACTTTCATTACTGTACCTAATAAAAATACATTTTACAACCTTGTCATCAAAATTCTTACATTGTTGCAATGAAATCAAAGCATAAGCCAAGCAACCAAAAACACTCAAGTGAGCCACAAATGGATCTTTGCCATGCCACTTCATAGGAAGTGACAAACTATAAAGTCTTAGTGGGACACCTCTTAGGTACATAGGCTATATATAAAATGGCCTCAAGCCAAAAACTATGTGGCAATGCTTGACTCTTAATCATACATCATGCCATCTCCGTGAGTGATCTATTTTTCCTCTCAATTACATGATTTGCCAAGTGTACAGCGCACCTACTCATGTAAGTAGGCAACACGAGTCTCATTTCTTCCTTGATACAAACATCCAAGTGTATTCCAAGCATCCTTAGCTATCTTACATGCGGGATATGTGGGATCGTGGTACATTTAACAAAAAATGCAACCAAAGCATGACACTCTACATGTCTGCCATCCCAATGACTCTGCTCATGAGTAGGTGGTGGTGCTCTAGCATTAATTGGAGCAAACCCTACAACATCCTCAATAGCATCTATTTCCCTTTTTTCTTCTCCACTTGTAACTTTGGAAATAGTAGGAGGATATCTTTCAATTCTATGTGTAATTTTCCAAAGCCCCTTTGCAATAAATACATGACATATCATATAAGCCCATAGTGGATAGTTGGTTCCATCCAACTTGTCCTCAACACAGCCAACATATGGAAGACATCATTGTTGGAAGCTATGGCCATTGACTTTCCTTCATGCAAAAGTTGCACGTATAGAGGAATATATGCACAAAACCAACATGAGCTATGTAGCAAAAATTATATGCAAAGGGAGGAAATAGTATGTGCAGTATTAGACCAAAACGAGCTTCAATAAAAAATATGACAACACAAAACCTTGAAAGGCTATCCCCTAGTATATGCTAACCTAAGAATGCTCATCAAGTCTCATCCCAATATGAGAAAATCAAGCAAAGGGTGTTGATGACTTTACCCAAGAGTTCAAAACCTACTTCAATACCAATTGTTAGATTTAGGTTGAAGGAATGCAAATACACAACTAGGAGAAGAGGAAGCTTGAGAGAGCACAACTACAAGTGTATTGAGAGGTGTAGAAGAAGAAGATTTACAAGACTTATGCCCTAAAGTGAAAAAGTATATATGCATTAAAGTGATATACATGTGATAATACATGAATCTTCCACTACTACAATTTTTCTTCTCATTGAGCTAAAGATGAAGTACACAAAAATTATCATCCTATGCTTTAGAGTTGTTTTAAAGTGAGTGGGATTTAGATTATGAGCACATTCATATATGTAACATCTTAATAATAGATTCATGTACATATTACCATAATACATACTTGTGTTGTTGATCTACTTTGTCGTGTCTAAATACATTAGTCTAACTTTCTCAACCAATGCACATTTTCTTTTAGTCCTATGTTGGTTAAGGGATTGCAAGGGAGCCCATTGTAATTGCACCTCACACTTCATAGTATGGTGCCCTTTATTTTACCTAGTAGTACTTAATCATGCAGCTTGTCGTGGTTTTGTATGTCATTGTTTGGTCAAACAACTCATCGTGGTTTGCATGTCATTGGTTGCTCTCACACCATGTGCTGGGTTGCCCGATTTTTCAAGATTGCATTGCAACCCTCTCTAGCTATCATATCACATGACACACTTTTATCATTTTCCTTAGATATTAATGCAGCATGTAAACTAGTCCACAATATAAATAAAACCATTATTGAAGTGTGCACACAAACACACAATTTTTAAATGTCAAACATCGCATCCAGTTGAGTGGATATTAATTGGGGTTGTATTTGTGACCCCCCTAAAACTATGGCTAGCAAAAATTATTAACATTCCAATTTATATTGAAATCCAATTAATAGTCATCGTATTGATCTCTCTCTCTCTCTCTCTCTCTCTCTCTCTCTCTCTCTCTCTCTCTCTCTCTCTCTCTCTCTCTCTCTCTCATACCAAGCTTGCAAAGAGACTACACTCTAAGATAAAACAAGTTTGTCAATTAAACCAACCAAAAAGCAATATTTGAATGCTCCTTTTGGCATGTCAAATTACCCTTCCTATTTTGCTAGGTTGAAGTTGATTGCTAGTAATAGGCAATTGTTGCAACAACTATTTCAAGATAGGAAAGTGGAGCTAATGAGGTCTAACACTTCTTCCAACAATAAAGAGCATTGCTTATTTGCAATATAAGATAGACATTGTTTAGTGTAGGTGTAAGCGAACTAAAAAGCTTTGATATGGTGTAGTGGACACCTTGTACATCACATAGCTTCTCGTATATAATATGTACATATGCACTGCATACATATGTATATATGTGTGTATATGATACACGTATACATACACATATATACATGTGTGCGTGTGTGTGTGCATGTGCGTGTGCATGTGTGTGTGCGTGCTCGCATGTGCCAAAAATATGGTATTTGGGAGTGTGCTCATTTATTACATGTGTTATAGAAGGATAATAAGAAAAGTAAACCAACCTATCATTTTTCATCTAAGAAAAAAAGCAAGCATGGGAGTCTAGGAAGAGACCAATTATGAAGACCATATGTTATCCCAAAGATTGGCAAAACCCCATTCAAAAAACCCATGAAACAAAGAGGTTAGTGTACATATATAGTAATACCCAAAATTATATATATTACAATGTAGAAAAATTATGGTTGATACAAATAGTTATCTTTTTAACTTTAGAATACACATTTCAAACCAACAAAAGAAAGAAAGAAGCTTAAGGGGAGATGAACCCCAAACACACTTACTTTGTGTGTGTGTGTGTGTGTGTGTGTGTGTGTGTGTGTGTGTGTGTGTGTGTGTGTGTGTGTGTGTGTGTGTGTGTGTGTGTGTGTGTGTGTGTGTGTGTGTGTGTGTGTGTGTGTGTGTGTGTGTGTGTGTGTGTGTGTGTGTGTGTGTGTGTGTGTGTGTGTGTGTGTGTGTGTGTGTGTGTGTGTGTGTGTGTGTGTGTGTGTGTGTGTGTGTGTGTGTGTGTGTGTGTGTGTGTGTGTGTGTGTGTGTGTGTGTGTGTGTGTGTGTGTGTGTGTGTGTGTGTGTGTGTGTGTGTGTGTGTGTGTCCTATGAAACCACTCGTAGTGGGGCTAAGGTCCTCTTCTAAAGAGTGACTTTTTTACATAGGCTTTGGAGGTTACCAAGACAAAGATACTCTTAGCTTGAACTAGAGTCATCCAAACAACTAGCCTCACATAGGGATACTCACTCTTGGTATGCTAAAAAAGAGGCATGGTTGCAACTACATGGATTACATATGGATTGTTTGCCACCCCTATAGTACAGCCTAGATTCTCCTCACGTGGAGCTCAACTGAGGGGAGATGAATTTGATCATCAAAATGGACATTATTCAACTGCACACATCTAAAATATGTGGGGCACTTATCGAGGGTCCACCGGCACATACGGCTTTCTACTAGAAGCATCTTCTACACATATCTCTTCATGGCTTTGACATATGGACACACACTTGTCTCATGGAGTATAATGCACAATCGGCCAACTCCATACATCCTCACACTAGTGCAGATAGAGGTAGGGACACTTGGAGATGAACCCACCAAACCCCCCCCCAACAAAAGGACTGGATCTACCAACTCTATCAACTTGTAGAGGACTATATATGGAGATGCCAAAAGTACTATGAGATTAGAGGTCGCTTTCATTGCTTTTTTGGAGAGGGATCTCGACCACTATCCAAAGCGATGGATTTCCCATATTTGAGATGCGTAGGCCTCTTCCTACTCAAGCTACACTAACATAGAGACCACCTCTTATGGTCTCAAGAGTAGACGCCTAAAGGCACACATCATCATACACTAATGCATTTCTACAAATTCTCGACCACCCCCACTACCATAGAGCACCTCTCTAATTAATTGATGGCCCCACCACAGTGAGTCACCCTAGATAGAGCTATTGAGATATGCAAAGATTGCTACCCATGCTAGCTGGTTCATGCCCCTACACAAGAGGTATCACTTGTAGATACAAAGGATATTAACTTGTCATCGAGGAGCCCTACCTCGTTGCTTCAACTTTTCTATGTTGGATTGGCCTATGAGGGATATATTGGAAGGAGACTACTCCTAGAGCAGTTCCATAGTGAATCTAGTTTAGACACATCTTGTACTCTTTTAGCTATGTACTATTTACTTTCTATATAGTTAGCCATAAAATTAGATGATAGTTCTTTTGGGACTTGGAAAAGTTACTTGACATTTGAATGTAACATTTTGGTCTCATAGGTCGATTTTTCCTTTTCTGGACATTAATAAAACTTTCTTTATTTCTTTATTTTCTCTCTCTTGATGCACCAATCAAAACAATGCACTCTCGCACACATGTACACCGATGCACTTTCCTTCCCTCAAACTATGCTACAAACCAGGCACATTCAGATGCACGTGTACATATACACGCACGTACACACACAGGGAGACACACACATGCATGCAAGTGGAAGAAGAGAGATTTTTTTTAATGATTCATTCTTTAAAGTTGTAGCCTTTGAATTTTGATTCTTTATTCTTACTTTCATTTGACCCTCCATTCTTGCATGTATAGACGAAGAATGTTAGGAAGAAAGCATAAAATGCCATCAAACTATTCTTATTTCCTCTCCTTCGAGCATGCACCCATACATGCATAAAGCACTATGAAAAAAAAGAGAAACCAAAGTGTTGCCTTTCATGCATGAATTTTCTTAATAGTAGCATAGATTGTCTTGATAGTTTCTTTAAGCTAATAGTCTACCCCCAATCCCTCTTGTTGCCTCTAATCAGCTTCAAATAGAAAAAGGAAGATTCAATTCATTTATTGCCTAGGTGGTGAACGTTGTCATTATCATAGCACTCATGCACATGTGCAGACCCGCGCGCTCACACACACACATATTTGATGCCCATGTTTCTTGCTTCACAAGAACCCTGGTGACCGCCATGCTCATTGTTGCCCCCATCCCACTCTACCGTTTCTTCCTCCCGTTGATAGTGCTACCTAAGTCACACCACCCCCCCTAAAAAATACCCCCAATCAACGTTGTTATGATTGTTAACATTGTATTACCAGCCTTACTAAGTCATTCATTAAATGTATGCCACTCCATCTCATGGACTATAGTTAAGAATTTAACAAATGATCATTCGATAAGCATTCCGAAGTTGGAACTAAAAGGTTCAAGGTGCAAGAAGTAGAGAATGGGAATGGTACCCAAAAGGAGAGTCCAAACAAACTTATGAAGAGGGGAGGTTGGGGGGGAATGTACAGCATGCCAAGGCGGGGGGGGGGGGGGGGGGTTTGAGGGGGAGGGTTGTGGGGTGTGCCGATTCGCTCCCTCTAAAACAATTGCGATGAAACCATCTTCAAGCAAGAAATTACAAGTGCTATCCAACACATATGAGAGTAAATATTTTCATCATGATCATTGACCCATACGTAAGATTGGATTTAGGTGTGAATTGAGGATAAACACAATTAATATTGGATTTTGGAAATCTATCAAATGGAAGATGAATTTAGAACATTAGAATACTAGAAATTTTTTTTCTTAAAAGTGTAATAGCAATTTTATTAGGCCTTGGGATTGGAGTAAATAGATTCACTAGACATAGAAATAGAGTTTAGCAAATCTTAGCTTATTCAAGTTTTACTGTAAGCACGAAACTCTAAGAGATCCCTATATTTAGTTGAATCCTCACAAGACCCTAAACAAACTCTAGAATCTAGAAAGAAAACTAGAGGGATCAACAATAAGATCTAGACTAGAAAGCCAAAAGTCAACATGAACTCTATGCTATGAAAATCAAGATTTTGAACTCATTAAACAAGTAACTAAATCCTCAAGAGATCCTTTGAGCCATAGAAGAAGGAATAAACCATAATTTAAGAAAAAGGACCCTAGGGATCCTCCAAAAAGAGGCAATCTCTAAAAATGACAATGATAATATATTAGCTAAAGAGGGAGAGGCAATAGATTAAGATTAAAAGGGAGACTTCAATAGGTTAACATGACTCTTATGGTGTTGTAGCAATGAATTTAGGATATCAAAGGAGGCCTGGTCAAATTTAATTGCTAGTTTAGCATGAGAAGATCTTAGTAGAAACAATTCCAAGTAGGTGATAATGGATCACTAAACTAAGAAAATACATTTTAAACCAACCAAGAAATGCCATTACTTTACTTACAAAGGGAGTTACCAAATCTGTAGGGGGAATAAGGACCATTCAATCAAAAAGGAATATAATGCAAAGACTCAAAGCCAAGAATAGGATTGGACCATGATTGGAATTGTGAATTTGCATTCAATCTTTAAGTGGAATACATTCTTTAGAGGGAATGCTTTGGTACATTGGCTTGATTATTCTTGATTTTTACTTTTGACAATCCAAGTGACATCTTAAATAGGGGAAATCTATCCCTTGGATGAACTTGTTCTAAGGGAAAGGAGTAGTCGAGTACATATTGTCGAGGTCATGGAAGCAATTCCAATCTCCATGAATCAAGTGCAACTTAACATGTGTTCCATGCTAACACATGGGCCCTAAGGGTACATCTTTTCCCAACTAGATTGCCTAAGCTGACCATATTCAAATGAAAGTTAGATCCAAGCTATGCATTCCATTACAAGGTAGTTTGGGAGACTAAATGATTTCCTTAGAGCTCTCCATGGATCTACATTGCTTAACTTCATCTAATCAACATAATGGTATTGATTTTAAAGTAATCTTGTTATCAAAGGACTAGTGGTGTGTTGCAAGTCTAAGTTGAAGCTATAGCTTTGACTGCAAAGTACCCCCTTGGAATAATGATGTCGAGCTTTAAGAGTGATGGTGTACAATACTTGCTTCTATCAGATGTACTGCAATACTTGAAAACGAAGGAAGAAGAGTTGTTTTCTATCCTAGTCAGGGATTCAATGAAACACCTTATCGATTATGATTACATGGATGTGCATCCGACAATGGCAGAGATTGGAAGATATAATGGCACAAGCTTAGATACTGTGAGTGCCATCATAGCAACACAGGAGCATATTACCTCGGTTGAAGAAGATTACCTTGTGCCAGATGCTGAATTTGAAGCACTACAGCATGATGTGTTCAAACCAAGGCCCCAACTTCCTACCAAGCAGTTTGTAGATCCCTCTGCCCAAAGAGGTGCCTCCCTAACACACGAGGAAATGAAGATAAAAGATGATCTGGAGAAGGAGAGATTTCTAACTACCATATATTTTTATGTGATGAAACTTGATGGTAGGGTGCATCCGGTCCTCCGGAGTGACACTAGACTTCGGACAGGGCAACTGCAAGCATCATTTTTTGCCAAGATTTCACCGATGGACTCCTTGGGGACCCAATGCACCCTACCATCAAGTTTCATCACATAAAAATATATGGTAGTTAGAAATCTCACCTTCTCTAGATCATCTTGTATCTTCATTTCCTTGTGTGTCAGGGAGGCACCTCTTTGGGTAGAGGGATCTACAACATCCTTGGTAGGAAGCTGGGGCCTTGGTCCGAACAAATCATGCTGTAGTGCTTCAAATTCAACATCTGGCATAAGGCAATATTCTTCAACCAAGGTAATAAGATTTCACCGGTGGACTCCAGGGGACCCGACGCACCCTACCGTCAAGTTTCATCACTTTATGATAACTCTAGGTTAGTTGCTAAATATATTGTTTGATTTGACTTTGTCATTCAGGACATGCTATATATAGATGAGTTTGCATCAAGGCAAGGAGGAGCTTGACATGTGGATCGATGGAAGGATTCAGCTCTGAAGGAGTATATTGGTAACCTTATTGCAGATTTGGTGGTCTTCCATGAGAAGTGCTCACCAGGAGGGCAAGAAATAATCATGAAAATTCAAACTTTGACCAATTTTGGACCTTTTCAAGCGATACCTGTGACATCTAGCTTGGAGAAGGTGGTGCTAATCAAACAATCAAAGCTTCTTTACTTGTTTGACCAAACACTTGGTGGAGCAATGTCTGTGCTTGCTACATTAGGCGACCTCGCTAAAGTGTCAGATCCGCTTCTCCTAGAGAAAGAGCTGAAGGGGGAGCACATGATTTTTTAAGCAAATAAGGAACTTATATTTTCATCGAAAGCTGGCCCCTCCTCTCCACCGATGAAAAAGCCAAGGAACAATTGAGAGTTTTTGTTGGCTATCGGCTTTTTGTATCTACCATCACTAACAGCCATCACATGTATTTTTCTTGATGAATATAAGATACTTTACTTTGTCCCTATGTAAATGTGTGGTTCGTATAATTGTGACGATAATGTGTGGTAACGATAATGTGTGGTACGTGAATGACGCATTCGCATACGTTAACATAATTCAATGCGTAGTACTGCACTTGCCATTGTGTAAGTGTGGCGATAATGTATGGTACGTGAATGACACATCCGCATACATTAACATAATTCAACGCATAGTACTGCACTTCCCATTGTGCATAAGCAATAACGTAACTTGTATCCATATGTATTACTACTTTCGATGCATTTGTATATTAAACAAAAATTAAGAGTCATGCGTTTCAAGAAACCAAACAAAACAACTTTACTCAATTATTTGAATTCAGTACATGTCGCATGAGATATTATGTATATATAAATAAATATTCCAATGTGGCAGAGTATACAAAATTTTTTGGCCTTCCAAGATGTTATAGCACTATAACACCTCACATGGGTCACATAATCCTTGATGTCTTTCTTATCTCTCTATTTCACGTTCATGAGTCTTACAATCAAGTTGTTTGAGTACCCAGCCTTCGGGAATCTCTTAATGAAGAGATTCTTGAGGTTATTGAAGTCATTGCGCTCTCTGCGACATCTAGGTTGCTAGTGTACCAAGTCCTTCCCTTATCGCCTAAGCATAGGCCGAAGGCTTGTGATCACTGAGCGAGATCGGTGAGGCTGTTGGCTTCACAGACCTGCTCAAATTACTCTACAAATCTGTAGCTGATTTGCAACTATAGGGGTTTTGGATTAGCTCTTGGAGCCCTAGGTAACTTCTAATCCTGCAAGTAATGAGGTAGCCATTGCAACGGCGCTTCACTCAGTGAAAGTTTTGTCTAGCAGTCGTCGCTTAGTAAGAAGCTCACTCAATGTAAGATCTCCTTCAAGCGCTCTTTCCCTCTTCACATCAGGGCTTGTCATATTCATGTTTGCTAGTGCTAGCACTTGCTGAATTTCACGCACTTCCATGCTCTACCGCAAGCTCCTGGCTTGCTATTCCTAACTGTAGGTCTCTAGGCTTCGCAAGGCTTCCTGTGCTAGTCTCCTCTCCTCTTCTAGGTCTACTATGACATCCTTGGACATCCTACCATGGTGATCTGTCCGGGCCTATAGATCATAATCAGCAACTAGTTGCCAAATCTTTGTAGAGAGACTGCCTAGGTCAAGCTCTTTGTCACGTAGTGCTTGTCTCTGTTGAGATATCAAGCTCCACTCGTGATATGCCAGGGTGATCGTTGTGCATTTATGTCACCGATGTGTCAGTTGCAGATGCGGTTGGTACACCGCCCATGAATAATAGCTACATGACAGCTATCCTTATCTACTCTAGTTCGTGGCTCAGTTAGTATGCCACCGTAGTTAGTTGAGTTTGGTTTGAGACCCATATATAGGGTTCTTCTATTTCTTTGTACTTGAGTTCTTTTGGCTTACACAACTAAGAAGAGGAAAACTGTTTTCAGCCTCCACCTCTGTGTGTATTCCCCCATTGTGCAAGCAAGAAAGCTACAAGTGAGACTCCTTCCTTCTCTCCCACAATCTTGACATGGTATCAGAGCCTTGTTCGTGGTAAGGAGCTCAAGAAACCAAGCCAAGCTCGCGGTGTTCTGGTAAGAGGAGCAGTGTTGCTTTCATTTTCTATTTTGGGAGCAGATCTCTGCAGGTAGCACAGCCAGAAATTGCAAGAGTGCATTGTCTCAGGTTGAGACGCCCTTCGCGGTGAAGCAAGAGGGTAGTATATGCTGCGGGAAGGGGATTAGCCCTCGGCGACCCTGTTTTTTTTATTTGAGGCCATTTCGGGGCCTGTTTTGGAGGTGGAAGTTTTCTGCACGCACTCAGGAAAAGGCCCAGTTTTATGCTGTGCAGCCACTGTTCTACAGGTCGGTGAAAAGTTACTGTAGAAATTGCATCGTATGCTTGTGCGCAGAGACATTGGGAGTTACAGAATCATGCTTGTTGCCTGTTGATGCAAAATCGTCACTAGGAAGTGACTGTGTAGTCAAATACCACTTTCTCAGTTTTGCAGATTTGCCTTTGTGAGGCTGAAGCTGTGTTCTTTGCAGTGACAAAATTTTTTTGCAGTGTTCTGTAATGGCGTCTGATTCTCTCTCACAGATTGTCACTGAAAAGCTTGACAAGAACAACTTCCAAGCATGTAAAAAATATATATGGGAACCCCTTTATATGGGAACCTTATGCATGTAAAAAATATATAGAAATGGTATTTTAAAAATCCATTATCTTGAACTCTCATGATACAAGCATATATTTATGATTGATCTCCCCAGGTAAATAACATAGGGCACATGAAGGATATGACACACGTAGGGAGCTTGAGCTTTAGACCTATCTCCTTAAGTAAACCACACAAATTCTTCCAATACTTGGAGACGACAGGTCTCTTGACATTGTGGGCATGGGTGATATTCAGTTGCAGTTTTCCACTGGCAGTTCATTTTTGCTTAGGGATGTACGTCATGTACCTGCGCTTATGCGCAGTCTTATGTCTGCAGGACAGTTGGATGATGCAGGGTTTCATGTCTGTTTTGGGGATTCTGCCTGGAAGATTACCAAAGGCAGACTTGTGCTTGCTAGAGGCGCCAAGGCTGGCAGCCTCTATCCTCTTGTTGTATCTAGGTCTTCTGTAGACCATGTTTTGGCAGTGGGCTCTATCCCACATGTATCACTTTGGCATGCCCGTTTGGGGCATATGTCTTTGAAAGGAATGAAAATGTTATCTGGTTTGCAGTATCTTCCGCCTTTGGACTATGCACGTTTTGACTCGTGTGATCATTGTCTTTATGGTAAGCAGAATAGGTCTACGCATAAGACATCGGGTAGGCCACGCCTGAGTGAGCCCTTGGCATTGGTGCATTCCGATGTTTGTGGGCCTATGCCTTGCATGTCTATGGGTGGCGCGAAGTACTTTGTTACCTTCATTGATGATTTTTCTAGGAAAGTGTGGGCTTATCCCATAAAGCAGAAGTCCGATGTCTTGGCAGTTTTTCAGAGATGGCTTGCTCTTGTTGAGAACCAGACTGGGTATAGGCTGAAATGCCTTAGGATAGATAATGGGGGAGAATATGTCTCGCATGCTTTTGAGCAGTTTTGTGATGACAGGGGTATTAAGCGTCAGTTGACCGCCCCTTACACCCCACCCCAGAATGGTTTGGCTGAGCGCATGAACAGGACTATTCAGGAGCGTGTGCGCTCTATGCTTAGCCATGCAGGCCTACCCCAGAGTTTTTGGGCTGAGGCAGTTAGTACGGCAGTGCATGTCATAAACCGATCGCCTTCCAGTGGATTGGATTTCCAGGTTGCAGAGGAAGTTTGGGCTGGTAAGCCACCCTCTTATGCGCATCTCCGTGTCTTTGGATGTGAGGCATTCTGCCATGTGCCCAAGGACAAGAGGAGTAAATTGGATCCAAAGAGCATTAAATGCATATTCCTTGGCTATGGTGAGTCAGGAGAGATGGGCTATCGCCTATGGGATCCGCAGGCGCGGAAAATAGTACGCAGCCATGATGTCGTCTTCCATGAAGACAAGATGCACAGGCAGCCTGAGAAGGTGGTTGAGATCCGCAGAGTGATCTTTCAGGAGGAGCCTAGAGCTCTAGCACAGCCAGTAGTACAGCCTGCAGCAGTTCCTCCACAGGGCCAGGGTGTTGGACAGGCAGTTAGACAGGCAGCAGAGCCTGGGGTGAGACGGTCTGCTAGAGACAAACGTCCACCTGACAGATTTCAGCCCTCTATGCATTATGTTTTGGTTACAGATGCAGGAGAGCCTTTCACTTATGATGAGGCTATGCGCAGGGGTGACAATCACTCCTGGGAGAGGGCTATGCAGTCTGAGATCGACTCCCTGCATAAGAATGAGACTTGGGATTTGGTTGCCTTGCCTAAGGGCAAGAAGGCTTTGCCATGCAAGTGGGTGTACAAGCTGAAAAGTACCCCTGGACACCCTAAGCCGGCATACAAGGCTAGATTGGTAGCAAAGGGTTTTAAGCAGGAACATGGTGTGGACTTTGATGAAGTCTTCTCTCCTGTGGTTAAGATGACTACCCTGCGCTTAGTCTTGGCTTTGGTTGCACAGCTTGACTTAGATCTATATCAGATGGATGTCAAGACGACTTTTCTACATGGGGACTTGCATGATGAGATCTATATGGATCAGCCTAAGGGCTTTGCAGAACCTGGCAGGGAGCACCTAGTGTGCAAGTTGAAGAAGAGCTTGTATGGCTTGAAGCAGGCACCTAGGGAATGGTATCATAAGTTTGATGCCTTTATGCAGTCACAGGGCTACAACAGGAGTGCTATGGATCCGTGTCTTTACACGAAGAAAGCCCGTGATGGCAGTTTGCTTATCTTGGTACTCTATGTTGATGATATACTGATAGCAGGGAAAGCTCATGATGAGCTAGATGCTCTTAAATCTCAGCTGAAGAAGAGCTTTGAGATGAAGGATTTGGAACAGGCCTCACATATACTTGGGATGCGCATTAAGCGCGATAGGCATCAGGGGCTTTTGTATCTCTCACAGCAGGAGTACATTCATAAAGTCCTTGAGCGCTTCCGCATGCAGGACGTAAAGCCTATTGGCTGTCCATTACCTTCTTATGTGAAGGTATCACAGGCCGATTGTCCGCAGACAGATGAGCAGAGGGCCGAGATGGCCAAGATCCCTTATGCTTCAGCCGTGGGCAGTTTGATGTATGCCATGATAGCCACTCGTCCAGATATTGCGCATGCAGTTGGTGTTGTGGCACGCTATATGGCTACACTTGGCAGCAGAAATTGGGATGCCGTGAAGGGTATCATGAGGTACCTGAAGGGCACAGCAGATATGTGTATTTGCTATGGCAGCCAGGATACAGGGGTCGTGGGGTACAGTGACTCCGATTATGCAGGACATGCAGATAGTAGGAAGTCCACTTCTGGCTATGTATTCACCTATGCTGGAGGGGCTGTCTCTTGGATGTCCAGGGTTCAGAAGTGTACGACTTTGTCTACCACTGAGGCCGAGTATGTTGCAGCCACTGAGGCTTGCAAGGAGGCCATATGGTTAGGCCATCTAGTTGCTGACCTTGGGATTGATGCTACACCTACACTGCATTCAGATTCTATGAGTGCCATTCAGTTGGCTAAGAATCCGGTCTTCCATGCGAAGACGAAACACATTGAGGTGAGGTATCACTTCATACGTGGTGTCGTGGAGGACAAGTCTGTTGACCTTGTCAAGATCTCCACTGACGAGAATCCTGCAGATCTACTCACGAAGAGCCTCACTACTGAGCGCTTTGCCTTCCTCAGGAGGTTGATGGGCGTTGGATGAGATGTCACCTTTCCTCATCCCTTGTACCTATGTACATTTGTACTGTCTTTTCTTTTTTCTTTTCTCTCTCACTAGGGCAGATTTGCCTTTAAGTGGGAGGTTGTTGGGGGTAAAGGCGCCTCCGCCGTGCCGCCCCGTGTATTACTACACTGACAGTACCCGCCACTGCACACTGCAGGTGGCGGGCACCCGTCACGTCACTTTATTCTTTATTCTTTTAGTGACAGTTTGAATAAAGGAAGGCCCGGTCACACATTGTGACTGTTGGAGTTCCCATTTCTTGTCTCTCTCTTTCTTGCTCTTGCTCTCCCGCCATAGCTCGCGTGCAAGCTTCGATCCTTCTCACCTTTGGGGTAAAGGCGCCTCCGCCGTGCCGCCCCGTGTATTACTACACTGACAGTACCCGCCACTGCACACTGCAGGTGGCGGGCGCCCATCACATCACTTTATTCTTTATTCTTTTAGTGACAGTTTGAATAAAGGAAGGCCCGGTCACACATTGTGACTGTTGGAGTTCCCATTTCTTGTCTCTCTCTTTCTTGCTCTTGCTCTCCCGCCATAGCTCGCGTGCAAGCTTCGATCCTTCTCACCTTTCATTAAGGCCCAGAGTTGGTGTCACTCCCTGGACTTCCGAGCCAGCTCGGCGATTTCTTTCGCTTGATTTGCAAAACTGAATTTCTATTCTGCCTCAGCGATTAGTTTTGATCTTTCTTGCGCTAGCTTCTCATGGCTCTAGATCTCTGTAAGGTGCAATCTTCGTTGCATGAAGGCCATGGCCATGAGGGCCTCTGTGTCTTCCTTGGCAACTTCCAACGCACCTTGTAGCCGTTGTGCCTCCTGTTGTTGTTCTTGTGCTTCTATTGCGAGGGTTTCCAAGCCGATCCCGTGCTAGGAACTCTGTCTCTCTCTCTAGCCTATTTTATTCCTCGAGTTCATACTGAAGCTTTGCCATGGTATTCCCCTGCCACTCACTCGGATCACCTTCTTGAGTTGCCAATGGTCCATACCCCTCTAGTCTGGCCGTTCTCTGCTCTAGGTCAGCATATTGCTGCACTAGCAACTTTAAGCTCCGTTGCTTGGCCACCAAGTTTTGTTCTTCGTCCTCTATCCTCTGTCTCAAGCGGTTTTCGTTATCCTGGGCCTCTTTCTTTTTTGCCTCTAGTTGATCTTGTAATACCTTGACCTCCCTTTAACAATTAGCCCCTTGCCTTGAAACTTCGAGCCTCAGGCCTGTCGAGGTTTCCCTTTCCTTTTTCAGTTCCAATAGGGCCACCTTCTTTTCCTCCTTTGCCTTATCCAGCTGCGCTAGAGCTCGGCCACGTAGATGTCGTAGTCTGTACTAGGTGGCATGGGGATAGGAGCTATGGTGGTTGACGCTTCGAGTTTTTGCCGTTTCAGGTCTTTCTTGGACTCAGCATTAGTAGTGGCAGGTCTTTCCGCTCCAGGTTTTGGGACAATCTCAGTCACCTTATTGACAAGCATCTGCATCATGCTCATCAGTTGGGCCGTGTCCAGAGAGGGCGTGGGTTGTGGGGCATTTGGGGTGTCTGTTGGTGCTGGCACGAAGGAGGGAGGCAGAGGGTGTAACAATGACTTTCCCTTGCCTGCGATTATCGGGGATGCCCTCACACTGCCACTTGCTTCGGCCTCATGGTGAGGACTATAGGGGTTGATTTCTCCTCTTCCATGAGTTTCTTCAACATACCTGCGAGTGGCCTCAACCAACTCAGCCAGTTCCTTCATGCTCAGCTCGTGGGCTTCCTCTTCCGCCCTTCTTTGCCGTTCCTCCTCTGCCTTTTTTGACTCCTCTTTAACTCTTTCCAGTTCTTCCTCCTCCTCCTTCTGCAGTTGTTCTTCCAACCTACCTGACTCTTTTCGAGCCCTCTTCACCTCGACCCGCTCTGCTTTGCTCAGTCTCTTCCCCTTCTTTTGGCTCTTGCCATTCTTCATTTGCTTCTGAGGCTCAGCCGTTTGCATGGGTGGTACTTCAGGCTCTCCTTCATCGCTAGCTGTCCTTTCGCTCGAGCCTTCCTCCTCACGATGTGGTGAGCCTTGGTGCTCAATTTTCTCTTCCTCCACGCCAGCATCCTTGATAGCGTCGTCAATGATTGCTGTAAGGATACCTCCGTATCTGATCGTAGAGGCTTTGATGGCAGGTTTCTTCCTCGTGGATCGTGCAGTGGAGGCCGGAGATTCCCCACCGGCTTGGGCTGCGACTAGAGCTAGAAATGCAGCTGAACTCTTTATAGTCTTCTGGACAAAGCCGTTCCAGTCCACCTCCTCCAGGACTCCTGTCGCAATGCTTTCCAACAGTGGCACGGTGATTCTATTCATGAGTGCATTGTATCTGTGGCTGGAGAAGAGAGAATGGATCATCTTAGCCTGCGTCCTTGTCACCGGGTCTGGAATGTCAGCTAGACTAATTCCATTGATCGTGTGCACATCTTCTTTTCTGACTCCCAACACAGCATACACATCTTTTTTTGGGCGTCTTTCTTTTTTGGGCACGAGTCCTAGGGCTCTTTCGACAGTGACTGCGTTAAGGGGCACCTGTACCCGTCTTTCTTGATCACCTGCTCTAACCATGACTGTGCCACAGCTTTTTCCTTCATCAAAATTTCTTAAGAAATCTGCGCACATGCTGTAGTCTACAGCCTGCTCGACTTTCTCTATGTACTTTTGGAGACTGCATTTGTCCACCAACTCTTTTACTGTCGGCTCCTCCGAGATGGCCTCATCCAAGTTCATGGTATGCTTGAATGTGAATTGGCTGAATCCCTGCGTCTCGATGCTGATTCCATATTTCGTCATCTCCACTTCCATAAATGGAAGTATACCCTGTCCTACCATGGTAGGTGCCTGTCATTACCCAAGTCAACGTTAGAGTTATGATTTGATCCATTCCTAGCATACCCCAAGAAAAAATGTGTGTGACAGTTTTCCAGGTAGATTTAAGGGGATGAAACTTTTAGAAATAATTCACAACCAACATCTACTTCTTCCTTGATTTCTTTCCTATTTGAATTTAGTTGAGCACTGTTAGCCTTTACACTTCTTGCTACATCACTTGGTTAGTCCCTTGGTTGTCACTTGCTCTTCCCCCCTCTTTCCTAAGTGGTATGGGGATCCTTTTTAGGATTTGCAGGGGAGGGGGGAAGGCTCGCATGGGCTGTGTGGGGTGAGGTACTTGGCCATAAGCCAGGTATAAAGGTTAGGGTTGTATTCAAACTGGGCATGATGATCAAGTTCGCATGGCTATAGGGAAGCTTGAGTGATGTAGGTCAAGACGTCATGAAAGATGTCCCCCAAGTTGAGGCGACTAGCAATGTGCAACTCCTCTTCTGTGAGGAACTGGTCAATATGGATGGGCCAATACCTGATCATCTAAGTGTAAGTTGCATGTAATGGCCAAAACTCTGAATGAAAGAGATGCCACGTACGTAGGGTTGAATTCAATTGTTTTGATTGCCCTCCTTTGCTCAGCATTGGTCATGATCTGGTGGCCTTTTTTCTCCCATTGGAGTCATAAGGCGTACCACAGTTGCAAGAATGGAGAAGCACAGTTGGCAAGCTGAATGAGCTCCTCCAGTTCTCGTTCACAGGACTAGAGCGAGCATGTTTGCGGTCCGAGGTGAGTAGTCATCTGAGAACAGCTTGTTCCTTTGAGATTTCTCCATTAGCGATTAGCTCGGACGCAACTTTGGGAAATTTGATGGTCATGAACTCGTAGTCTTCCCAAGTGCATGGCAACAAGTGAGCATCACAAGTGAGGGGTTCGTCTCAAGAAGTCCTAGGTCAAGCTTCTCGTAGCTTCTAGCGAATGTAGTGAAGGTGTCGTCCAACTCCTTGATGCATGTCACTACATCATTCCCCGAGGTCTCAGCAAGATCCTTGGCTGTTAAAAGGAAGGATCGTTTTTCGTACGAAGGCTTAAGACCTGCTGGTGGCGATGGCACAGTTGGGCTAGACAGTGGTGACTCCCTTGCAGGCGTCGTCAATGGGAGTTTGCACTCTGGAACATTTGGAAATGCTGCAGCGGGCTCCTGTGCCATAGGAGGCGTGCTGCGATCCATTCGAGCGAGTATGGGGGTGTGCACCTCCTCTGACGAGGATAGTGCTGGGTCATTTAGTTTGGGACACTGAATGTGTTGGGTTCCCTTAATCATCACCGTTGCTAGTTCGACATTCTTTGTGACTTGTGCTTTGCCTGTGCCAGTCTATCCAGCTGGAGTGGGGTTACCCAAAGTTGATCTTCTTGGGTGTCTGCCCTTAGGCGCCCATATCCAGGGGTTGCCCTCATAGTATCCTTGTGCTCACAGGAGATCTTTTGATATCCATTATGGCGTGGCGGTGCGCCCATGTTGATGGCGCCTGGGCTGTCTCTTAGACTGTGACTGATAGTTTTTGTGTTTAGGAGCATGCTTCTGTGGTCTACCAGGAGGTGGCGCTTGCCGTTTTGGCACCCACATGTGCGTGGGCTCCCTGGCCATGTGAATGGCTTGGGTGGGTTTGCTTTTGGCGGTTGGGGCATGGGGTAAGATATCCATGCCCTTCTCCTTAGGCTTGGTCGTGGGGGTTCTCTATTGGTGGCTCTGCAGTTGTAGAAGGTGCAAGATGGCCCTTGCTGAAAGTAGTTACTATGCGCACATTGCCCACGGTCAGGTGGATGCGATCTAGGTTGTAGTCCACATTGCAGTTTGTCTGCTTTTTGAAAGTGTGCCCTAGTAGTGATTTATTACCGGCCCCTTTAGTGTTTGGTAACACATAAAAGACGACTGGGATACTTCCAGACGACTCGACGGAGATAGCCACTTGGCATTTTCCTAAGAGAGGGTAAGTGTTGCCCCCAAATGGGCTAAGTTTCGCGTTTGTGGGCTATAATTTAGGCTGACCAATGCATGTCCAATGGTCATGTGTCAAGACATTACGATCAGCGCCTTCGTCGATCAGGGCATCAAAAGAATATGTCCGTTCTGCAGTGACCGTGATTTGGAGGTAGGTGGGTGCTACTGCTTCTTCATCTTGATTTGTTAGTTCGGTAATTGTGGCCATGCAAACGTTAGCGGGAGCTTCGTGCATCGGTGGCTCATGCAACGGATGGGAAGGAGGATAGTACTTTTTCATAAGACTGCCACCCATTGAAGAAGCCTATCATCTCCAACTTGACATTGCCCGTTCTGCTAATTGCACGCACTCAAAAAGGTCCTAGTCCTCGAAATTTTATTTTCTGTTTGTGCCCTTTCACCGAGTAGAGTAGGACAAGGTCCCCTTGATCAAAGTTGTGCTGGTTGACATGCTTGTCAAACCACAGCTTTCATCGTGCCTTTTCATAGATCAGAGTGTGGGTGGCTAAAAGTCGAGTCTCTGTGAGACACTCTAGCTCCACTAAATAGTTAGTCCAAGCCTCTCTTTCCTCCCAATGCTCCTGCACTGCTATTCTTAAGCTAGGGACAAAGAACTCTAAAGGTAGAATGGCCTCTGTTCCTAGGTCAGCCTAAAGGGTGTTTTTCTGACAGCCTTCCAATAAGCCCACAAGGCTACCATCAGTTTATTATCCTAGTCTCTTCGTAATGTGGATACTACCTTAGTAAGCACATTGACTAGGATTTTATTTGTGGACTCCGCTTGGCCATTTGCCTGAGGATAGTAGGGAGAGGACCTTCTATGAATGATTAGGAAGGTTGAGAGTGTGAAAATACATGGATCTAGAGCATGGCTATGGTGGTTCAAAGACGGGAAGAAGACTCATGTAGACATAGACTTAGACACTGACTATCACACAAGTGAATTAGGTTTCAAGATTGAGACTTGAACTCATAAACACAATCTTGTGTGTGGACAATGGCACAGACACTTTACTAGAAAGAAAAGAGTACTATCATTGCATTAAGAAAAGGAAGCAAGTACAATGCTTTATAGGAAAGTAGGAAACTGCAGTAGGCACCACTGTGCATATGGGATAGGTAAGCCTGCATGTCCTTGGCCCTAAAGCTCCATACAAAGAGGCTATCAATGAGTGTGATTGCTGAATCTCAACACCCCTCCTCAATCACAACTAGAAAGGCACAAAGTGTGTAGAGGCTATAATGAGAACCACCTGCAAAGTGTGGGCACACCACAAACATGGTAGACACTAGAGGCTGTCACAGAAAAGGCTAAGTGTGGGCACCAAAACATGATGGACATCCAGAGGCTATAAGAAGGGCCTCACAAAGTGTACAGGGGCTGTAGTGCTAGGTTACATGAGGAGTTTACAAAGCTTATGACAAGAAGCATTAGGGCAAGGAAATACAACGCTTTTAAAACAGTCTATTAGAGTAATGAGAGTAGAAGGATTGATGAGGCTTGTCCTTTCGATCCTGGTGGTCTTCATCTTCATCTTCATCTTCATCTTTTGGTCCATGGTCTTCTTCTTCTTTCACAGCTACAAGATAGGCCTTTTGGGACCTCTTCCTAGCATGACAAAACTTCTCAGTGTGTCCGATCCTTTTGCAGAAGTCACATAAGAGTGGTTCCTTTTTACCTTTGTATCTGTTTTTTACATATAACATTTGTTCATCCTTTGAAGTGCTAGGCTCTTCTTTGCTTTTAAGTTTCTTTTCTTCCTCTAGCAGAGAGGCTTTAATATCAACAAGTTGAGGATTAGGCATTCTGGTTAGAGTGGTTGATACATTATCATAGGCAGGAGGCAAACTTTTTAACAAGACACCAATACAAACATCTTCATCCATTTTTAGCTTTATCCCTGCAAGTTGAGTAAGTAGGCTTTCCATGTAGTTCAGATGGGATGCTAGGGATGTATGAGGCTTCATATCAAGTTGAAAAAATTCAATCAATAGACCATACTTAGACGACTTTGACTGTGCACCAAATAAGTATCCAATTTGTACCAAGTGTCATGGGACGTGTCACATGCATCCACATGATGGATGTAGCTGTCATCCAATTCCAGCTTAATGATGGCTTGTGCCTTGTCATCATTCTTCTGCCAAGTAACTGCAAGGTTTGCATCTCGAGGTTTCTTTTCTTTGCCATTTGTGATGGGTCAGAGACCCTTCTTCATCAGGATGAGCTTGATGCGGGTTTGCCAGGTGTGAAACCCGACTCCTTTGAATCGAGCATTTGGAGAGTCTTTTCCCATGTTGAGGTTGCAAGATCAGCAGCAAATCAGCTCCAAAATTCTCAGATTGCAGCAGCAGAAGAGTTGGTTGTGTTACAAGATACAAGTGCTAAGAGCACTAGATGAGTGTCAATGGACACTATGTTTGTATCTTTTTCCTTGAGTCTTCCAAATCTGCAAAATTCTTCAAGAACTTCCAAATCCAAATCTTCCCCTCCTTGATTTGATGCTGGAAGCTTAAGATCTGAGTTGCAATAGCCTGATAGGAGTGAAAATTTCAAGTAGTTTATGAGCTTGAACTTGACATTGCTATGGTGGAGCTTTAGGGTTTCTGCAGTTAGGCCGACTGGTTTTTGGGCTGCTGCAGCTCGTGGGATGGATTATTTGGCGTGCTGGTTGATGAGAAGCAAGCCTATGGGGTGAGCTTCAAAAGCCCTAAGCTCACAGGGTAAATCGCGCAGTGCAAAGGTAGAGTGGACGTACGACCAACACAGGCACAGACCTGGACAACGATCACGAATCTGAGCAATGCTGGAGCATAGATAGATCAATTTCAGACTATTATGCAACAGAGGGAAGCGCAGGGAGTTTAAGAACAATGCTCCAGAAGGAAGCGTGTGGAGATATTGCTTTGTTTGGGAGATCCAAGGCCTCAAAGGCAGGTAGGTGCATGTTTGGCTATGGCTGCTAAACAGGGCAGTGAGAAAAAAGGAGTAGAAGATGAAGTCTTGAGCTGGACTGAGCTCAAGCTGAGCTAGATGAAAGTGAAATGGAGCTGAAGGAGTAGTGCCATGCCCGTCTGGGCTCTGATACCATGTGAAAATACATGGATCTAGAGTATGGCTATGGTGGTTCAAAGATGGGAAGAAGACTCATGTAGACATAGTCACACAAGTGAATTAGGTTTCAAGATTGAGACTTGAACTCATAAACACAATCTTGTGTGTGGACAATGACACAGACACTTTACTAGAAAGAAAAGAGTACTATCATTGCATTAAGAAAAGGAAGCAAGTACAATGCTTTATAGGAAAGTAGGAAACTGCAGTAGGCACCACTGTGCATATGGGATAGGTAAGCCTGCATGTCCTTGGCCCTGAAGCTCCATACAAAGAGGCTATCAGTGAGTGTGATTGCTGAATCTCAACAGAGAGCAGGTGGGATATTACTTCATTAACGAAGTGTGCACCTTGATCACTCACTAGTTCGATTGGACAACCAAACCGTGAAAAGACCTGTTCCCACCATAGGAACTTCCCCGTGGTCCTAGCATTGTTCCTTCTAGTGGCTCTTGCCTCGGCCCACTTCGTCAGGTAATCCGTTGCCACAATGATGTAGCGTGCCTAGGTGTATTGAGCTGCAGGACTGATAGGTCTGATGAAGTCAATGCCCCATTTTTTGAAGGGCTGTTGCACTATTACGGGGGTTAACTCCATCTTATCTTTGCGCATGGGCACCTTAGTCCTCTGGCACTCGTCGCAGCGTTTGACGAACTTAGCGGTGTCACGGAATAGGGTGGGCCACCAAATTTGGGATTGTAATACCTTACAGGCAGTCGTGTCCCCACTAAAGTGCCCGCCAGCTATCCCGCAATGTGCCTCTCTCAATACATCATGCATCTTGTGCTCGCACACACATCTACGTAACAACCCGTCCTGCCCCAACCTATAGAGTTGGCTAGCAATCAGTTGGTATGGCTGGATTTTTAAGATAAGTCTCCTTAGCTTGGCTTTCTCAATAGGTCTCTCTGGGGCAGGCCGTTTTCTAACACTTGGACAACATCATCTGCCCAATAAGGCATCAAATCAGCTCTAAACAAGTCCCCTTTGCTAGACAAGCCAAAGAGGTGCGCGTCCAGTAAGTCGTCAGGTATGTCCTGATCAGCAGCTTCCCTTGTGGGTATGCAAGACATGTGATCCGCCTAGTGCTAGTTTCCCTTAATCACAATCACTGAGAAATCAAACTCCAACAGGAGAAGTAACCATCTTGCTATGCGACCTGTGGTGCATGGCTTGTTCACAAGATACAACAAGGCTTGATGGTCCATGAAAAAGACGAAGGGTGTGGCCAACATGTAATGCCTAAATTTCTTTATGGAAAACACCATGGCTAGCCCTTCCCTTTCTGTAGTGGAATAGTTCATCTCTGTTTTGGTGAGCTGCCTGTTGGCAAAGCTCACAGGGTAATCAAGACTATGTTCAACAGGCTGGCATAGAACGGCTCCCATAGCAAACTTGGAGGCATCTATGTGTACATGGAATGTTACACTCTAGTCTTGGGCTCACAAGATTGGTGCAGTGGTGAGAGCCTTCTTTAACTCTTCATACACGCGTTGGCATTCCTCAGTCCACTCGAATACAATCAGCAGCTTGTACAATGGTCTAGCAATCAGTGTGTAGTTCAGTACAAAGCGTCGGTAGTATCCTGTGTGGCCTAAAAAACACTGGACGCCCTTGTAGTTGATGGGTGGTGGGAGGTCGGCAATGGCCCTGACTTTTGAGAAGTCAGTGGCAATGCCATTCCTTGACACTACATACCCTAGGATGTATCTGTGCTTTACCCAGAACTGGCACTTCAAGGGGTTTAGCGAGAGTTTGTATAACCGACATCGTTCGAAGACAGCTCTCAACCTCTCTAAGTGTTTGGTCCAACTAGAGTGTATATACAAGTCGTCTATGAATACCTCTAGCTCGCGTCGCAGCATATCCTTGAAGATCGTGCACATTAATCATTGGAAGGTTGCAGGTGCATTCATTAGCCCAAAGGGCATAACAATGTAGATGAATACACCCCACTCCGTGGCAAAGGCAGTCTGTTGCCTGTCGTCAGGGTGCACTTGCACTTGATTATAGCCAGAGAAACCATCTAGAAAGCTATAAGCTTCTTTGTCTGCCACTCTCTCCAGCATGTGCTCGGTATATGGCAAGGGGTAGTTATCCCTCTTCGTAGCGGCATTCACCTTCTTGTAATTTATGCACACCCGAATCTAGCCATTCTTTTTCATAACAATCACTATGGGCGATACCCAATCTGTGTGCTCGATCTCATATATAAATCCCGCCTTCATGATCTTATCGATATCCTCCTTCACCGCATGGGCGTGTTTGGGATTCATAGGTAAGGTCGCTGCTTCATTGGCACCGCTTCTCCCTTTCCCTTTTTGGCCTAGAGTCTGCCTCGATCTATTTGATTGCTCTCCCTTCACTGTCATAATCTATCGTGTTAAACTTCTCTTCGCTCTCGTCCATCTCAAAGCAACAATGCTCGTACCCCTCATCACTGGAATCTTGCCCCTCCGACTGCTCGTCATCCCCCAGGTTTTCCTCTCTGATCTCCTCTTCGTCGGTGATCGTGAACTTTGGTGAACTTTGGTCCATTCCCATTCAGGTTGAGCCAAGAGATCACTTAGGGGTTTTAGATTAGCCGGCTTGTTGCCTTTCAATTTAGTGGTCAGGTACTCTACGATTTCTTGAAGCTCGAGCTTGTTAGTGGGGGTGTGGAAAGAGACCGGTCTCCCTGGGTCCCATGAGCTTCCCGCCATCATGCAGAGAGTGGCATAGTGGACTCCTTTGCTGGCATGCTTGGTGATTTAGCAGCTTGCTTATACAGCTCTTCCTCATCTGAGAATGGAAGGTAAATGGTTGCCAAGACATGCATCCAATCCCTCTCGTCCTCAGGGCAGGGAATGTACTTGCTCAGTGTCCCATAGGGCTTGCGTGCCTGGGCATCACCTTTTAGCATGGTCGAGATAGCATCGAGGTTGGCTGGGGTAGTTTTCCAGGTGTCCACCTCAACCCTTACCACTTCCATCCTATTCCCCAAGAATATGAGGTTGTTTCCCCAGTCTTCAACCACTCGTGCATTCCTCATCCAGGGCCGACCTAGCAGTATGTCATAGTTCACACCCTTCATGAAAATGAAGTTCACAGAAAACTGCACTCCTACGACCTTCACTGGCCAGTTTTTTAAGACCCCGAATGGTCTGACCTTCATTCAGTTGGCCAATGTAACATTAAACCTAGCGGCTTCCTCAGGTGGGTTTCCCCATGCCTATAGAACTGCATGGCTCAAGACACTGACCCCAGCGCTGGTGTCTACAATTCCTTTCCGTGTTGCGTCCCCCAAGGCTAAAACAAGTAGGACTACATGCATCTCCGTGCCTTCCTAGAAAGCATTGATGTGCAGTGACCTTGGAGCTGAGTGCAGCGTTAGGCTTGGAATTTGTGTGACTGCGTCTTGCTCATGCAAGTCAGTGGCAGCATGCTCCCCCTTTCCCTCCACCCAGTGACTCAATTCTTGCTATAGTGGAGGGTGTTGCCAAAGCAAATCTCCCAAGCTCACGTCGCTGGGGTGGTTACTAAGTGGTGAGGAGGTTGCTCGACAGTTGGCTTCCTCCTCAGTCACCATTCTTTGGCCACATGTCCTAGTTAGCTTGTTGACAAGCTTCTCCCTAGTCTTCCCTTTGTGGCATCTCTCGTGGTGTGGGCGCATTCCCCGATTGAGGTCGCGATGGCAAAGCAGGTGTGCTTGCACTAGAAAGGTCGTCCATTGGATCCTCTAATATGGTTTCTACATCTTTAAGGTGTTCTTGGGCATCCTTGACCCACTCCTGCAAGATTGGTCACTGCTAGGATTACTCCTATTTTTGGGTTTCTCATGTTTCTCCTGAGGCTTTGCTACTATTGTGTCATGGTTCTCCTCAGATGTGGCTGGTATAGTTTTGTCAATCTGTTGTGATAGTGTTGTATCCACTCTTCATTGGTCAATGTAAGTTCTATTGTCAGTGGATTAAGTGTTGCAAGAAACCATTGATGGTAATGGTTGCTTTGATTTTTTAGAACACACGGATGTGTTTGAGGTTTCACTGCCGTTAGGAGAGATGGAAATGGGTTCATTGGTGGATAGACTCGATGCTTTATTCCTCAGCTTTTCATTGCTCTTGGTCTCAATCTTCTTGGTGTCTACAACCACTTGCAACTCTCATTGTTTTTGTTGTTTTCTCCTCTTTTTCTTGGGAAATTGAGGTGTGTCCTTTAAAGATTCAAGACCTTGAACTAGGTCAGCCCATTGATGTGCTTGGTTGGGCGGCCTGAGCATTCTCTTTCTCTAGTGTGTCCTCATGGGACATAGCTACAGCCTATTGAATAGCTTCACTAGGTTGTGAGGGTACAACTGCCTCTCTTTGTGGAGAGTCTAGCTCTTTAGTCAATTCTCTTTTGTTTAGCCCCTCATCCGATTGCATTGGCAATTGCTCCTAGTCGGGCATTTTCTCTAGGCTCTTGTCTTTACCCATTGGAATGTGCCTCCATTGCTTCTTATCAGAGTGGGTGTTGTGTTTAGAGCTATTTTTCTCTTGCTCTGGAGGTTTGGGTGACTCTAGTGTAGAACCAAGAGACGATTTAGGGTTCCTCTCATGTAGGCTTGGATGACCAAACCAATTGAAGAAGTCAGGGTTGTATTGATAGGAAGCATAGAGATCTAGGATTGCAAGATCTTGAGTGAGGTAGAAGACATATGCGCTAACATCAAGTATCATGCTCCCTACTTCTAGCCTGCTAGCCACGTGTCCACGTGTGGATCTTCTTCTAGAAGCAGTTTATTGTACAAGGGATGTTTTTGGACAGTGGCAAAAAGCTGGATCTCATGGACCACTGCCAACACTCTTAATGAGGTTAGGGCAATGTACGTGGGATCATGTATTGATGTCCAAAGGGCTTTTCTTTTCTCATTGAGTGTCATTAGTTGATGGCCAATTTTGGCTACCAAACTCTATTTGGAGTATCATTTTTGCACAAAGCTGCCTTGTCCTTTCCCTTTTTGTTTGATTGCTTTGAGATTCTCCTTGTTTGTCTCACATTGAGTAGTATACAGTGAGGGTATCAAGCACAATTCTCTAGCCGTGGCCTTTGGGATGTCCTTTATAACTTTCTCAGCAAATAGCTACATAGCACGAGCAAACATGTTGTTGCTCATCCCAAGTCAAGGGTTTGGCTATGAGCTTTGTGTGCTCTGGTGTTGGCCTTCCAATGTCCACATGGATGGACACATGTATGATGGCTGTCACCTTGTGATCGAGCTTCATCATGTACTTTATCTTTGGTTCATTGGTTAGATGTGCCATCTTCTTGGCCAAATCTTTGAGAGATTTCTCCTCAAGCCTAGACTTTAGGTGCTTTGGAAGTGCTGGAGGTGTCAAGGATGTTGGTTACGATACCTCTTCAATAGGTGAATTGCTAAGGATATGTTCCAGAAGGGGCATTGTCACGGCCAAAGGCTGTGACTGCTATGATTCCTAATTGGAAGTGGTAGCAACTAGTTCAGTGGATTGGCTACTATTGGTAGACTGCAGTATCAAGTCCTTAAGTAGATTAGAAGTGTCCATGTCATTTGTTTCCCTATGCGAATTCATTTGTGCAGATCGATTGAGCTAGTCAAGGTGGATTGCACTTGCATATCCTTAGGTTGAGAACTAAGGGTGGTGTCATGTCCCGCATCTTGGACATTTGGAAGCTCAAATGTGGAGATGGAGATTGGGATTGAGCATATGCACTTAACAACTGTTGTTATGCTTCCTATGTTCGTTTAGGGAAAGAGGGTGTAGGAGATTTGGACTCCTAGGTGGACTTGGCACTGGCTGGAAGATTTGCTCATTGCTATTTGAGGATTCTGCCATTTGCTTTGTTGAGCAATCAACCTTATCATGAGCAACATTGCACTTGTGGTGCTTGTCATCCTCTTGAAAAGTCAAAGGCTCCTTGGACAATAGTGACTTTGTGCACGCTCGATGGTTATATCTAATATCCACTTGTTAAGCATGCTAGGACGAGGATCTACCTTTCAAATAGTCTTGTTTGGTTTCTTGATTTCAATCGCGAGGGGCTCAGTCACTCCAATGTTGTTGACTAAAGACTTGGATTTTTGTTTAGATTTTCTCTTGCGCTTCTTTGCTTTTGCTACGATCTAGACCTTCAGCTCTGATAGAGGTGTTTTAGCAGGGAGTTTTGGTACCCAAATCCATCGGTTACCTGTGTAATACCCTTGAGCATGTAGCAACACTTTGGATATCCATCGCGGTGTTGTGCTGACTCTCCATTGACACCTTTGTCTATAATGCTTGGGCTTCATTTGTGGTCTTCTATGATATTTGTGAGTCCAAATCCTTGGCATTGTCTTCTAACCTTCTTGTTTCAAGCATGGACTCACTCACAAATTCTCTATGTTCAACATGTGCTTGTATCAACTCTTTCATAAAGTCCTTGCTCTCGTTACTAGGCTTGCCTGATATGCCAGAATGCTCCTTGTATTTCCCTCAAGGATTGATGAGGTCACCCTTACTAAAGGTTATGATTAACCTCACACCCAATAGTGTCAAGTGTATCCTCTGTGCTACATTCGCCCTTTTGAAGGGTCTTCCTTTCCACAATTTGCACTATCTGGAGGAACATGGAATCGGATAGGCAAGCTTTCCGTTTCAATAGTCACAAGGATTCTACACTTCCTTGTAAGTGCTTGTGGGTGTTTCCCATAAGGACTAAGAGTTGCATTAGTTGGTGTAATGGACTAGTAGGGTCCATGCATCATAGGTCAAGATATTAAAATCAGCTCCTTCATCCATGAGAGCATCGACATTGTGCTCTCTTTTTGCAGTGAATTTGAACTTAAGATAAGCAAGCAGTACTATATCTTCATCTTCTGCATCTTGGCTTATAAATTCAAGCCTTCTGCTACATGCCTTTGAGTCCCCAACTACACAACTAGATGTGGATTCTCCACTAATGTCTTGGGTCGTCTGTGCAATGTCGCTCAAGGTGCATCTATTGTCAAGATTGTCATGTCTAGTCATCCTCGTAGTTGTAGCTTGATGCTCTTGCATTCCACTTTGATCAGATGCAGCCCAAATGCAACATATACATGTTTTTGTGGTGTGGCCATTTTACCCTTGTTGGCTAGATTAGCCCATTGAGGTTCTAGGGTCTTTGGTTGTCTTTGTTCAGGTATGTGATTTTGGTTGCTATTTTGCAAGTGAGATTCTATGTTTGTGCAGAGCCATTACTACACTAAGATCTAATTTTAAGGACCTATCGTGGCACACATTTTCTCTCCAGCCTACTTAGGGGAGGTGTGGAGGGGGCAGAGCCTCCTCTGTCGAGGTTTGGGGGGGCAATCCCCCAGGCCCGCAGGGCCGTTATGCTAAACACCAAGAGCAATTTGAAGGTCCATTCATAGCCAAGTTTTGAACTACTTTCTCTAGATTTCAACCCAGTGATAGATCTATAATGTTCTTTCGGCTCTATACATTCTCTTGGCTGGTTTTCAGGCTCAAATGTGTCAAATTTTATTTTGTTCACCCATCCAATTTTGACATTTTTCTATCGATTCTCAGAGGTCTGATTCTCAGGAGTCCGATTGTTAGAATTGAATGTCCGATTTTGGGTTGGTTCAATTGGCCGATCGGACAGTCCGAGTCCGAATGGTTCAATTATGAGTTGGTCTGATTTTTGTGTGTCCAATTTTCGTGCATTCGATTTTGGAAATTGGACGTCCGATTTGGCAGGTGTCCAATTTGAAGTATCCGATTTTGGATGGTTCAATTTTGGTGTGTCCGATTTTGGAAGTCGGATGTCCGATTTGGCAGGTGTCCGATTTGAAGTGCCTGATTCTGAATGGTCCGATTTTCATATCCGATTATGGGATGTTTGATTTTCAAAATTGGATAGGGTATGTCCAATCGAACAGGATGAGTTGGTTCGAGTTTGAAAATCGAAAAGTCTGGGAATTGAACCATTCAATTCTGGGAAATGGACTGTACGAGTCCGATTTTGGGAATCAGACTTTGGTAACATTGTCCAATTCCTGCGGGTGAGTTTCCCCAGGGATGACGAATATCAACTCAATTCTAATGATTTTGGTTATGAGGGGTTGTACAAACTTCCAGAATGTAAGAATAGACCCTAATGAAGGATTTTATATACCTGGAATAGCAAATAAACTCCAAAACACAAATTGGCAAACAAATCAAACTCTCTTGTCCTATTATGACAGCAAAAACCCTAATGTATGTTTTCCTTTTATTCTTTTTTTTTTCCTGCCCTAACACATCAAAATCACAAAGCAAACTCGTGCACTACTCCAACCTACCTTTCCAAATCCAAAAAACCAAAAACTTACTTGCTAAGGAGATTGAATACCTCTTCAAACTCCCTCACTTTCTACCTATTTACGTCAAGCACTAGTTCAAGGAAAACCCCACTTCTATGCTCGATTCGAAGTGTGCAAGCACTCAAGGCTTGAATCTGTTGGTCCCAGTGTAATGGGTCATAGGAACATTAAAAAGAAAAAAAATTAATTATTTTAGTTTAAATTTTTTTATTTTCCCTCTCCTCGCCGATAGCAGTCGGGGGAGGAGAGAGGGAGTAGGGGTGGTAGATTTGGAAGGAGAAGCATGCACCCTCTAGGTGGAGGGTGGCCATGCCAACTATTCCCTCCGGGCTTCTCCCCTCCCAAGAGGCCAGCTCGCCATCCAACCGCACAATCCCCCTCCTTTGATTGTGCCACCTCCCCGGGGGCCTCGTCCGCACGCCAACCCCCCTCGCCAGGATTGCAGGTGTCGCCACCTTCTTCCACCCCATCGGTCGCTGTCACGTTGGGCATCTGCTAGGGACTGCGGCCCCCCTTTGCGTCACCCCCCGTTGATGGAAACAGCCCCTAGGGGCAACGGCGTTAACCAAACCACCCCTCCCATGTTAACTAGAGGCCGACGCAGGCTATGGTCCTCTTCATGTTTCCCCCCCTCTCGTCAACTTCGCGCAGACCATCTGGCCTTTGGTCCTGATCTACCCCCCATCCACGAAACCAGGCCTTGGGCCCAACAGGCGATCGCCAACTCACCCCCGTGTTAGCTAGTGGCGGGTGGAGGCAACGGCCTCCTTATGCCAACACCCCCTCCCCCCCTTTCTGGCTGGAGATGCGGGACCATCCATGGGGCCCTCCAAGATAAGCAATCTCCTTGCTAGGCCATGAAGGAGAAGAGAAAGAAGGCGAGGATAAGAAGAAGAGGGTGGGAGAAGAGAAAGAAGGTGAGAGAGAGAGAGGGAGGAGTTGAAAAGAAGAAGGAGAAGAGAAAAAAGGTGAGAGAGAGAGGGAGGGAGGAGGTGAAAAGAAGAAGGAGAAGAGAAAGAAGGTGAGAGAGAGAGGGGGAGGAGGTGAAAAGAAGGAGAAGAGAAAGAACGTGAGAGAATGAGAGAGAAGAGGAGGAAGAGGATTAAGATGTTAAGATTGTGGGAGAGAAGGAAGGAATCTCACTTGTAGCTTTCTCACTTACACAATGGGGGAATACACACAAAGGTGGAGGCTGAAAACAGTTTTCCTCTTCTTAGTTGTGTAAGCCAAAAAGAACTCAAGTACATATAAATAGAAGAACCCTATATATGGATCTCAAAACCAAACTCAACTAACTAAGGTAGCATACTAACTGAGCCACGAACTAGAGTACATAAGGATAGCTGTCATCTTGCTATTATTCATGGGCGGTGTACCAACCGCATCTGCAGCTACCAAGTTGGTGACATAAATGCACAACGGTCACCCTGGCATATCAGAGTGGAGCTTGATATCTCAACACTCCCCCTCGAGCTCAATCCCAATTCCTGCACACCAAGCAGGTCTCTGAACTTGCGCAGCTTCTCTGCGCCCAATGCCTTCGTAAATATGTCAGCTACCTGATTCTCTGTGCTGACATAAACTAGATCAATAAGACCTAGTAAAACCCTCTCCCGCACATAGTGATAATGCACCTCAATGTGCTTTGTTCTAGCATGATAGACTGGGTTATTTTCCAAGTGTATACTACTCATGTTGTCACAATAAATGACAACTGGCCCATTTGTAGGCTGATGCATATCATAAAGTAGCTTATGCAACCAAGCTACCTCACATGCAGCCATTGCTGCACCCCTATACTCAGCCTCTGTGCTCGACAAGGCAACTGTAGGCTATTTCTTGCTGCTCCAAGTGACTGCATCACTCCCAAAAGAGAACACATATCCATTGGTAGATTGTCTATCAGAAATATTACCTGCCCAATCAGCATCAATGTATCTATGTGACTGTATCTGAACCCCAGTCTCATAAAATAGTCCATACTGCAATGTGGACTTCACATACATGAGTATGCGTCTAGCCGCATCCAAATGCGGTTTCCTTGGAGCCTGCATAAATTGACTTACCAATCCAACAGAATAGCTCAAATCTGCCTGGTAATAGTTATATAAATCAAACTTCCTACTATGCATTTGTACATAGTAGGGTCTTCGAGAAGCTCACCTGCATTTGCGCTCAACTTCACATTCTGCTCCAAAGGAACTGAAATAGGCTTATAGCTTGTCATCCCATATTTGGACAGCATGTCCAATCCATACTGCCTCTGCAAGAGCCATATCCCACTTGGTGATCTAATAACCTCAATGCCCAAGAAATAATGCAGCTCTCCCAAATCTTTCATCTCAAAATTTTGCCTCAATAGCATTTTCACATGAAGGATATCTTCATCAATATCACCTGTGATTATCAATTCATCAACATAAATGACAAGCAGCATAATACCTTTCTTTGTTTTTCTCACATAAAGTGAGAAATCTGCCTTGGAAATATGAAAGCCAATAGTTAAAAGATACTGTTCTATCTTGTCAGACCATGCTCTAGGTGCTTGCTTCAAGCCATACAAGGCTTTCTTCAACCTACAAACAAACTTAGGATGAACAACATGCACATAACCTGGAGGCTGCTCCATATAGATCTCTTCTTGCAAATCACTATGCAAGAAGGCATTCTTTACATCCATCTGATGTAAAGACCATCCCTTTGATGCAACCATAGCAATGGCTGCTCTTACGGTTGCCATCCTTGCAACTGGATTGAATGTTTCTTCATAATCAATGCCATATGTTTGTGCATATCCCTTGACTACTAATCTTGCCTTGTATCTGTTCACAGAACCATCTGCATTGTGCTTCACCTTATAAACCCACTTACAACCGATTGCATTCTTATCTTTAGGCAAAGGTACCAATTCCCATGTACCATTGGCTTCCAAAGCATCTATTTCTTCATCCATGGCTTTCTCCCATTTTTCTTTTCCCATGGCTTGCTCAAAAGAAGTGGAATCTGGTTCTTGTATCACTTTGACTATATAGGCATAGCGAATGGCTGTAAATCCATCATATTTCAGCCTATCCATAGGATACCTAGCTCTGGTAGACCTGCGCAAAGTAGGCTCACTTCCAGTCAGCCCAGTAAAAATCTGGCAGGTCTTTTTCATTGAGCATGGCACGAGATACCTCTCCAATATGCCTGTTTTTTCTTTCTGCAATTCCATTTTGATGTGGGGTATGACTACATGAATATTACTGCTTTATGCCATGCTCCTGCAAGAACCTTGCAAACTCATTTGAGAGGTACTCTCCCTCTCCATTTGACCTTAGGCATTTTATTTGCAGGCCTGTTTCTTTTTCAACCATAGCTTTAAGAGTTTTGAAATGCCCAAAAACTTCAGTTTTCTTTTTCATAAAATACACCCAAACTTTTCTACTATAGTCATCAATAAAAGTGACAAAATAATGAAAGCCTCCAATAGATGCAGCTTTAGTAGTCCACACATCAGAGTGGATTAATTCCAATGGCTTCTTACTCTCTTGAACATGTCTAGGAAATGGTTTCCTTGCCTGTTTTCCAAATTGACAGGCTTCACATACCTTATGAATTTTTGCAACCTTGAATTTAGGCAATCCTGTAACAATATTTTGGGCTTGCATTGATTTAAGTCGCTGTACATTAACATGACCAATGCGTTTATGCCAGATATCAATATCTGCAACTACACCAGTCCCATGTGCAAACATTGTTGCACTCAATTCAGGCATGTCTGCATCCAACGTAAACATTCTGCCCTTCTTCTTTCCTTTTGCTATCAAGCGACCTTTATTTTTCATATCCTCAACAAAGCATCCATGAGGATTAAATCTGACCTGCAAGCCCTGCTCAACCATTTGACCAACAGAAACCAGGTTCTTGGTGATATTCGGGACATGAAATACATCCGATAGGTATTTTTTTTTCCCATCCTGCATAGACAAATGAATTTTTTCAATTTGCACAATAGGATGTGCAATATCATCACCAGTCTCCACAAATCCTGGTTTTTCCATTTTCCTTGCATCTTGCATCCATTCTGCATGACCTGTCATGTGGTTTGATGCACCTGAGTCAACATACCACACATCGCTGCTTTCTTCTGCACTTGTCATAGAATTGGTCATGTGCTGCACCATAAACAAATGCTCATTTCTGTCATCACCCTGTCTACTAGAAGATGCATAATTCCCTGTTGCAATTTTCCATTCATGATGTCATTCTGCTTTTTATAGCAGTCTTTAGCCATATGACCCATTTTACCACAGTAGTAGCATTCAACATTGCTGTTTGCATTTTGGCCTCTTTGCCATCCACCACGACCTCTTTGGCTCCCCCTGCCTCTAGAGTTACCACATCCTTCTCCATAGGACTGGTTTTCTTGAGTTTGCTGCATATTCCAATTTCTACCACAGCCTCCAGATCGGCCTCCTCTACCTCTGCCTCTACCTCTTCCAGCATTTGAGTAGAAGACAGCTTCTTTTGAAGTTCCTCTTGAAGAAGATGCACCACCATTTCTCTGTTGCTCAGAAATTAGAAGAGCAATCAACTCCTCAAAATCAGGAAATCTTTCACGGATGGAAATGGATGTTCGGAACTGTGCATAATCCTTTCCTAGACCATTCAAGGTCACAGAAACTAAATTATCATCTTCCACTGGCGACCCAATGGAAGCAAGTGCATCTGCAATCTTCTTCACCTTCATGTGGTAGTCATTGACGCTCATACTTTCTCTTTGCACATTGTGCAACTCTTGCTTGAGCTGCATTTTCCTGGCTTGTGTATTTGTGCTATACATTTTTGACAAAGTATCCCATGCCTCCTTTGGCGTACTTGCATCTTGAATCTGCACAATCATAGAGTCTGAAATACTGATAGACAGCCAGTACATAACTTTTCTGGCTCTCTCATGCCATCCTTTAAATGCCTACATTTGCTGTTGATTGGGAACATCAGGAAGAACTGGTTCTTCTTCATTTCCTACAACGAATTCCCAATATCCTTTTCCCATAAGGAAATTCGTCATTCTAAACTTCCATGCTTGGAAGTTGTTCTTGTCAAGCTTTTCAGTGACAATCTGTGAAAGAGAATCAGACGCCATTACAGAACACTGCAAAAATTCTGTCACTGCAAAAAACACAGCTTCAGCCTCACAAGGGCAAATCTGCAAAACTGACGAAAGTGGTATTTGACCACACAGTCACTTCCTAGTGACGATTTTGCATCAACAGGCAATAAGGATGATTCTGTAACTCCCAATGTCTCTGCGCACAGGCATATGATGCAATTTCTATGGTAACTTTTCACCGACCTGTAGAACAGTGGTCGCACAGCAAAAAATAGGGCCTTTTCCTGAGTGCGTGCAGAAAACTTCCGCCTCCAAAACAGGCCCCGAAATGGTCTCGAATCAAAAAAACAGGGCAATTGAGGGCTAAAGCCCCTCTCCGCAGAATATACCGCCCTTCCAATGTCTCTGCGCACAGGCATACAATGCAATTTCTACGGTAACTTTTCACCGACCTGTAGAACAGTGGTCCCACAACAAAAAACAGGGCCTTTTCCTGAGTGCTTGCGGAAAACTTTCGCCTCCAAAACAGGCCCCAAAATGGCCTCAAATAAAAAAAATAGGGCAACCAGGGGCTAAAGCCTTCTCCCGCAGCATATACTGCCCTCTTGCTACACCGCAAGGGGCATCTCAATCTGAGACAATGCACTCTTGCACTTTTCGGCTGTGCTACCTGCAGAGACTTGCTCCCAAAACAGAAAAATGAAAGCAACACTGGTCCTCTTACTAGAACACTGCGAACTTGGTTTGCTTTCTTGAGCTCCTTACCATGAACAAGGCTCTGATACCATGTCAAGATTGTGGGAGAGAAGGAACGAGTCTCACTTGTAGCTTTCTTGCTTGCACAATGGGGGAATACACACAAAGGTGGAGGCTGAAAATAGTTTTCCTCTTCTTAGTTGTGTAAGCCAAAAAGAACTCAAGTACAGATAAATAGAAGAACCCTATATATGGGTCTCAAAACCAAACTCAACTAATTAAGGTGGCATACTAACTGAGCCACGAACTAGAGTAGATAAGGATAGCTATCATCTTGCTATTATTCATGGGTGGTGTACCAACCGCATCTGCAGCTACCAAGTCAGTGACATAAATGCACAACGGTCACCATGGCATATCACGAGTGGAGCTCGTTATCTCAACATAAGAGAAGGAGGTGAGAGAAGGAGTGGAAGAAAGAGAGAAAAGAAGGAGGAGGTGGAAGAGCAAGAAGAGAAGGGGGAGAGAAGAAGGAGGAGGTGAGAAGAAGGAGTAAGAGAAGAGAAGGGAGGAGAGAGAGAGAAGATAAAGAAGGTGAGATAGAGAAGGGAAGAGGGAGAGAAGAAGAAGGAGGTAGAAGAGTAAGAAGAACTGAGAGAGAGAAGAGAAGGAGGAGTGAAGGAGAAGGAGTGAAGAAGAAGGAGGGAGGAAAAGAAGGTAGAGGAAGAGCAAGAAAAAAAGGAGAGAAGGAGGAGAGGAGAAGAAGAACGGAAAGGAGAGAGGTAGAGGAAGAGGAAGAGGAAGAAGAGGTAGAGGAAGAGAGGTGAGAAGTGGTAGGGAAAGGAAAAGAGGAAGGAGTCACCCAAACCACTCTCCTGGCAACGAACCATAGCCAGGGTCTTTCAAACCGATCGTGTCTAACTGAAGCCGTTAGGGTTCGGAGTGCCCAATCTCTGCGAGGGGATGGCTCCCAAAAAGAAAGTCCCGGGAAGCATAGGCGCTCAAGCCACCGGAAATGCTGGAGGGACAAGCGGAACGACCAACGCAACACCCACGAATCAAGCCCAGGTTCCAAGCATTAAAAAAATTCATTTAGGACTTAGTTCTTGTGGAGGGGATAATGTCATGCATAAGGTTTTGTTTATACTAAGTTGCATGCAACGGTAGGGTTGAACTCGCATAAGTTTTACTCATCTGAAATGATAAGGTTATCACCTTACCTCACATGAAATGATAACTTCTACACACATAAAATGATAGGGTTATCGCCTTATTTCACATAAAATGACAGATTTTTAACCAATTCATTGCATGAATAGTCCTTTGGAATTCTCATTTCGCGATCATGGTTTAAAAAAACACATGAAATGCTAACTTTTGTTCATAAGTTACACTCGCATAATTGGAAAATAAAACCCTAGACTTCCATAGATGCAAGTCACATGTGATCCGGTGCATTGGAAATAAGTACTCATTGCCAAGAATAAAGGGAGATAAAAGCTGTTTAGGAACAACTATACTAAATGCACAATGTGCATGATGGTTGGGAACTCCTGCATAGAACTGCACTAAGAGAATTGGCAGGATCGCAAGCATCTAAACCACGTCTTGAAAATTTAAAAATCATATGTTGCCATGTGTGTTAACTGAGTGGCTGGAATTAGAAATTATAAGATCCTTGGTTGGGTTGCGAATAAGGCATGCCCAATTGCCTTGACTTACCCGCTAGTGCTTCAGTTAGGGACTAGGATACCCTAAGAAAGTATAAGTCAACTTACCAAGACCATTTGCTCTTGTTGAAATTATTGGGATTTCGCCAAGCTGTGGAAAGACCCAAGTTCGGGTGCTGGGCATTCGGGAGAAAGGAGTCATCTTAGCAGTGGGTCGCACAAACGACAAGTTTGTGCTTGTACTTAGATACAATATTTGATTTCTTTGCTCAAGGAACTAATTCAAGGAAAACTCTTAAATGCTTCAAGTTGAAAGCCTGGAGGGAGAGGCAATAATAGTTACCTCCGACTGTCTGCCTAGCCCTAACCAAGGGGGTTGTTAGCCGCGCCGGGTATATGGACCTAACCCGCCACGAGAGGTCTCTTCGTGGGTACTTCTTGGAACGGGAGGATGCTTGGGTGCCAGCAGAGGCTCTGGCTGTAAATCCCTTGCCTCCAGATCTTGTACAAGAGGTCGACGTGACTCGAGATGGGATCTCGAGGCCCATGTACTAGTCTACGGACGGAGCTTGGAACAACGATCTTATAGATTGCTGGGATGGTCTTTGGGCATGAGGTTGGATGTAATCCGGAATTATGATAAATAAAGAACAGATGCTTGAGAAAAAGGAAATTTCTTGACATTATTTTTGTGTCAGTGCCTAAGTTATGTGAAAGAACCCGTGATTAATTTGTTTAATTAAGGGAGCTGATTTTGCATGTCAAAACGCAATGTGTTAGGTAATTAGATATCTAAAGCAAACTGAGGAAAGTGTGGTGGACACGACTTAGGTCCGTTCTTACGGAAGGATGGTCCCAATTAGCTGGGAAATTTTCTCAAAACGTTGAGATAATAAAGACCTAATCTGTGGATGTAAAAACTTCGGTTTATTCTTTTTTAGGACAAAGAAATGGTCTATGCTGTTCGGCAGAAAGGTTGAGACTTTGCCGATAGGAAAGGAACCCTGACCTTAGGTCAATCCCAAGTGGGAATAGTTGGACTCTTTCACTCAGGGCAGACTCACAAACTACTTATTGTTCAATCATTTCAAGCAAGCACTAATGGATACCTCTCACATAGCTGATGTGCTCTCCCTCTCTATGAGTGTAGTGAGCTTACGTTGATGCGCGATTGAGTTGCCTCCTCTCTCAAGAACTCCGATTGTTCCATAATTCTTGATGCAAGCTTCAAGCGAGCTTGATCCTCAAGCTCCAAGCTCCAAGCTCCATTGCCGTGAGCAAGAGAAGAGAAGAGAAGAGAAGAGAAGAGAAGAGAAGAGAAGAGAAGAGAAGAGAAGAGAAGAGAAGAGAAGAGAAGAGAAGAGAAGAAAAGAAAAGAAGAGAGGAGAAGGTGGAGATCTTCTCCACGATGGTTCCTCACCCTCACACGCTCACTCCCTCACACTCTCACACTCCCTCTCTCAAGCACATGCTCAAGAAGAAGAAGAAGAAGAAGAAGAGAGCTACTTTTGGCGATACACAAGAATGAGCTTCTCATTCACTTTTCAACTTTAAATACTTGAAAACCCTAAATCCCTTTTGGTGGTCATCCCCTTATCCCCTTGGCCTAGGGTTTTTTTTCCCATTGTCCTCCTATATTGCTAGCTTCCTTCCTATCTCCCATCTACCTTTACAATTTGCACAGGTGAGAGCCCACAGGTGAGAGCTCGATGCTCTTAAAATAAATCATGGTATGCCTTGCACTCTTTTACAAATGTATTGACTTGCACTTTTTCTTGTGCACCTTTCTCCTCAATTTAGGACTTTTTTACACTTCTTGTGTTTCCATATTTTTCTTGGTGTGCCTTCGTCTTCCATTTCACTTTTGCCTTGGCCTTGTCTTCTGCTTTAGATTTTTCAAAAATTTCACCTTTTTCATCTGAGGGTTAACAATAGTGAAAGCGGTCTTATGCTGCATGTCGAAACCGTCCAGGAAACTATAGGCTTCCTTACTAGCCACTCTCTCGAGCATATGCTCAGTGTATGACATCAGATAGTTATCTCTCTTCATTGTAGCATTGAATTTCGTATAATTAACAAAGACTTTGATTTTTTCATTCTTCTTGAGGATGATTACAATGGGCAAGACCCAAACCATGTGCTCAATTTCATAGATGAATCTTGCTCTTAAGAGTTTGTCTATCTCCTCCTCGACCACATGAGCATGCTTGGGATTCATTGAATACGGTCATTGCTAACCGATGTTGCATTAGGTGTCATGGGGATCTTATGAGTTCACTATACTCAGATCCACTCCTTTCAGCTCATTGAGTGACCAAGCAAAGATGTCTATGTACTCTCATAGGAGAGCAATGACAGGTGGGGGCGTCTCCCCTTCCTTAACCAAATTAACCTCTTTCACTTATCGGCAGGTCATAGGCTCGCTTGCTTACCCTTGTCATTTGGCTCCTAGCAAGATCACTAGCCTATTGCCTCTCTTGGACTTTGTGAATCATTTCAGCAGGCCTTGCAGTTTTTTCTATTCTCTAGATTATGACTCCCTAGACTGTCTCTTCCTTTCCTCCTTCCACCATTGGCGCCTTCTTAGATGGACGTGTAGGTCTCCCTTGGTGTGTTTTATATTAGGAGGTTGAGATATCTTGGGGTCACTATCTGAGCTCACTTCCGATTCAGAATCAAACTCTCTGCCATCACTAGAAGAGAGATTCTCTCGCTTGTCACTTGGGATATAGAATGCGATAGGGGTGGGCCATTCACTAGGGCTCCTTGCCATTATGCATAGTGGCACTGAGGGTCTGTCCTTGGGTTCACCGATTGCATTAGCAGCTTGTTCGTATTCCTCATTGTTCGAGAATGATTTATCAATCCTGGCTAACACATGCATCCAATCGTGCTCGTCCTCATAGGTCAGGGGATATACTTTGTTAGTGGCCCATAAGATTTTCTAACCTAAGTATCACCCTTCAGCAGAGCTGAGATGGTGTTGAGGCCAACTTGCATAGTCTTCTAGGTGTCCATTTCTACCCTCATTGCTTCTGTTTGATTACCTAAGAAGGTTAGACCATTGCCCCAATTTTCTATGACTTATGCATTCCGCATCCAGGGTTAGCCTAGTAAGATATCGCAGTTGACTCCCTTCATGAAAATGAAGTCTACTAAGACCTGGACTCCTGGAATCTTCAATGGCCAATTTTTCAACACTCCAAATGGTTTGACCTTCATCCCATTGGTTAGTATGAAATTAAACCTAGTGTTCTCAATAAGTGAGTCACCCCAGGCCTGGAGCACCACATGGTTAAGCACACTAATTGATGCCCCCATGTCTACGATTCCTTTCCTTGTTGTGTCTCCTAGTGCTAGGACTGGCAAGATTGTATGCATCTCTGTGCCTTCCTAGAAATTTTTGACATGTAAGGTCATGGGCATTGAATGCATCATCAAGCTCAGTATCTAGTCACTATGTCATAGTCATGAAAGTGAACTTCCCCTTGATAAAGTGTTCCTTCCACCCACTGTTTCAACTCTTGCCACAGCATCACATGTTGCCTAAGAAGGTCTTCTAAGCTCAAAGTCACTGGGGTGGTTACTAACATCGTAAGAAGATTGCTAGTTGCTTGCTTATCTCTTGATTCTATGCTCGTTGGGCAATGGATGTGGCTAGCTTGTTGGCCAGTGGCATTCAAGCTCTATTTATTCAGCACTGCTTGAGGTGCAGTGGCATCTCTTGACTTCAATTGCATAGGTGAGACTAGTGTACTCACACTAGAGAGATCATCAATTTCATCCTCCAAGATGGGCTCAGCATCCTTTAAGTGTTCATGGGCTTCTCTCACCCATTCCTTGACTTTATCTATGGCTTCAAGTTGGTGCTTTGGATTGGGGTAATCCCTGACCTTAGCACTCCTTTTTTCCATAGTCTTCGGAGTGGATGTTTCTGTCTTTGCATCCATGACTTTCTTCCCTGAGGATAGTGTCATGGCACCCTTAGTTTTAAGTGCTACATTTTCTTCATTTTTCTTCTTCCTTCGCCTACAGTTCTTCTTTCCTATTAAGGTTGTGCCTATATTGCTAGGCCCTAACAGTGATATGCTGGCCCACTTTATCTATGCTCAGGTTGTAACATGCAATGGGATGGGTGTAGCCTCTCCGTCAAGTGTGTCAACTCCAAATAGCCCCAATGGTACTAATGGCATGATTACTGAGCTAGAGGATAGTTTCTATCTAGGGAAATTGGCAAATAGGTGGGTGATTCCACACTCTGTGAATATGAGGTTAGCCTTTTCTTGATTGGCTTGCTCCCTCTTAGGGTAGCACGAGGACATGTGCCTTGGGTGACTGCAAGTCCAGCAAGCAATCGGCTCTTGGGTCTACCCTCCTTCTAGGCCTCTACCTCTACCTCTACCTAACACCATCACTGGCACTAGTCAATAGTCCATAAGGATTGGATTGCCTTCTTCATCATATGAGATGTAAGGGTTTACATATGCCTCTTCGTCATTTGTCTCCTCCACATAGTGGACTGGAGCATCATTCGATAGGTGGGTTATAAAAGATTTGGGCATCCTAAGCATGCATGTGGGGTTAATTTCCATTCTAGGGATGGATAGTTTTGCATTATTAGGTGTCAAAAGAGCCAATGGGGCTCCCCTCCCAAAGAAATTTGATGGCCTACTCCCTAGGTATGGCTGATTGTAAGGCTGCAAGTATGGAAGTCTTCTTGGAAGTGTACAATGCATGGCATCATGACCAAACCTACCACAATTAGTGCAAGGTCGACACCGAGGGTCTTGACACTCTGCTAGGAGGTGGTTTCCACTGCATTGCACACATTGGACATGTGGGCGAGTAGGTATCCTTACCATTTCTAGCAGTTTAGTCAGCTCCCTCTTCATTTCTGCTAGCTCTTGACTCTGGTCAGCACTTTTCCCTTTATGTTGGGTGCTTGACACTGACCAATCACTAGATGTTGTGGCCCTTTTTGGGGATCTAGGGCTAACTTCATCTCCATTAGAGCTCCTAGAGCTTCTCGCCTTGAGCTGGTCATCCACTCATATGGCCTCTGACATATTGTCAATGAGCCGCTTTGTAAGAAACTCACTCAGCATTAAGTCTACCTCTAGTGCTCTCTCTCTCTCTCTCTCTCTCTCTCTCTCTCTGTGCATTAGGTCCTGTTCAATTTCTTTTTGCTAGAGCTAACATACATTGGAACTCTTGCATCTCTATGTCCTGTTGCAATTTCCTAGTGTGATGCTCCTGGTTGTAGGCTGCGATGCTTTGCAGCACCTTACGTGCTAATTTCCTATCCTCCTCAATGTCTGCGATGATGTCCTCTGATGGTCTACCATGATGGTCCATTCGGGTGTGTAGATTGTATCTTCTCACCATTTGCTAGATTTTGATTGGGAAAACTTCCAAGTCAAGTCATCGCCTTCATGGTTCGTATTGATTTCTGCCATGTTTGCGGCTTCTTGCTCCACCAAGTTGTTGATGAAGTTGATCAAGTTAGGAAATGTTGCACCTCCAATGGTGTTGATCCTTCTACACATTTGGCTTTTCATGTTGGGTCTCTCTCCTAGTCCTGTAGATTGAGACTCATGATAGACCATCTCATTTTGAGGGTCCTCTCCTATATTGGTGGGTTCATTTTGCTTATTATGTTAGAGTGTGTTATTTTCTTTATTACAAACCATCCTCAACTTATGTACACTCTGAGTGCATGTGGTGTTCTTTCCATGCACTATGCAAAATCAAGCTTTTAGTTTTTTTAAGTGCACTTCAAGTGTCAAAAATAATGTGGTGTGTGAATGCACGATGAGAGATGCAGCTCTCGCACTTCCTTCCATGTTCTTGGCCATGTATGGCTCTAGGCTCCATTGTTGGCCACTCTTAGAGGTCTCTAGGGCCTCTACTGCATCTTTCAACTCTGTAATTTTATCATCAGGGTCTAAGGGTCAATTTGTGGCTCTAAGCAGGCTGAACAACTAATGAGTTAGCTAACATTGATTTAGGTCTATAGGTCACTCTACGCATAGTCAAGAGGCTCCAAGAGATATTTGACACATCTATAAAGCTATGAGAAGGTTTTCCTGTCATGCAAGGTGCTTTGCTTTGCCCAGGATGTGCTGGATATGTCAATTTTCACTTCTAGCTTTTTGTTTGATTTAACAAGGTCTGATTCTTAGAATCAAATGTCTGAGTGTGGGTGGTCCGATTATCAGACTTTGATCTGTCTGATTTCTAGGCAGTCCAATTTTTACGAGTCTAAGTGTCCAATGGTGGGCCGATAGTCTGAATTGGATGAGTTATGTGTCCAATTGGACAGGTCATAAGGGGTCTGAATTTGTTTTTGTTGGTTGCATTTGATCAGATAGTTTGAATAGTGTTCGAGCGTCCAATTGTTGAGAATTGGGCCATTCAATGATCCATAATCAAACGCCCGAATAGTCTGATTCTGGGAATCGAACTCTGAAGACCTAGTCTGATTTTGATGGCGCAACAATTGCGATGGCAAGATTTCAATTCGTAGTGTCGATTTAATGCATGTAAGGTCACATGCACATCCAAAAAGTAAGAATGGGCAAGGGGCCAGGTTCATATATACCTGGAATGGCCTAAAAAATCGTGCACAAGTCAATCAATCCACTGCAAGCCCTAGGTATCTCTCTTCTATCTCTATCTCTCTCTCTCTCTCATTGTTGAAGCTAGAAATGAGCCTTCAACCCCCCTTCCTTGGGTCTTAAATATTCGTTTCCAATGCCTGAGTGCTGCCCCGTTTGTACTCATGCCTTGTTGATGGATTCCAACCTTGTTCTTTCCCTATTTTTTCCATGTTTTGGGCCTCATTATAGCAACAACCCTAAAGCGATTCGCTTCGATATCTCAATCCTATCCTACTCCAAATGCAAAAAAAATCAAAATGCAAGTACTGAAATGATTTATCCTACTTTCGAATCATCAAAACCCAAAATACTTATTTGCATTGAAGATTAAACTCTGAAATATCCTACCTATATCAAGCATTGGTTCGAGGATGAAACCCTACTTCGACGCTTGATTTGAAGCGTGCAAGTGCTCAAGTAGATTGAATCCATTGGTCCCAACATCAATGAAACCAAAATTTAGTGGGAGCTCATGCTCCACTATCAAGACCCATGGACCACTTATTGTTCAAGTGTTTCAAGCAAGGCTATCTCTCACCTAGTTGATGTGCTTCCAATCCTTCGGGTGTAGTGAGCTTACGATCCTAGAGCTTACGAGTAAGCTCTAGGATATACGAGTCCTAGATGTAAGCTTCATAATCCTAGATGCAAGTTCAAGGAACCTCAATCCTCCTAGCTCAAGCTCCATCCTCCATAGCCACGTGTGAGAGAAGAGAAGAGAAGAGAAGAGAAGAGAAGAGAAGAGAAGAGAAGAGAAGAGAAGAGAAGAGAGGAGAGGAGAGGAGAGGAGAGGAGAGGAGAGGAGAGGATGGAGAGATTCTCCTCCTCGGTTCCTCACCCTCACACCCTCACACAATCACTCCCCCACACTCTCACACTCCCTCTCTCAACACAAGTACACACAAGAAAGAAGGGGAGAAGAGAAGAGAAGAAGAAGAAGCCACTTTAGCCACACATAAAGAATGAGCTTCCCATTCACTTTTTGAGTTTATATACAAGCCCTAAATCCCTTGGGCATCCATCCCCTTTTTTACATGACCAGGCATCTTGCCAAGGTCATCTTCCCCTATTCCCTTCTAGTTTTTTTACATGACCAGGCATCTTGCCAAGGTCTTATTTTCCTATTCCCTTCTAGTTGCCTTATCCCTTCACATACGCTCGTCTAGATTTTACAATTTGCACAAGAGGGAGCCTAGCACTCTTTTACAAAATTTTGGTGACACCTTTGCATTTTAAAATGTGCCTTTACCTTCGACTTTACCTTTTGTGCTTTTGGCCTTTCCTCTCTTATTCATATTTGAGGTTGCCTTTTTTTGCATTATTCCATATTTTGAATTTTCTTTTTTTGTCTCACATCGGGGTTAACATGTACCCGCACTGACTAAAAGCTTATGTCTGCTCTAGGAAGCTTGATGATGCAGGTTATCATATATACTTTGGTGATTCTACATGGAAGATAACTGATGGTAGGCTTGTTCTTACAAGAGATACTAAGTTTGGTAGCCTCTACCCCTTCATTATATCTAGTACTAAGTTTGGTAGCCTCTACCCCTTCATTATATCTAAGAGGTACTAAGTTTGGTAGCCTCTACCCCTTCATTATATCTAGTACTATCGACCATGTTTTGTCAGTGGGTTCTATCCACATGTATCTCTCTAGCATGCTTGTATAGGGCATATGCTGCTTAAGGGAATGAAAATATTTAGTGCTTTGCAGTATCTTCTGCCGTTTTTACTACTCGCATTTTGAGTAATGTGATCATTTTTATATGGTAGGCAGACTAGGAATTTGCATAAAAATTTTGGTATTGCATGCATGGGTGAGCCTTTGGCTCTTGTGCATTCAGATCTATGTGGACCCATGCCTTGTCAGTCATTGGGGGGTGTGAAGTACTTTATCACATCTATTGACAATTATTCATATAAGGTTTGGGCTTATCCCATAAAGTAGAAATCTGATGTCTTGGCAGTCTTTCAATGTTGGCTTGCTTTAGCAGAGAACCAATCTGTGCATAGGCTGAAATGCCTAAGGACCAACCTAACGGGGGTGAGTACATCTCACGTGCCTTTGAGAAGTTTTGTGACGATCGGGGTATTAAGTGTCAGTTGACTGCCCTTACACCCCCCCCAGAATGGTATAGCGGTTGAGCATATGAATAGGACTATCCAAGAGAGGGTCCATGGTATGCTTAAAGTAGGCTTACCACAACATTTTTGGGTTGAGGTAGTCTTATTTCCATGCATCTCATTAATAGGTCACCTTGCGGTGGTATTGACTTCCAGGTTGTTGCAGAGAAGGTATGGACAGGAAAGCCTCCCTCATATGCTAATACTATATTGGGATATATCAGGAATGCAAAAAATTCACATGTAGAGAACATGTTTTCAATGAATGCAAATGCACGAAAGATTCAACTCAAGCAAGAGTTGAATACCTTGAAGAAAGGAAAGATGTCTGTCAATGAGTATGTTTTGAAGGTGAGGAGCATTGTAGATGCTTTAGCAATAATTGATGCAATTCTTGATGATGATGATTTGGTTTCATCCACATTGAGTGGCCTTAATAATGAGAATGCATGGAAATCATTTGTCACTTTTCTATATGTACGGAACCCATTTTCAGATTTTGATGAGCTGGTTTCTCACATGATTACCGAAGAGATCAATATGCAGGGTGACTCGTCTGAAAGAAATGGTGAATAGCATTTTACTCAAGTTCAAGAAGGGGACATGGTAGATCCTCTTTGAGAGGTCGTGGTATGGGATGTGCTGGGGATAACCGGTGAAACTGGTTAAATAAACAATTTAGTGAAATGCAGGTTTCAAGAGGTCGAGAAAACTTTAGAGGCAAGGGGAGATCTAGAGGAAGAGGTGGATGGCAGAATGGAGGTTCTGGAAATTCTGCGATTATTTGCCATTATTATAGCAAAACAGGTCATATTGAAACCCATTGTTATGCTAAGAAGGATGATATTCGCAGTTGTAAATTCCAGCAAGGAAACTATGCATCGTCTTCATGATAGAATGAAAACAAAAATGAGTATGATGAATGCAGCTACAGGAAAGGGGACACATGATGATGTATGGTATGCTGATTTAGGTGCATCTAATCATATGACCAGTCATGTTGAATGGTTTGGAGAGATGCAGGACTTAAAAAATCCAGGTTATGTGTAGGTGATGATTCATACCACCCAAGTTCACACATTGAAAAGGTTCCCTTGTTCTTGCATGATGGCCAGACAAAGAGTCTGACAGATTTATTACATGTGCCATCAATCACTAGTGTCTATTGGCCAAATGGTAGAGCAAGGGTTGCAGGTTAGATTCAATACAAAAGGTCATTTTGTAGAAGACTTTAATGATAAGTGAAGGTTGGTCGCAAAAGGAAGTAGAGTTGGCCACATGTTTACTTTAGATGCGGGAATTCCTACAATGGATGCTGCTATGTATGATTGGGTAAGTTACTCATGAATATATGTGTGTATCACGTGGGTTCAAAATAAGGTATTTTTAAAATACTATTTTATACATTTTTTATATATAGAAGGATGTAATATAAAGGGGTTATTTATAGATTGAATAGAAAAGGATTATGTTTTATTAGGAAAAATTCATAGATAAGGATATATATAAATAGACATTGAATGCATGTGATGTAGAGGATATACATATAGTAACTTCCCTAGGATTGGTTACAGGGTTAGAGTTGTAGAATTTTATAAAGTCTGTGAAGCATGTCAGTTTGGTAAGCAAGCAAGATAACCCTTCTCGCATGATAGAGAAGTGAGCAAAAATATACTTGATGTAGTACATATAGATGTTTGGAGGCCTATACAAAATGTATCTCTTGGTGGCAGTAAATACTTTGTCACATTTATTGACGACTGTTCAAGGAAGCTATGGGTATATTTCATGAAGGAAAAGAGTGATGCATATGAGCACTTCAAATCTTTCAAGTAGACAGCTGTTGAAATAGAAACATGCCTGAAAGTTAAGTGCTTGAGATAAGATGGAGGGAGAGAGTACCTCTCTAATGAGATTAGTGGCTTCTTGAGGACTCATGGAATAAAGAGGCAATTTACTTACAAGTATACCCCACATCAAAATGGGGTTGCAGAAAGAAAAATAGGCATATTGTAGAAGTTGCATGGGCATTGATGGCTAAAAAGAATATGCCAAAAATATTTTGGTCTGAAGTTGTTCATACTACTCTCTATATTATGAACACAACTCCCATAGCTGCAATTCATGGGATGACCCCCAAAGAATGCTTTACAAGAAAGAAGCCCTATGTATTACACTTGAAGGCATTTGGCTGTGTTGTATATGTTCATGTGCCAGATGAGTTGCACAAGAAGCTTGACCCAAAGACTGAAAAATGCATTTTTATTGGATTTAGAGCAAAAAGAGTATCGTTGTTATGACCCTGTCACACAGGTGAGTTCAGAGTGAGCAAGGATGTTATTTTATATTAGATGAGTAGTTGGTATGCACTTGCTGGTGATGTATTAGATGATGATAATGATCATGATAGCTCTGTGAAAAAAGAAAAGCAAGAATCACGGAGTCTTAGTGGACCAGAAACATCATCTGGTACTACAGCTACAGTGAGCCCTTGGTCTGGGAGACTAAGGAGTAGCCCCACATCTTCAGGAGGATCTATAAGTGTTGCAAGCAAAGACAAAGGAAAGAAGAAAGTGCTAGATGGTAATGATGCATCTACTAGTCATTTGGGATTTGATGGAGATTCTAGTGGTTTAGAGAGTTTGGATAATGAGCTTGATATTCCTTCAGTCTAGACACCAGGTGTACAGAGAGCACATAGTAATATAAAGGCTCCACTGAGTGATCCACTGGTACATAAGTCTAGTAGGGTCGGATATCCTGTTAAAAGATTTGGTTTTGAAGGTTATGTAGCTCACCATTATGCTTATATAGTAAAGGTGAGGATGTTAAACCCACTTGTTTTGAGGATGTTGTTGGTCATCATTGGGATGCAACAATGGATGAGGAGATGGCTGCATTAGAAAAGCTAATAAGACTTGGGATTTGGTACCCTTGCCTAAGGGTAAGAAAGCTATTGGCTGTAAGTGGATTTAAAAGGTCAAGCATAATGGAAATGGTCACGTTAGTGGGTATAAGGCTAGGCTGGTTACAAAAGGCTATGCCCAAACATATGGCATAGATTATGAAGAGACATTCAGTCACATTGCTAAGATGGCAATTGTTAGATGCATGATTGCCTTGGCAGCAGCCAAAAGTTGGAGTTTGCAACAAAGAGATGTTAAGAATGACTTCTTGCATGGTGAATTGCAAGAAAAGTGTATATGGAGCAGCCAGCAAGTTATGAGGATTCAAGAATCCCATATATGTGTGTAGGTTAAAGAAGGCACTCTATGGGTTGAAGCGAGCACCTAGAGCATGGTCTTTTGTCTGACGTGCTACCAGCCCAATCTACATCTATGTATTCAAATATGTGTAAATCCTTACCCGCCTCATAAAAAAGTCCATAATGTAAAGTGGACTTCACATACCTCAATATACGTCTGACTGCATCCAAATGAGGCTTTCTAGGCATTTGCATAAAATGACTGACAAGGCCAACAACATTGCTCAAGTTTGGCCTTGTGATAATCATGTAAATCAAACTTCCTACTATCCTCCTGAACATAGTAGGGTCTTCTATCTCATCCCCAACGTCAGCACTCAACTTCACATTTTGCTCCAATGGTACTGAAAGAGGCTTACATGCTGTCATAACATACTTGGATAATATATCCAAGCCATAGTACCTTTGGAATAGCCATATACCATCATCACATCTTATCACCTCAATACCAAGAAAGTATCTTAGCTCACCCAAATCCTTCATCTCAAACTTCTTCTTCAATAAGTCATTAACTTCAGCAATCCCATTGTCACTGTCACACATGTAATAATCAAGTCATCTACATAGCTGACTATGATAACCAAACCTACATCTCCCCTTCTCACATAAAGTGAGCAATCAACATCAAAAATAAGAAATCCAATATTGATAATATACTCTCCAATCTGGTACTAGTGGATTCATATTTTTCCTTGGTAGTGCAGCAGTTACATGGAGTAGCAAAAAGCAACCTACAATTGCTTTATCGAGTATAGAGGCTGAGTACAGAGGTGTTGCTATGGCAGCATGTGAGGTGGTATGGCTACAAAAGTTATTAGGTGATTTGGATGTGCAGAGAGATGGTCCAATTGTCATCATTGTGACAACATGAGTAGTATACAACTACCTAGGAATCCAATGTTCCATGCTAGGACAAAAAACATTGAGATGCACTACCACTTTGTGAGAGAGAAGGTACTTATAGGAGAGATTGATTTAGTATATATCATCACACAGGATCAGATAGCTAACATTTTCACAAAGGCATTGGGTGTAGAGAAGCTTCAAAAGTTTCAAAGCGTACTTGGAATTGCAGAGATAGAGTTGAGCTTGAGGGGGAGTGTTGAGATGGCAAGCTCAACACATGCAGACATTGATGATAGACCACCTGGCTAGATGGGTCCGCATATCTATACTTAGCATGCTGGTGGTCATTATGATACTCACATGGCCACTGACATATCACTTATTATATTTAGTTTGTTACACCTACCTACAGCTGGCAAAGATATAGCACCAGTCAATTAGTGTAGTCCGTTATGCACTGTTTGACTTAGTAGGCCACTTTCCTTTATATTCTATCTTATTTAAACTTTGTGTACATTGTATTGTGTGTGGAAAAAGAAGAAGAAATTAGCAAGAAAACATTTAGACCTCCATCTCTCTTCTTGTGTTTTTTGAGTGAGCTTCCTCTTGTGTATACAAATGTGTGTTTGGCGCAATAGCTCAAGCAAGTCCCCCCACCACCATGCAATTCTTGACAGTTAGAGGGTCCTTATTTTTCCTTGATCAGATAATCTAGACTAAATATTAGATAGAAATGGGATCCACATTAGGAGCTACCTTGGATACTGCCATAAGATGTATTGATCACCCAACTCTTGGACAAGTAGTACATGTCCCACTTGATGGATTACTAGAGGATAAATATGATATTGGGAAGCCATTGACACTAACCTTCAATGATTTAGCATGTCCACACTAAGTATTTAATGATGGATATCATCGGACGATTTTGATTCACTTCTTACCTCATAGATTGTTGTATTAGTCTTGTGCTCATTTAGGGTTGCCATACCAACACATCTAATAGTTCTCTATTTTCATTTCTTGTACTTATTTGTTATTTTCTAGCTATATATATTCTTTTCTCTAACATCATATTACCCTAACTTTCAAATATATATAGTTTTTTCTCATTGGCTAGTTTGGCATCTCATAGATGTTGATAAATCTCTCTCTCTCTCTCTCTCTCTCTCTCTCTCTCTCTCTCTCCATTAGAAAGTTTTTAAGGTCATTTTCAAGGACAAATTTTCCCCAAAATTTTCCCACCTCTTAGTGATTTAGAGCCCATGTAGGAATCTTGTCATGCCATCATATCCCTCATCATAGGTACCGAGAGTGGAGTTCTTGAAGATATAAAGCTCTCACTTGGATAGCATTATTTGGGACTCCATTGATCATCCACAAGGATTATACAGGTTATTATAGGTTTGGTATGGGAGAAATTTCATCCATTCTACTCCCTAGAGTAGGGGTTGTTGAGAAATGACAACTAAGTTCCTTTGGGAGCACGTGATCTCACGATTCAGCTACCCCATTGAACTAGTTAGTGATCAAGGCATGCAATTATGAAGTGATTGCTCACCTTTTGCCTACCTTTTTGATCGTACATTGGAATTCCTCACCTTAATACCCTCAAGCAAACGGCTAGGCAAAATCTACAAATAAGATCTTAGTGAATGTCTGACCAAGGTAGTCTCTGCTTTGCATAGTGAGACTGGGACAATAAGTTTATGGCAGCCCTATGGGCTTATCAAACAGCCTATAAAATGGATATAGGGCAAACTCCCTTTAGGTTGACCTACGGAATTGAAGCCATTTTACTAGTGGAATTCTTTGTTCCTAGCCTAAGAGTAGCCGTTCAAGAGTGATGGGATGGGAAGGAGGCATGGACAGAATGCCTAGTTGAGTTAGAACACCTATCAAAGACTCGGCTTCTAACTACCCATGCATTGATTTGTGAAAAGGCACGACGTAAGAGATGGTTTGACAAGCATGTCAAGCAATGAGACTTTGATCGGGGTGACCTCATGCTGTTATACTCAATGAAAGGCCATAAGTAGAAAATGAAGTTTAGGGGATTAGGGCCTTTCCGAGTTCGCACCATTAGCCGAACCGGCAATGTGGAGCTTGAGATCCTTGATGGAGTGGTCATAGGCTTCTTCAATGGTTGACACATAAAGAAGTACTATCCTCCCACACATCCACTACACGAGCCTCCCATGCTAGAGTCCCTTGTGAAAGTTCACCGAGTTGCCACGATTACAAAAATTGAAGATGAGGATGAAGAAGAAATGGAACCTACTTACCTCTACATAATAGTCACCACCCAATGAACACATACCTTCCATGCATTGATCGATGAAGGAGCTGATGTTAATATCTTAACTCATGATCATTGGGCTCAAATCAGGTAACCACAACTATAGCCCACAAGTGCCAAACGCAGCCCTTTTGGGGGGACCAATCATATGCACTTTTGGGAAAGTGCAAAATTGTAGCCTCTATCAAGTCTAAGAGCATACCCATAATCTTTTATGTGTTGCCGAACACAAAAGGTGCTGGTAAGGAATCGCTGCTAGGACACACCTTTAAAAAAAAAGGCCCATTGCAATGTCGACTATGAGCCAGTGCATTCACCTTGCCATCAACAATGTGCATATCATGATAGCTTTTAGTAAGGGCAGCATGGCTCCATCAAAGCCCACAAAGCCACCAATTGAGGAATCCACCACCAAGTCTAAGAATGAGGGGGGTTATGACTTGTCACAACTCACCAAGCCTCAACATCAACAAATTGTGGAGACAAAAGCCAAAGCCCATGAGCCCAAGTTCAAATGGGTACAACATCAAGGACTACCACCAAGAAGCAAGCAAACACGATCTTGCAAGGCTAGAAATTCACCCTCAAAACCTAGAAGGTAGAGAAGAAAATATAAGCATCGATGAATGGTCAAGCCACATTGGGTCCCCGAGACCTTATTGCCTTGCAAGTGCAAGGTTATTACGAGGGAAATATCTAGATATGGGTGCCCAAAACCAAGACTGACAAGTGCACTACTCAATTGCAATCCTTGACCCACTTTGTTGAAGGTGAAAAATAGAAAAATTAGGTAGCGAGCCTGAAATTTGCCTTGATTGCATGAACACTATATCAACAAGGGGTCGATGATGTTTATCGCCGATGTGTTATGATTGATGAGGTTCCATTTTGTTGAGAATCAAGCTCGTGATGATCAATATTATCAACATGGACGATCTTATCTAGACAGTTATTGTCTTAGATGTCTCTCTCAATGTGTATTGTAATAACTAAGTCAGTTAGACTCAACCACAGTTAGTGGTACGGTTTATTAGTGACTTAGTGTGTTTTCAATTATGTGTGACTAGGCTTTATTAGGCATTATACAATAATGAGAATAAGAAAACAAGAGAGTACACTACTCTCTGTTACAATTCCAATGTCTTTGTCTCTCTCTGTCTCTCTGTCTCTCTGTCTCTATGAAATCTTGACATGGTATCAGAGCCATGTAGCACAAAACCCAGTGGGCCTATGAGCTTGATTGCGGAAGCAAGAGTGTGAATCTCAATAGGAAGACATTGGCAGCTATAACAAATCTTTGAGGGTATGTATCGGTTTTTTGTGAAGTCCATATTTTCTTGAGTCTATTGAGGCTTGATAGAAAGGTTCAGTGGCATATGCTGGAGCTTTGGATCATGCCTTAGTGGTGGCCAGCATAATGAGGATGCATTCAGTGTGTCTAGTTCAGAATTGTGCCTATTTTTTTCACTACATGGACAACGCAGGTGTTCATACTGATGAAGCTTGAAGGGTTGAAAGATGCTAGAAATTATGGAGTATTATATGAAGAGTATTATTCAACATCTATGTCATCAATAAATGCTTAGTATTGAGCTCATGTGAATAACAAGCCCAGATCAATATGATCTGCCTGCAAATTGTGTATGTTTTTTTCTCTTGAAAATGAACATATTTCACCTATAAAATGCTTGGATTTGGAATACTCAACCTCATGGGATGCTTGATAGTGAGCATCGCTTCAGTCACATGCATTTGGGACTTGATTGGGAGGAGTTAGAACTTGGATCTGGAGATGAATTTTTAGACAGGGTATTGTTCTAAAATAAGGACATCTCATATTTGACTTCTTGAAGCTCATGAAGCTTATTTGGTACCCATAAATGCTCGATTGTTGCTCCATGAATGCAAGATAGTTTGTGGAGTGCAATGAACCTTTAATGCTCAGATTTGGATTGGCTGTGCTGGTTATGATAGAGTGATGGATGTTTACAACCTATGAGAAGTGTATTTGCCATTGTTACTAGAATATGGAACAAGCATTGATGCTTCTATGACCATGTATTGACCCTCAGATATTGTGGAACAAGCATACTATGGTTGGAGACTATTTTGAGCTAGGAGTACCCTTGTTTTAGACAAAGAATTCACTGTTGGTTTTTTTAGACTATTTTTGGTCACTCAATGTTGAGAATAACTACATAAACTACATATAGTCAATGAGATCTACATGCAATGCTACTCTCCTTAGATGTTAGGAAAAATGGCTGGAGATGTTTGACATGCTTCTATGCTGAGAATACCATGGTTATTGCAGAGTTTATGCTATTGGTCATAACAGACTGCTTGCTTATCATAAAGTATGAGAAAGTCCCAGTCAATGTCAGCATCAGTTCTATGCATCTATTGATTCTTGTATGGACATAGTTTGTTATTGGGATGTTTAAATTGCCACTACCATAGAATGTTTTGAATTGACTTGAGCTTGGTTTATGCTCAATTAATTGTGTTTTTTCATTGTTGGAATATAGTTTACAGCAAGTATGTTGTCAGGGAGGTTGTACTTGAACTGTAGGAAACTATGTTCAATACCTTTGCAATTGATACATTTGGATGTATGGGGTCCTTCCCATAATTGCATCTTTTGGTGGTGCCAGGTATTATGTATCTTTTATCAATGATTTCAACAAGTATACATGGCTGTATATCCTAAAGCACAAGGATGAGGTGCTTGATGTATTCAAGGATTTTAAGAAACATGCTAAAAATGAGTTTGGATGTTATGTCTTATATCTGAGATAGAGAACATGTCTCTGGAGAGTTTGACAGGTACTTGGCAAAATATGGTAGAAAAAGGCAGCTCACATGTAGTCAGACACCACAGTAGAATGCTGTGGTAGAGAGAAAGAATCGTGTACTTATGGAAGCTTCCAGGGCGATACTTAATGAAAACAACTTTCCAAATGCTTATTGGCCTGAAGCAGTCATCAATGGTGTTGTATGGTGGTCTAAATGTAGTGGTTTCTGATGGACCAGCCAACCCTACTCATTCTAAAAATTATCCTTTAGCTAGTACTACCATGAGTGGACCTATAGGTAATCATTCTTCTACTATTAGTCCTTGGACAAAGTCCTTGGTGGACAAGATGACTATGAAATCATGTTTTTGCATCCAATGACATGGATATGTTAGTGAGGGGGGAGATTAGATAAAGGCAAAGAGAAGATGTTTGATGATGTAATTGGCCTGCTTATAGTTGGATATGAGTCACATGGTTGTGACAACCTTGATAGTGAATTGGGCATACTGTCAGCTATGACTCATGGTGCAAGGCAAAGCAGGTATGTGCTGCCTCATGGAAGGAAATCACAAAGTGAACCACAATTGAGAAGGTCTGAAAGAGTCAGGAAACGAGTTGATAGACTGACATACAATGGGTATTCAACCCAACATTATGCATACATGACAAAAGTGATAGGATACAAAGAACCTACTAAGTTTAGTGAGGCAGTTGCAAATAAAAATTGGTGTGTTGCCATGGATGAAGAATACATAACAATGACTAAAAATGAAACATGGGATGTGGTTAGTTTTCCTGAGGAAAAAACACCCATTGGTTGTAAATGAGTTTATAAAGTGAAATGCAAGGAATATGTTTCATTGGAAAGGTATAAATCCCGTCTGGTTGCAAAGGGATACACACAACAATATGGCTTTAGACTATGAGGAGACTTTCAGCCCGGTTGCAAAGATGGCAACCGTAAGAATAGTCATTGCATTAGCAGCTTCTAAGGGATGGAAGTTATGGTAGATGGATGTCAAAAATACATTCTTGAATGGTGACTTGATTGAGGAGGTGTATATGGAACAACCTGAGGGCTATGTACACCTTGACTATCCGACACATGTATGTAGGCTGAAAAAGGCCTTGTATGGGTTGAAACAAGCATCGAGGGAATGAAATGCTCATATCAATAATTATTTATAGCAGCTTGGTTTTTAGATGGGTCATGCAGATCATAGCTTGTTTACAAAGAAGATAGACAATGGTTATGTTCTCTTCCGGGTAATTCACTATATTTATACCCTCTATATCACATGCGTTCAAGGCCTATTTATAAATATCGTTATTTTTATATTTTTCCTTAATAAAAAATAACCCTTTTCTATTCAATCTATAAGTAACCCTTTTATATGGGACTCTTCTGTATATTAAAAAATGTGTAAAAATTGTATTTAAAAAATCCCTTACGTTAAACCCACATGATACATACTTACATATGACTAACCTCCCTAGGTGTTCTCTTGGTGATTTATGTGGATGATTTGATCATCACTGGAGATGATGATCATGGGATTGTTGAAATTTAGTCATGGTTACATGTTGAATTCAAGGTGAAGGATCTTGGAGAGCAGAAATACTTCCTTGGGATTGAGATTGTGTCTATACCTCAAGGTATATGGCTCTTACAAAAACAATATGCTCATGATATGTTTCTGAAATATGGCATGATGGAATGTAAAGCCATGGAAACACCATTGGATCAAAATGTCAAACTTGGAGTTGATGTTCGGAATGGAATAGAGAATATCACTATGTATTAATAGATGGTAGGAAACATGATTTATCTCACTATCACCCATCCTAACCTTAATTATGTAGTGGGGCTGATTAGCCAATTTATGCATAGGCCTCATAAGCCACATCTAGATGTAGTCAAGAGGATTATGTGGTATGTGAAGAATGCTGTTGATTATGGGTTGTTTATGAGTATGGAAAGTCATTTAGCTTAACAGGTTATACGGATGCTGATTGGGTAGGTTGTGTCTATGACAGAAGGTCAAACAATGGTTATGCCTTTAGCCTAGGTAGTCGTATGATCAGCTAGAGTAGTAAGAAGCAACCAATCGTTGCTTTGTCTAGTACTACTATAGAGGCAGAATACAGGGGTGCAGCCTTATCAGCATGTGAAGCAGTTTGATGTGTGAAATTGCTACATAACTTGGGTATACAATTAGATAGGAAGGTCACCTTGCATTGTGACAATCTCAGTAGTATGATGTTGGCTAGCAACCCCATCTATCATGCTAGATCCAAAAACATAGAATTTCATTACCATTTCATTAGGGAGATGGTACTTGTTGGACAGATTTACCTACTCTATGTGAAGATAGAAGACTAGGTAGTAGACATATTTACCAAATCACTTGGTAAAGAGAAGTTTGTGCATTTCAAGGAGCTACTTGGAGTACATCAGTTAGCCTGAGCATGAGGGGGAGTGTTGAGAATCAAGCTGATGATCACTATCACCAACATGATTGATCTTATCTAGATAGTTGTCATCTTAGCTATCTCTCTCCATGTGTGTTGTAATAACTGAGTCGATCACACTCAACCACAGTTACTGGTTGTCAAGATTATGGGAGAGAAGGAAGGAGTCTCACTTGTAGCTTTCTTGCTTGCACAATGGGGGAATACACACACAGCTGGAGGCTGAAAACAGTTTTCCTCTTCTTAGTTGTGTAAGCCAAAAGAACACAAGTACATAGAAATAGAAGAACCCTATATATGGGTCTCAAACCAAACTCAAATAACTAAGGTGGCATACTAACTGAGCCACAAACTAGAGTAGATAAGGATAGCTGTCATCTAGCTATTATTCATGGGTGGTGTACCAACCGCATCTGCAACTAACAAGTCGGTGACATAAATGCACAATGGTCACCCTGGCATATCACGAGTGGAGCTCGATATCTCAACACTCCCCTCGAGCTCAATCCCAATTCCTGCACACCAAGCAGGTCTCTGAACTTGTGCAGCTTCTCTGCGCCCAATGCCTTCGTAAATATCTAAGCTACCTGATCCTCTGTGCCGACATAAACTAGATCAATAAGACCTAGTAAAACTCTCTCTCGCACATAGTGATAATGCACCTCAATGTGCTTTGTTCTAGCATGATAGACTGGGTTATTTGCCAAGTGTATACTACTCATGTTGTCACAATGAATGACAACTGGCCCATCTGTAGACTGATGCATATCATAAAGTAGCTTATGCAACCAAGCTACCTCACATGCAGCCATTGCTGCACCCCTGTACTCAGCCTCTGTGCTCGACAAGGCAACTGTAGGTTGTTTCTTGCTGCTCCAAGTGACCGCAGCACTCCCAAAAGAGAACACATATCCATTGGTAGATCCTCTATTAGAAATACTACCAGCCCAATCAGCATTAGTGTATCCATGCAACTATATCTGAACCCCAGTCTCATAAAGTAGTCCATACTGCAATGTGGACTTCACATACCTGACTATGTGTCTAGCCGCATCCAAATGTGGTTTCCTTGGAGCCTGCATAAACTGACTTACCAATCCAACAGCATAGCTCAAATTTGGCCTAGTAATAGTCATATAAATCAAACTTCCTACTATGCGTCTGTACATTGTAGGGTCTTCGAGAAGCTCACCTGCATTTGCGCTCAACTTCACATTCTGCTCCAAAGGAACTGAAATAGGCTTACAGCCTGTCATCCCATATTTGGACAGCATGTCCAATCCATACTGCCTCTACAAGAGCCATATCCCACTTGGTGATCTAATCACCTCAATGCCCAAGAAATAACGCAGCTCTCCTAAATCCTTCATCTCAAACTTCTGCTTCAATAGCATTTTCACATGAAGGATATCTTCATCACTATCACCTGTGATAATCAAATCATCAACATAAATGACAAGCAACACAATACCTTTCTCTGTTTTTCTCACATAAAGTGAGAAATCTACCTTGGAAATCTGAAAGCCAATAGTGACAAGATACTGTCCTATCTTGTCAGACCATGCTCTAGGTGCTTGCTTCAAGCCATACAAGGCTTTCTTCAACCTGCAAACAAAATCAGGATGAACAACATGCACATAACCTGGTGGCTGCTCCATATAGACCTCTTCTTGCAAATCACCATGCAAGAAGGCATTCTTTACATCCATCTGATGTAAAGACCATCCCTTTGATGCAGCCATAGCAATGACTGCTCTTATGGTTGCCATCCTTGCAACTGGACTGAATGTTTCTTCATAATCAATGCCATATGTTTGTGTATACCCCTTGACTACTAATCTTGCCTTGTATCTGTTCACACAACCATCTGCATTGTGCTTCACCTTATAAACCCACTTACAACCAATTGCATTCTTATCTTTAGGCAAAGGTACGAATTCCCATGTAGCGTTTGCTTCCAAAGCATCCATTTCTTCATCCATGGCTTTCTCCCATTTTTCTTTTCCCATGGCTTGCTCAAAAGAAGTGGGTTCTGGTTCTTGTATCACTTTGACTATATAGGCATAGTGAATGGCTGTAAATCCATCATATTTCAGCCTATCCATAGGATACCTAGTTTTGGTAGACCTACGTAAAGTAGGCTCACTTCCAGATGCTCTCAAAACATCCCTGGTCTTCCTTACTCCAGGTGTAACAATAGTAGGAATACCCAACTCATCATCAATGCTCTGTTCTGAGCCACTGGATTCACCATCCACATAAGAGTGACCTGCATTTACATCAAACATGGGCTGATCTACCTTCTCTTTTCCTTTTCGTGATACCTGCATACCACTATCTGCATTGCTTTGAGAAGATTCTCCTGATCTCAATCTGCCTGTCCATGGTGAAGAATGTGAATCACTGTTAGAGGACACTCCAGGTCCACTAATATTTTGTGACTGCTGCTGTGAATTCTGTGCAGCATTACCATTTTGTGCATCTACATCATCAATCATATTTACTGGTTTATACCAGCTACTCATCTCATAAAAAACAACATCTCTGCTCATTGTAAATTTACGAGTAGAAGGGTTATAGCATTTATACCCTTTCTGCTCTGCAGAGAATAACCAATAAAGATGCACTTCTCAGCTTTTGGATCCAACTTGGATCTCAACTCATCTGGTACATGAACATAGGCAATGCAACCAAAAATCTTCAAATGAGAAATATCTGGTTTCCTACCAGTATACCTCTCCTCTGGAGTCATCCCATGTATTGCTACAATGGGAGTCCTGTTCATTATGTAGACTACTGTAGCAACTGCTTCAACCCAGTAAAAATCTAGCAAGTCTTTTTCGTTGAGCATGGCACGAGATATCTCTCCAATATGCCTATTTTTTCTTTCTGCAATTCCATTTTGTTGTGGGGTATGACTACATGAATATTGCTGCTTTATGCCATGCTCCTGCAGGAACCTTGCAAACTCATTTGAGAGGTACTCTCCCCCTCCATCTGACCTTAGGCATTTTATTTGCAGGCCTGTTTCTTTTTCAACAATAGCTTTAAGAGTTTTGAAATGCCCAAAAACTTCACTTTTCTTTTTCATAAAATACACCCAAACTTTTCTGCTATAGTCATCAATAAAAGTGACAAAATAATGACAGCCTCCAAGAGATGCAGCTTTAGTAGTCCACACATCAGAGTGGATTAATACCAATGGCTTCTTACTCTCTTGAACATGTCTAGGAAATGGTTTCCTTGCCTGTTTTCCAAATTGACAGGCTTCACATACCTTATGCATTTCTGCAACCTTGAATTTAGGCAATCCTGTAACAATATTTTGGACTTGCATTGATTTAAGTCGTTGTGCATTAACATGACCAATGCGTTTATGCCAGATATCAATATCTGCAACTAAACCGGTCCCATGTGCAAACATCGCTGCACTCAATTCAGGCATGTCTGCATCCAATGTAAACATTCTTCCCTTCTTCTTTTCTTTTGCTATTAAGCAATCTTTATTTTTCATATCCTCAACAAAGCATCCATGAGAATTAAATCTGACCTGCAGGCCTTGCTCAACCATTTGACCAATAGAAACCAGGTTCTTGGTGATATTTGGGGCATGAAATACATCCGACAGGTATTTCTTTTTCCCATCCTGCATAGACAAAGGAATTTTTCCAATCTGCACAATAGGATGTGCTGTATAATCACTAGTTTCCAAAAATCCTGGTTTTTCCATTTTCCTTGCATCCTGCATCCATTTTGCATGACCTGTCATGTGGTTTGATGCACCTGAGTCAACATACCACACATCGTTTCTTTCTTCTGCACTTGTCACAGAATTGTTCATGTGCTACACCATAAACAAATACTCATTTCTGTTATCACCCTATCTACTAGAAGATGCATAATTCCCTTGTTGTAATTTTCCATTCATGATGTCATTTTGCTTTTTATAGCAGTCTTTAGCCATATGACCCATTTTACCACAGTAGTAGCATTCAACATTGCTGAGCATTTTGTCATCTAGCTATTATTCATGGGCGGTGTACCAACCGCATCTGCAACTAACAAGTCGGTGACATGAATGCACAACGGTCACCCTGGCATATCACGAGTGGAGCTCGATATCTCAACACTGGTATGGTCAGTTAGTGACCTAGTGTGTTTTCATTTATGTGTGACTAGGCTTTAGTAGGCATTATGCAATAATAAGAAGAAAAAAACAAGGGAATACACCACTCTCTATTACAGCTCCAATGTGTGTCTCTCTCTCTCTCTCTCTGAAATCTTGACACGTTTATCTTGGAAGACTGTCATAACTCCATGTGGAGGGCACTTTGCTAGGTGGTTGACTATGCAAAAAGCTTTGAGAGCCGCGTATTGGTGGCCATCCATTTTCCAAGATGCATTTTCATATGTGAAGAGATGTGATACATGCCAAAGATATGACAATAGAGAGAATAGGAAGAGTCCACTAACTCCCATTATGGCTACACTACCATTTGAGAAACATGACATTGATTTTATTGGACCTATATATCCTTTGTTAGCTATACAGAAGCATTATATCATCGTAGCAACATACTATTTTACAAAGTAGTTTGAAGCCAACACTATTATGAAGGATAATGCCAAGCAAACAACTAGTTTTATTTTGGAATAGATTTTTTGCCATTTTGGTCCACCTAAGGAGCTTGGGTCTACCATGGGACACATTTTTTGAATAAAGTGATTGAGGCTTTGATGGGAGCTCTAAAGATTAAACATAATAAGACCATGCCTTACAATCCCCAAGGTAATGGGCAAGTAGAAAGTACTAATAAGCAATATCAGAAGATAAGCATGATTGGGATAAGATGTTGTATGTGGCTGTTTGGGCTTATAATATGACATTCAAAAGAGTTACATGCTACATCCCTTTTAAGTTAATATATGGGAAATAATGTGTTTTACCCTTAGAGATTTAGCTGCCTACAGTAATGTTTTCTCTAAACTATTCTTTGGGTGAAGAGAAAGTATTGCAAAAAAGATTACTTTCCTTGCACATCTTGATGATATTAGATTACAAGCCTTGTTACATTAGGAAGTAGGGAAGAAGTGGATGAAAATGCTTCATGATTTGTGGGCTAAGAGGTATAAGTTTTCCAAGGGTCAATTGGTCCTATATTATGATGCACATTGTGAGATTTTTCTAGGCAAGTTAGAACCCAAATGGGGTGGTCCTTATAAGCCTTTGTTTGTAAAGAAAAGAATGGCGCTACAGTCCTTTTAGCAAATTTGCAAGGGCTGGGGGTCAAAAATAAAGTAAATTTCAATAAACCAAAGCCCTATTATGTATAGGGATTGACGTTGACTTGGTGCCTTTGCAAGTCCTTCAGGATCTAGCTTAAACTTGTAAGGATACCACGAGTATTAGATGGAAAAAATTATTCCTTATCTTGAGCATCCATATTTAGAGCAGTGTTACCATGAAGGCAAATTGATTTGGTGGAGTAAGGGTTATCACAAGCTGAGTAGCAAGATGGATCTTTTATATGGAATATTCAAATCTATTGCCACCACTATCATTGGATTCTTACCAGTGTCCCTATTGAGTTTAATAATGAAGGAGGGATTGTACATGTCTTACATTCCCTCTCTTGATTAGACTTTGACTATCATAAGTACAAATAGTTGATCGTTATGGCAAGTTATATCAATGAAACTCTAGTTTACACACTATATTTTGATGCAGCTTCTTGAGAACTTGCTAAGCATGTGAGTGTAGGGGTTGTCATAAAAGACCCCCATCATCAAGTGGTCTTGAAAGTGGGAGTGTATTTAGACATTACTTTTATGAATGACATGGGAGAATATAAGGCCTTATTTATGGGGTTGAATCTAGCCAGATATAGTGGTATTCATCAATTATTGTTAAAAGGCCACTCTGTGCTTAAACAACTTAACTAAAACCGAGCCAACATGAAGTGCACAAACAATCTTTTCATGTTTTCTTTCTACTAACGTCGTGCTGTGTTGCTAAGGAACAACACCAGGTTGACCCATGCTACTGAACCTCTTAAAACTTATATAACCATGGCCTATATGCTAAGATATGTAAAGAAATTAGTAATTTAATCAAAATATATTTCCATTTCAGCTCCACAGTCCCTATAGTTTATGTTTAGATTGCTTGTATAAATGCAAAAAAATTTCGTGATAATTTTCCATAAAGACAACCTATAAATATACACTTTAACATTTAAATAAAGGTAAATTGAGGCAAGCCTCATGCTTTATCTTCAATACACAATCACAAACATTCTACTAGTTTTTTGTAAATTTTAATGTGCAAAAACTATTTTTCATTATTTTTTTCTTCATTTGACTATTTTTCAAGGTTTTTCCATTTATTTCAACATAAATTATTGATTTTTAAAAAAACTTGTATGACTTATGTGAAGTATGATGTATTAGCATACTAATTTTCATGCCATGTTAACATCATTTGATTTTCCAAAATTTAAGAATAACACCATTTTCTATTAAATCTCGTGCTTTAGATTTTATGGTTTTATTATTTTTGATATGTGTAACAATAAATAAATAAATTTATAAAAGTATTAACATCAACAAACATATTCCAATCATCTTTTCATTATATACACGAAAGATTTATCATAAAAATTAAATAAGAGTCCCTTACTCTAAAACCCACAAATGTACATCTCGTATTTCGAGAAAATAGAGCTGTTGTGATGCTATTTTCTAGCCGCATTGGCACATCCAAATCACCCAATGTACATGCCATTAACTTTCAAACCATCACCCATCCTCGATTCGTTAAATCAATCATCCCCCTCTCTCTCATATGCAACCATATGAACAAGAAATAAAGAGAGAAATCGGAGAGAGAAAGACTAAAATTTGATCTTTTTGTTTACTATATCATTTCCCGCACCGTTTGAAGCAATGGAAAGTAACGAATATCAACATTCCATGACCTAGAGCATGAAGAAAATCACAGCTATTGCCAAAAATAAAAATTTTAATGGGAGAAAGGGTGAAAGGTGAGAAGGATCGAAGCTTGTACGGGAGAGCTATGGCAAGAGAGCAAGAGCAAGAGAGAGAGAGACTCACAATGTGGAAACTCCAACCATCACAATGTGTGACCGGCCTTCCCTTTATTCATCTATCACTAAAAGAATATAGAATAAAGTGATGATGTACCCGTCGCCTGTAGTGTGCAGGGACGGGTACTGTTAGTGTAGTAATACACGAGTGGCTAGGCTAAGTCAAGCTGTGCAACCAAAGCTAAGATTAAGCGCAGAGGGTAGTCATCTTAACCATAGGAGAGAAGACCTCATCAAAGTCAACACCAAGCTCCTACTGAAAACCCTTTGCTACCAATCTAGCCTTATATGCCGGCTTGGGGTGTCCAGGGGTACTTTTTAGCTTGTACACCCACTTGTATGGTGGAGCCTTCTTGCGAGCAGACAAGAAAACCAAATCCCAAGTCATATTCTTATACAAGGATTCTATCTTAGATTGTATAGCCCTCTCCCAGGAGTGACTGTCACCCCTGCGCAAAGGCTCATCATAAGTGAGAGGCTCTCCTACATCTGTAACCAAGACATAGTGCATGCAGGGCTCAAATCTGTCAGGTGGGCATCTATCTCTAGTAGAACGTCGCACTGCAGGCTTTGCTGTGTGCCCAATATTCTATCCAACACCCTGGCCATGAGCATCTGCTGGTGCTGCTGCAAGCCGTCCAACTAGCTGTACAAGAGCTCGTGGCTCCTCCTGAAATATAACCATGCCTATCTCCACTATCTTCTCAGGCTGTCTATGCCTCTTGTCTTCATGGAGGACTACATCATGGCAGCGGATGACTTTCCACACCTGCGGATCCATAGATGGCAACTCATCTCTCCTACATCTCCATAGCCAAGGAATATGCATTTAACACTCTTAGGATCCAGCTTGTTACGCTTGTCCTTGGGCACATGACAAAATGCCTCCCAACCAAAGACACGTAAATGCACATAAGAGGGAGGATTTCCTGTCCATACTTTATGTGAAAAATCATCTATAAAGGTAAAAAAATACTTCGCACCACCCATAGACTAATAGGGCATGGGCCCACGGACATCAGAATGTACCAAAGCCAAGGGCTCATGAGAGCGGAGTTTTGAGCCCGGGATGTGCCTAAAATTTGCCAAAAAATCCAGAATTTAGGGGAAAAATATTTAACATCGAAGGCGGCGGCTGCAGCTAGGACGATTTTAAGCACCAAGTACAAAACGACTTTTAAAAGGCACCCGAGCGACACTTGTGGATTTTTGATAATTTTTTTGACTGCCGTTTGGGATGCCAGGAGCTGCCAGTCAGTGTGGGATGTCAAGACAGACGCGCAGGATTTTTCAGAGCTTGAAACGGAGCCCGGAAAAGGAAGAGGCCAAAACTTGGCCAAGATACAAAAGGGTGGACAAAACTTAGGACCAAAGGGGGGTGCCCTTTGGGAATTTTAACCCCCCCCCTCAAATTTTATGATCAAATCGTGAAGAAAATGTGAAGGAGATGGTGTGGAGCAGCACGGCTGAAAAATGCGCCATCATCCCCTCCCCCCTCATGCTTGGATGCTGCAAATACCTCATGCAACCGACATTGGGCCTCAACTTCTCCCTCTTGGCTGATGATATTGCCGGTCTTCACGCGAGAAATGGCTGTGTGGATGAAGAGATTAGATTCTAGTCTTTCTTTCTCCTCCCTCTCTCTCTTCCCTATGGGCTGTTCATGTGTACCATCTTGGAGGAGGAACCGGGGAGGGAGAATGAAGAAAGTGGTGATGGAAATTGATGGAGATGCTGAAGATTGATGGGCAGCATTAGATTGAGAGCAATGGAGGCTCCTTTTTCTGGTTATGCAGTCATTCAAGGCGTCTCGAGTTACATAAAAACACGGTATGACCATTTTTATGAAAAAAAGAAGGATTTTTGATGGTTTATGATGATAATTATGTTATTATTGGATGAAAATTTGTTTGTGTGCTGGTTGCATCATGAGTAATTGCTGTGTATCATAAAATTTTGGTTTTTCAATTATTTATATGCTCTATTTAATTCCCGTAAGCCCGAAATACAGTTTTTAAGTGGTAAAATAATAGTTTTTCCGTTTCGGGTGGGTGAAAGGTGTTCCCATGGGGGGAATATGGAAGATAAATTGAATATTAGTATGCTGAAGTGATTGGAACAAGAAAAATCAGAAAATAGCATATTTTATTGCCAAATAAATCAAGAAAATGGGAAAATAGAAATACGCCCTGGAAAAATAAGAAAAAATATAATGATTGTTTGTGGATGTGTGGGAGTGGCAAAGCATGAGGTTTAGCCTCAGTTTGCCCTATCTCCTTGTCAAAGTTCATGATTTATCGTTTTTTATACATCAAAACATGACAAAATGAACCTCTACACCTATGCAATGAAAGCAATACCTAAACGTAGGGGGTTGGGATGGTTGAATGGTGTGATTTGCGTACTGATTGTTGCTAATTTTTTGATGCATACCATGACATAAAGTCCATGTTATTTTAATTAAGAGGATAGTAGCATGAGTGTCGTCTCAATGCTATCCTTACATCGCTGCAACGTGTTAGGGAATAAGCATTTGAAAGCCTGGTTGTGCACCACACGGTTGCTGATTTGAAAATTATGTTTGAGCAAGTGACATAGATGAGTTTGAATCTCAACACTCCCCCTCAAGCTCAAGCTAACTGATGTACTCCAAGTAGCTCCCTGAAGTGCAGAAACTTATCTTTACCAAGTGATTTGGTAAAGATGTTTGCTACCTATTCTTCCATCTTCACATGAAGTAGATCAATCTGACTAGTAAGTACCATCTCCCCAATGAAATCATAATGAACCTCTACGTTTTTGGATCTAGCATGATAGATAGGATTTCTAGCCAACATCACACTACTTAGATTGTCACAATGCAATGTGACCTTGTTGCCCAATTGGATACCCAAATCATGTAGTAGTTTCACAAGCCAAAGTGCTTCACATGCTGCTAAGGCTGTACCCTGTATTCTGCCTCTGTGCTAGACGACTACTTCTTACTACTCCAACTGATCATACTACTACCTAGGCTATAAAGAGATGAATTAGGGGCATATTATAAAAGGGCAAAGGACACATGTACAAGTAATCAATTTTTTACACAGGAATACAACTTTGTCCTTCTTCTCTCTCTAGCTCCTCCTATCCTTTCATGGCTTCCAGTCATCTCTCTTCTTCTTTTCAGTCATTCTCTCTCCATTTCTAGTATTTCTGTCTCCTCTTCACTTTCATTCTCTCTCTTCTGCACTTCTTCTTCTCTCTCTCTCTCATAGCATTCTCTCTCCAGTTCACTTCTTGACAAGTGGTATCAGAGCATTGGTCTTTGATCCATTTTTTCTTCTATTTCAATCCAATTTTTCACCATAAGAACCATTTTCAGACAAGTACTACAGGTACAAGATGTGGACAGTGACTAGTAGTGACTTACAGGACACCTACAGTTGTAAGAAGAAATATTTAGATATCTTTGAATCTGGAAGGGATAGATATGGCAGTGGATGGTCTAAATAGCATGTCGTCACTCAACTCTAGGCATTTTTGCAGCCAGTTTGGTTAAAGAGTACTTAATTGGAGCAAAAAGAGAGACTAGTCCTGGTTGCTTTTGAAAGAAAGCATCTTCTTCCTTCAAGCTTTCATGGTGGATTCATCAACATCTCTCTGTTCCACGAAATCCATGGCCAAAATACATACTCTATCTTGATTCTTCTCATCATTTCAAGCAAGATCAGAACTAAAGGCAAAAGTATCATGAATTTCCTTCTCGTTATGCTTAGCTTGCACAAGTTAGTTGGGAGCAAGTCATAAACTAGGTTGTTGTACAAAATCATTTTCTTCATTTGTTGCCTTTTGAAGGTGCAGTCTAGAATGAAAATGTTGTGCATGAGCTTTCATGCTCTAGTACTCCTTATCACAAACAAAGCATTTATATAGCATTTCTTGAGAAGATTCCTATTTCTTCTTTTCATCTGCCAAGCCTTGAAGCCTTAAATTGAACAAAGCCTCAGATACACCAACAACCTTTCTTCTGAGGTTGTACTGGTGCTAGTCTGAGTGGTAATGGGACTTCTGTGTAGCCTCATCGGGGAAATCTAGATTGCATGCGTATTAAGCTAGGACCACGAGATGTTTGTTCATTGAGCAAGTGCTCTAATGGATCATCTAAGAAACAAAAGTCACCCAAAGCTAGTCTAGGGAACTTTGCTACTTCTACATTGAGTCTTTCTTGCAAGCTAATTGGCTAGATTGGTGGGAATAATTTTAATGTCTCCTCATTTCCAAAAAGAAAGTGCAAATTTAAAATTGCATACATGAATGATGAGGAATGTTGTGCGCTAAATGGTAGTTTGTCGGGTGAGATATTGGGTGAATAAATACAACAAGGTGAGCAACCAAATTGGCTTGCTGATTCATCGAGTGTTCTACTGGAAACATTTGGGTGAGTAATAGAGAGAAGACTACCATGAAAAACTTTGGGCTACACTGATGTGCCAACCAATTGTCCTCCTGCACCTAGAGTTGTTGATGTCATAGGGACAATTGTACAGAGCTTTCTAGGCATTGCAAATCATTTACTACTATAGATGTTGGAAGCAAGTTGGATATTTTAGAAGAGCTAAGTGGACTCTTTGACATCTGCTCTTTAAATTTGGAAAAGCATTTGCAAGAGCAATTTTTCCTCTCAACATAGTACTTGAGCTATTGGATCCAACTCTTATGAACATTTTTGCAACAACAAGCATATGCAGCTCTAGATGGCAATGAATCTAATAGTGAAGTCCTAATGCAATCTAACCTACTTTGAGTGTTTTCCTTGCAATAGTTAGTCTCATTATTCTTTGCAATAGTCAATCCCATCATCGTACATGTGAAGATATTGGTTGATAAACCTTGCTACAAGATGTAACAAGGCAGCCAAGAAGGGTTTCTTTGGATCAAAGTAATTAGTAAAATTAGGTCTCAGATACCACCAGTTTGGCATGTCATGGCCAGTTCGAATGCCAAACACCATTGAGCCAATAATGGATATAGATACAAGCACAACGAATGGGAAGTAGATGATGAAATAGAACTCTATAGGTTAGGCATTGGAGGATAGAATTGAGGAAATGCAAGCCAATAGGAGGTTAAGGTTCTTGTGATGATTGCACTTGAAACTCCTATCTTGTGGTAAAAAATTTGGATACTTCTCCATTGTGTCAAAGGAGGATAAGGGACCCTTATCTAAGTTGTCTTCGTCTCCCAGATTGATAAATTCAATAGGTAATCTTGTAGTGACACATTTTGATGAAAGGTGATTGTTGAATTTGACAAAGCTAGTTCACGCAAGGAAAGCAATAGCAAGGTGAGTTGCTCAAGTTTGCAAAGCCTACACTTCTTTGTGTTGATCTACGGAAGAAGATTGAAATTCAGCTCCTCTAACTTGCAGGCACATTTGTTCTTCTATTGCAAATCTTCAGACCTCACTTGTAGGCACACTAGTTTAATCCATGTTGGGTTTGTTGAAGATTTCAATTAGAGAAGTTTTGGGTGTTTGAGCACTCTATTGGAGTGGACTTCAGAGCAGCTGTAATTTCAACCTCTTTGCATAGCAAAAATGGCAAGAGAACTTCATCAACATCAGTGGATTATGATGCAAGAGATGCTTCAGCAAGGGCATTGCTCACATGGTTTTGATCCCTATCATGTACCACAATGAAATATTGACTCTGAAGTGTCTTATAGGAGGCAAGTGGTATCCAATAGAAATATTATGAGTATCATTCGAGAAATGGAACTCAACAAAGTGAGTTGCTCACATGCTTGGTATGCTTGATGTATTGACATATGCACTTATGGATTTTGATGCAACCATGATGGTAGTTGAAGTGATAGATGCCATCTGGATAGAGCAAGCACTTGCTAAACACTTGACATCTCCTATGGATCAATTGATACAGCCATGTATCTTGGAAGCTCTCATCAATCTTTAATGTTGTTTTTTGCAAAATGGTTTAGTGCATGTACATGACAATCATACGTTGGTTGTATTGATGCAACAGCTCAACAAGACATATGGCAAACATTGCTAAATCTATACAACAATGAGTATAGAAAATCACTCTCTTATGGACACCAATATCTATATGGACAACAATATGACTATGAGAAACATTCATGTATTTCTCAGGCATATGCTTCTCATGAGTACCATGGACAAAATTCATGAACTTCTCAACCATATGCTTCTCATGAGTACCATGGACAATAATATGATTCTTCTACTGATTATCTATATAGTGATGTTGTGGGCAACATTGTGTCTAAAGCCCGTAAAGCTCAACAATTAACCACTGATCAAATCAAAGAGTTACATGCTCAAGGGTTATGTTATAGATGTGCTGAATCAATGTATTTTAATCACAAAGATATGTGTAGAGCAAAGAATGCAAGGATATTTGTGGTACTTGAATATCTAGATGAAGAGGATAAAGACAATCATGCTAAAGATAATTTTGATGTGCTTTTTTGGATTCATTCATACATGCATATTATTTCATGAGTAATGATATCTCTGATTTGGTGGTCATGATCCATGGATGGGAGGTTACTTTTCCTTTTACCTAGGAGGTTAAGGTCTAGAATAAACTCTTTGTGTGGACCATCATTACTCTTCTCGGAATGATGTCCTTACCTTCAACAATTTTGAGACAATATCATGCTAGCTTGTGGGCTCCGTTTCCTTACAGAACACATCTCTATTTTGGGCCAGCTTTAATGCTGAATTAATGTCAAAGATGTGTGAGTCATATGGGCTGAAAGTAATTAAAGAGAGATTCATCTGGAGCTATACTATATTTGATTCAGATCAGCCAATCCAAAGTTATTACAGATTTAGTACAGGAAGGTATACAATGGACAACACAGAGTTTCCATCTAGGAGGAGCTCTTAATGGAAATATTTTGGTCCAAGATTTCATTTTCATATTTCCCAATGGTTGTCAATGCTTTCTACTTGATTCTTAGCCCTCTATTTGTACTTATTTTGTGAATCCTTGAAGATTAGGCCAATTTATTTTTTAGTCCATGCAAAGTACTCTGCCCCTTTTCACCACATGACAATTTGTAATAAGTCATATTTTTGTTTTTGAGGACAAAAAACATTCGAGTGGGGATGGAATCTAATGAATTAGGGGCATATAAAAGGGAAAATGACACATGTATAGGTAATCAAATTTTTATAGAAGAATACAACTTTGTCCTTCTCTCTCTAGCTCCTCATGTCCTTTCATGGCTTCCAATCATCTATCTTCTTCTTTTCAGCCTTTCTCTCTCCATTTCTAGTATTTCTCTCTCCTCATCACTCTCTTTCTCTCTCTTATGCACTTCTTTTTCTCTCTCTTTTGTAGTCTTCTCTCTTTTCTTTCTCTCTCTCCAATTCACTTCTTTTGACACAAGCTGAAAGCATAAGCACTGATGACCTTATGTCATAGGCACAACCAGCCCAATCAACATCTATATATTGTGTCAAGTCAAGTGAAATCCCATGCTCATAGAATAGTTGATAATCTGTAGTACCCTTCACATACTACATGATTCTTCTTACAGCATCTAAATGTGGATTACGAGGCTTTTGCATGAATTGGCCAATCAACTCCACTATGTAACTCAGGTGATCATGACAAGTGATAGTGAGATAGATCAAGCTACACATAGTGACACTCTCTATTTCACTTCCAACATCAACTGCTAGTTTGACATTCTTATCTAATGGTGTTTCCATAGGCTTACATCCCATCATCCCATATTTCAACAACATATCATGAACATACTATTTTTCTAGCAGTCATATACCATGAGGCATAGACACAACCTCTATCCTAAGGAAATATTTTAACTCTCCAAGATCCTTCACCTTAAATTCAGCTTACAACATTGCTTTAATTTTAGTAATCCCATGACCATCATCTCTGGTAATGATTATATCATCCACATAAATCACCAAGAAAACATAGCCATTCTCTATCTTTTTTGTAAACAAACTATAGTCTGCATGACCCATTTGAAAACCAAGCTACTATAAATCTATACTAATGTGAGCATTCCATAATCTCGGTGCCTGTTTCAATCTATATAGGGCCTTTTTTAGCCTCTGTATACATGCTTTGGATAGTCAGGTTGAAGATACCCCTCACACTATTCCATATATACCTCCTCAATCAAGTCACCATTCTGAAAAGCAATTTTTATGTCCATTTGCCAAATCTTCCATCCCTTAGAAGTTGTTAATACAATAATTTTTCTCGCAGTCACCATCTTTGCAATTGGTCTGAAAGTCTCTCATAGTCTAAGTTGTACTATTATGCATGTCCCTTTGCAACCAGCCACGCTTCATACCTTTTCAATGAACCATCTACCTTGCATGTCACTTTGTAGACCCATTTGTGGCCAATGGAAACTTTTCCCTTAGGTAGTTGACCAATTTCCATGTGTCATTTTCAGCCAATGCTACGTATTCTTCATCCGTTGCAGCACACCAATTTTTATCTCCAACTACCTCGCTAAACTTTGTAGGCTCTGTGTACCCCATCACTTTAGTCATATATGCATAATGTCTGGCTGAATACTCACTGTATATCATCCTATCAATTGGTTTCCTAACTCTTTTTTACCTTCTTAGCTATAGCTCACTATGTGATTGCCTCTAGGCATCACAACTGATGATATGCCCAATTCATTGTCAAGATTCTCACTGCTAGGTGACTCATATCCATATGGAAGCAAGCTAGTAATATCCTCAAACATATTCTCTTTTCCTTTAACATCCTCAAAATTTATTTTCTTTGCCTTTATCAAATATCCCCCTCACTAACATATCCATGTTAGTGGATGCAAAATTATAACTGTGCAGTTTTCCTATCCAAGGAGACTGACAATATATGAACCACCACATGTAGATCCACTCAATGTAGTGCTAGAAGAGTAATTTTCAGCATGAGTAGGGTTGTCTGGTGCATCGGAAACTACATTCAAAGCACCATACCATGATGCTAGCTCATCAAATACTACATCCCTACCAATCAAGGTCTTCCAAGTAGACAAATTGTAACACTCATAGGCCTTCCTATCTTGTGAAAAGAAGGACACTCTTTATTGTAATGCAACCAAACACTTAAAGGTAGTTGTTATCAGCAACCTTGTGCCCATACAATTTCTCATACAGAGTCAAGTCATGAATTCTAGTTGTAGGTGTTATGTTCAATACACAAATAGTAGTAACCATTGCTTCAGCCCAATAACCATTTGGCAAGTTCTTTTCATTAAGGATTTCCCTAGCAACTTCCATAAAAACACGATTCTTTCTCTCTACCATACCATTTTTCTATGGTGTGTAGCTGCATGTGAGCTACCTTTTTATGCCATATTTTGCCAAGTACCTATCAAGCTCTTTAGACACATAGTCTCCACCTCCATCAGATCTTAGACTTGAAATGTAATGTCCAAACTCATTTTCAGCATGTGTCTTAAAATCCTTAAATACTACACATCAAGCACCTCATCCATATGCTTCAGGATATACAACTATGTATATCGGTTGAAATAATTGATAAATGACACATAATACTTGGCACCACCAAAAGAGGCATTATGGATTGGACCCATACATCCGAATGTATCAATTGTAAATGTCACAAATTGTTTTTGGCATGCCTCATAAATGAAAATCTTGCTTGTTTTCCAAACTCAAAGGCGAAACATACATGTTCTAGAATAGTGTACTTAAATTTTGGCAAGCCAAGTATAACCTATTTTTGCTACATAGTTTTTCATGACCAATGCATTTGTGCTAGATTTCTACATCTCTAGTTGCTCCATTATCATGGGCAAATATGGCTACTTTCAACTCAAGGGTAGATGCATCCAAAGTGAACATCCTACTATCTCTCTTGCCTCTAGCAATCAATTTGCAACCATTTCCATGCTCCTCAATAAAACAACCATCCTTATTGAATCTGAATTGTAGAATTTTGTAACGTGTATGCCCGATTTTGCCTTGGCGGTACGTTCTTAGTAGCCCATCAAGAGATGTCCTAGAAAGCGTTGTCTGGGATTTTGATGAAAAGCCTCAGAGTTTGCTGACTAGGCTTGCATGAGTCTTCCCCCAGTGGAAGTTCCGGCCATTCCCATGAGGATTGACCTGAGTCTTTTTGGTAAAATCAACTACTAACGGTTGATTGGTATCAGTGGTTCAAGATTGCATCCCTTATAGAAATTGCTAACTGAAACGGGCTTACGTTGCACTGGGTTCAAAGAGAATGGGAAACAAAGGAAAGTATGACACTTTAATCCCTTCTGCCTTTGGTTCTAAAGTGATGCGAGTCAATATTTCTGATCTCTAATGGTCCATCAAAGATGTGATTTTTCTCCCTTCTTAGGAAAGCTCTCGGCTTATCAAGATCACCCAACCATAGGTTTGGATCCGCCATCCTCTCGCTTCCCTCGAGAGGGTATTTTTAATTACCTACCACCTTAGGCTCAACATATAAAAATAGCTTCCTTGAATTATCTCCTGATACAAATTCATTACATGCCTTTAATTCACAGCACAAAAACAAAGTAAAGCAATTCCTTCTCTCAATAGATCCTTTCAGAAAATTGAATTTTTACAATGTTTTCTATTCAAATGTATTATTCTCTCCAAGTTGCGTTCCTCAACTAGTATTGAAACTTCCAGGACATTGTCTGGAAATTGAAGGGTAATTGGCAGTTTGTAAGAGCCTAAGGAGTTTATGACTAGATCCCTCTGGTATCCTCACCTCCTCTTGTGATGACTAAAGTTACCTTACGAGAAGACCTTTTGCGTCATGATTGATCTATACTCACTAGTGCAAAAAAAAAAGAGAAAACCCCTTGGAGTAGGTTTTATTCATGCTGGCCTTGGGGAGGTCTAGCACCATCAAGAACACTGCCTTACTCTGTGATCTATACTCACTCGTCCATCTTCTAGCCTAATGATTTTAGGAAAGATTAGTACCTAACTTATAAATGCAAACATCTTATTTTGAATGCATTATACATAAACTTTTAAATTTTTTTTTCCAAGACAAATCTTTTCCAAAATAATAACATTAAGGCAAAACTTAGCGTAACTGGCAATACCTTCCAATAGTCTTCTTGGATTTCCCCTCCTCGAGATCTAGTTTAGACTAAACAACAATTCTATTCTTGAGAATAACTCCCTTGGAGTTTTGTGGGTCCTTGCCCGCAATAAAAGAAAATCTTGGTTAGTTTAATTACAAATAGTATTCTTTGACAATTTCATCTCAAGGTCTTTTATATACCAAGAATTAGTGTCCATGATTATCAATCAGAGGTTTCATTGGATCAATAATATTAAGTCTCTTAGGGACACAATACTTTCTTTGTACTCACTTAGGTTTGTACAAACCCAAGTTACCCCTTGGAATTTGTGGTTAAGAATTCCTTTAAAAGATGAAAAAATCCTATTTTATGAATATACAACTTTTGTTGCCAATTCATGGGATGATGGCCTGCTAGCTGCCTTTATTATACAAATATAGTACTTGGGGACATGTGCTTCGTTGATGGTATTTGTAACTTTATTTGTAATCCCAGTACTCACCATTCTGTTTGTAGTAATTGTGTTTGTAATGTTATTGGCACGTCTTGTCTCCGTGACCTTCATAACTTCTTCTTTGGGGCCAAAGTCTTTAATTGCGAGATCAGAGAGGGGATTTTTGGCAAGAGAGCTTGGGGTCATCGCAATTGGATTGGTGGGAATTTGATTGATGTGGGTTGGTGATCACTAGGATTTTAGGAAACTCGAGAAGAGTCTTGATTCCACAGGGATGTAGGGTAGAAGGGATGGAGGATTCAATACCAAGAGTTCATAGAGTATCCTCCTTGTCATTGTAATGAGAATTCCCATTCTCGCACTTCTCTTGCCCCACTCCCTCTTGCTCTATACTCCTAATAAGGGCCTCTCCTCTCTTGCTTGGACTGCCCCCCAACAGCTCCTCATGCCTCATATTTATAGCTAAATTGAAGAAGAAGGGTTGTGGCTAAGAAGAAGATCTATTTATGGAGGGTATCTTGGCAAATCAGCAATCTAGAAGCTTTGAAGATGTAAGTTGATGCTGGAGATTTAATATTTGAGGTTGAGAGAGGCTGTCAGAGATGCCATGACTGATTGACCTGGCTCTCGGATGATCTTGCTTATATCCAAGCCTCTCGTCAAACTGAGAAGAGGGGGAGATTACTAGAGTTAACTGCTACAATACAAAATGAGAATTCAGGCTTTTTCCTCAATAAATAGGAACTGCAAATTTGGGAGTATGAGGTGCCATTTTTTTCGAATAAAAAAGGGGGGCGGTAGCCTATCATCGTCGTTTTCCTCTTCTTCTTCTTATTCTTCATGAGATTTTTAAAGCCTTAATGCTTAAATCTTTGTGAGTTGTCTTGCTTTGATAAGTTTTAAATGTGTTTAATCAATTTTGACTTATGGCCCATGACTCACATTCGCATGGTAACTTCCGTGACGGATGGCTACAATCCTTATCAATCTGAGAAAATGTTGGGTTATGATCCTCGGACTATTTTGCTTGAGACTTCCTCTATTTAATGGTTTAGAATTCTTCAAGTCCAATTTACGAGAAGTTGGGAAGATTAAAAATAAAGTTGAGATATCACATCCTCTTCCCCTTAAAATAATCAAGATGCCCTCATCTCAAATGAGACTGGGGATATTGGTTACATAGTGATTTTTGGTCAATCCAAGTGGCATCCTCTTCAGGGTAGTCTTTCCATTGGTGGATGAGATACTCTCTAAGGGTTTTACTTCTTAGAGTCTTCTCCCGCTTGTCAAGTATCTTTTGTGGTTGAAGTTTGAGGACTCCTTGACTTGGCATTACAATTTGTTGGTCATTAAGTACATGGTCTGGGTTAAGAACATAAGCTTTCAATAGACTGACATGAAATACATTATGTACTTTCAAGTTATTAGGGAGTTGCAGCTTGTATGCATTTGGTCCTAGACATTTTAGCACCTTATATGGGCCACAATACCTGGGACTTAGCTTCTTGAATTCCCTAAAAGATAAGGAACTTTTCTTTGGATGAACTCATAGGAAAGCCATGTTACCTTCCTTGAAAATGTGTTCTTGTCTTTGTTGATCGACATATGCCTTCTATTGATTCTTGGCAGCTTGAATATCTTACCTTATAGCTTTTAGTTGTGTTGATCCATTTCTTCTAGCATTTGTCTAGATGCTTCTACCCGTAGGATAAGATCGGAAAAAATTAATGGTGTAAGACAATATTGCCCATATAGTGCCTGAAAACGAACACTTTGATGGTATGATGTATTGCAGGTAAATTTAACTAAGGGTAGGTATTGGATCCACCGTTGTCGGAGTGGTTTTTGTCGAAAGGTCGAATCCACCAAGGATCAGAAGTAGAAGGAAGTAGAGATAGGAGATGGAAGAGAAGATAGAGAATATCCAAGTGGTAAACACTAAAAAAACAAATCACAATGAATTGAAGCAATATGTATTGAAAGAATCTGGAATCTTTGCACTACTCAGAAGCAACATCCAGGCATTAGTTCTCCTGGAGCTCCTTCGTAGACCAAAAACGTGGATTAGAAAAATCAGCTCTTTCTATGTTGCCCGAAACCCGAATCTGATAGCTCCATTGGCTTCGAAAGGGGGGGGTTAAAACCCCAGGACACCTGTTCACAAATCTCCCAGATCACTCATTCTTCTTTTAGTTCAATCTGCAGTTTTCGGTCTGTTTACAGCGATCACGACGCGCGCGATTTTGCCAATCTGTCTTTTTTATGAAAAATCTCCTAATTGGCTGAAAAAGCAACTAGCTTTTTGCATGCCATCCTAATCTAGAAGCTTTTTCTGACTTTTTTGGTTTTTTACAATAAATAATATAAAAAATAGACTAAAATTATCCAAAAATCTAGTATTTTCGGATAATCCATACAACTCACACTAGTACTAATGGCTCAGATCACATTGACTCTCTAGATCAATAGAGAAGTCGGATGATGATGCATTTCTTTGGTTGACCCACTCTATTTGACCATCGGTTTAGGGATGGTAAGCTGTATTGTGGGTTCCTAGATCTTTGAACAAACTCTTCCAAAATTTTGAAGTGAAGAGAGAATCGCGGTCGTTGATAATTCTTTGGGGTAATCCATGTAACTTGAAAATTTCCTTAATGAAAAGCTTGGCGATGTCAAAAGCCTTGTAATTGGTTTTCACAAGAATAAGTGGCTAATTTTTGTTAGCATATCAATGACTACCATTATGGAGTTATATCCTCCTTGTACTGGGGGTAATACAACTATGAAGTCCATGCTGATTTACTCCCATTTCATTTGAGGGATGTCAAGTGGCTGGAGCTTTCCTGGTAACTTGATACGCTCGACCTTAGTTCATTGGCAGTTTAGGCATTCAGTGATATACTTGAGTACATCACCTTTGAGTCTTTCCTAATAGAAGCTTCTTCTGACTGTATTAAGAGTCTTAGCATAACCAAGATGACTCGAAAATGGAGAATCGTGAGCTTCCCAGAGTATTTTCTTTCTGAGTTCCTAACTTGCAGGAATACATAGTCTTGTCATGAAATAGGCAAGCTCCTCATTTATGGAAAAATCTTGATACTTAGTCTTGAGTTTTGGATTTGAATCCTTGGTAGAAATTTCTCTCAACAATCTCTAATAGCTTGGATCCTTTATTGCCTCTTCTTTAGCCATTTCTATGAGAGGGTTACTAGGCATTGAAATCATTGTAGCAAGAGTTCTAGGCCTAATTTCATGAAAAAGAGTGACAACCTGCTAAGTTAGCCATTTTACCTCCAAATATATCACAGTATTTAGCCATAGCTCCTACTTGCTCCAAAAAGCTCTAACTAATTATGGTCCTTCATGCTGCTATAAACTATACTTGTGACTTGAGTTACTAGGATTTAAGATTTGAAAAGGAAACTAAATGGAAAAAGAGGAAAGAAGAAAAGCACCAAAGACTGGTGCTATGATACTACTCATAATGAATGAAGCTAAGAGGAGAGAGGAGAAGGAGCTAAAGAGAGAGAAAGAGAGAAGGAAGAAGAAGAAGAAAGATTAGAAGAGGAGAGAGAAAGATAGGAAAGAGGGAAGAAAGAAGGAGGAAGCCATGGAAGTTAGAGATGAAGGTGAAGAGTATGTTCTTGATAATCTATGCATGCCAGAAACTAGGTCTCTTACACCTTATACACCGCAATCAATGTGACTGGGTCTCTAACCCCTAGTTCACATGTATCTCGCTCATTACACGTCAAGTATACAAAATTATATCTACCAAGTGACTTGGTAAAGATGTCAACTATCTACTCTTTATTCTTCACATGAAGTAGATCTTTTCTCTAAGTACGATTTTCTTGATGAAGTAATAATAAACTTCTATGTGCTTTGATCTAGTATGGTAAATTAGGTTGCTAGCCAATAGCACACTACTCATGTTATCATAATGCAATGTGAATTTCTTGTCCATTTGTATACCCAAGTCATATAATAGATTCAAGAGACAAATTGCTTCACATAAAACTAAGAATGCACCTCTATACTCTACCTCTATGCTAGAGAGAGCAACTGTAGGCTTATTTTTATTTCTCTAGCTGACAATACTACTTCCAAGATTGAAAGCATAACCATTAGTTGATCGTCTGTGATATGCACATATAGCCCAATCACCATCTATGTATCCTATCAAATCAAGTGTCTTTCCAAACTCATAAAATATTCCATAATTAAAAGTACCCTTCACATACTGCATAATCCTCCTAACTACATCCAAGTGAGACTTGTGTGGCTTTTCTGCATAAATTGACTAATCAATCCCATTGAATAACTAAGATTAGGATGAGTAATGGTAAGATATATCAAGCTACCCATATCTGCTTGTATATTGTAACATTCTCTATCTCACTTCCAACATCAACTCCAAGATTTATATTCTGATCTAGTGGTGTTTCCATGGGCTTACAATCCATCATTCCATACTTGATCAACATTCTGTAGTAGCCAAATTCCTTGAGGTGTAGTCATTACCTCAATGCCATTAAATATTTCAGCTCTCCCAAGTCTTTCATTTTAAACTCTACCTATAACATGGATTTAATTTCAGCAATACCATGGTCATCATCTCCAGTAATGATTAAATCATCTATATAAATAGCTAAGATCACATACCCTATCTATCTCTGCTTAGTGAACAAACTATGATTTGTATTTTTCATCTAAAATCAAAATTACTGTAAATACAAGTTGATCTAAGCATTCCATGATCTTGGTTCCTATTTTATTCCATAAAGTACTTTTTTAAACCTACACATATTATTTGGATCATCAAGGTGTACTCAAGTTGTTCTATATACACTTCTTTAATTAAATATCCATTTAGAAATGCATGTTTGACATCCATCTACAAAAGCTTCCATCCCTTAAATGCTAGCTCTCATAGTTTCCATTTTTGCAATTGGACTGAAAGTCTTCTCATAATCAAGACCATACTATTGCGCATACCCTTTATTAACCAACTGTGCTTTGTATCTCTCTAGAGATCCATCTGCTTTGCATTTCACTTTATAAATCCATTTAAAGCCAATGGATTTTTTGCCTTCAAGAAACTTGACCAAATTCCAAGTGTCATTTTTAGCCAATGCAACATATTCTTCATCCATATAGTTGCGTACCAATTCTCATCACTAATTTCTTCACTGAACTTGTACACTCTTTGTTACCCATCATTTTAGTCATGTAAGAAAAGTGTTTGCATGAATACCCACTGTAAGTCAGCCTATCAATATGCTTGTTGACTCTCTTTGACCTTCTTTACTATGGTACACTATGCTATTCCCTCTCATGAGGTGGTACATACATACTTTACCTAACTCCATGCATAGTAATAGACTATATACCAAGTTCACGATCAAGACTATCACTACTAGGTGACTCATAACTAGAAGTAACTTCCACTTTTGTAATATTCTCACCTTTGAACAAAGCAACATCAAATCCCTGCACTAGTTGGTTCTTAACATCCTGTTGAAACATTTTCCCCTTCTCTTCAACCTCTTTATCTTTACTTGCAATATCCTCTATCTTCTTCTCTTGTATTGTATCTAAAGAAGAACTATTCATATACTGAAGATATACAAGAAATCCAATATCCTCGTGGACAAGAAGACATTGATGTTAATTCTAATGAAAAGGGCAATCTGCTTCCCACTTCTGGAATTCCTCATCAATAAGTCTAAACCTTGTTTGCAAAGTTTTTCTAGCAGCATTGGTATCTTCCACTAAATCATTGTAATGGACAAATCTCTCAATCTCTAGGCTCTGCACATGTCTATCATAAGACTCCCTATAATCCTTTAGTTTGTCTTCAAGATCCTTCAAGAGCTCTTCAAATCAAAGGGAACATTGAGCATATCTCTAATGTAAATGAATCTGGATGAATTTCGAGTTGCATGGAGGAAATCAAAGAGCTTCTCAACACATGTACCCTCTAGATTCTCTTCTTCCATTCCCTTTAGAGGAATCTTCCTTTTAGTCATCCCGATTACTTATAGAACCAAATTCTGAAACAACAAGAAAAGTTTAGGAATACAAAGAAATGATCCACATTTGCTTACATTCAAATAATCAATTTAAATGTGTGTAAGTTGTGGAAAGGAAGTGGCATTATCACAACAAACTAGGAATGTGGATTCTGATCTAGGGGAAATGAGCCCACTAGTATAAGCTTATATGTCACAAACATGGATGTCTATGAGTGTTTGCTAGGAATGGACTATCTAATCCGCAATGATGATTACATCCATTGTGAACGAGGCTAGATCTCATTACCAAACCTCAAAGAAGATTAAATAACTACTCAAGGTAAAGCTAGTAACCAAAAAATCTAAAACCTAAAAGAAAATCAAGTTAGCCTTAGCTCTATGAATAGTACAAGGGCTAAGAAAAGTATTGCATCTATCCTTAATCAAACCCAATAGAATTAGCTAGAATAAGAAATCAAAAGAGGATTGCATTCAACATGACTTCAAAATGACTTATAAAATGCAAGTTGAGTCTTCAAGCATGGAACCGTGGCATCATCTTTTGCGTTTCATTTGCCCTTTGTGATTTATGACTTTATGACTTATAAAATCAATTATGGAGGTTAGAGGAGCTTTGTGGAGCCTTGTCGCATTTCATCCAATGAAAATTAATTGTGTCAATCATTTCTCAAAGCTTGTGCACAAGAAAAATAATTGATTCAATCATTTCTCAGTAGAAAAATAATTGATTCAATCATTTCCCAACACCTATGCATAAGAAAAATGACAAATAGAAGTTTGTTACTTTAGAAATTTATTGCTTTGTGAGCATGAATAGGTTTGGTCAAGAGCACACGTATTCTCAGCTTGCAAGGTGCAAAGTGTGGTTGTGGGAGAGAGAAAAAAATGCATAGAAGGAAAGTTTGTGTAAAAACAAGCATGACTTGGGAAGGTGTATTTATTTATTAATGGTCACCTTAGAACTTTCTCAAAAGGTACCATGCACTAATTAAAAAATAAGGCCTAGAAATGTTTCCTTTCACCTAAAAAATAATGTCATTAAAGTGCCATAATGTTGGGAAAGGTCAGTGATACATGTCACAAGTTCTAAGGCAACAACAATATACCCACCATACGTGTGAAGTAAATTGCTAATTATACTTTAAGGAAAGGTCCTTTCAAAATGAATTTTTAAACCACAAAGCAAAATTTTGAACCACTTAGCTCTTTTCTTGCTTCGTTTCATCAGTGCAAGATAGCGTTATTACAACTTATTTTTTTTTGGCACCACCTAGTACATAAGGTAAGATTTCATCACATAGGTCCCATAATGCACAGTATTTGCTATAGTCTTAGGCTTGTAATTTCCTTTGACAAATCTTGGCTATCTCTATACTAATGTAATTTATGAAATTGTTTACAAATTTTATCTAAAATTTTCTTCAAATCTTGTTCAAAATTTCATTTACAAGATTTTTGAAAATTTATTTTCTATGAATTTCTGTCCAAAATTGATTTCTCCATGTTTTTAGACAAATGAAATGTGAAAATTATATTTCTCTCTTATGCATTTGATGTCAAAGGGATGTGCCTTTTCCTTATACTACTATCAATCTTTGTGATTTATAGAGTGGCCTTCTTCTACATCATGCTTTTATTATTGCTCGTAGAGTTCTACCTTCTACTGGCTAAACTTGGGCCTAGAGAGCCATATTCTCCTTCCACACTTTCTTGACTTTTTTTGAGAGCTTGAGAACTTGCTATTGAACTTGTTGTGCCAATAGATTCTTGCTACCACATAAGTGAGGCATCATTATGCAATTTTGAGGTAAATTTCTATCGAGATAAAAACTTCAAGAGTAGGGGTAGGGTGTGTAGTTTGGTTTGGGGTTGGGAAAATTTGGATGATAGTAATAGTAAGAATGGAAGTAGATGGATTAACCATTTACAAAGATTTCTCTTGGCTACAATTTTTGCCATGGGAGGCATGCACCAGTAGAACATAGTGTGACAATTATGCAAGTGATCTTTCATGCACTTTGAAGAAAACACCAATGTCATTCAAGTATCTCATGATCTGTAGCAAGTACTCGAGTAAATTACTCATGAATATATGTATGCTTACGTGGGTTCAAAATAATGTATTTTTAAAATACCATTTATATACAATTTTTACATATAGAAGGGTGTAATATAAAGGGGTTATTTACAGATTGAATAGAAAAGGATTATATTTATTCAATAAAAATTCACAAATAAGGATATTTATAAATAGGCCTTGAATGCACGTGATATAGAGAATATACATATAGTAACTTCCTCGAGAACAAGTATGGTATACATCAGACTAACAAAACTGGATGCATAAGATCCTTGGCTATGTCAATCTTTTGCTTGTTTGGCTTGGGGTTGTCGTACTTTTGAGTTTTTTTTTTGTTTCTTTTAGAGATTTTAGATGGCTAGAACTAAGGCTACTACAAGAAAGTAGAAAGTTGATCCTAGAGGCCTTACTTCAAAGATCCATCAGTCCTCCAAGTCTTCTAAACTTGTAAGGAAATCAAAGCCAAGGAGAAATTTTTCACAGCATGTTAGATGTCTAAAGGAGATTGGAAGTGCAATGAAGGCTCTAGATAATGCAATTCCAAAATTTCCCTTTCAAAGTCTTGTTAGAGAAATTTTTGACAATTACTCTTGATTGTTTTAGATGGACAAGAACAACTCTCAATTGCATCCATGAGGCTACAGAAGATTTTTTGATTGAGTTTTTTCAAGATTCCTATATATGTGTTGCTCATGCACATATGCTTACACTTATGGACAAATACATGATAATTCTTAGGAGGTTAAGATATAGATTTTCAAAGAACCTTGAGCTAGTCCCCCTTACTTATGTGAAGACTTTCAATATTTTAAATGTGCCTCCATATAGGAAAAAGAAAGGTGATATCCAGGTCCTAAGGTTGAAGATGTCACCCATGAAAAGGATACAAGACTACATGAGAAAGAGGAAAATTCCACATAAGAGCAAGCAGATAAATGGAGGGAGTATAGAAGGAAGAAGACAAAAGAAAAGGAAGTAGAGCAACTACCATCTTTTGAAAAAGAGCTATCTACCCTTCTTGAAAGGGTTGATCCTAAGGGCTTCAATGTTTGTTGCTTTGTACTAGGTGATATTAAACAGAAGATCTAATATGATATTTTTTGAGTCTGATTATGTTCAAATCCTCAAGAATTAAATGAGAGAAGTAAATGACTATTCTTCTTGCTAGAATGAGGTATAATATATCCAAAAAAAAATTTACTCACTATATTTTTCTAGCAATAGTCTTTCATGTTTATGCTTACTATCTCCATTCCTTTGTTAGGTGTGTAATGCATGAGCTCCCCTTTGATATACAACAAAAAATTCAGGTTCTTGATCCATCTATCTCATACTATATGAGGAGTGAGCTGCTTGATGCAAGTGTATTTCATCATTGGTTCAATCCAATTGACTTTGAAACTTTGGAGATCCTTCTAATTCCATACAATGAAAAGTAAGTAATTTGATATTGATGACAATAATATAATCTATTGTAAAACTTAACAATAAACTAAAAATCTTTTCTTACAAATGTATGACAATTTTCAAGGGATTGCTATACAAGTGAGCATGTTTGGTATATAAGAGCAAAGGTCATGAAGTACATAATAGTCAATTGTATGAAACCGACAAGAATAGATAGTAGTGGTGGCTTGGACAATGAAGGAGAGGAGATGCATGTAACTATAGTAGGTGAACCTATGCCTTTAACACCTAAGGCAACCAAAGTATCAAAGGAAAGAAAAAGGACTCCTAGAAATGATATCATTTCTCTTAAGAAAAGTCCTAAAAAAAGATGTAGCTTTACCTCATTGCTTTTAAGCCCCTTGTGTGTATAAGTCATTGAGATGGTTGAAAAAAATTTACCACAAAATTTGTACATGTATTTTATATTGATAGTAAAGATATATTTTCGTCAATATCTTTACATTGTATATTCTTCTCTCTCCTTGTTGATATCTGCAAAAAATATGTTATAAATGTTTATTAATCAAGGAGTGAAATCAGGGCCTCCATTTGACAAGCCTGATATAAGTAATTAGCAGCAAGCGACAGAAACCTTACAATTAGTAGCAAGCATTGCAATATGTATCTCGTAATTTCTCTATGTACTTGAAGATGATAAAAGATACTTCCTTTTTATTATGGAAAATTCAATGCTTGCTTTAAAATTGACTATTGATTCTTGAGTATGCACGTGTGCGCATGATAAAAAGCATAGAATTAGGAATACACATTGAATCAATAAGCAAATTAAGTATGTTACAGTGAATGATCCATCTCATCTTCAATGAGATCACCCCTTGCTAAACTATCTACTCCTAGGTCTATGTTACCAAGACGTAACGAAACAAATAAGTCTATCCCACTATCAGATGTGTTGCTATATTGCTCAATAACTTCATCAATATCATCGACAATCACATTATTGTCTTCTTCTGCGTTTCCTTGAACATCCTCGCAAGGTTCATCTTGTACTATATCACACATATCATCCATTATGGTGTCATCATGCACATCATCATTAATTTTTGGATTGTCATATGCTATCTCCATGTCGGTAATATTACTATATATTGGTTTTGAACGATTAGATATAGGGATGACATACCACCATCGGCTATTGTTTACCATTGGATGATACACAACCTGTATTTGAAAAACAAAAGCAAAAAACTTAAGTACTTATTATATTGTGTATATGTATCACATGTATACATATTAAAAAATTAGCCTTTGTATATATACCTGCTCGCATTGTTGAGGTAGTACTAATGTGTCATTCTTGTTTTGGTGAAATTTTGTAGAGTCAATGATTACAAAACCACTTGGATGACGTCTGATTGTGCAATGCTCACCATTTGTTACCACTTCTTTAAACCACTTCACATCCAGTACATATATAAAGAATCGTCTGAAGTCATCGTCTGAAGTCAAGCTTCAGAATATCTTGGATCAAGCCACAATAACCTTCCATGGTACCATTGGCAGCCTCGAAGTGAGCAAGGACACCACAATCTTGGGTATTTCTCTTTTCATCTATACATCGAGTTCGAAGATGTTTATCCTCACACCAAAGTGCATTGAATAATGTGCACTGGTAGTAAAAGATAAAAGATCAAACATGTTAATTATTTATATAAAATAAAACTTATAGAAACAAATTAATTGATAGTATGTCTCACCTTTGATAAGCAACCTCGTGTGTATTCCCACTCTTCTTGAGATATATTAATTTCCTCCTCTTTTTCCATTCTCTCCATTTCCTCATGTAACCAATCTATGTCAATATGACGTGGGAGCGCATTTAGATGATCTGGAAATGAGACATTACGTCCATATCTAGTGAGAAATTCTTATCTTTCGCTTTTTCTTCTTGCCCTTGCTTCATTATATAGTGTCACCCATTTGCTCATAACATCACTATTGAGCACACAAAAACTATTTAACTTACGAAGTTCTTCTTTTGTTAGCACTTTACTCATTCCTTTTCCTTGAGGTACTATAGAGGTCATCCTCAAGTCTTCATCATTTTTCCATAGTCGTGGTTGAGAGGGATCCACTTCAGCAAGATATTCAGAGATATAAACAAGGGATGATTGCACTAACCAACCCTCAGCCATGCTTCCCTCAGGCCATGCTTTTTGCCTCACAAAATCTTTCAAGGTTTTCATGAAGCGCTCAAGAAAAAACATCCACCTTACATGAACTGCCCCACAAAGTGCGATCTCATCAATCAAATGTACGAGTAAATGTAATTGAGTAGTCAAAATGGATCGAGGAAAAATTTCCTCCACCAAACAAACCACCTCAACAGATAATACTCGAGCATCTTGCAATGTGTTTGGATCAATTTCCTTCGAGCTCACGTATCTGTCAAGATGTATTTGAGAATTGTTTATTTTTGTGTAGAAATTTAAAGATATATAATGAAAAAATACAATGTATACACACCTCGCAAGCTCTCCCATCTTGTAAATGATATCGCGTACATCTTTGGAGGCACAATGGGAGATGCTAGTAGGAAGTACGAACTGAATGTAAACAATATTCATAGATCAAATGATTAGTTGAGGAAAAAGTCATCATACCCCAAAGTTTACACATAGTTACGCCACTAATTACTATATTCATGGTTAGAGATACCCTTATTTGAATCATTTTGTGCCAATCGTGGGACTTCAAACCAGATAGTTGCTCCACACCTCTTTTCTTTTTCTTTATGAAGGCTCCCTTGAGACATCTCATACATCCTATGGGTGTTCGAAAGCTATATATTTGTTCCATTACTATTTTTTCCTCGTTCTTTGACAATATCCAAGGTACATGGGGTAGCTCAATCTTTACTCTGGGTCCAATGAGTGGCCAGGCTCGTCTCATGCAACCAATGTTACGTAAATCCTCCCTTACATTAACTGAATCACGAGCCCCTATACAAGTGATCCCATAATGTAGATACAACATTTCTAAATATGTGCATGGGGTCCAACAGGTGATTGATCTTGAGTTCAGTCCAGTACGGAAGACGAAAGAATATAGAGAACCTAACAAACAAACAATATATTATGTAAACAATTCATCATGCTAAATACTTTAAAGTCAATCGAGAGAAATGCACTTTTTACCGACTCATGCCGAGTGGAGGGTGGCTGTCGGCATTAATCCATCTATCCTTCCAATCTCGAATGGTTAGAGATTGTGGAGTCATTCCATTAGTAGGGAGAACATATTTGGGATGGTCAATAGGAAGAAATCGATGATGATTGTCATAGATAACCTTCTTTAAACGTGCCAGCCTAGAGGAAACTAGAGAGGGACCGCAAATAGGACATGCATGATATCTTGACATGGTTAAACCTGAAAAAACGAGTGAATTAATAAAATGCAATTGATTCAAGTCTTGAATTTCAAATATAGAGTTATATACATGTACCTAAACACTCTCCGTATCTTGGAAAGTCATGCATGGTCCACAACAACATGGCCTTCAATGTGAAATCTCTAGAGGATGCAGATGCACTTGTATCTTGCACCTCAATACCTTCCCATAACATTTCTAAATCTTCAATCAAAGGCTCTAAGTAAATCTCCATGTTTTTTACCTTGTGCTTTCCAGGAATCAGAAGGGACAACATCACATGTCCCTTTTTAATTGCCATGGATGGAGGAATATTATAGTTCACCAATACCACTGGCCATACACTGTATGATGTGCTTTTGATGCCAGGTACAACTGGGCGTTGGTCCCCGACCAACAAGACGAGGCAGAGCAGGCCTTGGGGGAGGATGAGCAGTCTAGCGAGGCAGATTCCTGTGACAAATACGAAGATTGCCAACCCTTCGATGAAGGAAGTGAGATTGAGATGGACACCGTAGAATATGACACCGAAGGGCGAGAGATTGAGCAAATCCGGGCAGATGCTAAGCCGCAGACGAGACCGGCCCTTAGAGTGGACCAAGGAGTCATGTGTGTGAAATGCGATCGTGCTTGGTTGGAACAGATGGGAGCTGTGGATTTTAAGCAAGCTGGCATGGCCCAACCAGGAACGGCAGCAATGCTTAGAACCGAATCGCCATCTGAACTGCGGCTGCCAGGGGAGACCACCTCCTCTAGTGAAAATGGGGAATTCAACTCTGAATCTGAAGTTACTTCAGATGATGACCCAGAAATCCCTAGGCCACCCATGACCAGATGCACCAAGGGAGACTTACCTATCCACCTGAGGCGCAGACGGTTACGACAGACTGAAGCTAAGCGTCCCAACGATGCGCGATCAGAGGAACAAAGGAAGCCACAAGACCTCCCTAAGCGCTTTTCGAAATTCAAAAGAGGGGACAGGGTGGTGGTTCTGCTAAGTGCCAAGCGCCAAGGGCAAACCCGCGAACCAATCGAAGGGCCAGCCAAGGTCAAGGAGGTAAACCTAGCCCTGGAAGGGGAAGTACCCCGACCAGTGTTCATTGTCGAGGACTTGACCACGGAAGAAGAGTCCAGCCTTGTCACTCTTTTGCGGGAGTACCGGGACATATTTGCTTGGTCTTTAGATGAGCTACGAGGGGTAGATCCGAGTGTCGTGACTCACAACATACCCATGACAACGGATGCAATGCCGGTCAAGCAGCGACCATACCCCATGAATCCAAAGCACGCTCATGCTGTCAAGGAGGAAATTGACAAGCTGATAAGAGCCGGATTCATTTACGAAATTGAGCACATAGACTGGGTATCACCCATAGTCATTGTGATGAAGAAAAACGGCAAGATTCGAGTGTGCGCCAATTACAAGAAAGTAAACGCCACGACAAAGAGAGACAACTACCCCTTACCATACACCGAGCACATGCTTGAGAGGGTGGCAGGTAAGGAAGCCTACAGTTTCCTAGATGGCTTCTCGGGGTACAATCAGGTGCAAGTGCATCCTGCAGATAGGCACAAGACTGCCTTTGCCACTGAGTGGGGTGTCTTTGCATACGTAGTCATGCCATTCGGGCTAACCAATGCCCCCGCCACCTTTCAAAGCCTCATGTGCACCATATTCAAGGACATGCTTCGCAAGGAGTTAGAGGTCTTCGTCGATGACCTGTGTGTCCATTCGGCCTGGACCCAACATCTCGAAAAACTCCACGCAGTCTTTGAACGGTGTCGCTTATACCGTCTCTCCCTCAACCCCCTGAAATGTCAGTTTTGGGTGAAGCACGAATGCATCTTGGGACACATGGTGTCCAAGAATGGCATTGCCACGGACTTCTCGAAGGTCAAGGTCATCGTGGACCTTCCACCCCCAAGTAATTACAGGGGAGTTCAATGCTTCTTAGGTCACACAGGATACTATCAGTGGTTTGTACTGAACTACGCGCTGATCGCTAGGCCATTGTACAAACTGCTAATTGTCTTCGAGTGGACTGAAGCATGCCAATGAGCCTACGAGGAACTGAAAAAAGCCCTAACAACGGCACCTATCCTACGATCCCCAGATTGGACTATGACTTTTCACGTACACATCGACGCCTCTAAGTTTGCCGTGGGGGCAGTGCTGTGCCAACCTGGTGAGCATAACTTAGACTACCCAGTGAGTTTTGCTAGCAGGCAGCTCACTGAGACAGAGATGAATTATTCAACAATGGAAAGGGAGGGATTAGCCATGGTATTTGCCGTGAAGAAGTTCCAGCATTACCTACTGGCCACCCCCTTTACCTTCTTCGTAGACCATCAAGCCCTGCTCTATCTAGTCAACAAACCTTGCGCTACAGGACGTATAGCCCGATGGCTTCTCCTGCTCCTGGAGTTCGACTTCTCAGTGGTGGTACGGAAGGGAAAACAACATTACATGGCTGATCATCTGTCCCATATACCCACAGGAGAAGCTGCTGGACAAGGCATCATGGACAAGTTACCCTACAGCCACTTATTCCACGTATCCAGTGAAAGAGACCTATTCAGGGCCGATCTGACACCATACTGGGCAGACGACATAGTCCAAGTGCTCGAGCATGGGCTGCCCGAACGACCAATAGAACGGGCACGGCTTAGGCGCTTAATCCTGAAAATCCAGCCCTATCAGTTGATTGCAGGCCAGCTCTATAGGCTAGGGCAAGACGGTCTGCTACATAGATGCATATGTGAGCATGAGATGCACGATGTGCTCTCAGAGGCGCACAACGGTATTGCAGGAGGACACTTTAGCGGGGACACTACAGCACGAAAGGTGTTGCACTCCCAGCTATGGTGGCCCACACTCTTCCTTGATGCCTCACAATTTGTCAAACATTGCGACGAGTGCCAACCGACAAAGGTCCCGGTCCGTAAAGATCAGATGGAGTTAACCCCGGTTATCGCTCGCCAACCTTTCAAAAAATGGGGGATTGACTTCATAGGACCCATCAGCCCCGCGGCATAATATTCATAAGCTAGATACATCGTGGTGGCCACGGATTACCTCACCAAATGGGCAGAGGCGAGGGCCACGCGGAAAAACGACGCTAGGACGACTGCCAAGTTTTTATGGGAGCAAGTAATCTCGCGTTTTGGTTGCCCCATCGAACTAGTTAGCGACCAGGGAACGCACTTCATCAACGAAGTGATAGCCCATCTCCTATCCACCTTCCTCATCATCCATCGCAAATCCTCACCATACTACCCTCAGGCTAATGGCCAGGCTGAATCAACCAACAAAATTCTCATCACTGTCCTAACCAAAGTAGTCTCAGCCTCATGAAGTGACTGGGATAACAAGTTGATGGCAGCCTTGTGGGCCTATCGAACATCTTATAAGATAGCCGTCGGACAAACGCCTTTTAGGCTAACCTATGTGATGGACCTAAAAACGGGCCGGCACTGGCTCATGCACTAGCCGGGCCTCATCACTACGCACAAGACAACCCCTCGGCCTCGCGGCCAGGAGCGTCTATCGAAATCTCTGCCTTCCTAAACATTGCGTTTGTAATACGCTGTAGTCCAACTGATCCTAACCCAATATTACTCCTTAGAGGGAGTCCCTTTCACATAGCCAAAAGGCTCGAATCACATACACATGGGGTTCCTCCTACGGCTAAATGCCGTCAACCCTCTGCGACTCTCCTACACCTTGGGGATTGGCCCCTCGATGCGTCGCTCAACATTTAGACATTTCGCACAAACATCACTCAAGGTACCAAATAACCGTGTCCAGGAATGTACCATTGTCCTTACTTGCTCTCCCTTTTGGGACCCCACAACTAGCCTACGGCTTAAGGTGTCCTGTCTCTCACTCAACGTAGGTCATGTTCTAATAAACCAATTGCAATGTATGTCCAGGAGAGCTGATTACGGATACTTTTAAATTCTTTTCATGCTCTATGCATTTGGTGGATTCCTAGTGCTCAAACATTTAGCAAACAATATTGTGCACAAGTGCAAAAACATTCTTTTAATGGTTTCCAACTACCGTTCATGCTTCGTTGCATGGGCCTAGCACCGAGGTGATCCTCGTGCTACTAAGCTTTTAATTTTAATTATCATCCGTCCTAAATGCTATGCATAGAAATCAACAACTTTCCCATCATCTCACACGGCATTTAGACATATTTCAACTTCTCTACCCTTTCCCGTTTAAATATTGCATCGTTGGATAGGTTTATCGGGTATTTTGTCATCATTTTATGTGAAAAAAGCGAAAAAAGACACACTAGAACACGAAGGTGGGGTTGAACTGAGGCAAATCCTCATGCTTCAGTCCCCACAAACATTCACAAACATTGCTCTTATTTATCCTTATTTTTCGGAACCCAAAATGCATTTTTCCCCTATTTTTAAGGGTTTTTCCACCATTTTCTTGTATTTTTCCTTATTTTCCTGCATTATTTAATTACTGAAAATTCAAAACAGGTTATGGGCTATGGCCCTTAGTTCCTTCTTGCAGAAAAATGAAAGTTTAGTTGATGTTCCTATTTACTTCCCCATTTTTATGCCAAAAACCATCATTTTCCCTTGATTTTTCATGTTTTACGTGTTTTAGTATATTATCTTGAACCACAAAATGCATATTTTTCTGATTTTTTGATTAGGACCAGCAAGAACTCATAGAAAATAGCAATATACCCAATTTTTAGCCCACATGAACAACATTTCATCAATCAAAAGCTATAGAATCTCAAATTTCCTTTGAAAATTTTAAATTACCGCTTATTTGCGTGTTTCGGGTTTCATGTCCATGGCTGCAAATTTGAAAATCAGCAGCACTTCATGTCCAGCACAATCACCAATCACCATTTCCAGCCCGTGGAGCAATCCGATCCATGCCGGTCAAGCGTCCATCATTCTTTCTTCTTCCTTCTTCTTCCCACATGAATTCCCCCTTAGAAGAGAGAGAGGGAGGAGAGAAAAAGACTGAAATCAGAGATCTTCAAAGAGGGCATCATTCGACGGGCGAAGGGTGGCGATAGAGTCAGCATACAGAGGGGAATCAATGCCCATGATCATTGGGGGGGGTTGTTTAGCAGGCTGAGGATTGAGGCATCAACATGTGGGCGCAAAAATCGGCGTGATGAAGGCGCCATCTTCCTCCACGATTTGCATCTTCTCTCTCCTCCAAAGTTTCATGCTACATTTTAAATTTGGGCTCCCAAGGGTCACTTGCCCATTTTGGCCAAATTTTGTCCACCCCTTCGTATCTTGACCGGTTTCTTGGCCATTTCCCCGTCCGGACTCGGAATCGAGCTCTGAAAAATCCTGGGCATCCGGCTTAGCATCCCGGATTGGGCAGTAGCTCGTGTTGACCCGCACGACTGTCTGAAAAATTATGAAAAATCAACAAGTGTCGCTCGGGCGCCTTTAAAGCACTTTGGCGCTTAAAATCGTCCTAGATCGAGCCGCCGCCTTTGCCGGTGAATATTTTTCCCTTGATATTCATCATTTTCCGCTATTTTTAAGCACTTCCCGTCACCTAAATTCCGCTCTCACTATGGGACTGAAGCTATTCTCCCATTAGAATTCTTCGTCCCTAGCCTGCGGATAGCACTCCAAGAACGATGGGAAGGGAGGGAAGCATGGACGCAATGCTTGGTTGAGCTAGAACGCCTGTCAGAGGTTCGTCTCCTAGCCACCCACGCGCTTATCTGTGAGAAAGCCAGACGCAAAAGCTGGTTTGACAAACATGTCAAGCAACGAGAGTTTGAGCCGGGTGACCTAGTGCTACTCTAAAGATGAAATTCAGAGGTCTCGGACTCTTTAAAGTCCGCACAATCAGCTGAACTGGTAATGTCGAGCTGGAAACACTGGATGGTGAGGGAATGGGCTTCTTTAACGGCAGTCGAATCAAGAAGTACTATCCGCCCACTCATCCGCTGCATGAACAACCAATGGTGCAAACGCCCGTTAAAATACGAGTAGCCACACTTACGGAAATCTACGAGAATGAGGAGGAGCTTGTAGAACCTGCCTACCTCCGCATCACAGTCACGGCCAAGCAGACGTGCTCCTTCAACGCCCTGATTGACGAGGGGGCGGATTTTAACATTTTGACGCATGAGCATTGGACCCAACTTGGCGCACCAATGCTTCATCCCACAACAGCCAGATTCAACCCATACAGGGCCCAATCCTACCCGATCCTCGGCACGTGCAGAGTTGCCGTTTCTATCGAGACTGAAACTATTCCCATGCTGTTTTATGTCTTACCCAATGCCAGGAATGCAAGCACAGAGTCATTGCTCGGGCGAACTTTTAAAAAGCAGACCCGTTGCAATGTTGATTATGAGTTGCAACGCATCCACCTAACAATCGGGAGTGTGCATATTGTCACGACTTTCAGCAAGGGCCTCGTAACCCCAACACCGCTCACGGGGCCACCGATAGAAATAGCTGCACCTAGGACTAAGGAGGAGGGCCGTGCATATCTACCACACCCAGATCTCCACGCACCGTGGCCCGCTGCACCCAAAGCAAAACCCCAACAGACTTGCTTGCAATGGGTGCCTAAGAAGCCTCGAGAATGGCCTAGAACCAGACGCGCGTGTCCACGGAACACCTACAAACCTAAACCTAGGAAACCAAGATGCCATCATCACAAGCTCCGCGTTTTTAAACAAATATGGGTCCCTAAAGTCCTCCTGCGTGCACAAGGCTACTATGAGGGGAATGCCTCGCTGTGGATCCCCAAAATCCCAACTGTCACAGGCCCTGGTTCTATGTCAACCTCAAGGCCTTGTCCCCCGACACCTCAAGACCACAAATCGGAGGGTCCACCCCAGTCATCCGACTCCTCTGCGAGTCAACCCACGTGCGTCACACACGCCCAACGACCCAAGCAACGGCCATCACCACAGGAGGCATTACCCAACCAACCCAACCTGCAGCTCAGCAACCCTGCTGACCGTAGTAGCATAGCCCCTAAGATCAAACTTGACCCATCCGTCCAACCAATGCCCGGGTTGCCGACTCAAACGAGCCCCCCGCTGCAGCTCTGTACTGTCAGAACCTCCAGCTCCAGCAAACCCCAACCACCCGCCAGCCTTAAGCCTTCCTATGAACGGAAGTCCTTCCTAACGCTGGTCGCTGACCTCGGAGAGGACACGGGGGATGATGTCGTGGACTGCATCAAACAGCTCGATGCTGTTGAGATATCGAGCTCCACTCGTGATACGCCAGGGTGACCGTTGTATATTTATGTCACCGACTTGTCAGTTGCAGATGCGGCTGGTACACCGCCCCTGAATAATAGCTACATGATAGCTATCCTTATCTACTCTAGTTCGTGGCTCAGTTAGTATGCCACCTTAGTTAGTTGACTTTGGTTTTGAGACCCATATAGAGGGTTCTTCTATTTCTTTGTACTTGAGTTCTTTTGGCTTACACAACTAAGAAGAGGAAAACTGTTTTCAGCCTCCATCCTTGTGTGTCTTCCCCCATTGTGCAAGCAAGAAAGCTACAAGTGAGACTCCTTCCTTCTCTCCCACAATCTTGACATGGTATCAGAGCCTTGTTCGTGGTAAGGAGCTCAAGAAAGCAAGCCAAGCTCGCGGTGTTCTGGTAAGAGGAGCAGTGTTGCTTTCATTTTCTGTTTTGGGAGCAGATCTCTGCAGGTAGCACAGCCGGAAATTGCAGGAGTGCATTGTCTCAGGTTGAGACGCCCTTCGCGGTGAAGCAAGAGGGCAGTATATGCTGCGGGTGAGAGCTTTAGCTCTCGGCGACCCTATTTTTTTGATTTGAGGCCATTTCGGGCCCTGTTTTGAAGGCGGAAGTTTTCTGCACGCACTCAGGAAAAGGCCCTGTTTTATGCTGTGCGACCACCGTTCTACAGGTCGGTGAAAAGTTACCATAGAGATTGCATCGTATGCTTGTGTGCAGAGACATTGGGAGTTACAGAATCATCCCTGTTGCCTGTTGATGCAAAATCGTCACTAGGAAGTGACTGTGTGGTCAAATACCACTTTCGCCAGTTTTGCAGATTTGCCCTTGTGAGGGTGAAGCTGTGTTTTTGCAGTGACAGAATTTCTTGCAGTATTCTGTAATGGCGTCTGATTCTCTTTCACAGATTGTCACTGAAAAGCTTGACAAGAACAACTTCCAGGCATGGAAGTTTAGAATGACGAATTTCCTTATGGGAAAAGGATATTGGGAATTTGTTGCAGGAAATGAAGAAGAACCAGTTCTTCCTGATGTTCCCAATCAACAACAAATGCAGGCATTCAAAGCATGGCATGAGAGAGCCAGGAAAGTTATGTACTGGCTGTCTATCAGCATTTCAGACTCCATGATTGTGCATATTCAGGATGCAAGTACGCCAAAGGAGGCATGGGATACTCTGTCAAAGATGTATAGCACAAATACGCAAGCCAGGAAAATGCAGCTCAAGCAAGAGTTGCACAATGTGCAAAGAGAAAGTATGAGCATCAACGACTACCACATGAAGGTGAAAAAGATTGCAGATGCACTTGCTTCCATTGGGTCGCCAGTGGAAGATGATGATTTAGTTTCCGTGACCTTGAATGGTCTAGGAAAGGATTATGCACAGTTTCGGACATCCATTTCAGTTCGTGAAAGATTTCCTGATTTTGAGGAGTTGATTGCTCTTCTAATTTCTGAGGAACAGAGAAATGGTGGTGCATCTTCTTCAGGAGGAACTTCAAAAGAAGCTGTCTTCTACTCAAATGCTGGAAGAGGTAGAGGCAGAGGTAGAGGAGGCCGATTTGGAGGCCGTGGTAGAAATCAGAATATGCAGCAAACTCAAGAAAACCAGTCCTATGGAGGAGGACGTGGTAACTCTAGAGGCAGGGGGAGCCAAAGAGGTCGTGGTGGATGGCAAAGAGGCCAAAATGCAAACAGTAATGTTGAATGCTACTATTGTGGTAAAATGGGTCATATGGCTAAAGACTGTTATAAAAAGCAGAATGACATCATGAATGGAAAATTGCAACAAGGAAATTATGCATCCTCTAGTAGACAGGGTGATGACAGAAATGAGCATCTGTTTATGGTGCAGCACATGAACAATTCTGTGACAAGTGCAGAAGAAAGCAACGATGTATGGTATGTTGACTCAGGTGCATCAAACCATATGACAGGTCATGCAGAATGGATGGAGGATGCAAGAAAAATGGAAAAACCAGGATTTGTGGAGACTGGTGATGATACTGCACATCCTATTGTGCAGATTGGAAAAATTCCTTTGTCTATGCAGGATGGGAAAAAGAAATACCTGTCCGATGTATTTCATGTCCCGAATATCACCAAGAATCTGGTTTCAGTTGGTCAAATGGTTGAACAGGGCTTGCAGGTCAGATTTAATCCTCATGGATGCTTTGTTGAGGATATGAAAAATAAAGGTCGCTTGATAGCAAAAGGAAAGAAGAAGGGCAGAATGTTTACATTGGATGCAGACATGTCTGAATTGAGTGCAGCAATGTTTGCACATGGGACCGGTGTAGTTGCAGATATTGATATCTGGCATAAACGCATTGGTCATGTTAATGTACAGCGACTTAAATCAATGCAGGCCCAAAATATTGTTGCAGGATTGCCCAAATTCAAGGTTGCAGAAATGCATAAGGTATGTGAAGCCTGTCAGTTTGGAAAACAGGCAAGGAAACCATTTCCTAGACATGTTCAAGAGAGTGAGAAGGCATTGGAATTAATTCACTCTGATGTGTGGACAACTAAAGCTGCATCTCTTGGAGGCTGTCATTATTTTGTCAGTTTTATTGATGACTATAGCAGAAAAGTTTGGGTGTATTTTATGAAAAAGAAAAGTGAAGTTTTTGGGCATTTCAAAACTCTTAAAGCTATGGTTGAAAAAGAAACAGGCTTGCAGATAAAATGCCTAAGGTCAGATGGAGGGGGAGAGTACCTCTCAAATGAGTTTGCAAAGTTCTTGCAGGAGCATGGCATAAAGCAGCAATATTCATGCAGTTATACCCCACAACAAAATGGAATTGCAGAAAGGAAAAACAGGCATATTGGAGAGGTATCTCGTGCCATGCTCAATGAAAAAGACTTGCCAGATTTTTATTGGGCTGAAGCAGTTGCTACAGCAGTCTACATAATGAACAGGACTCCCACTGCAGCAATACATGGAATGACTCCAGAGGAGAGGTATACTGGTAGGAAACCAGATATTTCTCATTTGAAAATTTTTGGTTGCATTGCCTATGTACATGTGCCAGATGAGCTGAGATCCAAGTTGGATCCAAAAGCTGAGAAGTGCATCTTTATTGGTTACTCTCTGCAGCAAAAAGGGTATAGATGCTATAACCCTTCTACTCGTAAGTTTACAGTGAGCAGAGATGTTGTTTTTGATGAGATGAGTAGCTGGTATAAACCAGTAAATGTGATTGATGATGAAGATGCACAAAATGGTAATGCTACACAGAATTCACAGCAGCAGTCACAAAATATTAGTGGACCTGGAGCGTCCTCTAGCAGTGGTTCACATTCTTCGCCATGGACAGGCAGATTGAGATCAGGAGAATCTTCTCAAAGCAATGCAGATAGTGGTATGCAGGTATCACGAAAAGGAAAAGAGAAGGTTGATCAGCCCATGTTTGATGTGAATGCAGGTCACTCTTATGTGGATGGTGAATCCAGTGGCTCAGAACAGAGCATTGATGATGAGTTGGGTATTCCTTCTATTGTTACACCTGGAGTAAGGAAGACCAGGGATGTTTTGAGAGCACCTGGGAGTGAACCTACTTTGCGCAGGTCTACCAGAGCTAGGTATCCTGTGGATAGGCTGAAATATGATGGATTTACAGCCATTCATTATGCATATATGGTTAAAGTGATACAGGAATCAGAACCCACTTCTTTTGAGGAAGCCATGGGAAAAGAAAAATGGGAGAAAGCCATGGATGAAGAAATGGATGCCTTGGAAGCAAATGCTACATGGGAATTGGTACCTTTGCCTAAAGGTAAAAATGCAATTGGCTGTAAATGGGTTTATAAGGTGAAGCACAATGCAGATGGTTCTGTGAACAGATACAAGGCAAGATTAGTAGTCAAGGGTTATGCACAAACATATGGCATTGACTATGAAGAAACATTCAGTCCGGTTGCAAGGATGGCAACCGTAAGAGCAGTCATTGCTATGGCTGCATCAAAGGGATGGTCTTTACATCAGATGGATGTAAAGAATGCCTTCTTGCATGGTGATTTGCAAGAAGAGGTCTATATGGAGCAGCCACCAGGTTATGTGCATGCTGTTCATCCGGAGTTTGTTTGCAGGTTGAAGAAAGCCTTGTATGGCTTGAAGCAAGCACCTAGAGCATGGTCTGACAAGATAGGACAGTATCTTGTCACTATTGGCTTTCAGATTTCCAAGGCAGATTTCTCACTTTATGTGAGAAAAACAGAGAAAGGTATTATGCTACTTGTCATTTATGTTGATGATTTGATTATGACAGGTGACAGTGATGAAGATATCCTTCATGTGAAAATGCTATTGAAGCAGAAGTTTGAGATGAAGGATTTGGGAGAGCTGCGTTATTTCTTGGGCATTGAGGTGATTAGATCACCAAGTGGGATACAGCTCTTGCAGAGGCAGTATGGATTGGACATGCTGTCCAAATATGGGATGACAGGCTGTAAGCCTATTTCAGTTCCTTTGGAGCAGAATGTGAAGCTGAGCACAGATGCAGGTGAGCTTCTGGAAGACCCTACTATGTACAGACGCATAGTAGGAAGTTTGATTTATATGACTATTACCAGGCCAGATTTGAGCTATGCTGTTGGATTGGTAAGTCAGTTTATGCAGGCTCCAAGGAAACCACATTTGGATGCGGCTAGACGCATACTTAGGTATGTGAAGTCCACATTGCAGTATGGACTATTTTATGAGACTGGGGTTCAGATACAGTTGCATGGATACACTGATGCTGATTGGGCTGGTAGTATTTCTGATAGACGATCTACCAGTGGATATGTATTCTCTTTTGGGAGTGCTGCAGTCACTTGGAGCAGCAAGAAACAGCCTACAGTTGCCTTGTCGAGCACAGAGGCTGAGTACAGGGGTGCAGCAATGGCTGCATGTGAGGTAGCTTGGTTGCATAAGCTACTTTATGATATGCATCAGTCTACAGATGGGCCAGTTGTCATTTATTGTGACAACATGAGTAGTATACACTTGGCAAATAACCCAGTCTATCATGCTAGAACAAAGCACATTGAGGTGCATTATCACTATGTGCGAGAGAGGGTTTTACTAGGTCTTATTGATCTAGTTTATGTCAGCACAGAGGATCAGGTAGCTGATATATTCACGAAGGCATTGGGCGCAGAGAAGCTGCGCAAGTTCAGAGACCTGCTTGGTGTGCAGGAATTGGGATTGAGCTCGAGGGGGAGTGTTGAGATATCGAGCTCCACTCGTGATACGCCAGGGTGACCGTTGTATATTTATGTCACCGACTTGTCAGTTGCAGATGCGGCTGGTACACCGCCCCTGAATAATAGCTACATGATAGCTATCCTTATCTACTCTAGTTCGTGGCTCAGTTAGTATGCCACCTTAGTTAGTTGACTTTGGTTTTGAGACCCATATAGAGGGTTCTTCTATTTCTTTGTACTTGAGTTCTTTTGGCTTACACAACTAAGAAGAGGAAAACTGTTTTCAGCCTCCATCCTTGTGTGTCTTCCCCCATTGTGCAAGCAAGAAAGCTACAAGTGAGACTCCTTCCTTCTCTCCCACAATCTTGACAGATGCCACCTTTGTTGCACTGGCCCTTAGCAATGACCGCCTGGACTTGGGACTATTAGCAGAACCCCTTGCAACTGACGTGCACACTATGCCTTGCTCTTGGGAGACTTTTGAATTCGCCTTTGCACAAGCTTCTCGCTCTGCCCTGCTGAGCTGCTCACTCGCGAGGTCTCCAAAGAGCAAGCCATTAAGCAACGCCTCATCCCATCATTTGACCCACGCACGACGTCCGACCTCACTCGCCAAGAAATAGCAAGGTTGTCCCAACTGGCGTACACGGAATCACCCTTCTTGAAGCAGTGGTACGCTCTTCGATTGAAATGGGCAGTTGAGGGATGCCGCATAATGACCAACACAGAACAATGCCGAGCTATCAAAATGGCCGAGTATGATCCCACATACGTCACGCCCACCTCGTATCGAGTGTTAACCACTCTTCGAGGTCGGACCATGGACGATCATATCTTAGGGCACCCCTATCTCGACCGCATCTTGACAGAAGAAGAGCTCCACATCGCAAGTCGGGTCAACTCCGGTGATTTCCTCACCGATGTCCTCACATACATCACCCACGTAGGCATCCGACCTTGTGACCTGGACTACTCTGCACACTTAGAATATAACCCCAACTTCTACGATTGGCTCCTCCACAAATAAACATGAACGCCTTGGGCCCACAACCTCCAATCCTGGGACGGATTTTTCTTTTCCACAAGGGGGATGGGGCAGTAAATGGGGTTAAAACTAAAAAGTGAACCAAGCATGAAAAGGCTCCAAATTGGAATGTCATACAGAAATAGATGATAGAAGTTTGAAAGGAAAAATCATAGTTATGAACGATAAAATCTGCTATGGTCGTCCAACAAATTGGTTGCCAAAAATACTAAAAAAGTTAATTGACTGAATGTACACGTGGCGACCATGGCAGGTCAAGACAAAGTTGGCAAACTCCCCTTCTCGGAGGAAGAACATGTGCGGTACGGCCTCACTGTGGAAACCAGAGCATTCAATCAGCTGAAGTTCCGCCACATATTCAACTTAGAAGACGTGGTTATTGAGGAACCAGCGGTACGATGGATTATAGAGCAATGCCACTTACAAAGGTATCTGGACGCAGTGGGCCAGAGGATAAACTACACCCTGTGCGCCGAGTTCCTGCGCACCTTCAACAAAAACAGGGGCACCGTCACGGTGCGGGACAGGGAAGCCACCAGACACGTGCAGGTTGAACTGACCCCTGAACTGATAGAAAGGGCACTGGGGCTTCCGAACAAGGTGGAGAAGAAACCAAAAAGGGACGTCTATGCCATGTTGGGAATGGACAAAGTGAAGGTCCACACCAACGACCGAGTCAACCTGGCAGACATCCCTGATCCAGAGATTCAACTGCGGACGAAAATGATGCATACCCTATTTTCAGTCAGCGGTACAATAGCATCATGTCCAGAATCAATGTGCCTCTACTCGAAAGCATTGCTGCTCAAGCACTGGATGAGGTGAACCTCAATGGGTTCGTGAGAAGGACAATTGAGGCCTCGGCGAAGGCCCTGGAAATAGGAGGAAGGGCCGTAGCAGGAGAATCCCCTTCACCTCGATCAACCCGCAAAGCCTCATCCTCCAAGGCCTCCACCATAGGTTTTGGAGGTGCCCTCACCGCGATCATCCATGAGGCAATAGGGCAGGGATGAGCGGGAGAGGACAAACAGGGAGATGACGGAAAAGGTAGCGAATCGCCGTCGCAGTCCCAGCCTCAGGCGGAAGAGCAGTCTGATGAAACAGAAACGGACACTGACGAGAAGGGAGAACCCCAGGCTGCACCAAAAAGGAAGGCGGAGCAACGGACTAAAGCCCTGCACGGAAAGAGAGAGGAGGAGCGAAGGAGAAAAGAGAAGGAAGAGCTCGAATGGGCCCAAAGAGAGTCGGTAAGGGAAGAGGAGGAAAGAAGAAAGAGGGCTGAGGAGGAGCTGAGGAGGAGGGAAGAAGAAGATTTGGAGCTAGCAACCCGTCGCTCCATCGAGGAATAGCGGAGAAAAGACGTGGAAGGAGCAGGCAGTCCATACCAACCTGAAGCACCCGGCCCCAGCACTGGTATGCCGAAACCTATACAGTTGCCTCCTGCAGAAGGAAAAGGAAAAGACCTAGTCAGGCCAGTCTCCCCTCTCCTCGTACCACCCATGCACGCCACCCCCCTCAGGGTGACACCCCCTACCACCGCCGCCCTGGGGCACACCCCAAAGATCGATGAAAGCAACATGGTCACCTGGTTGCAATTCTTGGTGGAAAGAGAGTTGGCAAGGGAAGCGGCTGGGGCCACCCCAGTTTCAGGTGCCAAAAGGGCAGCGACGGCCGAGCTGGAGCCAGGGCCAGAAGTGAAAAGACAAAAAGTGGAGGAGATTGCCACCACTACGATCATGTCCCACTCCCTACCTCCAGCAGGCCACTACAATGACTACGTGAAGGAGCTGATCACACAATTGCAAATGGCCAGGCAAGAAAGGAGGTTAGCGGTGGAGGAGCTGGCAGCGGAACGCGAATCACAAGCCACCCTCCAGCTGGACAGAGTGAGGCAGATAACAGAATATCAAAAGGAAATCGCTGTGCTTAGGGAGGAGGCCAGCACCAAGGAGGCGGAGGAGCTAAAAGCCTTGAAGGAGCGCGACGCTGCCTGGGAGGGAAGAAGGAAAATCCTAATGGAGCGTCTCACCAGGGAGAGGGAGACAACTGCCCACCTTCAGCGCAAGAATGACCAGTTACCTGCAGCCAACTTGGAGGCGCAGAGTCATCTTGAGAAAATTAGACAAGAGGTTGTAGAGCTGGATCAGTTAAGGGCAGAACAGGTGCGCAGGTTGCAGGCAAGGCTGGACCAACTCAATGAGCAGATTGCAAAGGAGCACTGAGAGCAGTCCCGCTTGCGCCATGAGCTTGAAGCCCAACAACAACAATTTATGGCAATGACCCTCCAACAGGGGGGAAAGCCTGGAAGATATGGAGAGACGGGCAAAAGAATGGTCCAATCATAATGAGCAGAGAGTGCGGGACTTAGCACGCCGGCTGGCCAAGGCCGAGGGAGACAGGGTGATGGCTGAAAACTAGGCAGAGGCAGGCCAGCTCGCTATGATAGCTTAGCAGCGCACTTTTATCAACACGCTGCTCCACACCACCCAATCAGAAATAGATGAGGCCAATGATCAGCTCTGCAGAGAAAGCTAACCATTGCGCGCAGGGCCCTCACGGCAGGCCTGCACATACCACTGTAGCTAGGAGGCCCGCCGCAGAGCCTAGAAGAACAAAGAAAATATATGGCACAAGTAGGACTGACAACACAGGAGATGAACGACCTTGGGTTCACTGAGGAGAAAACACAGGAGGACGAGCAAGCGGAAGGGGGTGAGCCAGAGCTTGACCTAGGGCCTCAAGGAGAGGAATATGTCCCACCACCCCCTCAACCACAACAAACCGAAGTGCCACCCCATGACACATCTGCCGAGCGAAGAGCGGCCCACACCACCCGAAGGAAGGAGATGGTGGAGAAGGCAAGAAAAAAGCTGAAGGCCTGACCTGCCCAGAAACAGCCTGCCCCTTTTCCGCTGCGCACCCAAGACTCCCCCGCTAAATACCGCACTGAAATGATTATCTAGGAATAGCAGGAGTATAGCCGAGACCCCTTCGATCTGCGCTTCGAGTTTCCCACCGCCTTGAATAGGATGCTGCCCATTCAGTTGGTGGAGGATGTCATCGCCATGGGGGCCAGGCTCAAGGCCAAATGGTTAGCAGAGCGTGAGGCCCACCCAACTGCTTGGGGAGCCGAGGACTGCGAGTTTTGGTAAGACAAAGTCCTCCAGGTACCTCGCACAGTGGAAGGCTATAATTGCCAACCCACCTGGAGGCGGCGCATTTTTTATGTCAACCTGGAAGCGTGGATGGCGTTTTGCAACACCCTCCCTTCAGAGAGGAACGACCCCACCTTTATGCCGTATCCTCGAAGGGTAGGAGTGGACTTTAACCCATCCATCCACGGCAGGTTTGACTTCCCCGTCATTTATAATGCCAATACCACTTCCCATAGGAACGCTCTTCTCTTCACCCTTCCCGACTTGTACAGCTCTATAGATAAATTCCTTAACGAATTCACCTCTTGCCCCGACCCAGCATTCATCACCACCTGTAACTACCTTAGGTTAATTAGAATCCTAGTACACCAGGAACCCGCACCCCAAGAACGCCACCTTCCACCCCTCTATTTTGACCCCAATGCCATAGATAGCACCACCATGACTCGTCTCATGATGTGTGCTGCTCTTTTGCCATCCTTCTGTGGTGCACTGCTGGAAGACATGAATGACAGCAAATTCACACAGTGCAACCACCCCTTTCTCTCTACCACCACCCTCAAAACCCGCCTCCACATTAAGGGCTACTTGCTAAGCCGAAAATTCCTTAACAAGGCCCCCCGCCCTCTGCCCACCCTTACCCACCATTCGGATGATGAGGAGTAGAACTCCCGTTATCCCTTGTACCGCTGCCTCCATGTACCCACCTCATCCCAACCAAAAAAAAAAAAAAAGAAAGAAAGAAAGAAAGAAAGCAAAGCTTTGACGACAATGGCAAACCCCTAACGACGTCTCCAAGCAGGCGTCAAAGGTGTACTTCATCTTCTCATTAACACATTTTTTTTCACCAACCTAGCTCCTTGCTCTACAAGGTCCCATGCCGACCAGTCTTCTAGCTAAGTAATATCTAAGTATGCACGAGCACCGCACTCACATAATACCTACACAGAACTAATTCACAGTTTGGGTCCTCAAGTGCAGGACAATACTCTCAGCTTGCTTAGAATTCGACCTGTCTCCCAAACTACTAAAAAATGTCTTGTGCACAATACAGAAGACTAGCACTACCCTTAGGGAGAGACCCACCCAGCATCCGACAAGCCGGAAAGATCGTCCTATGCAGCATCTCCAACAAACCCCCACGCGAACTGGTCACCAGTACATGCCCCAGGCGCCCCTGTCCCCCGAGTCTTCAGTGCATGCTACCACCTGCTACCTACGCCAATGAGTGCCATGGGACTGGCACTCATCTAGGAGGGGGGTAATGTTAACCCCAACACGAAGAGAGCGAAAGAAAGTGGAAAAGACGCAGAGCAAAAAGGTAGCCCGACTGAAGGAAAAAAAGGAGAAAATGCCAAAAGCGCAAGGACAACCTTAAAAGGCCAAGGCAAACACGAAAAGGGAAAGGCGCATAAAAAGTGCACCCTAAAATCTTGTAAAAGAGTGCCGGGCTCTCACCCGTGCAATTTGTAAATATAGAAGGGTAGTGAGAAGGAAACAAGGAAGATAATAGGACAATGGAAAACAGGGCCTAGGCTATGACCGGCCATGTAAAAAAGGGAAAAGGGGATGACCGCCCAAAAGGGAAGTAGGGTTTTGTATATAAGGTTGAAAAGTGAATGAAGAGCTCATTCTTTGGTGTGGCAAAACTAGTCTTCTTCTTCCTCTCTTCTTCTCTCCTTCTTGCTTGTGTATGCTCTTGAGAGAGGGAGTGTGAGAGTGCGAGGAAGTGAGTGTGTGTGTGAGTGAGGGATCAAGAGGGTGAAGCTCTTCACCATCTCCTCTCCTCTACTTCTCCTCTCTTCTCTCCTCTTCTCTTGCGCGCGCGGCTATGGAGGATGGAGCTTGGAGATGGAGGAGGCTTGAGGATTCTTGAGCTAGCATCGAGAATCGTGGAGCTACCGGAGTGTGAGAGAGAGGAGGGTACTCGATCGAGCATCAAGGTAAGTTCACTGCATTTGTAGGATCGACGGCACGTCGGCTAGGTGAGAGATAGCCATGAGAGCTCGCTTGGAACGCTTGAAACAGTAAGCAGTCCGTGGGTCTTGGCGGTTGAGCGAAAGCTCCCACACCTTTGTGTTGCCAGCCCATTGTGAACAAGTGCATGAACTCATTTGTTTGTTAATTATATTACGACATGGTACATGTCACAATAGTTAAATCTCTCTTGTACGTGTTTGTGAATATGTTCTTCTATCCAAACCCCCGACAACCTTGATGGTGGTATGTTAAACCTTCAACTCCCCGAAGTGCGAGAGTATATGATCAAAGCGATGTTCCAAGCATAGATGAAGACAATATGCAAATAGAGGGGTCGATATTGCAAGGGGTGGAGGCCACCGAAAGCTTAGAGCATATAGAGGAACCAGCAGGGTAACAACGATGGAAATACAAGAGTCCAAGAATTCTTTGAGAACAAGGTGGACTCATCCTTTTATGGTGACATGTCTATTGACCTTCTAGTTTATGCTGAGTTGTGTCAGGAGATTGACATGGGACCATAGAATACTTCATACTTGGAGCATCCACTTACTCAATTGGTTGACTAATCATTTATAAGGGTACATAAGATATGCATTTTAAGTAAGATAATTTTTTAAAGATTTCTATTACTGTGCTTTGTATGATTTAAATTGATTATGCTAACATCATTTTTTGTCTATGCAGGTGACCTTTGTGGATACTTAGATCATCACGATGAGTCGAGGGATAAGCGATGAGGAGTTGTAGGATATCTTCACACGCATGTCTCCAAATTAGATGGCAAGATTCAGAGACATGGCGGACCAAGAGCTGTCTCGAACATCGTCAGGCCGCTCTATTAGATCTACTTTGGCGCGATCAGATGCTTCAGCTTCAAGCAGATGAGGTTGACGCTCCAGACTTGGGCCAGATGGAGGGAGTGCTTTAGGGTCAGGGGGATGCTGCAGAGATACAGATGTAGTGAGTCCACAGTTGACTCTGGTTGCTATGGAGGCACGGATGCGGTATCTTTGTCTTGTCATTCTGCTGGAGTTACATCACCTTCGGAATTTATCACACCTGTGGAGATGTCTACTCCAGTCACTTCGGCTTTTGCTTAGCCGTCCGCAGGTGGCATCCCTATGGGTGCTACTCTGATAGATACTACCCCGATCGGTACACTAGATGTACAGGGGTCTCCTGGATATGCCCAGGAGCATGGTCGCATGTGGTAGAGGACCCATCTTAGGCATACCCCAGAGGGGTATTCCTACCTTGTAGATGATAGGTCAGGAGCCATCATCATGAATGATGAGGGGAGGAGGATGATGGCTCGTATAAGAGAGTTGTGCCAACAAGTTTCTCGGCACAACATCTTGGATCATTGGAAAAACATACCAGAGGGGAGCAAGGACTACATAGTAGCATCCTTGCATGAGGAGTCTTCGGTACCAGCCATAGCAGATAGGTTTTCTACGAGCTGGATGATGGAGTGCATGCGTGCATATATGTTCACATAGACGATCAGACACACGCAAGGCACTCAAGAGTGGGGCTACAAAACCCAAGTGGCTAGACATGGACGACTAGCACCGACTGAGGGAGGAGGCTATAGATTCTCCAAGACGTTGGAGTTAGCAGCGCGAGGTGGCGAGGGCACGATTAGAGGCCGGAGTGGTCCATCATCTTGGGAGTGGCGACCAAAGGACATATCTGGAGGACTTTGTAAGTTTTTCTTTTGTTTTGCTTGCTTATTTTTTTACAATATCCTTTGTACTGACAATCGTCTTTCTAATAGTTAGTATTTTGTTTCCTTTGCAGCACTCCATTACAAATCGCGATCTGACCGGCCTTGAAACTCGATATGCAGAGAGGCACGATCTCACTACATTGATCGACCGATTGTATGGATGCAACGGCTCTATAAGTCACTCATCTTTCTTGTCTGTAGTTACCATGTTTAATTAGAATGCATTATTGTATGGTGGACTCATGTATAGTTGTTTCTTTTTTTGCAGAGTCCATTCGATGCTGCTTTACGGTGGGATGAGCTTTCGGATGGCGAGGATCTATAGCTTGTCCTTAAATCCTTGGAGCTCACACACCCTTCTTTTTTGGTCACTTGATATGTGTAGACATTTTCTAGGTAATAGTGATATCTTGCCATGATTGTACTAGTCGCTTTCATTATGCGATCATGTATTTATTTCATGTATCAATGTTATGATTTAAGTACATTTTGTCTTTATTTACACGAGCATTGTACACAGTGCAGAAACTATTTTGTATGGCCCAAATACCACAAAATTTTTTTCCCCTGTTACCATCGCTATTAGCGTCGCAAATTGACTTGCATGCATCATTATTGGCATCGTTATTAGCATCACAAACTGACTTGCATGCGTCATTATTGGCGTTGTTGTTAGCGTCACAAAGCATCGTCATCAACATTGCGTTGGTATCAGCGTCGCAAATGCGACGCTGATACCGACGCAAATAGCGACACTGATAACGATGCTAATACCGATTGTTCTATGGCGTCGCCAATAACCACGCTTTTTGCGACGACGGGAAAAAAAAAATATTTACATTTTTGTCACTTTTAACGTCGGTATAAGGCCTATATCTTGTAGTATCAAATGTCCTTAGCAAAGTTAAGGATATAATGAAGCACTATACTAACATGATCAACAAACAATATAAGCAAATAGCTATTGATGTCAATTTTCTTAAGAAGAAATAGAACTTGATAGGGAGTCAATGCCCTAGAAGAGGGTGTCTCCTCAAGATTCAACTGTAAGTGGTGTGGCGGCCAACATTTCCTTAGGAATTATCCAAATGTTAAATGCGACATATGGGACAAGTCCGACCACTTAGCTAGTACTTGTTGGATCAAGATTAGCTCTCTCTAGCAAGGAAGTAAATAGCTAGGTCCACCTAGCCATCAAGTGCAAGGGAATAATCTCCATCCAAATGAGGGACCAAAACAAATATTGCAAAGAGGGAATGCTATTGTAGAGGAGCTGCCTAGTAGTGATGGAGTCAACCTTATTGAAATTATATGTGTTAATGGCACTAAAATCCTAAGTAAGATGATAAGGGCATACAAGTCCTTAATCCGAACATAGAAGCCAATCCATTAAAAAGCCATTGATAGCAAATCTGGCCCCAAGAAGGATAATAAATTGCCTCATAGAAGAAGGCAAAAGCCAAGAAAGAGGGACCAAAGCTTGTTCAAAGACCAAAGGAGAGAATGGTCTCATAGGAGAAGAGAGCTATTGCTAACTATAATGAATTTGATTTAGCAAGTTTCCTTTGCAAGGTTAAGCCATATGTAAATCTCCTACAGTTGATTAAGTCATCCCTAGGAGTGCATAAATAGTTTAAGAAGATTCTGCACACTGGGTATATCGTGGAGCCCTTGGGCATAGCACGGATAGGATATGACTAGTTTGAGCATGCTAAAAAGCATTGTCCAAGGGTAGCAGCATATGTTGATGGCCTATTAGTGGATCATGTTATTGCAGATATAGGATTCTCTGTTAATGTTATGAGTTCGGAATTGATGGAGAGATTAGGGTTAGAAATCCCAAAAGATGCCTCTAAACACCATATTGGGGAATATGGGAATTTTCCATAAGTTTGGGACATGTGGTCAAATCTTTGGATTTGTCATAACTTGAACATTATAACTCCAAATCAAGCACTCTATAGCTCAATAGATTGCATTTTTCAAGTTCTTTCCAATGATAGGTCACACCATATGGTTTTGAGAAACTTATGAGCAGGTTATCCGGGTGCCACCTTTTTGGTATTCAAAAAATGGGAATTGGGAGATTCCCAAACTCTCTAATATTGTGTTTCTACAATTTTCCAAATGGCTGATGAGAGTTTAAGGCAACTTGAAGGTTGCATCACTAAAGTCCATGTGACAGTTGCTAATGTGGAATTCATTTTGGACTTTAGGATTATCGGGTTTAGAGGGTGGCCTAGCTATCAAGTATTACTAGGTGGGCCATGGATCTTACAAGTGAATTATCAGGTTGATATACCCGCTGGTCTGTTGATCTTTGGTAGAGGTGTTAGATGCATAGTAATAGATGCCTACCCTAAATCTCCTCAAAGTGAGAGAGTTCCTTTATCCTCTACACATCTAGATATATTAGAGGATCCATCTACTAGTGAGACTTCATCAAGTGATGAATCCAAAGAGGGGTCCACTAACAGAGAATATCTATCAGGTAACTTTGAATGAATCGATAGAGGCTCAAGATAGGTTAAGAGATGCAAATGTAATTGAGTTGGACCCTGGGACGATGAATGATTCGTGACTAATTAAATTAGGGTCCATGCTCAATTTGGAAGAAAGGGACTATGTGTCCTTGATTCAGGAATTCCACGACATTTTTACTTGGACGAGTTGAGAGATATTCCTTCCAGCCTGACTATTTATACCATTCTTCGAAGGAAGATAGTTGCGCTATGCGATAAAAAGTAAGGCATATGCCTTTCAATCTAGGGGATGAGTTGTTTGAGAAATTGACAAAATTACATAAACTTGGTCTAACATTTTTGGTACAACACATAGAGTGGTGTTCACCAATTGTTATCAAGAAGAATGATAAATGTTGAGTTTGACTTTGTATAGATTTCAGATAGCTTAATAAGTATACAATTAAATATTACTATCCATTACCATTCATTGACAATATTTTAGATCACTTAGTGAGTAGGGGAATCTATTCATCATTTATGGATTGCTTCGTTGGATACAACTTAATGGCTATTGTAGAAGAAGATAAGCTGAAAACAATGTTTATCATTGTCTTCAATACATTTGTGTATCACATGATGGACTTTGGGATATGCAATGTGCCTAGTTCTTGGCAACAAATAGCTAATAAGACTTTTAGTGGCATCTCCCCATAGGAGTTAAAATTTTTCATCGATGATCTAGGGGCAGCCATCATAAGGTATAAACAATTGGTCATTTAGAGAAAATGTTTTGAGCGTTGCTAATAATTTTGCATTGCTCTTAATCCACAAAAGTGCATCTTAGGGTGCCCTATAGGTTGTTACTAGGTCATGTGGTTAGTTCAGTGGGGATCATGACTCACCCTAAAAAGATAAAGGTCATAGTTGCTATGAGCCCACTATTCACTCCAAAAGAGGTACACAACTTTTTGTCACATGACTGGGATATTATTAGAGATTTATCAATGCATTGGTAGAAAGAACGTTACCATTTACAAATTTACTATATTTTAATTTTTTGTTTAATTTGAATGAAGCATGTAAAGTATCTTTTGAGGATGTGAAGTAAAAACTAGCAAAAACGCCAAAAGCACCCAAAAGAGATAAGGTCTTCTATATGTTTTTAGCAACAACAATGCATAGTATTAGCTGTTGTTTAGGCCAAATTTAGGAAGAGAAATGATATCATCCAATTACCTTTGCTAGCCATAAATTGGGGATATCTGAAATTAATTATACTTATTTGGAGAAATTGTGCCTCAAAATGGTTTTCGTAACAAAGAAATTTAGGCACTATATTCTCTATGAGAAGATGGCTATTTTTTCAAAGGTGAAAGGACTTAGACTATTGATGAACAAGTTGCAACTGCCTAACCATTTACCAAAGTGGTTAATCACGTTGCAAAAGTTTGATTATGAGATTAAGAGTAATCCACTAAATTTGCAGGGCATTGTGGAATGTCTTGTGGATTTTAGGGAGCCAAAGAAAATTGTGGCTGAAGGAAGTGACATTGAAGGTTTATTCAAAATTGACACAGCTTCCATCCCTTCCTAGTATGTAGCTATAATGTATTATTCTACAGGAGAGGTTGGGGTTGCTCTATCAAAGTCTGAGAAGAGAAAGATTATGCAACAAGTACTACACTTTTCGATTATAGCAGGTGTCTTATATAAAAAACGTGTGGATGAGATGTATCATCGATGTGTGGTGCTTGATGAGGTACCATTTATTCTTGAGGAATTCCATGATTGAGCATGTGGGGGACATTTTAGTGGATGACTTACTGCCCAAAAATCTCTATATGCTAGATATTGGTAGCCATTGATTTTCTAGGATGCTTTTAATTATGTTAAGCGTTGTGATGCTTGTGAAAGACATGATGCCAGTGAGAATCATAACCGGTTGTTGAATCCCATTTTAGTTACATTACCCTTCAAAAAATGGGATATTGATTTTGTTGGACCAATATGCCCTTCATCAACTATGTGGAAGTGTTATATCATTGTAGCAATGGACTACTTTTCAATGTGGTCTGAAGCTTGAGCAATGATGAAAGATAATACTAAGGAGACAGCTAGTTTTATTATAGATAAAGTTATTTATCATTTTGGTCCACCTAAGGAGTTAATGTTTGACCAAGGGAAACACTTTTTGAATAAGGCTATAGTAGCCTTAACAAAGTCTTTGAAGATTAAATATAATAAAACCACCCCATATAATTTGCAAGCAAAGGTCAAGTCGAGAGAATGAATAAATAGATTGTAGGGATCTAATCCAAGGATAGTGTCTGAAAGTAAGCGAGATTGGGATAATAAATTATATGTGGCAGTTTGGGCTTACAATATGACATTTAAGAGAGCTACATGCCACACCCTGTTTAAGCTAGTATATGGGGAAGAGTGTGTCCTACCCTTGGAAATAGAGCTACCCACTATATGATTTTCTCTCAATCATTTGTTGGGTGAGGCAGAAGTATTGTAGGAAAGATTTTTTATGTTGCACATCTTGATGAAATTTGATTTTAGGCTCTATTACATCAAGAGGTAGGGAAGAAGAGAATGAAAGCACTTCATGACTTTTGGGCTACAAAATATAAATTAGTGAATGGTCACTTGTTTGGTATTGTGCTATGATGCTCATCATGAGCTATTTCTTGGTAAACTAGAACCCAAATGGGATGGGCCATATAAAATTATCCATATAGGAAAGAATGGCTCTATAGCCCTTTTAGCAGACTTGCAAGGGGTAGAGCTTAAAATAAGGTAAACTTTAATAAGTTGTAAGCCTTAATATATGTAAGGGATGATGTTGGGCTTGGTGCTTGTGCAGGCTCTTCAAGATGATTCAGCTTTAACTTGCAGGAGATATCAAGACAATCAGATGGGAAGAATAATTCATTATCTTGACCATCCATATTTAGAGTGGCATTACCACCAAGGTTGAGTGATTTGGTGGAGTAAAGGTTATTACGTTATTGAGTAGAAAGATGGATCTTTCACATGGGATATTAAGATCTACTATCACCATTTTCAAAGGACTCTTATGAGTATCCCTATCGAGTTCAACAAGGAAGAAGGGATTGTACATGTCGTATATTCTTTCTCTAGGCTCGACTTTGATTATCATAAGTACGAGTAAGTTGATTAGTATGGTGTGGGCTATCAATGAAGACTGTGTATATACTTTGTATTTTGATGGAGATTCTAGAGGGCCTATTAAGTATCTGAGTATTGGTGTGGTCATTAAAGATCCCCGACATAGAATTGTTATGAAAATGGGAGCATACCTTGGTATTGTTTTTATGAACACTTTGTATTTTGATGGAGATTCTAGAGGGCCTATTAACCATCTGAGTATTAGTGTGGTCATTAAAGATCCCTAGCATAGAATTGTTATGAAAATGGGAACATATCTTGGTATTGTTTTTACGAATAACATGGCAAAATACAAGGCCTTAATCATGGGACTGAATGTATCCCCACATGGTGCTATCCATAAGTTATTGGTAAAAGGTGACTCCTCACAGCTAGTGATCGATCAATTAAATGGGATTTATAGTAAGAGGGATCATATTCTGTGAATGTACTACTGTGTAGCCTTGGATATGATGCATATTATTGAGATAGTGACTTGCCAACTTATTCCCCAACAATGGAATCATTTTGTAGATTCCCTAGCCAATTACACTTTTGTTGAGAATATCTTTTTCAATTAGTCCTAGGGCGTTTTTACAATTGCCTCCTAATATTAGCTTAGGCCTACTTTGGGGATTTAATGCTGACACATTCTATTTTGGCCGCTGCTAGTTAGTATGGATTATGTTTCAGGTGGCAGTTGATTACCTTCCTATTCTATTTATCATTATATTCGTTAGACACCCCTTGCTATTTATGCAAGAGATTAGCCAATGACCTGATACACTTAGTGTAGGGTCGGAGGAGCCCTCAGGTCTTATGCTTCAATAGAGTTATGTTGAGACCAAGGGTTTGTTTCAGTCATACATTGTTGAATGGTCATTTCATGAATTATTTTGTTAGGCCAAGAGGGTCAATGATTCTACAGTAAAGTGCTATATTTCATTAGGCCAAGAGGGCCATGTGTCTATCTAGTGTAGCTGCAGTTAATGGCTTTGTTTTAGTGTTATGCTATACAGATTCAATAGAACCTAGGGAAGCCTTTTGTTATACAGAAGCTTCTTGTGGCCAAGTCTAGGTGATACTTTTCCTTTACAAGTACTTTCTCTTTGTGCTATATGTATTTATGTACTTGTGGGGATTTTTCTTTTGTTAGGGACCAGCAATCAAGACATGAAGTCTGAGGGTTAGGTTAGGTGTGTGTGAGGGAGTTTTGACGAGTTGTTTGCCTACTGTAAAGATATTACCAAGCATTTTGAGAACCATTTTAAAAGGCAGTCCTAACGGTCTTATTTTGCTACCTTGCTAAGCATATATTTTTAGGAGCTTTTATTAAGAGAAGCCTCCCAAAATAAAAATATGAGAAAATTTTAAATATACTTAAAATATAAAAATACAAAGGCATGTAAAAAGGGGTCCTAATCCCTCAAATAGAAAAGGAAAAAAAAATCTTAAGAGCAATTAATCATCACCGTGCGAAGGCCTGGTAGGTTCCTAGGGATGAGAAACTCGCGGGCCGATGCCTTGTCTTCCTAGGGGTGGTATCTAGCTAGAAAAAATACTAAGGAAGGTTGGAGAAAAAATAAAAGTGAGTGGAGGAAAAAAAGATTTAAGTATTGCCTCATGAGGGCTTGGAGGTTCTTGGGTACCGAGTCAAGACAACTTGAGGAGGCTGATGCTCTATTCTCCTTGGGTTACTACACTCATCTCCCTCCTTTTTACACATTGAGTATAAAAACTCAAAGGAAAAATACCATAAAATAAAAATATATTCTTACCAAGCTATAAGAGTCCTCGCCTAGTAGGAGTTCCAGGTCTAGTTGCCCTAAGTTGGGTAGGTAGTTTAGAGCACTACCTAGGATGACTTCTTTGATGGCTCTCAGATTATGGTAGATCTATCCTTGTGGTTTTATGCCTTGATCTTGTTAGGGGGTAGGGTGAGAGTTGTATTTGTGCCTTGTTGTGTATTTTGTTTTATGGCACCTTGATGCTTTTTATGATTGTTGTTTGTGCATATCAGTTCAAGGATTTGGTAGGTTGAGTCGCCCTATCCCATGGTCGACAATGAGAAAAGAATTTAAATGCCCAAGACATGTTAGAAAAGAGTAGAATGATGCAAGTTTAAAGCAAAATTTAAAGCCTAGCGGAAGCAGAAGATGTGGATTCGACAATTTTAAGTGACCATGAAAGACGTGAATGCAAATTTCAAACTTTGAGGTGATTTGTCCAAGTACCGGATCAAAAGTAGGACAAGTTTCTGGTTGTTCAGGACCTCAAGCTAGATGCACATGATTTTTCAAATCGAGGAATTGATCGTTAGATGAGAAAGAAGCTAGGATTTGGGCACCTAGAAGGTCAAAATTGGACCACAATTGAGTTGGGCATGGCCCAAATTTAAAAATTTTCAATTAAGGGGGGGCATTTTTGAAATGGTGGCCTATTGAAAAACGATGCCCCTCCTTCACATCGATTTGTAGGAGAGGAGGGATTTTGGGCTAAGAAGAAGTCATGAAACTGATCAATGCCATGTATTCTTCAATTCTTTCGCTTCCAATCACCACCTTCCTTGTGTGTAAAATGGCTGCTTGAATGAGAAGATCAAAATTCAGTTTGGAGGAGTGTTAGCGATTGCTAGTGAGCATCAGTGGCCTTCCAAATACGAGATACATATGAGAAAGCGTGATTTTATGAGTAAGTGATAAATTTTATCACTTTATGATAGATCTTGGTTGCAAATGGTTGCAAATGATTGCTTTTTATTGTTAATGATCCATTTTATGAGAAATATTAAGAAAATCAACAAGAATTAGTCATCTATTGGTTTTTCCATAAACAGGCAAAACTTGCAAAATTGAGATTGTAGGACAAATCATGGATTTTTGGGGGTTTTGATGTGTTAATGGTGTTCCCATGGAATGAGGAAGTCTAATCAAGTCACATCATAAAATCATGAAATATAAGTATTTATTGATAAATAAATAGAAAAATAGAGAGAAATAGAAAAAAAAGATTTTTTACTCTCTTAAAATCTGACAGAGGACATGATAAAGATGTTGTGAAGTTAATAATAACTTTTTTGATATTTTCATTAGTCTTCTTAATATTTCTTTTTAGTTCATTCGCATTTCTTGGTGAGCTTCTTTCTCAGCTCATTCACCTTTCTCATTGAGCTTATTTCTTTGTGAATTCAATCTAAGTATGTCATCCAAAAGGTGCCCTTCTTGTTTAATAAACTCCTGCACCATCTATAGCCAAGGAGCTGACGGTGGAAATTGGGAGCCCAAAACCTTTTGCATAAATGATTGGGTTACCATGATGCCCTCTTGTAAGGGCTCTCACAAGGTGAAAACAAGATTAAGAGAGAATATAAAACATCACTGGAAGGGACGTATCATTTCTTTCAAAATTACGCATGAAAGGTGCTTTTTCAAAGTGTAACATGTTTACATTGCCAAAGATATGCACTTGCCTCCAAACGAACATGTTTACCACAGACACATTGTAAGTCTTAAGTGTTGAGATATCGAGCTCCACTCGTGATATGCCAGGGTGACCGCTGTGCATTTATGTCACCGACTTGTCAGTTGCAGATGCGGTTGGTACACCGCCCATGAATAATAGCTACATGACAACTATCCTTATCTACTCTAGTTTGTGGCTCAGTTAGTATGCCACCTTAGTTAGTTGAGTTTGGTTTGAGACCCATATATAGGGTTCTTCTATTTCTATGTACTAGAGTTCTTTTGTCTTACACAACTAAGAAGAGGAAAATTGTTTTCAGCCTCCACCTTTGTGTGTATTCCCCCATTGTGCAAGCAAGAAAGCTACAAGTGAGACTCCTTCCTTCTCTCCCATAATCTTGACATGGTATCAGAGCCTTGTTCATGGTAAAGAGCTCAAGAAAGCAAACCAAGTTCGCAGTGTTCTGGTAAAGGAGCAGTGTTGCTTTCATTTTCTGTTTTGGGAGCAGATCTCTGCAGGTAGCACAGCCGGAAATTGCAAGAGTGCATTGTCTCAGGTTGAGACGCCCTTCACGATGAAGCAAGAGGGCAGTGTATGTTGCGGGACAGGGCTTTAGCCCTGGGTGACCCTGTTTTTTTGATTTGAGGCCATTTCGGGGCCTGTTTTGGAGGCGGAAGTTTTCTGCACGCACTCAGGAAAAGACCCTATTTTATGCTGTGCGACCACTGTTCTACAGTTCGGTGAAAAGTTACTATAGAAATTGCATTGTATGCTTGTGCGCAGAGACATTGGGAGTTACAGAATCATCCTTGTTGCCTGTTGATGCAAAATCGTCACTTGGAAGTGACTGTGTGGTCAAATACCACTTTCGTCAGTTTTACAGATTTGCCCTTGTGAGGCTGAAGCTGTGTTCTTTGCAGTGACAAATTTTTTTGCATTGTTCTGTAATGGCGTCTGATTCTCTTTCACAGATTGTCACTGAAAAGCTTGACAAGAACAACTTCCAAGCATGGAAGTTTAGAATGACGAATTTCCTTATGGGAAAAGGATATTGGGAATTTGTTGCAGGAAATGAAGAAGAACCAGTTCTTCCTGATGTTCCCAATCAACAGCAAATGCAGGCATTTAAAGCATGGCATGAGAGAGCTAGGAAAGTTATGTACTGGTTGTCTATCAGTATTTCAGACTCTATGATTATGCATATTCAGGATGCAAGTACGCCAAAGGAGGCATGGGATACTTTGTCAAAAATGTATAGCATAAATACGCAAGCCAGGAAAATGCAGCTCAAGCAAGAGTTGCATAATGTGCAAAGAGAAAGTATGAGCATCAATGACTACCACATGAAGGTGAAGAAGATTGCAGATGCACTTGCTTCCATTGGTTCACCAGTGGAAGATGATGATTTAGTTTCTGTGACCTTGAATGGTCTAGGAAAGGATTATGCACAGATCCGAACATCCATTTCCGTCCGTGAAAGATTTCCTGATTTTGAGGAGTTGATTGCTCTTCTAATTTCTGAGGAGCAGAGAAATGGTGGTGCATCTTCTTCAGGAGGAACTTCAAAAGAAGCTGTCTTTTACTCAAATGCTGGAAGAGGTAGAGGCAGAGGTAGAGCAGACCGATCTGGAGGCCGTGGTAGAAATCAGAATATGCAGCAAACTCAAGAAAACCATTCCTATGGAGGAGTACGTGGTAACTCTAGAGGCAGGGAGAGCCAAAGAGGTCGTGGTGGATGGCAAAGAGGCCAAAATGCAAACAGCAATGTTGAATGCTACTACTGTGATAAAATGGGTCATATGGCTAAGGACTGCTATAAAAAGCAGAATGACATCATGAATGGTAAATTGCAACAAGGGAATTATGCATCTTCTAGTAGACAGGGTGATGACAGAAATGAGCATTTGTTTATGGTGCAGCACATGAATAATTCTGTGACAAGTGTAGAAGAAAGCAACGATGTATGGTATGTTGACTCAGGTGCATCAAATCACATGATAGGTCATGCAGAATGGATGGAGGATGCAAGGAAAATGGAAAAACCAGGATTTGTGGAGACTGGTGATGATACTGCACATCCTATTGTGCAGATTGGAAAATTTCCTTTGTCTATGCAGGATGGGAAAAAAAATTACGTGTCCGATGTATTTCATGTCCCGAATATCACCAAGAATCTAGTTTCTGTTGGTCAAATGGTCGAACAGGGCTTGCAGGTCAGATTTAATCCTCATGGATGCTTTGTTGAGGATATGAAAAATAAAGGTCGCTTGATAGCAAAAGGAAAGAAGAAGGGAAGAATGTTTACATTGGATGCAGACATGTCTGAATTGAGTGCAGCAATGTTTGCACATGGGACCGGTGTAGTTGCAGATATTGATATCTGGCATAAACGCATTGGTCATGTTAATGTACAGCGACTTAAATCAATGCAGGCCCAAAATATTGTTGCAGGATTGCCTAAATTCAAGGTTGCAGAAATGCATAAGGTATGTGAAGCTTGCCAATTTGGAAAACAGGCAAGGAAACCATTTCCTAGACATGTTCAAGAGAGTAAGAAGCCATTGGAATTAATCCACTCTGATGTGTGGACTACTAAAGCTGCATCTCTTGGAGGCTGTCATTATTTTGTCACTCTTATTGATGACTATAGCAGAAAAGTTTGGGTGTATTTTATGAAAAAGAAAAGTGAAGTTTTTGGGCATTTCAAAACTCTTAAAGCTATGGTTGAAAAAGAAACATGCCTGCAAATAAAATGCCTAAGGTCAGATGGAGGGGGAGAGTACCTCTCAAATGAGTTTGCAAGGTTCCTGCAGGAGCATGGCATAAAGCAGCAATATTCATGCAGTCATACCCCACAACAAAATGGAATTGCAGAAAGGAAAAATAGGCATATTGGAGAGGTATCTTGTGCCATGCTCAACGAAAAAGACTTGCCAGATTTTTACTGGGCTGAAGCAGTTGCTACAGCAGTCTATATAATGAACAGGACTCCCACTGCAGCAATACATGGGATGACTCCAGAGGAGAGGTATACTGGTAGGAAACCAGATATTTCTCATTTGAAAATTTTTGGTTGCATTGTCTATGTACATGTGCCAGATGAATTGAGATCCAAGTTGGATCCAAAAGATGAGAAGTGCATCTTTATTGGTTACTCTCTGCAGCAAAAAGGGTATAGATGCTATAACCCTTCTACTCGTAAGTTTACACTGAGCAGAGATGTTGTTTTAGATGAGATGAGTAGTTGGTATAAACCAGTAGATGTGATTGATGATGTAGATGCACAAAATGGTAATGCTGCACAAAATTCACAGCAGTAGTCACATAATATTAGTGGACCTGGAGCGTCCTCTAGCAGTGGTTCGCATTCTTCGCCATGGACAGGCAGATTGAGATCAGGAGAATCTTCTCAAAGCAATGCAGATAGTGGTATTCAGGTATCACGAAAAGGAAAAGAGAAGGTAGATCAGCCCATGTTTGATGTGAATGCAGGTCACTCTTATGTGGATGGTGAATCCAGTGGCTCAGAACAGAGCATTGATGATGAGTTGGGTATTCCTTCTATTGTTACACCTGGAGTAAGGAAGACTAGGGATATTTTGAGAGCACCTGGGAGTGAACCTACTTTGCGCAGGTCTACCAGAGCTAGGTATCCTATGGATAGGCTGAAATATGATGGATTTACAGCCATTCACTGTGCATATATGGTCAAAGTGATACAGGAACCAGAACCCACTTCTTTTGAGCAAGCCATGGGAAAAGAAAAATGGGAGAAAGCCATGGATGAAGAAATGGATGCCTTGGAAGCAAATGCTACATGGGAATTGGTACCTTTGCCTAAAGGTAAGAATGCAATTGGCTGTAAGTGGGTTTATAAGGTGAAGCACAATGTAGATGGTTCTGTGAACAGATACAAGGCAAGATTAGTAGTCAAGGGGTATGCACAAACATATGGCATTGATTATGAAGAAACATTCAGTCCAGTTGCAAGAATGGAAACGGTAAGAGCAGTCATTGCTATGGCTGCATCAAAGGAATGGTCTTTACATCAGATGGATGTAAAGAATGCCTTCTTGCATGGTGATTTGCAAGAAGAGGTATATATGGAGCAGCCACCAGGTTATGTGCATGCTGTTCATCCTGAGTTTGTTTGCAGGTTGAAGAAAGCATTGTATGGCTTGAAGCAAGCACCTAGAGCATGGTCTGACAAGATAGGACAGTATCTTGTCACTATTGGCTTTCAGATTTCCAAGGCAGATTTCTCACTTTATGTGAGAAAAACAGAGAAAGGTATTATGCTACTTGTCATTTATGTTGATGATTTGATTATGACAAGTGACAGTGATGAAGATATCCTTCATGTGAAAATGCTATTGAAGCAAAAGTTTGAGATGAAGGATTTGGGAGAGCTACGTTATTTCTTGGGCATTGAGGTGATTAGATCACCAAGTGGGATACAGCTCTTGCAGAGGCAGTATGGATTGGACATGCTGTCCAAATATGGGATGACAGGCTGTAAGCCTATTTCAGTTCCTTTGGAGCAGAATGTGAAGCTGAGCGCAGATGCAGGTGAGCTTTTGGAAGACCCTACTATGTACAGACGCATAGTAGGAAGTTTGATTTATATGACTATTACCAGGCCAGATTTGAGCTATGCTGTTGGATTGGTAAGTCAGTTTATGCAGGCTCCAAGGAAACCGCATTTGGATGCGGCTAGACGCATACTCAAGTATGTGAAGTCCACATTGCAGTATGGACTATTTTATGAGATTGGGGTTCAGATACAGTTGCATGGATACACTGATGCTGATTGGGCTGGTAGTATTTCTGATAGACGATCTACCAGTGGATATGTGTTCTCTTTTGGGAGTGCTACAGTCACTTGGAGCAGCAAGAAACAACCTACAGTTGCCTTGTCGAACACATAGGCTGAGTACAGGGGTGCAGCAATGGCTGCTTGTGAGGTAGCTTGGTTGCATAAGCTACTTTATGATATGCATCAGCCTACAGATGGGCCAGTTGTCGTTTATTGTGACAACATGAGCAGTATACACTTGGCAAATAACCCAGTCTATCATGCTAGAACAAAGCACATTGAGGTGCATTATCACTATGTGCGGGAGAGGGTTTTACTAGGTCTTATTGATCTAGTTTATGTCAGCACAGAGGATCAGGTAGCTGACATATTTACGAAGGTATTGGGTGCAGAGAAGCTGCGCAAGTTCAGAGACCTGCTTGGTGTGCAGGAATTGGGATTGAGCTCGAGGGGGAGTGTTGAGATATCGAGCTCCACTCATGATATGCCAGGGTGACCGTTGTGCATTTATGTCACTGACTTGTCAGTTGCAGATGCGGTTGGTACACTGCCCATGAATAATAGCTACATGACAGCTATCCTTATCTACTCTAGTTCGTGGCTCAGTTAGTATGCCACCTTAGTTAGTTGAGTTTGGTTTGAGACCCATATATAGGGTTCTTCTATTTCTATGTACTAGAGTTCTTTTGGCTTACACAACTAAGAAGAGGAAAATTGTTTTCAGCCTCCATCTTTGTGTGTATTCCCCCATTGTGCAAGCAAGAAAGCTACAAGTGAGACTCCTTCCTTCTCTCCCATAATCTTGACATTAAGTTGATAACATATGTGATATTTTTTCATTTCAGCAAGTACTAATATCGAATTCCTGGTTGTAGATATATTTCCATCAACAAGTACTGAATGGCAACCTGTGGAGAGCTTGAGTGGAACTTTCAATGCGATTCATAAGGCATTTGCAGACATTATCTAGAGGATACATGATATAGACATATTGAGGATTTTCCATTGCCAAGTCTCTCATCTCTAATTTGGGAGGTTCTTGATAAGGTAATGATGCATAGTTTTAAATTCAAAATATGTTAAGATATTCAAAAGTCCATGATAGCTAGAAGGATCTCAAGAATATGCCTATCATGGTTTATAACCTTACATATCTTTGTGAGATGCTTCAAAATAGCAAATTTACAAAGAAAAAAGGTATCTTGGCTAAGTAGAAATTTTGTAGAAGTGAAAATAGACAATATTATAAGAAGGCTTTGGCAATCTAAAGATGTTGATCATAATGGCGAAACCATGAGGTGTATTGTATCCCCCCAATCCTTGTCTTTGTGTTATAATATTGCACAACAAACTCTTATTTTGGGCTTTGATTATAGAAGATACAAACTTAAACTAGGCATTTCGATTCCATTGGATTCTGATACATATTGCATGTCCTACAAACTTAAGGTGCAAGTTATAACACATGAAGAAGAAAATAAGGTAAATATCACTTCTAATTGGAGTTGTAAAGATGTAAGGGATACCTTGTAGCTACTAGATAGTACATCCCCTAAATATAAGTTCAAAGTAAATGGTAAAACAATTGGGAAAAGAGGTGAACATTATTTCTCTTGTATGAGTTGCTTGCCTTCCACAATTGTAAGCTTTGAGCCATAAATACGAAAACATTGATTACATTTAAGTATGATAAAAATCTTTTCATTGAATCAAGAGTTACAAAATTGAAATGAAAATATACAAGTATGCAAAATAACAATAAAGATTCCTTCTTGTTTCCATTTGCATCTATTTGTCTTCATTTAGCTTTGTAACTTCTTCATCACTTTCTGCAAATATATCTAATCTCCTTACGACGACTTTTTTCTTTGGTTGTTGGAAGAATTTGACTTGGAAAGGGGGCCTCTTCTCTTCAAGCTGATGAGGAGATGAATGAGAAAGTGTTGGAATTTGTTTCTTTTTGGAGTTTACCTTACTAGTCTTTCCATATGACTCGCCCTTCGCCTTACCATTACTCTTCATTGAAGATTTTTGTGGAGGGGAGTTGGGGTCGACTGGCATGATGCAGATTGTCATATAGATAGCATGAGCAAAGTCTTCATTGACGGCAAACAATTTGTGTTTCTCCATGATGTGGAGAAACTTTTTGAAGGAAAGGAGAATGAGGCATTGCCTTTGTTGGCAATCACCAATGACTTCCCCTCATGTCTGATGATTTGCCTATGGAGTATAATAACTCGAAGCTAGAAGACATAGATAGTGCACTCATAGCTCTTGGAGATGTTGTAGACTTGGCAGAGCATGCCATAGTTGGTGCCCAAGGTTGCTACCAAAGGCCAAGAAGGGATGGAAGCAAGCCCATGAGAAAATCAAGCTCTTCAAGATGGCCTAAAATTTATATTGAGCTTTAAGATTCTAAGCATATTTCTATAAAGAAAAGTCCCTTTGTACTTTGCACTATAATATAGATATATTTTTCTTGCAATCAATCTCTCAAGCATATTGTCTATTTTTTAGCATTCAACTATAATAAGATTGAAGGATTTTAAGAACTGACATTACTTGATACTAGTTCACATGAGAAGGTGTAGGACAACCAATAGGCTTAACATCTTGTAGATGAAACCACTCAAGGACCTTATGAATATACTCCTATGATAAGTAAAGGAGCCCCTTAAAGTGATTGCACGTAATGTACATCCTAAATATCCCTATGAATGCATAAAATCATCAAACTTGTGGTACCATTTCCTAGGTGCCTACTTAAGTTCATAAAGGCTCTTCCTCATTTTGCACACAAGGTGGCGCCCTGTGAGGTTCTACAAAGCCCTTAGGCTACTCCATGTAAATTTCATAATGCAAGTATCCATAAAGAAAAACCATCTAGACATCCATCTGATAAAGATCCAGGTCAAGCTGGAAACCAAAGCTAGTACAAAATGTAGGGTAGTCATCTTCACAACAGGAGAAAAGACTTCATGAAGGTCCACACCATGCTCTTGCTTGAAACCCTTAGCAACCAATTTGACCTTGTATGTCGGCTTGGGGCATCCAGTTATACTTTTCAACTTGTACATCCACTTACATGGCAAAGCACGCTTTTCACTAGGCAAAAGAACCAAATCTCACGTATGATTTTTTGTAGTGAGTTATACTATGACTATAAGGCCCTCTCCTAAGAGTGACTATCATCTCTATGCATAGAGGGCTCACTAGCATCTGTCACCATAACATAATCCATAGAGGGCTCAAAATATAGAGGGATGTCATCTATCTCTAGTAGACCACCTCAAAATAGATTGGGAACCTGTGGATATCCTATGGACCATTAGGGATATAGGTCATTGGAGTATCAGCCACCCACCACTATTGCAAGCTGTCTAATTGGCTATGCAATAGTAGGAGACTCCTCTTGAAATATCACCCTACATACCTCAATGACATGTTGAGGTTGATCATGCATTTTCTCCTCATGGAAAACAACATCATGGCTAAGGATAACCTTTCAAGCTTGTGGATCCCATATGTGATATTCCATCTCATCTACATCTCCATAACCATGAAAGATACATTTCCTAGACTTAGGATCCAACTTACTACACTTTTCCTTGGGAACATGGCACAAAGTCTCACGACCAAATATACACAAGTGAGCACACGAGGGAGATTTTCCAAACCATACATTCTCTACAACCACATGATAGTCAAGACCAATATATGGAGACTGATTTATCAAGTGTATAGAAGTAGCAACTGCCTTAGCCCAAATATATTGTGGTAAGCCTACTTGGATAAGCATACTATGAATTTGCTCCTTAATTGTCCTATTCATGTACTCAACCATACTATTCTGGGGTCGGATGTATGGGGCAGTCAACTAACGCTTGATATCCCTCTCGTTACAAAGATGCTTAAAGGCTATAGAGACATACTCACTCCCATTATCTCACCTTAGGCATTTTAGTCTATGCCCAACCTAGCTTTTAACTAAAGCAAGCCAATGCTGAAATTAGCAAAGACTTCCAATTTTTGCTTAATAGTATATTCCCAGACCTTATGCATATAGTCATCAATGAAGGTAACAAAATACTTTACACCACCTAAAGACTTGTAGGACATGGGACCACATACATCCGAATGAACAAGAGCTAATGGCTCACCCATGCATGTCATACCAGACTTTTTATGTATATTACATGTTTGCTTGCCATATAAACAATGATCATAATACTCAAAGAACTTATAGTCAAGGGGAAGAAGGTACTACAAATAGGTAAGCATTTTCATTTTCATTCCTTTCAAGGGCATATGCCCAAGGCAACAATGCCAAAGAGATACATGTGGAATTGCATCCACTACCAAAGCATGGTCAATTGACCTAGACACAAGCAAGGGATAGAGAGTATTGGACTTGGCACCACATGCAATGGCAAGATTCCCACAAGATATCTTCCATGAGGAATCAATGAAAGAAACTACATAACATGCATAATCTAGAGTGCCAGTAGATGACGTACATCATGAAGAGTAAACATGCAACTTGAACAAAACTACAGCTAGTGGACATAAATCTCATTACCCAAACAACTGGATCTAGTCAAACTATAATAGGAGTGAAACCACTCTCTATGAGGGATCACATGAAAGCTGCATCTCACAAACCATTGATACAACTCCCTAGACATGAGGGCCTCAATCCTTATGCTTGTGCACATGGAGTGCCCACTAGGAGTGAGTGAATAGTCTCTTTAATGATCTAGTAGGGCATTGCACCTAGCTAAGGACATAGCTTAGTCCCCAAGTCATTACTACACATGCCTTACATCCTAGGACACATTATGTTTTTTGTGATGCACATGAGTACCATCATTCAAACAAGTAAATCATGAATCCATGTCCTCCACTCTCTACCTTAGCCAAAGTGAACCACTACATCTAGTCATAACACTTTTGCTATGAGGAAGTCCTCGTAGCAGTCAAGATAGGTTCATGCAACTCCCCATTGCTAAGATTTTGGATTAGAAATCTGCATGTCAAAATAGTCAATTTGGGTACCTAATGAGGGGTCCCTATAATTCTACTAGAAACCCATATTTCTATCATAAAAAGAAAAGGCCAAGGACATTTGACAAGCCCAGAATTGGTGCAATACTTTACATGACCAAACCTTGCGAGCATTGATAGACGATTGGTGAAGAAGTGATGCCAAAAGTAGGAACGACAAATCCTTGCAATAATCACCAAACATACAAAACTAACACGTAACTTTAGAGGGGTTAAAAATTTGAGTAAATGGAAACTTCAACTTCTTAAAGTCATTTAAGGGTTGGCGTTAAGTCCCTAAGTTGATGGTATGTGTTTCTAGGTGCTAATGCTTGTATGTGAATTACACAAAAATTGATTGAAAAGTACAAACACTTTTTTGTTACAAAATGTGCATCATATCCACTCATTGTTTGAGAGAAACAAAGAGCATAGTCGTGCACTACACACTAACATTCTCACTAGGGAAAAATAATTGTTTGACATAACACCCGACTGCATAACTAAATCAAAAGTGGATAAAAAGGGAGAGATCAAAAGATTACCTATGAAGGTTGTCCTGCAAGGAGAGCATTTGCTCGAGGTGTTGTGCCAAACACACACTGTATACACAAGAGGAAGTTCACTCAAGAACACAAGAAGAGAGATGGAGGCCTACACATTTTCTTAATGATTTCTTCTTCTTCTTCCACACACAAATACAATGTACACAAAGTATGGATAAGATACAACATAAAGGAAAGTGGCCTACTAAGTCAAATAGTGCATAACAAACTACACTAATCAATTGGTGTTATATCTTTGCTAGCTGTAGGTAGGTGTAATAAACTAAATATAATAAGTGATATGTCAGTGGACATGTGAGTATCATAACGACCACCAATGTGCTAAGTTTAGACGTGCAGACCCATCTAGCCAGGTGGTCCATCATCAATGTTTGCACATGTTGAGCTTGCCATCTCAACACTAACCACATACTATTGGACACCTACATGTGTATATGCATCGGTTCTACTTCAAGCTAGCATAATTGGAAAAAAAAAATCCTTGGGGTGATGAGATTATGTTTTATAGTGATCAATCTCTATCCTCACCTAGTATGAGAATATGTGTGGATATGACTAATTCCATATCATACTTCATGAGAGAGGTGCATCTACATGTATATTGGGTGGATTGAAAAAACCATCAAGGAACACATCAAGAAGATGTTGTTGATAGAAATCAGCCTTTGAGGCTCATAAAATGTGACCCATGTCATGGCCATGTGTAGCTATCTATCTTGATAATCATATTGACCTCGCTCCAATTGAGCTCTAAGAGAAGGGATTGTAGCCTATAATATAAAGGTAGGAGGTGTGTAGATAAACAATATGACAAACACATAGAAACACAAATTTCACAACAATAATAGAATATTATAAAATGTTGAATGAGAATGAGTGAATAAGAATATGAACATTGCATCTCAAGGAATGAGATCAAGGTGATTGAGAATAGTCTTGGAGTGTCTTGTACTTGTGGCACATCCTAAAGTGCGACAATAGCAGTCCTCTAGAGCTTGCAACCAACAAATGTAGGTCTCATTTCCCATAATATAGGTACACATCATATCAATGATGTTATAGTAGGTCATGTAGCTTTAATGATGATAGCAATAACTAGGGCCCAATAGATCAGCAAAATGCACTAATAGGAGAACTCTAGGTAGGTTAATGATGTAGTAGTGTAGGAACTCTAGCTAAGAAATATAGTAGTAGTGCCTTTGTGATGACATGGAAAGGTGGGTAGTAAGCAAATTAGCTCTCTCTAATCATGGGGAAATGTCCTTTAGCTGTGTGGTAGTAGGTAATATAGGCAACAATAGCTCAAATATGTAGTATGGGTAGCAATGTGAGGAGATATGGTTGAGGGTAATTATGATGGCTAATTGAAACTAGATTGAAGATGACCATAGCTAACATTATTTATAGAGGCGTTTGGTGTATTTTTTCTACTTTTCAAACATGAATGCATTTATCTTTAATCATCAACATTACTCTCTTTTTGGGGTTATTTTAACAATACATAATTGGGGATTAATACACTATAATTTAGTATGAATAAAATTTTTAATTTAAGTGACTCAAAAATGTGGTTGTGAGAGGATGTGTTTGCATAAAATTGAGATATGTGGCAGATAACTTATTAATAAATAAAGTTTATTAAATCATCATCCAAATTTTGTGGGCTAGTTTGGGCAGATTCAACAAGTAAGCACCAATGCTCTACCACCTTGACTATCAAGTCCTCCCTCTTAGTAAGCTTACACTCTTGGAGATAATAATCAAGTTTGATATGTAGGAAACAATGGCAAGCAACATAACATTGACTAGTTGTGTCATGTGGCACCACCAAAGTGTGTAACAAATGCTTGAAGCAATAAGCATTCCGTGGGTCTTGGCGGATGAGCGTGAGCTCCCACTACATTCTACAACATACTTTATATCTACTCAATGATGGATAGAGTGAATCCAAACTAAATTCTCAAAATGTAATTTTACTTTCTTCTCTATTTTCCATACATTTAGGAGAAAGAAAGTGGAAGATAATGTCGATTTCTCTTCTCTTGAAAGGCTTCAATGTTGCTCACTCACTTTAAGCATCAAAATCCATTTTTGATCATCCAAAGTCCAAATGGTTTCAATCATTTCCAACCATTAATGACTATCCAAATTAATGGAAAATTGGCATATTTCAATCCCAAATCGAGTCTCATGTCTTAAGCACTTGCTTGACTCAGATCTCTGGATCTTGGCTATGAGAATAAAATCTCTATAAATGTATAGATAGAAAGTATCAATGTCAAAGAAGAAGCTTGAATCCTCACCTTTTGTGACAAGCTTTCACTCCTCGTTCCACGTATGAGCTCACAGACAATAAGCTTCAATATCGAAGAAGATATTTGAATACTCGACCTTCGTAAGATAAAGTTTCACTCCTTGCACTCCTCACTCCAAGCATGAGATTCCATGAGTTTGTTATGTTTCTCATATTATACATATTTGACATAAAACAGAAACATATATTTATTTGATATTCATTAGCTAGGGTGAGTCTAAACAAAATCTTGCATAAAGCATAATAAAAGAGACACTTTTCAATTTACATTACTAAGATACGTTTGAATTTTCATTACTCCAAATCTAGGCATACCTCATCAAGTTTTATAATTGGCATGTTTAAACATGATACTATGGGCAAGAAGACAACAATTTCTTTATTCTTATCCTCTTTAGAGGATCTCAATCTAAACACTTTTTGATAGAAAATTTAAGCTTTCTTAAAAATATGGGTTTGTGTTAGGGCTAGGAGGTGTTGGAGGTTAAAAGCCCCCTATGTTTTCTTATACTTACCACCCCGCACACATGTACACTATAGCAGCCAATGGCCATGCATCGCTATCGCTTTATTTTTTATTCTTTACATGATAATAGAATAAGGAAATGTAGGTTATGGATTGTGACCATTAGAGTTCCCATATATTGCCTTGCTCTCTCTTGCTGGAACCTCCATAGCTCTTGCTTGCACTTGTGCTGTCACTCCTGCTCCACCTTTCAATTGGTATCAAAGCGGCATTTGGTGCTCATGGAATCTCATGCTTGGAGTGAGGAGTGCAAGGAGTGAAACTTTATCTTACGAAGGTCGAGTATTCAAATATCTTCTTCGATATTGAAGCTTATTGTCTGTGAGCTCATACGTGGAACGAGGAGTGAAAGCTTGTCACAAAAGGTGAGGATTCAAGCTTCTTCTTTGACATTGATACTTTCTATCTATACATTTATAGATATTTTATTCTCATTGTTTCCTACATATCAAACTCGTGGAATCTCATGCTTGGAGTGAGGAGTGCAAGGAGTGAAACTTTATCTTACGAAGGTCGAGTATTCAAATATCTTCTTCGATATTGAAGCTTATTGTCTGTAAGCTCATACGTGGAACGAGGAGTGAAAGCTTGTCACAAAAGGTGAGGATTCAAGCTTCTTCTTTGACATTGATACTTTCTATCTATACATTTATAGAGATTTTATTCTCATAGCCAAGATCCAGAGATCTGAGTCAAGCAAGTGCTTAAGACATGAGGCTCGATTTGGGATTGAAATATGCCAATTTTCCATTAATTTGGATAGTCATTAATGGTTGGAAATGATTGAAACCATTTGGACTTTGGATGATCAAAAATGGATTTTGATGCTTAAAGTGAGTGAGCAACATTGAAGCCTTTCAAGAGAAGAGAAATCGACATTATCTTCCACTTTCTTTCTCCTAAATGTATGGAAAATAGAGAAGAAAGTAAAATTACATTTTGAGAATTTAGTTTGGATTCACTCTATCCATCATTGAGTAGATATAAAGTATGTTGTAGAATGTAGTGGGAGCTCACGCTCATCCGCCAAGACCCACGGAATGTTGCCCCAAGGAAGGTGTGTGGCTGGTGTGAGGTGCATGTGTTAAAAAGGCATAGGATGTTCAGCTACTACAAAAGGTGCATTATGACTAAGCTTCTCTTTCACCTCATGAAAAGGCCCCAAGAATCAAATGCACTAATTGTACTAGAGTGGTCCCATAAGCAAAAATCTAAAATTTGCTTTGGTTCCATCTATATAAATAGAAATTGTGCTAGGTCATTAATATCCCATATGATTTTTCATCCTTGGTCTCTCCACCTTGCATATAACCTTCAACTATTTTCATGACCTCATGGAGACTCTCGCACAAATACAAAAAAAGAAAAAGAAAAAGGAAGTTCAAAGTGGTTTACATTGTCTTGCTATGTCTTGGTAGCCACTAGGCGGCCAATGTGCACCCTTTGTTGAATACGTTGGCCTCTTTGGGGTATCCCTTTAGGCTCCCTAAGGAAGAAAACCATTTCCTCTATAGTCTTGGTAAGTTCTTTGGTAGCTAGCGAGCACACATTGATGAATGCTTTTGCTACTTTGGGGCAAGATCTCTCAAATTAGAGGGGTGAGCTTTGCTTGGAAATTTCTCTTGGTTCTTATTTTGGGACAACAAGGATGTTAAGATAAAAAGGACGTATTAGTATCAAGCCTTTCATTAAGCTCATTAAATAGCCTAAAACTCAAATGCACTTAGTGTTCTTCAATGTTCCATAAGCAATAAAGAATTTTCTATGTCACTAGCATGCTACATCCTTTTGTATCCCTAGTCTCTCTAGTTTACCCATCATCTTCAACTACTACCATGATCTTCTAAAGGTTGTCCACACACATGCTTTTGGTTCTAGATACTATTGCCATTATTGTAGCCCCTCTTTTAACTATTGTAGTCTCTAATATGTTGAGATTTAAGCTCATCTAGGTCACCGTCATTGACACTAGAGAGATGTAGCTTAGTTGGACTAGACATGTGTGTGCCTTAGTTAAGTTGAATAGATTAACCCTAGTTAGTCAATCATGGTCAGTTGCTAGACTTATCTTTTACATTATGGTTGTAGACTAAGTGTGTAATACATGAATGAATAATGGAAACATGAGAGTACACTTCTCTTTGTTTTAGCTCCATGTCTTTGTCTATCTTTCTCCTCCTCTCTTTTGACATGATATCAAAGTAGGTTAACTCGACCTTGCAATGCACAGGAGATCCACTTAAAGGAGTTGGAATGTAAAGACTTGTGAGTGGTATATAGAAGTGAAGACATGTCCTCCTGGAGTGCTAATAGCCATAGCTCAAGATCTAGGTATGTTCTGTTCAAGATCTACATAGTGAACAAAGCCTATTGAGGCTTGCAAAGAGGGATTGTTAGCTTGCATTGGAGCTTGGGAAGCACTCATTTGAGGCTAGCATAAGAAGTAGAGATGAAATGTGAATCTAGACTAAAGGAACCTCTTTTGACATGGTATCAGAGTAGGCTAACTCGACCTTGCAGTAGTGCACGGGGGCTCCACTTGAAGGAGTTGGAATGTAAAGACCTATGAGTGGTCTACAGAAGTGAAGACCTCTTATGGAGTGCCGGTAGCCATAGCTCAAGATGTAGGTATGTTTTGTTGAAGATCTACATAGTGAACAAAGCCTATTGAGGCTTGTAAAAAGGGATTGTTAGCTTGCATTGGAGCTTGGGAAGCACTCATTTGAGGCTAGCATAAGAAGTAGAAATGAAATGTGGATCTGGACTAAAGGCACCTCTTTGGAATGCTTATTGAAGCATCATTGTGAGGAGTGTTGTGTTGAAGAGTAATTTCATATGATGTATGTTAAAGTATCACTTGGAGCCATTTAATCATTGTGATGTACTTGTTGATGACCATGGCGAGATCTGGAACTCCCTTATAGTCAGCGTGATGATCTGCCCAAAATTGTGCCCACATTTAGTGGTTGATTGGGAGCATCATAGTCCAACAAAGAAGCTATATTGTGTCTTCCAAAACAATGATTATCATGCCTATTTAGTGTTGCTTATCTAGCACTAGGGAGGGCTCAATGTTATTAGCCAAAGAAACTAGCATTCCATCAGTTTGAGGACAGTGTGGCAGGCAAGAGTGTGTCAATTTGTTGCAAACGATGCTCCAACATATTGAGCAAGCTTCTACTTGATTAGTGGATGGTTTAGACATTGAAGATTGAGAAATTATTGATCTAGGCATCATCATTGATTGATTGAGCATCTTGAGAAGTTTCTTGGCTTCAGTTATATGCAGCACACAACATACATAGTGTTTTTTTTTAAATTTGGATAGCATGTATTACATTGCAAAACACTCATTAGAGTTTATACAGATGTCTAGTGATGCCACCATGGTGATTAGTAATTTTCAAAGGCTTTAGGAATTGTTTTGAGAATTTTTTGCTCATATTAGAGTGGAATTATTGTTGGTTATAGTAAGGCATTGGGTGGTTACTATTTGGACAAAGATTTCTCTTCATGCTTGATTGACGTGTATGCAATATATGGTGTTCATAGCAACTCTTATCAACTCTCATATGATGTGGAAACTATTTAAGATGCATTGAAGGGTTGAGAATACTCCACCTACTATAGAGTTTTTCACTACTAGTCACAACAGACTGCTTGCTTGTTAGAAACAATGGGAAAGTTCAGTGTATGTTAGCATCAGTTTCATGCATTCACTAATGTCTATATGGACATAGTTTGATGTTGGGATGTTTTGCATTGCCCTAGGATATTTTTGAGTTGATTTGAGCAGGCATACCATTTACAACAAGTATTTAGTTAGTAGAAGAATTTCTCTTGGACTGCAGGGAGTCAAGGATCTACAAGTTGTATATTGTAGTGAATATATTCTATTGCAGATATGACAAATACTACATGGAGTGACAATATAACACAGATTGTTGGTGAGAAGCTCAAAAATAAGAAATTTTATTTATGGAAGTTCAAGAAGCAAAAAATTTTGATTGACATGAGATCTTGGGATCTATGCACAAGAGATGAGGCTGAACCTAACCTTCCTAAATAGAATCTGATGGTAGAGCAAGTGAGATTGCACAAGTAGTGGACAAAAAGAGTGAGTAAGGTCCTACATTGGTTCTCTTTGTGTATTTTAGATTCCATGGCCATATAGATTACTAATTTTTGCACTGCAAAAGATGCATGGGATATTCTAATGAAAAACTATGGAAATGTTTCTCATGCTTGGAGGATTCAGTTGCAACAATAGTTTAATAACATGACATGGAATGGCATGAGTATTGAGGCATACACTATAGAGAACAAAACTATTGTAGATAAGCTTGCATCCATTCACTCTAAGATCAAAGATGATGACTTGATTGCAATCAAATTGAATGACTTGGGAAAGGAGTATAAGGCATTTGATACATCAATCTCGGTGAGAGTAGATGCCCTTGATTGGGATGAGCTACTTGCCCTATTGTTGCTACATGAGGAAGTCAAAGTTGGTTTGAGAACTAGTTCCAATACCTCTCAGGGCAGAGATATTATACTTTACTCTAGTCAGCAAACTAGAGGTGGTAGAGCTCGTGGATCTTTTTGAGGTCATGGAGATACTCAGAATGCCTATGGACAATAACAATAGAATGCATAGCAAGGTTCTCATTGTCACTAAATTGATTGCTTATTACACATTCTCTATTTAATTGAAGGATGGATTTTAGGCCCCGGAACATGCCTAAAAATAGGAGAAAAATATGCAAATGCGGGGGAAAATGCTCAACCACGAAGGCGGCAGCTCGAGCGAGCACGATTTTAAGCGTCAAGTACTTGACGGGTGCCCGTACGACACTCCGAGAATTTTCATAATTTTTCCGTGTGCGCATGCCAATCAGTGAAGCTGCAGGCCTGTCCGGGATGTTGAGACGAGCTCACAGAAATTTTCAGAACGCAGTTCGGAGTTCGCACGCGAGAGTTGGCCCGAAACCGGCCGGGGTGCCCAAGAGGGGGCCCAAAATTGAAATTTCAAAAGGTGCAAGAGAGGGGGGGTGACCTTTGGCACACCCCCCCCCCCCCCCCCCCCCCCCCCTTCAAAAAATCGTGGATATGGAGGGGGGGCGGCGGCTGAAAACAGCCGCCGAAAAAAACGCGCCCCCCCCCCTCCCCCCCCCCCCCCCCAAATCGATTGCAGGGCTTGCAAAGAAGCCATAGTGATGAACCTCCAGGCCTGGTCAAAGCATCATGCCGAGTGAATCGCCGGTCTCCGCTCCCGCAATGGTGGACTGGTTGGAGAGAGAGAAAATCAGTCTTTCTCTCTCCTCTCTCTCTCTCCTCTTAGCCCCCGTTCGTGCTTGAAGGAATAGGGTGGAGATGGACGGCCGGATGGATGCCGATTCTTGACGGGATGAAAGAGCAATGCAAAACCATTGTAGATTGCTGATTCCAAGCAGAATTCATGGCTGGAAATCAATCGTGGGACGTGCCAAATTTAATGAAAAAACCCGCAAGACACGGTAATAATTGTTTTTACAAAGAAAATGGTCTTTTGATGCAAATTTGGTTGATAAAAATGTGTTCATATGGATTGAGTTTTGAGTATGTCGTGCTTTGAGTTGGTTTCTAGCTGATCATCATTTAAAAATCAGGAAAACATGTGTGGGTTAGCAGAAAATAGGGAACCGAGACACGAAAAACCATAAAAATGAAGGAAAATAGGGTTTTTGGGCTAAAAATGATGCAATAAATTAATCCACACCTACTAAAATTTCTGTTTCTGCTGAAATGAACTAAGGGCCACACCCCACAAACTGGTTTTCATTTTCAGCAATTTAAAAAATACAAGAAAATGAAGAAAATGGCGGGAAAATGATAAAAACACCATGAAAAATGGGGAAAAAATACATTTGGGGCTACGAAAAATATAGAAAAATAGGATTTATGTTTGTTGATGTATAGCAAGGCTGGGGCATGAAGTTATGCTTCAGTTCAGCCTTGTTTATATGTTTTAGTGCGTGTTTCCTTCCTTTCTCCACATAAAATGACAAGGAAACCCTAAAAGAAATGAATGCAATGATGCACTATCAACGGGGAAGGGTAGAGTTGTGGAAAAAATGGTTAAATGCCGCTGAGCATGAGGAATAATTTGCTGATTTTATACGCATCGCATCTAGGACGGAATAATAATGATAAGAATTAACACCTAGTAGCACGAAGATCACTTCGGTGCTAGGTGTTGCAGCGAAGCACAAAGCGGTTAGAAAGAAAAGCATGAAAGAGATGTTTTGCACTTGCACGCTGCTGGTTTTTAAAATGTTTGAGCACTAGGCATCCACCTCTTTGCATGATCATTTAGAGGAAATTAAAAGTATCAGAGTTAGCTCCTGGATATGCATAGCAATTGTTTTCAGTAGGCCTGTGACCCACCGTTGAGAGCGTGAGGTTCCTATGCTGTAGGATAGACGAGGGTTAAAGGGGAAGTCAAGTAAGGACAATGGTACATTCCTGGATACGCTTATTTGGTACCTTGAGCGACGTTTGTGCGAAATGTCTAAATGTTGAGCGACGCATCGAGGGGCCAATCCCCAAGGTGTAGGAGAGTCGCAGAGGGTTGACGGCATTCAGCCGTAGGAGGAACCCCATGTGTATGTGATTCGAGCCTTTTGGCTATGTGGAAGGGACTCCCTCTGAGGAGCAATATTGGGTTAGGATCAGTTGGACTACAACGTATTACAAACGCAATGTTTAGGAAGGCAGAGATTTTGATAGACGCTCCTGGCCGCGAGGCCAAGGGGTTGTCTTGTGCATAGTGACGAGGTCCGGCTAGTGCATGAGCCAGTGCCGGCCCGTTTTGAGGTCCATCAGTGGTGCGTCTGCCGGGAGCCGCTTAAAAGTGGCGGTTCTCGAATCCTGGTTGTTTAAGGACCAACTAGTAGTTTATGCCAGAGGATACTGAGCTTGATCCGTTATCTAGTGATAAGCATCGTCTAGCAGAAATCCAAAAGCAAGAAAGAGACGAAAGAGCTAGGCGACGTGCTGAAATTTTTAGGAGATATTCCCCTAAGCGTAGCGGTGCTGAACCCTTACGAGGGAGTGGATGTAGTGGTCTTAGTACCACAAGCAGTAAGTTAGGAGAAGGTGGAAGCTCTAGTGCTCCCCTTCCTTCTATAAGCCAGTTTATATCAAGTGCGGGAGGCGTAACCCCACCGTCCCCTATTCCTAGTGCAAATCCAATCCTCGTCATGGCGCAGCCTATTGCAATTCCAGCAGGGACGACGGATTTGCCGGCTCTAGGTTACCCGCTACCCATTTTTAATGGGCTAGTTGAGGAAGATGCGGAACTCCACATAAGGGAGTTTCAAAAGTTGATGTTTAACTGTCGCATTCAAGAGGAAGGACATTTCATGATGTTCTTCAATATGACTCTCAAAGGAAGAGCCGCTATATGGTATCATGGTTTAGAAGCCGGAACTATATTGAACATTGATGCATTTTATGGAGCTTTTCGAAGGGAGTTTGCCCCTGAAAGGGGTGGGCAATACTGGTTGCGTGTACTCAACGTGACCCGCCAAGATCCACACGAGGATATTCGTGCTTATGCGAAGAAGATAAAAGAGGTCTTCCGTAAGTTGGACACCTCTATTCCTATCCCCGCAGCTGCCCAATTGCAATATTTCCTACATGGTTTGGACTTTAATATCCAATTGCAGTTGAGTAGTGTCCCCTTGGGGGATATAGATACTGCCATTACACGAGCACAAGAGGTGGAATCCCGACTACAAGCAGCTTATGCTTCTCGAGGCAATTCGAATATGGGTTTAGTATTGGGAAACAATATGGCAATAGCCAATGGCAGTAGTGGCCAAGGGATAGCGATGGCTAACCCTAATGGGAGAGGGAACATGATGCAGAATGTGCCTTTATTACCAGCTCCCCCTAGCATGTCGATGCCTACGGGCAGTCAAATGGCTCCAAATGGTGGAGGCCAGGCGGTCAATTCTAATACCATGCCTGTGGCTCAACAACCAGTGCCTAATCGAATTGTTAGGCCGATTGAACGACATGGTAATGACCAAGGCTATGAGTCGAGTTCTTCCAATGTTCTTGGCGAGGTTAAGGACATGATGAAGCATTATACCGACATGATTACGGAGCAGTATCGACAAATAGCCGTTGATGTCAACTTCCTTAAAAAACAACAAAATTTGATAGGAAGTAGATACCTAGAGGAGGGTGCACCTTCGAGGTTTAGTTGCAAATGGTGTGGTGGGCAGCACTATCCACGAAATTGCCCAAATGTTAAGTGCGACATTTGTGGAAAATCTGGCCATCTAGCAGCTACTTGCTGGAGTAAGATCAGTTCTCTCCAGCGTGGTAGTTGGCAACCAGGGCCTGTTAATCATCGTGCCCAAGGAAATGATTCCCAGCGAGAGAACGGGCCTAAACAAATACTTCAACGGCCAAAGACTACAGTGGAGGAGCTACCAAGTGGTAGTGGGGTTAGTTTGATTGAGGCTGTACGCGTTAATGATGCTGAAACCTCTAATCCACGAGCTGTCCTTACAAGAGGTAAAAAGGGTAGAGAAGCCGACATGGATAAGCCTGTCGACGGAAACCCTAAACAAGGCGACAAAGGAACGCAAGTTTTGGATCCTGCCCTAGAAGGGGGACCTTTGAAGCCCGTAGAGAGTAAAGCCGATAAGGAAGCACCAAAGAAGAAGGTGAAAGTTAAGAAAGAGGCAATAAAGCCAGTTCAGCGACCTAAAGAGCGGATGATTTGGCGTGAAAAGCGAGCTCTATCGAACTATCATGAATTCGATTTGGCGGGCTCTCTTTGCGAAGTCAAGCCGGATGTGAACCTTTTGCAGCTTATTAAGCTTTCCCCAGGAGTACGTAAGGAATTTAGAAAGATCTTACGTACCGGTTATATCGTAGAACCTTTGGGTATTGCGCGAGTTGGTGATGACTGGTTTGAGCATGCTGAGAAGCATTGCCCAAGGGTTGCAGCCTATGTCGATGGGATATTAGTAGATTATGCCATTGTCGACACGGGATCATCTGTTAACATTATGAGTTCTGAACTGATGGAAAGGTTAGGTCTTGCGATTCAGAAAGATACCTCCACAATTCTCAGAATGGCAGATGACAGTTTGAGACAGCCGGAAGGCTGCATTACTAAGGTCCATGTCACTGTTGCAAATGTAGAATGCATGTTGGACTTTAGGGTGATTCGTTTTGCAGGGCGGCCAAGTTATCAAGTATTACTTGGACGACCTTGGATCTTGCAAGCGGACTGCCAAGTAGATATACCCGCCGGTCGATTGATATTCGGCAGAGGTGCCCAGCGTGTGGTGGTTGATGCTTATCCTGAGTCCCCGCAGAGTGAGAGAGCTCCTCTATCTTCTACAGAATTGGAGACATTAGAAGATTTATCTGCTAGTGAGACATCATCGAGTGATGAGTCCAAAGAGGGATCCACCACGGAGGACATCTATCAGATCACTTTGAACGAGCCGATAGAGGGCCAAGATCGTATAAGAGATGCAGATGTTATCGAGCTAGACCTTGGTACGCTTGGTGATTCGCGGCCAATCAAATTAGGCTCTATGCTCAGCATAGCAGAAAGGGAGGACTATGTGGCCTTGATCCAGGAATTCCGTGATATTTTTGCCTGGAGTTATGATGAGTTGAGAGGCATTCCTCCTAGTCTTGCTGTTCATACAATTCCGTTGAAAGAGGGCAGTCGTCCTGTACGGCAGAAAGTAAGGCGTATGCCTTTCGAATTGAGGGACGGGCTGTTTGAGGAGTTAGAGAAGCTTCGAAAAGCGGGTTTGATTTTTCCTGTGCAACACACGAAATGGTGTTCGCCAGTTGTGATTAGAAAGAAGAAGAATAATCAGATCCGTTTATGTGTAGACTTTAGGGAGCTGAATAAGCAGACAGTTAAGGACTACTACCCATTGCCATTTATTGACCAGATTTTGGATCAATTAGCGGGTAGGGAGATATATTCGTTTATGGATTGCTTTGCAGGATACAACCAAATGGCAATTGCAGAAGAGGACAAGTTGAAAACAACTTTTATCACTGTATTTGGCACTTTTGCTTACCACGTGATGGCTTTTGGTTTATGCAATGCGCCTGGTTCGTGGCAACGAACAACCGATAAGACATTCGGTGACATATCCCCTGAAGAGTTGAGGGTGTTTATTGATGACTTAGGGGCCGCCACCGTGAGAGAAAGGCAGTTGATCATTTTGAGAAAATGCTTTGAGCGCTGTAGACAATTTTGCATCGCCCTAAACCCACGGAAGTGTGCTTTTGGAGTACCTTATGGGCTATTGCTGGGCCATGTGGTCAGTTCGGTAGGAATTGCGACAGACCCCGAGAAGGTCAAAGTTATAGTTGCCATGGGTCCACCACGCACTCCGAAAGAAGTTCATAGCTTTCTGTCTTCGGTTGGTTACTACCGTAGATTCATTAATGCCTTAGCAGAAAGAACGTTGCCGCTTACAAATTTATTGTCCTTTAGCTGTTCGTTTGTATGGGGTGATCCTTGCAAGGTAGCATTCGAGGACATGAAACAAGAGCTAGCAAGAGCGCCCGTTTTAAAAGCACCTAAAAGAGGTGAGGTGTTCTATATATTTTCAGCAGCCACCATGTATAGTATCAGCTGCTGTTTAGCCCAATTTTGGGAAGAGAAGTGGTACCACCCGATTGCTTTTGCTAGTCGGAAGCTGGGGGTATCCGAAATCAATTACACCTACATGGAGAAGCTGTGTCTAGCGATGGTCTTTGGGACCAAGAAGTTCAGGCATTACATTCTCTATGAGAAAGTCGTGCTTTATACGAAGGCGGAGGGACTTCGACTATTGATGAACAAGTTACAGCCGCCTGATCGTTTAGCGAAGTGGTTGATCACTTTGCAGGAATTTGATTATGAAATCAAGAGTAAGCCACCAAGGTTGCAAGGCATCGTGGAATGTCTAGTGGACTTTGGGGAGCCGAAAGAATCTGTGGCTGAAGGTAGTGACATGGAGATGATATTTAAAATAGATACGGCATCTATTCCCTCCTGGTATGCTGCAATAACGCATTATTTATCAACAGGAGAGGCGGGATCCGAATTATCTAAGGCTGAGAAAAGGAAAATTAAGCAGCAAGCGTTAAAGTTTGCCTTGATCGCAGGTACATTATATCGGCAAGGGGTTGATGATATCTATCGCCGATGTGTGACGCCTGACGAGGTGCCATTCATTTTGGAAGAGTGCCATGATTCTGCTTGCGGTGGCCATTTTGCTGGACGGCTTACAGCACAAAAGGCTTTAAGAGCAGGTTATTGGTGGCCTGCCATCTTCCAGGATGCGTTTGCGTATGTTAAGCGATGCGATATTTGCCAACGACATGATAGTCGAGAGAATAGGAAACGACCACTCACCCCTATTATGGCGATACTTCCATTTGAGAAGTGGGGAATAGACTTTGTGGGTCCTATTACTCCGTCATCGACTACGCAAAAGCGGTACATCATTGTAGCAACTGACTACTTCACAAAGTGGTCAGAAGCACGTGCAACAAGGAAAGATGATGCTAAAGAAACCGCTAGTTTCCTTTTAGAGCAGATAATATGCCGGTTTGGTCCGCCGAAAGAATTAGTGTCGGACCGCGGAACCCATTTCCTGAATAAGGTGATCAAAGGTTTGACAGAGTTGTGGAACATCAAGCATAACAAGACAACCCCATATAATCTGCAAGCCAATGGGCAAGTCGAAGGTACCAACAAGCAGCTTGTGGGCATCCTGTCCAAAACTGTGTCGGAAAAGAAACGGGATTGGGATAAAAAGTTATACGTGGCAGTGTGGGCCTATAATACGACTTTCAAACGAGCCACTGGCCATACCCCGTTCAAGTTAGTATATGGGGAGGAGTGTGTCTTGCCTTTAGAAATTGAGCTGCCGACCATTCGGTTTGCCATCAATCATTCTTTGAGCGATGAAGACGCTCTTTTTGAGCGCTTGACGACACTGGCACATTTAGATGAGCTTAAGTTGCAGAGCATATTGCACCAAGAAGTGGCGAAGCGCCGAATGAAGAAGCTACACGACCTCAAAGCCAAGAAATACACCTTCAAGAAAGGACAGCTTGTTCTGTATTATGACGCACGACGTGAATTATTCCCAGGCAAGCTAGAACCCAAATGGGATGGGCCCTATAAGATCGTTAGGATAGGAAAGAATAAATCTACAGTGTTGTTAGCTGACCTTGAGGGGATAGAATTTAAAAATAAGGTTAATCTTAATAAGATTAAACCTTATTACTTCTGATTGCACTAATGCTATGACTGCCTTGCAGGTCTAGGAAAGATCGATCAAACATCTGCAAGGAAATCGTGATAGAGGTTGATGGGTCGTCTGATCCCTTATTTAGAACACCCATATTTGGAACGGAGATATCATCAGGGGAAGCTCATTTGGTGGAGCAAAGGATACAAGGTGATTGAGCAAGAAGGCGGGACATTCATTTGGGAAATCAAGGTCTTCTGCCATCACTGCCTACAACTTTTGACGAGCATCCCTGTTGAATTCAATGATGATGGAGGGATGGAGCCTACAGTCCACCCGTTGAATATGCTGAATTTCGATTACCATAATTACGAGTAGAGTTCAGGATGGCAGAATATGTAAACCCTTTATGGACGTACACCTTGTACTTTGATGGGGCGTCCAGGGGTGCATGCAAAAAAGGAAGTGTAGGAGTTGTCATCCGAGACCCCCGACGACGCATTGTCATGAAGTTAGCTGCTTATCTCGGGGCGAATTTTACTAATAATATGGACGAATACAAAGCCCTGATCATGGGTTTGAATATTGCAAAAAAGGGTGGTATCCGCCAGTTGTTGGTGAAAGGGGACTCTCAGTTGGTTTTAAATCAACTCAATGGGACGTACATGGTGCGGAACCCGATCCTTTGTATGTACCATCACACTGCCATAGCCCTGCTAGACGAATTCGATAGAGTATCTTTTCAGCTGATTCCACGGAATTGGAATCAGTTTGCCGATTCATTGGCTAATCTTGCGTATGAAGAGGACCTCTTCTTTAATTGTGGCCCTTGTCCCGATATATCTATTGATGGTGAGACAGGACCTGGTCGTTTGTGGGGTATGCTTTCTGAACATGCCCTTTTTGGCAGACGATGGTTGATTTGGGTGATGCAGAGGGTAAGCGAGACTCATCTACCTTTATTATCGGGGACCCATAGACTGATTCGACGCCATGTGATGCGAACACCTCTTGCGATATACGCAGGAGGGATAGGTCATAATTTAATGCACCTAGTTTAGGGCTACAAGCCCTGTTCCCCTGGGAATAGTATGCTTTGATGTCTATCATGGTTGTTTCCAGGTGGATGTTCTGCATAGTATTGTTTTATTTCATTAGGCCACGAGGGCCGATTTAGTTTTGTAGCAAAGTCATGTCTGATTTCATTAGGCCAAGAGGGCCATTTCCCTGTCTAGTGCGGGTGCGTTTAATTGGGTTTTTTGTTTAGTGTTGTGCTGGACAGATTTCGTGGTTCGTGGAATTTGGTGGAGCCTGGAGGAGCCTTTGCTGCGATGGAAGCTTCTTGTGGCCAATCCAGGTGATATTTCTCCTTTACGCGTACCTTTCTTTCCTGTTATATGTGTATTTGTACTTGTCGAGGGGATCTATTTTTTTTGGGGACCGGCAACCAAGGCATGAAGTCCCAGGGTTAGGCTAAGTATGTTTGAGGGAGGTTGGAGTAGTCATTGCCTCCTGTAAAGACATTGTCAGGCATTGAAAGACCTGTTTTAGAAGGAAGCCCTAGTGGCTCTGTTCTGCTAGCCTGCTAGGCAGCCGCTCTAGGAGTTCCTGTTAGTAGTGAGGCAGTTAGAGAAGCCTGCTAGAAGATCATAATGATGATGCCAAGAAATCCTGACTGTCCTAAAGGATGACTATCAATACGAAGGTGTGTAAAAAGGGGTTCTAACCCCTATCAAAGAAGAGGAGAAAAGAAATGAAAATATATAAGCAGTTGATCATTGCCTTGCGAAGGCCTGGTAGGTTCCTGGGGACGAGTCAGACCCGGGGCCGATACCTTGTCTTCCTAGGGGTGGCTTCTTGCTGGAAAAATAATATCAAAACAAGGAAGGTTGGAGCGAAAATAAAAGTGAGCGTTAGAAAAGGATTAAGTGTCGCCTTGCGAGGCCATGGTAGGTTCTTGGGTGCCGAGACAGGTCCTGAGACCGATGCCCTGTTCTCCTTGGGTCACTACGCTCAGCTCCCTCCTTTTTACATGCCCAAGTATATGCATCCAATAAAAATCCTAAAAGAAGACATGTACTGACATAAAATATCCTTTGCTCAGGCTATAGGAGTCCTCGCCTTGTAGGAGCTCCTAGTTGTGTTGTCTTTAGTTGGTCAGTAGTTCAGACTACTACTTAGGGCAACCTCTTTGACAGTTCTTTTTAGTTTGCCTGTGTTGGAGCAGCTGGTTAGTGACTCGCTTCGGATCTTCTATTAAATGATGCTAGGCCTATTCCTTGTGGATGTCATGCCTTGGTTCTGTCCAGGGGTAGGGGGAGCATTGTGCTGAGTTTTAATATATATTTGTTCTGTATCAATTTGATGCTTCTTTGGTTGTTTATGTGCAGATATGTTCGTGGCTTCGACGGACTGAGTCGTCCTATCCCGTGGTCGCCAATGAAGGATGGATTTTAGGCCCAGGAACATGCCTAAAAATAGGAGAAAAATATGGAAATGCGGGGGAAAATGCTCAACCACGAAGGCGGCAGCTCGAGCGAGCACGATTTTAAGCGTCAAGTACTTGACGGGCGCCCGTACGACACTCCGAGAATTTTCATAATTTTTCCGTGCGCCCATGCCAGTCAGTGAAGCTGCAGGCCTGTCCGGGATGTTGAGACGAGCTCACAGAAATTTTCAGAACGCAGTTCGGAGTTCGCACGCGAGAGTTGGCCCGAAACCGGCCGGGGTGCCCAAGAGGGGGCCCAAAATTGAAATTTCAAAAGGTGCAAGAGAGGGGGGGTGACCTTTCGTGGATATGGAGGGGGGGCGGCGGCTGAAAACAGCCGCCGAAAAAAACGCGCCCCCCCCCCCCAATCGATTGCAGGGCTTGCAAAGAAGCCATAGTGATGAACCTCCAGGCCTGGTCAAAGCATCATGCCGAGTGAATCGTCGGTCTCCGCTCCCGCAATGGTGGACTGGTTGGAGAGAGAGAAAATCATTCTTTCTCTCTCCTCTCTCTCTCTCCCCTTAGCCCCCGTTCGTGCTTGAAGGAATAGGGTGGAGATGGACGGCCGGATGGATGCCGATTCTTGACGGGATGAAAGAGCAATGCAAAACCATTGTAGATTGCTGATTCCAAGCAGAATTCATGGCTGGAAATCAATCGTGGGACGTGCCAAATTTAATGAAAAAACCCGCAAGACACGGTAATAATTGTTTTTACAAAGAAAATGGTCTTTTGATGCAAATTTGGTTGATAAAAATGTGTTCATATGGATTGAGTTTTGAGTATGTCGTGCTTTGAGTTGGTTTCTAGCTGATCATCATTTAAAAATCAGGAAAACATGTGTGGGTTAGCAGAAAATAGGGAACCGAGACACGAAAAACCATAAAAATGAAGGAAAATAGGGTTTTTGGGCTAAAAATGATGCAATAAATTAATCCACACCTACTAAAATTTCTGTTTCTGCTGAAATGAACTAAGGGCCACAGCCCACAAACTGGTTTTCATTTTCAGCAATTTAAAAAATACAAGAAAATGAAGAAAATGGCGGGAAAATGATAAAAACACCATGAAAAATGGGGGAAAAATACATTTGGGGCTACGAAAAATATAGAAAAATAGGATTTATGTTTGTTGATGTATAGCAAGGCTGGGGCATGAAGTTATGCTTCAGTTCAGCCTTGTTTATATGTTTTAGTGCGTGTTTCCTTCCTTTCTCCACATAAAATGACAAGGAAACCCTAAAAGAAATGAATGCAATGATGCACTATCAACGGGGAAGGGTAGAGTTGTGGAAAAAATGGTTAAATGCCGCTGAGCATGAGGAATAATTTGCTGATTTTATATGCATCGCATCTAGGACGGAATAATAATGATAAGAATTAACACCTAGTAGCACGAAGATCACTTCGGTGCTAGGTGTTGCAGCGAAGCACAAAGCGGTTAGAAAGAAAAGCATGAAAGAGATGTTTTGCACTTGCACGCTGCTGGTTTTTAAAATGTTTGAGCACTAGGCATCCACCTCTTTGCATGATCATTTAGAGGAAATTAAAAGTATCAGAGTTAGCTCCTGGATATGCATAGCAATTGTTTTCAGTAGGCCTGTGACCCACCGTTGAGAGCGTGAGGTTCCTATGCTGTAGGATAGACGAGGGTTAAAGGGGAAGTCAAGTAAGGACAATGGTACATTCCTGGATACGCTTATTTGGTACCTTGAGCGACGTTTGTGCGAAATGTCTAAATGTTGAGCGACGCATCGAGGGGCCAATCCCCAAGGTGTAGGAGAGTCGCAGAGGGTTGACGGCATTCAGCCGTAGGAGGAACCCCATGTGTATGTGATTCGAGCCTTTTGGGTATGTGGAAGGGACTCCCTCTGAGGAGCAATATTGGGTTAGGATCAGTTGGACTACAACGTATTACAAACGCAATGTTTAGGAAGGCAGAGATTTTGATAGACGCTCCTGGCCGCGAGGCCAAGGGGTTGTCTTGTGCATAGTGACGAGGTCCGGCTAGTGCATGAGCCAGTGCCGGCCCGTTTTGAGGTCCATCATTAATAAATTCATGTCAATAAATCAATGACTCACTTTTATTTAAGTGTTGATGATGATCTAGCATGGCCATGAGAACATTTAGAGACCAGTATTCCTAGTGCATCACTTAATGGGGTGATCAGAGCACTGTGACGGGGATATCTCGTACAGGCAGTACAAGTTATGAAGGGGGAAAGAACTATATGCCAAGTGTAAGAGTTTACACAAGAACCAATGAGTTACATATAAATGAAGATGGATTGAGTTCTAAGAAGAGGAAGTGCATTAGCATTGTGTATATGTATTTATGTGTGCATCCAAGGATGCCTCGGAATGTTTACTTGTGTGTAATGAGCATTGGATTCATTTGGCGTCATCCTCTCCCCTACAAGTCAAGGTTTAAGGTCTTTTCTTTCATTAAGAAAGATGAGAGAGGGAATTCTGTCACTAAGAAAGACGAGAGACATGATCCTCTGGAAGTGAGGAGAGAAGTGATTTTCTCTTTCTAAGGTCTAAAATGACACAAGCATTTGTGTGGAATTCAATCTTAAGGTTGAGGCCTAAGGCTATCTAATGAACTCTCCTTATCTATGACTCAAGATGGTTGCATGGACCACAAGTTAAGAGTACAATTTAAAAAACCCTTTTGTATAAAATCCATTTTTAAAATATCTCGCAATAGAAAAACGGGCCATGTGGGTTATCAGAAACAGCGAGGTCTACAACTTTTATTTTGGACATTTTTTCATCCAAATAATGCACAAAGAGATATCTCAAAATTAGTGCTGCAGAGTGGAACAACCACATCTTGCATGAACATCAACTCAACTCTCTCTCCAAGAAGAGAAGCTCTTAAAATCCTATAAAAGAGGAGGCTCTCCTTGGGTGTAAGGGAGAGGTGAACGAAGCATCACTTTGCATGTATCCAAGAGGAGAAGAGAAGGTGCAAGTGCTGCGGAAGCCCTATTGAAATCAAGTGATGCAAAAGATCTGCTGAAATCAAGTTCCAAGAGGAGAAGAGAAGGTGCAAGTGCTGCAGAAGCTCTACCAAAATCAAGTTCCACGAGGAGAAGAGAAGGTGCAAGTGCTGCAGAAGCTGTGCTAAAATCAAGCGCCAAGAGGAGAGCCCTACACATATTGTGTAGGAGAGAAGGAGACTCAAGAAGGATCAAAAGGTGCCAGCTTCCAAGTTATGCAAGTGTTAATCGGTTGTAAACCGTGCAAGGAACCGTGATCTTATTTCCAAGATCTACAAGTAAGAATTGGCTTATGTGTAACGGAGGAACTTGCTCCTTATCAATAATATAACTCCACAAGGGGGGGGACTGGCCCATCTTCTAGTCCCTAGAGTGTTGCCAATTTCTCTACCTCTCCAGAGCTCTACATATTTCTTTTCTCTCATCTATTCTCCCTCTATGCCAACATAATATTCGTCATATATATTTTAAGTATATAAGAAAGTCGAGCTTGTATCTCAGATTCCATAACAATGGTATCATAGTAGGTCTCTTTGCTTTTCTCAAAGTAAAGGCAATCCTTGCAAGATGAAGGTAAAGATGGCAACTGATGAAGCACGTACAAGTGAGCAATTACAGGCTCAATCAACAGAGTATTGTAGCTTGTTGGAGATTCCCGAAGTACGTCAATTAATTGATAGCTTAAGGGCAAGGAAATAAGCTACTTATGAAGGACCAAATCCTCCAAAAGATGGTGATACTACAGGAAACACCATTGCATCAATTGATGGTGAAGATGCGAAGCATCCAATTGCTAAGAAGCTTCCTAGAAGGAAGAAGGATTCTCAGGTCAAGAAGAGTAAAAAGACCTCGCCTTGAGTGAGGCGGATAAGGAGGGAGTCATCTCCCTCAGCAACCAGCTACTCCCATGATTACTCAAGTTCCTCCTCCTCCTCATCATCTTCTAGTTTCTACTCTCTTGGTTATAAGTCTCATGTAATCCGCAAATGGACAAAGAGGGGCCATAAGAGGAGCAAGCTTAAGAAGGCTAAGACTTTCAAGTCTCGGGATAAGGACATAAAGTTTGATTCTTACTCCAGTAAGAGAGATCCTGCTAAGGCATTAGCCTTTGTCATGCAATTTAAAGGTGTTTTTTTTAATGGTAATTTTTCAGAAAAGTCCAAGCTAAGGCATGTATGCATGCACTTGAAAGACACCGCTAGTAATGGGTGGTTGAGTCTCATTTTGGAGGGAAGGAAACCTATGACTTGGGGAAAGTTCAAAAAGAAGCTTTATGCTTAGTTCTTGCCTCTTGATTTTGAGAATGATATCAAGGAGTGGGATTGGCTAGCCCAAAAAGAGCATGAAAATGTCACTAGTTATGTGGACAAGTTTTGGTCTACTCTTCTCAAGGTTACTCCTTTCATGAAGATTAGCGATGAAGAGAAGAAAAGGAAGTTTGAATCTGGCCTAGTCCCTCATTTACACAGAACCATGAAGGTGTATCCACATGAAACCTTATCTTGCATGATAGAGTTTGCCATCATAGCTGAAATTTTGCATACACCTGGTATATCTCAAAAGTTGGAGATGAGTTCTTATAGAGCTAGACAAGAGCAGATCTATGATAAACCAAGAGAGAGGACTAATCAAAGAAGGCCTACCTTTACCCATGACCAATATTCAAAGCCAGAGGGTAACAAGAAGAAGCGCAAGTATCTCTCACCCTCTGAGATACAAAAGTACAGAGAGTAAGGAAGGTGCTTTCTTTGTTTTGCGTTAGGGCATATGAAGCCTGATTTTCCTCACAAAAGAAAGGAAGAAAATGTGGTTAAAGATCCTCCTCTGCCATCCTCAAATTTTGTTCCAGATGTGCAAGCTAACACTCATTCAAATGAGAAGAAAAGACAACTCTTAAAGGGTTAGGGGACACTCAACAATCAATGATTTTTTATACTCTTTGATCCAAGGTCCACAAATACTTTTGTGTCAGCAGATATTGTTGAAAGGCTACAAATTCCACCAGATCAATTGGGAACACCAATTGGATCAAGTTCGGCATTTGAAGGAGTTACAACCAATTCTACTCCTATTCAAGGGAAGTTGAATCTTAGAATTGGGGATTACTGTGACCAAGAATCTTTTCTACTTGCATCCATAGGTAATTGTGATGTTATCTTAGGCATGCCTGAAAGGGAGCGACGGATCAAAGGTTGCAGATCAAAGGTTGGACTCGAGAGCTATGGCGGGAGAGCAAGAGCAAGAAAGGGAGATACTAGAAATGGGAACTCCAACAGTCACAATGTGTGACCGGGCCTTCCTTTATTCAAACTGTCACTAAAAGAATAAAGAATAAAGTGACGATGGTGGGCGCCTGCCACTTGCAGTGTGCAATGGCAATGATTGTCAGTGTAGTAATACACGAGCGGTTAGGCGGAGGTGCCTTTACCCCCAACAACCTCCCACTTAAAAGGCGAATCTACCCTAGTGAGGAGTGAAAAGAAAAAGAGAAAGACAATACAACATGTACACATGTACAATCGGATGAGGAAAGACGTCATCTCATCCCATGCCCATCAACCTCCTTGAGGAAGGCAAAGTGCTCTGTAGAGAGGCTTTTCGTGAGTAGATTTGCAGGATTCTGGTCAGTCAAGATCTTGACAAGATCAATAGACTTGTCCTCAACGACCCCACGTATGAAGTGATACCTCACCTCAATGTGTTTTGTCTTCGCATGGAAGATCAGATTCTTGGCTAACTGAATAGCACTCATAGAATCTGAATGCAGTATAGGGATAGCATCAATACCAAGGTCAACAACCAAACAACCCAACCAAATGGCCTCCTTGCAAGCCTCAGTGGCTGCAACATACTTAGCCTCTATAGTAGAAAGGGCCATGTATTTATGCACCCTGGATATCCAAGAAACAGCACTTCCAACATATGTGAATACATAGCCGGAAGTGGACTTCCTACTATTTGCATGTCCTGCATAATCAGAGTCAGTGTACCCCACGACTGCTGTATCCTGGTTGCCATAGCATATACACATATCTGCAATGCCCTTCAGGTACCTCATGATACCCTTCACGACATCCCAATGCTTCTTGCCAGGTGTAGCCATATAGCGTGCCACAACACCAGCTGCAAAGGCAATATCTGGACGAGTGGCTATCATGGCATACATAAGACTGCCCACTATAGATGCATAGGGAATCTTGGCCATCTCGGCCTTCTGCTCTTCTCTCTGCAGACAATAAGCGTGTGATACCTTCACATAAGAAGGCAATGGACAGCCAATAGGCTTTACGTCGTCCTGCATGCGGAAGCGCTCAAGGACTTTATGAATGTACTCCCTTTGTGACAAGTAGAGGAGTCCCTGATGCCTGTCACGTATAATGCACATACCAAGTATGTGAGTGGCATGTCCTAGATCTTTCATCTCAAAGCTCTTCTTGAGCTGAGCCTTAAAAGCATCTAGCTCATCATGAGCTTTCCCTACTATCAACATATCATCCACATAGAGTAGCAAAATTAATAAAAAACCATCACGAGCTTTCTTCGTGTAAAGACATGGATCCATAGCACTTCGATTGTAGCCTTGTGACTGGATAAAGGCATCAAACTTATGAAAGCACTCCCTAGGTGCCTCTTTCAAGCCATAAATACTTTTCTTCAATTTGCACACTAGGTGCTCCCTACCATGTTCTGCAAAGCCCTTAGGCTGCTCCATATAAATCTCATCATGCAAGTCCCCATGTAAGAAACCCGTCTTGACATCCATCTGGTATAAATCCAAGTTAAGCCGAGCAACCAAAGCCAAGACTAAGTGCAGGATGGTCATCTTAACTACAAGAGAAAAGACCTCGTCAAAATCCACACCATGCTCCTGCTTAAAATCCTTTGCTACTAATCTAGCCTTGTATGCCGACTTGGGGTATCCAGGGGTACTTTTTAGCTTATACACCCACTTTCATGGCAAAGCCTTCTTGCCCATAGGTAAGGAAACCAAATCCTAAGTGTTATTCTTATGCAAGGAGTCTATCTCAGACTGCATAGCCCTCTCCCAAGAGTGACTGTCACCCCTGCGCATAGCCTCATCATAGGTGAAAGCCTCTCCTGCATCTGTAACCAAGACATAATGCATTGAGGACTGAAATCTATCAGGTGGACGTCTGTCTCTAGTAGACCGTCTCACGGCCGACTATGCTGCCTACCCAACTGCATGTCCAACACCCTGACCATGCGCATCTGCTGCAGCTGTAGGTTGTCCAACTGGCTATGTGGGAGCTCTCGGCTCCTCCTGAAATATGACCCTGCGGATCTCAATAACTCTCTCAAGCTGCCTATGCATCTTGTCTTCATGGAAGACTACATCATGATTGTGGATAACTTTCCGCACCTGCGGATCCTAGAGATAGTAACCCATCTTGCCTGCATCCCCATAACCAAGGAAAATGCATTTGACAGTCTTGGGATCCAGCTTACTTCTCTTGTCCCTGGGCACATGGCAAAATGCCTCATATCCAAAGACACAGAGATGTGCATAAGAGGGAGGTTTTCCAATCCATACCTCCTCTACAACCTGGAAATCCAAACCACTAGAGGGTGATCTGTTTATGACATGCACAGATGTACTAACTGCCTCAGCCCAAAAGCTCTGTGGTAGGCATGCATGGCTAAGAATACTGCATACACGCTCTTGGATGGTTCTATTTATTCACTCAGCCAAACCATTCTGGGGGGGTGTAGGGGGCAGTCAACTCACGCTTAATACCCCTCTCATCACATAATTTCTCAAAAGCATGTGAGACATACTCACCCCCCTTATCTGTCCTTAGGCATTTTAGCCTATACCCAGAATCATTCTCAACCAATGCAAGCCATCTTTGAAACACAGCCAAGACATCGGATTTCAGCTTAATGGGATAAGCCCAAACTTTCCATGAAAAATCATCTATGAATGTAACAAAATACTTTGCACCACCCATAGACTAACAAGGCATGGGCCCACAGACATCCGAATGTACCAATGCCAAGGGCTCACTCATGTGTGGCCTACCAGACTTCTTATGCGTAGACCTAGTCTACCTGCCATAAAGAAAATGCTCACATGAATCAAAAACATGCATAATCAAGGGGCGGTAAGTACTGCAAACCAGAAAGCATTTTCATTCCCTTCAAAGACATATGGCCCAAGCGGGCATGCCAAAGAGATACATGTGGGATAGAACCCACAGACAAAACATGATCAAGGGAAGAAGCTGAAACAATCAAGGGGTAGAGATTGCCAGCCTTGGCACCTCTCGCAATCACAAGTCTGCTACGAGTGATCTTCCATGCAGAGTCTCCAAAACAAACATGATATCCTGTGTCATCAAGCTATCCAGTTGACATGAGACTATGTGTCAAAGCAGGTACATGACGTACATCCTGGATAACAAAACTGCTGCCAGAAGGAAACTACAACTTAACATCACCAATGCCCACAATATCAAGAGAGCTGTTATCACCCAAGCGCACAGAACCCAAAATAGTATGGTATGAATGAAACCACTCTCGGCAAGGTGTCACATGAAAGGACGCACCTGAATCCAAGAGCCAACACTGTGCATACATAGAGTGTATCTTTGTCATCTGCGAAGCACTAGAAGAAGTTGCTAGGATATAATCATCATCATCAACATTCTCAGGCTGCATAACATTGATCTCTTCAATTTTAACACTGGACTTTGCAGGTACTATGTTGCGATCAGAAGACTTATCCTGCACTTTGTCTTTCCCCTTATCTTTGCGGCTTTCATTGCGCAATTCATGGCATTGTGGCCTAATATGGCCCTTTTTCCCACAATGGTGACAAGAAACATCTGCATTCCTGCCACGGGATTTGCTACGTGACTTCCCACGAGACTTGGACCAAGATTTCTGAGAATCCCGTCCACGGCCACTACCACTGCCATGCTTTCCATATCCATCATTCCTGCCTCTAACTGTCATAACATGGGACACACGAGAGGCATCCAAATTCTTACGGTTAACCTCTTCCTGCAGAAGAGCACTCTCAACATCAGATAATTTCAAGATAGTAGTAGAGGCACATAATGCAGTGCGGAATACATCCCATGACTCATTAAGAGTACCAAGCAAGAAAAGAGGAGTGACATCCTCTGTAAAAGTGATGTCCTGCGAAGTCAAGTTCTTGAGTATAGCATGGAACTGGCTCAAGTGAGCAGACATAGTCACATTCTCCTTCATGCGCAGATCCATAAGCTGCTTCAGCCAATGCATCTAACTCGCTGGACTTTTCTTGTCATAGAGATTTTTGATCTTTTTCCACAACTCCCATGCACTCTATTCTTCCTCAAAGAAATTATAGTGAACATGTTCTATGAGAGACAATACAATAGTGGACTTGCATAACTCATCAAGCTCAAGCCATTCCTCATCTGGCATAGTTGCATGCGGATGCCCGCTTAACCTCAAAGGTTTGATCTGCGATTTTTGCACCAACACCTGCCAAATCCAGCTCTTCCAATAAGAGTAATTCATAACATCAAGCTTAGTGATGTTGAAAATAGCATGATCAGTGGACGAACTCGCCATAATGCAGGCTAGAAGACTGTAGACAGTTCAAAACAGCTTGCTTTTTACTATAGAAAATGACCAAAAAATCACCAAAATCGAGGAAAAATGGCAAAGAAAGTGGAACCAATGCTGTTGCCCACCAAGTACTAGTGAAAGTACATCATTTCAGAGTGTTTCAGCATGAAAAATCCATGTCAATCCATACATATATGCTTGCTGTAATAAATTTCAGATTTTAGTAAAAGAGAGCTAGCAATGCCAAAATCGGATTCCAAGGCAATCAGATATTGCCAAGACCAAAGTCGGCATCATGCGGGCATAGCATAAGCATATGACGGTCAATAAGCATGAATCCAACACCCAAGTATGCCGTACAAACATCTGCCAGTGAGTAGGCACACCCCCCAGGCAACGGGGCAAAGTGTTCCTGCCACTACCAAAACTTCACACAAGTAGGTGTCAGTTTACAAAGATACGGATCCAAAACTGGGACTTAGCTCATAAGCATACATTGAATCAAGACATATGATGTATCATCCCAAAAGGCAAGAAGTCCCAAAGCCTCAAGTGTCTCTAGCTGCTCAATAGCATGTAACAGCTCAATGCATAAAAGTATCACATGCTCAATGTCTGATAAGCATTCAAGAATGCTCCCACTGACACAAAAGCCATATGTATGAGCTCAAGAGCTCAAGCCAAGGCAAGACATAGTGCCAATGACATAAGTCCATGACAATACATCAATAGTACATCCCGAACATGTAGGCGATAGAGCATCCGTATGTAGCATCCATAAGCATGTAAGACATCAAGTACATCCCAAGATACAACTCTGGCAAGCCAATAAATAGCTCAAGTAAGCTCCGAGAATCCAAGGTCAAGCCAAGACCGAGATCCAGTAGCAATAGGCTCCAAACAATTTAACTAGCATATAGTAATGGCATAGGCTAAGCATGTCAAGACCAGTTAGACATAAGCAACATACATACCATAAGTACATCCAAGACGGAGCATCCAAATGCTTTGCAAAGTGAGCTCGAGCTCAACCAACAATCCCGAATCAAAACCAAGCTCTATGTCGAGCCCCAAGTGGCAATACATCACCATATATGCCCGAAACATAGCTCGAAAAGCATAAGCATAAGTATACATGAGTAAAATGACTTCAGACCAACTATGTACAACAGTGATTTACTGTTCAAAACTGAGAATTTCAGCAAGAAAATCAGCTCCAAATGGTTTCCAAACAATAGGCATACATTTCCCTAACATCCGGGCATCAAACGGAACCAACTGGGTATCAAATGACAATGCCAAACAAGCTGTAGCATCAAATGCCAGTGTACCACTATCATAAACTACCTCTGGACTGTTATGACAGTCCCAAAATAGTGTTAAATCAATCCAAATGCTATGTCAACACATCAACCATTAAAATCAAGCATCAAAGCATGTTCATATGCCCGAAATGGAGCCTTTCCAAGTGCCAATGGAGGGGGAAAGCTGTTGTTGTGACTGTCAATGCTGAAGACACATATGGAAGGGCTACATGATTTCACCAACTATAAATACTGGTCTTGGGGCTGCAAAAAATGGTGGCCAAGCTTCGAAGGGGTCTGGTTAAATCCAAGGAAGGCCTCAAACAAGCTCCAGCAAGTTTTGTTCAAAGGCAAGTGAGATATGAAGCAAGGGAGCTTCAATGGTGGCTACCCCAATCTTGTTTACAGCCTGCAAGACCTGAGAACTGAAGTAAACCCTAAAGAAAATGATCAAATACCTCTAATGTAATGCCCTGAAGATGCCCAACAATGTCGAGAAGGTGCTCGGGAAGCCGGGGAGTGATGGGAGCTCGAAGGAGTCAGATATGGCTGCTGGGAAGGAGACCCAATGCAAGTAGGGAGTCGATGGGATGCTGAGAATACCACGAACCAAGCTCAAGAGTCGGAAAACAAAGCTCTGATACCAGTTGAAAGGGAGCGACGGATCGAAGGTTGGACTCGAGAGCTATGGCGGGAGAGCAAGAGCAAAAAAGGGAGAGACTAGAAATGGGAACTCCAACAGTCACAATGTGTGACTTTATTCAAACTGTCACTAAAAGAATAAAGAATAAAGTGACGATGATGGGCGCCTGCCACCTGCAGTGTGCAATGGCGATGACTGTCAGTGTAATAATACATGGGCGGCTAGACAGAGGCGGCTTTACCCCCAACAATGCTTTTGCATTACAAGATTAGACCTCTTCCCAATTTTGTTAAGAAGACCCTTGCATTTCAATTCAAGGGTTGGAACATAGTATGCATTTCAATTCAAGGGTTGGAACATAGTATGCATTGATGATGCTGGAGATCGGCCTTTGATCTTCAGTTTGCATGCTTCATATCATACACCATAGCTCCAGCTCTCTCCAGTTTGCCTCAGACTGTGCAGCCCATATTTTGCGCCGAAAAATGCGAGCTACTCCCTGCTCAGCCCCTGGTCACTTTTTAACCTACCCAGGTCACTTGCTGGTCACTTAAGTCTGTTACTCCAGGTCCCATGTGGACCTAGTGGACTTTTGGTAACTTTTGGCTTATTTCTTGTGTTCTGACCATATTTTTACACCTGAATTAATGTGATTTATCTTGCAGACTGTCAATTACTTCCAGATGACCAAGTTGTAGGTTCCCATAGACTTATTTTTCATAAATATACATGGTATAACTGAAAATTATATGCTAAACACAAAAGAACTTGTGTAACTAAGGTGGTTATTGGATAACAATGTCTGATTTTTGTATGCAAATTTCTCATATAACTTCCAGTGAAGCTCTTCTGTGTTCATAAGAATCCCATGATTTATATTATGAATAGTAAACTCTTTGACAACGCGATTTTTGAATTGAGAGAAAATCTTACGGGCACGTCTATAAGCCCCTCTATTTATGCATATACCATTTCGCGTCTATAGTCGCATGTATAAGGAAATCCACACGCACCAATAGACGTGCTTTAGATGCCCATATACACGCATCAATATATGCACATACGAAAACCAAAATTATTATTTATTTAATTTCTTTTGTGTGTCTACAAGCGCGCCTACATGGAAGATTAGACGGGCACATAGACACGTGCATAGACGCGCTTTTATATGCGCCAATAGACGCGAATGCAAAACCAAAAATCTCCTTTTTTTAAAAAAGATATTTAATTTCGTTTTATTAATTTGAATTATATAGCGCATGTATGGGCGTGTGTACTCTGCATTCTAGACGCACGTTTTCTGCAATTTAGACGCGCAAATAGACGCGAAGCACAGAATTGGAAAAAAAAACTAGAGAGCATGTGGTTGCTTTGCAACATGCTCTCTGGTTTTTTTTTTCCCCCTCCCATACATCAAATTGTGCATTTGGGAAAAACAGAATGGATCTGAAGGCACGAGAATTGAAAACAAAAATCCATGTATTCATTATATATAAAACGCATATACATGGGGAGTTTAAGTACTTGCGACCTGCCGCAAACAATAGGCTCAAAGATGGATAATAGATATACAAGCAAACAAGGCCATAGAGGAGGTATGGTACTTCTCTATGAATCTGAAGAAGAAACATCTTCGCTAGCACCACCATCGCTACTAGCGTCGCTATCCCTCTCCTCGCTATGCTCCACATCGGGGTTCACCTACACACACAAAAGATCAAGGTTCCTCTTGTCTCTGCGGTGACTCCCTGGCGCATGTCATGAGGTGGGATCTTTTGTTGTGAAGCAAATCCCTCACTTTTGTGCATCCCCAATCATTCGAGAATCGCTGACCCTCAAGATTTGGGTACCTCGTATGGACAGCCCCCCTCAACACCTCCTGCCACAAGCCGCTTTTCTGATTCTTGAAGTAAACGAAACAATCTTTATACGTTACATGCACAACGCTCCTCATGTATGCCATTACATCCCTTCCTTCATCATCATAGAAGATACCACCAGTATCTGTAACTCTATGGTATTGGCGTACAGGCTCCTCTACGTGATCTTCTGGTGAGGGTGATCGCTCGCCACCTCCTAATAGGTAACCTCCATACAAGCCTCGTCCTCCCCCTCGACTCTTCCTCCTCCCTCTCTGTCGACTACCCTCGGCCTCGCTGGATGCATGTGCTTCCGCAAATGCACATGCGTCGGCTAACGCTTGTGCTTCACCCGATGCATGTACAGGCGCTGCACATGGAGTACCTGCAATTGGAGTTTGGACATTTGGTGTTTGGGAAGCAATGCCAGGCAAAGACATCAGAGGTGTTCCAGACATGACGCTGAACACCTCATCTGCTTGTGGGAGAGCGGCCAAGGTGTCTAGTCATCTCTCCCATGAAGTCTTCCTTACTAGGAAAACCTCCAAAAAAAGCATTGACCCCTCTGCTAAACAAGCCCAATGTATCATTCATGCGCTCCAAATCTGGGTCATTGCTAGATGAACCAGGATGTGACATCTACAAAAAAACACAGGAATAAGACAATTTTGCTAAATTGTAATATTTTGTAAACTGTACTATTGTGTAACATGTTCGTACAATTCCAGAAATAAAAACTTGTTTTTTTATCAGAGCTGGCACGTGTATATTCGCGCCTGAGATGTAGAATAGATGTGCTCTCAGACGCTTCCCTGAAGTCAAACCTTCTGGGTTAGAGCGCGTGTATATTCGTGTCTGAGATGCAAAATAGACGTGCTCTCAGACGCTTCTCTGAAGTCAAAGCTTCTAGGCAGAGCGCGTGTATTCTCGCGTCTGAGATGCAAAATACACACGCTTGGAGATGCGACTATAGACGCGATGACAGCAAACATAGCTACGTGTCTATGTCTGCGTCTGCACTAGAATCTACACGCGCTGTCAAACGCGCTAAGTCGGCCGCTCTCAATCCGACAACTGCCATCCATGATTTATTTGTAATATAAAAACTTCAATCATAGATCCTAATACAGAAAGAGAAAGAGAGAGAGAGAGAGAGAGAGAGAGAGAGAGAGAGAGAGAGAGAGAGAGAGAGAGAGAGAGAGAAAGGACTCACCTTGGGTCTTGGGTGTGGACGAGTGGTGGCGTTGCTTCCTTCCCCTTCTTCCTCTCATTGGTGAGTTGTTCTCCCTTGATGCTTGCTGCTTGTTGTCTCCTCTCTTTGCCTCTTGTTCCTCTTGTTCTCCTCTCTTTTGTTCTCTCTTTCTTCCTCTCCTTGGCTTTCTTCTCTTTAGTTGTCTTCTTTCCCTTCTTGTCTCTTTGAAGTGAAAGAAGAGGTGAGTCATAAGGAGGTGAGTCATGAAGAGACTAGTGGAGGTAGACTGCATGTCGGCTGAACTCGAGCTTCAGAACACACAAAAAACACAAGAAATGTGCAGTTTGAAAAGAAATCGCTAGTATCTTTTGAATTTTGACATTTTCATCTATTTTTGCGTGTATATATGCGTCTAAATTTATGTAAATGTGCTAATAGACGTGGAGTTAGACGCGTAGATAGACGCAGATGTAGACGCGTAGTTAGACGCAGATATAGATGCGCATTTAGCGCACTTGCATTTTTATCATAAGTTTTTGTATTTAAGATAAGTTTTAATAGTAAGCATATATATATTCTCTATATAACCTGCATTCATGGCCTATTTATAAATATCCTAATCTGTGAATTTTTCTTGAATAAAACACAACCCTTTTCTATTCAATTTGTAAGTAACCCCTTTATATGACACCCTTCTGTATGTAAAAAATATATAAAAATGGTGCTTTAAAAACCCCTTATTTTGAACTCACGTTATATATACATATATTCATAAGTGACCCCCCCGAGTCTTATCATAAGTTTTTATGTATTTATGATAAGTTTTTTGTATTTAAAATTGAATATCTTAGAATAATTAATATGCCTTGAAGTTTTTATGTAAACATATTAATAACAAATTTGATGTTGTCATGAATTAGGTTTAATCATGTCATTGTCATCACCTAGTGCGGTGCATGCTGATGAGTCAAAAGCACATCCTCAAGTGAGGATAAAACATTACGTCTTCATAATCGAGATGCATGGCTACGATTAAAAATTAAATGCATGTGTGATCGTTGTCGAGGGTGTATTTTTCGAGCACGTCGAGTTGCAATGTCACACCTCAGCATGTATGGAGAATGGGACCGAGAAAAATCACCGGTATTCATTGTTTTTAACACTAAGATTGCTAGTCTATGTTACTCAATATATATCAACGTACATGTAAGTCCCTTTTGTGGTTGAGCAGGATGCAGTGCCACATCCTCAGATGCTCCCTCCCAGGCGTCGAGAGGATGCAAAACGTCGACGCGAGGAGGCAGAGTCTTCAAGAAGAGTGGAGACTGACGACCATGATAGTAACCCTCATGAAATGCCCCATCAAGTTATAGAGGATGAGATTTTGGACAACATGGTACACGATCTATTTTTGCAACCGGTTTGGGGAGAAGGTCACTCTACGAAGCCAGATGACCCACTATACGTAGCGTCATTTACTCCATTGTATGAAGGTTGCACGTACTCCGTTCTTCGTGCGTCCCTCGAGACACTTAACTTGCCAACAATTTATGGATGGAGTAATATCAGTTTGAATGCGTTATTGAAGTAGGTATCAATTCAGTCTGGCTTATGAATCATAATATTAATTGTTCTATTTTGAAATCAGACACAAATATATGTTGCTGGTTTTTTAACTCACTTTTAAAAATATGTATAGGTTATTATCACAAATACTTCCAAAAGGAAACAAAATGCCAACTAAGAGAGAGCAAGCAAGACATTACTTGACATCTCTGGGAGGCCTCGATTATGTCAAGATCCATGCATGTGTCAATGATTGTGTCTTATTTCGTGGGATTCATGAGTTCGCACGAGAGTGTCCTATTTGTGGTGAATCAAGATATGAAGTGGCGATGAAGTCAATGGATGTGCCTCGTAAGGTTTTGCAACATTTTTCGATTGTTCCATGTATTCAACTTATGTTCAAGTGTAAGTCTATTGAAAAGCTCATGTCATGGCATGCTAGTCATCGTTCAAGTGATAGAAAATGGAGGATCCCTGCAAACACACCGGCATGGCAACATATAGACAATTTGTGGCCCATTTTCAAAGAAGAGCCAAGAAATTTGAGATTTGGTTTAGGTATGGATGGAATCAATCCATTTGGCATCAAAAGCACATCAAACAATGTATGGCCAGTGGTATTGGTGAACTATAATATTCCTCCATCCATGGCAATTAAAAAGGGACATGTAATGTTGTCCCTTCTGATTCCTGGAAAGCACAAGGTAAAAAACATGGAAATTTACTTAAAGCCTTTGATTGAAGAGTTAGAAATGTTATGGGAAGATATTGAGGTGCAAGATACAAGCACATATGTATCCTCTAGAGATTTCACTTTGAAGGCCATGTTGTTGTGGACTACACATGACTTTCCAGGATATGGAGAGTGTTCAGGTACATGTATATAACTCTATATTTGAAATTCAAGACTTGAATTGATTGCATGTTATTAATTCACTTGTTTGTTCAAGTTTAACCACATCAGGATATCATGCATATCCTATTTGCGGTCCCTCTTTAGTTTCCTCTAGGCTGGCACGTTTAAAGAAGGTTATCTAAGACAATCATCATCGATTTCTTCCTATTAACCATTCCAAATATGTTCTCCCTCTACTAATGGAATGACTCCACAATCTCTAACCATTCGAGATTAGAAGGAGAGATGGATTAATGCCGACAACCACCCTCCACTCAGCATGACTCGGTAAGAAGTATATTTCTCTTGATTGACTTTAAAGTATTTAGCATGATGAATTGTTTACATAATATATTGTTTTTTTGTTAGGTTCTCTATATTTTTTCGTCTTTCGTATTGGATTGAACTCAAGATCAATCACCTGTTGGATCCCATGCACATATTCAAAAATATTGTATCTACATTATGGGATCACTTGATAGGGGTTTGTGATTCAGTCAATGTAAGGGAGGATTTATGTAACATTGGTCGCATGAGATGAGCCTGGCTACGCATTGGACCCAAAGGAAATATTGAGCTACCCCATGCACCTTGGATGTTATCAAAGAATGAGGAAAAAATAGTGAAGGAGCAGATATGTAGCTTTCGAACACCCACAGGATGTATGAGATGTCTCAAGGGAGCCTTCATATAAAGAAAAAGAAAAGATGTGTGGAGCAACTATCTGGTTTGAAGTCCCATGATTGGCACAAAATGATTCAAGTAAGGGTATCTCTAACCATGAATATAGTAATTAGTGGAGTAACTATGTGTAAACTTTGGGGTATGATGACTTTTTCCTCAACTAATCATTTGATCTATGAATATTACTTACATTCAGTTCGTACTTCCTACTAGCATATCCTATTGTGTATCCAAAGATGTACGTGATATCATTTACAAGATGGGAGAGCTTGTGAGGTGTGTATACATTGTATTTTTTCATTATGTATTGTATACATCATGTAGTGAACCTCTTTGAATTTCCACACAAAAATAAACAATTGTCAAATATATCCTGACAGATACGTGAGCTCGAAGGAAATTGATCCAAACACATTGCAAGATGCTCAAGTATTATCTGTTAAGGTGGTTTGTTTGGTGGATGAAATTTTTCCTCGCTCCATTTTGACTACTCAATTACATTTACTCGTACATTTGATTGATGAGATCGCACTTTGTGGAGCAGTTCATGCAAGGTGGATGTTTTTTCTTAAGCGATTCATGAAAACCTTGAAAGATTTTGTGAGGCAAAAAGCACGGCCTGAGAAAAGCATGGCTGAGCGTTGGTTAGTGCAATCATCCCTTGTTTATATCTCTGAATATCTTGCTAAAGTGGATCCCTCTCAACCACGACTATGGAAAGACGATGAAGACTTGAGTATGACCTCTATAATACCTCAAGGAAAAGGAATGTTAATGTGCTAACAAAAGAATAACTTCGTAAGTTAAATAGTTTTTGTGTGCTCAATAGTGATGTAATGAGCAAATGGGTGACACTATATAATGAAGCAAGGGCAAGAATAAAAAGTGAAAGACAAGCATTTCGCACCAGATATGGACATAATGTCTCATTTCCAAATCATCTAAATGCGCTCCCACGTCATATTGATATAGATTGGTTACATGAGGAAATGGAGAGAATGGAAAAAGAGGATGAAATTAATATATCTCAAGAAGAGTGGGAATACGCACGAGGTTGCTTATCAAAGGTGAGACATACTATCAATTAATTTGTTTATAGTTATATTTTATATAATAAATTGACATGTTTGATCTTAATATTTTACTACTAGTGCACATTATTCAATGCTATTTGGTGTGAGGGTAAACATCTTCGAACTCAATGTATAGATGAAAAGAGAAATACCCAAGATTGTGGTGTCCTTGCTCACTTCGAGGATGCCAATGGTACCATGGAAGGTTATTGTGGCTTGATCCAAGATATTCTGAAGCTTGACTTCAGACGATTCTTTATATATGTAACGGATATGAAGTGGTTTAAAGAAGTGGTAACAAATGGTGAGCATTGCACAATCAGATGTCATCCAAGTGGTTTTGTAATCATTGACTCTACAAAATTTCACCAAAACAAGAATGACACATTAGTACTACCTCAACAATGCGAGCATGTATATATGTAAAAGCTATTTTTTTAATATGTATACATGTGATACATATACACAATATAATAAGTATTTAAGTTTTTTGCTTTTGTTTTTCAAATACAGGTTGTGTATCATCCAATGGTAAATAATAACCGATGGTGGTATGTCATCCTTATATCTAATCATTCAAAACCAATATATGGTAATATTACCGATATAGAGATAGCAGATGACAATCCAACAATTAATGATGATGTACATAATGACACCATAATGGATGATATGCGAGATATAGTACAAGATGAACCTCGCAAGGATGTTCAAGGAAACGCAGAAGAGGACAATAATGTGGTTGATGATGATGAAGTTATTGAGCAATATAGCAACACATCTGATAGTGGGATAGACTTATTTGTTTCGTTACCTCTTAGTAACATAGACCTAGAAGTAGATAGTTTAGCAAGGGCTGATCTCATTGAAGATGAGATGGATCATTAACTGTAACATACTTAATTCGCTTAATGATTCAATGTGCATTCTTAATTCTATGGAAAATATCATACGCACATGTGCATACTCAAGAATCAATAGTCAAGTTTAAAGATAAATTGAATTTTCTATAATAAAAAGGAAGTATTTTTAATCATCTTCAAGTAGAGAAATTACAAGATACATGCAATGCTTGCTACTAATTGTATAATAAGGTTTGTGTCGCTTGCCGCTAATTACTTATATTAGGCTTGTCAATTGGAGGAACTGCCATTCATTAGAGAGCAATGCAAAAATAATTATTAACTTTGGTTTTTTTAATTATATTAAGTCCAATTTCAAGTGGTTAAATAATTACACGTCTGAAAACGCATTTATATTCGCATCTATCTGCACGGATATATAGACACAAAATTCGCATCTATTTACACACTCTTTTACACGTGCATATAGACGCAATGATAGATGCACCCGACTTTATGCATCTAACATACGCATCTATGCCTCGTTTCTATTGTGGTGTCTGAGATTCAGGGCTCGAGGGGGTCCCTGAGGAGTGGGAACAGTAGGATGGACCACATAGGTCACAGAGGCACCATGCACATTTTACACAGCTTGTTTTCTCTAACTATTGTTTGATGTCCCGTGTTATGCAAGATAGAGAACCTACATCGGTGAAGGCGGCTTTACAATCTAACCATTGGGGCAGAAGGTGATGGAAGCCGAGTTTGAGGCTATTGAGTAGAATGGCACTTGGTTCCTTATGCCTCGTTCCTCTCATAAGAAGGTGATTGGTGTCAAATGGGTCTTCAAGACCAAGCACCATAGTGATGGTTCTTTGGACAAGCACAAGGCTTGCATTGTTGCTAAAGGTTTTGCACAACACCCAAGTATTGACATCCATGATACTTTTGCCCCTACAACTCACATGGCGACTATTCATGTTGTTTTTGCCTTGGCTAGTAATAGAAGATGGCCTATTTTTCAGTTGGATGTGAAGTCAGCCTTCTTGAATAGTGATTTGAAGGAGATCTATGTAGAGCAACCTCCTATATTTGGTTCCTTAGATGGGAAGGTTTTTAGGTTGAAGAAGGCATTGTATGGCTTGAAGCAAGCTCCGCATGCTTGGAACGAGAAGATTGATTTGTTTCTCCAGGCCAAGTTGGGATATTGGCGCTCTAGAGCCAATCCGCAGTTTTATGTGCACACTTCTGAGGGTGGTCATGTGTTGTTTGTTTTGTATGTTGATGACTTGATTGTTGCAGGTGATCATACCCAGAAGGTCAACAAGACGAAGACAGCCCTACATTAGAAGTTCGTGATGACGGATTTAGGACATCTCTCAACAAAGATATATACAAGAGCTCTTGGTGTCTTTTGAGATGAAGGATTGTCGGTCCATTTCTACTCCTATGAATCCAAACTCGAAGGCCACTTCACATTCAAATTCTCCTTTGGCGGATGCTACCCACTATCGTCAGTTGATTGGATCATTGATTTGGCACCTCAACACACAGGTTAATCTATGTTTCGTTGTAGGTCTTTTGGCTGGGTTCATTAGTGCACCTCAACAAGTGCATTGGCAGGTTGCTCAAAGAATACTTCAGTTTCTGAGGGGGACCTCCCACCTCGGGATTTTCTATCTAGAAATTATAGGTGCTTCTAATCTTGTTCTTGCAAGTTGGAGTGATTCAGATTGAGCTAGCGATCTAGATCAAATGCAGTCTACTACATATTGTTTTACCTTGGGTGTTGGTGCTATCTTTGAAGTAGCAAGAAGCAGCCCACGGTAGCCCTATCTTCAACTGAGGCAGAGTATCGGGCTGCGTCTTCTACCACATGTGAGACTATGTGGCTTTGGCAATTGTTGGAGGAGCTTGGCTAACCCCAAACTCGTTCTACTATTTTGCAGTGCGACAATGAGAGTTGCATTGCCTTGAAACGGATTCTCGTATTCCATGCCCGAACAAAGCACATAGAGATCTAGTATCACTTCATCAGGGAGAAGCTTCTAGATGCCACCATTGATGTGGAGTACTCTAAGACTAAAGACAATCTTGAAGATTTGTTTATAAAGGAACTTCCCCAGGTTTTACTTCATCGACATTCCAGCATCCACATCCCCCTGTGGGCATGTAGGCAGGGCCACCGTCACACCGAAGCACGTACACTCTACTGCATGGTGCCCAAAGTCATGGCAATGTAGACACTGCCCTGGCTGCCCCATCACAATGACTTGCTACCTAAAGGAGTGCCCACTTGCCTCAATCTCTAGGAACTGTGGGATATTCTTGACCTCTTTCACTCCCACCCGTATCTTTGGAACTCTTGTTGCTGTCACTGCATCCGTGAAAGACGCTGGTAGGACAATGCTGAAGAGTCGTCCAAAGTTTTCCACCAGCTGGCGATACTCTATCGCTAGATCGGGGAAGAGAAGGGTGATTGGTGCCAAAGAAACCTGTTGTGGAGTGGAAATGCTTCCACAGTAAAGCCACTATACCAAGAGACCATGTATATGACCCCCTTCGTGGATGCATATGGTGAATTGGCAAGTAACTCGCGAGCTACGTTTGCCAAACTAAGCAAAACCATGAAGATCCCTTGGCCCATTAGGACCGCATCCACAATCTACGTTGTGCAGATGAGCAGCGTGGGGTGGAGCCAGTCCCAAAGATGGGCACTGGCTGGGGAATGTTCTACTACCTCACCATAAATCGTTGTTTCCTTTAGCTCCAGCTCCTCAGCTCGAACGGCTAAGAGTTGCTCCCTAGAGAGGACGATGCGCAAGGTGTTTGACTGGGAGGCACTCGTTGAGTGCGCCGACGTCTAACCAAAGGTTTCCATTGCACGTCCCTTCTAAAAGAACTACCAATCACGTCATGGTGCTAACTGAGGGGGGGATAGTTGCTGCAGATAGAGGGAACAATTGGAGGGTGGGGGAGCAATGGCGAGGGGGGGGCGGGGTGAGAGTCGAGAGGCAGTAGGGGGGATGAAAGTGCCCAACGGGCATGGGGGGACGAGCCTATGTCTCTGGGGGAGGGGGAGGGGGGATGTATGCTAGGGTCGGGGGAGGGGCCGAGGGGGGGGGAATGGGGGTTGTGGGCCCTGAGGTGATGCGGCATGAAATGCCTCTATGGGGGGTGGATGTGGATATTTGTGGACCTGTTGGGTGGGGCGAGGAGGGGGGGCAAGGGAGCGCATGGTGTTCTCTCAGGGGGATGCTCGCTCTGCATCACCCTGTTGTGGTTGTGTCTAAGGAGTTCCCCATGGTCCCCCCTTCTGTCTCCCTCTTTGTCATCTTTATACTCGTGAAAAACCTTCTGCATCCACCTATGGGCCTGTAGGCAAGGCCACCCTCGCATCAAAGTGCGTACACTCTGCTGCCTGATGCCCAAAGCCATGGCAGCGCAGACACTGCCTTAGCTGTCCGGTCACAATAATTTGCTGCCTAAAAGAGTGCCCGCTTGCCTCAATCTCTAGGAATTGTGGGATATTCTTGACCTCTTTTATTGCCACCCATACATTTGGGACTCATGCTACTGTCACTGCATCCGTGAAATATGAGAGAAAGATAGTTCCGAAGAGCCGTCCAAAGTCTTTCACCAGCTGAAGATACTCTATCGCTAGGTCAGGGAAGAGAAGGGTGATCCATGCCGAAGAAACCTATTGTGGAGTGCAAATGCCTCCACACTAAAGCCACAATACGAAGGGACCATGTATATGACCCCCTTCGTGGACCCATATGGTGAATTGGCAAGTAACTCGTGAGCTACGTCTGCCAAACTGAGTCGGACCATGAAGATCCCTTGGCCCATTAGGACCACCTCAATGATCTGCACTGTGTCGATGTGCAACGTGGAGTGGAGCCAGTCCCGAAGGTGGGCCCTAGCTGGGGAATGTCCTAATACCTGACCATAAATCGTTATTTCCTTTAGCTCCAGCTCCTTAGCTCAGACGGCTAAGAGCTGCTCCTGAGAGAGAACAACGCACAAGGTGTTTGACTAGGGGGCACTTGTTGAGTGCGCAAACAACTGATTAGAGGTTTCCATTGCGTGTCCCTTCTAAAAAAATTGGAGATAGAGGAAACAACTGGAGGGTGGAGGGAGCAATGGCAAGGGGGGGAGCCCGGTGAGAGTCGAGAGGCTGTAGGGGGGGCGGAGACACCCAACAGGCATGGGGCGATGGGCCCGTGTCTCTTGGGGAGGGGGAGGGGGGTGTATGCTAGGGTTGGGGGAGGGCTCGGGGGGAGGGGAGAAAGGGGGGGATGGGGGCTATGGGCCCTCAAATGATGCAGCCTGAAACGCCTCTATGGGGGGTGGATGTGGAGATATGTGGACCTGTGGGGCAGGGCAAGGAGGGGGGCATGTGGTCTCTGTCGGGGGGAGACACTTGCTCTACATCACCTTGCGGTGGCTGTGTCTAAGGAGTTCCCTACGGTCCACCCCTGCCATCTCCCTCTTTGTCATCTCTGTACTCATGTAAAACTGTTCGCATCCACCTATGGGCCCTAGGAGGGGCTGCCCTCGCACGAAAGCATGTACACTCTACTGCCTAGTGCCCAAAGTCATGGCAACGTAGACACTACCCTAGCTGCCCTGTCACAATGACCTACTGCCTAAAGCAGTGCCTGCCCACCTCAATCTCTAGGAACTATGGGATATTCTTGACCTCTTTCACTACCACCCGTACCTTTGGGACTCTTGCTACTGTCAATGCATCCGCAAAAGATGAGGTAAGGACAGTGTCAAAGAGCCGTTCAAAGTCTTCCACCAGCTGGCAATACTCTATCTCCAGGCTGGGGTAGAGAAGGGTGACCGGTGCCAAAGAAACCTATTTTGGAGTGTAAATGTCTCTACAGTAAAGCCATTGTACCAAAGGACCATCTATATGACCCCCTTTGTGGACCCATATGGTGAATTGGCAAATAACTCACGAGTTGCATATGCCAAACTGAGCCAGACTATGAAGTTCCCTTGGCCCATTAGGACCACCTCCATGATCTGCACTGTGCCGATGCACAGCGTGGAGTGGAGCCAGTCCCGAAGCTAGGCCCTAATTGGGGAATGTCCTACTACCTAACCATAAATCGTTGTTTCCTTTAGCTCCAACTCCTTAATTCGAATGGCTAAGAGTTGCTCCTCAAAGAGGACGACGTGCAAGGTGTTTGACTGGGGGGCACTTGTTGAGTACGACGGCATCTGACCAGAGGTTTCCATTGCACATGCCTTCTAAAAGAACTACCAATCACATCGCGGTGCTACCTGAGGGGAGGGGTAGTTGCTGACAGATACAGGGAACAACTGGAGGGTGGGGGGAGTAATGGCAGAGGGGGGGGGGGGGGAAAGCTATTGTTTTTGGTCATGGGGGGAGGGAGGGTGGTGGGCACCATGGACAGAGCCAAGATCGCAGATGGAGGCAACGTGCCGGGGGGGGAGGGGGAGGGGGGTATCGCGAGGGGGATAGATTAGGCAGTAGCAGCCACGGTGGCCGAAACCATTAGGGCAGGTGGGGGGGAGGGGGGTGGTGGGGGGTGGGGCGAATAGTCGAGGCGGGGGGAAATGGTCAGGCAGGGCGGACAGTCGCAAATTGTCAAGGTAGGGGGGACTCAGCATAGGGGGGGCATGCTGATAGAATAGCTACTAATGATGGGGCAAACAATGGACGCGATCACATGGAGCGGGAAGGAGAGATTAGACAGAGCAGGGGGCGCGATCGATCTGGGGGGCGGGTGTTGAGATGGCAAGCTCAACACGTACGGACATTGATGATGGACCGCCTGGCTAGATGGGTCCACACGTCTACACTTAGCACGTTGGTGGTCATTATGATACTCACATGGCCACTGACTTATCACTTATTATATTTAGTTTGTTATATCTACCTACAGCTAGCAAAGACATAGTGCCAGTCAATTAGTGTAGTCGGTTATACACTGTTTGACTTAGTAGGCCACTTTCCTTTATGTTGTATCTTATCTATACTTTGTGTACATTGTATAGTGTGTGAAAGAAGAAGAAGAAACCAGCAAGAAAACGTTTTGGCCTCCATCTCTTTTCTTGTGTTCGTGAGTGAGCTTCCTCCTGTGTATACAATGTGTGTTTGGCGCAGCAGCTCAAGCAAGTCCCCCCACCACGCGATTCAGATGGAGCGGGGGGGAGCTTGCGACGTGACAAGTGTTGAGCAAATATACGGCATGAATGGACTAGTCTAACAATGCTACTTATACAATCAAATATATTTGGAAAATCCTTATCACTATAGTGAATGGGGATGTTGTCACCTTAAAGGATGTTTTACATGCATTGTGGTTAAGGGTACACATGATGATGATGTGATTGTCATCACTGGTACTTTGTCATGGCTTTTACAAACTATTAAACGGCTTCATTCATGGTTCTCAAAACTGCACTTATGCACATTCTCTCCAAAAAGCCTCACATGAGTTTAGTCTCAGCTGTCTTTGTGGTGATGTTACATCCGAGGAAAGTAATCTTGAGGTATGTGTGTGTGTGTGTGTGTGTGTGTGTGTGTGTGTGTGTGTGTGTGTGTGTGTGTGTGTGTGTGTGTGTGTGTGTGTGTGTGTGTGTGTGTGTGTGTGTGTGTGTGTGTGTGTGTGTGTGTGTGTGTGCAACATTGAAATGGGGAGGTGCAAATGATATAGGCAAGACCAACCATAAAAAGAAATATGATCGCAAATGAAAAGACTCACAAAGACACTGCATCTAGACTGCATTCACATCAAAAGGAGTGCTTGAAGCAACAAATGGAGTGTTCATCAAGTCATTCATAACCCACTTTAGCATGCATGATGATCTTTACAAATGGTTTATATGAAAGAGTATAACAAGTGGATAAGAACGAAGGCTTTCTTTGTTTATTTGGTGCATCAAGCTATGTCTTCTACCCCATGTGAGACAGTGTGGCTTCGGCGATTGTTGGAGGAGCTTGGCTGCTGTCCTACTATTCTGCTGTGCAACAATGGGAGTTGCATTTCCTTGGCACGAAATCCCATATTCCATGCCCGGACGAAGCACATAGAGATCTAGTACCACTTTATCAAGGAGAAGCTTCTAGATGAGACCACCAATGTGGAATACTATAAAACTGAGGATAATCTTGTAGTTTTTTTTACGAAGGCCCTTCCCCAAGCTCTACTTTGCCAACATTCCAAATTTTCTCCGTTTGCTACCTTGCCAGCCAACATTCCAAATCTCCTTCGTCAGCTACCTGTTTTTCTTTGCAAAGAGATACATGGAAAGAGAGGGAGAGAGAAAGGGAGGGAGAAGAATGAAGGGAGAGGAAGAGAGAAAGAGGGAGAGAAAGGAAACAAAGAGAAAGAGAAAGAGAGAAATGAGAGATGAAGGGACGGAGAGAGGAGGATGAGTGAGAGAAACAATGAGAGAGAGAGAGAGGGGGAGAAACAAAGAGAGAGGAAACAAAGAAAGGGAAATAGAGAGAGAAAGAGAGGGGGAGAGAAATAGAGAGAGGGAGAGGGAAGGAAGAGAGGAGAAGGGGGTAGAAAAGAAGGGTGAGGTAAAGAGAGGAAGGAGAGTGAAAAGAAGAGAGAGAGACGGAGAAAGATAGATAGAGAGAAAAAATAGAGCGAGAGAGAGGGAGAGAGAAATAGGAAAACAATGAGAGAATGAGAGAGAAGGTTAAGAAAGAAAAGTAAAGGGAGAGGGGGGAGAGAGAGATAAAGAGAGGTGGGGTGACATTTCTTTCAATATCTTTGTTTTTTAAGCTTTTTATTTTCTATTTTTGATTGTCTTTGCAATGAGATGAGTTGAGTGAGAGTGGGGAGGGAAGGAGGGGGAGAAATAGAGAGAAGAAGGGAGGGGAAGGAAGAGAGATATGGAGAGAAATAAAAAATGGGAGAGAGAGGGGCTTCATACAAAAGTGTCAAAACCCGAGCATGACATTTTACAGGTTTGTAAACAAGCGAGAGAGAGAGAGAGAGAGAGAGAGAGAGAGAGAGAGAGAGAGAGAGAGAGAGAGAGAGAGAGAGAGAGAGAGAGAGAGAGAGAGAGAGAGGCCGCCGCCACTGTCGCCATCCACGAAGAGGAAGGAGACAAGTGTAAAGGAGAAGGAAGGAACTCGCGAAGGAGAAAAAAAAGGAGAGAAGTACGAAGGGATTTTTCTTCAAGCTTTGATGTAAGTGCATTATCTCTTCTCTCTTTGTTTTTCTCTTTTCTTTACTTCACTCTTTCTTTTTGTTGATGAAGAGTGTATAGAGAGAAGAAGTGAGAGAGATCAACGTGCACAAGGGAGATTGAGAGAGAGAGAGAGAGAGAGAGAGAGAGAGAGAGGCGGCTGCCCCCACCAATCCACCACAAAAAGAGAGGGAACAACTGCAAAGAAGAAGGAGGAAACCTATGAAGGAGAAGAAGAAGAAGGAGAGAAGCGTGAAAGGATTCTTCTTCAAGCTTTGAGGTAAGTGCATTCTCTCTTCTCTCTTTGTTTTTGTCTTTTCTTTACTTCTCTCTTTCTTTTTGTTGATGAAGAGATGTATAGAGAGAAGAAGGGAGATAGATCAACACAAGGGAGATTGAGAGAGAGAGAGAGAGAGAGAGAGAGAGAGGCTGCCACTGCCACTACCATTGCCACTGCATCCACTAAAAGAGAGGGGACAACTATAAAGGAGAAGGAGGGAACCCGTGAAGGAGAAGGAGGAGAGAAGCGCAAAAGGATTCTTTAGATGCCAAACTTAGAACCAGCGGTCTGTACGCCTTTTTTTTTCCAAAAAAAAAGGCTCTTGGCCACCTAACAAGTGTGCTTGTGCAGTTTCGTCGCATTCTGATAAAAGGTCATGGATTTATGATCACACGATGGACAGTGCGTATGAAGCTGCATTAACCTGGTTTTTGGGTTTAAATGGGTTAAAAGTTCATTCTTCTTCTCATTTTCACTTCTTACTTTCTTTGCTTCCTTCTTTCTCACACCCCCAACCTCTGTCTCTTCTCCATTTTACCCTCCTCGAGCTTGCATGGTAGGCACCAAGCAAGCATGTCCCCGTTTCTCGGCCATGCAAAGGCCTCATGCCAAAGCGTGCCACTTGGAGCACAAGGTGGAGCCTCCTCTAGTGCAGTAACAGGTGCTCCCCGTAGAGCACAATGACCACCAAAGAACAAGAGGAGACGGAAACCGAGCACTATTGCCCTTCAGGAGATAAGGAGAATCCAGCGTGGATACGAGCTTCTCATCCCAAAAAGATCTTTTCATAAGGTTGTTTGGGAAGTCATGCAAGACTTGGAGCTGAAAGGGATGGAAATATTTTGGGCACGAGTGCGGGATGGCCCACCAATAGGAAGGTAGACTGCTACAGCTATGATGGCAGAAAGAAGAGCCTACATGATGTACTACATGTACCTTCTATTACCAAGAATCTATTGTCGGTTGGACAGATGGCATAACAGAATTTGCAAGAATCTACTGTCAGTTGGATAGATGATTTCAATTGATACACATGGCTGTACATTCAGAAGTACAAGGATGAGGTACTCGATGTCTTTAAGCAAATGGGTTTATAAAGAGAAATGCAAGTCAGATGATTCATTGGAAAGGTATAAAGCCCGGCTGGTTGCAAAGGGATATGCACGGCAATATGGCCTAGATTATGAGGAGACTTTCAACTCGGTTGCCAAGATAAAAATGGTGAGAATATTCATTGCATTAGTGGATTCTAAGGGCTGAAAATTATAGCAGATGGATGTCAAAATGCATTCGTGAATGGTGACTTGCTTGAAGAGGTATATATGGAGTAGCGTGAGGGTTATGTACACAACCTGAGGTGTATATGGATGCTGGCTAGCAACCCCGTCTATCATACTAGATCCAAACACATAGAGGTTTCATCAGAGAAATGGTACATGTAGGATAGATTGATCTACTTCATGTGAAGAAAAAAGACCAAGTAGCATATATATTTACCAAATCACTTGGCAAAGAGAAATTAGTTTGTTTCAGGGATCTACTTGGAGTACAACAACTAGTCTGAGATCAAGAAATGGAGTTTGACAAGGAGGAGGATGAGCTTGATTCTTTTGATCTTAAAACACCTCCATACATTGAGATTGAGGGTGAAGACAAGAAAGAAAAGATAGAAGATGACTTAGACATAGGTTAAAACAAGAAGGAAGAAGTAGAGCTTAGAGACACTACCACTTCCTATATAAGTGTTTCTGGCTCCATCACCGTGGTATAACTCTTATAAATGTCCAAATGCTCCCCCAAAAAGACTTGAAAATTTTTGGAATAAGCTGGAGTGAGCAGAAGATCAATCTCGCTACCTCAAGGTCCTGACTATAATGAAAGCTTGAAGTAAAGCTCTTCTTCTTGGGCCTAACAAGTGATAAAAAACCTCCTTTAGTATTACTTTTTTGAATTGATTATATCAAGCTTTTGCAATCACAAGCTCTTTTTCTTCTCGAGCCTAAGGAAGTGATGAAAAAGCTCTTTGCAAAATAAATTTTTGAATTGATTATATTTAGCTTTTGCAATCAAAGGATTCAAATTTTTTTTAAAAATCTGATACACAATTTTTAGACATTAGGTGTAGGTGACATTGGCAAATGAATTATGCAAGAATATTTAATGCATTTAGCTAGAAGGGTGGTAGGGCTGCATGCCATGCCACCTAAAATTTTTCCCCTTTGTAACCATTGCTATTTGCATCGAAAATTTACTCTATAACCGTTGCTATTAGCGTCTCTATTAGGGTTGCTATTTACATCACTATTTGCGTTGTTAGCGAGGCTAATAGCGATGAATCGATCGCATCACTAATAGCGACACGAATAGCGATGACAGGGATAATTTTTTCCATGAATAATTTTGTCGCTTTAAGCATCGCTATTGGGTCTATATGTTGTAGTGATTCTTCACTATAGATTTTCTATGTTTCATTTTCTCTTTCTCTTTCTCTCCTCTCTCTGTTCACTCTTTGTCATGGTCATTCGCTTCTGCATTGCTTCACTCTGACATGTGTTATTTGCATACAGAGACTTCATCTCTTCCTACATCACAAGCTCCCACTTTCTCTTGTTTTCACATGACTGTGCCTCTCTAAATGTCAGAGGCTCACCTTCATCAATCATCAAAATGCAATCCAAAGATGGGTGGAACCTTTGTGGCTGCCTTCTAACACGTGTAGACCTTCTTACCCAATGATCTATATTGTCAGGAAATGGGCCTACATTCTCATGTATATGCACACCATTACTCTGTGTGGCTGATTTTCAGCATTTCCTTGATGTTGTAACCTATTTTCAGCATGTTCGTCTTGTTGTCCTATTCCATCATGTGCATTTATTTGCTGTCCATTATCTTCTAGCATTAGAGCAATGGGTTGCTACTCATTTTTTGTATCAAAAGAAACAAAATCTTTAGCTAATGGCTGCTCAATGGTTGGCTATTCATGCCAAAATTTGACCTTCATTTTGTCAAGGTCACCCTGTGTAGCATGTTTCAACAACTTTGCCTCATTAAATACTACGTCTCAGCTATGTACTTTCTTCCTGCCCTAAGGAAGCCAAACTCTATAACCCATGTCTCCCTCATCTCCATATCCCATGAAGATGCCCTTGATGGATTTCATGTCTACTTTGGTCCTCTGATCTACAAATACATGCACAAAGGTATCACAACCAAAGACATGCAAATGGTCATTTAAAGTAGGTTTGCTAGACCAAACCTCTTTAGGAATGTCATTTTCCAATGCAAATTTGGAGAGTTATTGCATACATGAGCTACAGTTTTAAGAGTATCTCCTGAGAACTATTGCGAGAGATTAGATCATGCATCTAACTCTCTCACGAAGTGTGCGATTATATATTTCAGTCATGCCATTTGATACATGATTATAAGGGGCTATCGCTTAGTTTCCAAGAGAGCATTATCACAATCCTTGAGAAAAAAAATGCCTTGCATCCTGTCCTTCCACATATCAAAGCCAGTGCCATCAAACCTCTCGATTTCAAGGAGAGATTTAGTGCCACTGCTGCATAAGTCTTAGTTGCCATTTTTTAGTAATGTGCAAAAAAACCAATGCTATAATTTATGATAGCAAACAATAAATTGAATATTCAACTAATTTCAGCCCAAATTTTCAAGAAACAAGAGCAAGATTTAGTATCATTGTATTTCTAACAATGCCCAAATACATGTACAGCAGTAGAAAATATGACTTTTAGTAATATATCTAAAATTACAGTATACATTCCATGCATACATCACTACAAGGTGACTCCCACTTCAGTAATATCATCAAAAATACATCTGCAACAATTCAGATCTGCAAATGATCTCTAAGACTGCTACACCATGAATATTTAGTAATAGATCAACTCAATAGGAGCTGTCTAACTTGTATATCGCGTACATATGTGCCCAAATCAACTTCTGATACACAAATAAACAAGAAATTCTCTGCAAATTCTCCACAATCTCACAAGTGGGAGATATATAGCTCAAATTACACTGCTTTCAGCACCAAGATTGCTTCAGCAATGTCCGCAAAGTGCATTTCACACATCAATTTTACCAAAATTCACAAATTTCAACAAAAGCCCCAAAATTTTACTAACCAATGTGCCCCAATTGCATTAATACCTGTTCTCAAGTTCATAAAAAGAGAAAATTTAGTAAAATCCCACAAAATTTTGCAAAAGCCCCAAAATTCTCAAGTCTAAATTTGCATCAATGTCAATATTGAGCAAAAAGGCAAAGAGATGCCACATGCTCTTGTGTAAAAAACTGTAGCACATTGCCATACTCCTCTTTATTTGATAGAGAGACACCACAAAGAGAGAGATGAAGTCCTACTTCACAAGACACAGCAGGGGGGGAATGGACTTACTTTGGATTGCCTAGATAGCAAAGATATTATGGTAGATGCCTTGCTCACCTTGCCATGACATATGACTAGAAGAGGTTAAGGAAGAGAGAGAGGTTTATACAATAGATAGTGTGGTGGCATTCCTATCTAGGAGAGAGAGAGAGAGAGAAGATGGAATGCTAAGTCATTCTAACATACTTGATGAGTCCATGCACACAGAAAGGGGCTACTAAGCGAGCATCTTGCACTTGAGAAACACAATTAGGCAAACATTCTACACCACTCATACAATTACATGAGAGAGAGAGAGAGAGAGAGAGAGAGAGAGAGTTTGAAGCATCACAATGAAGCAAAAGATGGATCAGCTTATGGGCAAAATCAAGCAAAAGATGGTCAAATACTCAAAATGACTTTATCATTTGTGGAGCTCAAGAAAGCAAGCCAAGCTCGCGGTGTTCTGGTAAGAGGAGCAGTGTTGCTTTCATTTTCTGTTTTGGGAGCAGATCTCTGCAGGTAGCACAGCCGGAAAGTGCAGGAGTGCATTGTCTCAGGTTGAGACGACCTTGTTTTTTTTATTTGAGGCCATTTTGGGGCCTATTTTGGAGGCGGAAGTTTTCTGCACACACTCAGGAAAAGGCCCAGTTTCATGCTGTGCAGCCACTGTTCTACAGGTCGCTGAAAAGTTACTGTAGAAATTGCATCGTATGCTTGTGCGTAGAGACATTGGGAGTTACAAAATCATCCCTGTTGCCTGTTGATGAAAAATCGTCACTAGGAAGTGACTGTGTGGTCAAATACCACTTTCGTCAGTTTTGCAGATTTGCCTTTGTGAGGTAGCTGTGTTCTTTGCAGTGACAGAATTTTTTGCAGTGTTCTGTAATGGCGTCTGATTCTCTCTCACAGATTGTCACTGAAAAGCTTGACAAGAACAACTTTCAAGCATGGAAGTTTAGAATGACGAATTTCCTTATGGGAAAATGATATTGGGAATTTGTTGCAGGAAATGAAGAAGAACCAGTTCTTCCTGATGTTCCCAATCAACAGCAAATGCAGGCATTTAAAGCATGGCATGAGAGAGCCAGGAAAGTTATGTACTGGCTGTCTATCAGCATTTCAGACTCTATGATTGTGCATATTCAAGATGCAAGTACGCCAAAGGAGGCATGGGATACTTTGTCAAAAATGTATAGCACAAATACGCAAGCCAGGAAAATGCAACTCAAGCAAGAGTTGCATAATGTGCAAAGAGAAAATATGAGCATCAATGACTACCACATGAAGGTGAAGAAGATTGCAGATGCACTTGCTTCCATTGGGTCGCCAGTGGAAGATGATGATTTAGTTTCTGTGACCTTGAATGGTCTAGGAAAGGATTATGCACAGTTCCGAACATCCATTTCCATCCGTGAAAGATTTCCAGATTTTGAGGAGTTGATTGCTTTTCTAATTTCTGAGGAGCAGAGAAATGGTGGTGCATCTTCTTCAGGAGGAACTTCAAAAGAAGTTGTCTTCTACTCAAATGCTGGAAGAGGTAGAGGCAGAGGTAGAGGAGGCCGATATGGAGGCCGTGGTAGAAATCAGAATATGCAGCAAACTCAAGAAAAATAGTCCTATAGAGGAGGACATGGTAACTCTAGAGGCAAGGGGAGCCAAAGAGGTCGTGGTGGATGGCAAAGAGGCCAAAATGCAAACAGTAATGTTGAATGCTACTACTGTGGTAAAATGGGTCATATGGATAAAAACTGCTATAAAAAGCAGAATGACATCATGAATGGAAAACTGCAACAAGGGAATTATGCATCTTCTAGTAGATAGGGTGATGACAAAAATGAGCATTTGTTTATGGTGCAGCACATGAACAATTCTGTGACAAGTGCAGAAGAAAGCAATGATGTATGGTATGTTGACTCAGGTGCATCAAACCACATGACAGGTCATGTAGAATGGATGGAGGATGCAAGGAAAATGGAAAAACCAGAATTTGTGGAGACTGGTGATGATACTGCACATCCTATTGTGCAGATTGGAAAAATTCCTTTGTCTATGCAGGATGGGAAAAAGAAATACCTGTCCGATGTATTTCATGTCCCGAATATCACCAAGAATCTGGTTTCTGTTGGTCAAATGGTTGAGCAGGGCTTGCAGGTCAGATTTAATCCTCATGGATGCTTTGTTGAGGATATGAAAAATAAAGGTCGCTTGATAGCAAAAGGAAAGAAGAAGGCAGAATGTTTACATTGAATGCAGACATGTCTGAATTGAGTGCAGCAATGTTTGCACATGGGACCGGTGTAGTTGCAGATATTGATATCTGGGATAAACGCATTGGTCATGTTAATGTACAGCGACTTAAATCAATGCAGGCCCAAAATATTGTTGCAGGATTGCCCAAATTCAAGGTTGCAGAAATGCATAAGGTATGTGAAGCCTGTCAGTTTGGAAAACAGGCAAGGAAACCATTTCCTAGACATGTTCAAGAGAGTAAGAAGCCATTGGAATTAATTCACTATGATGTGTGGACTACTAAAGCTGCATCTCTTGGAGGCTGTCATTATTTTGTCAGTTTTATTGATAACTATAGCAGAAAAGTTTGGGTGTATTTTATGAAAAAGAAAAGTGAAGTTTTTGGGCATTTCAAAACTCTTAAAGCTATGGTTGAAAAAGAAACAGGCCTGCAAATAAAATGCCTAAGGTCAGATAGAGGGGGAGAGTACCTCTCAAATGAGTTTGCAAGGTTCCCGCAGGAGCATGGCATAAAGCAGCAATATTCATGCAATCATACCCCACAACAAAATGGAATTGCAGAAAGGAAAAACAGGCATATTGGAGAGGTATCTCGTGCCATGCTCAATGAAAAAGACTTGCCAGATTTTTATTGGGCTGAAGCAGTTGCTACAGCAGTCTACATAATGAACAGGACTCCCACTGCAGCAATACATGGAATGATTCCAGAGGAGAGGTATACTGGTAGGAAACCAAATATTTCTCATTTGAAAATTTTTGGTTGCATTGCCTATGTACATGTGCCAGATGAGCTGAGATCCAAGTTGGATCCAAAAGCTGAGAAGTGCATCTTTATTGGTTGCTCTCTGCAGCAAAAAGGGTATAGATGCTATAACCCTTCTACTCGTAAGTTTACAGTGAGCAAAGATGTTGTTTTTGATGAGATGAGTAGCTGGTATAAACCAGTAAATGTGATTGATGATGTAGATGCACAAAATGGTAATGCTGCGCAGAATTCACAACAACAGTCACAAAATATTAGTGGACCTGGAGCATCCTCTAGCAGTGGCTCACATTCTTCGCCATGGACAGGCAGATTGAGATCAGGAGAATCTTCTCAAAGCAATGCAGATAGTGGTATGCAGGTATCACGAAAAGGAAAAGAGAAGGTTGATCAGCCCATGTTTGATGTGAATGCAGGTCACTCTTATGTGGATGGTGAATCCAGTGGCTCAGAACAGAGCATTGATGATGAGTTGGGTATTCCTTCTATTGTTACACCTGGAGTAAGGAAGACCAGGGATGTTTTGAGAGCACCTGAGAGTGAACCTACTTTGCGCAGGTCTACCAGAGCTAGGTATCCTGTGGATAGGCTGAAATATGATGGATTTATAGCCATTCATTATGCATATATGGTTAAAGTGATACAGGAACCAGAACCCACTTATTTTGAGGAAGCCATGGGAAAAGAAAAATGGGAGAAAGCCATGGATGAAGAAATGGATGCCTTGGAAGCAAATGCTACATGGGAATTAGTACCTTTGCCTAAAGGTAAAAATGCAATTGGCTGTAAGTGGGTTTATAAGGTGAAGCACAATGCAGATGGTTCTGTGAACAGATACAAGGCAAGATTAGTAGTCAAGGGGTATGCACAAACATATGGCATTGACTATGAAGAAACATTCAGTCCGGTTGCAAGGATGGCAACCGTAAGAGCAGTCATTGCTATGGCTGCATCAAAGGGATGGTCTTTACATCAGATGGATGTAAAGAATGCCTTCTTGCATGGTGATTTGCAAGAAGAGGTCTATATGGAGCAGCCACCAGGTTATGTGCATGTTGTTCATCCTGAGTTTGTTTGCAGGTTGAAGAAAGCCTTGTATGGCTTGAAGCAAGCACCTAGAGCATGGTCTGACAAGATAGGACAGTATCTTGTCACTATTGGCTTTCAGATTTCCAAGGCAAATTTCTCACTTTATGTGAGAAAAACAGAGAAAGGTATTATGCTACTTGTCATTTATGTTGATGATTTGATTATGACAGGTGACAGTGATGAAGATATCCTTCATGTGAAAATGCTATTGAAGCAGAAGTTTGAGATGAAGGATTTGGGAGAGCTGCGTTATTTCTTGGGCATTGAGGTGATTAGATCACCAAGTGGGATATAGCTCTTGCAGAGGCAGTATGGATTGGACATGCTGTCCAAATATGGGATGACAGGCTGTAAGCCTATTTCAGTTCCTTTGGAGCAGAATGTGAAGCTGAACACAGATGCAGGTGAGCTTCTAGAAGACCCTACTATGTACAGACGCATAGTAGGAAGTTTGATTTATATGACTATTACCAGGCCAGATTTGAGCTATGCTATTGGATTGGTAAGTCAGTTTATGCAGGCTCCAAGGAAACCACATTTGGATGCGGCTAGATGCATACTCAGGTATGTGAAGTCCACATTGCAGTATGGACTATTTTATGAGACTGGGATTCAGATACAGTTGCATGGATACACTGATGCTGATTGGGCTGGTAGTATTTCTGATAGACGATCTACCAGTGGATATGTGTTCTCTTTTGGGAGTGCTGCAGTCACTTGGAGCAGCAAGAAACAGCCTACAGTTGCCTTGTCGAGCACAGAGGCTGAGTACAGGGGTGCAGCAATGGCTGCATGTGAGGTAGCTTGGTTGCATAGGCTACTTTATGATATGCATCAGTCTACAGATGGGCCAGTTGTCATTTATTGTGACAACATGAGTAGTATACACTTGGCAAATAACCCAGTCTATCATGCTAGAACAAAGCACATTGAGGTGCATTATCACTATGTGCAAGAGAGGGTTTTACTAGGTCTTATTGATCTAGTTTATGTCAGCACAGAGGATCAGGTAGCTGACATATTCACGAAGGCATTAGGCACAGAGAAGCTGCGCAAGTTCAGAGACCTGCTTGGTGTGCAGGAATTGGGATTGAGCTCGAGGGGGAGTGTTGAGATATCGAGCTCCACTCGTGATACGCCAGGGTGACAGTTGTGTATTTATGTCACCGACTTGTCAGTTGCAGACGCGGTTGGTACACCGCCCATGAATAATAGCTACATGATAGCTATCCTTATCTACTCTAGTTCGTGGCTCAGTTAGTATGCCATCTTAGTTAGTTGAGTTTGGTTTTGAGACCCATATATAGGGTTCTTCTATTTCTTTGTACTTGAGTTCTTTTTGGCTTACACAACTAAGAAGAGGAAAACTGTTTTCAGCCTCCACCTCTGTGTGTATTCCCCCATTGTGCAAGCAAGAAAGCTTCAAGTAAGACTCCTTCATTCTCTCCCACAATCTTGACAGAAGGTGGGTGTGCCATTGTGTGCATTGTGATTGTAGACGGAGCAGGATAGGGCACGAGGATAGTGTACAAGCCGTAGGTGGGCGACATTGGGCCTGTGGATGAGAATGGTGTACTGTTCATGGCCATTCGTGCGGTGCATGCCCCAATTGGTTGCCATGGTTTTAAGGCAGAGTGTGAGAGGGAATTGTGGGAATGGTTCAGGGTGACAGGTTTAACCACAGGCAAGACAAGCTTCCTAGGGCTGTCCTACTCTTGATGTGCCCTGAAGTATTATGGGTGATGCTAGGGGGCTAGGGGACTAGAGACGGAGCCAGTCAACCAAGGTCAGTGGACGCACCTTATTTGAGGACCCCTAGGTGCGTATTTTTGGCCACAGTACAACCATTGCAACATGCGGGGGCTATGAGCCTTTCAATGGATTGGGACATGTCAAGCCTCAAAGGTGTGGGAAAATGGATATGACCATGATGAATTTGCCCTAGCCTTGTTGTTAGGGGAGCCGTTGTTGCGATATTGGTACTATTGCAGCGCCCCCCATCGTGAGTGTAGAGCGTGACCCAAGAAGAGAGTGTAGCCCATGACTACGCGTGGGTTCGTGCAATGTGTGCACTCGCGAGGGTGATTGTTCACGTTCAGCAGCGTGACTTTGTTGTGGATAGTGCACGGTCGTGGTTTTGTAGTGACCCAGTCATTGAACATGTTTGCACAAAGACCTGTGTTATACTACATCCACTTGTCACGTCGTGAGAGCACATGCTTGATTTCCTTAAGTAATTCAACAAATGTAGTTATGTTAAAACATGACTTTTCGAAATACTATGATGTTAATTTCACTGCCCATGCGATCACTTGTCAAAGATACGGCATACATTAGCGATAGGTAGAAGAAATTGCACAAGTGGGAAGTTTCCCTTTCACCCATCAAAAGACAAAAAGTTAGGTCCTGATAACTTGTCAAGCTGCTTGTACATCATAGGGCTTAGTCGATTTCTACTAGGCGGGGCGAGTTCGATTGGTTGGGCGACTGGACTGGCGCTGGGGTGCAGGATCGTCATGAGGTCGGGCAAGGCACATGTGGGCCGGGACATGGATAGTATAGTCCCGGGCAGCCACCATTTCCAAAATGCCTTTAACCAGTTCGTCGAACTCTTCCCTGTCCCTGGCCGCCTTTCCTGCCCTTGGGCATCTGATGCTTGAGCGCTCTTGGTGGATTTGTGCAACTGGTGTTGCCACGGCTTGCATGCTTAGCTGAGCTTTGACTTTCCTGGTCCGAGTACTTTTAGGCCTTCATCCGAGATGGTGCCGTTTAGGTCCGCGTTTCTTTGTATATCTCTTAAGAGTGGGTACATAGCGCACCGGTGGAGGGGCGCGTGCCGCGTGCTCCCGTTGTCTGTGAAGAGCGTCTCTGCACGCCAGCTATCCGTGGTTCTCCATGTTTTCCTACTAGGGGCCTGCAAGATGCAATCCAAGGGTTAGGCTGTGATACAAGATAAGATTGTTCGCATAGGAGGGATTTCAATGTGGGTTGTCAAACGCATATGACTAGAAGAGAAGGTGCAGCACATGTTGTACTCATTGTAGAGGGATGGCCCTTGTAATGGTGTCCCTCTAGCCTCTAACTACTAGCATATCTTGACTCACGCCTAGTTACATCAGTTGTTGGTGCTGCGTTTGGAGGGCTCATCCTCAGAAGGATAGGCCGGGAAGGGAAAAGTGCATAGAGAGGGACTACGCCCTGCTTACATTAGTAGGGATGTTGGTCAAGGCTTTCCATGGTGGCAATGCGGGGTGCATGCCCTTTGCCCGGAGGCGGACATGATCTGGTGAAAGGGGGACCAGCCTAGCGTAGCCTGTTGGCCCCGATTCTTCTGTCTGCGCTTGGCTTTTTATTGCTTGTGTGTGTTGATAATGTCTATATAGGGTGACACAAAAATCATTGTTTATATATATACATTTTTTCGAATCCATGTCACTTCATGAGGATAAAAACCAATTGTAGAACGCGGGATTGTACTGAAGCGTGGCACACTCATCTAGTACACGTGGCAGCTTACTCAATTCTGATAGATATTTCGCCACATTGAGTAGCATGGAACCTTGTCCGAGTCTATTGGCAACATGTAACTCCTCCTCAGTGAGAACCTTATCAAGCAGAGGGTTTTCTTGGCTTGGTTCAGCCAAGTCCTTGCCCTGAATGGCAGTCAGCACTCGAAGGGAAGTTGGTGCCACATAGGTTGGGTCTCTTTGGGATCGCCATTTGGCCAATCGCTCCTTAGAGACTGTCATGATCTGAGCCCCTAGTTTGACCATTGCAATGAGGCTTTCACACCAGCGTTGCTCAATCGACTTTGGCCTGTTGAGAGTCGCTTTAGTTGCTCTATGTCTAAGAGATTTAGTTGGCAGAGCACCTCATTGAATGTGACAGTTAAGCGTAGTTCGTTGGCTTCCTTGCCCGAGATGAGTAGCAAGTGTTCGTGTAGGAGCTTGCTATAGTGCTCGTCAAGGTGTTCCTGCTCTTCCCAAGATAAAGAAAAGGACAAGTAGTCTCCAAGCTGCTCTTTAGGGAATGCGCGCATGTCTGCCAGGACATAGACACGTGCAAACACCTTGAGCTTGGCATCCAACTCAGCTAGGCATTCTGCGACACCTCTATGTTCGACGAGGGTTTGCTCGGTTGCCATCTCACGCAAGGTTCTAGGAGTTTGCCTAGGCTTTAGCGTAGCTAGGGGCTCAGGCCTAGAAGAGCAAGATTGGTCAATGCTAGGAGTGCTCATGCGCTTGGGGTTTCCATGTTTCTCTTGAGGCTTCATCATTGCGTCATGGTTCTCTTTGGACATGACTGGTATGAATTTTTCGCCCTGTTGTGGCAACGTTATCTCCACTCTTGATTGGTCGATGTGAGTTCTATTGTCGGTGGATTGAGTGTTGGAAGCAACTATTGATGGCAACGGCTACTTTAACTTTTCAGAGCACACGGATGTGTCTGAGGTTTCACCACTATTAGGAGAGACATCAATGGGTTCATTGGTGGATGGACATGATGCTTTATTCCCCAGCTCTCCAGCGCTCTCGGTTTTGATGCTCTTGGGGTCCACGAACACCTCTAGCTGCTGTTGTTTGTGATGTTTTCTCGTCTTTCTCTTGGTCAATGAAGGCATATCTCTCAATGGTTCAGGACCTTGGACTAGGTCAACCACTATTGTGCCTGGTTGGGCCTTAGCGTTTCCTTTCTCTAGTGTGTCCTCATGGATCATGGCCATGGCCTGCTGAATAGCCTTGCTAGGTTGAGTGGTTTGGTGCGTCATCTCCTTGGCCACATCTTTGAGGGGTTTCTCCTCAAGCCTAGGCCTTAGGTACTTAGGACAGATTGGAGTTGTCCAGGATACTGGTTGCGCCACCTCCTCCTCAGATGAAGTGTTAGGGGCACATTCTGCAAGGGGTGTGGTCACGGCCGAGGGCTGTGATTGCTGTGATCCCTGATTGGGAGCAGTGGCGTTTAGTCCAGTGGGTTGGTTACTCTTGGTGGATTGCAGTGTGGAGTCCCTGGGGCAATCGCACGTGGTCGTGTCTTTTGTTGTCCTCTAAACACTCACCTGTGTGGATCCTAAGTTGATCCAATCACATTGGGTCGCACAGGAGTATCCTTGGACCGAGAGCTACAGCTAGTGTCATGTTTCCCCTCTTGGGTGTTTGGAAGCTTTAATGGAGACAGAGGTTTGGAGTGAGCCCCTGCCATTGACAACTGTCATTGTGCCTCCTGGGTCCGTTTGGGAAAAGAGGACGTAGGGGACCTAGGACTCTTAGGCAGACCTGGTATCGGCTGAATGATTTGCTTGTGATTGTTGGAGGATTCTGTCGTTAGCTTTGTTGAACAATCAGCCCTATCATGAATGACGTTGTGCTTGTGGTGCTCCTTGTCCCCTTGGGAAGTCAAAGGCTCCTTGGCCACTATTGGACCTCATGCACACTCGATGGATCCCTCTGATATCTGCTTGCTAGGCACGCTAGGCTAAGGATTTAGTATTTGATGGGTCATGTTCGGTTTCTTGATTTCAATCGTGAGGGGCATAATCGCTCCAATATTTTTGGTCCGAGAATCGGATTTTCATTTAGGGATCCTCCCATGCCTCGTTTCTTTTGACCTAATTTGGGCTCCTGACCGAGGTGGTTTAGCAAGGGGTTTCGGTACCCAAATCCATCGATTGCCTACATAATACCCTTGAGCACGAAGCAACGCCTTGGATATCCATCGTGGCGTCGTGCCAGCTCTCCATGGATGCCTTTGTCTATAAGGCTTGGGCTTTTTTTGTGATCTTCTACGATATTTGTAAGTCCAAGCCCTATCCTTGGGCTTATCTCCTAACCTCTTTGTTTCAAGTATGGCCTCACTTACTGGTTCTCTCCATTCAACCTCCGCTTGTATCAACTCTTTCAACAACTCCTTGCTCTCATTACTAGGCTTGCTTGGTATGTCAGAATGCTCCTTGCCCTTCTCTCAAGGTTTGGTGAGGTCACCCTTGCTAAAAATCGTGATTATCCTCACACCTGGTAGTGTTAGGCGTATCCTCTGTGCTATATAGTCGGCTTCACACTTTGTTGCCTTTTTGAAGGGCCTTCCTAGGAGGATTTCCTTTCCACAATTCTCGCCATTTGGAGGAACATGGAACAGGACTAGCAAGCTTTCTGTTTCAATAGTTACAAGGATTCTGCACTTCCCTAGAAGTGCTTGTGGGTTTTCCCCGTGAGGCTTCAGAGTTGCATCAGTTAGTTTGAGCTCTGGTTGACCTAGTAGAGTCCATGCTTCATAAGTCAAGATATTGAAATCTGCTCCTTCATCAAGGAGAGCATCAACACTATGTTCTCTTTTTGCTGTGAGTTTGACCCTAAGATAAGCAGGTGGTACTATGTCTTCATCATCTGGGTCTTGGTTTACAGCTTCAAGCCTTCTAATACACGCCCTTGAGTCCCGAGCTGTACAGTTAGACGTGGAATCTCCACGGAGATCTTGGGTTGTTTGCATAGCACTGCTCAGGGTACATCTATCGTCAGGATTGTCATGTCTAGTCATCTCCACATTGGTAGCTTGATGATGTTGCATTTTGCTTTGACTAGACGTAGTTTGAACACAATGTACATGTGTCCTTGTAGTGTGGCCTTTTTGCCCTTGATGGCTAGATTAGCCTGTTAAGGTTCTAGGGTCTCTGTTTGCCTCTATTCGGGTGCGGGCTTTTGGTTGCTCCTTTTCCAGTGAGCATCCATGCTCACGTAGGGCCATTACTGCCCGAGGGTCTAAGTTGGAGGGCATGTCATGGCACGTGTTTTCTCTCCAACCTACTTGGGGAGGATGCAGAGAGGGTAGAGTCCCCTTTGCAGGGGTCCAGGAGGTGTCCCCTCCCCGACCCACAAGGTCGTTACTGCAACCACCATGCGCAGTTTGGAGGATTGTTCAACCAAATCCTGAACCACTTGCTCGAAGTTTCGGCCCAGTGGTGGATCTACAATGCGCCTTTTGCTCTATGTGGCCCGTGGGGTCAATTTCGGGGTTCAGAGTTTTTCTAATTCATTGCCTCGTTCGTTTTTGGGTCCAATCAAGCTTTTCCACTCAGTGGTTTGCGTCTAAGTCCCTGGTCATGTAACTGCCTACTTCTAGCTGCTAAGCGGCTACGCCCTATGATTTTGTCTATTCCGTGCTCCAGAATCAAGTTCTGAGTGTCCTATGGGTTTTCGACAGTTCGCACTGCTAAGTGTTGGTCGGGTCAAGTAAAGTTTTTTGAAAATTTGGTGAAACTGCACACTCGGCCCAATTGGTCCGAATTGCAGGGTCTGCGTGCCCAATTCGGCACGTCCGAGAGCCGAGTGGGAAGGGCCGCACGTAACCACCGTCCGAATGCACGATTCGGCCGGTCCGAACACGGGTGTCCGAGGGCCGACTGGGCCAAGGCAGAGTCAAGTGGCCGAGTGGGCCGAAGCAGGGTCAGGTGGCCAAGTGGGCCGAGGCTGAACTCTAAGGTAGTCTGAGTGCTCGATTCAGACGGCCCAAGTGTGGGAGTCTGAGTGGTAGTGGCTGAGTGGGTCGATTCAAGCAGTCCGAGGGCCGAGTCTGGGCCTTGGACCAGAGTCTTCATTACTTGGACGCGCCGAGCGCCGTGGGTCTTTTCGTTGACTCTCACGAAATTTGTCGTGCCGGGTGCTGGAGGCCTTCCCCTTGTCGAGCAGCTCTAGATCCATCCTACTACTGTAGGAGAAGGTGTAGAATTACCTGGGCTGGCCAAATATCTCCCTGATGCCAAGATTGAAGCGGATCCCCTCACCAAGCTTTCCTCTTCTCTCTTGTCTCCTGAAACCCTACAATGCACAATGTGGCTTTTCTTCACTTTTGGCCCTTATACCCCTTCCCGGGTATGGTATTGACACCCCCAATAACTCACTTGCTGACCTTAGGCATCACAAGCAAGTTTTTTAGCACTTTTGCACGATTCTTGCCCATTTTTTTTCCTATTTGACAATAGTAAACCCTAATGCTTATTTTCTTTGTTTGTCTTTGTTTTCTACTACTCTAATGCATCCAAATCACAAAGTAAATACCTACACTACTCCATCTCACAACATAAATCTCAAGAAAGCAAAAACCTACTTGCCAAGGAGATCGAATACCATCTTCAACCCCCTCCCTTCCTACCTATCTCAAGCACCGGTTCGGGGAAAGCCCTTACTTTGATGCCCGATTCCAAGCGCTCAAGGCTTGAATCCGTTGGTCCCGGCAATGGAACCAAAATGTGGGAGCCTTCACTCAACCGCCAAGACCCATGGACCGCTTATTTTTTCAAGCATTTCAAGCCGAGCACTAATGGCTACCTCTCACATAGCCGGCGTGCCATCCATATCTACAGGTGTAATGAGCTTACCTCCATGCCGTTCGAGTTACCGCCTCTCCCGCACACTCCAGTAGCTCCATGATCCAAGTGCAAGCTTCAAGAAAGCTCCATCCTCAAGCTCCACACTCCAAGCTCCATAGCCGCAAGCAAGACAAGAGAAGAGAAGAGAAGAGAAGAAGAGAGGAGAAGATGGAGAGCTTCTCCACCCCACGGTCCCTCACCCTCACACACTCACTCCCTCACACTCTCACACTCCCTCTCTCAAGCACAAGCTCAAGCAAGCAAGAACAAGAAGAAGAAGAAGAAGAGGAGAGCCACTTTTTGCCACACACAAGAATGAGTTTCTCATTCACTTTTCAACTTTATATACAAAACCCTAAATCCCTTTTGGGTGGTCATCCCCTTTTCCCTTTTTTACATGGCTGGCCGTAGCCTAGGCCCTTTTTCCCATTGTCCTTCTATCTTTCTAGCTTCCTTTCCACCGCCTATCCATATTTACAAATCTCATGGGTGAGAGCCCGGCGCTCCTTGAGTTAAACCGCGGTGCGCTTACACTCTTTTACACAAGTTTTGTCTTGTGCTTTTCCTGGTGCGCCTTTGCCTTTCATTTCTCTTTCCTTGGCCTTTGTCTTTGTCTCTTATTTTAGCTTTCCAGATTTTCCACTGCCTAGCACTCTTTTACAAGGTTTCAGGGTGCACCTTTGTATTTTAAAATGCACCTTTCCCCTTTTGTAGCTGCCTTGGATTTTTAAGGTTTCCCTTGCGCTTTTGGCCTTTTCTCCTCTTCCTTCTTCAATTGAGCTACCTTTTGTCTGCCTTTTTCCTGCATCTTTTTTTAAATTTCCTTTTGCTTTCTTTGTGTTGGGGTTAACAGTATGAGTCCATCACACACTTTGTGAGAATGTGGAAGGAAGTAGTAAAGGGACTGGAGTCGTCAAAAGAAAGACAAAGAGGGGGTGCTGGCTCTTTGTTTCAATGTATTTGAACATTCCCACAGGCTATGGCATCTAACTCCCCCCTAGTCAACGAGAATCCAAAGCTACTAAGAAAGATAACTCAAATGGAGAAATGTGTAGCATAGATATGCATGTAGAGCATTATAGATTGCATGAGGAAGAGATGGCCTAGGTAGAAGAAGTATTAGACAAGAGGAACGGCTATTGGCCACCTATAGATAGGATTGACCCCACCAAAGTCTGGAGGAGCTTAGTCAATCACAAGGGTAAACTTGTAATAAAGATGAAGAAGCAAAGCAACTTTTAGAACTATAAGCCTAGTCTTCATGTTAAGATTCTAACTAAGATGAGGGACTACTCAAACTCGATTGTCCGAAAATGAAAATGCAAGCTAACACAAGTTTGGAAAGACATTGCTAGTAAGTAGCTAAATTTATTACTTTGGAAGGTGGTTGCAAGGAAGCTCCCCACCAAAGACAAGTTGGTAGAGTGAGCTAGGGTGTACACCAATTATGTTTTCTGCCTAACTTAGCAAGAGATAGTCAAGCACATCTTCTGGATGTGCAAGGCGGCATTGAATATCTGGAGAAGATTGAAGGGATGGTTCAAGGCTGTAGGACTCAATGAGCTAGTCCAAATGAGGACTACCTTGTTTGGATATCAAGGCAGACTTGATGAGGAATCATTAAGATTGTGGAATGTAGTCTAAGCCCTAGCAATAAAACACATTTGAGGCTATAAGAACAACATTTTGATGAAGAAGGAGAAGAAGATCCTAGTTTGTTGACATATTTTAAGTAGATGAGGAGTGATTCCTTAGCCATGTTGAGAGTGGTGAAAGATCAAGCTCACATGTTTAAGATAGCTCTTGCAAAAGAATTTCCATATGAGGCCATGGGGTCTAATAAGGTTTGGATGTATAAGTTTTGTGATTGACTAAAAATGATCAAATAATCTTGGATAGCATAACCCTACGGTCTATTAACCATTACTTAAAATGTGGTAGCCATGTTTTACTCTTGAAGTCAGAATCTCAATACTACCTATGTCATGAAATCATGATCACACTACTCTTGAAGTCAAAATATCTCTTTAATCTCTCGCACAAGAAATGATTGTTTCACTACTTCATTTCATGTTGTAAATTCAAATGAGACTTCAAGTGTGTGTGTGTGTGTGTGTGTGTGTGTGTGTGTGTGTGTGTGTGTGTGTGTGTGTGTGTGTGTGTGTGTGTGTGTGTGTGTGTGTGTGTGTGTGTGTGTGTGTGTGTGTGTGTGTGTGTGTGTGTGTGTGTGTGTGTGTGTGTGTGTGTGTGTGTGTGTGTGTGTGTGTGTGTGTGTGTGTGTGTGTGTGTGTGTGTGTGTGTGTGTGTGTGTGTGTGTGTGTGTGTGTGTGTGCTTACACATTAACTTTCATGATGAATGTTGTGTTCTTAACTCAATGATTTATAGTAGTACTTCTTATTACAAGGGAGAATGCGTGGGTGTGCTTGCACATTGCCTGGCCAAGAATATATGTGTCTAATTTATACTTGGAACATTCTTAACATTCACATTGTATGATTTTATTTGGCTTGTCTCTTTGAAATAAGTGGACCCTTGTTTAATTAAAAATTTTGTGTTAATGTTTTCTTCAACATTTTCAAATCAATGATTGTATACAAACATAGTTTATTAAAAAAACTCAAAGTGATTAATTTGTGTGTTGATCCATTAAATTATTATATATAACCCTAATAAAATGGTGAAATGATCTCTCTCTCTCTCTCTCTCTCTCTCTCTCTCTCTCTCTCTCTCTCTCTCTCTCTCTCTCTCTCCATTTATAAGTGTCTTGCAAAAGACACAACTCGAAATAAGAATGGAAATGAGAATTCTGAATGCGAAAAAATATGGCCATGGTTATTTCTAACTAGACATATTTAGATATAATCTCTAAGTAAGAGGGATTAATTTAAACCAATTATGGTTAGTGTGAATAATATTTTTAAAAATATTCATTATTTTTTTAATGATTATTTTATGAAGACTAAATGTGAATGACCATGAAGATTATGTCTAACTACCTAGAACACTCATTATAAAGACTTTATGAAGATGATGTGAGCTATTAGAAGGACTCTTTGTAGATATTTTATAACAAAAACTCTTGATTTGAAGACTTTACTCTTATAAATAATATATATATATATATATATATATATATATATATATATATATATATCCATGCAAGTGATGCTCAAGATCTACAATCACATTCAAAATACGACAATAAACATGGAGGCAATGCAAAAGATAAGTTTTTAAAAACTTTTTTTTATATTTTAGTTTAATGAGTCTAGATTTTAAGGTAATAATAATTGAGATTTAGAAATAAATCTTTTGAATAAGGATCAATACCGTTTGTCTTTCCTAATACATGTTAGGTAACTAAGCTTTAAGGACAAAGTTTTTGAAAAGGGATTAAATGTAACTATATTCTTTATAAAACTATCAAACATATTAATTTTATGATTTTCTTATGTGAAAATTTATGTATATTATATTATCTAATTGATTGTAATATAATAAATAAATAGTAATGTAGTTAAAATACATATCAATGAACTTGTTAATATGTAGTATTGTTCAAACTCTATAATCTATAGATATTAAATATAATCATATTGATTATAATGATATTTTATAGATATTATTATATAATTTTTATATAAAATATATAAGATAGTCTTAAATAATATGCATGAGTTGTGAAAAATTAAAAGATGTTTTTTATGATGCTTGACCTAAAATTGTCATTTTCTCTTATAAAAAGCCTAATGTTGCAATTCTCCCCATGATACCTTGTCGACCAAGTGACTTACAATTGATTTGAGCATCCCTGTGTATATATTTTGAGTTTACAAGAGAACGTTACAATGAAAACATGTTACATACTACTTTAGGACAGTTCAAATTACATAGATATAGGGAGTTCTTGTTCCTTACTTGTTTTCTTTTTGAGTTCGATATGATTATTTTTTCTTATGTTGTTGAGTTTGATTACGAGAATTGAGATTGAAAGTAGGATTAAGAGACATGCATACATATCTAACTTGGTATATCACACGGACTGAAATGGGCTTTTCTTGAGGAATACATTGTTCAACAATACTTGTACAGTTGATTCTATGGTTCTCAAGAAATTCATGGATTCATATAGAAGATAACTGATTAAGGCAATTATTATTCTTCATCTTTATCCAACAATTCAAGATTTTGATTGTGATTGTGAATGAGAGTGAGATTGGAACCCCTTATTATGTACATGATATAAGTTTGGGGTGGTCGGGAGGTTCGAGCTCCATATTGGAGTGCATGTTGTGATGTTCCATTGCTTCTACTCTATAAACTTGATCAGATATTATATCGATTTCTTTCTTTCTTGATTTTCTCTATATGTATCTTTATTCAGTTTGATTGATTATGTGATTTATCGTGAATATGAAGAAGTCATGTTACACCATTGAATTGTTAAAAACTTATCAATGTATGCCTAACTTTTATGAAATTTTATTTGCAATTACTATGACTTTATTATACTTTGATGCAACATGATATTATATTATGGTTTAACTAAAAGCGATGTTACAATACAAAGCTACTTGAACAATGGCTATTGCTCAAAGATGTTTTACAAAGGAAGGGAGTGTGTAATCCCATATTGTCCTTTGCATTGCAAAATTCCAAATGGATGTTTGTAGAGTTCGTAGTGTTGTTTCATATGAAATACTCCATGATACATGCCTTGCATGCTTCGGCTTTCATTCTCATAATAAGATATACTTCCTCATGACAATTCACTTGCATAAACTCATAAAACGCATGCATGTGTTTAGTAGAGATCAAGCTACTCTTGTTGAAAGTATGGAGCACTTCATTGCAAAATTGAGCACAAATGTGGAGGACTTGGAAAGAGCTCTTTCTCACATTGTAATTCTAACACAAAGGAAGACATGTGCTATGTACAATGAGGTCTTTAGTATTAGCCTAGGGGAGACTATCAAAAGGGAAGTGCCCATCTGAACCCTTGCCTATGGCACTATGTATATCCCCTACCCTTCACCTTCTAAATAAGAAATCATCACAATTTCCAATTACATTTAACATCCTCTCCTCCCCATCTTCCCCAAACCTTAAACTCAACATGTAGAGAGCATGCACCATGCCATGGCCACAATGCTGTATGATGATCCACTCACATATTGCTCTCTATTGAAATAACACCATAGAGAGGGAGAGAGAGAGAGAGAGACCCACCACTTTAGCCACTACTATCTCTTCAATAAAGCTCTTCAATAAAGAGAGACTCGACATCCACAGAGACACCCACCATGTCAAAAGTGGTAAAAAATGCTAAATGTCACAATGCATATTTATTTTAGACTATTATCCAAATATTGATTTTATAAGTGGTTATTTTGTTATGATCAAATGATATTGGATAGCATAAGCCTAAGGTCTATTAACCATTACTCAAAAAGTGGTAGTCGTGCTTTATATATGTGCCAATAAGCATTTCACTGTTAAAGTCAACATGTTGATAGTAGTTATGTCAAGAAATCATGATCACATTCCTATTGAAGTCAAAATGTTTCCTTAATCTCTCACATAAGAAATGATTGTTTCATTATCTCATTTTTTGTTGTAAATTCAAGTGAGAATTCAAGTATGTGAAAATGCTTATACATGAACTTGCAAGATGCATGTTGTGTTCTTAACTCAAAGTCTTCTAGTAGTACTTCTTATTACAAGGGAGAATGTGTGGGCATTCTTGCATACTTCCTTGCTAACAATATATGTGTCTAATTTACACTTGAAATATTCACCTTGAGTAGGGTTTAATTAGAATTGCCTCTTTGAAATAAGTGGACCTTTGTTTAATTAAAAGTACATGTCAATGTTCTCTTCAATCTTTTCAATGTAGTGATTCCATAAAAACATAGGTTATTTAAAAACTTGAAGTGATTAATTTGTGTGTTGCTCCATTAAATTACTATGTAGAAAGTTGATAAAATGGCAAAACAACAAGTGTCCAACACAAATGATCATAGTGATGTTGCTGAGGCATTGGCCTTCCTTTTCCCATGTATGTAACAATGTGCATAGGATTAAAGCCATTTCTAGGAGAAAGAAGCATTTGTGCTTTGCATATTTTACTAAACCGTTACATAATAATTGCATGGGGAACCTCTCATGCCACCAAGAGTTAAAAGCTATTTGAAAGCAACTAGATGCTTTGACTGTAAAAAATAAGGACCAATGTTGGGATGTGGAGGTTTCTCGCACTAGATTCTCATTGAAATTGCAACAATCTTTGGGTGCTTTAATAATAATGGAGATAAATGTCTTTGCACATATGATTTTTGATAATATGTGGATGGTTCTTTGTTGGGGGGAGAACTATGAGTGAGGTCCTATTAATTTTTGCATAGGTTGTTCTTTGCCTAAGAGTCGCATGACCTCCATGCATGGGTAGGTTACATATTTGAAAGTGGTTGGGGGTAGGTTGAATGCACTGCTCTCACAAATAGGTCACAAGTTTGATGACACTAATGGCATGTTTTAGTGTGGTAGCAAAACACATTTGTTTATTGGAAACAAAGTTCTATGCATCTTAATGTCACATACCTTGATATCCATATTCCAATGAATATTGATTTTAGATATGTCCATGTGCAAAATGATTTACCTCTACCTATTCAAGGAATGCACATGGATGAGATAGGCCCACAAGATCTTCCTTTCTAGGGATACTATTATCTCTCACTCATGCTCCACCTTTCCTTGTTCACTTCAGTAGCTTGATTAGGCAAAGTTCATTTTCGTACTTTGGCTTTTGAGGCTAAATAATTGCACAATTTTCAAATATAGACAACGGATTGGATTTGACAACTTGAGAGGTGACATGTACTATACGATCTTGATTGTGCTCGACTAGCTTCTTGAATGAAAGGAAAGATTTAAAGTTAAGGTAAATGTATGCTTAATATGATGGACAGCTCATGTGCTACACTTTTCTATTGTGATTATAGAACAAACTTCAAAATGGGCTTTTTTGCCAAGAAAACCTGATACCTTTTGACAAGTGGTTCCCTACATACATGGCTCTACCTCAGTCATCCACATTGACAATCATAATGGTCCTCATGTGCATGCTAGAAAATCCTTTTATTCTTCATCTCACACTGGTCATCAATGTATGCACGAGTTCATTTACTTTGAAGAGTGATGCTTTACATCATATTTTTGTCATTGCCATTTGCTTCTATAACCATGTTTTCCAATGTGGAGTATGAAAACCAATATGTCAAATTAGGTTGCTCCCTAATTTTGAGCTTTTTGTATGTGTCCTTGTTGGTCCATATAGAATGGGTCACATAGAGCAATAGATCTTTCTACTACTACCAAAGCTCCATCTAATATTTTTGTATGTTGTTAATGGTAATACTTGTAATGATGTACCTTAATTTCTATTGTTCTTGTGCAAGCTAAACTCTTCATTTGTCTTTGACTTCCTTTTTCTTTGGGCCTTGGATCACATAGACAACAATCCTCAAACATCCTACTAGTGATGGATTGCAATCAAAGTGCAAAATCATTCTCAAATTATTGCCATTATTTTGGTGCACTTGTCACTTCATTTTTGCACATTCTAGATTTCAATGGTACTAGGTTTTCTAAATTGCTAATGGGAATTATTTAATCTTTTCGGCTTCTTTCAATGTTGCATCACGTTTCCTTTAAACAACTACCTATTTTAGCTTGAATATACCTCATTTCATGCACCCAATGTGTACTGACTTTAATTTTTATGTGTTCTCTAATCTTTATTGTGCCAAGCTTATGCACATTTTTGCAAAGTTTCCATATTCTACAAAGTAACTATAGAAGACTTTCAGTATCAATATCGTATTCTTTGCATTGAGTGTTTGATTTCCTATTCTATTACATGATTTACAACTCTAGGTGTAATATGCACGCCTATTCACATGCATTACAAGGTAGAATTTTTTTTATGGAAAAGCATGGTTAACATGTTTGGAACCATTGTCCTTAACCTATGCAAGTTAATAGTGTCAAACATGACATTCCCTTTTCGATTTTCTTACAAATCAAGTGCCTCCAAAAGGGGCCTTTGACTCATGATGTCTCCAATGGCCCACAACACTTACTCATTTATGGCCTCGTACTTTAGGAAACATATATATTCCACAACCTTCAAGGTTGATCCCATCTCCTCAATTGACATATCCATGTGCCAACCCATATCAAGACATGGATTCCAACATGGTTATGCCCACCTTCAAAGGGAATTTGCTGCCCTAACATCTTCTACCAAGATTATTTTGGAGCACGGTGGTTCTCATGGATTATCCTACTATCCACATCCCTTATATTATTTCTACAATCTCCTCCATCCCTCCCCCCTTCCCCCCCCTTAGCGACCCCCCAATGAACCCCATTAAGCACGCATGACACAAGATTGGATACAATCTCCGCTATGCATTGGTGAGCACCTCCCCCATGCTTTTATTTATGATTCACATAAGCTTTTTTGCTTTAAAAATAACATTGAAAAGCATTTTCTTTTTGGGCCTTTGTTTTTCTTGCATGAACACCATGCTTTTGCTCCTAGACTAAGGTTTACAAAAATAATAACCAAGCCTTCTAGGCTTTACAAAATATTTTTATCCAAATAAATAAATTGTACATGAGTGCTTACAATTTCCTTACATTAAGAGACACACAAAAATATAGTAATTCCATACTAAATTTCCCAACCATAATTAGTTCCTAAAAATTAAAATATACTCTCTCAAAACATTTATCCTACATAACTCTATCTAATAATTTGTTCACCATAACATAAGCACATTAGTATCCTTGATCTATCTATCTACTAGGCATAATGTAACTAATGTCACACACAACGTCGTGTAACAAGTAACAGATCATGCAACTAATATACAAAATCCACAAATTCAAATAAAGTAAAAAGTAATCATGTTTTCATATTGAATTTTGTAAATACCATAAGTCCATAATATTTTTGGGGTTTTTGGAAAAACTGTCATCAATTTGATAAAACAATCAAAACCACAGTAATGATGATCCACATGCTAGCAGTATTGAATTTGTGCTTGTGGGACATTTTAATATGATTGTGAGTGGTAGGCATTTATTAGATGGCCATAATTTAGAGTTAGCTGACCTTTTAATCAATTGAGGTTCTTCCATGGAATGATTATTGTATTTCTAATTATATTGATTTTTGGTTCTAATTGTGGACATGTCATGGTCAAGAATTACTTCAAGTATTAAAATTTCAGTATGTTCCTCTAATAATGGAGGATTGTCAACTAGAGTTATGGTTGGGATTCCCTTAAAAGGTTTCAATAAGCTAATATGAAAAGAATTATGAATTTACCAATGAGGAGGAATACCCAATTTAAATGCATTCTCATTAATTTTTTGATTAACAACATAGAATAGTCCATAATATCTTGGAGCTAATTTAATTATTGGATGTCTTTCAATGGATTTTAACATCCTCTTTTCAATTCACAATTAAACTAACATAAAAGAAATAACATCTCCAGCAAAAGTGAAGACATAGCTAGAGGTGGACTTCCCACTATCTACATGTGTTGCATAATCACAGTCTATATAGCCCACGACTTGGGTATATGGACCATCATAAAAAATATACATATCTACAACATCCTTAAGGTATATCATAATATGTTTCATGGCATCCCAATATCACTTGCTAGGTGTTACCATATAACAAGCGACAACTCCCATTGCAAATGCTAGGCTAGGTCTATTGGTTATCATGCATACATGAAGCTACCTATTAGATGCACACAGGACCTTGGACATCTTGGCCCTCTCCTCATTTGGTTGGGAACAATCTACTTGATTGACCTTCACATGAGAAGGTAATGGGTAGTCAACAAGCTTACCACCCTACATATGGAACCACTCAAGGACTTTATGAATGTACTCCTTTTGTGGCAAGTACAGGAGTCCTTTAGAGCAATTGTGCATATATATGCATACCAAGTATGTGAGAGGCATACTCTGCATCATTCATCTCAAAGCTTCTATTGAGCAATGTCTTCAATGCATCTAGCTCATCATGAGCACTACTAGCAAATTAGCATGTCATCAACATATAACATCAAAATGATAAGGCTGTTATCATGGGTCTTCTTCGTGTAAAGACATAGATCCATATCACTACATGAGTAATCTTATGAATACATAAAGGCATCAAACTTTCCTAGGCTTAGTTAAGTCCATAAAGACTATTTGTCGACTTGTGCACTTAGTGTCTCCTACCCTTTTTCGCAAAGCCCTTAGCCTACTGCATATAGATATCCTCATGCAAGTCCCCATGAAGAAAAGTTGTTTTCATGTCCATCTAATACAAGTTCAAATCCATTTGTGCACACTGTAAGTGCATGAGAAGTACAAGTTGCATCAACATTCTTCTCGTTTATTTCTTTTGTAAGTCAAGCACTCTCAACATCTTTGATCTACCAAGCCATCTTTAGGAGTATTTGCACACCCATAGCAATGAAAAATATATCCCAAGACTCAAGTAGTGTAACAAGCAAGAAAAGAGACTTCACATTCTTCTCAAACTTAAGACCCTCAAAGTTAGTTGACTAAAAATAGAATGAAACTCATTTAAGTGAGAAGACATAGACATCCCTTTTTTCATATGAAGATCCATATGCAAGCTAGTACAACCCTTGGTTTCATGAAGTTTCTAAAAGATTCTAGAACATTTTAAGAAACTCAAAAAAGTACTAGATTATTCTAAGAAGATTCTGGATAATTCTTTGGAAAGTTCTAGAACATGCTTACATCAATGCTTATATCAGCATTACTTATGCCATCACATATGTCAATGATGATTATGTCATCGATTATATCGTCATCTAAAAGCTTCCTCTTAACCTCCTCAATTCTAGTATAAATAGGGATCTTGGGTTATAAGTCCTTTTGTCTTGCCAACAACATTTTGTAAGGCTCCTGCGAGGTAAGTCCTGGTTAAGTTCTTGTCTCACTACAAGGAAACGTAAGTATAGCGACGACAGTTAGCAACGCAGGAATAGCGATGTCGCTATTTGCGTCGCATAGTGATGCCCCACAGGGAAAAAAAGAGGGCCGAAACCCAAGCGTGTTTCATTTCGCGCATTCTGAGACATTTCAAGAGGGAGAGCGAGAGAGAGAGCGACCGTTTTGCATAAAGGGTGAGAGAGGGAGAGGAAGAAGGCTTGCCACCGCCGCCGCTGCCATTTGCGAAGGAGAGGAGGAGCTGCCATCGCGAAGAGGAGCCGCCAAACCCTTGCCAAATCTTTACGATGAGTCCATTCTCTCTCTCTTTTACTTGTTTAGGGTTTAATTTGTGTATATTGAGAGAGGGAGAGGAAATGAGAGAGAAAGAGAGGGAGAGGGAGAGGAAGGGAGAGAAAGAGAAAGAGAGGGGGAGAGAAAGAGAAAGAGAGGGAGAGGGAGGGGGAGGGGGAGGAAATGAGAGAGGGAGAGGGAGAGGGAGGGAGAGAAAGAGAGGGAGAGGGAGAGGGAGGGGGAGGGAAAGGGGGAGGAAATGAGTGAGGGAGAGGGAGGGAGAGTGCATTCTCTCTCTCTTTTACTTTTTTTTATATGATTTGTGTATATATATTGAGAGAGGGAGAGGAAATGAGAGAGAAAGAGAGGGAGAGGGAGAGGGAGAGGGAGAGGGAGGAAATGGGAGAGAGAGGGGGAGGGAGGGAGAGAGAAAGAGAGGGAGAGGGAGAGGGAGGAAATGGAAGAGGGAGGGGGTACCTTAGGAAATGGAAGAGAGACAGAGAAAACAAACAAGATTGAGAGAGAGGAGAAGAACTCACATTCTTTGCTTGTTCCGATGGGTGGTGGCTAGGTTGCAAGCTCCTTGTCCTCCTTCTCCCTTTCCTTGGTAAGTTGCTTGAATCTTCTTCTCTTCCTTGCTGTTTGGCTCTTGTTCTTTACTCTTTGGCTCTTCCTTCCTCTTGTCCTCTTTTTACTCTTATTTCCTTCCCTCATTGTCTTCAAGAAGTGATAGATAGAAATGATTAGTGATGTCGAGCTCGAACTGCAGAAAACACGCAAAAAACGTAGGAAAGTACTAGTTTGAAAAGAAAGCCACAACTTTTTTTAATTTTTTTTTATATTTACATAGCACGTCTGTAAGCGCGTGTAATTGCTTGTATATGCGCAGATAATAATTATTACACGCGCTGACAGACGCGCAGTAACAATTAAACTTATTAGAGGCTAGCTTTTGGTTGTTTTTGGATCAACATGACATGACTTTCCTAGTCTTTTAATATCAAAATGTTTGCCTCCATGTTGTAAGTATCAATGCATGCATTTAGAGAATATGACATATATACCAAATGAAATCACATTTTTACTTATGATCCAGGTGTAATTATGTCATATATACATCCAATCATGCCCTATACATGCATACAAATATACATCCAGACTACTCATGCTATGAATTGGCATGCATGTCTTGCTTTTGCTTTGATTGTATTGATTGTGATGTATATTCCTCGAGAATAATGAGAATCAAGGGACTATCCTAAAAAGTGAGGGTACTCCCTTGAATCACTGATTAAGCTTTGATCTATAAGTTTATGCATGGCTAGGTTAAGTGCGCAACAAATGAGACATGTGAGTGTATTGATCAGTTCTCTATATATATATATATATATATCACATGCACAAATCAACCTTTGATCTATAAGTTTTAGCCATGGCTAGGTTAAGTGCACAACATATGTGACATGTGCATGTATCGATCACTTCTCTCTCTCTCTCTATTGCACATGCACAAGTCAATTTATTTGCATCATTCTACTCACGCTATGAATTGGCATGCATATCTTGCTTTTGCTTTGATTGTATTGATGGTGCTGCATATTTGTTGAGACTAATGAAAGTCAAGGGACTACCCTAAAAAGTTAGGATACTCTCTTAAATCACCAACTAACCTTTGATCTATAAGTTTATGCATGGCTAGGTTAAGTGCACAATAGATGCGACATGTGCATGTATCGATCACTTCTCTCTCTCTCTCTCTCTCTCTCTCTCTCTCTCTCTCTCTCTCTCTCTCTCTCTCTCTCTCTCTCTCTCTCTCTCTCTCTCTCTCTCTCTCTCGCACATGCATAAGTCAACCTTTGATCTATAAGTTAGACATGGCTAGGTTAAGTGCACAATAGATGCAACATGTGCATGTATCAATCACTTCTCTGATAATTGTCGTATATACATCCAATCATGCCCTATCCAATCACATTTGTATAACGCATGATTGGATGTATATAGGGCATGAAATCACATATATATAATTAGCTTTGAATGATTGGATGTATATTTATAATACTCAAAAGGAAGTAAAGTTGGTAATGTATATCATGTCCTATACATGGTTGGCCCTATACATGCATGTATATCATGTTGTATATACATGTATATCATGTCCTTATGATCCTATACATGTATATCATGTCCTTATGATCCAGGTGTAATTATATCATATATACATCCAATCATGCCCTATCCAGTCACATTTGTATAGGGCATGATTGGATGTATATAGGGCATGAAATCACATATATATAATTAGCTTTGAATGATTGGATATATATTTGTAATACTCAGAAAGAAGTAAAGTTGGTAATGCATTCAAACAAATACTAGCTGTTAAGAGGTTTGGTCATATTTAGGGACTTTATGAGAAATGAACAATATGTGCATTTATTTTCGCATCTATAGGCGCGTTTATAAACGCGGATATATAGACGCATTCTGTATACTAGCCTAAATAGACACTTTGATACATGCGCTTATAAACGTGCCTGGTTTTTCGCGTGTACAGTGCGTGTCTATAGGGCCTTTCTCTTGTAGTGTAAGAATGAGTCCACCTCACTAAGAATAGGATTGGCGATTCACCTCACTAAGAATGAGTCCATCTAGGTACAAAGGATACAAATACATTATCCTAGAAACTACATTATAGAAGCTTCCACTTCTTCTTTACTACCCATATTTGCTATTGTACCCAAGTATTATGAAGGTAGATAGATAGATAGAAAAATAGATGGATAGATAGATAGATAGATAGATAGTATCATAGTACCCTATTATGTACTACCTTGTACCTATTATATACTATCATAGTACCCTAGAAACTCACATCTACTGCATAAGGTACCCTAGCACCTACTACATAGTATCATAGTACTGGGTACTTGGCACTATGATACTAGAGTACTAGGTGCTAGATACTAAGATGCTATGATATTATGTGCTAGGTACTGAGTACTAGGTACTAAATATTGGTGTTCTATGATACTATATGCTAGGTACTAGGTACTATATGCTAGGTACTACGTAGTTGTGGTCATAGTCGTAGTCGTGGTCGTAGTCGTGGTCATGGTCATGGTTGTGGTCGTGGTCGTGGTCGTAGTCGTGGTCATAGAAAAAGAGAGAGATGGAAGGAGAGGATAACAATCTAAGAAAAAAAAAGAATGATAACAAAAACAAATTGTTTGTTGTAACATAGACAAAATGGAAAATGAAGAAGGTCCTGTTGTTCAAGATTGCGAGGCGTATCTTAATCAGCGTGTCCCATGTCCTTGCTCTCAATGCAAGCTGGCAATTAGACGAAAACGCTGATTGTCTATAGAACACGTATGACGATTTGGCAAGTTTTAATCTGAGATCATTGATCAGGCGATTGCGGATTCTCAGCAAACGGTAAGAAAAGTTAATATCAATCATGCATTGTACTCGCAAGCTAATTGAATACCATATACAATAAGATTGGGTCTCGTTGGCAAATTTTCTATCCAGGGAGGTGATGTCTCGTCCCAAGGAGGAGTGCACCCTTTGCAGCCAATTACAAGAGTTCGTGGGCATGTGATGGATGGAGTACAGGAACCAATCCACCACTTGCAAGGCCAATCTATACTGTCAATGCCAGAGGAGACACGCAATCTTCTGGACCTACCTACAATCTTGGAGCCTGAGATGGAGGCAATGATCGATGCATTGATACCCATGGATGTCAAGACTTCTGATCTGCTTAGAGAGGAAGCATCCATGCCATTATATGATGGGTGCCGAGTATCTCACCTAAAGACACTGCTTGCACTCTTAAGTGTGCAAGCAAAATACGGGTGGAGTGATATGAGTGTGACCGAGTTGTTCAAGTACCTTGTACATACGCTTCATTGATTTTTTTTTCGACACTATTATTACAAACATTTGTGCTTTTTCAAGGTGTTTATGATTTTTTTAAGGTTATTAAAATATCATATATTACCACCTGCAAATACCATGCCTGAGTCTCCTGATGATGCATGACATGTTTTACGAAAGCTTGGCATGGACTACAATAACATCCATGCATGTATCAACGATTGCATACTATTTCGAGGAGAATACAAGACTATGGAGACATGTCCAATGTGTGGTGCTCACAAGTATCGACAACTTGTAAGGGAAAACCATCCCTTAAAAAGTTCTTAGACACTTTTCACTTATCCCCCGCATAAACCACATGTTTCGTACGTACGGCATGGCAAGCTTGACAACGTGGCATGCACAGAATAGGTCCATGGATGGAGTTCAACGAATATCAGCGGATTCACATGCATGAAGCCACATTGACTCTACCTTCTTAGGCTTTGCCCGAGAGCCAAGGAATCTTCGGTGCTCGATCTTGCAATGGATGGCGTGAACTCATTCGATCTTCGCTCAACTTCTTACAGTGTGTGGCCTATAGTCCTTGTCAACTACAATATCCCTCCATGGCTTTCTACGAAGAAAGGACATCTCATCCTTATCTTACTCGTCCTCGGCCCCTGCTACAAAGTCAAAAATATGGACGTGTATCTTCATTTATTAGTCGATGAGCTTAAGATTTTGTGGGACGAGGGGGTCACCGTGCAAGATATGAGCAGGCGCGATGGTTGACGGTCAGCCAATATTCGAGCCATTCTCATGTGGACGATGCATGACTTTCTGGGATTCGGAGAGTGCTCAGGTGAACAGGCCTCCGTTCTCATTGGTAATATCTATATTTTGTCTCATTCAAGAAAGTATTCACTGGGTCGTGGTGTTGGAACAGGTCTGGTTACCTCATGTTATCATGCATGTCCATTGTGCAGGCCACAGTTAAACTCCTGAAGGTCATGAACCATGAAGAAGATGGTATATCAAGGACACGTTGCTTTCTTGCCATAGGATCATGAACCTCAGGGAAGGTTTCCTTGGACGACCTCCAACACATATGAATGCCGCAAGCTGGTACGAGCTGAAAATGGTCCACGCGGAATCACATCCAAACGGAATGCGACGGTTCTCAGTTTTCTACGAGTTGCCATATTGGACCCACTTACAGGTCAACCACTTGTTGGATCCCATGCATATTTTCAAGAATGTGGAAAGCTTGCTATGGGATCACATCACAGGAAAGAGAGACACTATAGGGGCACGAATGGATTTGAAGGAGGTAGGTAAGATGGAGGCGCTTTGGCCGCAGTCGAGTGTGGTCATGTGTAGCTTCCTCACGCTCCTTGGGTTTTGTCCACTAAAGAAGAGCACATTATGAAGCAAGTAGTCAAGTCTATTCGCACTCCGATGGGTATGATGCATTCTCTCAGGTCTGCATTTTCTAAAGATGACCAATTATCAGGGCTAAAATCCCATGACTGGCATAAGATATGTCAGGTTTGTACTACGAATGGATTGTAATTGGCGTGCACATTTTGCTATTTGGAGTGTAGCCATTATTCATAATGCTTTCTCATTTGTGGCAGTTTGTACTACTAATTGCGATCGCAGGATGTCTTACTCCAAAAATACGCGGGGCCATTTACAGGTTGTCGACTTTGGTGCAATGGATCTCACAAAGGGAGATTAAGACATACTCTATTGAATTCGCGAGGCGGGGAGCAGTGGAGACGATCTGTCTCTTTGAGAAATACCTGCCCACCAGCATGCTCACGATACAAATCCACCTTCTTGTGCATCTTGTAGATGAAGTGGAGATTGTTGGACCTATCCATATGCGATGGATGTTCTTCTTGGAGCGCTTCATGAAAACCTTGAAAGGCTTTGTGCGACAATGAGCTCGAACAAAAGGTAGCATGGCTAAAGGTTGGTTGGTGTCTGAGGTGCTAGTGCATATTTCACAATGGCTACCAATGGTGGATCCCGACAACGAAATGCTATGGTCGCTAAAGGACGATGATAGACTAACTGGAGATGTGGTGGTTGGAAATGGGATAGAAAAAAGAATGGATGCCTCAATGGAGGAGAAGGTGAATCGCTTTTGTATGTTGCACCATGCCTCTATGGAGATGTGGCTCGCCAAGTACCAGATCGCTAGGCAAGATTGAGAGGAAGCGTGAGCTCAATTCCGACATAGTACGTGTCATCGACCGATTCGATATCGCGAGGGCATGGAGGAGATGTCGCGGTTCATGTCAATGCGATGGTTGCATGAAGCTTTGACCGCAGCGTCTTGCGAAGGGATAGAGGTCCCAATGGAGGAGTAGGAATTCTCGAGGGGATGTAGTCCAAAGGTGATGAGGGGTTTAGAATTTATCGTATCTAAATTTTATATTCGACATCTAATTTAAGTATTTCAATGTACAGTACAAAATATATAGTGCAGTGTGGTCGCACAGACAGCATTTTCGCGTAGAGCGTATTAACAAAATGCGCTCCACAATGGACTGTGGTATCATGGCAAGGTTCGAGCAAGAGAGCCGGCAACGAGCAACGGATCCAAACACGGTTCTGGATGAGATGGAGTATTTTGAAAACTTGCAAAGTATTATTACGGTGGATTACCGTAGCTTCTCCATGATACTATTCGATGTGCAATGGTTCAAAGTGGTACTTGGAGGAGCTGGAGCAACAGTTCGACAAGGTCCATATGGATTTCTCGAAATAGATTTTGAAAAAAAATGGACGGATTTGTGTGACACCTTTGTGTTGCCGGCCCATTGTGAACAGGTGCGTGGACTCATTTGTTTGCTAATTGTATTACGACATGGTTTATGCCACAATGGTTTGAACTCTCTTGTACGTGTTTGTGAACAGGTAATCTTCTATCCAAACCCCCGACAACCTTGATGGTGGTATGTTATACCTTCAACTCCCTGAAGTGCGAGAGTATATGATCAAAGCAATGTTCCGAGCATAGATGAAGATAATATGCAAATAGAGGGGTCGATATTACAAGGGGTGGATACCATCGAAAGCTTGGAGCCAGCATCGGCTAGCAATGATGGAAATAGAGGAGTCCAAGAATTCTTTGAGAACGAGGTGGACTCGTCCTTTTGTGGTGACATGTCTATCGACCTTCCAATGTATGCGGAGTTGTGTCAAGAGATTGACATGGGACAATAGGATACTTCATACTTGGAGCACCTACTTACTCAATTCGTTGACCAATCGCTTATAAGGGTACATAAGATATGCATTTTAAGTGAGATTTTTTTTAAAGAATTTATATTACTGTGCATTGTATGATTTAAATTGATTATTCAAACATTTTTTTTGTCTGTGCAGGTGACATTTTCAGGATGAGTCGAGGGATAAGAGATGAGGAGTTACAGGATATCTTCACACGCATGTCTCCAGACCAGATCGCGAGATTCAGAGATATGGCAGACCAGGACCTGTCTCGGTCTTCGTCAGGGCGCTCTACTAGATCTTTTTCAATGCGATCGGATGCTTCAGCTTCGAGCAGACGAGCTCGACGCTCCAGACTTGGGCTAGAGGGAGGGAGTGCTTTGGGGTCAGGGGAATGCTGTAGAGATACGGATGTAGTGAGCCCGCGGTCGACATGGGATATAGGTGCGACTCGTCACTCTCGTGGCCCTTCTAGGGTGCGTGGCTCAGGCTCAGGTGGATGTTGTGGACGCATAGATGCGGTGTCTCTGTCTCATCATTCAACTAAAGTTGCGTCACCTTAGGGATTTATCACACCTATGGGAAAGTCTACTCCAGTTACTCCGGCTTTTGCTCAGCCGTCAGTGTAGCACCCCTATGGGTGCCACTCCGAGAGATATTACCCCAGTGAGTACACCGGATGCACAGGGGTCTCCTTGATATGCCCAAGAGCGTGGATGTAGATGGGAGAGAACCCATCTTAGGCAGACTCCAGGGGGATATGGATATCTAATCGATGGTAGGTCATGAGCCATCATCATGAATGATGAAGGGAGGAGGGTGATGGCTCGCATGAGAGAGTTGTGCCAACAAGTTTTTTGACACAACGTCTTAGATCATTGGAAGAACATACCGGAGGGGAGCAAGGACTACATAGTAGCATCCTTGCATGAGGAGTTTTTGGTTCCAACCTCAGTAGATAGATTTTCTACGGGCTGGATGATGGATTGATGCGTGCATATATGTCACACAGACGATCCGACGCACGCAAAGCAATCAAGAGTGGGGCTGCAAAGCCCGAGTGGTTAGATGCAGACGATTGGCGCTGACTGAGGGAGGAGGCTACAGAGTCTCGAGGACGTTGGAGTCAGTAGCACAAGGCAGCGAGGGCACGACTCGAGGTCGGAGTGGTCCATCATCTTGGGAGTGGCAGCCATAGGATATATTTGGAGAACTTTGTAAGTTTTTCTTTTGTTTTGCTTGTTTATTTTTTTTCAATATCCTTTGTACTGACAATCATGTTTCTAACACTTAGCATTTTGTTTTCTTTGCAGCACTCCATTACAAATCGCGATCCGACTGGCCTTGAGACTCGATATGCAGAGAGGCACGGTCTCACTTTATTGATCGACCGATTGTATAGACGTGGTGGCCCTGTGAGTCACTCATCTTTCTTGTCCGTAGTTACCATGTTTAATTAGAATGCATTATTGTATGGTGGACTAATGTGTTGTTTCTTTTTTTATAGAGTCCGTTCGATACTCCTTTGCGGTGGGACGAGCTTTCGGAGAGCGAGGGTATGTAGCTCGCCCTTGGGTCCTTGGAGCTCACACACCTTTATTTTTGGGTCTCCTAATCTATGTAGACATTTTCTATATATTAGTGATATCTTGTCATGATTGTACCAATCTCTTATTATGCGATCATGTATTTATTTCATGTATCAGTGTTATGATTTCAGTATACATTGTTTTTGTTTGCAAGCGCATTGTACACAGTGCAGAAACTATTTTTTATGGCTCTAATAAAGCACACAATGCTATATGTGGCAAGGCAGCTTGCTGCCCTACCACAATTTTTTTTTCCATGTTACCGTCACTATTAGCGTCGCAAATTTTACTGCTCGCATCGTTATTGGCGTTGTTATTTACGTCGCAAACCATCGCTATCAGCATCGGTATTTGCAACGCTGATACCGACGCCAATACCGACGCTGATAGCGACACTGATACCGACTATTCTATGGTGTCGCCAATAACGACACTTTTTACGACGATGGGGGCAAATTTTGTTATTTGCATTTTCGTTGCTTTTAACGTTGGTATAAGGCCTATATCTTGTAGTGTCTTGTTCTAGCCTTGTAATCAAGCTACACTCTTGTGAGCATTCTCTTGTAATCAAGTTCTCTTCTAATTGAGCTATCTTGCAATCAAGTTCTAGTTCAATTTCTCTTTCAAGTTCTTCTCTTGTAAGTTGTAAGGGCAATATCCTTGCTCTCCAATAGAACTTGCCATACACATAAGAGTTTGGCAAGTCTCTTCCACCATGATCTTGCCTGATCATGATGAAGTCCATGATGGAAAGTATTGTTGCTTCTTTACAAAGCATCTGACAGCAAATCAGAGAGCTTTAAGAAAGTAATGCAAAGCTACAAATAGAGCAACCAAAAGCTTTGGGCTCAATTGTGCAAGAGCTACAACAACAACTTCAAGAAATTTAAGAGACAATCCTACATCAAGGCAAAGGTTAAGTAGCTATTGGCAACCTTCATGGTCAACACAGGAAAGAACCAAAGGTCAATCTTCTAGAGAAATTTTGATGGGACAAGGTCAAAATTTAGAGGTTTCCTCCAACAAGTACAATTGTTTATATGTATGCAACTAGATCATTGTCCAAATGATGTCTCTTAGGTCGGCCTCATAGGAACTCTTCTCTCAGATATAGCTCTCTCTTGGTTTACTTCCTTGCTTGAAAAGGAATCTCCATTGCTATATAATTTTGAGGCCTTCATACACGAGTTCTCTTTCACATTTGGGCAAGAGTAGTTGAAACAAAGATTAGAAAACTATGCCAAGGGTCAAGGCCTACCTCGGTTTATGGCACGATGATTATTTTAGTAGCCAATTATATTGGGGATTGAAAGATGATGTTAAAGATCTTTTGCTCACCATGCCAAAGGTGCATACACTTAGTGAATTTATCTCTCAAGCAATTGAATGTGACAACCATATGTTTGATAGAAGACAAGAAAGATGTTGAGGAGCCGCTTTGAATTCAAGCATGACGAAGACTTTTGAAGACCCAATTGCCCAACAAGACCAAGTATCTGAGGTAGAGCATAGCCAAATTGATATGACGTGGTTTAAGCCATTGATAGCTTAAGCAAAACAAAGGTAGTGCATTAATGGATTATGCATGTATTGTGGCTAGTTGGGATATATAGCTAAATATTTTCCTAATAAAGGAAAGATAAGAATTCATGATGCCACTACTCAGTCACTATCATCGGGAAATGTCAATGTCCAGTCTCAAAGGAGACCATGCACTGTTGCATGGGATTCGTGTAGGGGTTCATGAAGTTGCTTGCTGCAGGGATGCTTTGAGATGGGAGAATTCAACGAAATAAAACTTATCCAAAAGAATTTTGAATGAGAATAAAAATTCTTGATTGAAAATATAGGCAAGTTACAGGTTCATAAGATTTTTGATACAAATTCTTGATTTAAAATATAGGCAAGTTATAGGTTCATAAGATTTTCAAATTTGTTCACAAGAGTTTCGAAAAAGACAAGGGTGAATTCTCAATTTGAAAGGGAAGAGAAGAAGGTGTGATTTCAGAATTTTGAGAAAAGGTTTTAAATGAAGTGAGGAGCACCAAGCTCAAACTCAAGCCACTCGTCATGAACAACTCATGAGACGAAAACTTCGATGTAGACGAGGGGCTTAAAGCTCGACCTCAAACCTTCACTTCTGAATTTGATGGCAAACTTTGACGAAGGCAAGGGATACAAGTTCCACCTCAAGCCCACACTCATGAATTTGAAGTAAGATCTTCAAGGAGGCGAGGGATTCAAGTTTAACCTCTAGCCTCTCTCCCTTGATGTTTGATGCCAAGATCCAGGAGGGCGAGGGATACAATCTCAACCTCTAGCCACTCCCATATAAGGTCTTCTTGGAGAGTTCAAGGAGTATATGGCGAACCCCTTATACTCATCCTCTTAAATAGTTTTCATTATACCCTCTCACGTTGATATGCTTTTAGCTTTTCTTAAAAATCTTAAGGCATTTAGCTTTAAAAACGATAAGGTTATGCTTTTAAAAAAACCTTAAACGTTGAATTAGTTCACCATCCTGCGAACCATTAATGGCAGTTATCCATTGTGTGTGTCCAGCGTCATTAAGAATTTATTTTCTATTGTGTGTGACTTGGAACCTGAGGGCGGAGTTTTTCACCAGGAATTTGAACACATTAGTCAGCATCATTAGGAATTTATTTTCCGATGTGTGTCTTTTTGTTTGCATTTTGCATGATGCATGAGCACATGTAGATAGGCTAGGCACATTTTCTTCAGTGTATTCATAAATTTTTGTGTGGAAGCATCGTTTTAATTATTGCATTACGGATTTTAGTTTGCAAACCACATGAATGATTGGGCAAGAAATTCTATTCCAAAGCATATTTTTTGTTAGGGCACTATGCATGGAAAAACAAGTTTATATAAAGGAATCTGTTTTTAAGACTCAATGACTAAAGGAAAAGGTCGTAATGTTGATCCTTCGCTTTGGACTTTCCCCATGTGACTTGTTATTTGGATGTTGCCAGTGCAGATGATATGTCTCTTTGGATGAAAATTGGTTTAACATTTAGTAGCCTACAAAAGCTAAAAGTTATCCGCTCATATCATGGACATATTAGTGGAGTATTGCTATATACGACACTTGAATTCTTTGTGGAGATGGTGGAGATTCGCTATGTTGTGACCACTGTTCCTCTACATCTTACACATCCTCCTTACAAATACAAGATACATGGGACAATGGCCTCTCTTGGTATCTATTGAGATGTGAGGAGAGAGTCTAATCTTCCTAAGGATGTGGATTTTTTAGTTGCTTACTAGCGTAATCTTGCTATTGCACTTCGTGTAATAGAAGAGTGTTTATACCCATGGATGATCCTTGGACAAACAATAACATGCCATACATACTTTGAAACTACAATGTCTGCTCTACAAAAGTGCCTTGCGTTTAGGTTAATCAAAGGAACTTAAAACCTGACAACCCTTAGTGCAACAATCTTGGTTATTAGCTTATCTTAAAAACAAGCTATTAGCTTGGTTCCTCCTAATTGTAATACACTCACTCCTCGCAGCAACTGGAAACTTGATCATGAAGTTTTTAATGAGGAGATAAGGCATGATTTCATTATCACATTTGCAGTTCATGGTCAACAATAAATAATGATTTTGTCATTTTGGCTTCGGTGATGAAGGTGGCAGAGGATGATAGGGAAGAAGCTCAATTTGGTGCATTAGAAATTGTTAAAGAAAACATATGAACATAGAAAGGCGAAAAAGGCACATGCCAGCATGTTTTCGGCATTGTAAGGATGGTAATCATAGTTTCTGGGAAAAGCAAGAATGGGATTGCATTAAACATGGAGAAATGGTGGCATTCATGATGTAAACATTCAAGTCAGGTCAGTGACTGGGAAAATAACAAAAGCTTTGAGCTTTCAACAAAAAAAGCTTAAGTCTTAATTTTTTTTAAAAAGCCACGGCTTTTTGGTGTGATCGCATGCAGAAACAGGGAATTGATGGGGGTGGTTTTATGACTTTAAAAAGGAGGGGAAAGAGATGACGATAGGAGGCATCAGCAAGCACTATAGGAACAAGTTGATGATTTTTGTCGTTTCTTTGGAGGACATTGTAGTGGTACATGTGTGGCCATTGATGCTCCACCTTCTCTGACAATGCCTCTCAGCATGTTTATGCTCATGGCAAAAGCTGAGCCCTGCAAACATGTACGATGGCTAATATTTGAGAGGCATGTTTCAACATGTTACTGAACATTTTCCACCTCCGGAAGTATCGCTTCTCTAATGCTAGTGACATTTAAATTAACTACATGGTTGCTAGTTATCTCTAGACTAACTCTGGTCAAAAACTTTATGTAATTCTGCAACTTTGAATGCATGAAAACTTGTAACCAACCCTTTGTAAATTTTCATGTCCAATGCATTTGTGTTATATTTCAATGTTTATAACCACACCTTTGCCTTTAGTATACATAGCAATATTTATCACAAGAATTCTAGCGTCCAAAGTAAAGATATAGCCAACTCTACTTCCTTTTGTAACCAATTTGCACTTATGTCAAAGTCTTCAACTAAATAGTCATTTACATTAAAGCTAAGATATAGCCCTTGCTCTACAACAGAATACCAAATTCTTTATGCTAGATGGCACATGTAAAACATTGGACAAACACTTTGTTTGATTATCATGCAAGGACAATTGAACTTTTCTAATATGTGAAATCAGATGACATAAATAATCATCTCTACATAACTTGAACTTTGTAAATCCTACATCTCTCCAAACCATTCAATATGGTTGGTCATATTATTAGATGCACCTAAATCAATATACCACACATCGTCACATGTCCCTCTTCTTGTAATAGCATTCATCATATACTATACAATGGACAAATATTAATTTTTGTCATAATTCTATCTTGAAGAAAATGCATAATTTCCTTGTTACAACTTGTCACTCCAAATGTCATTCTTCTTATCAATACAATGAGTTGCAATATGACCTATTCTTCCACAATAATACCATAATTATTAGAACCTCCATTTTTCCATCCACCTCTTCATCTAGAGCTTCCCTTGCCTCTAGAATAACCATAGGCTCTTGAGTTTACATGTTACTAAACTATTGATTTAATATGTTTTACTGGTTTTACCACTAGCATGTCCCATACCATGGCCTCTTAAGTGAAGAGGATATGCCATGTTCCCTTCCTGAACTTGAGTAAAGTGCTTGAATCTATTCACCACTTCTTTCATATGATTCACCCTACATATTGATCTTTTCAATAACCATGAGAGAGACCAACTTGTCAAAATTTGGAAACAACATTTATACATACACAAAAATAATAAAGTATTTCTAGGCCTTTTCATTATCGAGACTACCCAAAGTAGATGAAACCAAATCATCATCATCAAGTATTTGCATCAATAGTTGCTTAGGCATCCTCACCTTTAAAACATACTCATTTACATGTATCTTTTCTTTCTTCAAGGCATTCAACTCTTGCTTGAGTTGAATCTTTCATACCTTCGTATTTTATTGAAAATATATTCTCAAAGGCTATCCAAGCTGCATGTGAACTTTTTGCATTTTTTATATGCCCCAGTATCAATGACTATAAATTGCCAATACATCACATTTTTATCTTTTGCATTCCATGATTTCCATACCTTTAATTTTTCTATAGTCACAACATCATTTAGCTCTGGTTCCTTTTCTTTACCTGAAACGAACTTGTAGAAGTCTTTTTCAATTAGGAAGTTCGTCACCTTTTTTACTACATACAATATGCAACCTATTTGTAGATAAACCTTGTGTTTTCTTCTTGACAAACACCTCAAAACTTACATATTCAAAATATGTAACCTACACACTAGAGAACAACCAAAATTATGAATTTTCCTAAAATCATTGTCCCTAACCTTGGAGAGCTAAAATGGGGTCCAAAATAGCCTCAAATGGCAAAAACACGAGAGACTTGCTCACTAAATCTCATTAATCTAACGTTTTTTATCCACCCTACTTTTGATGCATCCATGGGCACTATCCAAGGGAAAGAGAGAGAGAATGAGAGAGCTTCTTACCGCTTGCTTGCTTGCTTGAATGTTTGCTCCTTCTCCTTCACTTCAACCTTCAAAACCAACCTCTTTGAGTGGTAGCAATCTGATACCATGTCAGAATCATGTGGCGAGGGGAGTTGCTTGAGCAAACTACCTTGAATACACATGAACACACACTATACACACAAGAGGAAACTCACTCAAGAACACAAGAGAGATGGAGACCAAAACATTTTCTTGCTAGTTTTTTTTTCTTCTTTCTCTCACATTACAATATACACAAAGTATAGATAAGATACAACATAAAGAAAAGTGGCCTACTAAGTCAAACAATGCTACTGACTATACCAATCAAAATTCCTATAACTATGTTAGCTATAGGTGTAACAAACAAAATATAATAAGTGTTAAGTTAGTGGCTATGTGAGAATCATAATGACCATCGACATGCTAAGTGGGGATGTGTAGACCCATCTAACCACATGGTCCATCATAAATATTCACACCTCTTGTGCTTGCCATCTCAACACATATGTGTTAACATGGAAGAAGGAAGAATTGAGCCATGTCAAGGAACATGAGGAATACTAGCATATTTGCTAACAAGGGAGGATAAAAAATTAAGCACTCTGATAAGGTTCTAGACAATCTTATGTGGCACATCTCAATCAAGAAAGCTGAAGAGTGGTGCATAACTATTATATTCAACAAAGTGCTCTAACAACTAGACCTAAGTGAGATAGAGAAGTTGAAACAACAAGCTTAGAGCCGATTCAAGAAACATTGGTTTGATGATCGACCTTCGATGGTTAAACTCAAAGGCTAGATAATGACTACCTTTGAGGAGGAATAAGCCACAATTGGTCTTGAAGAGACCCAATGTATGTAGCCCCTACTTTCTTCCACATACTTGCTACAATTCGAGGTTTGGATTTAGTAAGATCCATCCTCAAATATCCTCTTACTGACAAAATTCTAATGAAAGAGGAGTTACATGTTGCTAGTAGACTGAGACAAGGAACATTATTACTCGACATCACATAATACTTATCCTTGCTAGTAAAGTTCCTATAGATCTTCACATGTTGCTAAGGTTGTACCTTGTATTTTGCCTCTGTGCTAGACGGCTACTTCTTACTACTCTAACTAATCATACTACTACCTAGGCTATAAAGAGATGAATTAGGGGCATATAAAAGGGCAAATGACACATGTACAAGTAATCAATTTTTTACAGAGGAATACAACTTTGTCCTTCTCTCTCTAGCTCCTCCTATCCTTTCATGGCTTCTAGTCATCTCTCTTCTTCTTTTCAATCTTTCTCTCTCCATTTCTAGTATTTCTCTCTCCCCTTCACTTTCATTCTCTCTCTTCTGCACTTCTTCTCTCTCTCTCTCTCTCGTATTATTCTCTCTCCAGGTCACTTCTTAACAAGTGGTATTAGAGCATTGGTCTTTGATTCATTTTTTTCTTCTATTTCAGTTCAAATTTTCACCATAAAAACCAATTTCAGACAAGTACTACAAGTACAAGATGTGGGCAGTGACTAGTAGTGACTTGCAGGACACCTATAGTTGTAAGAAGACAAATTTAGAGATCTTTGAAGCTGCAAGGGATAGATATGGCAGTGGATGGTCTAAATAGCAAGTCGTCACTCAATTCTAGGCATTTTTGCAACCATTTTGGTTAATCGGACTTAATTGGAGCAAAAAGAGAGATTAGTCTTGGTTGCTTTTGAAAGAAAGCTTCTTTGTCCTTCAAGCTTTCATGGTGGATTCATCAACATCTCTATGTTCCAGGGAATCCATGGCCAAAATACATACTCTATCTTGATTCTTCTCATCATTTCAAGCAAGATCAGAACTAAAAGAAAAAGCATCATGAATTTCCTTCTCATTATGCTTAGCTTGCCCAAGTCGGTTGGGAGCAGGTCGTACACTAGGTTTTTGTACAAAAGCATTGGCTTCATTTGCTACCTTTTAAAGGTGCAGCCTAGAATGCAAATGTTGTGCATGAGCTTTCATGCTCTAGTACTCCTTATCACAAACAGAGCATTTATATAGCATTGCTTGAGAAGGTTCCTATTTCTTCTTTTCATTTGCCAAGGCTTGAAGCCTTAAATTGAACAAAGCCTTAGATACACCCGGTACACCAACAACCTTTCTTCTGAGGTTGTACTGGTGCTAGTCTGAGTGGTAATGGGACTTCTGTGCAGCCTCATCGAGGAATTCTAGATTGCATGCGTAAGAAGCTAGGACCACAAGATGTTTGTTCATTGAGCAAGTGCTCTAATGGATCATCTAAGAAACAAAAGTCACCCGAAGCTAGTCTAGGCAACTTTGCTACTTCTACATTGAGTCTTTCATGCAAGCTAATTGGCTAGATTGGTGGGAATAATTTTTACATCTCCTCATTGCCAAAAATAAAATGCAAATTTGAAATTGCATACGTGAATGATTAGGAATGTTGTGCGCTAAACGGTAGTCTATCGGGTGAGATACTGGGTGAAGAAATACAAGGTGAGCAGCCAAAGTGGCTTGCTATTCATCAGGTGTTCTACTAGAAACATTTGGGTGAGTAATAGAGAGAAGACTACCATGAACAACTTTGGGCTGCACTAATGTGCCAACCAATTGTTCTCCCTATACTTTGTGCACCTAGAGTTGTTGATGTCATAGGGACAATTGTACTCAGCTTTCCAGGCATTGCAAATCATTTACTACTATATATGTTGGAAGCAAGTTGGATATTTTAGAAGAGCTGAGTGGACTCTTTGACATCTGCTCTTTTGCAAGAGCAATTTTGCCTCTCGACATAGTACTTGAGCTATTTGATCTAACTCTTATGAACATTTTTGCAGCAGTAAGCATATGCAGCTCTAGATGGCAATGAATCTAATAGTGAAGTCCTAATGCAATCTGACCTACTTTGAGTGTTTTCCTTGCAACAATTAGTCTCATTATTCTTTACAATAGTCAATCCCATCATGGTACATGTGAAGACATTGGTTGATAAACCTTGCTGCAAGATGTACAAGGCAGCCAAGAAGGGTTTCTCTAGATCAAAGTAGTTAGTAAAATTAGGTCTTAGATACCACCAGTTTGGCATGTCATGGCCAGTTTGAATGCCAAACACCATTGAGCCAATAACAGATATGGATACAAGCACAACGAACAGGAAGTAGATGATCAAATAGAACTGTATAGGTTAGGCATTGGAGGATAGAATTGAGGCAAGGCAAGCCAATAGGAGGTTAAGGTTTTTGTGATGATTGTACTTGAAACTCCTCTCTTGTGGTCAACAATTTGGATTCTTCTCCATTGTGTCAAAGGAGGAGAAGGTACCATTATCTAAGTTGTCTTCGGCTCCCAGATTTATAAATTCAGGAGGTAATCCTGTAGTGACACATTTTGATGAAAGGTGATTGTTGAATTTGACAAAGCTAGTTCACGAAAGTAAAGCAATAGCAAGCTGAGTTCCACAAGTTTGCAAAGCCTACACTTCTTTGTGTTGATCTACGGAAGAAGATTGAAATTCAGCTCCTCTAACTTGCAGGCACATTTGTTCTTCTATTACAAATATTTAGACCTCACTTGTAGGCACACTAGTTTCATCCATGTTGGGTTTGTTGAAGATTTCAGTTAGGAAGTTTTGGGTGTTTGAGCAGTCTATTGGAGTGGACTTCAGAGCAGCTGTAATTTCAACCTCTTTGTATAGAAAAAATGGCAACAAAACTTCATCAACATCAGTGGATTATGATGCAAGAGATGCTTCAGCAAGGGCATTGCTCACATGGTTTTGATCCCTATCATGTACCACAAGGAAATATTGACTCTGAAGTGTCTTATAGGAGGCAAGCGGCATCCAATAGAAATATTATGAGTATCATTCTAGAAATGGAACTCAGCAAAGTGAGTTGCTCACATGCTTGGTATGCTTGATGTATTGACATATGCACTTATGGATTTTGATGCAATGATGATGGTAGTTGAAGTGATAGATGCCATCCAGATAGAGCAAGCACTTGCTAAACACTTGACATCTCCTATGGATCAATTGATACAGCCATGCATCTTAGAAGCTCTCATCAATCTTTAATGTTGTTTTTTGCAAAAGGGTTTAGTGCATGTACATGAAAATCATATGTTGGTTGTATTGATGCAGCAGCTCAACAAGACATATGGCAATCATTGCTAAATCTATACAACAATGAGTATAGATAATCACTCTCTTATGGACACCAATATTTATATGGACAAGAATATGACTATGAGCAGCATTCATGTACTTCTCAACCATATGCTTCTCATGAGTACCATGGAAAATAATATGATTATTCTATTGATGATTTATATAGTGATGTTGTGGGCAACATTGTGTTTAAAGCTCGTAAGGCTCAACAATTAACCAGTGATCAGATCAAAGGGTTGCATGCTCAAGGGTTATGTTATAGATGTGCTGAATCGATGTATTTTAATCACAAAGATATGTGCAAAGCAAAGAATGCAAGGATATTTGTGGTATTTGAATATTCAAATGAAGAGGATAAAGACAATCATGCTGATTGATGATGATCAAGAGGAAGATAAAGGGTTTACATTTGTAGCCCATGAAGCTCTTCTGCTGAGGAAGATCATGACCATGGGCTTCTATTTGATTCAGTTGCTTATGCTTTTTTGGATTCATTCATACATGCATATTATTTCATGAGTAATGATATCTCTAATTTGGTGGTCATGATGCATGGACGGGAGGTTACTTTTCCTTTTGACCCAGGAGGTTAAGGGCTAGACTTAACTCTTTGTGTGGACCATCATTACTTTGGGAATGATATCCTTACCTTCAAGAATTTTGAGACAATATCATGATAACTTGTGGGCTCTATTTCCTTACAGAACAGATCTCTATTTTGGGCCAGCTTTAAGTTGAATTAATGTCAAAGATGCATGAGTCATATGGCTGAAAGTACTTAAAGAGAGCTTCATCTGGAGCTATAATATATCTGATTCAGATCAGCCAATCCAAAGTTATTACAGATTTAGTACAGGAAGGTCTACAATGGACAACACAAAGTCTCCAACATTTTGGTCCAAGATTTCATTTTCATATTTCCCAATGGTTGTCAATGCTTTGTACTTGATTCTTAGCCCTTTGGTTGTACTTATCTTGTGAATCCTTGAAGATTAGGCCAATTTATTTTTTAGTCCATGCAAAGTACTCTGCCCTTTCCACCGCACTTTGCAATTTGTAACAAGTCCTATTTTTGTTTTTGAGGACAAAAAACATTCGAGTGGGGATGGAATCTAATGAATTAGGGACATATAAAAGGGAAAAGGACACATGTATAAGTAATCAATTTTTTATAGAAGAATACAAATTTGTCCTTTTCTCTCTAGCTCCTCATGTCCTTTCATGGCTTCCAGCCATCTCTCTTCTTCTTTTCAGTCTTTCTCTCTCCATTTCTAGTATTTCTCTCTCCTCATCACTCTCTTTATCTCTCTTCTGCACTTCTTTTTCTCTCTCTTATGTAGTCTTCTCTCTTTTCTTTCTCTCTCTCCAATTCACTTCTTTTGACACAAGCTGAAAGCATAAGCACTGCTTGACCTTATGTCATAGGCACAGCCAGCCCAATTAGCATCTATATATTGTGTCAAGTCAAGTGATATCCCATGCTCATAGAATAGTTGATAATCCATAGTACCCTTCACATACTGCATGATTCTTGTGACAACATCTAAATGTGGATTATGAGGCTTTTTCATGAACTAGCTGATCAACTCCACTATGTAACTCAGGTGGTCATGGCAAGTGATAGTGAGATAGATCAAGCTACACATAGTGACATTCTCTATTTCACTTCCAACATCAACTGCTAGTTTGACATTCTTATCTAATGGTGTTTCCATAGGCTTACATTCCATCATCCCATATTTCAACAACATATCATGAACATACTATTTTTGTAGCATCCATATACCATGAGGCGTAGACAAAACCTCTATCCCAAGGAAATATTTTAACTGTCCAAGATCCTTCACCTTAAATTCAGCTTGCAACATTGCTTTAATTTTAGTAGTCCCATGACCATCATCACTAGTAATGATTAGATCATCCACATAAATCACCAAGAAAACATAGCCATTCTCTATCTTCTTTGTAAACAAACTATGGTCTGCATGACCCATATGAAAACCAAGCTACTATAAATGCGTACTAATGTGAGCATTCCATAATCTCGATGCCTGTTTCAATTGATATAGGGCCTTTTTTAGCCTCTGTATACATGCTTTGGATAGTGAGGCTCTACATACCCCTCACACTATTCCATATATACCTCCTCAATCAAGTCACCATTCAGAAAAGCAATCTTTATGTCCATTTGCCAAATCTTCCATCCCTTGGAAACTACTAATGCAATAATTGTTCTCACAGTCACCATCTTTGCAATTGTTTTAAAAGTCTCCTCATAGTCTAAGTTGTACTATTATGCATGTCCCTTTGCAACCAGCCATGCTTTATACCTTTTCAATAAACCATCTACCTTGCATGTCACTTTGTAGACCCATTTGCAACCAATGGAAACTTTTCCCTCAGGTAGATTGAACAATTTCCATGTGTCATTTTCAGCCAATGCTACGTATTCTTCATTCGTTGCAGCACACCAATTTTTATCTCCAACTACCTCGCTAAACTTTGTAGGCTCTATGTACCCCATCACTTTAGTCATATATGCATAATGTCTAGCTGAATACTCACTGTATATCAGCGTATCAATTGGTTTCCTAACTCTTTTTTACCTTCTTAGCTATAGTTCACTATGTGATTGCCTCTAAGCATCATAACTGATGATATGCCCAATTCATTGTCAAGATTCTCACTTCTAGGTGACTCATATCCATATGGAAGCAAACTAGTAACATCCTCAAACATCTTCTCTTTGCCTTTAACATCCTCAAATATCTTTTTTTTGCCTTTATCAAATATCCCCCTCACTAACATATCCATGTTAGTGGATGCAAAATCATAACTGCGCAGTTGTCCTATCCAAGGACTAACAGTATATGAACCACCACATGTAGGTCCACTCAATGTAGTGCTAGAAGAGTAATCTTCAGCATGAGTAGGGTTGGCTAGTGCATCGGAAACTACATTCAGAGCACCATACCATGATGCTAGCTCATCAAATACTTCATCCCTACCAATCAAGGTCTTCCAAGTAGATAGATTGTAACACTCATAGGCCTTCCTATCTTGTGAAAATCCAAGAAGGACACTCTTTATTGCAATGCAACCAAGCACTTAAAGGTAGTTGATCTCAACAAGCTTGTGCTCATACAATTTCTCATACAGAGTCAAGTCATGAATTCTAGTTGTAGGTGTTTTGTTCAATACATAAACAATAGTAACCATTGCTTCAGCCCAATAACCATTTGGCAAGTTCTTTTCATTAAGCATTTCCCTAGCAACTTCCATAAGAACATGATTCTTTCTCTCTACCATACCATTTTGCTATGGTGTGTAACTGCATGTGAGCTGCCTTTTTATGCCATATTTTGCCAGGTACCTATCAAGCTCTTTAGACACATAGTCTCCACCTCCATCAAATCTTAGACATAAAATGTAATGTCCAAACTCATTTTCAGCATGTGTCTTAAAATCCTTGAATACTACACATCAAGCATCTCATCCTTGTGCTTTACATCCCTAATTGCTCCATTATCATGGGCAAATATGGCTACTTTCAACTCAAGGGTAGATGCATCCAAAGTGAACATCCTACTATCTCTCTTACCTCAAGTAATCAATTTGTAATCATTTCCATGCTCCTTAATAAAACAACCATCCTTATTGAATCTGACTTGTAGATTTTTGTAATGTGTCCACCCGAGTTTTCCTTGGCGGTACGTTCTTAGTAGCCTATCAAGAGATGTCCTAGAAAGCGTCGTCCAGGATTTTGATGAAAACCCTCAGAGTTTCCTAACTAGGCTTGCATGAGTCTCCCTCCTAGTGGAAGTTCTGGCCATTCCCATCAGGATTGACCTGAGTCTTTTTTGTCAAATCAACTACTAACTATTGACTGGTATCAGCGGTTCGAGACTCCATCCCTTATAGAAATTGCTAATTGAAACGGGCTTACGTTGCATTGGGTTCAAAGAGAATGGGAAACAAACGGAAGTATGAAACTTTAATCCCTTTTTCCTATGGTTCTAAAGTGATGCGAGTCAACATTTCTGATCTCGAATGGTCCATCAAAGATTTGTGGGTCCTTGCCCACAATAAAAGAAAATCTTGGTTAGTTTAATTACGAATAGTATTCTTTGACAATTTCATCTCAAGGTCTTTTATATACAGAGAATTAGTGTCCATGATTATCAATCGAAGGTTTCATTAGATCAATACAAATAAGAAATATTAAGTCTCTTAGGGACACAATACCTTTATTGTACTCACTTAGGTTTGCACAAACCCCAATTACCCCTTGGAATTTGCGGTTAAGAATTCCTTTAAAAGATGAAAAAATCCTATTTTACAAATACAACTTTTGTTGCCAATTCATGGGATGATGGCCTGCTAGCCGCCTTTATTATAAAAATATAGTACTTGGGGACATGTGCTTGGTTGATGGTATTTGCAACTTTATTTGTAATCCCAGTACTCGCCATTTTGTTTGTAGGAATTATGTTTGCAATGTTATTGGCACCTCCTGCCTCCATGACCTTCATAACTTTCTTCTTTGGGGCCAAAGTCTTTAATTGCGAGATCATAGAGGGGATTTTTAGCAAGAGAGCTTGGGGTCATCGCAATTGGATTGATGGGAATTTGATTGATGTGGGTTGGTGATCACTAGGATTTTAGGAAATTGGAGAAGAGTCTTGATTCCATAGGGATGTAGGGAAGAAGGGATGGATGATTCAATACCAAGAGTTCATAGAGTATCCTCCTTGTCTTCGTAATGAGAATTCCCATTCTCACACTTCTCTTGCCCCACTCCCTCTTGCTCTATACTCCTAAGAAGGGCCTCTCCTCTCTTGCGCTCAGACTACCCCCCAACGGCTCCTCATGCGCCTCATATTTATAACTAAATTGAAGAAGAAGGGTTGTGGCTAAGAATAAGAGCTCTTTATGGAGGGTATCTTGGAAAAATCAACAATCTAGAAGCTTTGAAGATGCAAGTTGATGTTGTCGATTTAATATTTGAGGTCCAAAGAGGCTGTCAGAGATGCTATGACTCATTGGCCTGGCTCTCGGATGATATTGCTTATATCCAAGCCTCTCGTCGGAACTAAGAAGAGGGGGAGATCACTAGAGTTAACTGCTACAATACAAAAGGAGAATTCAGGCTTTTTTCTCAATAAATAGGAATTGCAAATTTGGGAGTATGAGGTGTCATTTTTTCTGAATAAAAAAGGGGGGGCGGTAGCCTATCGTCGTCGTTTTCCTCTTCTTCTTCTTATTCTTCATGAGATTTTTTAAATTTAATGCTTAAATCTTTGTGACTTGTCTTTCTTTGATAATTTTTAAATGTGTTTAATCAATTTCAACTTATGACCCATGACTCATGTTCGCATGGAAACTTTCGTGATGACGGATGGCTACAGTCCTTATCAATCCGAGAAAATGTTGGGTTATGATCCTCAGACTATTTTGCTTGAGACTTCCTCTATTTAATTGTTTAGAACTCTTCAAGTCCAATTTATGAGAAGTTGGGAAGATTGAAAATAAAGTCGAGATATCACATCCTCTTCCCCTTAGAGGAATCGAGATGTCCTCATCTCAAATGAGACTAGGGATATTGGTTACATAGTGATTTCTGGTCAATCCAAGTGGCATCTTCTTTAGGGTAGTCTTTCCATTGGTGGACGAGATACTCTCTAAGGATTTTGCTTCTTAGATTCTTCTCCCGCTTGTCAAGTATCTTTTGTGGTTGAAGTTTGAGGACTTCTTGACTTGGCATTACAATTTTTTGGTCATTATGAACATAAGCTTTCAATAGACTAACATGACATACATTATGTATTTTCAAGTTATTAGGGAGTTGCAGCTTGTAGGTATTTGGTCCTAGACATTTTAGCACCTTATATGGCCCACAATACCTGGGACTTAGCTTCTTTAATTCCCTAAAAAGATAAGGAACTTTTATTTGGATGAACTCGTAGGAAAGCCATGTTGCCTTCCTTGAAAATGTGTTCTTGTCTTTGTTGATCAGCATATGCCTTCTATCGATCCTTGGCAGCTTGAATATGTTACCTTATAGCTTTCAATTGTGTTGATCCATTTCTTCTAGCATTTGCCTAGATGCTTCTACCCATAGGGTAGGATCAGAAAAATTTAATGGTGTAAGATAATCTTGCCCATATAGTGCCTGAAAAAAACACTTTGATAGTATGATGCATTGTAGGTAAATTCAACTAACGGTAGGTATTGGATCCACTATTTGGATTCCCTATTACACTAAGCTCTCAGTATGTCTTCACTAACTTGATTGACCCGCTCTGTTTGACCATCGGCTGAGGGATGGTAAGCAGTATTGATGGGTTCCTAGATCTTTGAACAAACTCTTCCAAAAGTTTTAAGTGAAGAGAGAATCACAGTCGTTGATAATTCTATGGGGTAATCCATGTAACGTGAAAATTTCCTTAATGAAAAGCTTGGCGATATCAGAAGCCTTGTAATTGCTTTTTATAGGAATAAGGTGGCTAATTTTTGTTAGCATATCACTGACTACCATTATGGAGTTATATCCTTCTTGTAGTGGGGGTAATACAACTATGAAGTCCATGCTAATATACTCCCATTTCATTTGAGGGATGTCAAGTGGCTGGAGCTTTCTTGGCAACTTGACACGCTCGACCTTAGTTCGTTGGCAGTTTAGGCATTCGGTGATATACTTGAGTACATCACCTTTGAGGCTTTCCCAATAGAAGCTACTTCTAACTGTATTAAGAGTCTTAGCATAACCAAGATGACCTGAAAATGGAGAATCGTGAGCTTCCCAGAGTATCTTCTTTCTGAGTTCCTAGCTTGCAAGAATACATAGTCTTGTCTTGAAATAGACAAGCTCCTCATTTATGCAAAAATCTTGATACTTAGTCTTGAGTTTTGGATTTGAATCCTTGGCGAAAACTTCTCTCAACCATCTCTAATAGCTTGGATCCTTTACTACCTCTTCTTTATCTATTTCTATGAAAGGGTTACTGGGCATTGAAATCATTGTAGCAAGAGTTCCAGGCCTAGAGGGTTCCTCTACAATTAGAGTATTAAGAAATGATTTACGGCTTAGGGCATCCGCAATCACATTCTCCTTGCATGGTCTATACTTGATTTCAAAGTCAAATTCCTACAAGGTCTCAATCCATTGACGTTGTCTCATATTGAGATCTGGTTGAGTAAAAATCCACTTTAGGCTTTTATGATCAATGACTAGAGAAAACCTATTACCAAGCAGGTAATGTCTCCATAATTTAAAGGCATGAATTATAGCAAGTATTTCTAGATCGTGTGTGGCATAGTTTCTTTTGTGGATATTTGATTTTCTAAAAGCATAGGCTACTGGGTGGATGTCCTTGCATAAGCATGCAACCCAAAGCAAGAGATCTTACATCAGTTATGACTTCGAATTCTTTGCTTAGATTGGGTAGCCTTAAGATAGGGGCGGTTACCAAACTTTGCTTAAGCTTCTCAAAGTTAGATTGTTTAGTGAATGTCCATGTAATGTAGACCTGCTTTTTGAGAAGGTCGGTGAGAGGCGCAGCGATTGAGGCATAGTCTTTAATGAAAACTCTATATCAACCCATTAGCCCTAGAAAGCTTCGCACTTCCTTGACTATTGTTGTAGGTGTCCAATCTTGTACATCTTGGACCTTGGAAGGATCCACTCAAATGCCATCTATCGATGCTATGAATCCTAAACATTCAATGTGCTTTTTGAAGAAGGCGCATTTCTTCTTTTTAGCATATAGTTTGTGGGCTCTCATTGTTTCAAGAACTATTCGTAGTTGTGGTCCATGGTCTTCTTAAATCTTGGAATATGTTAAGATATTATCAAAGAACATGAGGACCAAGTAGTCAAGGTATGGTTAGAAAATATCTTGCATCAACCTATTGAAGGTGGCAAGAGCATTTGTTAATCCAAATGACATCACAATAAACTCATAATGACCGTACCTTGTGTTAAAAGTAGTTTTAGGGATATCTTTCTCTCTAATTCTTATTTGATAGTAGCCTAATTTGAGATCGATCTTTGAAAGGACCTTTGCTCCCTGGAGTCGGTCAAGCAACTCATCTATCTTAAGAATTGGATATTTGTTTTTCATTGTCACCGTGTTTAATCCATGGTAATCGATACAAAGGTAGAGTGTTCCATCTTTCTTTTTCTGAAATAGTATCGACACTCCCCATGGTGAATTACTTGGCTGGATGTATCCATGATCTAATAGCTGCTTAAGTTGTTCTTTTAGCTCAATGGCTTTAGGAATTCACATTCGATAGGGCCGTTTGGCTACGGGGGTAATGCCTGGAATGAGTTGAGTTTCGTGATCTACTTTCCTTGCTGGTGGGAGCTCTGTTAGGTCTTCTAGAAAAACAACCACATAATTTTTTAGCCAAGATGGTTCATCCTTGGCTTCACTATCCTGCTTGGCCTTGTTGAGTTTAATTAGATAGATGGGTAATCCTTTCTTTAGCCCTTTTATTATTCTTAAGAAGCTTTAGCCAGCTGAACCTTAGGGTTCCTTGCTTCTCCCTGAGTGATTATTCATTCTCCCTTTGAGTTTTGAAATGTGATTTGGCTCTTTCTGCAATGGATATGGGAATTATTTGGAATTAACCAATCCATTCCTAGCAGACATTCATAAGCCCCAAGGTTCATAATTCGCAAGTTCAACTACTTGAATCAATGCATCCTGTAAATCCGATGGTCTCATTGATTCAAGATCCGTATTCAAGGGCTAATTTAGACCATTGCAAAATTTGGATACCTGCTGTGAAAGATCCATAGTAAGTGCATATTTTAGAAGTGTTATGAATTTGGAGCCATAAGCTTCTAGGCTTAGGCTTAACTGCTTTAGGTTCAAAAGCTCATTCATCTTCTAGGCTTGATATATGGGTGAAAGATATCTCCCATGCGCACATCATCCTTAATCTTGTCCCAAGTGATAGCACTTTTGAATGTTCTTTGGTCCTTGCACCACTATTTCCACCAAAGACGGGCATCTCCTGTGAGTTTTAGTTTGGTGATCATGGCTTGATTTGACGGTGCAATCCCTACAATGGTGAAATAGTCTTCCATAGAGTCGACCCATGTTTCTACTTCGGTTGGAATGTCCCTCCCTTTACCATCAAACTTCGATGGCTTGTACTGCTTGAGAAGAAATTTCTTCTCTTGAGTTTCTATAATATTGAGATTCACGGTGATGTTCTAGGAAACTATGCAATTTTATGATCAATTTTCTCTCCAACCATATTCAAAAAATATGTGTACTTGCTTAATCTACCTCATTAATTTAGAAAGGGAATTATGTACTACTTGTCCTTCTGATGATGATCAGGGTTTACACTTCAAAAGAGAGTTTTAAATTTAATTAAGAAAAGAATATCATAAAATGGATAATATCTTTCTACTAATTTTGATTATCAAGGAGACAAATGGATGGACAAAAATAATTATTTATGTCAATATGAAGGGAATACATTATTTAAGTAGTTCAAGAGATCATATTATTCTTGGAAAATGTTTTTCTACCACAATCTAGGCATGGCATTGCAATATATCCATTGCATAGCAGTTAGGATTCTAGGAATAGATATCCAAAAATCTATATTTCAGGGGAAGATCAGGTAATCCATCTTTCTTGTAGTTGTGACAACTGGAGTGTCCTACAACCATAACTCGATCAGCCGGTATAACCCTTGTAACGTCTTCATAGATGTACCGGTTTAATTTGACCTATCGCTCTCTAGTGAACATGTTTGAGTTTACTCTAGCCTCTTAAAAGAGATAAATCTTGGTTACCTTAAGGGCTTCCATCCACTTTAGCCTCTTTAAATTATTCTAGAGATAAGAAAGATGATTTGTGTCAATGTAACAACACCCTTTGCTTAACATCCACCGTCTTTGTAATACAAGGGTGAAGAATTGCATATTTGACCTAATGTTTGCATCATTTGGTTTCTCCAACTGAAACTAGAGGAGTGCATTGCTGACATAAACATAATTTGGAAAATCAAGAATCGTTCCCAAGGTTTGTCTTTCTACCAAAAATCAAGAACATATATTAACAAGAGAAGATTTTCACTATTTAAGGAAAACATATTTTATGTTGTAAGTATAACTAGTTTTATTTACTTGTGTCATGCCCTATATCAATGTGCCCTCTGATACTAACTATAACGTGCCCTCTCGAGTTTTCCTTGGTAGTACGTTCTTAGTAGCCCATCAAGAAATGTCCTAGAAAGTGTCATCCGGGATTTTGATAAAAACCCTCGGAGTTTGCTAACTAGTCCTCCTTGAGTCTACCCCGCAGTGAAAGTTCCGGCCATTCCCATGAGGATCGACTTGAGCCTTTTTAGTCAAATCAACTACTAATGATTGACTTGTATCAACGGTTTGAGATTCCATTCCTTATAGAAATTGTTGACTGAAACGGGCTTACGTTACGCTGGGTTCAAGGAGAATAGGAAACAAAGGAAAGTATAACACTTTAATCCCTTCTGCCTATGGTTCTAAAGTGATGCAAGTTAGGCTTTCTGATCTCTAATGGTCCATCAAAGATGTGATTTTATTCCTTCTTAGGAAATCTCTCGGCAGCTTACCGAGAGACCACCCAACCAGAGGTCTAGATCCGTCAAGGGTCCATCTTCCCGCTTCCCTCGAGAGGGTATTTTTAATTACCTAATTACCTATCACCTTGGGCTCAACATATAAAAATAGCTTCTTTGAATTATCTCCTGATACAAATTCATTACACCCCTTTAATTCATGACACAAAAACAGAGTAAAGAAATTCTTTCTTAGTAGTTTCTTTCAGAAAAATGACTTTTTACAATGTTTTCTTTTCAAATATATTATTCTCTCCAAGTACCATTCCTCAACTAGTATTGGAACTTCTAGGACACTTTCTAGAAATCGAAGGATAGTTGGTAGTTTGTAACAATCTAAGAAGTTTATGACCATAGTCCCCCTGGTATCCTCACCTCCTCCTACCGACTAGAGTGTAACATGCCTGGGTCACGATACATTTTAGTAGTCCACCAGGAGTTTGATCTAAAAGATGTTGCATGGCACTCCTATGGAATGTCACAGTGTTTGTCGATTTAGCAACTCCCGAGTCTACTCCGCAACGAAATGTATTAGCCAATCTTGTTAGGATCGACCTGAATCTTTCTGGGTTTCTAATGGTCAAGTCATTCTACCACCTTCTAGAGTCAGTCTTCGGACGATCTACTTTGCACAAAGCATCTGAACCAAAGTGGACCCATATCACACTTGGTTCAAAGAGAATGGGAAACAAGAGGGATGCATCACTCGACCCCTCTACCTATAGCGTAAAGTCCCATTCTTGTCCCCTAAAATGATATGAGCCAATGTTCTACCCTAAATTATCTAAGGTCAATATGTCATCCTGATTTGAATGTTGAGAAGCCTCCCAGTCCCCTAGGACCACCCTGCTGTAGAACAAACTCATTGAGGGTTCTGCCCACCCACTTTCCTTGATAGCTTTAGTTTTCTGCTTACCTAAGGGCACATTAGTGGCAACACATACAAGCAACTTCCTTAATTAACCCGTTAGTCACATGTTCCTTTACATAGTTTTATACACCGATATGAAAACAATTCAGATAAAGTCCTTTACAAAATAAACTTTATATTATTAATTTCAACTGAGATACAAATCCCATCCATAGGATGATTCCCACAATCTGTAAGGATGTGTCTTATTTTCCTCCAAGTTTCCGCCCTTGCACTAGTAATAGGGCCTCGAGATTTCTTCTCGAGTCACATAGACCATCTGAGTAGGATCCGGGGGCAAGGGATTTATAGCCAAAGCCCACCTGGCACCCGAGCATCCTCCTACAAATAGACGTTTCTACAGATGATGTGACCTCAAATGGGCCGGCACTGGCTATGGCACTAGCTGGACCTCATGCTCATGACAGACAAACACACCCTCACGGCCTCACAGGCCACGAGCATCTATCTGTTGCTAAAGGACAAACTGTCCTAAAGCCTAATCTATGTGTTTATAGTTTTGTAGTCCAATGTTTCCCTTTCTATAAACTCCATAGACGGAGAACCCATACACATTGGCAATAAATGCCACGATAATCACATACATGGGAGGCAACCTCTCGGTGGAATCACCGCGGCCTCACTGCAGCTCTTCTACACCGTAGGGATTAGCCCCTTGATGTGCTGCTCAACATATAGAACAAATAAACAAACTCCACTCTTTCATTTTTAGAGTATTCCAGGAGATACCATGTGTCCTTACCAAATGATCCCCCAAGAAACAAACGTCTATCCTATGGCTTAGGTTGCCTTTCCACACTCAAGCGTGGGTCATCATAATCAAAGTCAGGTGCTATGCATCCAGTCTTTTTTATTTTGATACCATGATCGACATGCACATGCAAAAGTGGATGATCCTAAAGTGCTCAAACATAATTTCAATCAGAAACATGTGGTGCACAACCAGGCTTTCCAATGCTCATTCACTAACTCGTTGCAGCGATGTAAGGATAGCATCGAGACAACACTCGTGCTACTATCCTCTTAATTGAAATACAACAAACTCTATGTCATGATATGCATCAAAAAATTAGCAACAAGCAGCACGCAAATAGCACTATTCAAACATCCCAACCCCCTACGTTTAGGTATTGCTTTCATTGCATAGGTGTAGAGGTTCGTTTTGTCATGTTTTGATGTATAAAAAGTGATAAATCACAAACTTTGACAAAGAGATAGGCAAACTAAGGCTAAACCTCATGATTTGCCACTACCATACATCCACAAACAATCATTATATTTTTCCTTTTTTTGTGAGACGTTTTTCTATTTTTCCACTTATTTTTTTCATTTTCTTGATTTATTTATCAATAAAATATGCTATTTTCTAATTTTTCTTGTTCCAATCACTTCAGCATACTAACATTCAATTTATTTTCCATTTCTCCCCCATGGGAACACATTTCACCCACCCGAGACAACAAAACTACCATTATTCGGGTTACGAGAATTAAATAGCACATGTAAATCATTGCAAAATCAAAATTTTTTGATAACCAGCAATTAATCATGCTGCAACCAGCACACAAACAAATTTTCATCCAATAAAAGTATCATTATCATCATAAACCATAAAAAAGCTTCATTTTTCTTCATAAAAATTATCATACCGTGTTTTTACGTAACCCGAGATGCCTTAAATGACTGCATAACCAGCAGATGGAGCCTCCATTGCTCTCAATACAATGCTGCACATCAATCTTTAGCATCTCCATCAATCTCCATCACCATTTTCTTCAACCTCCTTCCCGGTTCGTCCTTCAAGATGTGCACATGAACAACCCATAGAGAGGAGAGAGAGCGAGGAGAGAGAAATACTAGATTCTAATCTCTTCATCCAGACAGCCATATCCCGTGCGAAGACACACGATAGAATCAGGAAAGAGGGAGAAGTTGTTGGGTATCATCTGTTCCATGGGTTCTTTGCAGCCGAGAATCAAGATGTGTGGGGGAGGGGAACGCAATTTTCAGCGCCTGTTCTTCACGCCATCTCCACGCCATTTTCATGTTTTTGTTTCTTCAAATTGAGAGAGGGGGGGTTAAAGTCCCAAAGGGCACCCCCTTTGGTCTTAAATTTGTCCACCCTTTCAAATCTTGGCCAATTTTTTGCCTCTTCCGCGTCCGAGCTCTGTTTCAGCCTCTGGAAAATCCTGTGCGTCCGTCTCGGCATCCCGCACTGACTGGGAGCTCCAGGCATCCCGCATTGCAGTCAGAAAAATTATCAAAAATCCACAAGTGTTGCTTGAGCGCCTTTTAAAAGCCGTATTTCACTTGGTACTTAAAATCGTCCTAGCTGTAGCCGCCGCCTTCGATGTCGAATATTTTTCCCCTAAATTCTAAATTTCTTGGCAAATTTTAGGCACATCCCGGGCTCAAAAATCCGCTCTCATTGGGGACCACGGGATAGGGCGACTCAACCCATCAAATCCCACAACAGATCTGCACAAAACAACCAAAGGAAGCATCAAACTGATACAAAATAGGTACATACTAAAACACATCACAATGCTCACCCTACCCCCTGACAAAACCAAGGCATGAAATTCACAAGGAGTAGGCCTAGCATAATCTGATAGAAGGTCCGAAGTTAGCCACTAACCGACTGCTCCAACACGGCCAAACTAAAAAGAACTATCAAAGAAGTCACCCTAAGTGGTGGTCTGAACTACCTACCTAACTAAGGACAACACAACCAGGAGCTCCTACTAGGCGAGGACTCCTATAGCCTGGTCAAGAAGTATTTTCTTTTAGCACATGTCTTCTTTTAGGTTTTTATTTCCCCATACTCGGGCATGTAAAAAGGAGGGAGCTGAGCGTAGTGACCCAAGGAGAATAGGGCATCGGCCTCAGGTCCTATCTCGGTACCCAAGAACCTACCAAGCCTTCGCGAGGTGACACTTAATCCTTTTCTGACACTCACTTTAATTTTCACTCCAACCTTCCTTTCTTCTTTTCTAGCGAGACGCCACCCCTAAGAAGACAAGGTATCGGCCTCGGGTCTGACTCGTCCCCAGGAACCTACCAAGCCTTCGCAAGGTGATGATCAACTGCTTATAAATTTGCCTTCTTTGCTTTCCTATTTTTATAACACAACTAACAAGAACTCTTAGAATGGCTGCCTAGCAGGCTAGCAGAACAAGGTCACTAGAACTGCCTTCTGAAACAGGTCTTTCAATTCCTGGCAATGTCTTTACAGGAGGTAGCAACTACTCAGACCTCCCTCAGACAAACCTAACCTAAACCTGGGACTTCATGCCTTGGACACCGGTCCCCAACAAGAAAAGAAAATCCCCTACAAGTACACACACACATATAGCATAAAAACACGGTACTCGTAAAGGAGAGATATCACCTGGATAGGGCCACAAGAAGTCTTCGCGCGACATAGGCTCCTTCCAAGCTCTTCTTTGAACTTGTCTAGTACAGGACTAAAACAAGAAACCATTAACCGCACCCATACTAAAACAGACGACTAGCCCTCTTGGCCTAATGAAATAAAATATTTCACTACAAAAAATGATCGGCCCTCTTGGCCTAATGAAATAAAACACTAAAACCTCGCGAAACTGGCCCTCTTGGCCTAACAAGATCAAACAGAATAGCACCTACACATCCCTCCCCGAAATAGTATAGATATACAATAATATGCTCCTTTCCAAGGAGGAAAAATAGGGCTTACAGCCCTAAGCTAAATGCATAAGATTATAACCCATCCCTCCTGCATATATAGCAAGAGGCGTACGCATAACATGTTGTCTAATCAGCCTATGGGTCCAGGATAACAACGGTAGATGGGTCTCGGCTACTCTGCATCACCCATATCAACCATCACCGTCCATATATTGCATGCTCTAATAACATTCCCCACAAGCAATCGGGTCTTGTCTCATTATTGATAGCAATATCCAAACTAGGACCACAGTTGAAGAAAAGGTCTTCTTCATAAGCAAGATTTGCCAGTGAATCCGCAAACTGATTCCAGTGACGTGGAATCAGCTGAAGAGACACTCTCTCAAACTCCTCAAGTAGGGTCATGGTAGTTCGATGATACATACAAAGGATGGGATTCTACATTGTGTATGTCCCATCTAGCTGATTCAAGATCAACTGGGAATCCCCTCTCACTAACAATTGCTAAATACCACCTTGCTTGGCAATATACAGTCCCACAATCAAGGATTTATACTCCGCCATGTTGTTAGTGAATCCTACCCCAAGATAAGCAGCTAACTTCATCATAACTCTACATCGGGGATCTCGAATTACTACTCCAACACTCCCTTTTTTATTAGGGCCCTTGGATGCTCCGTCAAAATATAATGTGTACGTCCACAATGGGTTTACATAGCCTGCCATCACGAACTCCTCTATTCGTAATTATGATAGTCAAAATTTAACATGTTTAGAGGATGAACTGACGGCTCCATCCCACCTTCTTCATTAAACTCAACAGGGATACTTGTTAACATTCGTAAGAAGTGATGGCAGAAAACTTTGATCTTCCACACAAAGGTTCCGTCTACTTGCTCAATCACTTTGTATCCTTTGCTCCACCAGGTAAGTTTCCCCTAATAGTATCTCTGCTCCAGATATGGGTGCTCCAAATAAGAAATTAACCGCCCCATCAACCAGCTGTAAGCTCTTTTGTAGGTCTCTAATCAGCCCCAACATGGACCTACAATGCATTTTTCTGTGTAAGTATACTTAGAAATAATAAGGTTTAATCTTATTAAGATTAACCTTATTTTTAAATTCTACTCCTTGCAAATCAACTAGTAGAGTCCTAGACCTATTTTTCCCTATCTTGACAATCTTATAGGGGCCATCCCATCTAGGTTCCAGCTTCCTTGGAAACAGCTCCCTATGTGCATCGTAGTACAGAACTAATTGCCCTTTTTTAAAGGTATACTTCTTTGCTTTAAGACTATGCAACTGCTTCATAGCTACCTCCTGTTGTAATAGGCTCTGCAATTTCGGCTCACCCAGGTGGGCTATGGTCATGAAACGTTCAAAGAGTGCATCCTCATCTCCCAAAGAGTGGTTAATTGCAAACCGTATGGTTGGCGACTCAATTTTGGGGGATAACACACACTCTTTCCCATACACTAATTTAAATGGAGTATGGCCGATAGCTCGCTTGAACGTTGTATTGTATGCCCATACAGCCACATACAACTTCCTGTCCCAGTCTCGTTTCTTCTCGAAGACTATTTTAGACAAGATACCCACAAGCTGCTTATTAGTACTTTAGACTTGCCCGTTGGCTTGCGGATTATAAGGGGTCATTTTGTTATGCTTGATTTGCCAAGCTTCAGTCATGATTTCGATCATCTTATTCAAAAAGTGGGTTCCACGGTCCAACACTAGTTCCTTCAGTGGACCGAAACAGCAGATAATCTGCTCTAAAAGGAAACTTGCAGTCTCTTTTGCATTGTCCTGCCTCGTCGCCCGCGCTTCTGACCATTTTGTAAAATAATCAATTGCTACTATAATGTACCTCTTCTGAGTAGTAGACGACGAGGTGATAGGACCCACAAAGTGAATGCCCCACTTCTCAAATGGAAGGATAGCCATAATAGGCGTAAGTGGGTGTTTCCTACTCTCTCTAATGTCATGTCTTTGACAGGTATCACATCTCTTAACGTACTCAAAGGAATCTTGGAAGATGGATAGCCACCAATATCCAACTCTTAAAGCTTTCTGTATCGTCAACCGTCCAACGAAGTGCCCTCCACATGCAGAATCATGGCACTCTTCCAAGATGAAAGGAACCTCGTCAAGCATCACACATCGGCGGTAGATATCATCAACACCCTGCCGATATAGTGTTCCTGTGATCAAGGAAAACTTCAAAGCATGTTGTCTAATTTTCCTCTTTTCTGATTTTGATAAACCAGCTTCAGCCTCTCCTGTTGATAGATAATGCGTGATAGCAGCATACCAAGATGGGATAGAAGCTGTATCAATTTTAAACATTTCTTCGATATCACTTCCTTCAGCCAAATTCTCTTTTGGCTCCCCAAAATCCACAAGGCATTCCACAATACCTTGCAACCTTGGTGGCTTACTCTTAATCTCATAATCCAACTCCTGTAAAGTGATTAACCACTTTGCCAGACAATCAGGCGCGGTTGTAGCTTGTTCATAAGCAATCTAAGCCCTTCCGCCTTCGTATAGAAAACTACCTTCTCATAGAGGATGTAGTGTCTGAATTTTTTATTCGCAAAGACCATCGCAAGGCGCAACTTCTCCATGTAGGTGTAATTGATTTCTGATATGCCCAATATTCGATTAGCAAAAGCTATCGGATGATACCACTTTTCCTCCCAGATTTGGACTAAACAGCAGAGCTGATACTATGCATGGTGGCTGTTGAAAATATGTAAAATACCTCGCCTCTTTTAGGTGCTTTTAAAACTGGTGCTTTTACTAGCTCCTGTTTCACATCCTCGAAAGCTACTTTACAAGGGTCGCTCCATACAAATAGACAGCTAAAGGATAATAAGTTCATTAATGGCAACATTCTTTCTGCCAAGGCATTTATAAACCTCCAATAGTACCCTATCGATGACAGAAAGCTATGTACCTCTTTCGGAGTGCGTGGTGGACTCATAGCGACTATAACCTTGATCTTTTTAGGGTCAGTTGCGATTCCTACTGAACTGACCACATGGCCTAGCAATAACCCATAAGGCACTCCAAAGACACACTTCCGTGGGTTAAGAGCGATACAAAATTGTCTGCAGTGCTCAAAGCACTTTCTTAAAATAATCAACATCCTTTCCCTTACAGTAGCTGCCCCCAGGTCATCGATAAATACTTTCAACTCATCTGGGAAGATGTCACCAAAGGTCTTATTTACTGTTCGTTGCCATGATCCAAGTGCATTGCACAATCCAAAGGCCATCACATGGTACGCAAAAGTACCAAAGACAGTAATGAAAGTTATTTTCAACTTGTCATCTTCTGCAATTGCCATCTGGTTGTATCCTGCAAAGCAATCCATAAACAAATATATTTTCCTACCCGCTAATTGATCCAAAATCTGGTCAATAAATGGCAACGGGTAGTAATCCTTAACTGTTTACTTATTCAGCTCTCTAAAATCTACACATAGTTAAATCTGGTTGTTTTTTTTCTTCCTGATGACAAATATTGAACACCATTCTGTGTGTTGTACAGGGAAGATTAAACTAGCTTTCCTTAACTTCTGTAACTCATCAAAAAGTCCGTCCCTCAATTCAAACGGCATACGCCTTACTTTCTGAAGCACAAGATGACTACCTTCTTTTACAGGAATAGTATGAACAGCCAGGCTGGAAGGAATGCCTCTTAGCTCGTCATAACTCCAAGCACAGATGTCACGGAATTATTGAATCAAGGACACATTGTCCTCCCTTTCTGCTGAACTGAGCATCGAACCTAATTTAATTGGCCACGAATCATTCGGTGTGCGAAGGTCCAACTCAATCACATCCGCGTCTCTTATCCTATCTTGTGGCTCTATCGTCTCATTTAGAGTTATCTGATAAATATCCTCTGTAGTGGACCCTTCTTTAGATTCATCACTGGATGATATCTCACTACCAGATGGATCATCTGCTGTTTCTAATTCAGTAGAGGATAAAGGAGCTCTCTCACTCTGAGGAGACTCAGGGTAAGCATGGACTATTACTCGATCAGCACCTCTACCTAGAACCACTCAACCGACGTGTATATCGACTTGACAGTCTGTTCGTAAAATCCAAGGCATGCCTAGCAAGACTCGATAGCTAGGACGTCCTGCAAATCTTATTACCCTAAATTCCAAGAAGCATTCTACACTTGCAACTGTAACATGGACTTTAGTAACGCAACCTTCTAGTTGCCTTAGACTATCATCAGCCATTCTAAGAAGGGTGGAGCTATCTTTTTGGATGCCTAGACCCAACCTCTCCATCAATTCTGAACTCATGATATTGACGGAGGACCCAGTGTCTACAATAGCATGCTCCACTAATATTCCATCCACGTATGCTGGAACCTTAGGGAAATTCTTTTCAGCATGATCAAACCAATCTTCCCCTACTCATGGTATGCCCAAAGGTTCAACAATATACCCAATACGCAGGATCTTCTTGAATTCTTTGCGTACTCTTGGAGATAATTTAATCAACTGTAAGAGGTTTACAGTTGGTTTGATTTCGCAAAGAGAACTTGCTAAATCAAAATCATGATAGGTAGCCAAGGCTCTCTTTTCTCGCCAAACCATTCTTTCTTTTGGTCTCGAGACCGGCTTTGGTGCTTCTCTTTTAGCTCTTGTCTTCTTTCTTGGCACTTCCTCATCCTTCTTAGGATCGAATTTTTTGTCAACAGGTCTTAGATGTTGTGGGAGCTTTCACTCAACCGCCAAGACCCACGGACCGCTTATTGTTTCAAGTGTTCCAAGTGGAGCACTAATGGCTACCTCTCACATAGCCGACGCACCATCCATATCTACGGGTGTAGTGAGCTTACCTCCATGCTGTTCGAGTTACCTCCTCTCCTGCGCACTCCGGTAGCTCCACGATCCAAGTGCAAGCTTCAAGCAAGCTTCATCCTCAAGCTCCACGCTCCAAGCTCCATTGCCGCGAGCAAGACAAGAGAAAAGAAGAGAAGAGAAGAAGAGAGGAGAAGATGGAGAGCTTCTCCTCCTCGGTCCTCACCCTCACACACTCACTCCCTCACACTCTCACTCCCTCTCTCAAGCACAAGCTCAAGCAAGCAAGAACAAGAAGAAGAAGAAGAAGAAGAGGAGAGCTACTTTTGGCCACACACAAGAATGAGCTTCTCATTCTCTTTTCAACTTTATATACAAAACCCTAAATCCCTTTTGGGCGGTCATCCCCTTTTCCCCTTTTTACATGGCCGGCCGTAGCCTAGGCCCTTTTTCCCATTGTCCTTCTATCTTCCTAGCTTCCTTTCAACTGCTCATCTACATTTACAAATTGCACCCGGGTGAGAGCCCCGGGTGAGAGCCCAGCTCTCTTTTACAAGATTTCAGGGTGCGCCTTTTTATTTTAAAATGCGTATTTTCCCTTTTGTATTTGCCTTGGACTTTTAAGGTTGCCCTTGCGCTTCTATCCTTTTCTCCAATTCTTTCTTCAGTCGGCTACCTTTTTTCCGCATTTGCCCTGCGTCTTTTTTTATTTCCTTTTGCTTTCTTCGTGTTGGGGTTAACATTACCCCCCTCCTAGACGAGTGCCAGTCCCATGGCACTCACCGTCGTATGTAGCAGGCTATAGCATGCACCGAAGACGTGGGTGACAAGGACGCCTGTGGTTTCCATGGAGGAGTGTTGGTGGTAGTGTGGAAGAAGGTCCTGGGGGCTTGTTGGTGGCCAAGGTGGCTGGTGGAAGGTTGTTGGAGTTGGTGGTAGGGCTAGTCTGTGTTGGGGATTGCATTGATGGCTGGCACAAGTGTTGGTTTGTCGGGGATTCTACACATAACGATTCTTTGCGGGCTTGTCGGATGGTGAGGAATAAGCATTCAAAGTTGGGTGTTGATGAAGAGCGAATGACACTTTTGTTGGAGTCTTCAACACCTGCAATTGAAAACCTCTCATGTGGTCTCTCCCTAAGGGTAGTGCTAGTCTTCACTATTGTGCACAAGATATATGTTGATTAGTTTGGGAGACAGGTCGAACTCTAAGCAAGCCTGGAGTATTGTCTTGCACTTGAGGACCCAAACTGTGGATATACTTCGGTGTAGATATTATGTGAGTGCTTGTGGATACTTAGATATTACGTAGTTAGAAGACCGCGGGCTAGTTTTCCATAACAATGCGTGGATGAAGCAAAGTTGTCCATGTGGAGAAGAAGTACACGTGAAGGTATATGAGACATCCTTTGCATTGGGACGTACGACATAGCAGAATTGAATACACGGACACCGCACTCGCAGTAGCTGGAAACTATTGGACTTGCTTGAGGAGTACGGTGTACTTTTCATGGCGAATCATGCGGTGCTTATCACCACTGATTGCAATGGTACTCCGGCAGAGTGCAAGAGATAATTGTGCAAGTGGGTCAGGGTGACAGGTCGAACCATAGGCGAGACAAGCTCCCCAGGTATGTCCTGCCCTTGATGTGCCCTGAACAATTGTGGGTGATGGTAAAGGGCTAGGGGACTAGGGACAAAGCCAGTCGACCAAGGTCACTAGACGCACCTAATTTGAGGACCCCTAGGTGCTGTCCTGTGATTGTGGGTGCTTTTTTTTTTTCGGACTTGCCTGAGTACAACCATTACAATATGTTGAGGCTATCAGCCTTTCAATGGGTTGGAAAATATCAAGCTTCGAAGGCTCAGGAAATGGATAGTACAATGATGATTATGCCCTAGCCTCGTTGTTAGAGAAGCAGTTGTTGAGATGGGGAGACACACTTGAGATATTGCAAATCTCCTTGCGACACGCGCGATGTTGGTACGATTGAGGTAGCGACTGCATGAGCCAACTATAGAGCTTGACCCAAAAAGGGAGCGTGGCACATGCGATGTGGGCGGTTAGTAAGGGTAATTCGTACTTTCGGCAGCGTGGCTTTGCCGTGGCTCCTTGTGGGGCCGATGGTCTTGCGATGATCGGGCATTGAACACCTTCGCTCAAAGACCTGTCTCATCCTGCATCCACTTGTCACTTCATGAGAGTATATGCATGGTATACGCCGCAACTATAATAAACCAGTGCAATGTAAGGAGACATCACTTATTTGAATTCTATGGTGTTGACTTAGACATTTATCACCTGCGCTTGATTAGCTTTTTCTTTTGCTAAAGACGTGAAATATATTAAACGCAGATATGAAAAGTTCGTACAATTTGGGAACATGGCAACACTTAACCATTTAAAGACAAAAAGTTATGGCCAGGTATCATTTGATAAGCCCTTTATACCACATGGGGTTACTCTATTTGTATGAGGCGGGGCGAGTCTGGGTGGCCGAGTGATTGGGGCTCTGCTGGTGTGGGGCTCCTGTGGGGTTGGGTAGAGAACATGTCGGCTGGGACATGAATGGTGTAGTCCCGGCCCGCTACCGTCTCCAAAATGTCTTTAAACAGTTCATCAAATTCTTCTCTTTCCCGAGCTGCCCTTTCTTCCTTTGAGCATCTGGGGCCCAAGCGTGAGCTGAGGGTTCGTGCCACTAGTGCTGCCACCTGTTGCGCATTTTGAGTCTCAACTTTCTTGACTCGAGGATTCTTTGGCCTTTGCCCTGGATGATGTCGCTTAGGGCCTCGCTTCTTGGCATATCTCCTGATGGTGGGCACATAGTGCTCCGGTGGAGGGGCGCGTGCCACATGCTCCCGTCTTTTGCAAAGAGCGTCCTTGCATGCCAGGTGTCCATGGTTCTCCATGTGTTTCATCAGGAAGCCTGCAAGATGCAACCCAAGGGTTTAGACCTTGATACAGGATACAAATGTTCGTAGGAAGGGATTTTAGTGTGGGTTATCAAGCGCATATGACAAGAAGGGGAGGAGCGAGGCATGCCGTATTTGTTGTAGAGGGATGGGTCATTAGCATATATTGGCTTATGCTAAGTTGTGTGGACTGCTTGTCATGGAGTCGGATAGGGCACATCCTCGAAAGGATAGACCAAAAAGGGAAGAAGGTGTATAGAAAGGGACTACACCCTGTCTACACCATTAGAGTTGTTGGTCAAGGTTTCCTATGATGGTAATGTGGGTTGCATGCCCTTCACTTGGAGGTGGGGGTGGTCACACGGCTTTTAAATGTGTGCTGAGAGGAGGCTTGAGGAGCTTAGTTTGTCAGACCCAACTCTTCTCCTTGTGCTTGACTATCATTGCTTGTGTGTGTTGACCTTGTTTATACATGGCGACACAAAAATCAGTGTTTATTTATATACATATTTATGAATCCATGTCACTTCACGAGGATAAGAACCAAGTGTAGAACTCGGGGTTGTACCGGAGCGTGGCACATGCATCCAGCACTCGTGGCAGCTTACTTAGTATCGATAGATATTTTGCCACATCGAGTAGCATGGAACCCTGTCCGAGTCTACTAGCAATGTGTAACTCCTCCTCAGTGAGAACCTTATCAATCAAAGGGCTCTCTAGGCTAGTTCCAGCTAAATCCATACCCCGAATGCCAGTTAGCACTCGAAGGGAAGTTGGTGCCACATAGGTTGGGTCTCTTTGAGACCGCCATTTGGCCAATCGCCCCTCTGAGACCGTTATGATCTGAGCCCCTAGTTCAGCCATCGCAGCGCGGTTCTCACACCAACGCTGTTCAAATTGACTTCGGCCCTTTGTCAGTCGCTTTAGTTGCTCTATGTCAACGAGATTCGGTCGGCAGAGCACTTCATTGAACGTGACAGTTAAGCGTAGTTTGTCGGCTTCTTCGTCAGAGATGAGTTGCATGCATTCATACAGGAGCCTGTCATAGTGCTCGTTAAGATGTTTCTTTTCTTCCCAAGATAAGGGGAAGGACAAGTAATCTCCAAGCTAGTCCTTGGGGATTGTGCCCATATCTGCAAGGACGTAGACACGTGCGACCACTTTGAGCTTAGCGTCCAACTCAGTCAAGCATTCTGTGACACTTCTATGTTCAACGAGGGCTTGCTCGGTTTCTATCTCATGCAAAGTTCTAAGAGTTTCCTTAGGCTTTAGCATGGCTGGGGGCTCAGGCCTAGATGAGCAAGATTGGTCCACACTATGATTTCTTATGCCCTTGGGGTTCTTGCATTTCTCCTGAGGTTTTGCTACCATTTTGTCATTGTTCTTCTTGGATGTGACTGGTATAGATTTGTCATCCTATTGTGATGATGTTGTATCCACTCTTAATTGGTCAATGCGAGTTCTATTGTCAGTGGATAAAGTGTTGCAAGCAACTGTTGATGGCAGCGGTTGCTTTGGTTTTTCAGAGCACAGGGGTGCTTCTGAGGGTTCACTGCTATTAGAAGAGGCATTAACGGGTTCATTGGGGAATGGACTGGATGCTTTATTCCCCAGTTCTCCATCGCTCTTGGTCTCAATGCTCTTGGGGCCCACAACCACCTGTGATTGTTGTTGCCTTCGTTGTTTTCTCCTCTTTTTCTTGGTCAATGAAGGTGCATCGCTCAACAACTCAGGACCCTGAACTAGATCAACCGTTGATGTGCTTGGTTGGGCCTCAGCATTCTCTTCCTCTAGTGTGTCCTTACGGGGCATGGCCGTGGCCTGCTGAATAGCCTTGCTAGGTTGTGAGGATACAATTGCCTCCCTTTTCGGAGAGTCTAGCCCTTCAGCCGACTCCCTTGTGTTTAACCCCTCCAGCCTAGGTTTTAGGCACTTTGAAAGTGCTGGAGTTGTCGAGGAAGTTGGTTGCGACACCTCCTTCACAGGCAAACTATTAAGGACACGTTCCACAAGGGGCATTGTCACGGCCAAGGGCTGTGACTGCTATGTTCCCTGATTGGAAGTAGTAGCAGCTAGTTTAGTGGACTTGCTACCCTTGGTGGATTGCGGTGTCAAGTCTCTAAGGCAATCAGAATTGGTCATGTCTTTTGTTTCCATTTGAACATTCACCTGTGTGGATCGAGCATGAGTTGATCTAGTCACCTTAGGTTGCATAGGCATATCCTTGGGCCGAGAGCTACAGACGGTGTCATGTCCCACCTCTTGGAAATTCGGAAGCTTAGATGGAGATGGAGATTGGGACTGAGCAGCCACCCTTGACGACTGCTATTGTGCTTCCTGTGTCCGTTTGGAAGAAGAGAATGTAGGAGATCTAGGACTCTTAGGTGGGCTTGGCACTGGCTGAATGATTTACTCGAGGCTATTAGACGATTGTGCCATTTGTTTTGTTGAGCAATTAGCCTTGCCTTGAGAAATGTTGTGCTTATGATGCTTGTTCTCCCCTTGGGAAATCAAAGGCTCTTTGGGCACTAATGATTTTTGTGCATGCTCAATGGCTACATATGACATCTGTCTATTTAGCATGCTAGGCTGAGGCTCTTTCTTTCGAACAATCATGTCTGGTTGGTTTCCTCGAGACCTAGAGTTTCTCTTAGATTTTCTCCTGTGCTTCATTGCTTTTGATGCGCTCTAGCCTTCAGTCGACCACGGAGGTTTAGCAAGGGTTTTTGGCACCCAAATCCATCAGCTGCTTGCATAATACCCTTGAGCACATAGCAACGCTTTGGATATCCATCGCAGCGTTGTACTAACCCTCCATCAATGCCTGCGTCTATAAGGTTTGGGCTTCTTTTGGGGTCTTCTACGATATTTGTAAGTCCAAAGCCTGTCCTTGGCATTGTCTCTTAACCTTTTTGGTTCAGGCATGGCCTCACTTACTGGCTCTCGTTGCTCGACCTGTGCTTGTATTAACTCTTCCAACAAGTCCTTGCTCTCGTTAATGGGCTTGACTGTTACGTCAGCACCTTCCTTGCCTTTCCCTCGAGGTCTGCTGAGGGCACCCTTGCTAAAGGTCGTGACAATCCTCACACCCGACAGTGTCAAGTGTATCCTCTGAGCTACATTGTCCGCCTCACACTTGGTAGCATTTTTGAAGGGCCTTCCTAGGAGGATTTCCTTTCCACCATTCTCGCTATTGGGAGGGACATAGAACAGGAGTGGCAAGCTTTCTGTTTCAATTGTTACAAGGATTCTGCACTTCCCTAGAAGTGCTTGTGGGTGTTCCCCATAAGGATTAAGAGTTGCATCCATCGGTGTGAGCTCTGGTTGGCCTAGTAGGGTCCATGATTCATAGGTCAAGATATTAAAATCTGCTCCTTCATCAATTAGAGCATCAATAGTGTGCTCTCTTTTCACGATGAGTTTGACCCTAAGATAAGCAGGTGGTACTATGTCTTCATCTTCCGGGTCTTGGCTTGTAATTTTAAGCCTTCTAATAGATGCCCTTGAGTTCTCGACTGCACGACCAGATGTGGATTCTCCACTGCTGTCTTGGATTGTCAGTGCAGTGCTATTCAAGGTACATCTCTCGTCAAGAGTGTCGTGCCTAGTCGTCTTCGCATTTGTAACTTGCTGAAGTTGCATTTTGCTCTGACTAGACACGGTTTGAACACAATATCTTTGTGTTCCCGTGGTGTGGCCTTTTTGCCCTTGATGGCTAGATTGGCCCATTGATGTTCTAGGGTCTCTGTCTCTCTCTATTCGGGTATGGGCTTTTGGTTGTTCCAGTGCAGGTGAGACTCCATGCTCGTGTAGAGCCATTGCTACACGAGGGTCCCATTTGAAGGACCTGTCACAGCGCGTGTTTTCTCTCCAACCTACTCGGGGGAGGTGCGGAGGGGGCAGAGCCCCCTCTGTGGGGGTCCGGGGAGGCAGTCCCCCCCGGCCCGCAGGGCCGTTACGGTAAAAGCCATGCACAAGTTGGGGGACCGTTTGTAGCCAAATTTGAACCACTTACTCTCAGTTTTAGCCCAGTAATGGATCTATGATATGGTTTCAGCTCTATATGGTTTCTCGGTTAATTTCACGGTCTTCAGGTAAAAATTTGACAAAATCTAAATTCGGCCTAACAGGTCCAAATTGCAGGGCCCGAGTGGGTCCCTCGGACGGGCCAAGGCGCATGGGCCGAGGGCTAAGTTCGGACGACTCGAACGAATTCAAACGAGGTCACTTATCCGGGCAGAGGCACTTGGGTCGAGGGCCGAATGTGGGATGTGGGCCAAGGGCTGAATTTGAGTCTCGAATGGGTCAACTCGGACGGTCCGAGGCCGACTAGGATTTGGCCGAGTGGGCCGGGTGGTCCAAGGGCCGAGTCTGGGCCTCGGACCAGAGACGATGTGACTCGGACGCGCCGAACGCCGCGTGTGTTTTTGTCGCAGCTCGCAAAATTCGACGTGCAGGGTGCTGGGGGTCTTCCCACTTGTCGTGCAACTCCAGATTGGTCCTACTACTGTAGAGGGAGGTGTAGAATTACCTGGGCTAGCCGAAGATCTCCCTGATGCCAAGATTGAAGCGAATTTCCTTGCCAAGCTTTCCTCCTCTCTCCTGCTCTCTTGAAACCCTGCAATGCACAATGTGGCCTTTCTTGCCACTTTTGGCCCTTATACCCTCTTCTAGGTATGGTATTGGCACCCCCAATAACTCACTTACCGACCTTAGGCATCACAAGTAAGTTTTTTACCCTTTTTGCACGATTCTTGCCCTGTTTCTGCCCTGTTTTGTAACAGTAACCCTAATGCTTATTTTCTTTGTTTTTCTTTGTTTTCTCATACTCTAATGCATCCAAATCACAAAATAAATACCTACACTACTCCATCTCACAACATAAATCTCAAGAAAAACAACAAACCTACTTGCCAAGGAGATCGAATACCATCTTCAACCCCCTCGCTTCCTACCTATCTCAAGCACTGGTTCGGGGGAAACCCTACTCCAATGCTCGATTCGAAGCGCGCAAGCGCTCAAGGCTTGAATCCGTGGTCCCGGCAACGGAACCAAAATGTGGGAGCTTTCACTCAACCGCAAAGACCCACGGACCGCTTATTGTTTCAAGCGTTCCAAGCTGAGCACTAATGGCTACCTCTCACATAGCCAATGCGCCATCCATATCTACGGGTGTAGTGAGCTTACCTCCATGCCGTTCGAGTTACCTCCTCTCCCACGCACTTCGGTAGCTCCACGATCCAAGTGCAAGCTTCAAGCAAGTTCCATCCTCAAGCTCCACGCTCCAAGGTCCATTGCCGTGAGCAAGACAAGAGAAAAGAAGAGAAGAGAAGAAGAGAGGAGAAGATGGAGAGCTTCTCCTCCTCGGTCCCTCACCCTCACACACTCACTCCCTCACACTCTCACTCCCTCTCTCAAGCACAAGCTCAAGCAAGCAAGAACAACAAGAAGAAGAAGAGGAGGAGAGCTACTTTTGGCCACACACAAGAATGAGCTTCTCATTCTCTTTTCAACTTTATATACAAAACCCTAAATCTCTTTTGGGTGGTCATCCCCTTTTTACATGGCCGGCCATAGCCTAGGCCCTCTTTCCCATTGTCCTTCTATCTTCCTAGCTTCCTTTCCACCGCTCATCTACATTTACAAATTGCACGGGTGAGAGCCCGGTGCTCTTTTACAAGATTTCAGGGTGTGCCTTTTTATTTTAAAATGCGCCTTTCCCCTTTTGTATTTGCCTTGGACTTTTAAGGTTGCCCTTGCGCTTTTGTCCTTTTCTCCTATTCTTTCTTCAGTCGGCTACCTTTTTTCCGCCTTTGCCCTCCGTCTTTTTTTATTTCCTTTTGCTTTCTTAGTGTTGGGGTTAACAGAGGTCCACCTTCCACGCCAGGATTCAAGACTTACGTTCCCTTATCCCCTTGCTTAGGGTTTTCCTCGACCGGTTTTGCATTATCTTTGTCACCCTCTTTAGCCTTTTAGCCTCTTGTCACAGCTCGTAGGTTAGAGGTTTCAGTGCCATTGGCGTGTATAGCCTCGATAAGGTTGACTCCATTGCCTTGTGGCAACTCCTCTCTATAGTGGTCTTTCCCCTTTGCAATATTTGTCTTGGTCCATCATTTTGCTGGAGGTTATTACCTTGCGCTCTATGATTAACTGGACCTGATTGTTTACTCCCTTGTTAGAGGGAACTAATCTTACTCCAACAGGTAGCGGCTAAGTGGCCCAACTTCCCACAAATATCACATTTAACATTTGGACAGTTTCTAGGGAAATGTTATCCACCACACCACTTACAGCTGAATCTTGAGGGACCACCCTCTTCAGGGCGTCGACTCCCTATCAGATTCTACTGCTTCTTCAAGAAATTGACGTCAACAGCTATTTGTCGATATTGTTTAGAAATCATGTTGGTGTAGTGTTTCATCATATCCTTAACTTTGCCAAGGACATTAGAGGCACTCGACTCATAGCCTTGATCGTCTATCCATCGTTCCATTGGCCTAACAATTTGATTGGGCATTGGTTGTTGACTCACAGAAACAACATTAGGGTTCGAAACTTGGCCTCCAACATTTGGTGGAGCCAACTGACTAGCCATAGGCATAGTCACACTGGGAGGAGTTGGCAGCAAAGGTATATTTTGAACCATGCTTCCTCTCCCATTAGGGTTATTCATAGGCATCCCTTGACTTCCATTTATCAATGGTAAATTGCCTCCAGGTACTAGACCCGCATTAAGATTTATTCGAGAGGAGTAGGCCGTTTGTAATCGTGACTCTACTCCTTCTGCCCGCGTGATGGTGGTGTCTATATCAGCCAAAGCCACACTGCTCAATTGTACCTAAATATTGAAATCTAATCCATGCAAGGAGTATTGCAATTGGGCAGTCGGTGGAATGGGAATATAAGTTTGTAACTTACGAAATACTTCCTTAAGGTTCTTGGCATAGGCTTTCACATTCTCATGGGGGTCTTGGTGTGTTACATTCAAAACACGCAACCAGTATTGGCCACCTCTTTCAGGGGCATATTCTCCTCGGAAAGCTACATAAAATTGGTCAATTGTAGTTATGGTTCCACTCTCTATGCTATGATACCATACTACAGCCCTTCCTTTTAATGTCATGTTAAAGAACATCATAAGATGTCCCTCATCTTGGATGTGCTAATTAAACATTAATCTTTGGAATTCACAAATGTGAAACTCCGCATCTTCTTCGGCTAAACCATTAAAAATGGGCAAAGGCACTCCTAAAGCTGGCGGATCCGCTGTCCCTACAAGAATTGCAATCGATTGTGCCATGACGACAATCGAATTAACAATAGGAGTTTGGACTGATGGAATCACACCCTCACTTGAAGTGGATTGACTTGGTGGAAGAGAGGCAGAACTTGCACTTCCTTCTGCACCTAAAGGACTATGCGCAGCGGTTGGGTTACTAAGACCACTGCCTTTTATGCGTATCGGGCTACTCCTTTGAGGAGAATAGTAACTTACAATCTCCAATCGTCATCTAGCCCTCTCAGCATGTTCTGCTTTTTGTATTTCGGCTTGACGGTCCTTGTCAGAGGACATAAACCAACTTTTTGGTCCCTAGAAACCCTAGATTTGAGAACCACCACTTGTTGGCAGCTCTAGGCAATAGAGGCACCACTGATGGCACCTCAAATGGGCCGGCACTGGCTATGGCACTAGCCGGACCTCATGCTCATGATAGACAAACACACCCTCACGGCCTCGTGGGCCAGGAGCATCTATCTGTTGCTAAAGGACGAACTATCTTAAAGCCTAATCTCTGCGTTTATAGTTTTGTAGTCCAATGTTTCCCCTTCTATAAACTCCATAGAGGGAGAACCCATACACATTGGCAATAAATGCCACGATAATCACATACATGGGAGGCAACCTCTCGGTGGAATCACTGCGGCCTCACTGCAGCTCTCCTACACTGCAGGGATTAGCCCCTTGATGCGCTGCTCAATATATAGAACAAACGAACAAACTCCACTCTTTCATTTTTAGAGTATTCCAGGAGATACCATGTGTCCTTACCAAATGATCCCCCAAGAAACGAACGTCTATCCTACAGCTTAGGTTTCCTTTTCACACTCAAATGTGGGTCATCATAATCGAAAACAGGTGCTATGCATCCAGTCTCTTTTATTCTGATACCATGATCGACATGCACATGCAAAAGTGGATGATCCTGAAGTGCTCAAACATAATTTCAATTAGAGACATGTGGTGCACAACTAGGCTTTCCAATGCTCATTCACTAACTCGTTGCGGCGATGTAAGGATAGCACCGAGACAACACTCGTGCTACTATCCTCTTAATTAAAATACAACAAACTCTATGTCATGATATGCATCAGAAAATCAGCAACAAGCAGGATGCAAATCGCACCATTCAAACATCCCAACCCCCTACGTTTAGGTATTGCTTTCGTTGCATAGGTGTAGAGGTTCATTTTGTCATGTTTTGATGTATAAAAAGCGATAAATAACAAACTTTGACAAAGAGATAGGGCAAACTGAGGCTAAACCTCATGCTTTGCCACTACCATACATCCACAAATAATCATTATATTTTTTCTTATTTTTGTGAGGTGTTTTTTTATTTTTCCACTTATTTTTTCCATTTTCTTGATTTATTTGTCAATAAAATATGTTATTTTCTGATTTTTTCTTGTTCCAATCACTTCAATATACTAAAATTCAATTTATTTTCCATTTTCCCCCCTTGAGAACACATTTCACCCACCCGAGATGACAAAACTACCATTTTACCTCTTAAAAACCGCATTTCGGGTTACGGGAATTAAATAGCGCATGTAAATCATTGCAAAATCAAAATTTTCTGATAACCAAGAATTAGTCATGATGCAACCAGTACACAAACAAATTTTCATCCAATAAAAAACATCATTATCATCATAAACCATCAAAAAACTTCATTTTTCTTCATAAAAATGGTCATACCGTGTTTTTATGTAACCTGAGACGCCTTAAATGACTGCAAAACTAGCAGACATAGCCTCCATTGCTCTCAATACAATGCTGCACATCAATCTTTAGCATCTCCATCAATCTCCATCACCATTTTCTTCAACCCCCTTCCCGGTTCTTCCTTCAAGATAGTGCACATGAACAGCCCATAGAGAGGAGAGAGAGGGAGGAGAGAGAAAGACTAGATTCTGATCTCTTCATCCAGACAGCCATATCCTGCTCGAAGATAGGCGATAGAATTAGGAAAGAGGGAGAACTTGCCGTGTATCATCTGTTCCATGGATTCTTTGCAGTCCAAAATCAAGATGTGTGAGGGGGGGCGTAATTTTCGGCGCCTGTTCTTCACTCCATCTCCACGTCATTTTTACGTTTTTTTTTTCTTTAAATTGAGAGAGGGGGAGTTAAAGTCCCAAAGGGCGCCCCCCCTTTGGTCTTAAATTTGTCCACCCTTTCAAATCTTGGCCATTTTTTAGCCTCTTTCGCGTCCGGGCTCTGTTTTAGCATCTGAAAAATCCTGCATGTCCGTCTCGGCATCCCGCACTGACTGGCAGCTCCCGGCATCCCGCACTACAGTCGAAAAAATTATCAAAAATCCACAAGTGTCGCTCGGGCACCTTTTAAAAGTTGTCTTTCACTTGGTGCTTAAAATCGTCCTAGTTGCAGCCGCCGCCTTCGATGTCGAATATTTTTTCCCTAAATTCCAGATTTTTTGGCAAATTTTAGGCATATCCTAGGCTCAAAACTCGGCTCTCAATAGAGAGACCTCTCACGATGGGTTCGGTTCACATTCCTAACGTGGCTATCAAAATCCCCCTTGGATAGGGTTGGCGGCTAGCTGGGGGTGCTCAACACGCCTTTCCTAGGTGTTTCAACCTGAATCCAATTTGAAATATTTTTTTTAAATAAATTCCTTTGTTAGATGAATCCTTTTTCAAATAGGTGTTCCTAAGTACAAACACAAGTAGAAGTGTACAATATATACTAGGCAATTCTTTGTTCTCTCTGCCAAAGGAAATTCCGATTTCATGCGATAGCATCTAGTCTCGGCTTTATCCCCGTTATCATCCGATATTTCTAGAGATAACCTAATTTAATTTCCTCATTCTTTTGAATGAAGGAGTATCCTTGCAATGTTGATTGCAATTTGGGACATTGGCTTCCCTACAACGAAACCCTATGTATTCATTTGAACTAGGGTTTATCAGTAATTCATAAAGTTACTTAAGAACTTTGAATTCCTTTTAGCTTCAAGCAAGGTAGGCCTTGAGAAGAATCCTTTCAACTTCTAATACTTTAGGGTTTGAAATTAATTCAACTTCCTAGGAACCCTATGTTAGGGTTTTTCCATACCAAATACCCTTCTTGATTTCATAGTAGAAGTCATAGCAATCCTAGCATCAAGGAAGTAAATGAAGAGGAAGAACCAACTATGGAAGCAGAGATTGAAAAGGCAACGGTCCATGCTGCTCCCCATGAAAAGGGAATGAATCACCAATTCTCGATGATCCAGACCCCTTCACAATACCAAGGTAAGATTTTCAAAACCTTTATTGATTGTGGAAGTGCGTATTATTTTATTTCTCCTACTTGTGCAAGAAAGCTAGGAATAACCACAATAGTTGCACCCACTTTACTTGTGGAATTAGCAAATGGGTGTGAAATCACTTGTACTAGATAGACTACCAGAGTGAGATTCCTACTCTGTCTAAAGTAGATCATCCAAATACCGACGCTAGAAGGTGGTAGAATGACTTGACTATTAGAAACCCATAAAGATTCAGGTCGATCCTAACAAGGTTGGCCGATACGTTCCGTTGCGAAGTAGACTCGGGATTCACTAACCGAAAAACATGTGACATTCCATGGGAGTGCAAGGTAGCAACTTTTAGATCAGCGATGGACTACTAAATGTGTCGTGACCCAGGCACGTTACAAAAAGTTCCCTTATGACAAGATCTTTTCCATCATGATTGGTCTATACTCACTAACATGAAACAAAAATAGAAAACCCTTTAGAGTAGGTTTTATTCACGCTAGCCTTAGGGAGGTCTAGTGCAATCAAGAACATTGCCCCAGTCTCGGTGTTCTGTGCTCACCGGAATACTTCTCAGTCGCCAATCTATACCCACTCATCCATCTTTTAGCCTGATGATTTTAGGAAAGATTAGTATCTAACTTATAATCACAAACATCTTATTTTGAATGCATTATACATAAACTTTTAACAAATTTATTTTCAAGATAATTTTTCTTTCCAAAAATAATAACATCAAGGCAAAACTTAGCATAAGTGGCAATACCTTCCAATAGTCTTCTCGGATTTCCTCTTCCTCATGATCTAGTTTGACTAAACAACAATTCTATTCTTGCGAATAACTCCCTTGGAGTTTTGTGGGTCCTTGCCCGTGATAAAAGAAAATCTTGGTTAGTTTAATTACGAATAGTATTCTTTGACAATTTCATCCAAGGTCTTTTATATACCAAGAGTTAGCGTCCGTGATTATCCATCAAAGGTTTCATTAGATCAATACAAATAGGGACACGGTACCTTCCTTGTACTCGCTTAGGTACATCTTGTACAAACCCAAGTTACCCCTTGGGATTTGCAGTTTAGAATTCCTTTAAAAGATGAAAAAATCCTATTTTATGAATACAGCTTTTGTTGCCAATTCATGGGATGATGCCTTGCTAGCTGCCTGTATTATAGAAATATAATACCCGATGATCCATGACGGGTGCTTGGTTGATGGTATTCGTAGCTTCATTTGTAATCCCAGTATTAGTCACCATTCCATTTGCAGTAATTGTGTCCGCAGCGTTATTGGCACCTCCTGCCTCTACGATCTTCATAACTTTCTTCTTCAGGGCCATGGTCTTTAATCGCAAGATTGTAGAGAGGATTTTTGGCAAGAGAGCTTGGGATCCTCACAATTGGATTGATGGGAATGCAATTGATGGGGGTTGGCGATCACTAGGATTTTAGAAAAATTGAGAACTTGTCTTGATTCCAAAGGGAAGTAGGGTAGAAGGGATGGATGATTCGATACCAAGAGCTCGTGGAGCATCCTCCTTGTCTTCATAATGAGAATTCTATTATCTAGTTATCTTCCCCCACTCTCTCTTGCTGTATACTCATGAGAAGGGCCTCTCCTCTCTTGCTCAGACTACCCCCCAACAGCTCTTCATGCCTCATATTTATAGCTAAATTGAAGAAGAAGGGTTGTGGCCAAGAAGAAGAGTTTTATAGAGGGTATCTTGGCAAATCAGCAATCTAGAAGCTTTCAAGATGTAATATGATGGTGGTGATTTGATCTTTGAGGTCGAGAGAGGTTGTCAGAGATGCCATGACTGATTCGCCTAGCTCTCGGATGATCTTGCTTCAATCCAAGCCTCTCGTCAAACTGAGAAGGGGGAGAGACTTCTGGAGTTAAATGCTACAATACAGAAGGAGAATTTAGGATTTTTCTTCAATAAACAGGAACTCCAGATTATAGGAGGACTAGCCTCATGCTACTCATGCAAGTCAGCTAAAAGCTTGATCTACGCTCTTTGTAGATCCACTAGCCCAAGCCTTTCTATTGATATCTCAGTAATAATGGCCATCTCTTCTTGGGTACTATGAGCTGAATGAATGACATCATTAGGTTGATATATCTCATCCCCTTGGTTTTCATTCAAACGGATCACTTGTCCCAACTTTCGAGTAACTCCTCCTACAGGGAGAATAATGGATTTATGATCATTCAACTCTTCTCTAATTGGACCATTCCATATGTCAATGATATGATCCAAACTAGACAGAGCTTCAAGCCTAAACCCATCACATAGATGCATCTCCGGGTGGCGGTCCCTATTGTCAGATGTCGCATTATGGCCTTTAATCACATCCTCTTGGGAATCCATCAAAGCATGTCCACATGTGATTCCTGACCCTTCATCTAACACACCAACAATATTTTTAGGGATTTTGGGCATCCAAACCCATCTCATATTCCTTTCATATTCTTGGACTACCTCATCTACCCACATTGGTCCAATGGACTCACTGTGGATTTATCACCATTACCAGATGGCCTCACAGCCTTATGGCTTCTATTTAGTACAAGTGGACCTTTGGCATGCTGCATCTTCATCATATGAGATGTCTGTACTAGCCTTTGTCCACTCTACAATTGCTTAGCCATAGGAACCATGCTTTTACTAAAAGGAATAGCATCTACTCGAAAGCATGATTCATCACTAAATTGAAAAGGCTTCTCAAGAGCCTTACTAACGGCACAACTAGAACCACTCATAGCACACTTATCCATACTCATAGGCTTGATGGTCCTGTCAATGCCACCATCACAACTACCTCTCATGGGAGCATTGCAAGTCTTGATTGGACTTACTAGGCTTGGAATCCTTTTATCCCTAGGGGGTATATTATCCCTACTATTGTCATTTTTTGCATGGAGATTTTGGCTACCAAGGTTCCTCTCATGGGCTGCCTTGGTATCAACAAGTGAGCTATCTCCTTGTAGAAATGGTTGGAAGCTAGGATGCACTTGTACTGAGCAGGGAAAACTCCAAAAGTTTTCCCAACATCTCTGAATATGTCCCTCATAATCAATAGCATGCATCTTTGCTTCCCTTAACGACTTAGGCTTCTGCAGTCCCACTTGGATTTGCATGTTAATCTCTAAGCCACTCAAAAAGAGCTCACATAGCACATCACCTGGCAATGCAGTAGATCTTCTTGGCCAAAGCCTCATAATATCATCAAAGTCTCTAGCGTATTCTTTAACAGAAGGATAGGACTCTTGCCTAATCTGCATCAGCTGCCCTAAAACTTGGGTCATAGGCACCTTCTTTTCATATTCATCTAAAAATCGATCACTCAACTTCTCAAAGGATTTAATAAACCCCCTTGGGAGGTTCCCGTACCATTTTCTAGCCTCTCCCTTTAGGGTACTTGAGAATACTAGCATCCGATGAATATCATTGAACCCACTTGCAAGGCAAGTTAGGACGTATTCTCGTAAATGCACCATCGGATCCTCATTAACCAGGAGAATTAATAACGGCTCTAAATCATTACGGGTTCTGTATTTCTATAGTTACAACCCTCAAACATGATGTAAAAAAGGTTCAAACAAAATTTCATCGCATATGAACAATATTTGGACCATGAAACAACAAAACCAATCAAATTTCTTTGTAAAATTGAAGCATACCGCGTGACTTGCGTGTTGCAGGTTTTTTAATAATTATTCTGAGCAGCCCACAGACCGACCAGCAACCATTCTTTAGTGTTGAACCTCTTTCCTCAGCTTCCTCTTCATCTTGAAGCAATCCAATCACATCCGAACAAGTATTCTTCAGCCCCTCTTTTTCTTGATTTCTTGCACATGAATTACCTCTATGTAGGAGAGAGAGGGAGGAGAGAGAAATACTAGTTTTTTATGTCTTTGCTCAGTGCATCATTCCTCGCATGGTGTGGAGCGATCGGAGATGCAGAGAATCTTCATCCCATAGCCAGGAGGGCTCCTCTCCATTCTCCTTATTAGAAAATGATGTTGAAGGGGAAGGGGGGGGGGGCACAAAAAACTGACCCCTCCCGCCCCCCCCCCCCCCCCCCCCTCCCCCAACGTTTCATATCGTGAGCTTTTTAAGCTCTTAATTAGAGCTTTAAGCTTTAAAGCTCAAAAGAACCGATTCATGACTTGAGTTTCACACTGTGTGGAAGTGGAATTTTTAGTTTTGAGATATTCATAATTTTTTGTTATTTTTAAGCACTTCTCAGCATAAAAAATCATCTGTCAACTCATCTCCAACTTTCGAGATGTATCATGTGTATGCAAACTTTCAGCTATGATGGCAAACTCTATCATGCAAGATAAGGTTTCATGTGGATACACCTTCATGGTTCTGTGTAAATGAGGGAGTAGGCTAGCTTCAAACTTCCTTTTCTTCTCTTCATCGCTGATCTCCATGAAAGAAGGAACCTTGAGAAGAGTAGACCAAAACTTGTCCACATAACTAGTGACCTTTTCATGATCTTTCTAGCCTAGCCAATCCCACTTCATCTTGACATCATTCTAAAAATCAGGAGGCAAGAACTAAGCATAAAACTTCTTCTTGAACTTTCCCCAAGTCATAGGTTTCCTTCCCTCCAAAATGAGAGTCAACCACCAATTGGTAGCGGTCTCTTTCAACTGCATGCCTACATGCCTTAGCTTGGACTTTTTTGAGAAATTACCATCAGAAAAAGAAACTTCAAATTTCCTACAAAGGCTAACGCCTTAGCAGGATCTCTCTTACCAGAGTAAGAGTCAAACTTTATGTCCTTATGCCCATACTTGAAAGTCTTAGTCTTCTTAAGCTTGCTTCTCTTATGGTCCCTCTTCGTCTGTTTGCGGATTGGATGAGAATTAGAACCAAGAGAGTAGAAACTAGAAGATGAGGAGGAGGAGGAGGAGGAACTTGAGTAATCATGGGAGTAGCTAGTTGCTGGGGGAGATGACTCCCTCCTTATCCACCTCACTCGAGGTGAGGTCTTTTTACTCTTCTTGACCTGAGAATCCTTCTTCCTTCTACGAAGCTTCTCAGCAATTGGATACTTTGTATCTTCACCATCAATTGGTGCAATGGTGTTTCCTCTAGTATCACCATCTTTTGGAGGATTCGATCCTTCATAAGTAGCTTCTTCCCTTGCCCTTAAGCTGTCAATTAATTGACGTACTTCGGGAATCTCCAACAAGCTACGATACTCTGTCAATTGAGCCTGTAATTGCTCACTTGTAGGTGCTTCATCAGTTGCCATCTTTACCTTCTTCTTTCAAGGTAAAGATATGATACTCTATCAAGTGAGCCTGTAATTGCTCACTTGTAGGTGCTTCATCAGTTTCCATCTTTACCTTCTTCTTGCAAGGATTGCCTTTACTTTGAGAAAAGCAAAGAGACCTGCTCTGATACCACTGTTATAGAATCCAAGATACACGCTCGACTTTCTTATATATTGAAAATATATATGGCGAATATTATATTGGCACTGAGGGAGAATAGATGAGAGAAAATAAAGATGTAGAGAGAGAGGTAGAGAAATTGACAACACACTAGGGATTGGAAGATGGGCCAGTCCCTCCCCCCCCTTGTGGAGTTATATTATTGACAAGGAGCAAGCTCCTTCGTTACACATAAGCCAGTTCTTACTTATAGCAGCCTAGACAATCAATATAGTGCTTCTAAGAAGATGGTAAAGTGATAGTTTGGCCCATATGTGGTGAAGGTAGCACATGACAATGCTACCTACTCATTGGCTGAATTAGATGGAACAAGTATGAAAGTACCAATAGCTGGAAAACGGATCAAGCTCTTTAAACAAAGAGAAGCATCTACCTACAAACTACAAGACTTAGAAGCAGGTCATGGACTTGAAGACACCGAAGAGGAAGAAGAATTTGAAGATGAAGATGAGGACATGTCAGAAGAAGAATCTCCTAAAGCTGCAAATTCATGAAGTGGCACATGGTAGATGATGTGCAAGTTAGGAGGGGGTGAATGTCGTGGGATTCCTTGCCCATGGTTTAAAAATAAAGCTTTTATCCTTTACATGTATCACTTCGTCACTTGTATCCTAGACATGCTACATAAAGACTTGCCTAGTGCAATAAATCTTAAACACCTAAGTCCACCAGCATATGACATGGTGTAATAAAGATGGGGCTCTTTGCCTTAAAATACAATATAATCATCATGGGTCCTTGACAAGATGATTGGATTTTGGTTACTTACTCTTATCCTTCCTTGCATTGCATACATGAAGTTGCTACAAGTTCTGTAAGTCATGGAACATTAAACATGAGAAATATGGTCATGAGCAAATGACTTGGTAGGTCCCCTTGGGTACCCTATGATGTGGTTGTGTACTTATGATATTCAAGAGTTACAAGTATATTGACAAGAAAAGTCACAAAGAAGATGGAGTTGTCTAAGTTGGCTGTGGGACATTGTGTTTACCATAGCCTTGCTTATGTGACCTAGTTGTGATTCATTTGAAAGACATGAACCTTCCGCTTTTTGCACCGCATTTTACGAGCTTCCACAGGCTGTGAATAGGGCGCATCCTGGATAAGGGAGAAAGAAGCTCATGCATTACCACACAAAGGAGATGAAGGCATGCAACCTCAAAAAGAAGATGAAGATCATGACTACCTTCCTCCACTTGGCAAGTAAATGACTCTTGTGCCCATGCATTGGCAGTGAATAAAGCTTCATGTGGCTAACCTAATATGGGCAAATCTGTGTATTTAAGGGTAGTATCCCATTCTTGAAGGCTCTAGGTGGTTGCCTAGGAGAAAAAGAGTCTGTTTTGGCCTATATTTTCATCTAGATGCTAAGAGAAATGTTAGGAAGTTACTTCCTGGTTGCATTTTGAGTTGTATGTGGGCTGTTATTGGTTGCCTAAAACTGTAATTTGGTGGGGTGAAGCTCATCCTCTTGTACTCTCATCAAATATCGTCACATCAAGGGTTATTCTTGACTTGGGAGCTTGCCTACATGTTGGACATAAAGGCTTTTGCTAAGAGATTGATCAAATGCACTTCTTGCTTTGTTTACGGATTTAATGAAGACTAAACTTGGATGTCCAAATCTGTGATTTGATTGACATCAACTCATACTCTCATTCTCTCTTCTTCTTCATCATCATTCTTGATCTCTCTTGAGCATTGGAAGGCTTGATTCAAGCTATCATTGCATAGACATTGTGAGAGGAGCATCAAAGGAGCTTCTTGATTGCTCTAAGTGAATGCTTTGGGCTGAAATAGGCAGCCCACACAGGGATTTTGTGGATAGTAGGATCCTTTTCTACTTCTTTACTTCTTACAGGGTGCTAGACACCTCCATTTGGTTGATTTATGCTCTCCCGTGATAGGGGAAGATTGAGCTACCATCAAAGTTGAATCTTGAAAGCTATATGGGCTGATTTAGGACTGTCATACTCAACCATTGACAATGAATTAGCTACAATACACCTCTCTTCTCATTTCTCTTGCTCAAAAGGGTGATTATTGGCAACTGGTGCATGCATCTTGGTCTTTTAAGGTAGGGCTATGCTTGAACTTGGTCGAATGCTGATTTTTATTAATTTATGGGCTGAATTGGGGTTGTTCTAAGTAGTCCTAAATAGGGCAGGTGATGCCTACTCTGATGAGAAGCTTGGCAGAAGGATCTTCATCCTGAAACACTTGATTTTGAGCTACTTGTCATTGAAGATAGCTTGAAGCTAATCCTAAAGGATATTGCTTGGATTTAGAGCAATTTATGCTTATTTTGTATTGGCTGTAACAAATTGTAGTTGCCAGGGATGATCTATGTTTAAAGCCCAAATTGAGATCTATCTTCTTACATTGACTTCTTTGTATCAGTCCATAATACCATTTCCCTTTCCATCTACATTGCTTCTACACTTCTTATCTTCAGATTTTGCAGAGAGTATTCATGAGTTTGATTCATGTATGGTTCATGGATAACAAAGATGATTGATGTATTTACTTTTATGATGGGTTGTTGAGTTAGTACATTGAGCACAAGTCTATGTGGATGCTCATACTGTGAAGGGAAAAGGCTTGGATTCTTACGAGTTTATGTTCTTTATGCTCATTGGAATTACATGCAGTCAAAGGCATGGTTGAAGTGATTTAAATCCTTCTATCATCTTTTTGCTCTCTGTTTCTCTTGAACCCAATCTCTCAAACTATCTTACCATCTTTTGGCTCATACCCTAGTGGTTGACCTTCAATCCTACATGCTTCGACAACGGGTCGCCCTCATCTATTCATCAAAAGTGTGTGAGATAGAGGGGAGGTTGGGCGTGATTGATTTCCCTTTCATCAATGGAGAGGTGAAGATTGAGGGACGTTCTGAGAGTTGGAGATAGGTACGTTCTCCTTTCCCTATGCACACATAGGATGGGCCTCTTCTGCCACCATCACTTTACACTTCATTCTGCTTTGCACACTACACGCTAATGCTCACTGGCCTTCCTTCTTCCACCTATGCTAAATGGGTGGGGACACATTGATGCACCATTAACTATGCACATTGACATACTCTCTCTGAACCATTCTTCTTGCCGATCTCTCAAGTGGATGTGAATTATGGATTTCAATCATTATTTTTGGAGTGATGGGGCGAGTGACTGATCTATCATTTCAACGTGAGTGACTATTGAGAGTGTTGATGGATACCTTACCACCAACAACCTAACCAACGCTTCATCAATAATTCTACCTCCATGGGTGTTGCTGCATGGTCCCTACCATGATGGACGAGTGTGATGTGGCAAGTCATGGTATCCCCTGTCGGCGATTACAACCCTTCATATGACAGCAACGGTTCAACTCGACCATCTGCAAATCGGGCCAAGTTTTTCTAACCCTATCCCTTTATGTGTGGGGATGTGCATGTATGGGTTATGATCAAGTGTTAGGCCCCTGTTGCATAGTCAATCCGATCTATAAAGGTCTTAAGTGTGGGGATGTGTCTATGGACGTCCGCTTTACATACCCTCCTGGAAACTTCCTTATGAAATGATTCGAGCATACCATGTCTTGGTCCTACCCTGATGGGGTCCCTTCCTCACTCACGAGCCCTATTTTCACCCCGTCTTGGGGTCATTCCTTGTGTGTGTGGCTTTATCCTAGTTTCAATATATAGAAAGTGCTATTTATGTTTTCATGCAAATTTCAAGGCTATTAATCTACATTGTTACCCTTCTACGATCATTCAAAAAGGTATAGGTGAAGCGTTCTTTGTATCTATTTTCGAAGATGGTGGGGATAATAACATTAATTTTTGGTACTTGATGACATGTTCCTTACTATATACATGCTTTCATTATCAACGGTGGATTAAAAAAAGTAGGTGATTGGATTCCACTATCACTATCACCTGCAATATTGAACTAATCCACATACATGACTATGACGACTAAACCTACATTACCTTTTCTCACATCATGTGAGGGATCTACATCATAAAATGAAAATTTGGGAGGAGAGGTTGGGGGAGAGGGGATTACTAAAGAATATGTAAGTATTCACATGAATTGAAAAGAAGGAATGTTGAAATTACCAATTTACATATATATATATATATATATATATATATATAAGGGTGTTGTATAAAGGGACCATTTATAGATTGAATAGAAAAAGGTGTATTTTATTTCATAAAAAATCATAGATATAATAATAATTTTTAAATAGACCTTGAACACATGTGATATGGAGAGTTTACATATAGTGAATCCCTTGAGAAACAAAAAGGCAATGTAGATAATATACTCTCCCATCTTGTTAGACTATGATTTAGGCTTTCGATACATCCCATAGAGAAACTTGTTTAGCTTGCACACATATATGTGATGCTCTAAGTTCTCATAACCTACTAGCCATTCCATTAATGTGGGCTATGAAAGAAAGTACAAACTCGATGATCACTTTTTACTGGTTGCCATAAAGGATGATGGTGCCATTTCTTAGCTACTATTTCTTGTTCATAAACATGAAGGGTCCCTTCCTTCTCATCAAGTTTTCTACTCTCATATGCAATCACTCCATGATTTTGTATCAAAACATGCCAATCGTGAACTCTTTAGTGAAATCTGATGAGCAAACCGATATAGGTGCTCAAACAACTAGTGGTTTCAGCCTATTAAAGCTCTTCTTTGCTATAACATCCCAGAAGAATGTCACTTTCTTTAGCCAATCAGTAAGGGGGTGCTACCACATGCACATAACTCTTGATGTATCGATAGTAGAAAGATAAGAGCCCAAGAAATCCCCTAAGGGAAGTTGTGCTGGTTGGAGTAGGCTAATCCATCATACATTGAACCTTCATTGGATCCATGATAATAGATTACTCACTTACAACGTGACCTAGGTACTCCATCTCTTTGGCCATGAAGGTACACTTAGACTCCTTTGCAAACAACTTGTTAATAAGTTGTTTGCAAAGGAGTCTAAGTGTACCTTCATGGCCAAAGAGGTGGAGTACCTAGAGCATGTTGTAAGTGAGTAAGCTATTACCATGGATTGGATCTAAAGAAGGTTCAATGGGTGAAATATTGGCCTACTCCAACCAACACAACTTCCTCAAGGGGATTTCTTGGTCTCTCATCTTTCTACCATAGGTTCATCAAGAATTATGCACATTTGGCAGCATATTGATGAGCTAAATAAAGAGACCTTCTTTTGGGATTCTATAGTGGAGAAGAAGAGATTTAATAAATTGAAAAAACTACTTATTTCAGCACCTATATTGATCCACTTGGATCTCACTAAAGAGTTTACAATTTGTGTAGATTGAAGTGGTTGTGTAATTGAGAATTTTTTGATACAAGACCATGGAGTAATTGCATATGAGAGTATAAAACTTGATGAGAAAGAAAAGAGTCATCATGTTTATGAACAAGAGAAGCTAGCAATGCTTCATTTTATTAAGAAATGGCACCATTACCTTTATGGCATCCACTTCAAGGTTAAAAGTGATCATAGAATTTTGAAGCACTTCCTTTTGCAGTCCATACTCTCTCCAAAGCAATGAAGATGGTTAGCCACACTTGAAAGCTATGATTTTGAGATTTTCTACATGGTAGGTAGAGATAATGTTGTGACTAATGTGGTTTCACATATGTGGGCTTGTTCAACATCAACTATTATTATTATTTATATGGTTATGCAAAAATTATAGCAAGGTGATGATGGTGAATATTATAATTATAAGTGGCACAATGGTCTCTTGTGGTGCAAAGTTTGGGTCTACTTGACTCCTTTATCCAATTGCCCAGCTAAAAATACTCCAAGGGATGCATTCTCTCCAATGCAAGGTCATTTGGGCCCTTTCAAGACTTTTGACAAGTTTCATGAGAGGTTTTATTAGAAATGGAATTTGGATTTTTTCAAGATTTTTGGCAAGGTTCATAAGTGCTTTTATTGGAAAGGGCTATGGAAAGATGTGAAAGTTTTATTTCCCAATGCCTATCCTACCAACAAAACAAAGATTCTTCTCTTCTAACCAATGGATCATTAGAGCCATTGCCTATTCCCTATGGCAAATGGATGGACATATGAATGGATTTTATTATGGGTCTTCTAAATACCAAGCATAGCTAGAATGAAATCTTAATTATTATTGATCAACTTAGTAAATCAACTCATTTTCTTCCTACTAAGGTTCAATATTTAGCCAAACAAGTGGCAAATGGGTTTATGGAAGGAGTTTTCAAAATGCATGGAATACTTATGAATATTGTCTTTGATTGGGATTTAAAATTTATGGGCAACTTTTGGAAGATTTTATTTAGCTCTATGAGTGTTGTCCTAACCGATAGCACCACATGCCATCCTTAAACCGTTGGTCAAATAGAGAGAGTGAATAAATGGCTTGAAATTTATTCGAGACATTATTTTCATGATACACAATCATGTTGGGATCATTAGCTTCACCTCAATGAATGTTGCTACAATAATACCTATCACATGAGCATTGGGATATCTCTTTTTAAGTCTCTCTATGAATATAAGTTTAGCTATCTTCCTCTCTATTTCATCATGATGTCAATCCTTAAGCTAAAGAAAGCATATGGAAGTAGTTATGAAAATATTTGCAAGGATCAAGAGACTATGAAGTCTTATGTGGATGAAAATATAAGGCACATGGAGTTTTAAGTGGGAGATTGGGTATTTTTGAAGGTGCTTAGTACGTGGAGTATGTAAGGGCACTTGGTGCTATTGTAAAAGGAAGTTTTTCCTCATTTGTTAAACATCAAGAACTAGTTAGCATTAGCATTAGTTGTTTCTATTGTATTTCCTAGAGCAACCATGGCTCCATTGTGCTATGGATTAATTGAAGAATTTATCCATGGCATGGTCATGCTTCAATTTTTCTTGTTTAGTTTATTGCTTTCTAGGAGTAGATGCTAAATTAAATCTTGTTAGACCATGCCTTCTTTACATAGATTACTTATTACAACCATTAATAACTTCATTTCACTTGGGTAATGGTACTAGATCCCAAGTCTTTTTGGTTTCTAATGCGACTATCTTCTCATCCATTATTGCATCCCAATGAGGATGATCAATAGCCTCCTCAAAAAAAGTGGGCTCAATATCCTAAGACATTTTCACTATAGAAGCATAATGGTGAGCTACATAACCCTCAAAATGAAATCTTCTAATAGGATATTCCATCCTACTACTTGAGTACCATTGGATGACTCAATGGAGCCTTTACATTACCATATGCTCTTTGCATACCTAGTTTGCTAATTGAATGAATAGTAAGCTCATAAAATAAAAAATCTTTGACCCACTACAGTTCCCATCAAAAACTGAACAACTAGTATATACATCATTAGTGTTCGACACCTTCTTCTTCCCCTTGTCATTACTTACAATACTACTAGATATACTTGACGATGAGAGTTTGCTCCTTAGTCTCCCAAACCAATGATTGACTACATATCTACTAAGAGTCTATGATTCTTGCTTTTGGGTCTACATATGGCTATTATGATCATGATCATCATCGAATGCATCTCTACTATTTACAATGGTATGCAAACTAGCGTCAGACCCCCTACATACATGTTCTAACAATAATGTTTCAACCTAGTTGGAATATAGCTTACTAGAGGCTCACTTCATATTCATATTGACCATATGAGGTGTATATATCTTGTATAAGGTCACTAGTTAGATGATAATAGTTGGCCAACATTTCTTGGGGATTAGTGGCTTTTTGCGCATGCGTATGGGTGGGCGGGCACGCACGCACACACACACATGCACGCACGCAGGCATGCATGCACACACACACTCACTCACACACACTCTCTCTCTCTCTCTCTCTCTCTCTCTCTCTCCCTCCCTCCCTCCCTCCCTCCCTCCCTCCCTCCCTCCCTCCCTCCCTCCCTCCCTCCCTCCCTCCCTCCCTCCCTCCCTCCCTCCCTCTCTCTCTCTCTCTCTCTCTCTCTCTCTCTCTCTCTCTCTCTCTCTCTCTCTCTCTCTCTCTCTCTGCTCACATTCACTAATCTATACTCATATACACACATATGTATGCACCTATCACTACACCTTAAATCATTTGCTATGGTACCTTACACTTGATATATTATCTCCTCTCATATCATTTTTTCACATTTAGGAGCCAGCATTCTTGGCATTGAACTATCTACCCTTACTTATTTAACATGGTGTGCCTTATCATACGTAAAGTGCATTATGCTTCAGCTCCTTCCAATTTCTAACCCATGCTAGCTACTAGAGTTCAACAAAGATAGGAAATCTATCTTTGATACTGAGATTTGTATGGCAGATGGGTTGGTAGAGAAATTCTTCATGAATAAGTATTGAAGCTTATTACATGTGCTAAACATTTAACTTTGGGAAGGGTGAATAATGGTCATTTTGGCTTTCGCATTGGATATAGAGAGGCACATTTGAGTTTTAACACGATATCGTGCCGCTACGTGGACACAGTGTGAAAAACACTAGAGTGCAGCGTCATTCGACTTTCTTATTGATCTAGAGAGTCAATGCCATATTACTCATTAGTGTCAGTGTCCGTAGTGTGTATGGTTCAAAAATACTAGATTTTTGGATAAGTTTAGCCTATTTTTTATATTTTAGATATTATTTCTTATAAATATTCAAAATCTCTAAACAACTTCTACAATAGGATGACATGTAAAAAAAGCAAGTGGCTTTCAGCCACTTTTGGGGGATTTTATGCAAAAAGAAGAATTGGTAAAATACGACACGCGATCGCAGTTCACAGACAACAAATAGCACTCCAAACTAGGAGGAGTGATCAGGGAGAATTTTGACCAGGTGTCCAGGTGTCTTGGTATTTTACCCCCCTTTCGGAGCCAAAGGAAGCATCGGATTGGCGGTGTGAGCAACAGAGAGGAAGCTAATGTTTTATGCACGTTTTTGGTCTACAAGAGATTAATCTTCTTAGGATACAGAAATAAATTGACAGGCTTCACCTCTTTGAGTATTCTTCTACATACTCTATTTCTTTAAATTCCTTCTCTTTCTTCTACTCCTCTCCTTGGATCTTCCTTTATCCTACCGTCTCTTACCTCCATGGTAGACTTTTGACCCCAAACGCTCCGACAGTGAACCCAATGTGAAAGTCAACAACAGGTGTGCAAAGATGATTGCTTTGTTATAGCAACAACAACAATAGTAGTTGTTATTACAACAACAAATGCAAACTCGATAAGAACTAGAAAGAATTGATTTCTTAGCTGTGAATGCATTGCAGACAGTGGGACCTGAATTGAAGTAGTTTAAGGGTCAAAATGTTTCGGCTGTCATCCGGTTGTATGAAGAAAAGATGTTATTTCATGGGGTACTGCAGTATGCATGGAGTTTGTATTTCTCTCGTTTGGCCATGCATGCATTGCATGATCGGATTGGCAAGTTACATAGAAGAGATGCTCATTGGGCAACTTTTAAGAAAGATTGGGCAACTTTTAAGAAAACTCTGAAAGGAGTTTTTCTTGGAAAATGCAGGATTGGTAACTAAAAAGACATTTATAGATTGGATTGAAAAGCCCAATAAAGGCTTTGCTACTACAACTTTGCTCTGTGAATTTGAAAGTCGGTATGCGCAGTTGGATGCTGATGAGCATCAATCATTGGAGAGTCAGCAAATTGATTTGTTTCTAAAGGCTGTCGATCCTGTCTTGCAAGAGAAGCTGACTAATTGTTTAGAAGATGCCTCTTTTGAAATGGGATTGAAATTAGATTGGGCTAATGTAACTAAGATAGTGCATATGTTGGTAAAGAGAGAGCGGATGAAATTAAGATGGAGTACATGCACCATACTTGCCGGTGCTCAAAAGGGGGCTGAAATTGCAGACAAGGTGCCTTTAGCTATGGCGGAACAATCAGCTATAGCTGTTGGTCCCGCTCTTAAAGGTGATGCTATCGATGAATTAATCAAGGGCATGCGTGATTTGAGACTAAATTTGACAGAAATCAATACAAAGGTTAAAAATTTGGATGTCAAGGTAGAAGAGAAGGGTTGGGCAATAGCCCAAAGGCCATATAGAGAAGGATGCAAGAGGAGATGCATTTGGTGTGGTAGTTCACAATATGAAGAGCAAGACTGTACAGCCTACTTTGAAACAGAAGCAAAAAGGTCAGTCTTTTGGAAAGATGGCAAAATACATGCAACAGAAACTAGTCTTCCAATAGAGCCAAATTTTGGAAATGGTGGCATGCAGAAGAGGTTGAAGATATGGCTGCAAGGACATCATTTGTTGCCATAGATGCAGCCACACATGGGTTGAGAATTGAAAGGACTCATGAAGCTCATAAAGAAGGCATTGCTGAAGCAAAATCTTGTGTTTGAATGCAAGAATTAGATTGCATGGAGAAGGGTAAAACATCAAATTTTGAATTGGCTAATGCAAGTCAGAGTATATGAGGGAGAATAGGATGGAGTGCACTAATGGATTCATTTTCAGCTTATGCTTATTTGGCTGAGGTTCATAATCAAGAAGCTCTTGTGGAAGAAAATAGAAGAAGAGATGAGGACACTGCTAGTCCTTCCTCTTTAGGCCCATCTAAATGCATAAGATGAAGTAAAATGGAGCAGTAGCAGAAAGAGGCTGAAAAAGCCATACCTGAGCATGTTATGGGGGATGTATCTTAAGAGAAGAAACAAGAAGGGAAGAAAAGAGGAAAGCATCCTAGTTATAGGGTACAATCGGAGCTTGAGACTGCCACAAACCTTTAAAAAGTCTTGGAAGAACACATACTTGGCAATATAGTGGAATTTATACTTGGCAAAGTTCTTGGGATTGCGGTGTGAATTTCATGATGCAATCATTGATATGTTGAAAAGAAAAAGACAGTTTGATGGTGAAGTCTTGCAAGCATTGATGCAGGTTGAAAAAGACATAGAGAAACAACTTTAGAGGGAATATGATGATGCATGTGATGCTGATTTGGAGTAGGATGATATTGAAAATGGATTAAATAGGAGTATAAACAGTAAGCTTGTGGCTGAAATTGGTCTTATGGGCAGCAATAAGCATAGAGAGAAGGCTATATATAATGGGGATGTCCATCGACAAGTATATGAAGAAGAAGATGCTCATTTTATTCCAAGAAATCATTATTCACGAATGCATTGGGCTTATGCTACAATAGAGACAATTGTTAAGTGGGAGAAAGAGAGACGCCTTGCATAGCTCTCTTGGATCATGGTTCCGAAATCAATGTTATGGCACACAGCTTGTATGAGAATGGAGGTTGGTTGATTGATGTAGATTCGGGATGGCACATGTGGGTAGCAAATAATTCATTGGGGGATCTTTATGCGGCTTGTCCGAACGTACCCGTGACTATTGGAGATGTTAGGGATGAATATCATTTTTTTGTGCAAGATTCATGCCGTTATCTAGTGATTTTTGGGCAGCCCTATATTTCAAAATCAAGGCTAGAAACAAAAGCCTTGGATGATGATTCTTCATATGCTTGGGTTCAGAGTAAAGATGATACAAAGGCAGTACAGTTTCTCATTGTTTGTGTGAATCATCCCTGCAATTGGGATAGGCTGTGGGATAATCCCATGCCACCTAATGCACGAGAGTTTAAGGGTTTTTAGACAGCACTACTGTAAGTGGAGGCTATGGAAGTACCTCTAGGAAGATAATTATGTCTCCAAGAAAGGGGAAAATTGTGTTTGTGTCTGGATTGCAGGAATGGACAGCATGTAGTCTTGGCAGTTTTAAGAATATTTTAGGCATGTGCCAGGGATGAAAAGAAATATGTAGGATGGACTGAAAAAGAGCTAAAGACATATGGTTTGATGGTTGCAAATGAAGGTATTTCAAGGCTATTTTCAGGGCTAGTTGATGTTGATACAGTGGCTAAAATTTTTGTAGCAATTAATGCTAAAAATAGGACAAAAACAGAGGTTATTTATGTTGAAACTTTAGAGATATATGAAGTCATTCAAGAGTTTGCTGAGCATGAATGTTATGGGCTGCAAAACAGGGTTGAAGCAAGGGTGGGATACAAAGTACAAAAAAGTTGCAAAGAAGATTAAGCATGTGGCTTTGCCTTTACCACTTGAAAGTGATGGGTTGGCTGAAAAGGTGACTCAATAGCCTAGTTTACGAGATCCACATGGAGCAGGACATAAATTTACAACTGAAACTTTACAAGAGCTAAAAATTGGTGATACACGCTTCCTTTTACCTACAGAAAGAGCTTGTTTCTTGCAGATCTTGGCAAGGCATGGGAAAGCCTTTGTGTTTTAGCCTGATGAAATTGGATGTGTTGAGTTGCACCTATGGTGATCTTTATAGTACCTCATGTGCCATGGAATTTAAACCAGTACCTCAAGCATATTTGCCTAAGCTACTAGAGCTTTTGAACGAGAAGATTAGAATGTGGATTTTGGAGCCTTCTTCAGCTCCATATTCAAATCGGTGGTTTACTATTCCAAAGAAGAATGGTACTTTGAGGTTTATACCGGATTTACAACCAGTTAATAAAGTCACTAAGGAATGTTGGATCAGGTCCGATGGTGAATGAATTTACAGAAGCACTTGCAGGCAAGGCAATTTATTCTATGGGTGATTACATTTAGGATATGATCAGTTCCAGCTTGCATTGGAAAGCCGGGATATCACAACCATAGAGACACCTCTTGGATTGGTTAGGATGTGTACGCTTCCACAGGAGGGAGCAACAAATTCAGTGGTGCATATGATGAATGCTATGCATAAAGTTTTGAGGGAGTATATTCCTAAGTTGACCTTACCCTTTCTTAATGATGTGTCGATCAAATGATGTGATATCTATGAGAAGAATGAAGAGTTGAATGAGCATGGATGTAGAAGATTTGTGGCTGATCATATTGCTGAGTGTGACAGGATTTTGAGCCATCTTGAAGAAGTGTATTTGACTATGTTAGGAGAAAAGTTGGTTTTTGGAGTGGAGGAAGTATTAGTTGTTGGGCATATGTGTGGACCATATGGAAGAAAGCCCCTCACTAATAAACATTGATGCCATAAGCAGGATGCGGGAGACATGTTTGAATGTATCCGAGGTGAGAAGAATTTTGGATGCATGTGTCTTTTACTTGATATGGATTCTGTATTTTGTTCATGTGGCTAAAAGTTTATATGAACTCTTGAGAAAAGGGCAAAAGTTTTGGTAGGGCAAATAGCATATGAAGTTAGCTCATAAGTTAAAGAGCTTATTGATTTTAGCCCCAACACTAAAGAGAGCAAATTATGAGAATGGGCAACCTATTATTCTCATTGTGGATACAAGCCCAATTGACATTGGTAGGGCAATGGGTTAGGATGATGCTGATGGGAATAGGTATGCCATTCATTTTGGAGCAAAGGTCCTCAATGAACGGCAACTGCGGTATTCTCAAGTCAAAAGAGAGCTTTGGGTTGTAGTGTTAGCCCTTAAGTGTGATAGGGAGTATTTTATGGGAGCTCATGTAGTGGTAGAGACTGATTGTTTACCTCCATTGGGCATGACAGTAAATTGCTCAACTCCTGATATTGCCATGTTACGGTGGATTGCATATATAAAGTCACTTAACCCTGATTTTCAATATATTGTAGGTAGAGAAAACCTCATGGCTGACATGCTTTCAAGAGCAAGGTTTGAAGATGAAGAGAAGCTGATGGAAGATGAAGAGGATGATGTGATAGGTGCTGAAAATGACTTTATGACAGCAGGGAATGAGTATGCAGCTACTGTTACTACAAGTACAACTGTTGTAACATGGATTTCAACAGTAAGAAAAGAGCTTACAACCATGGAGAAGAGATGGGTAGTAGAGAGAAAGCATCATTAGTATTATGCTTCAATGAGAACACAACTTTTGGAAGAGTTGTATGAGGATGATTGGCTAAAAACAAGCCAATGTCTCAGCCTCATGACAAAGAAGATTGAGTGGTCTGAAGCTGAATTCAAAAGGATTAAAAGAAAAGCTTATGAATTTTTCTTGAAAGAAAGATATTTATGGAAGCATACAAAGAAAAAGAGAGGAGCTCCAGTACATGTATTGGGAGATAGAGCTTCTCAACAACAGGTGATGCGGGAGTTTCATGAAAGTTTATGGGTTGGACATAGAGGAGTTTGGGGCACATTTTCCAAGTTCAAAGAGAAGTATTGGTGGCAGAACATGTATAAAGATGTGGAGCATTATATGGAATCATGCATTGTTTGTTAGATGTATTCCATGCTCATTCCATGGTAAAGCATAGAGATGGGTTGCAAGTGACCTATCCATTGTCTATGCATTATAAATGGGTCGTTGATTTGGTTACCATGCCTATAGGTTTATGGAATATGAGATATCTTGTGCTTGCACGAGAAGACTTGACATATCAAGTGGAAGGTCGAGCTCTTAGTGCAAAGACTACTCAAGCAGTTTGCAAGTTCTTATTGAAAGAAGTATTTTATAGGTATGCTTGTGTTGGTAAAGTGGTTGTAGATAGATGAGAATTGGATGCAGATGAGGCTCATGACTTCTTTTCACGATTGGGTATCAAGTTGGCTTTAACTTTAGCCTACAATCTTGAAGCAAATGGCAAAAGTGAAAGAGGTCATCAGCCTACCATTAAGGCATTAGCAAAATCATGGAAGGGTAGGATGAAAGAGTGGCCAAGAATGTTACCCTTTGCTTTATGGGCTGATAGGACCACTCATAGTGCAGTTACAGGGTATAGGCCTATTGAATTAATGTATGAACAACAACCAATCATACCTATTGAGGAGACTATTGCTACTTGGAGTGTTCTACCATGGGAAGAGGTTGAATAGAGAAGAGTTGTTGGTTTTACACATTAGACAATTAGAAAGAAGGCATGAAGACATTGAGACATCCATGAAAAAGATGAAGACTACAAGGATCAAGAACAAGAAGAGGTTTGATAAGCGACACAGACTTCAACCACGAGCTATACAAGAAGGGGATTGGGTGTGTTGGTTTATGACAACAGCTTGGAAAATCAACATAGTGCCAGTCGAAAGATGGCAAAGCAGTGGTTTGGTCCATATGTGGTAAGGTTTTTTTTATAATGCTACCTATGCATTAAATGAGATGGATGGGACAGCTCTAAGGATTCCAGTAGGGCTCGAAAATGTATCAAGCTCTTTAAACGTAGGGAGTCTTTAGCATATGAGTTGAAGGAGTTGGATACTGAGCATGAACGTGAGAATATGAAAGAAGAAGATGAAGACATTGCCATGGCAGAGGATACTTCTTCTGACACTGCAGATCCATAAAACTTTGGCACATGTCAAAGGATCTATAGGTTAAGAGAGGGTGGATGTTGTGCTGCTATGTAGACATAGTGTGAAAAAATCTAAAGTATATCGTCATTCAACTTTCTTATTGATCTAGAGATTCAATGCCATATTAATCATTCGTGTCAGTGTTCGTAGTGTGGATGGTTCAAAAATACTAGATTTTTGGACAAGTTTAGCCTATTTTTTATATTTTAAATATTATTTCTTGTAAATATCCAAAAGCAATAGAGAACTTCTAGAACAGGATGACGTGTAAAAAAAGCAAGTGGCTTTCAACCATTTTTGGGGGATTTTATGTAAAAAGAAGGATTGGCGAAATCACTTGATGCGTGATCGTAGTTTACAGGCAGCAAACAACACTCCAAACTAGGAGAAGAAGGAGTGATCTGGGAGAATTCTAAACCCCCCCTTTCGGAGCTAATGAAAGCATCAGATTGGCCGTCTGAGCAGCAGAGAGGAAGGTATTGTTTTATGCACGTTTTTGGTCTACAAGAGATTTATCTTCTTAGGATGCAGAAATAAATTGACAATCTTCACCTCTATGAGCATTCTTCTATATCTTCTATTTCTTTAAACCCCTTCTCTTTCGTCTACTCCTCTCCCTAAATCTCCCTTCACCCTAATATCTCTTATCCCTGTGGTAGACTTTCGACCCCAAACACTCCAACAACGATTTGCTATGTTTTGATACTTGCATAATAGTTCTGATTTTTTTTTTCTAGGTGGAAAAGAGAATAGAGGAAACCCTCATGGTATCTACAACCTTGCATGGAGTTGAGATCCATATACAACTTGATGATACAATTCAAATCAATGAATGATATTGTTTTTCTCTGTTACACTAGTTTATGCTTTATTTGTAAATATGCATCTCTTCTAAATTTTAAAATTTTAATGGTCTTGTTTTTAAAAAAAGATAATAATCTTATCTCAGACCCTATGTATATAAGTTTGTGAGTTCTCTCATTCTCATTTTTCACATCTTGCTTTCTACCTCTCTCGCACCTTGGGACCCCTGCCCTCAATCCCTTCCCTTACATAGTATATAGGCATGGACTCTCCACTAAGAAACTTCATGGATTTTTTGGAAATAATAGAATTAAAAGGTCACAAAGAAATATTCCAAATTGTTAACCCTCATATCTCTTTCTATGATATAGTATTTTGGCATGGGGTTATTCTCAAAAGTTGCTAAATACATGAACATCCACTTTCAAGAGTATGTGATGTCCTTTAAGGGATCCAATGAGGATTTGCATCTCTATTGATCTCCTGAAGTATAGCAATGGAGATGAGGCCTTGGAAAAGTAGCTCTTTATGCCACAAATAACCTAATTTCCATCTTTTACAAGGAGCTTACCATACAAGAGGCTAGGTCACTTGGGGTTGATGCATTTGGTCTCATGGATAACAACATTTGTCTTCCTCCTCAATGAGAAAGAATTTTCCCATGCTATCAAGATCAATGAAGAGGGTCACATGAGACATAGCTTGTTCAACATGAAAAAGACGTTGAAATTTCCATGTCTAGTTATTCACTTTATTCTTAATGACTTTGTAGACTCTACATGGTGTGCAACTTTCTAAGAATGAGTAATTGCAATGTTTATCCCTCAAATATTAATGCATATATAATTTTCAATATGAAAATTTTATAAATACTTAATCGTATTGAAATGCAACAAAACTTAATACTTTTACGTGTTAGGTGGAAAATAGCATAACAAAAGCATTATGTAAAAAAGACATAGCATAGCCCTACTGGAAGTCTACCTTCTGGGGCCATTTTTTTGCTCTTCTTATGCCCACCTAATGGAAAGCGTATAAAGTTTCATCTCATTTCAATAAAATATGATGGATTTACAATCACATGATGAATTGTGTGTGTGACATTGTATTTAGCTGGTTCAGGGTTCTAAAGGGCTAAAAGTTCAATTTTCTTCTCTTTTTTCACCTATCATTTTCACTATTTTCTCCTAGCTTCCTCGACTTCTCCATTCTTCTCTCCTTTAGCTTACATGGCTTGCAACAAGCAAACCGCTTGGGCATGCAATGCACCAGGCAAAGTACTTGTTATTATCTTGCAAAGACCATGTTCATGATACCCCCACTGTAAACAGACAACATGAGAGAGGTAAAGCAACTAAGGTCACATATATAGTGGAGACTTGACCACATAGAGAAGTAGGATTGAAATATTCTCCTTTTTCTTTATTCTTCTTTCACACTAAAATGAACCTAGTCTATAACATGATAGAAGTCTAATATGAAAGCCCTAGAACATATGTACATGGGGTCATTAATTGTGAACCCACTAAGGATACATGAGGTGGCACAATTTATGTTGTATAGCTATGTGGGTGTCCAACTATAGAATCACTAGCATATTCTCTATATTAGTCACCCAATGCACTAGTGATTAAAGTCCTACCACATCACTAAGCCATGTAGTGGATGCTAGCTCATGTGGAGCTGGGCATCTCAACACTCCCCCTCAAGCTTAACATGAGCTCATGTACTCTAAGATAGTTCTAAAATAGCAGACCTTCTCAACTCCCAAGGCCTTTGTGAAAATATATGTGGTTTAAGCTTATGTATTGACAAAATATCACCTACTCAAACATGCTCGCGAATGAAATGGTAATGGAACTCTCCGCACGAGACATTAAGTTGTTTTCCAATTGAATGCTACTAAGATTATCATAGTAGATAATATTCTTCTTATCTACATGTAGTCCCAAATGACCAAAGTAACTTGCATAGCCAAGCTCCCTCACATGTTGCAACCATAAAATCCCTATACTTTGCTTTAGTACTAGATAGTGCAATTGTAGGCTATTTCTTGCTATTCCAACTAAATGAAAACATAAACCTACTGGTAGAACTTCTATCTAGAATAATACTAGCTCAATCTGCATTTATGTAACTATGCAAGTCCAATGGTAGACTTGCGGCATAGAATAAGACATAATCAAAAGTGTAGACCTTGAATCATTCTTTATATCTATTCTTAAAGATGGTGGGGATAACGGCATTACATTTTGGTACTTCACGATATGTTTCTTACTATATATACACCTTCATTATCAATGGGAGATGAAAAAAGTAGGAAATTGGATTCCACTATCATTATCAGCTATAATAATCAAGCAATCCACATAGATGACTATGATGACCAAACCTACATCACCTTTTCTCACAAAAAGTGAGGGATTCATATCACAAAATTAAACTCAAGGGAAGGAAGGGAGGGGGTCCCTCAAATATATGTAAGCCTTCACGTGGATTCAAAAGAAATAACATTTAAATTCCAATTTCATACATTTTTTACATACAAGAGGGTGCCATATAGAGGGACCATTTATAGATTGAATAGAAAAGGGTGTGTTTTGATTCATAAAAATTCCTAGATAAGGGTAATTCTTAAATAGACCTTGAACACACATGATATAGAGTTTACCTATAGTGAACCTGGCCCTTGAGAAGTTTACAAGAAGCCAATGTTGACAAGATACTCTCTAAACTTTGCTTTAGATTCCTAGTTCACCCTGTAGAGGATGTTGTTAACTCACACACATATGTATGGTGCTCCAAGTCCTTTCTACAATTCATCACATAAGAAAATATTATTCTCATCCATCTATTTTAAACTCCAACATTTGGCTACTACCAAAGAAATATTATATCAGACAGTTGCTATCCTAGGAACTGGATTGAATATTTCTTCATAGTCTATCCCATATATTTGTGGAAAGCATTTCATAACTATGGTGGCCTTATACCTAATAATAGAACCATTTGCATTATGCTTTATTTTATAGATCTACTTATTGACATCAATGGCTTTCTTTCACTTGGGTAGTGGTACAAGATTCCAAGTCTTGTTGACATCTAGTATAGCTATCTTCTTATCCATTGTTGCATCCAAATGAGTAGGACCAATAGCCTCCTAGAAAGAGGCGGGCTCAATATCCACAATCACCTTCACCATATAAGAAAAATGGTGAGCTACATAACTCTTAAAACCAAATCTTCTAAAAGGGTATCTCACCCTGCTGCTTGCATACCATTGGATGACTCAATGGAGCCTTTACATTACCATGTACTCTTTATACACCTTGTGTCTTGATGACTAAAGGAATACTAAGCTCATCATCAAAAATCTCTGATCCACTAGAGTTCCCATCAAGAACTAAGTGAATAGTATATTTATCATTATCATCTAATGCCTTCTTCTTCCCCTCGTCATTAGTTGCAATACTACTAGATGAACTTGAAGATAAGAGGTTGTTGGTTAGTCTTCCAAACCAATGATTGACTATACTTCTATTACTGGATTATATTTATGATATACTAAGGGTCAGTGATTCTTGCTTTTCTGTCTGCATATGGCTATCATGATCTTGATCATCATGCAATACATCTTCACTAGACGAGTAGTTATATGTAATATTACAAATGGTATGCAAACTACCTTTAGACTCCCTACATGGATGTTGTAGCAATAGTGTTTCAACCTAAGTTGGAATATAGCTTAGTAGAAGCTCACATCATATTTACATTGACCATCTGAGAATTGTATATATCTTGTATAAAGTCACTAGTTAGATGATGATAGTTGGCCAACACTTCTTGGGGATTAGTATATTTCACACACACATACACAAATTACTATATATCCCTTAGTTTTAACACACACACACACACACACACACACACATGCTTGTCTTACCAAGCCTGCATCCTTTAGCTTTCACATATTCATTGTGTTTGGGATCTACTACGATTATTTCTCTTGTCATTTGTAAAATTTTACAATGAATTATTATATATTTCTTACCTTTGTGTAATAAAAATTGTTATTTGTTCCTTATCTGAATTTCTTACCTCTATATAGTACAAATTATTAATCTTCCTTTATATGAATTTCTTGAGATACTTTGTTTTAAAGAGGTTATGTTTTTGCTTCTTGCTAACACAACACACTCACAAACACTCTCTCAAAGTTCCTCTCTCTCACATTCACTAATTTATACTCACATACATACATATGTGTGCAACTACTACCACACCTTACACTCAAGCTATTATCTCCTCTCATATTGCTTTTTTGAATTTAGGAGCCTAGGTTGCTGATATTGCACTATCTAACTTTACTGCTTTGACATGGTGTCTCATCATATGTAAAATGCATTATTGTTCAACTCCTTCTAGTTTCTAACCCATGCTAGCTAGAGTCCAACAGAAATGGGGGACCTACCTTTGATATTGAGATTTGTATGCCAGATGGATTATTAAAGGAAGTCTTGATGAACAATTATTGAAGCTTATTTAGTGTGGGAAACATCTAACTTTGACGGGGAGTGTGAGTAATTATCATTTGAACTTTGGAGTTGGATACAGAGAGGGCCATTTGTTTGAGCGTTTCTATGATTTGCTACATTTTGTTGCTTGCATAATAGCTTTGATTTCTTTATCTAGGTGGGAAAAAGAATAGAGAAAACCCTCATGATATCTAGCACATTGTATGGAGTTGAGATCTATATACAATTTGATGATAGAATTGGAATTGATGAATCACACACACACACACACACACACACACACACACACATGGTTACACTAGTTTTTGTTTTGTTTGTAAATCAATATCTTTTCTAAATTTTACTTTCTTAATGGTCTTATTTTTAAAAAAAATTATGATCTCATCTAAGACCCTATATATATAAGTTTGTGAGTTCTTTGATGCATCCCTATCGATATCCTAAAGTATATCAATGGAGATGAGGCCTTTGAAAAGTGCCTCTCTAGGTTTGGGAAGAACCCAACTCTTATATTTTACAAAGAACTTACCATTCAAGAGACTAGATTGATGCATTCGCTCTCATGGATAACAACATTTTTCCTTTCCCTCAATGAGCAAGAACATCTCCTTGCTATCAAGATTAATGAGGAGCATCACATTGGTGGCTTGCTGAAAGTTGCCCAACCCCTAAGCCGAAGCCACTAAACCTAGTATAGGAACTAGAGCAGACTATAACCAAAGAGCTTGCCATAGTCCTTACCCCCGTTGAGGGATCGGTTGCAGAGGCCATGATTGTTGATGAGGGGGGAGGGACCCTCTGAGGGATCTTGCCTTCAAAGAGTACCCAAGTTTTCTCTAGATCTCAAGACCAAGTGGATGAGCGCAAGGATATAGATACAAAAGTGTCTAACCTAGATGAGATTTTTGTCGGTCACAATACTTCCTTCATGATGTAGAGAAGATGTTTCATGTATGGAAGGATGAGACACTCTCCATGCTAGTAATAGCATGTGAGATTTCTTTGGATACTATCCCAACATTTCCAGATCCCCACTTATCCCCCAAGTTCGAAGAGATTGAGGATGCAATTGATACCCTAGTGGTTGCAATTGACACCTCCAAACATGTTGCTATTCATGTAGGGGAACTCAAGGCTACTTGCACTAGGATGGATGTGATGAGATGCCCCAGTCCTACCCTTGAGGTACCACAGCATGATAGATGAATCAAGATCCAACATGGATTCAACCTAAGAGGTGGAGGTTAAGGCTGATGAAGTGTAGAAGGTAAGTTGAATTGTTCATATGTATATTTTTATTTAGTTTATGATATTCCACTAATAGTTTCTCTTGCGATTGTAGTCCATGTTGGATATAGGTAAGTTTGTCCAATAGATAGGGAAGCCAAGGGGCTTTTGAAATAGATGTTTCCCTCAATTAATACATAGGGTGCATCCCCCCTCAATACATTTTTGTGGTCCACATCGACTTTATCCATGCTGTCCTTGTTGAGAAAGAGTTCATTAGACACATTTCTGGCACATGCTTGTTGAGGAAGAGTTCGTTACACACATTTCTGTCACATGCTTGTGTGGAAGAATGTTTAGCTTGATAGCTTTGGAGCCGAGTGTTGGTGAGGCTCCAAAAGTGAAGATCGTGGCTAGTGTGGTGCAGGGGGGATCTGCTAGTGGTGAAGAACACTGCAAACAAGCGGGTGAAGTCATAAAAGAGTAACCTCTTTGGAGCAATTGGTTGCCCTTGTATAATTGCCTTTATATCCCTGCTTACAAGCCGTTTGATGTAAAATGAACAATAATATTAATAGATTTTCCTCTTCCTACATGACTTCTATTTGCAAAAATGGTATGTCTCTTTTGTTTATATTTGACTCGCGTATATAACTATGAATATGTGATGTTATCTACTAAACTTTTGTTGTGGATTTTGTAATATCTAAGTAATTTTCAAACTCAGGCTAGGAAATGCACTTAGGTAGGAGTTCACCATTGATGCCAAAGTTTGAATCACATTGCAAAGGTTAGAAATGGTTGTCTCTATGTTGTCAGGGCCCAAAGGAGTAGTGAAGCAAAAAAAGATACCACGGTGTGTTTAACAGCCAAAGACATAGTTTCAAGTATAGATTGTTAAATCAATAAAGAAAACATAGATTGAAATTTCCAATTTTCTTCTCGATATGAGATAAGAGTGATCAATTATGTATGTTTCAACATAAAATTTACAATGACCCTCAAGGTAACTTTTAAGCTTGACTAGAGTTTTGCATTGAAATCAAGTTTGAATCTTTAAGGTCGGCTTACTAAAGCTCTGCTACATCATAGTTCACTGGCATGCTCCCCTTATTAGCTCAATAATGGCCTATTGAGCTCTGCTCTTTGCTAGTAGAGAATTTTATGTAATAACCCTAGCCTATGTTTGTTACTATCTCCTTGGTATAAACTACACTCCATGGCAACTCCTCAAAGCCTCTTTTTGGGTAGTTGTGATACAAATATTTTTGGCTTTTAATATTTACTTCTTATGGTCTTTCCACGAAAAAAAAAACAAAGCTGAAATGGAAGTTCGAAATATTGTTAAAGTTAAGGGTGCCGGATAGGAGCCTTAGCATATTAGCCGGGGATCTTTTGACCGGTTTAACAGCGGAGCTCTGGACTCTTATAAATGAACGATAGCCGTAAACTTCATCATCCATCGTTGGGCTGTCGAGGTGCTATCAGGTATTGTAAATTCAACATTCATCTATCCCTCTCAGAGGTCTTCTAAATTAATGATACGCCATCTCCATCTCTCTCTCTCTCTCTCTCTTTGTGTGTGTGTGTGTGTGTGTGTGTTACCTGTCTACGTACAAAAGAGAGTTGCGTCGAAACCGAGCTTGACTGCGTCACATAAAAGAGAGTGGCATTGAAACGACGATGGCTAAGCCTGGAAATTAGAAACTTTTGAAAGACTTCACGTTGACTCTCAAGGAAAGCGCTAACCTCAGCACGTCTCTGCTTATGCAGCCTCGCCTAGCTATATTAATCAGATCATACGATCATGATCGGAACTAAGCAAAACATGAGTCGGCTCATGTCGACAATATTCATAATACTGGCCCTGATCCTTCTGAGCATTAGCGCTGCTCCTCCTCCTCTTCCTTCCCCTGCGAATGCGCAGTTCAGTATTCAGCGGTCTCCTCCGCCTCCGCCTCCTGCAGGTATAAAGGATTCATATGCGTGTGTGCATCTCTCGTTAAAACCTTCTTAACCTAAATCCCATCTTCCACTCTCAATGCTCCTGATTGACTTGTTCATGGAATCAGTTGTTAACCCAAATCGACGGCGCGGCAGTCTGCGCAATCTTAGGTCGAGCCAGGTAAAGTTGATTGGCGCCTCTCATAACTAGTCGCAATTTCTATTATGACAAGCCTGCGACTTACTTTGTGAGCAATGATGACTTCCGAGGTATTGATCATTGTTTAATTTCTGCAGGTAACTCCTGGACCCCCTATCAAAAACTGCTGCAAAAAGTAGAAGGTGACTAGCGCACCCCCTTGAACAAGAAATTTTCATAGTGGCAGTCTTCCAAACCAAGGCCTCTCAATGGGAATTCAAGGCCAACGGAGCTTGAATTCACAACCGAGCTTGAATTCAAGTCCGGCTTGTTAGGCTCTGAGGCATTAATCTAGCATTAATCTTCTTTGGATGGTCAGCGTGTTGGCCAAAAAAGGCTACGTCGTCATCGTCTCTCTCTCTCTCTCGCTCTCTCTCTCATTTATTTTTAGATTAATTATGCAAATTACTACAAAACCACGACCATATTCATCGTGCGATGACCTTGTTCTTATTGTCTTGTGGTAGGCCTAGCCTTAGGAGGGCAAAACAAAGTCGCAAGCAAGCTTTGGAGCATGCGAAGTGAGATATGGATGGGGTTGTTGGGTTGTTGTCTCGAGTGCTACAAAAGGGGGCTGGGTCTGATTTGGCAAACTTGGACATGTTGGAATTGAGACTTCCTATGGCAATTGGATATATGCATGCATTCATTTGATTACATACAAGACATTGATGAGAAAATGTACTCTGAAGCAGTCCAGTTGATTGTGGATCATCGGCGTGTAGTTTGAGTCTTCTACAATCAAAGTAATTCCATAAATAAAATGGTGGCTCCATGGCAACTTTACTTGCAATTTGAGATCATTTATGTTTGGTTCCCATCTAAAAGAGAAGACATAGCCCTACCATCCTCTCTTGTATGGGCATATCAATATTGCTTAATATGACAGTATTGCTCCATGGGATCATTCCAATAGTATACTATATTTTATGGTTAACAATATGGCAAGCAATCACGGCCATTTGTTTTGATAAAGGAATGAATGTGATCCTTTAAGAAAGTGATTTCTTCTTATGTGTGAGGTTTTCCCAACAATATTGATTATTTAGACCTAAGATAGAAATGATTCAAATTGGCAAGTGTTAGCTGTTTAACATATCGTATGCAAAGCAATTGCATTTAGAAAAAGCAAAAAATAGATATTTTAAATGTGCAAGCACACTCGCTCTCTTTCTCTCCCTCTCCGTATCTTTCTCAAAATTAAAAACATATAAGTGAAAATGAAGGTTGCACTATTAAATTTTACAACAAACCTACAAACAAATGCACTTAGGCATTGAAAACCCTAGAAGAATCACAACATCCTGAATGTAAGGAAACATGGTGAAGATTTTTCATACTGTAGGTTGCTTAATGTTGTTACTAGAGTGGCTTTATGTGTGGGTTATTGTGACTATTGCTCTTATCAAAAGGCACAAACATTGGTATCTCATCCAATCGATCATTTTATAAATGAGGCACATATCCCTTTGAACCACATTCTCCTCCTATGGCCATGCTTGCACTAGCACCAATCCATTACGAAGCACATTTTGTTTATAGTCAATGGATTCTCCTTCCCACTAATGATTGTTTATTGGGATTCATGATGTCTTCTGTCTCTGCCTATCCTTATAGGCAAACATTTTGGTAATAAAATGTCTTGGTGAAATCTACTTATAATCATAGATGATTTTAGTGGCTATATGTCGCCAAATAACTATACTTTTATTTTTTTGGATTTTTTTTTCGAAACTTGAGTAGGTTGAGTTATAACTCCAAATTTTTTTATTCGCCGACATTTCTAAGGTATATTAAGATTTTGAAGACTCTTTCGCCATTCATGCGAAACAAATATTGAAAGAAATATATTAAATTCGCCACAATATTTATAAGTTATGGGATATATATAGCAACATTCGCCACATGTACATATGTACTCATACACATAGTACATACATAGACACATGTCACATACTACTTATCCTTGCTCCTTTTTTACATACTCATACACATGACTCACACACACCCCTCCACACACACATTACTTAGCATTACATCTACTCTTGTATTCATACATACATATTCACAATTCTTAGAATCAAAAGGTTTGAGATACTTATGGTCCAATAACTTGAGCTAGTCAGATCTTTGAAGCATGCATCTTGAAAGTTGCAAAGCAAGACAGAGCTCTACCTAAAACCCATAAATGCTAAGGGACTTCCCCTCTTTTAATACTTGAGCACAAATAATACCTCCCCTTCAATGAATGGTTGCTAATTTCAGCAAGGTGCCAAGGACTCTCTCCATTTCCACATCCAAGATTTTAGCAACACACTAGGACCAATCAACAGGCTCAACTTCAGCTAGCATATCCTAGTATTGAGAGATGCTAGCCGAAGTTGAGCCCAAGAGTGTCGTGTCAACGAACATAAACACACTTTGTCTATAGTATAAACATGATGATTTGATTGAATTGGATGTATTTTCCATCTTTTCCTCAATGGTGGAGGAACTATGTTTCCTCCATAGTCCTTTTGCCCTTTGATCTTGTGATATTCACAATCCCTTCAAATATATATGAACATCATTGCAACAAATTCAAGTCCATCAAGGATGGTTTGATGGCACATTGAGAAGAGCAGGACCTTTCATTAAAAGTAGTTATACTTCAAGGATAAGATGTACACTAGTTAATGATAATCACAAACCTTTCCCCTATATTGTAAAAAGAAAGGAGTGTATACATTAGGAAGAGTGTATACATTAGGGGTGGCCCCCCATTAATTTCCCTCCTTAAGCTTTAAAAAAGGGAGGGGTGGGGTATAAGCGAGAGGGCCGGGGGGGGGGGGGGGCGGGGGGGGGGGGGGGGGGGGGGGGGGGGGGGGGGGTAAGTAATACACATACAAATATGTATATAGAGAGTTCATTAATGGCATAACTCAAAGTGGTTACATACACAATAATGGTGACAAGAAAATTTAAAAATAACGTGGATAGGTGCATATTGCTTGAATGTGCTTCTAGTAATATTGTGAAGAAAGTAAGACCATATTGAAGTAATATATGCCTTCTACATTTTATCCCTAGTCTTGAGACAATCACTATTGCTTAATATGTATAATCAAGTATGTTAATGATTGAGTGTTTGATGATTAGAAATTCTATGTAATTATACATATTTAGGGATGAGATCTCCCCTTGAGTGTACCCATATATTAGGTATTCTACTATTCTTCTATATATACCCCTTGATGTTGCAACCTTAGCTCATGGAGACACACACACACACACACACACACACACACACACACACACATGCTCGTATGCTATAGATGCTCATACACCTTTGCATGTTCATCCTTACACATATGCATTAACATTTGATTTTAAACTTTCTATATACGCATGTATGTTACATCACACTTGGATTGGAAGAACTCAATTCCCAAGTCAATGGAAATACTAAAAAAAGGTGTAGAAGCCTTCCCACCTCTAAGTACACACCTTTATCATTCTCATATCTAATATCTCTTTGATTCCATACCATTAGAAAGTCTATGTATAGTTAGTTGCACATACTCTTACAAGAATTTTCATAAAAGCGGCCAGCTTGCTTATCTTGTAAGGGTCAATGTTGGATGCTTTCTACCTGGAATTCTACCTTTGTGACTTATATCACATTTCCATGAAAAGCATTGATCTCTTTTAGGTGTCAATCAACATAGGCTTGACATGTAATTCTTCTACCTTTGTGACTTATATCACATTTCCATAAAAATCATTGACCTCTTTTAGTAGGTGTCAAATCGGCATAGGCTTGAGTGGGTAGGTAAGTGATTTAAGATCCTTGCTATGCTTTACTACTTTACTTCTACTATTTCAAAGAGATAACACATGGGGATGATTTATACGCAGATCCTCGAGCTTGAAATATACGCTAGAATATCACTCATTAATACACTAATCCAAATGAGCATATTTCTGCCTTAGAGCTAAGGGCATTTTAGATATAAAACTTATGATAGTCTTTGTGGTCTACAAAGGGAAGCCATGGTATATTTAAATTTACACTTTGGCACAAAGCACCTCCTTAGTGCTTCTTGTTGACACATGATAATACCAACAACAGCTCTCTCTACTTTCTCATCCTCAAGCAGCACAACTATCTATTGGAAAGCAAGGTACTGTATTGCATGAGGTCAGATAGAATGAAATGTTTACTAAATCTTTTGCCTCCTACTGTGACCACATAAGGTGTTCCTTTCAATCCCTATTCTTTTCCTATTGCAACCTATACAAGAATAGGGAAATGTATATCGACTACATCTCTTGCAATATTGCAGGAAATCGGGGAGATCTTGAGGAAGAACAAAGCCAAACTAGCATCATCAAATTACTAAGGTGAGCTAAATGCTCACTTAGAAGTATGCTACTTTGTGTTTCCCATTAATTTTTGTATATTCTCATTGTGTTCTTTAAAAAAAACACAAATTGGTTGCTAGAGACATTCCTTAGTATGGTAGAAGAATTGTATATTTGGATAGCTTCTTGAAGTGTAGAGAAACATTGCTTAATTTGATATATACCTAGATCTATAGGTAAAGCTAAATACATAAGAAGAGGAAGCTAAATACATGGATGTGGATCAAGGAATTGCAATAGACTACAAAAAGGAAGGTGGAGGAGGACATGAGGTTTAATCCCTACATAAATCATTGTAGACTACAAAAAGGGGGGAAGGGGATTGTATCAAATTATTGCTACAATAATAGGTGATCAGAAATGGGGCATGTTCTCAACCTCCTCTTCATTCTTTGTGCCATGGTTGGGATATGTGCACAGTATAGTGGTGTTTTTGATATGCCATTCCCCTCCCACAAGGTTGATATGAGATGCTTCTCAAACTGTAGTCATTGTGCCTCCATTTCTTGCCAATCCATCCTCTTCATGTTGGCATTTTCTCAAACTACGTTGAAGTAGACTATAGAAGTTGAAGCGGTTCTCTATATCACAAGGAGCTTTTGAACAATTCATGCATAGGAAAACTCCTAGAATGTAGGAAATTCTCTAAATTTTCCTAGGTATGTAAATATAGTTTCCCTATGTATAACTAGGAAATTACTTTCCCTGCATCTCATGCTAGGGAATCCTAGGTATGTATGTATGAATTCCTTATATATAACTAGGGAATGTTATTTCCCACATCTTAAACTAGGGATTAATAGGTTATATAGCTAGAAAATTATATTTCCCATAGCTTAAACTATGGATTTGTAGGTCATATAACTAGGGAATCGTATTTCCCATATAACATAGTAGAGAATTTTAGGCTACACAACTAGGAAACTCTATTCCTTACATTTCAGACTTAGAAATTACAAATAGACATATCAAGAACATATACTTCATGGAAATTCCAAATAGTTTGTCAGAAATGGTCCCCAAACAAAATATGTTTAAATTAAGTAGTCATTCAATAATACAACATTGATTCTTATTATTTTTTACAAAATTTAAGAAAATTTTTATCCTTAATTCTCTAAATATTAATTGGTGATGCACCAAGCCCTATAAAGGTGACTATATTGATCAATAATTTAATGTTGAGCACCATGTGACCTAGCTCAAAACTTATGGAAATTAGGAACCAATTGTAGTGTTCCATTTGTGCATATTCTTCCACACATTTCTAATGCATGTGCATTGTAAGAAGAGATGAAAATGATCCTCTTTCTCATAAGGTATATGTCCTAAAATAAGGATCAACATACTACATCTAACCCTATAAAGCTTCAACATAACTAGCCTCCAAAGAAACATATTAAAATTATAGAAAGATATGGCATTCCATGTTGGTAAGGTTAAACTTTTTCATTTTGCTCCCATATGTAAGCTTGTTGCACTTACTTTGATTAACCCAAATTAGGTTAGAGTTAGAAAATAGATTGTGCATGACACCTATAATCAAGCCTAATTGAGGTTGATTTCAAGGACACATTGCCCATGTCACCTAATATAATCAAGCCTAATTGAGGTTAAAAATATCATAAAGATGTGGCATTCCATGTTGATAAGACTAAACCTTCTCATTTTTCTCACATACATAAGCTTGTTGCACTTACTTTGATTAACACAAATTAGGTTAGAGTTAAAAAACAGATTGTGTATGTCACCTATAATCAAGCCTAATTGAGGTTGATTTCAAGGACACATTGCCCAAGTCACCTACTATAATTAAGCCTACTTGAGTTTAAAAATACTAAGGTTTACAAGGAACTTTAGACACTAACCTAGATAGTAAAAAGACCCATATCGAGTAATTGCATGATTTTTGCTAGTTAACAACTAGGGATTTTATGATTGAAACTATGTTTTTAAATTTACTAGCTATAAATTAAGCTATAATTTGAAAATCAAGTGTGCATAGTAAATCAATGTGAATTCCCACATTACATTTACATAGTCATGCTTATATAATCAAGTCAAGTAACATGCCACAATCAATAGGCTAACCATCAATTGTGTAACATAATCTCAAATAAGACAATGGTGAATAGGTAGGTATGCATTTAAAATGTATATATCCTTTGAGATATACTTTATGCACAATGATTGATTTTTATTTCCACATACATGGCATAAACAAACCAAAACAACTTTTTGAGTCAACAAATAATAATAATCACTACTCCTTTCTTGATAATATGAACATTTTATTTTCATTATAAAACAAATAAACAATAAGAATCCCATCCAAATGAACTTAATGGCTTTAACATCCATTCAAGTGCAAACCATTACCAACAGTTATTCAAGTAGGCCCCTTAAAATCTAGGGGCACACCCATTCATTGATATACTAGAAACAACTATCTAGATTATAATACCTTTTTGTTAAATAGTCTGTGTCTAGTTAGCCTTGGCTAGAGTGTTCCTATGCCACTAGAAACAACTATCTAGATTATAATACCTTTTTGTTAAATAGTCTGTGTCTAGTCAGCCTTGGCTAGAGTGTTCCTATGCCACTCGAAGTTTAGGCCTTCAAGTTCTTAGGTGGCTCCTAGATTATATTTGGGTGGATAATATTCATTGAGCCACATTACTACAACAACCACACCTTTCTCATTGTAGTCTTCTTTTTTATAGTGCTAAACATTCATTCCCTACATATGTGCATGTAATAATAAGCCTTACTCTTTGTGATCAACAAAAAATATTAAAAATACTTGAAATATAAAAGAAGTGAATAAAAATGTTTACAGTGCATGATCAACACATAATTTGAGAAACAAGTATTTAAATACTAGGGGTAAATAACAATACTTATAATGCATGATCAACACATAATTTGAGATAGTGAAGTTAAGTTATTAAAAAGGTAATGCCATGAAAATGATGATTGTGATGAGCGCCCATGAGGTTGTTGTAGTAGGAGCATAAAACACTTCTTTTTTTGAATGTCATAAAGTCCTAGAGTATGTCATAGGAAGTAATCTAGAAACACATTGGTTACTCTATTTTGCAAATGGGTAGGGTCCCATTTAGATGAATATCGTAAGTGATGCTAGATTTCATATATTGGTCTCCTTTTGAATCCCAATTATATTTTCATGTTGATGATTTAACAAGTTTTTAAGTTTAGTATGACCACTTTTGTAATGCGAATGCATAGGTAATGAGCTACTTTTTTGGATGGACTTGCATTATAAGTTAATTTTTCATGTGAAAGATATTGCTGGACTCTTAAAGTTGTAGCTATGGGGACTCCTTTGACCAAATTACCCATACACTAAACTCAAGCTATGAGTAACTAATGACTTTGTGAGAGGTCACCCTACTTAAGAATATAGCGGTGCCAATGTAACTTTTTTAAACTTCAATTTTTATAATTTATCACATAAGCTACTATACATGAAACATTAGTAACAAGTCACTCATGCAAACACCCCCACAAGAAGCAACTTACACCTTTAGTAGAGTGATAACACTATGTGTTCAAACAAAATAAATTGTTTCTTAGCTTGGTATCAACATCACACATTGGAAAGTTCTTTTCTTGTTCATTCTTGAAGCATATCAAGAAAAGAGGTATGTACATGTCAAATTCAAACATGAGATAAACTACCTGGAAAGGATGTCTTGCACTAGAACTAGAAGGTATTAGCATGCATTAATATTCATAGTACTTTGCTACCATCAAATATTTGATAAAGTAGCCTCCTTGCCTTTGAAGCCTAGTTAGGACGTGTTTCTTTGTGCCATAATAAAACTTGTTAGACATTCATATAGAGGAAGGATATCCAATGCTAGAGGCATTGATTCTAACTTGGATACGCTTAAAGTTATGGAATCTATTTATGCATCCAAAAGCAAATTGCATCCCAAAATAATAGAAATATAACTAACAAAACTTTTTCCATCCCTTGAAGCAAGATGGTTAGAATATTGGATGACAGCATAGCCCATGCCCACCTTTTAAATCACAGAAATATCTTAGGCTCCTTGAGATAATTTTGGCATGAGCAATACCTAGTGCATATGTGCAATTGTTGTGGTGTATCCAATGAATGAATGGATGCTGCTTATTAGATTGGATTGGACTCAATCTTAATATCTATCATTGGGTTTAGACAACATGTACTACACCACTAATTGTTCTTTGTTAGTAAAGAAGTGTGTGTGTGTGTGTGTGTGTGTGTGTGTGTGTGTGTGTGTGTGTGTGTGTATGTGTATTTACAGCAAACATGTTAATTGGTGACATTTTTCACATTTTTTCATCTCGTGTTGTGCTTTTGCTGAGCAGGTGAATCCTTTGTATTTTGGTTTGTGCCACAGCCCCGAGTCTTCCTTACCGAACACCTGATTAGGCCAAAGAAGTTGTGCCAACCAAGTTTGGGTATTACACAAAGGTAGGGAGAAGACTTGATATTGACGACTTGATAGGCAATGACCTCATGAACTTAGAAAGTGAGAAGTGGGCACAACATCACCGCATATTGACTCCAGTGTTTTTCCTTGAGAAGCTCAAGGTAGACTTCTTGCGTGTGGCCTTTTAATACCATGTGGTTGCATTCGAATGCACAATAATGCCAGCTTATTATGTAGGTTCTACAAAATGTCCAAGCATGAATTATCAAGTTCTCTTCACTTGTAAGTACAGGGCTGTGTCGGGGTTCTGCATTCCAAGTAGGCACCATATTAGACCCCACTTATATTGTGGCTGAATGGACTTTTCGAGGGTCAAGCTTATATGCTTCGTATGACACTTAATTTGCTGCCCATCGTGTTGTACACAGGCTATGACTCCAATTATGGCTGCTTTCACTACTGCTATGATGGAGCAGTGGGAGAGTCAAGTGGAAAAAGGGGATGAGATTGATGCATTTGATGAATTCTGAAACCTAACTGTAGATATCATTCCCCACACTGCATTTGGAAGCAGCTTTGCAGAAGGCAAGCAAGTGTTTGAGCTACAACATGAACAATAGATTATTGTCGATAAAATAGCACACACCATCTACATCCCTGGTTCAAGGTAAGAGACCCTGTGCCAATTTTTGTAAAAGTAAATGGCAAGCTAATGAGAATGTAGAGTTGGTTGGAGTGCATAGTCTAAGTGTTTAGGGCAGTACACCATGTGATTTTACCTGATATCAGTAGTTGAAGCATATATATGCCCATTTGAGCATATTTATACCAACAGCGGTCCATCTGTGGTAGATATAGCCCCATCTCATTCAATGTCCCTTGTCTCTTACAGGCGGCAACATCAATTGGATATCCACATAGTCCTTGGCAGCTTCTTGATCTCCTTTGCTGGTAGATTGAATAGCCTCTTCTCTGGCAAACACATTTGGGGATGAGCCCTTGAGCTTTTTTGATGCAAGGGACTGCCGTGGATTTGGATGTAGCAGAGAACCTCATACTTGTGTGTTGCAGAAATGCAGAGAGAGGAAGACCTTAGCTCACGCAAGATCCCTTGTCTCTTACATGCAGCAGCATTAGTTGGACACCCACATAGCTCTTGGCAACTTCCTAATCTCCATATTGGGAGATTGTGGCAGCTGGTGTGATGCACAACATATCTTTGACAAATTGGCATATTGAAATGAATGCGCTTTGACCTCCTTTATATGGGGCTACATCAAGTGTGGAGATGTTGAGCATGCCTTTCACCCTTACTAGGACATGCAAGGTGCTCATATCCAACTTAGTAGCCATACATTTGTTGCCATTCTCCAAGCTTGTACCAGGCTCAAAGATGTTCGGGGAGGCATAGACATACATACTGAAGTCATCAAGAGGCATCTAGAAAGATATCTTTTTATTGCAAGAACCATGGTTGATATGTAGCGCCAATGCTGTTTATAGGACCAACTAGTACATTTTACCTCAACCAACTCATGAAAATTTACTTATCTTTTTACAGGGAACCTCTAGTACACTGGTGGACCTTAAATGGTCCAATGCTTTCTAATAGTTTCCCTTCTTGTTGAATAAGTTTGATCATGTGTATATTCTTTGAAGATTGTTAAAGTGAGCCAAAATGTCATTGCTCAGTGATAATCATTAGATTCACTCTTGTCATATTGAATATTAGGACCTTCAATAGCAGACTTGCTAATGACCAGCACAACTGCATCATTCTTTGCAGCTGGCTCTAGCAGTTCATCTTCATCAACATCATCTTCCTCTTGTTCCACAACTTTGGCAATGTCTGGTCTTCTAATTACATGCTTTTACTTTGACCAAGCAGCTGGCTACTTAATGCATAATTGGCAATAGTGAATGACCAAACCAATTGCCATATCCCTTATTTGACAAGTCTTTTGCAAAATGAAGATGGCGATGGCTTGGCATTTGAAGGAAAATAAGATCGGGCACCTCTTCAAGGCAGGTGGCTCGCTAAGTATGGCAAGAATTTTGTGTGGCCTGCTCATAAATGAGAGAAGTTGTGGGCATCATATTTTTTATCTTTCTTAAGTGAGGAGCTAAATCACAATAATTTAATATGTTGCACCTAAAATGACTTCACCAATGAATGATGTCTGTATTCTCACTTTGGAAATTCAGTAATGCATGGGTAGGATCCATGGTTCTCTCATATATATATTAGCAAGGAACAGGGAATATGTATATATAACAATGTATGACAAATTGAGGCCTCTTGAATGTCAACCTCAAGTCATTGCAAAGATCAATGGATATTGGCGAGGAGCAGATTATGGAAGTGATGCGTGGGGACTCCTCTCTCAGAATATCAAGGCTCTATGCATCGATCAGCAAATACATGACTACAATTGCACTTTTTGGCACCATTAGTATTATGTCCCTAGGTAGTGGTCATTCACCCTTTGCAGTACTATCTGTTGTGTCATTCTTGGAGTAATATTTTTTGAATTTGAAAGGAAGCTTTTGGAGTTATTAGCTAAATTTGAAATGTACAGTGCAAAAATGGAATAGACTTGTGACTTTTCACTACGCTAAATTTACTTTTGAGTATATCAAAGTCTTAGTATAAGAAGTTTGAGGCAATCCTTTTAATACATGTAATGTATTTCTTAATGTACATTTAATTTATTATGTGTGTGTGTGTTTAGAGAGAATTTATGTATCCTCTGGCTGAAAGTTAAGTAGATGTTGACTATCAGACTTGCTTTTAAGGTCCATGGTCTAGGAGCAGATATCGATATACTTTGTATTGGTCCTCGACATGCCTCTAGAGGTAACAACAAATATGTATGCTGTTACAAGTGGTAGTCTAACAAAAGACTTAATAATCTTACTGGCCTATTTTGTCTTCTAGCAAGAAGATTTCTTTGTTACGCTACATGACATGCTCATGGATATTCCAAAAGTAATAGAGCTTCACCATGTCCCAAATGCACATGTCCCTGTGCTGAAGTTTAAGTTTAATGGAATATTAGTTGACCTCTTATACGCAAGGCTGGTCCTATGGATGATACTTGAGGTATTCTTTGGTTTAGACAATGCTAGATGGGGCAATTAAGATTGTATTAATTTTTTTGGCAGTCATAGAGTTAGAAGGGTTGAGTAGCAATTCAAGGTGCAGTCTCATTGATGACATTGAGTTTCCCTCTACTTCTACAAGATTTGGACATATACCAGGAGTCTATACTTGCTTCGTAGTACACAAAGTTGGCAATAGAGATGTTCAAGCCCCACAACAATGACATTTCATCTCGCATTGCAATGGCCAAGCTGCTCTATAACCTCACAGCAACACACCTTGATGAGGTTGCAACATGTCTAGGTAGTAGAAATGTTGATTTAGGTATAATTACATTATTAGATCACCCAGTGGAGACAACCAGTGCACATGGACACTCTTGTGAACCAAAGCTTGATAGTCTACATGCCAAATACTCCTCTCTCTTGGTAGAAAGTAGAAGAATGACTGAGTGTTGCTCATTGTTAAGGGGGCTCATGCTTGAAGCATCTAGCTCTGGAGGCACTGAAGCCTTGCAAGAAAATACCTTTCAAGCAAGTATACCTAGATCATAAGAGATTGGGATATACTAAGGAGTACTAGTAACAATATATCAATGGACTATTTGCATTTTGTACTCCCCTTGCTTATATATCATTTTATGTTGCATTTGTTGGGAATTTGAAGCAAATTTCCTAACTAGGACTATTAATAGAGATTAACCTCCTTCCTGCACAGGTTATGGTAGACTTTGAATGGAAGTCCTATTGTAGGATTTTCATTTAAACAAGCTTTGGCCTATTGCATTTTCTTGCAGCCTTTCCACATTCAAATGAGCCTTGAAGGACATGCTCACAAATAAGGGGAGGAATGTATATCAATAGATGTTGAATAGGTATGTGCCCATATTTATTTGTATCAAACATGTCTCTTGAGCCAATTGTTGGTTTTCTTTGTCTTGCTTCAGACTTTCTTATTCTTATGGACATCTTTAGCTTGATAGATGAAAACTAGATAAGGTCCTATTAGTTGCAACAAAAATAGTTTGTGTGTGCAATGCATTTAGTAATGACTGGTTACTAGTGCATGAGGCATTGCACTTTGTATCACCTATTATTTGCATGATCTAAGTGATTAGTGTATGCATAAACAATTTAAATTCTATGCTTCACGTGAGATGCCTACAATTATCGTTGAAGCCCACCTTTGAATCATGATGGTGCTGATGCAAAGTCAAAGCATGCAAGCATGCTATTGAGAAAGTTTTGCTTCCATGGACTTGGTTTGCAAATTGCCTTGCATCCACTTTGGATATTAGTGTTGAATTTAAAACTAGTTGTAGCATGTAGAAGTAGTTTAGAAGTCTAGGAAAACACATTCCTACATGAGTAGAACTGAATAGATACAAGTCAGAGTGTACATAAACTTGTGGGGCCTACGTTTCTTAAGAGTTGATGGTTGCAATTAGATATTTGATGTTGTCATGGAGAAGATGTACAATGCATATTAGTATGACTAAAACTCTAAATTGGTCCTAGCTTTTAATAATTAGAAATTAGAATTGGAGATTACATGTTTATTATGATTAGGTTTCATATTCATCTCAAGGCATGCGGATCTTTTCAATTGCTAGAAGTTTGTCTAAGAGGTCTCCTCCATCTCAAATTCTATCAATCACAGTTATGTATATAATCTATTTTAGATAGTGATATTGGACCTCTCGGTTAGTACTAATAGTCAAATTTTTATGCTTTTTATTGATCTCACTAGAATAAATACATAATTTAGTACTTACTTTGGTGGTGCACAATTTTAATAGTCTTTGGCTACATGTAGGTGTCTCATGTTGCTAGAGATGAACCTTCTAATGTATGTTATATCATTCTTTAAATGGTGATATTGGTCTTGCTTGTTAGCACTAATAGTAAAATTTTTATGCTCTTTCTTTGAGCTCACTAGAATCAATACATCATTTAGTACTTGCTTGCAAGTCTACAATTTTAAAAGGTTCTGGTTACAAGTAGGTGTCTCATGTTGCTAGTGGTAAATGCTATGACGTCTGTCAATGTTTAAAGATTTAGTATGATTGCAACATCCCAGAATTGTAGGCCTTATTGGTGTTCACTAGGTTTATATCCGAGTATTGTTATGCTTATCATGCTTCGAGTGGTGACAAATTATCTAGTAGTTATAAATAGATTGCTCTCTTGATCCATGGCATTCCTTATCAATTCCCTAGTTAAAATATCCATAAGTAGGGAAAGTAAATAATAGGAGAAATTGAACATTCCCTAGACTTTAGAGAAACTGGAGAATTGCATAGGAAATTTTCATAGGCAGGAAAATTTCCCTATGTAGGAAATTTCCTATGTGATTCCCTAATTTCTCTAACTAGGGAAATTCCTAGGTAGGAAAATTTTCCTATATAGGAAATTTGCTGTGCAATTCCCTAGTTTCTCTAACTAGGAAATGTTCCATTTCCCCTATTATTTACTTTCCCTACTAATTTTTATTTTTAACTAGGGAATTGATAGGGAATGCCTTTTTTTTCCTATATAAGAAATGATTAAAAGTTCCTTGTGTGTGTGTGTGTGTGTGTGTGTGTGTGTGTGTGTGTGTGTGTGTGTGTGTGTGTGTGTGTGTGTGTGTGTTCCACCAAGGAGCTTTGCTATCAATCTTTTGCAATCTATAAATGACCTTTGCTATGACGTTGTGTGAGGTGGGAGTAGTCTTGCACAAGGTGGGAGAGGTACTATACGAGGCCAAAATTAGCCATGGTGGGAAGAGTGCTATAAAAGGTGATCACTTAGTAGTGCTGGGCATTTTTGATTCATGGTGATGTGTTGATACAATCTCAAATCACATGGCGATGTGCTTCATGGCATTATGCTTCATGGTGACATGTTGACATAGTCTCAAATCACATGGTGATGAGCTTCATGGCATTGGAGTGAGCATCTCAAATCACATGGTGATGTGCTTCATGGCGATCTATTGAAGTAGCAGAGTAGTGTTGGATTGAGCATCTCGCATGGATATTCTAAGAGTCATCTTGATTCTTGAGCTACAATCAACAACACATCTCTCTTAGGCTCTCTCTTAGGCAGCATAGATCATGATTCATTGGGCAAGGCTCTCATACCAACAATCCCAAGTATCTTGATCAAATGTATATTTTCATGCATGCATAATTTGATGTGTGTATAGTAAATACCAAAGCTTCATCCATTTCTCACTTCAAGCTATGAGCGAGATATTTGATGTTTGGACTATGCTTGCTATCTATGTTTCAAATTTGATAGAGTTGGCACCATAAGTTATACAAAGGCTTGATACAATCATATGTGTTATACCAAGTTAGTTGTAATACCTTTTAATATTTAAAGTTTGTTGTAAATACCTAAAAGTAGCTTTCTTTAAGCTTGATATCACTTGATATCCATGTTCCAAGTTTCCCTTGGCACAAAGAAATATAAAGTAGTACAGAATATGCTTGTATTGATGGCAATATGAATGTCCCAAGTCTTACAAACTTAGTTCCAAGGGATATCAAGATTGATGTAATCATATGCAATGCCGAATTAGTTATAATTACTAAAAATATCTAGAACTCATAAAATTATTTAAGTTGATCTATTTTGATCTTAGTATTTATGTTTCAAGTTTAACTTATAATAAGACAAGACTATGTTTTAATATAAATACCTAATGCTTGAACTAAGATTGGTATATGAATATCCTAAGTCCTATAAACTTGGTGCCAAGAGAATAAGAATAAATGCTAGAGATTATAAGATTTAGTACTGATCATATTGTGTGTACTAACAACTAGAATATAATATATGATTTAGAGACAAATGTGCACACCTATGCTAAGATTGATATCCATGTCTTAAGGTTAAGATTTTATTGTCATATTATGAGGGGGGATTTGGTTTTGCAAAGAAGTTAAATTTCCATCAAGAAACTAAACTTAAGTAAAACTTTTACTTTAATATTTGTATAGTTTCTATTATCTAGGGTTATATTTATATTAGTGATTTTAGTATTTTGTAGTTACTTTTGTGAGTCAGGTATTTATAACTTCATGTGGCATATTAAAAATGTAAGGGTTATTAGATTTGAAATGGAAAAATGTCAATACTTTTTGAATAACTGAAAGGTAAAAAGGTTGAATCATCCTTTGCATGAGGAGAGATTCAAAAGATAGCATCCGATCACGAACTTTCAATCAGAACCTAGCAAGAGCTTTTTAAAGATAAACAGAAATGGTACATTATGTATCAAAGTACATTCAAGGTTGGTACATCTTTATGTCTCTAGGAAGCGAGTTTGAGGATGGCTTGTTAAAAGACAGCTTGTAAAGATGGAAACTTTTAATAATGTAGTGGAGAGTGTTAAAATCACATTAGCACAAGTTACATAGTCTATTTCACAAGAAATAAGAGAAAGGTTTCCAAGAGATGAACTATTGGAGGCAATGTCAATAGTTTATCCGCAATTTTGGAACCATTAGCAAGACAAGCATGTGCTTCATCAAGTAGATTTCAAGAAAAGAGTTCATGTTCTTAAATATCCCTTTGGAAAAATGTTACAATTGCAAGGCTTTGATACAACCTTCTCGTTTCGATAATAGATGGAGATGCACTTTTGCAACAATCACAATGCTTTGAAGAGACCATGTGGCATCAATTTATAGAACTTTTAGAACCTACAAAATCAGGTGCAATTACTCGATTATGGAACACGTTGAGCGTGAGTCAAGTTCTCCAAGATCGTATGCTTGAATATTTTTGACTTTTTGACTTGGCTCAAAAAATGATTTTAGGATCCGTGGAGGATGGAAAAATGTTTAGTATTATGGCGCTTTTAAGAAACAAGGTGTACAACAAGTTAAGTACAAACATGGATACTTACATGAGATTGTATGTTTCCCATCAGTTTTCAATAAAGAACTTTCCCTATGGCTGAGCTTTGGCATATTGGATATCAGTCTCAATACTTGACAAAATCAATTGGATATCGACATAAGGTTGACATGAGTACCATCATCATCAACAACAAAACTACATGAAAATGATGAAGTTCCTAGTACTGATGGATGGCAAGCCTAAGATAATAAAGTTTCTCTTTGTGTAATCAACTTGAATGGTGAAGCTTTTGTATAGACAATCCAAGTGAATGTTGCAATGTGGCTCATCATACATTATTCATAGGTATTTTCTCACAAGAAAGTTGAGCTTTAATCAATGTGTATTGACTTGATTTACCTTTCTTTAGTTGTACTATTTTCTTTGCAATAACACGGTCATTGGTTAAATTAATGTTATTATTAAGAAAAATTTACCATCTTGAGTTAAAAAATAACACTTTAAACCTTTTATTACTTTATGAATTTCATAAAAAATATTCGGCAACCGATTATAGGATATCTTTGGTTTAGAGAACAAATCGCCACACTTTTGAAAGTCTAAAATACAAGATTCGCCACATATTCTATAACATGAAAGTATACATTGGCTCTTAAAATCATCTATGCTTATGATGGCATGGTTCACAAGTTGCTTTACTAGTTTGGTTCCCAATCACCCAATGGAATGCAATCCTCTTGTTGTACTCCTTGCTTTGGAAAATGAGTTCTCATTCATAGACAATCATTCACAAACAATCGTTGTAGAGGGGTATTTGAGGATTACTTATTTGAAAAGAAGAAATCTTTTTGGGGTATGTATTTCACAAGTCAATATTCAAAAGTATAAATATCAGGTATTATAACTATAGAGAAGGCAAGCAATACATTTCAAGTATGCAGATCATGTTTGCCATGCACTACTTGCACCAGTGTAGTAGCTGAAGGAAGAACACCACTGAGATAAAACCAATACGATTACTTAAGAATACTTTCTTTACACTTGTTTCCTAGTAAAGTTGTTGGACTTTCTCAATGTTGCCAAGAATAAGTGATGTAGTGGTTTTGAATTTTCACTTTAGGGCAATGTCCATGTACACACTTTAAGCTTGCTACTCCACTCGAGAAATATAGGTCTATAGATGAAGTTTTGGTCCACGGTGCAACTCTAAATTGAATATTGTGATGGCCTTCCTACACTGTTGCTTCTTAGGTAGCACATCGTGTGGCACCCTAAATCAATCAAATTACCTTATGGGAGAGAGAAACATATTTTCCATGGATTGACATAATCCAATGTGATGCCATGTAATGCCATATACAAAATCATGTGCAAAGAGTAACACATTGTTGCAAAGAAATATAGAGTTAGAGGAAAGCATATTAAAGGAACTCTGATGTGTCCACCTAAAATCTCTTGCAAACATTATTGAAGAATACAATAATGTGAAAAGTCACATGAGTATATATTGCATAATAGATGCTTGCCTTTAGAGATAGAAAAACCCAGTAAATGTTGCAAACAAATGGCGTGCATGCAGACAATCATGATCAATATGAATGACAATGAAAGTCCTACATATCAAAGTCATCTTTCTCGATGTTGGCATACTCCATCAAGCTATTTGTAATGAATTCTCCCTCTCTGCATTGGCTCTCCATGAATATCTCATAATCCCAATCAAAGTGGTGCAAATGGGGATTGCCAACCAGTGGATCATTCAACTCCACTTGCTCATGGGCCTCCACCTCCTCCTCTGCATGGTCTATGAGTATGTTGTGCAAGATGCAACATGCATTAACAATTTTGGGCAAGGAACACAAGTCAAGGATTTGAATGGTCTTGCCAAGGTAAATCCATGATTGCTTCAACCTGTCAAAAGCATACTCAACAATGACCCTTGTTTAAGAGATTGCATGTAGTTTTAGTTGCACTTGAAATTATCGGTGAGCTCTCACATTGGAATGGAGTAATTAACCATGGAAGAAGTGAATAGCCTCCATGCCCAATGATGTATTTCATGATTCGTAGGTCACCAAATTCAAATGGAGCACCCACTAGTCTTCTTTGGCCGTGGCAAAGCTTGAAGAAAGTAAGGTTAGAGAGGACCCTTGTGTCATGAGCACAACTAGGCGAGCCTATGTTGACATTAAGAAAATGCATTCGTGCATCCACAATTCCTAGACAATCATGCCATAGTATCCATACCAATTGTACTAGTCAGTAGTATTTTTAAGGGGAGGTAGATCCAATTTGAGGTGGGTCGCATCAATTGCACCACAACAATTTGAAAAAGAATGGAGTGCTCGAAACCCCTCCTTTACCTTCGTAATCTTGCTCTCTGTTTGAGGCCATTGCAACAAATGCCTTCCATTTTTGCCTATGGAAAATGCAAAGTCCGCAACAATTTTAACAACAATTGAGCAGCCATATCCAAAGTGTTCGGAGACATTAATGCATCACATGCTAGATAACAAGCAAAGGATAATGATGTGGTTCCACCAATTAATTAAAGATCTAAATTTGACATACCATGACACCGACGATTGTAAGAATCAATGACATTTTGCAGTGCTCGTCGTAGCTAACCATGAAAGGAATTGCAGCAACAATAGTAGTTGCATCAATAGCAAATCCTGTAGCACATACAATTGGAAACTAATGTGTAGTGTGAGAATACTACAAGGAAAGATATGGAAGCTATGGTTCATGAAAATGACTTGTTTGATGGTAGGAATGTATTAGGTTACTTAAAATTTGTATGAGGCATAGATGGACTTCCTTGGAGTCCCAATGCACTTTTTGTTCATCTTGTGATTTCTCCATTGAAAATGTGCATTAATGTACTCTATAGACACGATGGTACATAGGATGTATTCAAGAAAGCATTGAAGGAGGAGTACTTCTTGAAGGACCTAGGGTTGGATACTCAAAAGCCACTCAAGGAGTGGGTGCATAAGCCTAATAAAGGGCTGGTTGCATTAGAGTTTCTTTAGACTTGCAAAGAGAAGTTCGGTCATTTGGATGTTGTAGAACATACAACTTTATAGTTAGAAAAAGTAGAATTTATTTGGCAGGTTCTTCATCCAACATTGCAGAGAGAATTGGCAGACCTACTAGAATGATAGAACTAAGCCAATAGGGCTTAAATGGAATTGGCAGGATGATGTGATGGATGCAATCTCTATGTCGATCCAATGCACTTCCTCTGGGGTAGCCCTTTTTAAGTGTCTACATATATTTATGATCCAATACAATTTGTAGGAAAAACCTTATTTTGCTAATATATATCCCACAATGTATAGTGAGACTCATAAGATATGTGATTTGGAGGTTGTTGCTCAAGAGGAGGGCAAGGTTAGGCATTGAGCCGATGAGCAAGTGGATATGCATGAGGGAGAGTAGATGCAAGGAGTGAAGAGCCACTTTTCTTATCACTAAGAGTTGAAAAAAAAGGAGCACAATGATGTCTCAAGTGATGAAAATGGTGGTACAACTTGAGTCCTAGTTCCATATATCAGTTGGTTACTTGTTCATACTTTTACTTATGTGCTTGGTTTGTCATGTATCATACTTTCATATGTACGTACATGTTTTAGTGTTATGAGATTACATTACTTGGTCTCATATTATGTTACTATTATCATACTACATTACTTCATCTCATATTTTTCTTTATTGGTTCGATCTCATAAATTGTTGTTGGAAAAATATAAAAGTGTAACTAACTAATATTGTGAAAATCCCCACAGGACCAGCCTTGTCAAGAAATTGAGAAACCAAGGAATATAGTTGTTTTATTTTTGAAAAGGCCTAGTAGCATCACTTATAGGAATGGTAAAAGAAACATTTAGAGGATGATACCATGAGGCCTCTTATAGGCAACACTTGTCATCACATAAGAGATGTTGTGACAATGGCTATTTCTTAAGCCATGAATGAGATTGACACATATAACAATGGTGTTTTTGTCTTTTATGCAATAAAATCAGCGTTGCTAGCATCCCCTTCTCTTTTAGTGAGATGTCTAACTATCAAACTCACAAAAATCATATTTTGTAGAGTTATTCCATTGTCAAAATTAGTAGCATACTTTTATTGATTCAAAGCAGCATGCCCATTTTTTAATGAGAAACCAAGGTTTGACTTAGAAAAAATTTTGAAAGCAATATTCAACATAAAGTTCCACAAAAGCTTAGGAGGTTAGACTGAGAGATTTATACTTGTCTTCTCAAATGATTGGTGTCTTCCAAGAGGTATATAGTTGCCAAAACGTTCAATTGTTCCTTATGAAAAGTAGATTTGAAATGCAAAGAAGTGAGTGTTTGTGAAATTCCAGTTTGAAATAGATTAGACAAGATAAAGAAAAAGCTCAATGATTCAAAGCACTATGTATTGATAGAACCTGAGAAGATAAATACAATCCTTGTATGGGACTACTCGGAAGTAGTGAACACATGTGATATGGAGAGCTTACATATAGTGAATCCCTTGAGAAAGAAAAAGGCAATGCTGACAAGATACTCTCCCATCTTGTTAGACTATGATTTAGGCTTTTGCTACATCCCCCATAGAGAACCTTGTTTAAGTTGCACACATATATGTGATGCTCTAAGTTCTCATAACCTACTAGCTACTCCATTAATGTGGGTCATGAAAGAAAGTACTTCAAAGCTCAATGATCACTTTTTACTCGCTGCCATTTCTTAATAGCATGGAGCATTGCTAATATTTCTTGTTCATAAACATGAAGGCTCCCTTCCTTCTCATGAAGTTTTCTACTCTCATATGCAATCACTCCATGGTTTTGTACCGAAACATGCCCGATTCTATGACCACTTTCATATGCACAAATTGTGAACTCTTTAGTGAAATCTGATGAGAAAACCAATATAGGTTCTCAAACAAGTAGTGTTTTCAGCTTATTAAGACTCTTCTCTACTATAACATCTCAAAAGAATGTCGCTTTCTTTAGCCAATTAGTAAGGGGTGCTACCACATACACATAATTCTTGATGAATCAAGAGTAGAAAGATAAAAGCCCAAGAAATCCCCTAAAGGCCTAGGTAATCCATCTCTTTGGCCATGAAGGTACCATTAGACTCCTTTGCAAACAACTTGCTATAATTTGTTGCAAAGGAATCATGGCAAGTTATTTGCAAAGGAGTCTAAGTGTACCTTCATGGAAAAAGAGGTGAAGTACCTAGGGCATGTTGTAAGTGAGAGAGCTATTATAATGGATTGCATCTAAAGAAGGTTCAATGGGTGAAAGATTGGCCTACTCCAACCAACACAACTTGAGTGGATTCCTTGGTCTCTCATCTTTCTACCATAGGTTCATCAAGAATTATGTGCATTTGGTAGCACCCCTTACTAATGAGTTTAAGAAAGAGACCTTTTGGGATGTTATAGTGGAGAAGAGCTTTAATAAGTTGAAAAAACTACTTATTTCAGCACCTATATTGATCTACTTGGATTTCACTAAAGAGTTTACAATTTGTGTAGATACAAGTGATTGTGCAATTGGGATTTTTTTGATACAAGACCATGGAGTAGAAAATTGATGAGAAAGAAAGGAGGATTCATGTTTATGAACAAGAAATGCTAGCAATGCTTCATGTCATCAAGAAATGGCACCATTACCTTTATGGCACTTCAAGGTTAAAAGTGATCATAGAATTTTGAAGCACGTCTTCCTTTTGCAGTCCATACTCTCTCCAAAGCAATGAAGATGGATAGCCACACTTGAAAGCTATGATTTTGAGATTTTCTACATATGGCAAGTAGAGATAATGTTGTGATGATGTGGTTTCACATATGCGGGCTTGTTGCGTATCAACTATTATCATTATTTATATGAATTGGATTAATGCCATCCAAAAAGAGTACTTGTTGGACCAATATACTGCATTGGTTATGCAAAAACTATAGCAAGGTGATGATGGTAAATATTCTAATTATAAGTGGCACAATGGTCTCTTGTGCTGCAAAGGTTGGGTCTACTTGACTCCTTTATCCAATTCCAAGCTAAAAATACTCCAAGAGATGCATTTCTATCCAACGCAAGGTCATTTGGGCCCTTTCAAGACTTTTGACAACTTTTGTGAGAGCTTTTATTAGTAAGGGCATTTGGATCTTTTCAAGACTTTTGACAAGGTTCATAAGAGCTTTTATTGGAAAGGGCTATGGAAAGATAAGAAAGGTTTATTTCCTAATGCCTACCTTGTGAACAAAATAAAGATTATTCTCTTTTAACCAATGGATTACTACAGCCATTGCCTATATTCCCTATGGCAAATGGATGGACATATGAATGGATGGGTCTTCTAACTACCAAGAATAGCTAGAATAAAATCTTAATTATTGTTGACCAACTTAGTAAATCGACTCATTTTTTTCCTACTAAGGCCCAATATTTAGCCAAACAAGTGGCAAATGAGTTTATGGAAGGAGTTTTTAAATTGCATGGAATACGTATGAAGATTGTCTTTTATTGGGAGCATGAGGTGCATTGGAATGGAAGCATTGGATCTTTTATGAGATGCAAGGATGAAACAAGAGCTTGGAGAGGGCTTATCTTGGTAGTCTAGTGACTCACTCGCTACTACTTACCCTTTTTACAATGGCTTACTATCCATTTGAGATTAAACCAAGGCATACAAGATCAAGGAAGAGTTAATGTCAGCAAAAGCAATTGATTTAGAGTTAATCATGATACATTGGAAGATAAATGGGTCATTGTAACGTTCCACTCCGTAGGGGAACCACCACCCCTTAATAATTAACATTAGTAGAAACGTTTTTAACCTTTCTCCTGCCCCCTCATCACCGACAGGTGGCCGGGGGAAAAGTAGAAAGGCGGAGACAACGGCGCCAACGCTGACCCCCCCTTTTTTCCTGCCCACAAAGAGAGAGAGAGAGAGAGAGAGAGAGAGAGAGAGAGAGAGAGAGAGAGAGAGAGAGAGAGAGAGAGAGAGAGGGGGGGGGGAGGGAGAGCGTGAGATTGAGAGAGAAAGAGAGAGATAGGAAGAGAGAGGGAGAGAAAGGGAGAGGTGAGAAGAGAGAAGAAGAAGAAGAAAGAGAGGTGAGAAGAAGAAGAAGAAGAAGAGAGAGAGAGAGAGAAAGAGGGAGAGAGAGGGTGAGAGAGAGGAAAGAAGAAGAAGAAGAAGAAGAAGAAGAAGAAGAAGAAGTGGGAGAGAGAGAGAGAGAGAGAGAGGATTTTTGAAAGGGTCTCCTTCTCTTCCCCTAAGAGGGTGGCCACACGCATCTTTTTTTCCCCCGTTCCCATGAAACCATACCCCTTGTTCCGCTTGGATTATCTACAGTGTATTTCGCTCCCCAATTGGCCCTTCTTAATTGAGTACAAGGTGTGGAAGTCTAGTGCGCTTCACGTCTAAGGGAGAGTAAGATCAGGAATATCCCCCAAGCAGAAGATGCCATGCATGGATGGCAACCCCACAATGAGCAATGAAGCCGCGGGCAAGGGCATCACTGCCACTCCAACTACGATACTGGTCATAAGTAATGAATTTTCAAATTAATAAGGAGCTTGTTTTGATTCCCACATGAAGTACATTAGATGCCGCACGATAATAGGTCATGGAAAGGGATAGGTTTCATCTCATACATTCGAAAGATAGAGTTGCAAAGTGCGGGTATCAAGATCAGTTAATTGTATCTAGATGCTATGTGACAAACTCGCACATAGCATAATAGCATTCCAAAGTATTATCGACTCTCCTTTTCGTGAAAATAATAGATGGGTATTTCCCTACACTGAAAGTATGTTGTAGCCTGCACGCTCGACGGATTTCATGATAAGTAATCTAGCCTAAGGGAAATTCAATCTCGAATTTGTTAGTTCATTGGGATCTTGATGATGTATGTAGTTAATACAAACAACAACCCCGGGCTTCAAGGGCAAGTGGAGAACTCAAGGGTTTAGGAAAACCCGAGGAAAAGGAAAGACCGATGCTTTTGTACTTGTTGAGAAGAAGGTTAGTTTATCGAATAATGTAAGTGACTTATAGAACTCACGTTGGTAGGTGAATTGGATAGTCGGCCTCTAACAATCCCCAAGACAATACCACATGATAAAGAGTCCCTCAACAAAACCCACGAAACAACACTACTGAACACATGATCCAAAATTCCTGATCACTTACTCCTCACTGAGACTTCAACTCAACACTTAAGTAGTTCAAACCTTCAAGCTCAGATTTTACCACTTTTAGAGAAGATATGATGCTGAAATAACCATGGCATAAACTCTGACAACATGAGCTTTCAAATTCACACAACTCCTTTTTTAAAGGGATGGCAACCCCATGAAGCAAACTGCTCCACAAAGCATGGTTGCATCAATGAGTGTAAAACCAGTTGTAGATCCTTTCTATTCTTCTTTTCTCAAGGCACACATAAATACAAACCAAATATAGGTACTCAAAGATTTATATGGCAAACTTTCATGCTAACTCAACTACTATAAGCATTTCACTGCTATGGACATTCCACTACTGTATCAAAACAAAGTTTACACTGATATAGCAATGGATAATCATGATGACTTTCATGAGAAACCAAGTTGGTGATGTAGATGCTGCTGAATTCACCTGTTTCCTCATAGAGCACAGAAATTGCCTCATGGAGCATTACACGGAACAATTCATAACTTTCTAACCAAACCTCGGATTGCCAAGCTTCAAAAAGGAAAGTTGTAGCTCTCTTTCCAATCTATAATTCTCTAGAGCAACTCAGAGCCAAATTATTTGATTTGCTGCCCATAAATAGCTTTGTATAGTCTGCAGTCCTAAATTCCTGTATGCTCTATACAACAAACACAACCTATATGTTCCAAAGGCACAATCTTACATTGATGAAGAGTCGCGGGAGCTTCGAACTTTACAAACTATGATCAATTTTTTCTTGGCTACAAATCCTTTTAGATTTCCACTAACTCAACCGTGTGCATTCAACACTTGCTCATAATACATATTACGTACCTCATATGGAGTTTCACATGTAGAGGCCCTTTACTTCTATTCTTCTCTGCTAAGATGGGAAGCCTCATGCAACAACTAACAAACATCACTCTCATCATGAAGAAGAACATCCCTCTGCTGTCTTTCACTCATATCCATACACCAGAACTGATCTGCAAACTCTCTGCCCCACAAAGCAGTAGAAGAAAATAAGACAAAAGGAAGACTCTTATTACTATCATTTGAAAACTAAGAACTCGCATCAACCCATTTACTTCAGCAGCCCTGCCATCATGCTCCACGGCTCCAATTACTTTAGCTTCGTGGTCTCTTTCTTCTGACAATTTGTTCCTCTTCTTCTAAGCTTCAGATTTCTCCCTTCTTCAGCCTGCAAGATTCTTCTTCTCCTTCTCTCTCTCTCTCTCTCTCTCTCTCTCTCTCTCTCTCTCTCTCTCTCTCTCTCTCTCTCTCTCTCTCTCTCTCTCTCTCTCTCTCTCTCTCTCTCTCTCTCTCTCTCTCTCTCTCTCTCTCTCTCTCTCTCTCTCTCTCTCTCTCTCTCTCTCTCTCTCTCTCTCTCTCTCTCTCTCTCTCTCTCTCTCTCTCTCTCTCTCTCTCTCTCTCTCTCTCTCTCTCTCTCTCTCTCTCTCTCTCTCTTGCTTGTGTTGTGTTGAAAACTTCTCTTTTCTTTTTAAAAAAAACTACTCATGTTTTTACTTTTTTCCTTAATTTTTAAAGTTGCCCCTTGCTTCCCCTTAATTACTCGATGGCAAACATGCCCCTTGCCACGTAAAATTCCACTCGGGGACTCAAAATCGAAAAGGAGAACACATTTTCTTCTCTTCCTGCATGAAGCGCATGTCTCAAAATTGAAATATCACAACCACATGTCGAACATGCATGGTACCACTTAGGGATTTCCATTTATCAACCTGACTCCCACTACGAGTAAGTGTTAGAAAGACAAAAAAATGATATTTGCATGTGTTACCCTACTTGACTTCACGTAGCATCATATCCCCGGTCGCTCATTTTCACTCACCATGATTAGCCACCCCCTCGTTTGGAACACAAAGGGTGAACAAACCTTTATTAAAAGCTTCAAAAACATCTGACAAAGACAAACACCTTTTTTTGAAAATCTGCTTCATAGAGCACACCACTAAACAGCTCATAACTTTCTAACTAGACCTCAGATCTCCAAGCTTTAAAAAGGAAAGTTGTAGCTCTTTTTCCAATATATAATTATTCAAAATAACTCAAAGATAAATTCCTTGATTTGCTGCCTTGAAACATCTCTGCATAGTCTGTAGTCCTAAGTTCTTGCATGCAGTCCACTTTAGACATGGGCCTTCTAGAGACCATAACTTTCGCATTCTTGCTCTGATCAACACCAAACTTGTCAGAGACCTTTAGTAGGTGTCAAAGCAAACTTTGAATATGCTATCCATCATTTACAACCATCTGATCAACACCAAATTTTAGAAAATTGAATCTACCCCAAACAGTAAATTGGAAGCAATCTACTTTATGTATAGTATGTACATTACCTACATCCTCTATATTTACAAGATTCTGCATATATATTTCTTTAGACGGAACCCATTGATTCTATTGTTGTGAATAGTCCTATCTAAATCTTGTAGCAAGTAAGTGCCATTTTCAAACTTCTGCTTGATGAGGTAAGGTCCTTTCCATCTAACTCGAAACTTGGTTTGAAAAGTAGAGTCCAAGCTATTGTCATATCTCATAACCAGCATTCCCTCTACAAGATTCTTCTTCTAGTTCAGTTGTGTATTAAACCATTCCTTTCTCTTCACAATCTGTTTTTCATAACAATTCATTGCTCATTACCTATCAAATTGAAGGGTATGCAAGTTCAACCCTCTGTCAATTCCTGATTCTATTTGATCTATCTGATGCTTTCTTACAAACTCCATCATAGGGAACATAACATTCATAGATAATAAAGCAACTTGACCGTATACTAAGTGAAAAGGGGTGAATCTTGTACTTGTCTTCTGCATTTAAGCCCATAAAGCTTGATGTAGATAATTGTCCCAATCTTTAGGATGATCTTCTACCATCTTAAAGAGAATATTCTGTAACGTTCCATTGAATGCTTCCACTAATCCATTACACTCAGGGTAATAAGGAGTAGCAAATCTGTGTTTCAAGTCTGGTTTCCTTGTTAATTCTCTCAATAGCTTATTTCTGAAGCCAGGACCTTGATCTGTCTCACTATTTTTGGTGGTATTCCAAATCTGCAGCATATGTCCTCCATGAGGAATCGAGTTACATTCTCTTTCTTGCAATTCCTTGTAGCCTTAGCTTTAGGCCATTTGGTCATATAATCAACTATAGTAATGATGTAATACTTTCCTATTTTTGTACCAATAAAATCCAAACCCCACTTCTCAAACGGTCCATATGCAATGATGACTTTAGCAAGTTCTAGAATTAGTACTCTTTTTGCATATGACTGGCAAACATGACAACTTTTACACCAATGCACAACATCAGCACTCAGACTAGGCCAAGTAAGTCATGCTAGCATAATTTTCCTTTTGGTAAGCTCAAAACCAAAATGACCCCACATGCTTCCTCATGATAGGAAGATAAACAAGCATGAATCTCAAAACTATACAGCGTCCTTCTTAGTACAGTATCAATCCCCTTCATGTACAACTGATCATTTATGAGCACATATGCCCTAGCCTTTCTGACAATGGAGTACCTTTTATATTTACCAACCAATGACTTAACTCCCTAGTTTTTAGAAACTCTTCAATTAGGTGAAGGCTCTCCCTGCCCTCATATCTAGGATTATCCACCCCCATTGTTGCAACATACTAGGAAAGGGCATTTTCAGTCAATTCATGAGTTCTACAGTTGTTTTTCCTACCAACATGAAAAATTTCAAATTTCTGTAGCTGCCTCATGAGGCCATCTTAAACAACCAGTCTTTCAAAATATCTTTATTGGCTTTCTAAACATTTTGAACCTATCTGACCACCAACATAGGATCTCCTTTTGCAACTATCTTCCTATATCCGAGCTAAATACATAGTTTTAGGCCAGCATGTAAACTCGCATATTTAACTTCATTGTTACTTTGTATCTCTTTACTCTCTTGGCTTCCAGAAAAGACTTATTGATTTTCAGCATCCATAATAACAAAACCCAATCCTCCCTTTTTTAGCACTCTTCTGTAACTACCATAAAAAAACAAGGTAGCATCTTTATCCTTCATCTCCTCATGAATTTGCGGATGCGAAATCAGCTTCCATCTTATAACGCCTGCACTTTCAACATGTTTTTTATAAGTGAAGATATCAGCTAAGCTAGCTCTTACAGTATTCTCCTTCAAATATGTAAATTCAAATTCTTGCAAAGCCAATAGTCACTTAGTAACTCTTGGATCATTTTCAGTAGATCACAAAACCTGTGGAAGCAACTGGGAACCAATAAGTACTACAAATGGTTTTTGAATCAAGTATGATTTCCATCTTTTAACTGAATATACCAGCCCCCATACCAATTCTTATTCCATCTAAGCTTTTTCAGTCGCTCCAATGGATCTGCTTATATAAAACACCAGCCTCATATAAGGCATCCCTTTTCCCTTATGCATTAAAATGGCTCCCACTGCATTTTTCCCAACACTAATGCTAATGAAGAAAGGTTCATCCCAGTTTGGAGACATAAGAACTGGTAAAGTGCTTAACTTTTCTTTAATCTGCAAGAATGCATCCTCTTCAACTTGCATCCAAACTAAAGGATCCCTTTGAGTTGCTTTCTATAAAGGATATATATATTCAACCAGCATATGGAATGACCTTGATAGATACCTCAACTTTTGAACAAAGCTCATCAGTTCTTTTACAGTTTTTGGAGAATCCATAAGAAGTAAAGCTTTTGCCAATTGTTCCTATAGTTTATTAATCACATCATCCTCAGTTTTTCTATGACCTTGTTGAGTCCCATTCTCGGCTCTTTCAAATGCCCCATGAAGATTCACAGCTTGCTGTCTTTCATTTCCTGCATCATTGTCAACTTGATTAGGCTGTAAAAATGCATGCACAACAATCTCTCTTGATTGATCCGACCTCAATTGTATTTTCCTTTGCTTTTCTTTGGCTATTTTGACTGCATCTTCATATGTATCAGGGTCTTTGATAAAAAATCTTCTCTCTAATTTCAAGTTTGAGCAATGAAACAAACTTGTCATTTTTCAAGAACATCACGGGAGGTTGCTCCATACTCTGTGCAATTTCTATCCACTTTGCTTCAAATCTCGATGAAAATTTAGACAGTTCCTCATTTTCTCCCTGAAATATCTTTTCCAAAGATTTCCATAAACTCTCAGAAGTTTCCTTAGTTGTAAACTTCATAAGGAACTCATTTTTTACTTCATTCCAATTTACCCTTGTCTCTTCATTCAATAAGTTCCACCATAATCTTGCAGAACCTTCAAGTAGCATGCTAATCATTCGAAGCTTATCTGCATTAGTGTCCCTTTGAACTTGGTAAGCCATCCACTCCAATCTCTTGATAAATTGATTAGCATCCTCATTTTCAGTATCAAAGAAGGGTTCATATCCAAAAGTTGCCATGCTTGAGTTTGTGTACAGGTTGGTTTCCAAAGCTTACACTTCCCAACTAATTAGATCAACAAAAAATCTTCAATATGGGAGATCCTCAGCGGGGGCACCAATCTATGGTAGGTGAATTGGGTAGTCGGCCTCTAACAACCCCCAAGACAACACCACAGGATAAAGACCGACGAAGATCTTCCCTTAAAAAACCCTTGAATCAACACTACTGAACACATGATCCAAAATTCCTGATCACTTACTCCTCACTGAGACTTCAACTCAATACTTAAGTAGTTCAAACCTTCAAGCTTAGATTTTACCACTTTTAGAGAAGATCTGATGTTGAAACAACCATGGCATAAACTTTGACAACACAAGCTTTCAGATTCACACAACTCCTTTTATTAAGGGATGCCAACCCCATGTAGCAAACTGCTCCACAAAGCGTGGTTGCATCAATCAATGTAAAACCAGTTGTAGATCCTTTCTATTGTTCTTTTCTCAAAGCACACATAAATACAAACCAAATACATAGGTACTCAAAGCTTTATACGATAAACTTTCATGCCACCTCAGCTGCTATAAGCATTTCACTGTTGTGGACATTCCATTACTGTATCAAAACAGAGTTTACACTGATATAGCAATGGATAATCATGATGACTTTCATGAGAAACCAAGTTGGTGACGTAGATGCCGTTGAATTCACCTGTTTCCTCATAGAGCACAGAAATTGCCTCATGGAGCATTACACAGAGCAGTTCATAACTTTCTAACCAGACCTTGGATTGCCAAGGTTCAAAAAGGAAAGTTGTAGTTCTCTGTCCAATCTATAATTCTCCAAAACAACTCTGAGCCAAATTCTTTGATCTGTTGCCCTGAAACAACTTTGCACAGTCTGCAGTTCTAAATTCTTGTATGCTCTATATAGAAAACACAACTTCTCTATTCCAAAAGCACAATCTTGCATTGATGAAGAGTCACGGGAGCTTCGAACATTAAAAAATCTAATCCATTATTTTCTTGGCTGAAAATCCTTTCATATTTCTACTAACTGGGCCCCATGCATTCAACGCTTGCTTATATTACATATTATGTACCTCATACCCAGTTTCAGATGTAGAGGCCCTTTACTTCTATTCTTCTCTGCTGACGGGAAGCCTCATGCAATAACTAAGAAACATCACTCTCATCATGAAGAAGAACAGCCCTCTACTGCTGTCTTTTCCCCACAAAGTAGTAGAAGAAAACAAGACAAAAGGAAGACTCTTATTACCATCATTTGAAAACTGAGAACTCACATCAGCCCATTGACTTTAGTAGCCCTGCCATCATGCTACACGGCTCCAATTACTTCAGCTTCACGGTCTCTTTCTTCTGACAATTTGTTCCTCTTCTTCTAAGCTTCAGATTTCTCCCTTCTTTAGCCTGCAAGATTCTTCTTCTCCTTCTCTCTCTCTCTCTCTCTCTCTCTCTCTCTCTCTCTCTCTCTCTCTCTCTCTCTCTCTCTCTCTCTCTCTCTCTCTCTCTCTCTCGTGTTGTGTCAAACACTTCTCTTCTCTTTAAAAAAAAAAATTACTCACGTTTTTGCTTTTTCCCTTAATTTTTCAAGTTGCCCCTTGCTTCCCCTTAATTGCTAGATGGCAAACATGCCCCTTGCCACATAAAATTCCAATTGGGGACTCAAAATCGAAAACGAGAACACATTTTCTTTTTTTCTTGCATGAAGCTCATGTCTCAAAATTGAAATATCATAACCATGTGTGGGAGCTTTCACTCAACCGCCAAGACCCACGGACCGCTTATTGTTTCAAGCGTTCCAAGCCGAGCACTAATGGTTACCTCTCACATAACCAATGCACCATCCATATCTACGAGTGTAGTGAGCTTACCTCCGTGCCGTTTGAGTTACCTCCTCTCCCGCGCACTCCGGTAGCTCCACGATCCAAGTGCAAGCTTCAAGCAAGCTCCATCCTCAAGCTCCACGCTCCAAGCTCCATTGCCGCGAGCAAGAGAAGAGAAGAGAAGAGATGAGATGAAGAGAGGAGAAGATGGAGAGCTTCTCCTCCTCGGTCCCTCACCCTCACACACTCACTCCCTCACACTCTCACACTCCCTCTCTCAAGCACAAGCTCAAGCAAGCAAGAACTAGAAGAAGAAGAAGAAGAGGAGAGCTACTTTTGGCCACACACAAGAATGAGCTTCTCATTCACTTTTCAACTTTATATACAAAACCCTAAATCCCTTTTGGGCGGTTATCCCCTTTTCCCCTTTTTACATGGCCGGATGTAGCCTAGGCCCTTTTTCCCATTGTCCTTCTATCTTCCTAGCTTCCTTTCCACCGTCCATCTACATTTACAAATTGCACAGGTGAGAGCCTGGCGCTCCTTGAATTAAACCATGATGCGCTTGCGCTCTTTTACAAAAGTTTTGACTTGTGCTTTTCTTTGTGCGCCTTTCTCCCTTATTTAGGACTCTTTTCCTTGTGCGTCTTTGTCTTTCATTTCTCTTTTCCTTGGCCTTTGTCTTTGTCTTTTGCTTTAGCTTTTCTGGATTTTCCACCTTCGTTCTTTTGAGGGTTAACATTACCCCCCTCCTAGACGAGTGCTAGTCCCATGGCACTCACCGTCGTAGGTAGCAGGCTGTAGCATGCACCGAAGACGTGGGTGACAAGGACGCCTGTGGTTTCCGTGGAGGAGTGTTGGTGGTGGTGTGGCAGAAGGTCCTGGTGGCCTATTGGTGACCAAGATGGCTAGTGGAAGGTTGTTGGAGTTGGTGATAGGGCTATTCTGTGTTGGGGATTGCATTGATGGCCAGCACAAGTGTTGATTTGTTGGGGATTCTGCACATGACGATTCTTTGCGGGCTTGTCGGATTGTAAGGGATAAGCATTCAAAGTTGGGTGTTTCGTTGGAGTCTTCATCACCTGCAATTGGAAAACCTCTCATGTGGTCTCTCCTTAAGGGGTAGTGCTAGTCTTCTTATTGTGCACAAGACATATTTTGATTAGTTTGGGAGATAGGTCGAACTCTAAGCAAGCTGAGAGTATTGTCCTGCACTTGAGGACCCAAACTGTGTAGATACTTCGGTGTATATATTATGTGAGTGCTCGTGCATACTTAGATATTACGTAGTTAGAAGACTGTTGGCCTAGTTCCTTGTATAGCAATGGGTTAGTGAAGCAAGGGGCTAAGTTGATGGAAAAATTTGTTGATGAAGACGGGGAGTACACTTGAAGATTGCTTGAGACATCATTATGGTCTTGTCAAGGCAATGTAGCATAATTGAGGTTCTTGATGTCTTAGCTTTTGGTAGCTAGTGGCTACTTGTAGTGCTTGAAAAGTATGGTGTACTTTTCCATTGTCTTTCATGCCTTGCTTACCACTGTTGATTGTAATGGCATTGAGATGGAGTGCAAAAGAATTGTGCAGGTGGTTCAGGGTGATAGGTCTAACCATAGGAGAGGCGAGCTCCCTAGGTATGTCCTGCCCTTGATGTGCCCTGAACAATTGTGGGGGATGTACAAAGGGCTAGGGAATTAGGGACGGAGCCAGTCGACCAAGGTCACTGGGCGTACCTAATTTGAGGACCCCTAGGTGTGGTGTTGTGATCGTATGCGTTTTTCTTTTTCTTTTTCTTTTTCTTTTTCTTTCTTTCTTTCTTTCTTTCTTTCTTTCTTTCTTTCTTTTTTCTTTTCTTTTCTTTTCTTTTCTTTTCCTTTTTTTTGGGTGGAAAACGTGAATACAATCAATGCCATACATTGAGACTATTAGCCTTTCATTTGGATTGAGAAATTTTGGGATTCAAAGGCTATGAAGAATTGGTATTACAAAGATGATTGTGTCACCAGCCTTGATGCTATAGGAACTATTATTGAGATGAAGAGATACACTTGAGAGTTTGCAAACCTCTTTGTAACATGTGAGACATCGAACAATTGAGATAGCACTTGTGAGTTGTGCATGGACAAGGGAAGAGCATCTTGCGAATTAAATCCTGGATGATGAAGAGACGTTCGCCCTTGTTGAGAGCATGGCTCCTGCCCGAACATAGAGTTTGGCCAAGAAGGAGGAGGTAATCGATGATTATGCTTCGGCCATGCTCAGTTGCAATATGTGCTTTTTCTGTAGAGGTGTCCTTGGGTTCTCATCTAGTGGCGTTTCTGTCATGGCTTTTGTTTCTTGGTATTCTTGTCACTTCCTCCATAATGGTTCTTTATGGGGTTGGTGGTCTTGTGGTGACTTGGATATTAAACACTTCTAGACATTGACCTGTGTCATTCTGCATCCACTTGTCACTTTGTGAGAGTATATGCTCGCTTGCATTAAGTACATCGGACCAATGCAATCATGTTAAGACATAATTTTTTAGAATGCTATGATGCCTATCCCATTACTTGTTAAGGTCGCATACATTAACGGTAAGGTGAAGGAAGCGTGTACAAGTGGGGATCTTGCCCCTTTACTCATCAAAAACAAAAAGTTATGGCATGATGACTTGCCAAGCTGCTTGTACATCATAGGGGCTTAGTCGATAGGTACTAGGCAGGATGAGTCTGGTTGGCTAGGCGACCGGGGCAGTACTGGTGCGGGGCTCTCGTGAGGTTGGGCAAGAAACATGTCGGCTGGGACGTGAATGGTGTAGTCCCGGGCTGCTACCGTTTCCAGGATGTTTTTAAACAATTCATTAAATTTTGCCCTATCCCTGGCCGCCTTGTCACTTCGTGAGCACCTGGTGCCCGAGCGTGCGTTGGGGGTCTATGCAACTAGTGTTGCCACATTTTGTGTGCCTCCCTGAGCATTCGCTCCCTTGGACCGCGGATTCTTCGGCCTTCATCCGGGGCGGTATTGCTTGGGGCCGCGTTTCTTGGCGTACCTTTTAAGAGTGGGCACGTAGCGCACCAGTGGAGGGGCGTGTGCTCCATGTTCCCGTCGACTGCGGAGAGTGTCCTTGCAAGCTAGCTGTCCTTGGTTCTCCATGTTTTCCTCATGGGGGGCCTATAAGATGCGAATCAAGGATTAGGATTTGTTACATGATAAGACCATTCATATGTAAGGGATTATAGTGCAGGTTATCCAGCGCATAGGACAAGAAGGGGAGGGGTGGGGCATGCAGTGTTGTTATAGAGGGATGGCCCCCGTGATGTATGTTTAGCCTCCTGCCATTAGCAGATCTTGGTTCACGCCGAGTTACGTCGGCTGGCGGTCATGGATTTAGGCAGGGCTCCTCCTCAGAAGGATAGACTGGAAAGGTGTTGGGGGTAAAGGCGCCTCCGCCGTGCCACCCCGTGTATTACTACACTGACAGTACCCGCCACTGCACACTGCAGGTGGCAGGCGCCCGTCATGTCACTTTATTCTTTATTCTTTTAGTGACAGTTTGAATAAAGGAAGGCCCAGTCACACATTGTGACTGTTGGAGTTCCCATTTCTTGTCTCTCTCTTTCTTGCTCTTGCTCTCCCGTCATAGCTCGCGTGCAAGCTTCGATCCTTCTCACCTTTCAACTGGTATCAGAGCTTGGCATTCTCTTGCTCGAGCTCCACTCGGTGCTTCCTGACCTTCGCATCGACTCGCTTCACGCATTGGGTCTCCATCCCGGCAGCCATAGCCTTCCTCTCGAGCTCCCGACTCTCCCCGACTTCCCGAGCTCCATTCCGGCGGCCTTCTTGAGCTTCATCAGGGCCTTGCCCTTGAGGTATTGCTTCAGCATTTGCAGGCATTTGAGTGTATTCTCAGTTTGAAACAGGGCAGGAACAAAGGGCAGCCACTCTTCTTGAGCTCCATAGCTCATATCTTCCCTCCCCTTTGCATTGGGCCTTCATGGCTTGGTATGTGCCTACCTTGGGCCATCATTGAACCCCCCCAACCATCATAACTCCACGTGATTGGCAGCAGCACTCCAAGCCTCAACACGCTAAATATGGAGCCCATTTTCAGACTTTGACCTCCACGTTTTACAGCTGAATGCTTTGTTGCTCATGGAGCACTCATCATTGGCCTATTTGGAGGGCATTTGAACCTTTTTTGGATGTCATTTTGATGCTTTGGCTTGACATTGAGGTTGGGAGCTGATCATTCTCAGTTGTGAAACTCTCATTCACTACATAACAGTGCTGGAAATAGGGCAGCACCCCTGACACTGACACTTGTTGCTTATGCCTCATTCCATTGGAGCTATTTGATGCTCGTATGCGGTCTACTTTCTACCCGGATGTATTGGGGATGTATGCATTTGGTTTGACCATGATTTTGCCTTGAATTCGGGGCTGAAATCTACTATTTAGAACAGTAAATACATGCTGGAATAACAGTGGGCTGAAGATACTTTACATGCTTTGGCACTTACCTACCGATACCGGATGTATGCTTTGAGCTTTGGCATGATGTCTCTGACATTTGGGGACGACTTGGAGCATATGTATGAGATTATGGGATGCTTTTGAGCTTCGCATTAGCTCCGTCTTCACTGACATTTGGACCGACTTGGCATGCTCGTGGACCGCCTATGCCTCGGCTTTGGACCTAGCATTGTTTGCTTGACATTGGATCCTATTTTGGGACAATTTGCTCTCTAGACTGCATACCTGCAATTTATTACAGCAAGCAGTTATTCGTGACCTGAGGTGTACTTTTCATGCTGAAATATCCTGATTTGGTGAACCGCACCTAGTACTAAGTGGGCAGCAACTTTTGGCACACTTTGCTCGCCCTTTAGACCCCGTTTTGGTCATTTTTGGGCAGTTTCTGCAGTAAAACAGCAAGCAGTTTTGGACTGTTTGGGCATTTCCAGCCTGCATAATGGCGTCATCTTCGCATGATAGTGCCATCTTTAACATTAAAAGTTGGATGGTACCAACTACTCTTATTGGAAGAGTCAAATTTGGCAGGTCTTGGTGCAGAAATCTCAGATTAAGCCACTTCGGTTGAGTGGGGAGTAGCCTGAAACTATGGACAATGACGACTAGCTTGAACTTGATGAGCTATGCAAGTCCACGATTGTATTGTCTCTCACTGAACAGGTACATTATAATGTATTTGAGGAAGCACAGAGTGCATGGGATCTATGGAATAAGATCAAGAATCTTTATGATAAGAAAAGTCCGGCGAGTCAGATGTACTGGTTGAAGCAGCTTATGGATCTGTGCATGAAGGATAATGCGACTATGTCTGCTCACTTGAGCCAGTTCCATGCTATACTGAAGAACCTGACTTCGCAGGATATCACCTTTGGAGAGGAAGTAACTCCTCTTTTCTTGCTTGGGACTCTGAATGAGTCATGGGATGTATTCCGCACTGCTCTTTGTGCCTCTAGTGCTACTCTAAAATTGGCAGATGTTGAGAGTGCTCTTCTTCAGGAAGAGGTGAATCGCAAAAACTTGGATGCCTCTCGTGGTAGTCATGCTTTGACAGTTAGAGGCAGGAATGACAGGAATGATCGTGGTAATAACCGTGGCCGTGACTCGCAGAAGGGTCGGTCTAAATCTCGTGGCAAGTCGCGTAGTAAGTCGCGTGGGCGCAATGCAAATGTCACTTGTCATCATTGTGGGAAAAAGGGCCATATTAGACCACAGTGTCATGAGTTGCGCAATGAGAAGCGCAAGGATAAGGGGAAAGATAAAGTGAAGGAGAAGTCCTCTGATCGCAGCATAGTACCTGCGAAGTCCAGCGTCAAGATTGAGGAAATTAATGTCACGCAGACTTAGGAGTCCGATGGTGGTGATGAGTTTATACTTGCAGCTAGTTCTTCTGATGCTTCACACTTGACTGAGACATCTAGTATGTATGCACAGTGCTGGTTATTGGATTCAGGAGCATCCTTCCATGTGACGCCTTACCGTGAGTGGTTCCACCCTTACCGCACTATATCTGGTTCAGTCAAACTTGGAGACGACAGGTCTCTTGACATTGTGGGCATGGATGATATTCAGTTGCAGTTTTCCACTGGCAGTTCATTTTTGCTTAGGGATGTACGTCATGTACCTGCGCTTACGCGCAGTCTTATGTCTGCAGGACAGCTGGATGATGCAGGATTTCATGTATGTTTTGGGGATTCTGCCTGGAAGATTACTCGTGGCAGACTTGTGCTTGCTAGAGGCGCCAAGGCTGGCAGCCTCTATCCTCTTATTGTATCTGGGTCCTCAGTTGACCATGTTTTGGCAGTGGGTTCTATCCCACATGTATCACTTTGGCATGCTCGTTTAGGGCACATATCTTTGAAGGGAATGAAAATGTTATCTAGTTTGCAGCATCTTCCACCTTTGGATTATGCATGTTTTGACTCGTGTGATCATTGTCTTTATGGTAAGCAGAATAGGTCTACGCATAAGAAATCGGGTAGGCCACGCATGAGTGAGCCCTTGGCATTGGTGCATTCCGATGTTTGTGGGCCTATGCCTTGCATGTCTATGGGTGGCGCGAAGTACTTTGTTACCTTCATTGATGATTTTTCTAGGAAAGTGTGGGCTTATCCCATAAAGCAAAAGTCTGATGTCTTGGCAGTCTTTCAGCATTGGCTTGCTCTTGTTGAGAACCAGACTAGGTATAGGCTAAAATGCCTTAGGACTGACAATGGGGGAGAATATGTCTCGCATGCTTTTGAGCAGTTTTGTGATGACAGGGGTATTAAGCGTCAGTTGACCGCCCCTTACACCCCACCCCAAAATGGTTTGGCTGAGCGCATGAACAGGACTATTCAGGAGCGTGTGCACTCTATCCTTAGCCATGCAGGCCTACCCCAGAGTTTTTGGGCTGAGGCAGTTAGTACGGCAGTGCATGTCATAAACCGATCGCCTTCCAGTGGATTGGATTTCCAGGTTGCAGAGGAAGTTTGGGCTGGTAAGCCACCCTCTTATGCGCATCTCCGTGTCTTTGGATGTGAGGCATTCTGCCATGTGCCCAAGGACAAGAGGAGTAAATTGGATCCAAAGAGCAGTAAATGCATATTCCTTGGCTATGGTGAGTCAAGAGAGATGGGCTATCGCCTATGGGATCCGCAGGCGCGGAAAATAGTACGCAGCCATGATGTCGTCTTCCATGAAGACAAGATGCACAGGCAGCCTAAGAAGGTGGTTGAGATCCACAGAGTGATCTTTCAGGAGGAGCCTAGAGCTCCAGCACGGCCAGTAGTACAGCCTGCAGCAGTTCCTCCACAGGGCTAGGGTGTTGGACAGGCAGTTAGACAGGCAACAGAGCCTGCGGTGAGACGGTCTGCTAGAGACAGACGTCCACCTGACAGATTTCAGCCCTCTATGCATTATGTTTTGGTTACAGATGCAGGAGAGCCTTTCACTTATGATGAGGCTATGCGCAGGGGTGACAGTCACTCCTGGGAGAGGGCTATGCAGTCTGAGATAGACTCCCTACATAAGAATGAGACTTGGGATTTGGTTGCCTTGCCTAAGGGCAAGAAGGCTTTTCCATGCAAGTGGGTGTACAAGCTGAAAAGTACCCCTGGACACCCCAAGCCGGCATACAAGGCTAGATTGGTAGCAAAGGGTTTTAAGCAGGAACATGGTGTGAACTTTGATGAGGTCTTCTCTCCTGTGGTTAAGATGACCACCCTGCGCTTAGTCTTGGCTTTGGTTGCACACCTTGACTTAGATCTATATCAGATGGATGTCAAGACGGCTTTTCTACATGGGGACTTGCATGATGAGATCTATATGGATCAGCCTAAGGGCTTTGCAGAACCTGGCAGGGAGCACCTAGTGTGCAAGTTGAAGAAGAGCTTATATGGCTTGAAGCAGGCACCTAGGGAATGGTATCATAAGTTTGATGCCTTTATGCAATCACAAGGCTACAGCAGGAGTGCTATGGATCCGTGTCTTTACAAGAAGAAAGCCCGTGATGGCAGTTTGCTTATCTTGGTACTCTATGTTGATGATATGCTGATAGCAGGGAAAGCTCATGATGAGCTAGATGCTCTTAAATCTCAGCTGAAGAAGAGCTTTGAGATGAAGGATTTGGGACAGGCCTCACATATACTTGGGATGCGCATTAAGCACGATAGGCATCAGGGGCTTTTGTATCTCTCACAGCGGGAGTACATTCATAAAGTCCTTGAGCGCTTCCACATGCAGGACGTAAAGCCTATTGGCTGTCCATTACCTTCTTATGTGAAGGTATCACAGGCCGATTGTCCGCAGACAGATGAGCAGAGGGCCGAGATGGCCAAGATCCCTTATGCTTCAGCCGTGGGCAGTTTGATGTATGCCATGATAGCCACTCGTCCAGATATTGCGCATGCAGTTGGTATTGTGGCACGCTATATGGCTACACCTGGCAGCAGACATTGGGATGCCGTGAAGGGTATCATGAGGTACCTAAAGGGCACAGCAGATATGTGTATTTGCTATGGCAGCCAGGATACAGGGGTCGTGGGGTACACTGACTCCAATTATGCAGGACATGCAGATAGTAGGAAGTCCACTTCTGGCTATGTATTCACCTATGCTGGAGGGGCTGTCTCTTGGATGTCCAGGGTTCAGAAGTGTACGGCTTTGTCTACCACTGAGGCCGAGTATGTTGCAGCCACTGAGGCTTGCAAGGAGGCCATATGGCTAGGCTGTCTAGTTGTTGACCTTGGGATTGATGCTATACCTACACTGCATTCGGATTCTATGAGTGCCATTCAGTTGCCTAAGAATCCGGTCTTCCATGCGAAGACAAAACACATTGAGGTGAGGTATCACTTCATACGTGGTGTTGTGGAGGACAAGTCTGTTGACCTTGTCAAGATCTCCACTGACGAGAATCCTGCAGATCTGCTCACGAAAAGCCTCACTACTGAGCGCTTTGCCTTCCTCAGGAGATTGATGGGCATTGGATGAGATGTTGCATTTCCTCATCCCTTGTACCTATGTACATTTGTACTGTCTTTTCTTTTTTCTTTTCTCTCTCACTAGGGCAGATTCGCCTTTAAGTGGGAGGTTGTTGGGGGTAAAGGCACCTCCGCCGTGCCGCCCCGTGTATTACTACACTAACAGTACCCGCCACTGCACACTGCAGGTGGCAGGCGCCCGTCATGTCACTTTATTCTTTATTCTTTTAGTGACAGTTTGAATAAAGGAAGGCCCGGTCACACATTGTGACTGTTGGAGTTCCCATTTCTTGTCTCTCTCTTTCTTGCTCTTGCTCTCCCGCCATAGCTCGCGTGCAAGCTTTGATCCTTCTCACCTTTCAAAAGGGAAGAAGGTGTATAGAAAGGGACTATACCCTGTCTACACCATCAGAGTTGTTGGTCAAGGCTTCCTATGGCAGTAATGTAGGTTGCATGCCCTTCACTTGGAGGTGGGGATGGTCACATGGCTTTTAAATGCGTGATGAGAGGAGGACTTGAGGAGCTTAGCCTATCAGACCCAACTCTTGTGTTGATATTGTTTATACATGGTGACACAAAAATCAGTGTTTATTTATATACATATTTATGAATCCATGTCACTTCACGAGGATAAGAACCAATTGTAGAACTTGGGGTTGTACTGGAGCCTGGCACACGCATCCAGCACTCGTGGCAGCTTACTTAGTACCGATAGATATTTTGCCACATCGGGCAGCATGGACCCTTGTCCGAGTCTATTGGCAACATGTAGCTCCTCCTCAATGAGAACCTTATCAAACAGAGAGTTCTTTTGGCTAGGTTCAGCTAAGTCCGTGCCCCGAATGGCAATCAGCACACTCGAAGGGAAGTTGGTGCCACATAGGTTGGGTCCCTTTGGGATCGCCATTTGGTCAATCGCTCCTCAGAGACTGTCATGATCTGAGCCCCTAGTTCGGCCATTGCAACGCGGTTCTCACACCAACGCTGTTTAAATTGACCTTGGCCCTTTGTTAATCGCTTTAGTTGCTCTATCTCTAAGAGATTTGGTTGGCAGAGCACATCATTGAACGTGACAGTTAAGCGCAGTTCGTCGGCTTCCTCGTCAGAGATGAGTCGCATGCGTTCATGCAAGAGCCTATCATAGTGCTCGGTAAGATGTTCTTGCTCTTCCCAGGATAGAGGAAAGGGCAAGTAATCTCCAAGCTGCTCCTTGGGGATTGTGCCCACATCCGTAAGGACGTAGACTCGTGCGAACACTTTGAGCTTGGCATCCAACTCAGCTAAGCATTATGCGATACTTCTATGTTCAACGAGGGCTTGTTCGATTGCCATCTCATGCAAGGTTCTAGGAGTTTGTCTAGGCTTTAGCATAGCTGGGGGTTCAGGCCTATATGAGCAAGATTAGTCAACGCTAGGATTGCTCATGCTCTTGGGGTTTCCATGTTTCTCTTGAGGCTTCGTTATTGCATCATGGTTCTCCTTGGGTGTGACTGGTGCGAATTCGTCAGCCCGTCATGATAATGTTGTATCCACTCTTGATTTGTCAATGCGAGTTCTATTGTCAGTGGATTGAGTATTTGAAAGCAACTGTTGATGGAAACAGCTGCTTTGATTTTTCAGAGCACACGGATGTGTCTGAGGTTTCATTGCTATTAGGAGAGACATCAATGGATTCACTGGTGGATGGACTTGATGCTTTATTCCCCAGCTCTCCAGCGTTCTTGGTCTCAACATTCTTGGGGTCCACAACAATCTGTAGCTGCTGTTGTTTTCGATGTTTTCTCCTCTTTTTCTTGGTTAGTGAAGGTGCATCTCTCAACGACTCAAGACCCTGGACTAGGTAAACCGTTGATGTGCTTGGTTGGGCCTCAGCATTCTCTTTCTCTAGTGTGTCCTTATGGGACATGGTCGTGGCCTGCTAAATAGCCTCGCTAGGTTGTGAGAGCACAAATACCTCCCTTTTCGGAGAGTCTAGCTCTTCAGCCAACTCCCTTATGTTTAACTCCTCTAGCCTAGGCTTTAGGCACTTTGAAAGTGCTGGAGTTGTTGAGGAGGTTGGTTGTGACACCTCCTCCACAGGTAAACTACTAAGGACACGTTCCACAAGGGGCATTGTCACGGCCAAGGGCTGTGACTGGTGTGATCCCTGATTGGAAGTAGTAGCAACTAGTTTAGTGGGCTAGCTACCCTTGGTGGATTGCAGTGTCAAGTCCCTAGGGCAATCAAAAGTGGTCGTGTCTTTTATTGCCCTTTGAGCACTCATCTCTGTAGATCGAGCATAAGTTGATCTAGTCACATTAGGTTGCTTAGGCATATCCTTGGGTCGAGAACTACAGATGGCATCATGTCCCACCTCTTGGACATTTGGAAGCTTTAATGGAGACATAGGTTGGGAGTGAGCAATCGCCATCGACGACCGCTGTTGTGCTTCCTGTGTCTGTTTGGAAAAAGAGGATGTAGGAGATCTAGGACTCTTAGGGTGACTTAGCACTGGCTGAATGATTTGCTCAAGGCTATTAGACGATTGTGCCATTTGTTTTGTTGAGCAATTAGCCATCTCACAAGTAGCATAGTGCCTTTGGTGCTCCTCATCCTCTTGGGGAATCAAAGGCTCTTTGGGCACTAATGGCTTTTGTGCACGCTCAATGGCTACATATGACATCTGCTTACATACTAGATTGAGGCTCTTTCTTTCGAACACTCATGTCTGGTTTCTTGCTTCGAGACCTAGAGTTTCTCTTAGATTTCCTCCTGTGCTTCATTGCTTTTGATGCACTCTGGCCTTTAGCTGATAGAGGTGGTGTAGCAGGGGGGTTTTGGTACCCAAATCCATCGGTTACCTGCGTAGTACCCTTGAGCACGTAGCAACGCTTCGAATATCCATCGCGGCGTTGTGCTGACCCTCCACCGATGCCTGCGTCTTTAAGGCTTAGGATTCTTTTGGGGTCTTCTACGATATTTGTAAGTCCAAAGCCCATCCTTGGCATTGTCTCTTGACCTTCTTGTTTCAGGCATGGCCTCACTCACTGGTTCTCATTGTTCAACGTGTGCTTGTATTAACTCTCCCAACAAGTCCTTGCTCTCGTCAGCAGGCTTGACTGTTATGTCAGCACCTTGCTTGCATTTCCCTCGAGGTTCGATGAGGTCACCCTTGCTAAAGGTCGTGACTATCCTCACACCCGGTAGTGTCAGGTGTATCCTCTATGCTACATAGTCAGCCTCACATTTGGTCGCCCTTTTGAAGGGTCTTCCCAGGAGGGTTTCCTTACCATATTTAGCACTATTTGGAGGAATATGAAATATGATAGGCAAGCTTTCCGTTTCAATTGTCGCAAGGATTTTGCACTTCCCTATGAGTGCTCGTGGGCATCCCCCATAAGGGCTAAGAGTTGCACTAGTCGGTGTGAGTTGTGGTTGGCCTAGTAGGGTCCATGATTCATAGGTCAAGATATTAAAATCTGCTCCTTCATCAATCAGAGCATCGATAGTATGCTCTCTTTTCGCAGTGAGTTTGATCCTAAGATAAGCCGATGGTACTATGTCTTCATCTTCCGGGTATTGGCTTGTAAATTTAAGCCTTTTGACAGATGCCTTTGAGTCCCTAGCTGCACAGTCAGACGTGGATTCTCTACTGAGGTCTTGGGTCATTTGTGAAGCGCTGCTCAAGGTACATCTATCGTTAGGACTGTCATGTCTAGTCATCCTCGCATTGATAGCTTGATGATGTTGCATTTCGCTCTGACTAGACATGGTTTGAACACAATGTCTTTGTGTTCTCGTGGTGTGGCCTTTTTGCCCTGGATGGCTAGATTGGCCCGTTGAGGTTCTAGGGTCTTTGTTTCTCTCTGTTCGGGTATGGGCTTTTGGTTGCTCTTTTACAAGTGAGGATCCATGCTCGTGTAGAGCCATTACTACACTAGGGTCTAATTTGGAGGACCTGTCACGACGCGCATTTTCCCTCAAACCTACTTGGGGGAGGTGCAGAGGGGGCAGAGCCCCCTCTGTGGGGGTTTGGGGGGACAGCCCCCCCGGCCCGCAGGGCCGTTACGGTAAACGCCATACACAATTTGGATGACCATTCATAGCCAAATTTTGAACTACGTGCTCTAAATTTTAGCCCGTTGATGGATCTGTGATGAGCCTTTAGCTCTACGTAGCCTTTGGGGTCAATCTCGGGGTTTAGATGTGTCAAAATTTGTATTCTAGACACGTGTCCAATTTTGATAGTTTTCTGTCCGATTTTCAGGAGTTCGATTATTAGAATCGGACGTCCGATTCTGGGTGGTCCGATCGGCCTAGTGGTGCGATTTTGGTCACGTCGGATTTTGGGAGTCGGATCGAAAAAGTGGTTCGATTTTCAAAGTGGTCCGATTCTAGAAATCGGATCGGATAGGTGGGTCCGATTGCCTCGATCGGACGAGCATCCGATCGGACAGGTTGGTCCGAGTGGTCCGAGTCGTCCGAGTCCAAGTGTCCGAGTGGTCCAATTTCCAAAATCAGACAGGTTGGTCCGAGTGGTCCGATCGAACAGGATGGTCCGATCGGACGGTTGTCCGAGCGTCCGATTTGGACGAGTTGGTTTGATCGGATGGTTGTGCGAGTGTCCGATTATGGACTGGTCGAATTCTCGGACTCGGACAAGCTGGTTTGACTATGCGGCCGGTGGCCCGTGATTTGCACAAGATGCCTCTAGGCTGACGTCTACTACACCGAATCATCCACCACCTTCCAGATAGGTGCAAGACACTACAAGGGAATGCCAGACATGCCTGGAACCACTGTGGTACCCGAATCAAACGACACTCCAAGGATCTGTGCCCCTATTTCCTGTTTTAGCCTGTTATAGAGCAACAGAGAACCCAACCGTTTGCTTCTTTTTCTTTGTTTTTTCCTATCCTAAATGCATACAAATCACAAAGCAATCACCTACACTACTCCAACATGCTTTTCCAAATCAAAAAAACCAAAAACCTACTTGCTAAGGAGATCGAATACCTCTTCAAGCTCCCTCGCTTCCTACCTATCTACCTCAAGCACCGGTTCGGGGAAAACCCTAGTCCAATTCTCGATTCGAAGTATGCAAGCACTCAAGGCTTGAATCCGTTGGTCCCGGCAACGGAACCAAAATGTGGGAGCTTTCAGTCAACCGCCAAGACCCACGGACCGCTTATTGTTTCAAGCGTTCCAAGCCGAGCACTAATGGTTACCTCTCACATAACCGACGCACCATCCATATCTATGGGTGTAGTGAGCTTACCTCCATGCCGTTTGAGTTACCTCCTCTCCCGCGCACTCGGGTAGCTCGAGATCCAAGTGCAAGCTTCAAGCAAGCTCCATCCTCAAGATCCATGCTCCAAGCTCCATTGCCGCGAGCAAGATAAGAGAAGAGAAGAGAAGAGAAGAGAAGAAGAGAGGAGAAGATGGAGAGCTTCTCCTCCTCGGTCCCTCACCCTCACACACTCACTCCCTCACACTCTCACACTCCCTTTCTCAAGCACAAGCTCAAGCAAGCAAGAACTAGAAGAAGAAGAAGAAGAGGAGAGCTACTTTTGGCCACACACAAGAAATGAGCTTCTCATTCACTTTTCAACTTTATATACAAAACCCTAAATCCCTTTTGGGCGGTCATCCCCTTTTTACATAGTCGACCGTAGCCTAGGCCGTTTTTCCCATTGTCATTCTATCTTCCTAGCTTCCTTTCCACCACCCATCTACATTTACAAATTGCGCAGGTGAGAGCCCGGCGCTCCTTGAATTAAACCATGATGCGCTTGCGCTCTTTTACAAAAGTTTTGACTTGCACTTTTCCTTGTGCACCTTTCTCCCTTATTTAGGACTCTTCTCCTTGTGCGTCTTTATCTTCCATTTCTCTTTTCCTTGGCCTTTGTCTTTGTCTTTTGCTATAGCTTTTCTGGATTTTCCACCTTCATTCTTTTGAGGGTTAACACCATGTGTCAAAGATGCATGGTACCACTTAGGGATTTCCATTTATCAACCTGACTCCCACTCTACAGGTAAGTATTAGAAAGATTAAAAAATGATATTTGCATGTGTTACCCCACTTGACTTCACGCAGCATCATATCCCCGATCGCTCATTTTCACTCACCAATTTCATGTACAATGTTTCAAAACCTTAACATATGCCTTAGCTGAAAGAAGGGTGTGTTAAGAAAAATTTACATAGAACCGCTCCTGATTCCAAGGGGGAGAGCAAATACGTGATGGAAAGGTTATCCCGACTATTCTGCAGTGTTTGGAAAAGGATACCATTGTTTTCGTTGATTGATCAAACAACGCCCTAAATGCTTTTGCATTAAATTGATTGTTGGGATGTGATTTGGATGATTATTCCAAGTGCATGTGCTTGATGGTAAATGCATGGTAGGGGTCAGTGATGACAAGTTTCCATGGGGAATAAAGGAATGTTTTCTTGGAAGATGATATTAGGTTGATTGCCTTGATTGTGCTGATTCTTAATTGGATTAATTAAGGAAGAATATTTTGTATGGGTGAATCATCTCCAAGGTCACACCGCGTTTCAATCCGAGAGGGCACTGCTTGATTCATGGGCCAAAGCTCGAGTGGTGAAAAGGCCAACCACAGAAGTTGTCTCTCACTCCTAAGTCATTTGGGGTCAGTGGAGCTCTGGACACCCCTTGCCTAGTTTGGAACAGAGTTGTAGAGTGCCGTGAGCCCAACCGTAGAAGGGATACATAATTTCTTCTGTATGGGAAGGAGACAAAGATTAACATGAAGATAAGTTAAGGAATTTGTTTGAACTTGTTTGTCAAAGGATTTCTTGCTCTGTATTCATGTTTGTGCCATAAATTACGTGAATGAACCTTGTTTTCTAAAACGCTTAATTAATGTATCTGATTTTAAATGTCACACATAAATGTGATAGCACCTAATTAGATAAATAAATAACGCCTACTGAGGAAAGCGGGTGGACAGAACCCCTGACGGGTCTATCCTACGACAAGGTGGTCCCAAAGAACTGGGAGGCTTATCATAAGGTTTTACCGTCATTCGACCTTTAGGCATTGCTAGGTTAGAACCTGATTCGTGCGATTTTAGGGACTGGAATGGGACTATGCCCTATGAGCAGAGAGGTTGAGCGGCACGTCTCTCTCGTTTCCCATTCTCTTTGAACTAAGTGTGGCATGGGTTTGCTTTGGCTTGGGTATCTCTGCATAAAGTAGGATGTCTAGGACCCAATGCTAGAATGCTGTTAGGAGACCTTGATCACTAGAAACCCAAATTTTAGGCCGATCCTAGTAGGTTTGGCCGCGAATGTTCCATTGGGAGATGGAATCGGAAAACCCTAGGTGACAAACCCTATGACATTCCATGGGAGTGTCGGGCAGTGTCGCTTAGACTCTCGTCTCTTGATGGACTACTAAAAGCGTGCCTAGATAGCTGGGCACATTACAGTTGGTATCAGAGCGAAACTTCGTAAATGATATGTGATTGATTAATGTATGGTTCATAGACAAATCCTAAACATAATAACCTAAGCGGTATGGCTTGACTGTCAGGCACCTTGTGCATCCATGAATGCTGACATGCAAGAGAAGAAATTCCTTCTCAGGCAAATTAAGGCACCCGAGTTTGGTGGAGAAGGGATAAACGTCGCAGTAGAGGCGGAGATATGAATTGATTTCTCTGCTTCAGAAATTGCCTCTACCAATCAAGCAATGATAGTCAAACTTAAGTTAGTTGGCTAGGCTTGGATATAGTGGAAGCAATGGTGCAAAGATCAAGGTATTTCAAAAGCCGATGTCACTTGGGCTCAGCTAAAAGATTTTGTACACGGACGATACCTTCCGTCAACCTACCAAACCTTGAGGATGAATGAATTCTTCAAGCTCAAGCAACTAGAATTAACCTTGGAAGCCTCCTACTCAAATTTTGTAACCCTACTAAAATACGCACCACCTATGGATATTGCATAGCAGGTATCCAAGTTTTGCCATGGTTTGAACACTCCTTTGAACCGCCATCTTGAAGCAATGCATCCAATGGACTTGCAAGATGCATTACTTCGAGCAAAGCCAATCGTCCAAGAACTTAATTCGGGAAATTGTGACAAAGAGGATTCTCGTTATCAAGGCAAGAGATGCCATACGTGCGGAGAGATAGGGCACATCCATAGGAGATGTCCCTACCGTCAATGCTTCCATTGCAATAATGAGCTAGGACACGTCCAAGCAGACTGCCCTAACCTAATTCCAGAAGACATTGAGCTTCCAAGGAAATGAAGGAGATCAAAAGGGGGAGGGGCACACATGTGCCCCCTCACTCCCCACCCCCCCACCATCTGTTCCTTATCCCAATAATAACCCCCTGCCATCGTAAAGGGGTGGAGGAGATTACAGCCTCTCTTTTCCTTCCTCCCCCCTTTTTCCTACCGAGAGAGAGAGAGAGAGAGAGAGAGAGAGAGAGAGAGAGAGAGAGAGAGAGAGAGAGAGAGAGAGAGAGAGAGAGAGAGACATTGATGCCAGAAAGAGAGAGAGGGAGAGGGTGAGAGTGAGAGAGAAAGAGAGAGAGAGGAAGAGAGAGGAAGAGAGAGGGAGAGAGAGGGAGAGAAACTGAGAGGTGAGAAGAGAGAAGAAGAAGAAAAAAGAGAGGTGAAAAGAAGAAGAAGAAGAAGAAGAAGAAGAAGGAGAGAGGGAGAGAGAGAGAGAGAAATAGGGAGAGAGAGGGTGAGAGGGACAGAGAGGGAGAGAGAGAGAATAAGAAGAAGAAGAAGAAGAAGAGAGAGAGAGAGAGAGAGAGAGAGCCTTTTTGAAAGGGTCTCCTTCTCTTCCCTTCCTAAGAGGGTGGCCACGTGCATCTTTTTTTTCCCCATTGCCACAAACCCATACCCCTTGTTCCACTTGGATTATTTATAGTGTATTTCACTCCCCAATTGGCCCCACTAATTGAGTACAAGGTGAGGAAATCTAGTGCGCTTCGCGTCTAAGGGAGTCTAAGATTGGGAATGGCCCCCAAGTAAAAGATGTCACGCATGGATGGCAGCCCCACAATGAGCAATGAAGCCACGGGCGAGGGCATCATTGCCACTCCAACTGCGATACCGATCGTAAGTAATAAGTTTTCAAATCAATAAGGAGCTTGTTTTGATTCCCCCATGAAGTACATTAGATGTCGCACGAGAATAGGTCATGGAAAGGGATAGGTTTCATCTCATACATTCGAAAGATAGAGTTGCAAAGCATGGGTATCAAGAGAAGTTAATTGTATCTAGATGCTATGCGACAGACTTTCACATAGCATAATAGCATTCCAAGGTATTGTCGACTCTTCTTTTCATGAAAATAATAGATGGGTATTTTCCCACATTGAAAGTATGCTAGGAGGCACAAGTATGCTAGGGCTCTCTAGCCATATATCCCTTAGGTTTGTTAAGGATCAGCCTAACCCCTATGAGCCTAGGATGAGCTTATTGTAAGGTCCTATTTACTTTTCTCTCTTTCTCTCCCTCTCTCATTTCCTCTCCCTCCCTCACCCTCTTTCTCTCTTTCCCTATTAGGTTTAATGATTTTTCTCTCTTTTTCTCTCTCCTCTCCCTCTCTCATTTCCTTTTCTCTCTCCTCTCCATCTCTCATTTCCCTTTCTCTCTTTCTCTCCCTCTCTCATTTACTCTCCCTCTCTCACCCTCACCCTCTCTTTCTCTATTAGGTTTTATGATTTTTTTTCTCTTTTTCTCTCTCCTCTCCCTCTTTCATTTCCTTTTCTCTCTTTCTCTCCCTCTCTCATTTCCTCTCCCTCCCTCACCCTGACCCTCTCTTTCTCTCTTTTCCCATTAGGTTTAATGATTTTTCTCTCTTTTTCTCTCTCCTCTCTCTCTCATTTCTTTCTCTCTCCTCTCCCTCTCTCATTTCCTTTTCTCTCTTCCTCTCCCTCTCTCATTTCCTCTCCTTCCCTCACCCTCATCCTCACTCTCATCCACACCCTCTCTTTCTCTCTTTTCCTATTATGTTTAACATCTTCTCTCTTTTTCTCTCTCCTCTCATTCTCTCATTTTTTTCTATCTCCTCTCCCTCTCTCATTTCCTTTTGCTCTCTTCCTCTCCTTCTCTCATTTCTTCTCCCTCCCTCTCCCTCCCCCTCTCTTTCTCTCTCTCTCCCTTCCTCTCCATCTCCCTCTCCCTCTCCTTCTCTCTCATTTCCTCTCCCTCTCTCAATATACTCAAATTATACAAAAATAAATAAAAAAGAGAGGGAATGCACTCTCTCTCCCTCTCGTTCTCTCATTTCATCCCCCTCCCTCTCCCTCTCTTTCTCTCTCTCTCCCTCCCTCTCCCATTTCCTCCCTCTCTTTCTCTCTCTCCCTCCCTCCCCCTCCCTCTCCCATTTCCTCCCTCTCCCTCTCCCTCTCTTTCTCTCTCATTTCCTCTCCCTCTCTCAATATACACAAATTATATTAAAAAAAGTAAAAGAATGAGAGAATGTACTCTCTCTCCCTCTCCCTCTCTCATTTCCTCCCCCTCCCTCTCCCTCTCTTTCTCTTTCTCTCCCCCCCCTCTCCTTCTCCCTTTCCTCCCCCTCCCTCTCCCTCTCCCTATCTTTCTCTCTCATTTCCTCTCCCTCTCTCAATATACAAAAATTAAACCCTAAACAAGTAAAAGAGAGAGAAAATGGACTCACCATAAAAATTGCATGAGGGTTTGGCTGCTCTTCTTCGCGATGACGGCTCCTCCTCTCCTTCACGAACGGCGGCGACGGCGGCGATAACAAGCCTTCTTCCTCTCCCTCTCTCACCCTCTATGCAAAACGGTCGCTCTCTCTCTCACTCTCCCTCTCGAAAAGTTTCACGAATGCGCGAAATGAAACGCGCTTAGGTTTCAGCTCGCTTTTTTTTCTCTATGGGGCGTAGCGACGCTAATAGTAACGCTGCTATTCTGCGTCGCTATTGCTTTGTTTCCTTGTAGTGTCTACTCCTCCCCTACTCTCTTGTATTCTTATCTTTCTCTTCTCCTCCTCTCTTTTTCTCTTCTCCATCTCTTCTCTTCTCTTCTCTTCTTTCTCTCTTCCCCTTCTCTTCTCTTCTTCCCCACCTCTTCTCTTCTCTTCTATTCTATTCTATTCTCTTCTCTTCTCTTCTCTTCTTCACCACCTCTCTCTCTCTCTCTCTCTCTCTCTCTCTCTCTCTCTCTCTCTCTCTCTCTCTCTCTCTCTCTCTACAACTGGTGGTCAATGTGGAAGCATTAGGATTTTAGCCTAAGCCTATAGCACTAACGATTGGTGCTTCTTTCTCTCTCTCATTTTCATCGATGGCTAACTTCATCACTGCTTGTCTGATTGCACGGTGGCATGAAGTTTGTCGAAGGCGGCAAGATATCATCACATTGTGATGATTACAAAGGAGAATTCCAATTGTTCAATCGAGGGGGTTTTTGGTGATTATGATGAGTAGTTCCATAGCAGCTGCTCGACTCATCCAAGAATCATTAACTGCTTTTCTTTCTCTTCTTTTTCAAAAAAAAATACTAAGATTTTTCAACCTTAAAGTCTACTCCTCTCCCTTAGTATTAGTTCACGTGGAAGGGGAGGGGGAGGGGGGAGAACATCACATCCTCTTTCCCTTATAGGAATCAAGATATTCTCATCTCGAAGGAACTTAAGATTTTATTCTAACAAAAGTAGAGATCATAGTGCTCGTGCGTTAGGACTCATTAATGCCTCTGCTATGCTACTTGACTACATGCATCACCGAAGTTTAAGATTATAAGGACAAGGTAGAGTAGTCACTATAAAAAGTGATGCAAGTATAGGGTTCATTACATCTGAGGAAGATCTTCTCTAAGATTTCATTGGGCCCTAGTCCTTTATTACAAAAGAAACTATGGATGTTGCTTACGTAGGGTGTCCTCTCCCATCCAAGTGGCATAATCCTCATGATAGTCTTTCCATTGGATGAGATATTCTCTAATGGTCCTATTTCTAAGGACATGTTCCTTTACATCAAGTATACTATCAAGTTGAAGCTCAAGAATTCCTTGGCTTGGCATTACAACTTGTTGATCCTCTAAAACATGATTAGGATTAGGTAACCTTTTAGAAGGCTAACATGAAATACATTGTGAACCTTTTTTTTCAGAAAGTTTAACTTCCAAACACTTGAGAATTTTGTATGGCCCACATTATCTTGGGCTTAGCTTCTTGAATTTCCCCAAAGATAAGGAACCCTTCTTAAGATAAACAAGAATGAAAACCATGTCTCCTTCTTTAAAGATCTATGCTTGTCTTCTAGATTAGCATATGTGTTTCATCAATCCTTAGCAGTCTAGATATCTTATACGATAGCCTTAACTTTTCTACCATCTCTTCCAACATATTCTTGGAAGCTTGTACTTTTAAGATAGGCTCAGAAAAGTTTAGTGGGGTTAGGTACTCTTATCCATACAAAGGTTGGAACGGGGTCATTTGGATGCCTTGATAATAGGATGCATTGTAAGTAAACTCCACCAAAGGTAGGTATTTGTATCCACTTCTTAGGTTCCCTATGACAGTAAGCTTTAAGTATGTCTTCAACGACTTGATTGAATCATTTAGTTTGCCCATTAGTTTGAGGATGATAGGCAGTGCTCAAACAAAGTTGGGTACTAATGGCCTCAAATAAACTCTTCTGAAAATGAGAAGTGAAGAGAGAATCACGATTGTTGATGATCCTTTTAGGCAATCCATTCTGTCTAGAGATCTCTTTCACAAAGATCCTTGCAATATCTGAAGCCTTGTAGTTGGTTTTAACTAGCATAAGGTGACAGACCTAAGTTAGCATATCCACAATGACTAAGATTGAATTGTATCCTCCTTGGACATAGAGTAATCCAACTACAAAATCCATATTGATAATTCCCCACTTCATTTGCAAGATGTCAAGTGGTAAGAGCTTTCCTGGCATCTTAATGTGCTCAGTCTTGACCCATTGGCAGCTCAAGCATTCAATGAAATATTTAAGCACATCTCCTTTGAGATTTTTCCAATGAAAATTTCTTCTTATAGAGTTGAGAGTGCTTGCATAGCCCAAATGTCCTAAGCAAGGAGAATCATGGGCTCCCAAAGTATATTCTTCTTGAGGTCTTGACTTCTTTGGATGCACACCCTTATCTTGAAGTAGATAAGTCCTCCTTCTGTAGAGGAGAAGTTCAAATACTTAAACTTAAACTTAGAGCCTATCTCTTTGGATAAGACTCATTTTATCATCAATTGATATCTTGGATCCTTCCTAGCTTTCTCATTAGCCATTTCTATGATTGGATTACTAGGCATTAACACCATTGCTATTACAGATCTTGTCTTAGAAGGTTCTTCTTTGCTGCTTAGAGCAAATGCAATAGCATTCTCATTACCTACCTTGTACTTGATCTCAAAGTAATACTCTTGAAAGACTTGAATCCATTATCGTTGCCTCATGTTTAGATCTGGTTGAGTAAATATCCACTTGAGACTTTTATGGTCGGTGACCAAGGTAAACTTTATGCAAGCAATTAGTGTCTCCATAATTTGAGAGCATGAATTACAATGAGTAGCTCCAGGTTATGGGTAGCATAATTCTTCTCATAAATCTTCAGCTTCCTAAGAGAATAGGCTATCAAATGGCCTTCTTGCATGAGCACACAACCTAATGCAAGTGAGCTTGCATCAATGACAACTTCAAATTCTTGGTTCAAGTCAGGTAGTTTTAGAATAGGAGCTATGATCAAGCTTTGTTTAAGCTTCTCAAAGCTAGACTATTCAATGGGAGTCCATATAATGGCAATTTGTTTCTTGGGAAAATCAATTGAGAGTATGGCAATCGAGGCATAATCCTTCATAAATATCATGTACCACACTATCAAGCCCAAAAAACTTTGAACTTTCTTAACTATAGTTAGGGGTGCCCATTCTTGTATGACTTTGACCTTGACAAGGTCTACCTCCTTTGTTAGTGACTATAAATCCAAGGTACTCAATTTGCCTTTTAAATAAGGCACGTTTCTTCTTCTTGGCATAAAGCTTGTGCATCATCATTGTTTCAAGGACAACTTGGAGTTTCTATTCATGATCTTCATTCCTCTTTGAGTAGATCAAAATGTCATCAAAGAAGACAAGAACAAAGCCATCAAGATAGGGTTGAAAGGTATCTTTCATCAACTTGTCAAAGGTTGCAGTTGCATTGGTTAATCTAAAAGACATCATAATGAATTTGTAATGGTCATACCTTGTGTTAAATGCAATTTTTGGAATGTCTTCTTCTTTGATCCTTATCTGATAATAGCCTGCTCATAAATCAATCTTTGAGAATATCTTTGCACCTTAAAGATGGTCAAATAATTCGTCTCTCCTTAGAATTGGATATATATTCTTGATCACCACTTGGTTTAGCCCATGATAGTCTATGCAGAGATAGAGGATTCCATCTTTCTTCTTTTGGAATAGTATCGGGGTTCCCCATGGTGAATTACTTGGTCTAATGTATCCTTGGTCTAAAACTTGCTTGAGTTGTTCTTTCAACTCAATGGATTTTAGAATGCACATATAATAGGGTCATTTGCTACTAGTGTGAGTCCCGATATTAGCTTGATCTCATGATCGACTTCTCATAATGGAGGAAGTTATGTTAGCTCTTTAGGGAACACATCTATATACTCCTTTAGCCAAGATGGTTCTTCATCAACTTCCTTTCCTTGCTCAATCTCATTAAGTTTGATTAGGTAAATAGGCAGCCCTTTTCTTAGTCCCTTCATGATTCAAGAAGCTTTTGCTATTTAGATTCTACTGGTGTAGCTCCTAGTGTTAGCTTGATCTCATAATCAACTTCTTTTGGTAGAGGAAGTTCTATCAACTCTTCAAGGAACACATCTATATACTCCTTTAGCCAAGATGATTCTTCATCAGCTTCCGTTTCTTGCTCAATCTCATTAAGTTTGATTAGGTAAATATATAGTCCTTTTCTTAGTCCCTTCATGATCCGAGAAGCTTTTGCTAACCTACTGGTGTATCTCTAGTGTTAGCTTGATCTCGTGATCAACTTCTCTTGATGGAGGAAGTTCTATAAACTCTTCAAGGAACACATCTATATAATCCTTTAGCCAAGATGATTCTTCATCAACTTTCTTTCCTTGCTCAATCTTATTAAGTTTCCTTAGGTGAATAGGCAGACCTTTTCTTAGTCCCTTCATGATTCGAGAAGCTTTTGCTAGTTGAATTCTAGGGTTTCTAACTTTACCTTGAGTGGTTACACAAGCACCCTAGAATGGCAATGTGCTTGGCTAAAAGAATACAAAGCACTTGATCATAAAGATAACGATTCCTGGCAAAGTCATTTATGCCTATGTCGAGGATGGGATTTAGGCATGATTCTTCAAATATAAATAGCTTAACCAGCTTAAGGTCTTCCATCCACTTGATTCTTTTAAGGTTGTTTTGAACGTAAACAAGTTAATCAACATTGATAAAGCAATAGACTGTGTTTCACGTCCATCGACATTCCTGATATAGTGGCAAAGGATTATACATATGCTCCAATATCCTCATGAAGTGATCTTGCCAATCAAAATCAAGGGAGTGCATTGTTGAGGCAAATAAGGATAAACATTGCTCAGAATACCAAGAATTTTTTCCAATCTTCATTATTCTAAAAAAGATTCCATTGATAGTTAGAGGTCAAATCATTCTTGCATCGAACATTTCCTTAAACAAGGTTACAAACAAATCTTCCTACACATTAATTCCATTTCACTCTGATACCATGTGTAACGTACCCACTTGAGACATCCTTTAGCAACACAATTTAGTGGTTCATCGATATGATTTTCTAAGCAGTACCACTTGGTACTCTTTTGAATAACATGAGGTTTACTATCTAGACTCTCTCAAGCCCACTTTGCAACAAAAGGGCTTGGCTATCCCCGCAAGAATTGACTTGAATTTTGATTTCTAAGTAAACTAAGGTCTCCTATTTTTTTGTTAACCAGCATCGGTCTTTGACCACAATTGTTTGTGCTAGATTGCCCGAACTAAAGCCGGACTCATATTGCACTTGGTTCAAGGAAAGTGAAAAGCAAAGAGGAATATGAGTGCATTGACCCCTCTGCCCATAAGGCAAAGTCTCACTTTGTTTCCCTAAAACAATATGAAACTGCAGTTGATTTTATAGGTCAATATTTCCTATATTCTAATGCATCAAATTTGTAAAGAAGCTCTCCACTTATCAGGACCACCTTGTCTTAAAACGAACTCATCAAGAATCACATCCTCCAGCTTTCCTTGGTTAGGTAGTTTTAGTTGTCTACTTGCCTAACACATTTAAGTTGCACACGTAAAATCAACTTCCTTCATTAATCATTTTAGTCATAGTCTTCATTCACGTAATTTAAATCACAATATGTAAACAATGAAAAAAATCCTTTTGAAAAATAGCTTCTTTATTTAATAGAAATTATTATACAAGTGTTCACCTCCTGCCCATAGGAAAGGAGTGCACGAAGGTCCTTATTTTTCCAAGATTTCCACCCCTAACTAGTATCGAGACCTTAGAAATTCTATTCTAAGTCGCATAGGGGTTTGGAAAATTCCTAAGAGTCTAAGCCTTCACCAGCCAAAGCCCCCCTAGCACCCTCAACTCCTCTTGCTTGAGGATCACCCTATTAAGCGACCTCTCACCATCTGAAACTCTCCAAGGAGGTAGCAACTAATTACCCCTTAAAAAAGAGATACACAACTAGCCGTGGGGGAGGTCTAGTGTACTTTCCTTCTTTATCTTATCGCTTCTACAGACTTAGTATATTAGAATTTTTGCTTCAATTATATAAATTCTTAGAGAGGCAATTCAATTAAGACCTTAACTAAGAGGCACTTCTTTCTAACTTGGCCCTCTTCCTATCTTCTTGGACTTTCCTAGTTTTTCTTTGGATTTGTGCTTTCTAAGTCCCCTTTTTGAGATCAAAACTTTGCTTAACTTTCCTTCATTGGGTTTTTCCTTGGTTATTGTTGGTCTTTGTTCGTAATTTTTACTCATAATCCTTGTCAAATGTTGGTCTCTCAACCTCATTACTACGAATTTAGAATTTATTCTAATTTATGGGAGTTAATCCAATCTTGGAATCATAATTTTTCCTTGGAGATTATGTTGCCGTACTACTACGCAGACACGGTGAGAAAGATCCTAGAATACACCATCATCTAGCTTTCTTATTAATCTTGAGAATTCTAGAATAGGGTGATATGCAAAAAACAAGTTGCTTTTCAACCAATTTTAGGAGATCTCATAAAAAAGAAGGGCTCCTGAATTTGCGCGGTGTGCAATCATAGTTTTCAGATAGCAAACAACACTCTAGACTATGAAGAAGGAGAAGGTGCAATCTAGGAGAATTCTAAGTACGTATCCTGGGGTTTCACCCCTTGTCGGAGCCAATGGAACAATTAGATTTACCGTCTAAGCAACAGAAAAGAAGCTAGTGTTTGGTGTGCATTTTTAGTATAATGGCAAGGAACCATTTGTCTTGGATTTTAGCTATCAAACAATCAGCTTATGATTACAATAATAATCAGGAATACACAAGGCTGAAGTGTATTCAGAACTTCATATAAGGATTTTGTTTGCCTTCTTAGATTCTATCAATACATAGTGCTTTCAAGCATTGAGCTTTGTCTATATATTATATAAAGGCTTTGGCAAACTTGGCAGAAGATTTTATGATTGATTTATGATGTATCAAGATCTCTTGAAGAGAACTTGATTTTCAACCTTCTTTGGATTCATTTGAATCCCCTCCATGTTCTTTTTCTTCTCTTCCATCTCCTATTCTCTACTTCCTTCTCTCTCTGATCCCCAATGGATAAGACCTTTGAAATAAAACCCATCCGACATTGGTGAATCTGATATGAAAGGTCGTCGAAAGGAAAGACATGATGGGGGAGTCTTCAAGCACAATTTCTAGTAATGTTTTATGTTTTGCAGTAGTTAGTGCAAAATATGAACATGCTTATACACGTACAACGACAATAATAGGTGATACATGCTTCTGCTCAAATAAAAATTGTTGTGATGAATGCTCTATAGCAATAGAGCATGAGATGAAGTTGTTTAATTGCAGGAATCTATCTACATATTTGCATATCTATGCTCAAAAGATGGAGTTCTTTGCGATCACTCGACTTGCATGAAGCTATATTTTGTACAGGTCATTGTACATGAATTGAACCCAATATTTTGCATGGAGCCAGTACTTTGTATGGATCATCGTATATGAATTGAAAGCCCGAGTTACTGAACCGACTAGTAGCTTTCAAAAAGAAACTCTCGTGAAGAATTTTACATTGAAAACACCAATTTAATTAACCGCAAGACTTTCCAAGAGTGGGTTCTAAAATCCAATAAGGATATTATGGCTACATAGCTATTAAAAGAATTTGAAAGTCAGATTGAGTAGATTGATCATGTAGAACAGAAGGCTCTTGCAAGTTAGAAAATTGAATTGTTTCTACAAGCGGTAGATCCTAAACTTCAAGAGAAGTTTGATGATTTTGTTAGAGGGTCAGACTACAGAGACAGGGGGCTTAAAATAGAGTGGAGGTAGGTTAAGGATGTTGTTACTACACTGGTGAAAAAGCATAGAAGGAGAGAAAGATTGCATGTATCTAGCTTACCCAATGTTATGAGCAAAACAATTGATGTATTGAGTAAGCCACCTACTTCTATGGCTAACCATATGACTACACCTATTGTTCCCATTGTTAGGGAAGATGTGTTAGATGAATTGGTTAAAGGCATATGCAATCTTCACTTGAAGGTCACAAAATTGGATGAGAAAGGACAAGAGAAAAGAGAATGGGCAACAACCCCTAAACCAGGGAAAAAATGTATGCGATGTGATAGTTTGCAGCATGAAAGGAAGGATTGTGCTACTTATCAAGAGGCCTTGGCATGACAACTCAAATTTTGGCAAGATGACAATATCCATACACAAGAAACAAGATTGTCTCTTGCTTTGAATTTTGGAAAGGGAGGTATGCAAAAGTTGTTGAAAGACTTGGCTATCTGAAATGCTTATGTGGTTGTACATGTTGCTTTTGGTCTACAGTTGGATAGAATGCTTGGCCAAGTGACAGTTGGTCTAAAGGATGCATGTAGCTAAAAAGAATAAAGCTACTGATAGTGAAATGTCTCATGCAGGGCAAGGTGTTCATGACACAACTAGCTGGGAATCACTAGTAGATGCATATTTAGTGTATGCATATTTAGCAAAAGTGCAATGAAGTTTCAAAGTTAATGGGATGCATAAAGAATGTTCAACATGTCAATTTGGAAATAAAAAAAGACATGTATTTCCACATGAAAAGCATATACACAAGAAACCACTTGAATTGATATATTTTTAATGTGTGGGATTCTACAAAGAGTATAACTATGAGTGGTTGCAAAATGATATCTCCTTCATTGATGATCATACTCGAAAAGTATAGGTTTATCTTATGCCTGAGAAAAGTGAGATATCCATTCACCTTAAATCTTTAAAGCTTTGGTTGAGAAAGATACAAGGTTACATATTAAATACCTAAGTTCAAATGGAGGGGGAGAGTACTTTTTCAATGAGTTTTTTGACTTTTTGCAATAAAATAGTATTCAAAGGAAGTTTACATGTAGGTATACTCTATAAAAAAATGGAGTTACTGAGTAAAGAAATAGGCATATTGCACAAGTAGCTCAAGCATTCATGTCTAAAAGAGACTTGTCTCATTATTATTGAGTTGAAATAGTTACTACTACTAATGTGTACATTATGAATAGGATACCTACATCTATCCTATATGGTATGACACATAAAGAGACGTATACAAGAAAAAAGTCAAATCTATCACATCCAAAAGTATTTGGATGTATTTCTTATGTACATGATCGTGAGGAGTTGCATTGTAAATTGGATACCGACACTAGAAAATGTGTATTTGTAGGATATTCTCTTTAGCAAAAGGCATATAGATTTTACAATCCTATTACACGTGAATTGAGAATTAGAAGGAATAGTATCTTCAATTAAATGAGTGGCTAGTATAGCAATGCACAAAATACAATTGGGGTTGATATGCATGAGAGTGTGGCTATGCTAAAAACATGTCAATTGTCACCAACATTGAGTAGGCCATATGAGGCTCGTAGTTATGGATCTTTTGATAGACCTTGGAGTGGTAGATTGCAGTCACAAGCCACTCCACCAAGTACATTATGAGTATCGAGAAAAGACAAGGAGAAAGCTGGGGACTCGCCTATTATGAGTAATGTGTCATCAAATTTCTCTCATGTTGATGTGGACTCAAATGGTTCTGAGTGAAGTTTGGATGAAGAATTTGGGATTCCATCTATTAAGAAACCTAGTGTGAGGAAGGCATAAGAGGATACTAAGGAACCTAGTAGTAGTCCAAGTAATAAGAAACTCCACACAATGCTTAACATATGATAGCTATGTAGCTTATCACTATGCATACATGGCTAAGGTTGTATAGGATGTAGAGCCCACTAGTTTTGCGAATGTAGCAAGAATGAGAATTTAAATAATGTTATGGATAATGAAATGGCTACACTTAAGGCAAATGATATCTAGTATTTGGTGCCTTTACTAGAAGGTAAGAAAGCTATTGGCTACAAATGGGTTTACAAGGTGAAGCATAAGTCTGATGGATCAATTGAGCTCTATAAGGCAAGACTAGTTGACAATAGGTATGAGCAAACTCATGATATTGATTATGAGAAGACTTTTGTTGGAGTGGCTAAAATGAATACTATGAGGATTGTCACAATAGTGGCTTTATCAAAAGGTTGGAGCATGAATCAGATGGATGTTAAAAATGCCTTCTTGCATAAGGAGCTATAAGAAGAAGTTTATGTTGACCAATCACCTATTTATGTTGATGATTTATCTTGACTTTGTATGTAGGCTTTGTAAGACCTTATATGGCTTGAAGCAAGCACCCAAGGCACAACATGATAAGATTACAAAATATCTTGTTAGCATTGGATTTTGCAAAACACATACTCATCATTCACTTTATCTATGTGAGAGTGATATGGGTATTATAATCATTACTATATATGTAGATGACTTGATTATAATGGGTGATAGTAAAATAGAGATTAAGCATGTGAAGAAACTCCTCAAGGTAGAGTTTGAATTGAAGGATTTAGGAAAGCTACACTATTTTTTGGATATAAAATTAATCAAGACTCCAAAGGATATATGGTTATCATATCAAAGATAGTATGCTTTAGATTTGCTAAGAAAGTATAGTATGGTTGACTCAATACCTCTAGATACCAATGTTAAGCTTAGTACACATGAGGATTATGTGATTAATGATGTCACCATGTATAGAAAGATTGTGGGTAGCTTTATTTATTTAACAATCACTAAGCAAGATCTAAACTACACAATTGGTTTGGAGAGTTGGTTCATATAGCTTAGACAAAAGCCACATTTAGATGCAATATGGTGCACATTTTTCTATGTTAGATCTACACTTCACGAGCACTTCACTATGCCTTATTCTGTGTAGTAGGTGTAGCATTGGACTTGCATGATTACAAAAATGCAGATTGAGCTTGTCGAGGCTCGAGTTACATCTTGACCTTAGTATATGTATGTAGGTGCCTTATTTACTACTATGAAGTAGTCCTTGAATGTTATGTAAAGTCATGTGAAGGGTGGATGCCTTGGTTGTAATTCATTGTATGCATCTTTTTAGATCTATATTTGATGTGTAGTCAAAATCCTTCAAAATGGCATCCTATTAGGATTGTGGAGGTCATCATAACCTAAGTGTCTATCTATGTTTACTAAAAATCTAATGTCCTTTACTATGGTTTCTTCATTCAAGAAATATGTGATCAGTAATATTCAGGATAGTGATTATGTCAAAAAGGCTAATCTAGAGCATGACAGGAGCTATGGAGGTTGGAAAATGAATACAAGACTCATGATGACATAGACAATGGACTAACTGTTACATAAGTAAATTAGGTTCCAAGATGGAAGCTTGGACTCATAAACAGAATCTTGTGTAAGAGACTGACAATGACAATGACACTAACTAAAAGAAGAAAGCATCATGATATATTACATTTAACTCTTGAAATTGATAGTCAAGTATAATGCTTTATAATAGTTGGATAGTAGCATTCTACCTTATTGTGCCTATGGGATTCATGACATCTCTTCCTATAGCATACATCATTTGTCATATCTTTCAACATTCTCCATCAAATGATGACTTCCTACACTTGTTGGCTTTTTCCCGCCCTACACGATGACATGGCCCAGGAGACTAGCTCATAGGCAGCCTAGTCAAGTTAAAGCTTGAAACTTTACATCTTTGGCAAGGTTTTTTTTTTTCAAAGAAAATCCACTAAGGAAAACAAAATCCATTATGGGAAAAGACAAGATCCACTAATGAAATTTTCTTCAAAACAATCTATCAGAGTTGTTGTCAATAGCAGAAGCATCTTCTTCATCTTTTTCATTCATGAACTGATTTTTTATTGTTACCATTTTGTGCCTATTGTGCTCTTTTCCTGTGGAAACATTCACTGGCCATGTGCCTAGTCTTACAACAATAATGACATGTGACTTGATCCTTGTTGTTGGTGTTGAATCCTCATCCATGTCCTTTTTCTCCATAAGTTCCCTTCGTGTACAAGAGATTGTCCTTTGAGATGGTTTCTTTTGCATCCTTGTTTTTAAGTTTACTTTCTCCATCAACTAGAGAATGCTCAATGTTTTTGAGTGAGAGATTAGGAATATTACTTAGGATAGACACAAGCTTCTCATATGGTTTTTGATTTACACTTGCTAGTAGCGCCGCTATGGCTTTATCCTCATCTATGTTCTTCTTTAAAGTTGCAAGTTGAGTTTTTAGACTCTTAAACTTGTTAATGTGCATAGTCATAGAAGAACTATCATTTACATCTATCTTATAGAGCTGCATGGGTGATTTTACTTTTGAGGTTTTAGCTTGAGTTCCAAAGATACTTGTCAACCTCATCCCATGCCTTTTTTGCATCTTTGATGCCTACAGCCTTGTTGTTTATCATTTTTCCACTCTTTTGTCTTGAGCTAGACTTCTTCAATGAACTCGTCTTCATCATCTTCCTTCTTGTCATCTGCATCTCCTGTATCATCCTCAAATATATCCCACACGTCTTTTTAATGAGATGGTACATTGTCTTTTCTTTCTAGGCATGAAAGCCTTCACCATTGAATTCAGCTGTTTGCATAAGTTCAAACATTTTGAAGGAGGTCTTACCGCAAGTGTACTCGGGCAGTGTCTATCCTTTTACAATGAGATTGAGGCTTACAAGGGATTTAATCAATTGAGTATTCCACATAAAAAATCTTCATGTTTGTCATTGCAAGAACTGAAATAAAACTAGCAAATGAGTTGTTCTTGAATGGGCTAAGAACACAAGTACCAAGAAGCACTAGGTTAGTATCAAGAGATACTAACTTGATGCTAGGCTTTATGATGCTTGATTTCAAGTGGTCTGCTTGATCTTCAAGTGGACTGCTTGAATTCAAGTAGGTTGCTCCAAATCTTCTTTCTAAGGTTTAACTTGTTGGAAACTTCAGATCTGAGTGACAAAACCTTCAGTCTGTTGGAACAGTGAGAAAATGAATTGGAAAAGAGCTTGAAGAGTACTTGGCTATGGAGTTTCTATTTAGGGTTTTCTACATATCTAGTTTTTTGCTTATAGCAAGAGCTATAGTACATCATTTGAAGAACACTCTTATGGGAAGATGAAATCACGCAATGCTAGCTACTCTGTGCATCAATCGGCTCAATTTTTGTGATTGGATGAAGTGCCTTGAATTTAGAGAAAATCTTCAAAAGAAATCGAGTTGAGATATGGCATGTAGAGAGAGTTATGAAATCTCTAAGAGTTGTTGGTCCAGTTTGGCTATGGCAAACAAGAAGATAAAGTGGAGCTGGAGGTGAGAAATGAAACCATGAGCTAACAATGAGTTGTTCCAAGGTAAACAAAGACTAGAGGAGTAGAGTAGAGCTAAGCCATGCTTAGTTGAGATCTGATATCATGTCAAAAAGACAGGTATAGAGCATGGCAGGAGCTATGCAGGTTGGAAGATGAATACAATACTCATAATGACATAGACAATGGATTTACTATTCCACAAGTGAATTAGGTTCTATGATGGAAACTCAGACTCATAAACATAATATTGTGTAAGAGACTAACAATGACAATGACACTAACTGAAAGAAAAATGCATCGTGATATATTGCATTTAACTCTTGAAAGTGATAGCCAAGTACAATGATTTATAGTAGTTGGATAGTAGCATTCTACCTCACTGTGCCTATGGGATTCAAGACATCTCTTCCTAGAGCATACATCATTTTTCATATCTTTCTACAAATTATTCTTGGCTTTCTATGATGTGACCTAAAATCTAGAACCAATTTCTTAATAATTGAATGTCGTTTTCTATCATTTTCTCATTTAGGCAGAACGTAAACTGTAGTATTTTCAAGATAACATTTTTCTTCTATTATCTACAATGTAATCCAAATTTATGTACCATTTTCCTAAAGAATATTTGCTATTTTCTATAATTTTTTTCATTTAAGAATCTATGGATTGAATTATGAGTATTCAAGGCATATTTTTGTGTTGGTTGTTATTCTTATTTTGTTATGGTAGAATAGGCTAGTACACTTTGGTGATCCTCCATGGTTCATGTTGCATTACACTCATGATCTAGGCATTAAGCCTAGAAGAAAGAATCTTATAGGAGCAACATGTGAAAGTACGACTGTAATATCTGAAGATCCTATGGTGCAATAGAGGATGTAGATCTATTTAAAGAATATTTTAGTCATGTCTATAAGGCATATCATTCAAGTTTCATCTTTATTCTTGAAGTTATTGATGTAAGTTCTATCTTGATACTCTTGTTTTAAGATTCATGCAATAGAAACAATGCAATGTTATAATGGTTTAATTGATAGCCTAAATATCTTAATCTATTCAAGAGTTCTCAATCCTGTGGGTTCAAGGTAGTCTATTTCATGTTGAAATTTCAGATCTGTGATAACAAGTAGTTTTAAGGGTTTATTTGGGAGTTTCTAGATATAGCCCTAATTTCAAGTCTTCAAGTTTCTTCTTCAAAACGAAAATGTCAATAGAAGAAGATACAAGAGTAGAAAAAGAGGGTACAATTTGTTTAGAGGCAATTGGAGATAATGAGAGAAAGGTGATATTTTTCTAGGAAGACATTATGATTCATTTCTATAAATGGAGAGTATCAAATTATCCCTTCTTCAAAATGTCTTGCATTAATGTTGTTTTAGAGCAAATAGAGATTCAAGTAGTTTCAAGGTAGACAAGCACTCAAGCAGATTCATGTAATTTAGATGGAAAATAGTATGAAGAAGACTCGCAAGAAAAGTGCTATCAACAAAGAAGTGGATCAAAAGCAACTTCAAGAAAATGTAATGATGAGGAATGGATTGGCAAGAAATCCTTCTCGGGCTAAGATGATGTATAGCAAGATGTAGAAGAATATATGATAAAGAATAAAGAGAGAAAAGGATTTTGCTTTACCGAGATCAACTCTAAGGAAATAATCAAAAGTACAAAAATGTCAAGGATTTGCAAAGATGAGAGGAATAACCTAAATTGCATTAGTTTTAGGTATAACTTTAATTAAAAGTGTCAAAAGATGTAGAAATGGCAAGAATAACCTAAATTGTTGAAGATCTATTAGAGATAGCCTGATAAGACAGAGAAATATGATCAATATAGGAGTTTTTAGGTAATACCTACAAAAGAGTATTCCATGCATCCTAAACTACATAAATTTCACAAATAACCTAAATACCATAGGCTAAAAAATTGTTACTTCATCATTCTAAAAGTTAGGATGTTGGGGCTGAAAGAAAAATAGGTCATTTGTGGAAACTACAAACATGTTTCCCCATGGGTAAATCTAAGAAGAAGCAAAAAAGATGCAAAGTCTACTTTCAGCATGGACATACCTCATTTGTCTATATATTTATGAGTATTGTGAAAGAGGAAAATCATACAAGTATTTTTTCATGGTTGATTTATGTATGCAATTCAATGGTATCCCGCAAGAAGCTTTCATTAGGAGCAAAGAAAGGTTCAGGCTACTCAAGGATGGATAGAGCATGGAAAAAGTTTTCTTTTGAGAATGTACTTGATGATGCTTATGCCATGCATGATAACCATGAAAGCCATAAAATTAAATCTTGCTCCAACTTGAAGCATGTGCAAAGATTTCTTAGAGCAATTGAGAAGATCAAGGAGAAATATAAAGATGTTCTAGTTTTAGATTTGGATTCAAGTTCGAGTGTTGATGATTATTCATCCAAAGTAGCCAAGGATCCTCTAGTATCCCAAACCCAACAAAAAGCTTACCAATGGAAGAATGGAGCATCATATACCTTGCTTGGATAGCTTGAAGGTATTTTCCATATTTTGGTCTCTTGCAAACTGTCATAATCAATCTCCAATCAATTTTGATAAGTAAGGAAGAAGTAGTGACGTTATTATCAAGAAGATTCAATCAAGAAAATCAATTTTGTGTTCAAGAGGATGAAAGCATGAGGATTATGGTTTTCTCAATGAAGATGCTACTATGGATTGTTTTATTGATTCTCTTATTGGTTTTGAGAAGGATAATGTGTTAAGGAAGTCTAATTTTAGGGAAGAGGCTTGCAACTACTTGAAATGCCATTACTTATAGTGTAAAATACATCACTTTCAAATGTATTTTTTTAGGATACCTATATTTCCATAATGTTGAATATTATTTTAGGTCATTGTACTATTTAGCCTGAAGAAATTCAACAAGTTTATGTTGCTATAAACTTTTAGGATACTTGTCTATATGAGTAGTTTTTTGGATAGAAAGTTTTAGGGTAGCAAGTGATGCGATGTTCAGGTTCACAATAGCAAGTTTAACGTCATGACTTATAAAAATCACTTAGTTTATGTGGTTTTCTTGAAGATTTACAAGGGATTTACTCTATGAGTTTATCTTCAACTGAGATGGTTCAATAGCTATCTTCTGAGTTGAAAAAGGAAAGGAATGTATCAAAAAGTGCAACAATTGAGGCTTTATGTGTTACTAATCAGCTTCAAGGAGAGAAATATTTGCTTCAACAAGAGGTTTCTCATATCAAGAATGTAATGGAATCGCAAGTTTCACATTGTTTTGAGGTTATTAATGCTCTTGAGAAAGTTGTTTTCGAGAGGGATAATGAAATTGTTGATTTGCATATCCAATTAGCATTTTCTCATACTCCAAGTCAAGATCTTATACTTGAGGATCTATATGCACAAATAATTAGTTTCATGAATGACGTAAAGGGTGATGAGGAGGAGTTATTTCTTTTGGAAAAATCATTCATAGTTTCAACGTTTGAAATATATGTTGATTACATTATTCAAGGGTATTAGAAGTAGCCCAAAAGTGCAAGAAATGTTCCTAAATAGCAAACTATTCAACTTGTAGATTAAAAAAATCAAGACAACATCCTGAAGATCCTTTAAGTCAAAAGTGGTCTAAGTTTCAGAATAGGTTAGGAATTGAGGAGTATAGAGTGATTCAAGACCCTAAAACTAGTCATCCAGAATCAAGACAACAAGGGAAATCTGAAAATCAAGAAATTGAGAAAGTTTAGTGGTCTCGATAGTTCTAATATATATGATGAAGAAAGACAAAAGTTGAATTTGTAAGGAGAGCCTAAACCTATCAGGATCAACATACATGTGAAGGAGAACTTCAAGTAAGATCTTAGCAAGCTTTGTCGCGAGAGTTTCGATACATATTTGCATGGAATTACATTGATATGAAAGGCTTTGATCCAATGGTCTATCAACATAGAAGTAACTTGAAGAAGGATACCAAATTGATCATACAAAAGTGAAAATTGGATGTAACAATAATTTTTTATATGTTCCTAATTAGGTTTCCATTAGATTTTAGTGATTCGGGAGTGCAAAGGTTTGATGGCAGTGCAAATTTATAAGATGGATTGCAAAAACCTAAATTCCTATCACCTAAGTTCTTAAAACAACAACCTAAGTTCTTGCAATAGCAATGGGAAGTGTTGCAGTATTTTAAAATGTAGGATATAGAGTAGGAAGTGCTATAGCAATCAAAAACAACAATTACAGCAGCAACTTGAATATTTGAAGATTTAGAAACCTAAAAATAGGGCTAAAAGTCAACAAATATAGGTTCTATAACTTTGAATCAATTCCAAGCAATGCTTTGTAGATGCCATGATACAAATTGAAGTTATGGAAAATTATGATGGTGATGCAGATAAAATCCTATATTGTTTTCTTTTACAGGTCTTCTTGGATTATCATGCATATTTCTTTGGTGATGCAATTTCTTGTTTGAGATTCAAGTTATGTGTTACATTGCCATATATCTCTTATGATGCAAATGCTAGAGCATCATGAACATATTTCTTGATTGATGTAACTACTCTTTGTCATTGGAGTAGTGATCTACTTATTCAGTCATGGTTCTATATCTTCATTCTCTATTATGCTTTATGGATATCATTATATTTGATGGGTTCCTAGCTGTGACATGTTGCTTTGAAATGGTTATATTGCATTTCTTTTTTGGAGTAATGGATATATGGGTTCATGTCATGGCTACCATCATGCAGCCATCCACTAGGTTGTGCCAGGTGTTAAGGCTCAAGTTACACTCTTAACCTTAGTATGTATGTAGGTGTCTTATTTATTATCTATGAAGTAGTCCTTGAATGTCATGTGAAGTCATATGAAGGGTGGATATCTTGGTTGTAACTCCTTGTATGTATCTTCTCGGATCTATCTTTGATGTGCAGTCAAAATCCTTTAGGATGGCACCCTATTAGGTTGTGGAGGTCATAACTTGAATATCTATCTCTATTTTCTTAAAAAAATATGTCATTTAATGTGGTTTTCTCATTCAAGAAATATAATGTAAGTTGAATTTCTATATAATTTACTTGAAGAATATTTACTATTTTTTATTTTTTTATTCAATGATCTATGGGCTAAATTCTAAGTATTCATGGTAGATTTCTATGTTGGTTGTTATTCTTATTTTGCTATGGTAGAATAGGCCGATAAAGAGCTAGTATTATTTTAGATAGGAGGTCTACTGGTAGGTTTATGTTTCCCTTTGGGAGTGATGTTGTTACTTGGAGTAGCAAGAAATAGCCTATAGTTGCACTATCTAATATTGAAGGAGAGTGCAGGGGTGTTATGGTTGTAGCATGTGAGATATATAGTTTGGCTATGTAAGCTACCTTGGTGATTTGTGACTACATGTGGACAAGAAGACTATCATCTACTATTATAATCTTAGTAGCATTTAGTTGACTGAGAACTCATTGTCTCATGAATAGAGTTCCATTACCATTTCATTTGAGAGCAAGTTTTAGTAGGTGATATTATGTCGACACACTAGATCAAACTACAAATATTTTCACTAAGCCTTCGGAGCTAAGAAGCTCCGCTGTTTTAGAACTATGCTTGGAGTCCATGAGCTCATGATAATCTCAAGGGGGGAGTGTTAAGATGCCGAGCTCCACATGAGCTAACATCCACTACAAACCTTAGTAATGTGGCAGGACTTTACTCGTAGTGCATTAGATAGGTGACTGATATAGAGGATATGCTAGTGATTCTACAACTAGAAACCCATGTGGCCCACTCTTGGTTATGGCACATTCATTATTCCACCTCATCTATCCTTAATGGATTTACAGTTAATGACCCCATGTACATATGTTCTAGTACTTTCATATTAGTCTTCTATCATATTAATGACTAATTTCTTTTTAGTGTGAAAAAAGAAGAAATAAGAAAGATAAGTTTTCAATCATCTTATTTGTGTGGTCAAGGCTCCATTGTGTGTGTGTGCTTTTACATGTTGCTACACCTCTCTTCTCTTGTTTGTTTACATTAGGGGATATCATCCACATGGTCTTGGCAAGGTAACAACAAGCAGTTTGCTTGGTGCATGCCATGCAAGGTTAAGATGAGAAGAATGGAGAAGAAGAGGAGGAAGCTGAGGAGGAAAGAGTGAAAGTGATAGGTGAAAATGAGAAGGATATTTAACTTTTAACCCTTTAAAACCCTAAATTGGCTAAGTACGATGTCACTATAAAAGAGTGGGGATAGATGGCTAGGACACAAGGTTAGCAAAAGAATACCCAGTTACACTGGTGGAATATTTGAGATATTCAGAGACTGGATTAGGGCATTAGTTATCAAACATCAAGTCCCTTTTACTCTTCCTTCTACCTTTCATGGTTTCCCTTCTCTTTCTCTCCCTGTTCATGTATTTCTCTCTCTTCTACTAGTATTTCTCTCTCATTTTTTCCCTCTTTCTCTCTCTCCTCTCTATGATATCTCCCTTCTCTCCTTCTCTCTCCTAGGTCTTCTTCACATTACAATTGGTATTAGAGCCCAGATCTTTGATCCTCTCTTCTTTCTCTTTCCTCATATCTAGTTACATTTTACAAAAAAAAACAAACCTAGTCTAGATAGGTACAGTAGGGACAAGAGTTACAAGGAGTAGTGATGGAGTACCACAGGGTGCTAGCAGCCTTTCTTGGAGATCTCACACGAGGCATGGCCAAGTCGGAGGTCCTTAAGTCAAATTTAGTAGGTCATTTTCAATTCCCAAGTCATTTTTGAAGGTAGTTGGCTGAAAGAAGGGTAACAAGGCATAATAAAGCCTAAAGACATAGTTATTTTCAAAGAATAGCCTTTCTTTCTTCCCTTCAAGCTTTCTTCTAAAGCTTCCACGAAGGTTCTTAGCAAAGAACCCTTCTCCATGTCTAGATCTTGGCTTCCCTTACCGAATGGTTGGTTTTATGGCTCCCCCTCATCATTTGAAGCAAGAAGAGTATCATTTTCCCTACCACGTAACCCACAAAGAGAGTCTCAAGGCTTGCATAGTTAAAATACAGTCACAATAGTTTGGATGCTATAACAAGAGGTAATACAAGAGAAACATGCTCACATTTGCTTGTGTTCCATTCACAAGACTGTTCATGTTGTATCTCTCTTTTTGCCTTCTCACCCCCCCCCCCCATTATTAGACCATGAAGGTCTAGTTCTAAGAGTTGTAGGGGTTGAGGCTTTCCTTGTAATTTCAAGTTGCTTGCTTTGTGCATCTCCCAATGCTAACTAGGTAATAGCTCCCATCATAGATCTAGAGCGAGTAGCTCTTCATGAATTGTTAGTTAGCTTCTTCTAGGCAAGCTTTGAGGGTTTGACTAGAGAATCTACAACAAGTCCATGTCCATATGTCTGATTGGCTACAATTACCATTTCGTCATCTAATGACCTTTGCTTCTCTCGATTTCCCTATTTTTTGCTAGCCCAATTGGATGGGCAGGTGATACAATAGCTAACCCTATTGATTTTCCTTGGGACGCTTAGCCCTATATAACCTAGGACCATGCACTTTTCTCATGGCTGCCACCCAGTGGACCTGTGGTAGGCATTGATGATGCTACCATAGACAAAGATCCCTCTTCTCTCGTAATGGCTACCAATGTTGAAACTCCTCCATTCCTTTTTCAATTCTTCATCTGAGTACTTCAAACCCTCAAGCCTGAAAATCTCTGCAATAGCTAAACTTGCTTAATAAAATCTACTATGTGTTGCCTCTGAGACACTAGATAATTGGGACCATTTGCTCACTTGATAAACCTACTAGTAGTTGATCTTTTTCAAAGTGATGAACTCACCTTTGCCAATGCTATAGCTCCTCCATTCCTTTTCACTATGCCAAAAGGCTTCATAGAAGCAATAGCAGCAACGACTGGCAAGGAAGAATCACTGGCAAGAACATTGATAGTGGCTGCATTAGTGGATGATGATTGGCAATCGATATCTCCATTATAGAGAGAGCTCTTGCTCTTGGGAGAGTAGCTTATGCCCTAGATGAAGAGCTGCATCAAAAGGGGTCTATTGGCTACAATGCTAGCTGTTGCACCATAATTTTTGTTGCTACTTGTTGCACCAGAAAGAGTGCTTATGTGAAATTTACCTTTGCTTTTGGCCCATGAATCTTATGTGCAACAACATCATAGGCTTGGGCCACTTTTCCAACAATGTCAAATGTGCCTAGCCAACGTTCTTGATCCTTTCTTTGGATTTCATATTTTTGCCACCCATTTACCCCATGGCTACCAACTGATGAAAAGAAACTTATGGAATGTGAAGACAAAGGTGAGGTTGGAGATAGATGATCAACATCCATATCATTCCAACTGGTGGGAAGTGCTACACTCGTCCAAGAGTTTTGCTACTTAGCAGGGTTATGAACTTGAGGTCCACATCAAGCTCAAGGGTGGATTGATGATGGTAAGATATTGCTAACTGACACTCATGTTGACATTTGAGGTGGACTGCTACATATGCTCAACTAGCAAAATCTTTGGGATGCTTCTAACGAGCTTCAGAATGGATCAAGCATCATAGTAGAGAACTTGGCCATTGACAAGACAATTCTAGTCCCTTGGAAGAGGACTTATCAAGCTGGAAAAGTTCCTTATCGGAGGAACAAGATTGCACTGCAAGACCAAAAGAGCTACCTACAAGACTAGAATCTCATGCAAGGAGGAACATTAGAAAGAAGGAGGCATTGACAAAGCAGATGTTGAAAATTTACGAGTTCTTTGTGCTATCTGATCTAGTTCATGGGTTGATAGATTGAAATGAGAACTTGATTTAGCAAACTATATCCAAAATTTTGACTCCAAGTTGTATGGGGAATACCTCAAATGCATGCAACTCAGAGATTATAGGATTAGCTATTCTTTTTCAAAGAAAAATTTGTGGGCATCTTATCTCAAATGGTATACCATATGAGCAACTTAAACAAATAGAGATCAAGGTTTTCCTTGAGACCCAGGAGACTTTGAGCCACATTTGCAGGCCACAATTGAAGCAACTAATCAAAGTAGTCTATTGCACCAATGGGGGCTCCATTTTCTCATGCCCAAGGCATTTATCATTTGAGAGAGATTACTAATGTAGATGATCTGATTTGGAACAATTATGGTGACTACAATGTTTGCAACTTGTAGTAGCTTTGGTCTTGGATAAGATCAACATTAGCAACAGTAGCCAACACGAGTGGCCTAAAAAATGCTTGCTTAATGTATTGATATTATGTTGTATTGATATTATGTTGATGACTTCATGCCACTGCTTATGGTTTTCAACAGTTCTTGAGCATTGATCTACACGTCATCTTGAAGGCTTGCCAAAATTGTTTCAATCACTACTACTATGGGAAAGCTACCTTCTTGGATTAAATATGTGTAGCCCATTTAGTTTTTGTTAGCAATGGTCTATGGATCCTTGATGTAGTCTCACTTTGATGACATGTCCCCCTCCTAAATCTCCAAGTCAAGCATCCAGGATTGTAGAGGCACACAAGATAGATAGAGCTATGAAAAGATGCAACATCTACGTGCAAATTGAGGTTGCACACTTCTAGAAGAAGTGCCTACTGGAAGCATAACACAAAGTTTTTGTCTCATCATGGCAGTCTCCATTTGTCAATGCCTTGTTGCAAGTAGTAAACACTCAATGCAATAGTGTATGCAAAAAGAAAAGTCAGTTATAGCTCACAATTCCAACTCCTTTTCTCACTCTTGGCATCCCAAATTGAATGCACTACGAAAAAAAGAAGCTATCAAGGCTGAAAGACACAATGGATTAATGGAGATGCATAGTAAATTAATGTTTAAGATGGACCAACTAATCTTAGCCATGTCAACCCGTCACCAACACTCAAGCCCAAGCAACCAATGGCAACTTGCAACCCTTACAAGTGTAGTTGCTCAAATGGCTACAATTAAAAGGATAGATTAATATGATTATGAGTAGCAACATGGGCATTCTCATGGAAATTATGACTACTATGACCAGTGGCATGGATCTGATGCGCAAAGCTAGCAGCATCTGCTTACTTATGGTCAGCATGCATGTGATGATTATGCATATTATGAGAGCAACAGCCTCCATCTGATAATTATGCACATTCTTATGAGCTGCATTGTGGTCATGAGCATGGACAACCATCTAAGAAAACTCATGTCCATGGGCAACATCATGCAAATGTATATGAGTATGTACATGGTGAGCAACATCACTATCAACAATGAAGTGCTTGATATCATCAGCCACTTGATCATTACTATTAGTAGCATGAGCATCCTTATGAGCAACATGATGCCATGAGTAGAGCACCTCATTGCAACTTCATGAGAAGAAGCCCCTTCAATCCAAGGCACTTAACTTTTATGGACCAATAGTAGGCACAAATGTAGGGCTCATGGACATGCAATGCCTAGGGGTTGATGTAGTGAATGCACTAGTGATCATAGCCTCATCTGCTCCACTCCTACAAGGCACAGTGGTTCCTAATGAGTCTATGGACGAGTCAATGCATATTGGTATGTGGGTCACTGCGGAACTTGTGGCACAATCAGTACTTGAGGATGACACCATGAATCAATTCCATGATACAGTGGATGTATTGGATCACAATTATCCTTTTGACCCTAGTGGTAGTGCGAAGACCCATGCTTGTATGGATGACCCTTATGCTCTCGATGCTTACCATGTAGGTTATCCATTTGATCCCAAGGAAAGGAATGGTTTTGGAAAAGCCCTACCTTAATCAACATTTCACCAATGCAACCCCCCTTCCCCCACTTCAAGGGTGCAATTTCAACTGAGGATTTGCTAACTTTGCCCTAGTTTGCACTGCAGAAAACTTGCACACAGTACACTATTTTAGAATAGTTTTTACCTTGCACTAAGGACAATCAACCTATATGCGTTGAAAATATGCTTCACCAGCTTCATGTTCACATGTCACATGCCCCAATTGAGCAGCCCATAGGAAGTTATGACCAGTTTCCTCCAACAGGTTTATTCTAGACAACATCCTATCCATTGCCCAAATTGTAAAGAATTGGTGGCCAAACTCATATGCTATCAACGTGCACATGTTATATGCATCCTATACACATTTGCATGCCCCATTGTACTTCCCTTTACCTATATTATCCTTTGAAATGTTGAATAGAGTAGTACTCTGCAACCCCCCTCCCCCTATGAGCCACACCCACCAATAAGTCCTCTTTTTTTTTTAAAGGGTAAAAACCTTCAAGGTTAGGATGGAATGTAAAAGAGTGGGGACACATGGATAGGACACGCGGTTAGCACGAGAATACCCAATCACACTAATGGGTATTTAAGATGTTGAGAGACTAAATCAGGGCATCAATTATCCAACATCAAGTCTCTTTTATCCTTCCTTCCAACTTTCATGCGTTCCCTTCTCTTTCTCTCTATTTTTCTATCTTTCTCTCTCTTCTTCTCTTATCTTCTCCCCCTTTCTCTCTCCTCTCTACAAGCTCTCCCTTCTCTCTTTCTCTCTCCTAGGTCTCCTTCATTATAGTTGCACACACAATTCATCGTGTCATTGTAAAGCCATCATCTTTTATTGAAATGCGGCAAAACTTAACATGCCATCCATTAGGCAACCATAAGTAGAGCAAGAAAATGGCTATAAAAGGTAGACTTTAGACTAGGGCCTTGTTGGCTTCTTTTCACACAATCTTTTTGGTGTGTTATTTTCCACCTAGTAAGTGAAAGTATTAAGTTTTGCTACATTTTGATAGGATTAGGTATTTATAAAATTATCCTATTAAAAATTATTGATGGATTGAAAATTGAGAAACTAACATTGCAATTACTCATTCTTAAAAATTTGCACACCACATAGAGTCTATGAAGGCATTAAGACTAAAATGTGTAACAAGACATGGAAAATTTGCATACCATGTAGAGTCTACAAATGCATTAAGAGGAAAGTATGTAACGAGTCATGGAAAATTTCCACGTGTTTTTCATGTTGAAATCAACAATCATAGTAAACAATGTAACTAAGTATTCAAATCAATTTAAACTTTGAAAGTAAAAACTTCATCTATACTTTAAAGCATCTAGTACAACATTTTATAGCTAGATAAAGTAATGTTGTCATTGTGTATTTTGTTGAAAGCCTTAATCATGGGGATTCAAAGAGAAGAGGTGCAGAGAATAAGGATAGGGAAGATTAAGAAGTAAGAAAAGAGGCATCTATAGAGAAGCCTTAGATCGAATTCTTAGTCAATAGATAAGAATTAGTACATGCACTTGAGATAATAGCTCAAAGGGAGCTCAAACACTATGTTTCAAGATGATAGCCCAATCTATTTGAGATTATGGCTTAGAAGAAACCCTGATAATGATAAAATCTCTACTATACATAAGCTTCAATATAATGCATAGACTTCATATATCATGAAAAAAGCTCAAGATGCATGTAATAATAGCCAAACCATCAATCTAGAAGGCTTCCCACTAATGTAGAGGATTCAAGGAAAACCCTCTAATATCTTCAATATTTGATTTCAGCCCTATTTTTTCGTGTATTTATAGCAATAAAAAATAGTCTTTTACTACCCAATATGCATTCAAAATCAATTCTTTACATACTCTAATCTTAACCCAAAGCATACACTAATATGGTTCTTGTATATGGTTCAATACCCTCTAGAGATTAAGAAAATTGATCACATCGGTAATATATTTTTTATAACATCATAAAAATATATTCTAGCTTAGTCCAAATTAGTCCTAGATTCACTCTTTTACTCCTCTTGATATAAACACCAAGGTTCTACCAACCATACTCAAGAAGAGGCTTCTTGTATATGTGACCTAGAAGCACTCAGAAGTATGCTAAATTTTATTATAGCAATTGTTCACTATTGTGGATAGCATACATGCATTGCTCTTGCCTATGAGATCAAGCCATAAACTCCTCAAAAACCCTTTTTGCTTTTGCCCCTTCTTGTGCTCTATATATCCCTTGAGGATAGCTCTTCCCCTTCCCTTGTTCAAGGTTCCATCTTTCATGCATAAGCTTTCCCTTTCTTGTTCTTACACTATCGAGACATGTCCTATTTCACACTAAAAATTCATACCAACATTCTCTTTTACTCCACATTTTTAAAAAATGCCCCATATGGCTTCTTTAATCCTACTATAAGTATTCTCTTATCTTTTCAACTCCCGATCATGCGTAGACTTCACTTTTTTCAAGCTCTAGCATGACTTATCACTTTCCCTCATGAGAAGCCAAAAACTTGTCAATTAATGCGCAAATAAGCCACTACAATAGGTAGGCTTATTACAAAACCTGTTATACCATGATCCCTATACACACCACTAAAGTCTTTTAGATACAGTCTTTATTATGCTTCTATATCCTAGACATAACATGGTATATCATCCACCCTCTAAACTTGCACATCCTGTAGCATGTGCCACACTATCACTCTTCATCAGGTTCAGAACTCTCTTCATCATCATGAATGTCATTCTCACCATTCTCCTCAACACTATCTTGGATAATACATGTATCAAGTCCCTCTTCCTCATATTCATCAAGCTCTCTCTTTTTAAAGGCTTTGATTTGTTTCCTTGCAATAGCTATCCTCAACTTTGTACCCTCCAACTCATAAGGAAATACATAGCATTATCATGCATATGTTTAACCACATATGGACCAAACCACATTTTTGAGACCTTTAGAAAAGGTGCTATGATGATTTTCTAAGCTACTGTCATAGAATAATATCAAATCTCCCTCCTGTCTAGCCCTTGGCATAAGTCTCTACCTCTTGTCGAATATTTCTTTATTGCAAAGCCTTACTACCTTTAACTTTTCCACCACTATTTCTATGTCCTCCTATCTTCCTACTCAGCCCTTCCTCTCCAAGTAAAATAGTCCATGTAGTAGCCCTCTCTTCAAGTGGTATAATAGGTGATTGCCCATACATTAGCTCAATTGGCATATATCCACTTGTTGCACTATGTGTCATGTGGTCGACCCATAATGCATATGACAATAACCATAGCAGGTTATGAGGATTTACAACATCCCACATATGTGTGCAGGTTAAAGAATGCGCTCTATGGGCTGAAGCAAGCACCTAGAGCATGGTCTGACAAAATTGGAGAGTATCTTGTCAATATTGGATTTTGTATTTCTGATGTTGATCACTCACTTTATGTGAGAAAGGGAGATGCAAGGTTGGTCATCATAGTCATCTATGTGGATGACTTGATTATTACAGGTGACAGTGACAATGGAATTGCTAAAGTTAAGGACTTCTTGAAGAAGAAGTTTGAGATGAAAGATTTGGGTGAGCTGAGATACTTTCTTGGTATTGAGGTGATCAGATGTGATGATGGTATATGGCTATCCCAAAGGCAGTATGGCTTGGATATGTTATCCAAGTATGGTATGACAGCATGTAAGCCTCTTTCAGTACCATTGGAACAAAATGTGAAGTTGAGTACTGATGTTGGGGATGAGATAGAAGACCCTACTATGTTCAGGAGGATAGTAGGAAGTTTGATTTACATGACTATCACAAGGCCAAACTTGAGCTATGATGTTGGCCTTATCAGTCAGTTTATGCAAATGCTTAGAAAGCCTCATTTGGATACAGTTAGACGTATATTGAGGTATGTGAAGTCCACTTTACATTATGGACTTTTTTATGAGGCAGGTAAGGATGTACAAGTCTTTGGATACACAGATGCAGATTGGGCTAGTAGCATGTCAGACAAAAGATCTACGAGTGGATTCATTTTTTCCCTTGGTAGTGCAGCAGTTACATGGAGCAGCAAAAAGCAACCTACAATTGCTTTATCGAGTACAGAGGCCGAGTATAGAGGTGTTGCTATGCCAGCATGTGAGGTGGTATGGCTGCAAAAGTTATTAGATGATTTGGACGTGCAGGGAGATGGTCCATTTGTCATTCATTGTGACAACATGAGCAGCGTACAACTAGCTAGGAATCCAGTGTTTCATGCTAGGACAAAACACATTGAGGTACACTACCACTTTGTGAGAGAGAAGGTACTTGCAGGAGAGATTGACTTGGTATATGTCAGCACACAGGATCAGATAGCTAACATTTTCACAAAGGCATTGGGTGCAGAGAAGCTTCGAAAGTTCCGAAGCTTACTTGGAGTTGCAAAGATAGAGTTGAGCTTGAGGGGGAGTGTTGAGATGGCAAGCTCAACATGTGCGGATATTAATGATGGACCGCCTGGCTAGATGGTTCCGCACGTCTACACTTAGCATGTGGTGGTCATTATGATATTCACATGGCCACTGACTTATCACTTAGTATATTTAGTTTGTTACACCTACCTACAACTGGCAAAGACATAGTGCCAGTCAATTAGTGTAGTCGATTATGCACTGTTTGACTTAGTATGCCACTTTCCTTTATGTTGTATCTTATCTTTACTTTGTGTACATTGTATAATGTGTGGTAGAAGAAGAAGAAACCAGCAAGAAAACGTTTTGGCCTCCATCTCTCTTCTTGTGTTCTTGAGTGAGATTCCTCTTGTGTATACAGTGTGTGTTTGGTGTCGTAGCTCAAGCAAGTCCCCGCACCACACGATTCTTGACAGATACCAGTTGGTAGGGTTCCACTGTTGTTGAATCACTATTGGAGGAACTGTTTGAGGCCACAGTTGTTATGGTTGAACCATCATTTGAGGCACTATCATCTGTGGCGACCACAGTGGATTAGGTGCATTATACTGCGGCACTGTTTACATCTGGGGATAGGGGTACGAAACTGTCCCTAGAATTGCATTTGGTGGGTATACCATTCCTGGCATGGGAGGAGGTAAGACTCCTATTCCTGGAGTCATTGATAGCCTTGCTTCAACTTCGTCATACAATCTTGCACCTTCCATTGCAGCTTGCAGATTGATTGGTCTTCTCAATTCCACGAACTTGTGAACTTCTAGTTGTAGGCCTCTGAGAAACACTCCTTTTTGAATACCTTCGTCCAAATGATAGTTAGTCCATCTCTTCAATATGGATTCCATTCGTGAGACATAAGCTTCTACTCTTTCTCCAGAGGACTGACTTAGGTTCATGAACTCCCCTCGCATCCACTCTTCAAAATCTTCACGCCTGAATTTAGTGAGGAAGGCCAACTTCAGGTCGTCCCATGTGCCAAAAGTTCCTGCTGCTTGTCTCTCATACCACTGAAACGCCGCGCCCTTGAAAGTGGCGGGGAATATTGCTAACCAATGCTTAGGGGTTCTGGCATTGTTAGCCACACATGCTACCATAAACTCTGCTACATGAAGATCAGGGTCTTCATTGTACTCTCCCTTAAAAATTGGCAATGGGACTACATTTGCTGGCCTGTCATCAATATTTCCAGGGCGAATCTGACTAGGAAGGGGACCTTGAGTCACCATGGGAACTTCTGTAAAGAGTTCTTTTAGGGCATCAAAGGAGGCTTCTGCTGCGAGCTCTCAACCTTGATTCTTGCCTTCTCTCTTGTCACGTACCTTTGGACTCGTTCTAACGCTTGCCTCTTGATTGTGTCATTCATCAAGGGCTTGGCTCCAACCAGTTGTTCAGTACTCAACAAAATAGAATCAGAGAGGGCTTCAATCTTTGGGGGATTCTTTGGCCAACATCTCCTCTACTTCCTTCTTTTCAATGTCTCTGAATTCAGCTTTCAAACCACTACAGAGGGGGATATATTCTATTCTGAAAGTATCAAAACTCATTCTTCTTAGGATCATTGTTGTGCCATCATTATAATAATACCAACTTCTGATGGTCTCAACAGTGTATGTTGTGAAAAACACTCTATCTACCAACTTCCAGTGGATTGCTAATTGGACAAACAGAAGATTATCAGAACACCAAGCATCCCACATATCTTGCTGTTGAGCATCCACGAACAAATCCCAACTCTTTTCCTTCTTGTTTTTGTGAACCTCCACAGACCACGACTCCTGAAGCTTCTTCACAATATCCCACTTGATGATGTCTGGAAACTCCTCAATGAATGCTAAATCTTTCAAGGATAGTCATTCTCTCCGCTTCTGCTCTTCAAGTTGTTCCCGAACAATTTGCCACCAAGATGCATGTCTCTGTTGTCTCAATAGGAAGAGGAAATAGTCCACCGCATAGAGCTTGCATCATGATGGTAATATGTTTCTGCCATTGTGGGATGAACTTCTTGTGGAAAGTGGCTTTGATAATGAGAATCTCCAACTCTTCAATGGAAGAAAGAACTTTGCAAACATCCATTGAATTCTTTTCTTCTTGGCAATGCCATTTCTAGTATTTTCAGCCTCTTCTGATGCTAGTTGATGGCAAGTTTCCCCCGCTGCGCACCAAAAACATGGTGCCCCAAGAGAAACACCATAGAAAAGGGGACTCTACTGTAAGAAAATCTATCTTGTAATATTAACAAGCTTTTATTTCATTCTTTTGATGACCAAAACAGAGAAAACATCAAATCTTCACGCAGCATCATAGTAGATATCTCCCACGGATTTGATTGAATCAACCATAATCTTCAACATCTTCATAAAATCCATCAATAGAACAAAGAACATAAAAGCATACACCATTTTTGAATGGAAATCAATCACATATTATTCATCTTCAATGTCTTCATAGTTCTCTCTCTCAATCTCTCATATACAGTTACATTGTTTTGATAGAATTGGCTATCTCTGACTCTCTCTCTCTCTCTCTCTCTCTCTCTCTCTCTCTCTCTCTCTCTCTCTCTCTCTCTCTCTCTCTCTCTCTCTCTCTCTCTCTCTCTCTCTCTCTCTCTCTCTCTCTCTCTCTCTCTCTCTCTCTCTCTCTCTCTCTCTCTCTCTCTCTCTCTCAATAGTACATCATCTCCTCACTACAATACTCAATGATGACTCTCAATAATCCTTCTTAGGTCGTTGATAGACCTCACAAGAGATATGTCCGTGTCGAAGAGGTACCAGAGCCACTACAGTAGCCCTTCATATCTCGCTTCTGTCTCTGTCACTCCAGTCTTCTCTTCAGTCTTCAGCAGCTGCTTCTTCCATTTGTTTTAGCTCTTTTGAACTTAAATTCATCCTTTCCAAAATTTAGGAAACTTTTTCAAAGTCACACATACATTCCACAGAACACTTACAAAAGATCTATAGAATAGAAACAGAGCAGAGACAGAATAGAGGTAGAGGCTCTACAGAAGATTTACAGACAGAAGGTCATCATAGAACAACAAATCCTCATAACTCATACTAAAACCATTCCAAACTATAAAAAACTATTCAATAAACTTCCAAAAGATTTTAACCTTCATCAATCATCAATCCATGCTTCATACAAAAGAAAATCAAAACAAAACAGAAGCTATACAGAAGGTATCAGAACCAATCAGAACCTCAACAGAACCTATCAGAACGTCACAAAGCCTCATATTTCTACTAAAAATCATCATGAACTTCCAAAAAATAATCAATATCATCCAAAACACTCTCAAACACTTCCATTAACAACCATACATCACTCTAAATCCATCAAAAATCAACCATTCAGACCTCAAAAACAACAAAAATTAGTATTTTTCCACTCTCAACATGGGCCTATCGAACAACCTATAAAACAACAATAGGACAAACTCCCTTTAAGTTAACCTACAGGAATCAGGCCATTCTACCTATATAGAGTTCCTTCTCTCGAGCCTGAGAGTATCCATCCACGAGAAATGGGACAAAAAGAAGGCATGGACGGAGTGCTTGATTGAGCTAGAACACTTATCAGAGACTCAACTTCTAGCCACCCATGTGTTGATTTGCGAAAAGGCATGCTGCAAGAGTTGGTTTGACAAGCACGTCAAGTAATGAGAATTTGAGCAGGGTGACTTAGTGTTGTTGTACTCAATAAAAGGCCATAAACAGAATATGAAGTTCAAGGGATGAGGGCCTTTTCGAGTTTGCACTATTAGCCAAATCGGCAATGTAGAGCTCAAGAGCCTAGATGGAGAGGGCATAGGCTTCTTCAATGGTAGCCCCATAAAGAAGTACTACCCTCCTACACATCCACTGCATGAACCTCCCATGCTAGAGTCCCCTGTGAAGGTCCGAGTTGCCACAATAGCAGAACTTGATGAGTAGGAGGAAGAGCTAGTAGCACCTGCTTACCTGCACATAACGGTCACTGACCAACAAACACATGCTTTCCATGCATTGATCGATATGAGGGAGTTGATTTTAATATCTTAACTCACAATCATTGGACTCAAATTGTCCGACCACAACTATAACCCACCAACACCAAACTTAGCCCATTTGGGGGCCAATCATATGCCATTTTAGGAAAGTACAAAGTTGCAATCTCTATCAAGTCTGAAAGCATACCCATAATCTTTTATGTGCTATTGAACACAAATTGTTGTTAGGATGCTCATTTAAAAAGCAAGCACATTATAATGTTGACTACAAGTCACAACGTATTCACCTTGCTATTGGCAATGTATGAATAGTCACAGCTTTCAGCAAGGGCAGTATGACTCCATCAAAGCTTGTGAGGCCACTAGTAGAGAAACCCACCACCAAGTCTAAGGAGGGGGATCCAGACTTGTCACAACCCGCCACGCCACACCATGAGCCTACTGCTAAGATCAAAGCTAAAACCCCTGAACCATAGTTCAATTGGGTGCCTAAACATCGAGGACTGCCGCGTAGGAGCATGCAACCACGACCTCGCAAGCCTAGGAACTCATACTCAAAACCTAGGAGGCAACGAAGAAACTATGGACACCGATGATGAACAGCCAAGCTGTGATAGGTCCCCAAAACCTTATTGCAAGCACAAGGCTGTTACGAGGGCAATACCTGGATATGGGTACCTAAAACCAAGAGATCCGACGGCTCTATTCAAACACCACCCTCAAACTTGACCACACAAGTCCGCACAATAGATCAAGTACTAAAGCTACAAAAAGCTCAAGCTGGGAAGCCCATAGACCCCAACACCCTTAAGCCTACAAAACCTCAATGAGTCAATTGATCGAAACTGTAGTTTTTGTTGACTCCAAACCAATCCAACCTAGCACTACTAGTGCCCCTAAAGCCTCACAGACATCTGGCTATACAATGTTAGAATCTCAAACCATGCTTAGTCCACAATAAGCTAAACCACACACTCAAGACCAACCGCAATCGCAGACGTCAACCTGTTGAGCTATCGAGTCCTAGTCAAACCCTAACCTGTAGTAGGTCTTAAACCCTCTTACAAATGACGATCGATTCTTACCTTCACCCCATAGACTTAGTTCAAAATACCAGGGATGACTTGGTTGGTTGCCTTCGGCATTTGGATGCCATGTTTACCACACTTGCTAAAAGCTATGACTGATTAGACCTAGGTCTTTTAGATGAGCCTTTAGCAACGAAGGCATGCACATTTCCTTGCTGATGGGAAGAATCAAAATTTGTATTCATTAAGGCTCCCCAGGCAACTAAGGAACTCATTGTCACTGAGGTTTCCCGTGAACAAGCATGCAAGCAACGCCTAATTACGTCTTACAACAAGGGCATGGTTCTTGCCATCGACCAAGAAATTGAGGAGTTGAAACAGTTGGCTACCAACAACAACTCCTCTTTCTTGTGATAATGGTACACTCTCCAACTTCAATGGGAGCAAAAGGGCTACCAAATCATGACAAATGCTGAGTAGAGATATGCAATCAAGTCCTCAGAATATGACCCAACTTATATAGCCCCAACCTCCTATAGGATGTTGACTACCATTCACAAATGGCCTCTCGAAGAGCACATCATGATTGACCCTTACCTAGATCACATTTTGACAGAGGAGGAGTTATACATTGCTAGTAGAATAGGCTGTGGTGATTTCCTAATGGATGTCCTCACCTAGCTCACTCATGTCAACATCCAACATGGACCACTATTCTAACATGGAGTACAACCTGAACTTCTACACTTGGCTCATGCAAAAGTGAAACACCATGAGCATGTGCTGAATGGTCTTAACCCTTCAACTTCTAATCTTAGGAAGGATGTTTCTCATTTCCAAAGAGGGAGGGGATAAGGAGAAAAAAGGGCTAAGGTGGAAAAATATACTTTAAGGAAAAACATACTACTTTAAGAAAATTCTCATGGACCTTCATTGGATTGTGTGAATTGTGAAGAAAAAATCCATATTTGTACTTAAGCTTTTCGTTTTTCTATAAGCACACAATCACTCTCTACTTATTATCTTAAGAAAATTAATGGTGAGTTGTGGTGTTATGACAAGAACCCACAATGATAGGACAAGAAAAGAGCAACAAACTTTCATTCTCAAAAGAGAAATAAGCTAAATATGTGGGGAGAAGGGCTTTCAACTAGTTTAGGTTCAGGGATGTCCTAAACTTGGAGGATGTGGCCATGGAGGAACACGCCATAAGACCCGTGGGTGGAGAATCCTTGGCCTCCAAAGCAAGTAAGAAGTCGTCATCGAAGGCATCAACCATCGGGTTTGGAGGGGTATTGATGGTGGCGATCATCAGAGAGGCTTTGGGGGAAGTACAAGAGAAGACGGTGAGTTAGCAAAACACTAGACATGTCCCCTCCCCACCAAGAACATGAACAATCTAGTGAGAGGATGGAGAGTGATGAACAAGAGAGCAAGAATAAAGAGAGAACAAACCTGCAAAGAGTTCGAAGAGAATCCAAGAACACCAAAGATTAAAGAAAGAAAAAAGAAAAGGAGGAGGCAAAAAGAATAAAAGAGGAATCCAAGAGGGCTAAGGAGGAGAAGAGGAGGAAAGAAAAGGAAGAAGCCGAGGAGTTAAGGAGGAGAGAAAAAGAAGACATGCCCCTGGCCATCCACATATTAGTGGAGTAGCCCTCAAGGGAAGAAGAGTTGGTTGCCATGAGCCCACCTAGATACGAAGGCCCCAATACTAGCACCCAAGTGCTAGAGGCTACAGCAGTGCCAGTTACGGAGGGCAAGGTAAAGGCTTATTGTACCCATTTCCATCCAACCTAGTGCCGATCACCCCACCAACCACAACCACCCAGGGCTCTACACCCAAAGTTGATGCCATCAACATCATGGCATGGGTGCAGTTTTTGGTCAACAAAGAAATGGCCCAAGAGGGAGGTGAAGGAGTTCCAGTGATAAGGACAAAGAGACCACCACAACAACATATCCTAAGTTGAGGCAGGATCCTAAAAGGCGGAAAATTAAAACATCCACAACCACTACCCCCACCGCACTGTCGTCGTCCACGAACTATAATGACTATGTTCAAGAACTTTGGTCACAACTTGAGAGAGTAAAAGAAGAAAAGAAAATAGCTATTGCTGAGTTAGAGGCTGAGAAGGAGACCATGACATCCCTTCAACTAGAAAAAACTTGTCAAGTGGCCATGTGCCAAAGAGAAATAAATGAGCTAAAGGAGGAGCTCAAGGCCAAGGAAGGAGGAGAGGAAAGGTGGCAAGCAAACCTCACTGAAGAAACACAGGGTCTCATGAACATGCAACGCCTAAACAAAGAGCTAATAGTGTTGTACGAAGAGCTGCAAGGGGAGATAAAAAAATGTTCAAAACGCCACGGAGTTGTTGGAAGAAGTGAGAGAGGAGAAAGCACGAAGGTATAAAAAATACATAGAAATTTTGAAGAATAAGGTTGCCTTAGAGCTAAAAGAGCAGAAAGATTGGAAAGGGAAATTGAGAAACAAGAATAAAGGATGATAGTCCTAGCTCAAAGGTAGGGAGAGAGCTTTGAAGAAATGAAAAAGAAGGTAGAAGAATGGACAACCAGAAGTGAAAGAAGAGTACAAGATGTAGCGCTTGTCTAGCTCGTGCTGCATAAGGGGACAAAGTGCTCATAGAGAGCAAAGCAGAGGCCATGCAAGTGAGCTTAGAGATCCAAAAATGTGCCTTCCTCAACACTATCATGGACATCACCCAAATGGAAGAAGCAGAGGCTATTGATTCATTGAAAAGAAAGTTGGGGACTTCCTACAGGGCCTTGAGACAGGGGTTGTATATGCCACCACAAGCAGTAGGAGTCATCCTAAGCCTACAAGACTAGAGGAACTATTTGCTAAGGGCAAGCTTGACGATGCATGAAGTGGATGCCTTGGGATTCAACAAAGGAGCACCATAGGAACATAGGGAGGAGGAGGAGGCAAAGCACTTTGAAATGGGACAACAAGAGGAGGAGCTACTCCCACAACCTCCTTTCCCATGACCTGAGGAGCAACAACATGTGGACACCCCTATTTCCAGAAAAGCCAAACTCAAAAAGAGGAGGAAGAAAATGCTAGAGCAAGCACGAAGAAGTCTAAATGCTCAACCAACAGTAATGCTAGCAGCGCCCATCCCATGAGAGATTTTTGTTGTTTTTGAGGTTTGAATGGTTGATTTTTTATGGATTTAGAGTAATGTATGGTTGTTAATGGAAGTGTTTGAGAGTATTTTGGATTATATTGATTATGTTTTGGAAGTTCATGATGATTTTTAGTAGAAATATGAGGCTCTATGATATTCTGATAGGTTTTGTTGAGGTTCTAATTGGTTCTGATACCTTCTGTATAGCTTCTATTTTGTTCTGATTTTCTTCTGTATGAAGCATGGATTGATGATTGATGAAGGTTAAAATCTTTTGGAAGTTTATTGAATAGTTTTTTATAGTTTGGAATGGTTTTAGTATGAGTTATGAGGATTTATTGTTCTGTGATGACCTTCTGTAACCCTCTGTAAATCTTCTGTAAAGCCTCTGTCTCTGCTCTGTTTTTGTTCTATAGATCTTTTGTAAGTGTTCTGTGGAATGTATGTGTGACTTTAAAAAAGTTTCCTAGCTTTTGGAAAGGATGAATCTAAGTTCAAAAGAGATAAAACAAATGGAAGAAGCAGCTGCTGAAGACTGAAGAGAAGACTGGAGTGACAGAAACAGAAGCGAGATATGAAGGGCTACTGTAGTGGCTCTAGTGCCTCTTCGACACAAACATACCTCTTGCGAGGTCTATCAATGACCTAAGAAGGATTATTGAGAGTCATCATTGAGTATTGTAGTGAGGATATGATGTACTATTGATAGAGAGAGAGAGAGAGAGAGTCAGAGATAGCCAATTCTATCAAAACAATGTAACTGTATATGAGAGATTGAGAGAGAGAACTATGAAGACATTGAAGATGAATACTATGTGATTGATTTCCATTCAAAAATGGTGTATGCTTTTATGTTCTTTGTTCTATTGATGGATTTTATGAAGATGTTGAAGATTATGGTTGATTCAATCAAATCCGTGGGAGATATCTACTATGATGCTGCGTGAAGATTTGTTGTTTTCTCTGTTTTGGTCATCAAAAGAATGAAATAAAAGCTTGTTGATGTTACAAGATAGATTTTCTTACAGTAGAATTCCCTTTTTCTTGGTGTTCCTCTCGGGGCTCCAGCCCATAAGTCTAGCATCAGTTTGTTGTCCCAATTGTTGTGCGAGACAGAGACTACTTTAGTCAAGACGTTCACTAAGATCTTATTAGTAAACTCAGCTTGGCCATTCTCTTGAGGATAGTACGGTGAGGATTTTTTATGGATGATCAGAAAGGTCGATAGGAGGTGAGCAATCACTTCGTTAATGAAGTGTGTGCCTTGATCACTAACTACTTAAATGGGGCAGCCAAATCGTGAGATAACCTACTCCCAAAGGAACTTAGCAGTGGTTCTAGTATCATTTTTCCTTGTGGCTCATGCTTCTGCCCACTTTATGAGATAGTCGATAGCAACAATGATGTATTTGGCTTGAGAGTACTATGCTGCAGGGCTAATTGGCCAAATGAAGTCAATTTTCCATTTCTCAAATGGTTGTCTTGCAATGATTGGACTTAGCTCCAATTCTGTCCTTGAAAACGGGTACCATGGTCCATAGGCACTCGTAACAGTGCTTTACAAATCGTCTTGTATCTCAAAAAAAGTAGGCCACCACAGTTGAGATTGTAGCACCTTACACGCCATTGTGTCTCCACCGCTAAAATGCCCTCCTGCAATTCTATCATGTGCTTCTGCAAGTACATAATGCATCTCATGTTCGCACATGCATCTACACAGTAAGCTGTCTCTTGCCCCAACCTATAAATTTGTCTTGCTATCAACTGATATGGTTGTATTTTAAGGATGAGTTGCCTAAGTCTAGCCTTCTCAATGGGTCTTTCACATAGTCTGTGCTTAAGCACTTAGACTATGTCATTTGCTGAGTATGGCATCAGGTAAGCTCTAAACAAGTCATGTTCGCTAGACAAGTTAAACATATGCGCATCAGGAAAGTCATCTGTGATGCCCTATCTAGTGGCTTCTCCTGTGGATATGCGAGACATACGGTCGGCCATGTAGTGTTGCTTCCCTTTGTGTACAACCACAAAGAAGTCAAACTCGAGAAGCAAAAATTAGCCATCAAGCAATGTGTCCCATAGTATGGGTTTGTTAATAAGATAAAACAAGGCTTGATGGTCAACAAAGAAGACAAAAAGTGTAGCCAAAAGGTAATGTCAAAATTTCCTTACTGCAAACACCATAGCTAACCCTTTTCTCTCCATAGTGGAGTAGTTCATTTAAGTATCCGTGAGTTGTCTGCTAGCAAAGCTCACTGGATAGTCTAAATTTTGTTCACCAGTTTGGCAAAACACAGCTCCCACAACAAACTTCGAGGCGTCAATGTGAACATGGAAGTTATCGTCTAGTGTTAACCCTCAGACGAACAAGGTGGAAAATCCAAAAAATCTACAACAGAAGTCGCCAAGGCAAAAGTCAAACAGAAGATGAAGGCACGCCAAGAAAACACAAGAAGTGCAAAAAATTCCTAAATCAAGGAGAGAGGCGCATAAGAAAAAGCACAAGTCAAGACTTTTGTAAAAGAGCGCAAGGCGCACCATGGTTTATTTTGTAAAAGAGCATCGGGCTCTCACCCGTGCAAATTGTAAATGGTTAGAGGCACGGGTTAAAGCCATGCCAATAGGGAAAGAGGAGGAGAAGAGTTGGAGGAATGGGCCAAGCCCGGACCAAAAAGGGAATGACCGCCCAAAGGGAATTATGGTTAGGGTTTTGTATATAAAGTTGAAAAGTGAATGAGAAGCTCATTCTTGTGTGTGGCCAAAAGTAGCTCTCTTCTTCTTCTTCTTCTTCTTGCTTGCTTGAGATTGTGCTTGAGAGAGGGAGTATGAGAGTGTGAGAGTGTGAGGCAGTGAGTGTGTGAGGGTGAGGAACCGTGGTGGAGAAGCTCTCCATCTTCTTCTCTCTTCTTCTCTTCTCTTCTCTTCTCTTCTCTTTCTCGCAGCATTGGAGCATGGAGCTTGAGGATCGAGCTCGCTTGAAGCTTGCATTTGGATCGTGGACCTACCAGAGTGCTCAGGAGAGGAGGCAACTCGATTGGGCATGGAGGTAAGCTCACTACACTCTTAGAGAGAGATAGCACATCGGCCATGTGAGAGGTAGCAATTAGTGCTCGGCTTGAAACGCTTGAAAGAATAAGTGATTCGTGGGTCTTGCTAGTTAAGCTTGAGCTTGTCTCTACATCTAGTCTAGGGATCTTAGGATTAGTGTTGTGGTTAGATCCTTCTTCGACCCTTCATATGCGCATTGGCATTCCTCGGTCCATTCAAATATCACCAGCAATTTGTATAGATGTCTAGCAATTAATACATAGTTCAACACAAATCGTTGATAGTACCCTATATAGCCTAGGAAGCACCGAACTCCCTTGTAATCAAGCAGTGGTGGAAGATCGACAATAACCCTAACTTTTAAGAAGTCGGTGGCAATCCCATTCTTTGATACCATGTACCTCAGGATGCATCCATGCTTTACCTAGAACTGGCACTTCAAGGGGCTCAATGAGAGACAATACAGTCTACATCTTTTAAAGGTGTTCCTTCCAATTAGAGTGGACACATAAATTGTCAACGAATACCTCTAACTCTTGTCTAAACGTGTCTTTGAAAATGGCACACATGAGCCTCTGGAATGTGGCCAGTGCGTTCATCAACCCGAAGGGCATGACTATGTAGGCAAAGATGCCCCACTTGGTAGTGAATGCAGTCTTGTGCCTATCATCTAGATGAACTTACACCTGATTGTATCCTAAGAACTTGTCCAAGAAATTGTAGGCCTCCTTACCATCTACACTCTTGAGCATATCCTTTATGTACAGCAACGGATAATTGTCTCTCTTCGTGGTAGCATTGACTTTCTTGTAATTGATGCACACTTTGATCTTTCCATTCTTCTTCATTACAATCACTATGGGTGACACCCAATCCGTGTGCTTGATTTCATAAATGAATCCTTCTCTTAACAGCTTATCAATTTCCTTTTTGACAACATGAGCATGTTTCGGATTCATCAAGTTTGACCGGTGTAGCATCGGGTGTCATCGGGATGTTATGAGTCACTACACTCGAGTCTACCCCTTTCAACTCATCAAGAGACCAAGCAAATACATCTATGTACTCTCGCAGGGGAGTAATAAGAGTTGCATCCTCTTCCTCAATCAAGTCCTCGGCTAGAAAAACAGGTTGGGGCATCTCCCCTTCCTTAGCTAGATTGACCTCCTTGACTTTGGCAGGTCCTTCTATAGGCTCCCTCACTTGCCCTTGTCTTTTGGCTCCTAACAAGACCACTACCCTTTCATCTTTCTTAAATCTTGTGAATCATTTCGGCAGGTCTTATGGCTTCCTCTGCTCCTCAACTTGTAGATCCCTATGCTATTTCCTTTTTTCCTCCTTCAACCTTCGGTGCCTTACATGGACTAGTAGATCTCATTTAGTGCATTTGGTCTTAGGTGGTCGGGGTATCTCAGGATCACTATCAAAGCTTACTTCCAACTCGCAATAGAACTCTCCATCTTACCTAGAAGAGGAAGTCTCACTCGAAGGTCGTAGCTTCGATGGTGATTCCATTCTGAGTACTAGTGCAGCACTTGGTTGGGCAAGAGACATGCTCGTTCATAATCAATTGCTCCTATGTGCCCCAACTAGGTGCAATTGCAATCCATTCACATGACTCCTTTCTCGATTTTGAAGATGTTCTTCTTCTCTGGTTTAAAGTCTACTCATATTTGTTCAGTCACGTGCCTCTTAGTGTCATACTCTATCATGCCAATCTCTTCTTTACTCTCGCTAGAGAGGAACAACAGTTTTTGTACTCATCATCTGAACCGTCCTCATTCGACTACTCTCATCTCCTAAGTCTTGATACTATGTTTCCTTGTCATCGATGACTAAGGCCCAATTGTACATCAAGTTTAGGTCGTGCACCTTGGTCCATTGCCACTTGGGTTCATCCAAGAGATCCTTGAGTGGTTTAAGATTTGTGGTTGGGTTACCAACTAATTTGTCTGTGAGGTGCTCTAAGGCCTCGTGGAGGTCTTGCTTGTTATTCAGGACATGGAATGTGACAAAGGTGAGTTACCCATACGAGCTTCCAGCCATCATGTAGACTGGTACTGAGGGCGTGTCTCTAGGCTCACTGACTACCTTAGCAGCTTGCTCATATTCCTCATTATCCGAGAATGGCAGATTGATTGTGGCTAGCACATGCATCCAATCTCGCTCATCCTCAAGGCAAGGGATATAATTGGTCAGCAATTTGTAAGATTTTCTAATCTAAGTGTCGCCCTTTAGCATAGCTGAGATGGTGTCTAGGTTGACTGGTGTAGTCTTCCACCAAGTATCCATATCCACTTTTACCGCTTCCATCAAATTGCCCAAGAAGATTAGATTGTTCCCCCTGTCTTTATAGACCATTTTTGCTCGCGGTCAAATGGTGGGTTTAGGAATGTTAGCCAAGCTAATTCCATTGTTTGTGTAGACTTTCTTTTTGTCCATCCCCATCATCTCGTAGACGTCCCTCTTTGGCCTCTTCTTCGACTTGTCCACCAGTTGTAGGGCCTTCTCCACGATTGTGGACTAAATGCGATGTCCACCCTTCTAGTGGTGTCTCCTTGCTTGATGGTTACTGTGATGTTGTTCCTTTGGGCATCGAAGGTCCTCAAGAACTCTGTGCATTTGCTATTATCGATGTCCTGCCCAACCTTCTCCAGGTACTTGGCAAGATTACATCGTTCTATCATCTACCCAACGGCCTCTTTAGATGTCACTAATCCTTCAAGATTGTGGATGTTGCAGTATTTTAGTTGGTTGAACATGTGCATCTCCATGGCTAAGCTATATCTTCTATGTTTCTCCTTCAAGAAGGGGAGCTTGCTGGCTTTATTCTATTGACCTTCCATTAGGGTTCCTGTCACCACACAATAGACCACAATTAGTTTTCTTTAAAGGATACTTCTTGCATGGAAGGTAAAGTGACTAGAAAGATTAGTGTTTGATGATGAAGGGTATAAACCACAAAATGAGAACTCTCACATCCATCAATCCATAAATTTTTACAAGTTCATTCTTCCCATTAAAATTCAAATCTTGTTTCAAGTTTTCATCCATTTTCCACAATTCCTATTTTGATTTTTCATCCATTTTTCACATTGACCCCCTCGCCCTTGGAAATGATGAAAATCCTTCCTAGGATTGTGGAAATCAAGGTGTATGGACATTCAATGCGTTCATGGAGTGTCTTACTTTTTCAAGAGCTAGTCATGATACTTGGGGTTATACTCTAGGATCACATAACCATCCATATCCTATGGATGAATACCCACTTACGTGATATTAGTTAATACATCAATCAAGAGGTCACCAGAGTTGATTCGACTTGCAATGTGGAGTTTCTCCTCTGTTAAGATCTTATCCAAGTATGGATGGAGCATGATGTTGTTTTCTAATAGTTGATTCCTTATCATGGCTAACACTCTAATTGAGGTTGGGACCACATATGTTTGGTCATACTCGGAAATCTTGAAGGGATGTCATTGCTCCTCATTGGTCATGGTTTGATAACCCTCTTGAGCCCATGAAATGCACAAAGTGTACCACTTGCGAAAGAATTTGGACTTAGACTCGACTAATCGTTGTTGGAGTTGAGCAAGTTCTTGTGTGGTGGCATGGGAATTTTGCTTCTTAATTGCAAATTCAAAGGATTAATTTAGATTGCACGAGATGTACTAGGAATAGAACGCAAGGAAGATACTACACTATTCGAAAGAATTTATGATTTGTTTTTGGATCAAATATGACTTTACCAAGAGCTAGATTTAGGGACTATGATTTTTGTAATAATAAATATTTAACTAGTTATAATTTTGAACCCAATTTATATTAAACTGATAGAACCTCTGATCGATGAATACAAACGCTAATTCTTTGAAAAATCATGAGATAGAATTATTAGAATACTTTTTGTAATAAAATATCCAAGGGTTTTAAATCTAGTGAATTAATGGTAGACAAGGACCTAGAGAATTCTGCTAAGAAAAAAAGAAAAAGATCATCATGCAAGTTTGCTCTTGAAGATGGAAGTTTTTAGAAAAATAAAGCTCTTGTTAAAATTGATGTTGGGCTAAATCTGAAGGGAAAGAGTAATTTGAGAGGATTATTGAAATATATTACCACTTACGCTAAGTTTAGCCTTGATATTGTTATTCTAGAAAAAGGGTTTGTCTTAAAAGGAAAAACGTTAAAATTATTGTGTATAATACATTTGAGAAAGCTATTTGTGGCTGTAAATTAGATTTTGATTTTTCTAAAATTATTAGTATAAAGATGGATAATCGGGTACAGATCATTGAGACTGAGGTACTATTTTGATGGACACATAACGCCGTGACTAAGGCAGTGTTTCTTGATGGCACTAGACCTTCCCAAGGTCATGCATGAATAAAACCTACTGCAAGGGGTTTTTGTTTTTTGCATTAGTGAGTATGGACTGATCACGACGTGAAAGGTCCCATCGTAGGGAATTCTAGTTGGCAGAGGAGATGAGGATACCAAGGGGGCTTTGGTCACAATTCCTTAGACTCTTATGAATTGTCAATTACCCTTGGAACCTAGATAGTATTCTGGGAGTCCAGATACAGTCTAGGGAGTGAACTTGGTGGGAATAATGCCCTTGGCTTGATGTTATGTCCAGATATTTTAGGAAACTTTGTAAAAAGATATTTTTCTTAAGGGAACTATTGAGAAAGAATTGCTTACAATATTTTTGTGTTGTGAAATAAAGATGTGTAACAAATTTGTATCAAGAGATAATCAAAGAAGTTGTTTTTATATGTCAAACCTAAAGTGGTAGGTAATTGGGTGATTAAAAGTACTCTATCGAAGAAAGCAGATGGATGGATTTTTGACGGGTCCAGACCTATGGTTGGGTGGTCTTAGTTAATCAAGAGCTTTTCTCAAAAGAAAAATTACATTAGTGAATAGGCAAACGAATGGCCATTAGATATTAGGAAAAATTTGACTTGCATTATTTTAGGGGGCTAGAATGGGATTTTGCCCTCAGGTAGAAGGGTCAATGCGCTCCACTCCCCTTCGTTTCCCATTCTCCTTGAACTAAGTGCATTGCAAATCCACTTTTGTTTGAGTAATCTTGTGAGAAGTGGGAACTTAAAAAATACTAATGCTAGTCGACCGACAGGTGCTGTGACCAATAATAAGAACCTAGAACTCAGGTTTTGTCATGATCTTTAGCTACTTTTGAGCCTTGCAAGCTTTGTGGAATTGGAGCTAATTCCTCCTTAATCTTTGGAGAATTTAAAGGAATTGGAAAAATAGGTGGATCTTCTAAATTAGGTGGCCAATTTGTCGCTTCTTTCTCCATATGATGATCTTTTGAATGTCTTGGTAGGAAACTTTCCCATATTGGAGTCCCAACGTCATCATTATTAGGTTTATGCAATACTAGACCCTGATCCTTCTCTAAAATAATTGCTGAATTTGATTGGAAATGTGTGATTGCCCCAATCATTACATTTGTGTTAAAGGTGACATGTTTTGTCTTAGTTGGTCTTATTTCCAAGTTCTTTATGATTTCTACTAAGTTTGTTGCCGAATTAGTAATGCCTTTACCCTTATCTTGGCTTTGTGAAGATGTACCTCTCCATGAACAATCCTTTTCATAATGGCCTTCATGACCACACTTGGCACACAAAGAAAGAAAATCAGTTCTTTTCTACTCATTTGGGAAAAATCTAGCCATGTGTCTAGGTTGCTCACATCTCCAACTCACTACACTTGTCCTTGCATTATTATTACTTCTAAAATTAGGGATGGTCTTCTCTCATTTCTAGAATATCCTCCTTGTCCTTAATTCCTTGGCATTGGAGGTGTACCCTGAGTAGGCATACCTCTCCGCATAAATGGCTTGTTAGGAGGTCCTATCATTAGATAAGTCATGTTTTGACTATCCATATAGTTATAATTTATTTGCATTTGGATTGCTTACTATCATAGATGAGTAAGCAAACCCAACACTGATCTTCCACATGATTGCTTCTCAAACAATACCTGTAAAATAATTCCTTGATTGATTAGGGACCACTCTACTTGGTGTGGGGCAATGCGTTTGCTAAGTGACTGAAATCATGACATTTCCCACAGCAGGTGTTGGATCTTGGTGGTGTGGGATTCCTTTGATTAGATATTGAGTTTGGTCCCATTGCACTAATAGGTTGGTTGACATTGTAAACTCCCTTCACATTGGGATTTATCTTAACACAATCTCTTTTTCAATGCTTGCCAAAGATTTGGCTATCAGCTTAGCCACCTTAAACTCGTCTAGACTATGACCTTTGATGGTGAGTGATATATTGGGGGTACCAAACACCTGCACTTGTTATATATGTAGCTTGAGAAGTTACTAGAGCTCCTACATACGATGTGCTCGCTTCCATGGATGGTGACATACTTGAGGGAACTAATCTAAGGTTAGTGTATAACCCTTTCTCCTCCACTATCCCACCATCGTGGTTTGGTCTTTGCATATGTTATAGGCATGTTATGGACCATACAACCCAAAAAGAAAACAGGAAGACCAATGAAGCCCAAGTCGAAAAGTGAATAGAGAAGCTCATTCTACCTAGGCGAGAAAAGTGGAAGAGAAGGAAAGCTCAGAAAAAATGTGGGAGAGCACCAAATATTCTAGCAAGGTGCTCCAAACGTTCCAGTAAGGAAAGCATAGGGTGCAATGCAATTCATTTTATAAGAGTACTAGGTTCCCTCCTATGCAAATTGTAAAGTCTAAACGAATATAGGTGAAGGGATAAGACAATTAGAATGGGGAAAGAGGACCTTGGCAAGATGCTCAGTCATGTAAAAAAGGGGGTGTCCAAGGGATTTAGGGCTTGTATATGAACCCAAAAAGTGAATGAGAAGCTCATTCCTTGATGTGTGGCAAGAGTGGTCTCTTCTTCTTCTCTTCTTCTCTCCTTCTTGCTTGCTTGTGTGAGCTTGAGAGAGGGGGTGTGAGAGTGTGTGAGGGCAAGGGATCTTTGAGAAGAAGCTCTCCATCATCTCCTCTCTTCTTCTTCTCTTCTCTTATCTCGTGCACGACTATAGAGGATGGAGCTTGGAGGTGGAGGCTTGAGGTTGCTTGAGCTTGCATCTCAAATCGTGGAGCTACTGGTTTGCTTGAGGGAGGAGGCAACTCATTCGAGCATCATGGTAAGCTCATTAGATCCCTGTAGGATCGAATGTGCATCGACTAGGTGAGAGATATGTTCTAGCTTGAAATGCTCGAACTGATAAGCAGTCCATGGGTCTTGGTGGATAAGAGTGAGCTCGCATTACATTTTGGTTCCATTGCTGGGACCAACAGATTCAAGCCTGAGCACTTGCACGCTTCAAATCGAGCATCAAAGTAGGGTTTCATCCCCAAAGACCGGTATTGGATATAGGTTAATCTTCAAAACAAGTAAGTATTTTGGGTTTTTGATGAGTAGACAAGTAGGATAAATCATTTTGGTATTTGGGTTTTGATTTTTGTTGCATTTAGAGTAGGATAGGATCGAGAGATCGAAGTGAAACACTTGAGGGTTCTATTGTAAAACAAGCCCAAACAAGGCACAAACAAGGGAAGAATGGGAAAACAGAGCGCCTAAATGTGTTAACACTACAAGAGGAGTGATCGAAGAGGTCAAGGCTTAGTGGAACAAGGGTTTAAGACCTCAGAGAGCAAGGGGGAAGCTCATTTTCACCTTCAACAGTGAGAGAAAGAAAGAAAGAAAGAAAGTTATATTAACGTCTTCTAAAGACCAAAACTGGCCTATGAGACAAACTGTGATACAACTGATGAGGTCCAGCTATCCAAAATAAAAGTGCTGAATGAAAAGCTAAAAACTGGAAACTAAAAATACGGTGCTGTGAGTGTGATAAGTGTCGTGTATGTGTATGTGCGTATGTAGCTCTGGTACTCCAGATAATGGCTACAAAAGGGGAACAAATGTCGGCTGTGATAGGGGAACAACTGTCGGCTGTGATAAAGTGTTGCGATGTGTATATGTAACAGATGCAGGGAGATATACTATCCTAGTAGCAGTTGTCGAAGTCGCTAATAGCAGGTGATCCCTCCTGGATGCAGGATGTGGTACATCGGCGGTGGAGAAAGAGCAAACTGGAGATCTGAGATCCAATGTGTCGAGTGTCGTCGGATCTCAGTCTGCTGTCGATGTAGATCAAGAATCCTCCGGATCTCCTGTCGGTGTGGCTGTGGGGTACGAAACCCGCGGATCCTCATGCGGCGTCGCGTACGCTGGTCCTCAGCCTGCTGTAGTGTGAGCCCGGAGGTCTGGTTGGAGGTTGGTATAGTAGCTCTCACTCTGTCTGTCTGAAAAAACTGTGTAATAGTCATCTGGGTGGGCCCCTCTCTGACTGGGACCCGCTGTGTGCTCTGCTCTCTGATGTGCCATGCCTCTCCCAGAAAACGGCCAAATGATCTCTGATCCATATCAGTCATACATCCCTGAAGTGAGCTACTCAATGTGTATCTAGATCTCAACTCTGAGTATGCCGGGCATCTAAGAACAAAATGCTCCTCACTCTCCACCTCTGATCTGCAAAGGGGGCATATCCTCTCCTCCCGCGGGATGCCACTGGCTCTGCCACTCTCAATCATAAGCTGATGTGATGATACCCTGAGCTGTCCAATAAGAACTCTCAATCGATGTGGCATATAGATCTGCATATATCTCGGAATCTCTATGAATCCCTGCTCTGATATCCTCAAGAACTGTGTATAATAATGTGCCATCTTCGATGGCAGTGGCTGTGCAGGGCTGACCCATGTCCTCTGTATATAAATATGCCATATCTCCTGTCTGATGACTCTGTTCCTCTCAGAGAGAGAGAGGGTGTAAGTGGGAGCCTGAGTATCATATAGAAGAGGTGGGAGTCTATCAATGTCCAGCCCATGTCTGTCAAGCCAAGCTCTAGTCTGTGCATACCATGATGTGGTATCCCCCGCTCGAGCCATCTCCTGAGATGCCATATATGCTCTGTATGCAATGCGATCTCTGTCCATATCCTGAAATCTGTGTAGGAAGCAGACTGTCTGAAATAATGCCTCGACTAGCATGGGCGGTGTGGCAAGCTCTGCTCGCACAATGTCATGTGGGACTGAGGCCTTGCTGCGAATCAATCTAGATATCATGATCACCTGAGGTCTCTCCATCAATGTCCATACATAATCGGCAAGGCCTGGCCCCCATATAGCTGCTCCATACATCAGTGCTGGAGTGATTAGAGTATCAAAGAGCCACCCCTTGGTGCGGGGCTCCTGGAAATGTGCCTGATGACACTGTCGCTCCATAAGAGCCAATGCTGAGTATCCTCTAGTGAGGCGGTCACGAGCTGCCTGTGTCATCGAGAAAGTCCCTGAAGCTGCTGTAAAGGTGACTCCCAAATATACATATGATCCAGTGACCTCAATACTCCCTCCTGCTGCCATGAAAATACTCTGTCTGCGTATCTGAGCTGATGTATGGAATATAAGAACCTTGGTTTTACCAAGGTTCACTGTCATGCCTCTCTGTATGCAAAAATCATCCAATGCTAATAAATGCTGCTGTAATCCCTGAGCTGAGTCTGAGACCAACACAATATCATCTGCATATAGTAAGATATGAACTGTGGCTCCACTGAGATCTATACCTCCACCGGCTCGCTGTTGAATAAACTCTGCTATCTCATCAATGTATAGCCCAAATAGAGTCCACTCTTGCCACACGAATTGATCAACGTCCACGAGAGTTTTTTATGCATACTAGGTATATAGAGACCTTCCTCTCTGTCCATTCTTGTATTTTGGAGCTCATTGCATATTGGTGTGACCAAAATTGTTACCTCAAGTCGATTTTTTGTCATTGCTATTTTCACACCGCTAGAATTAGACAGGGCCCGCAAGGTTTGATTCTCAGAATCAAAAACTTGGATGTCTGATTCTAGGCAATTGGATGCGTGGACCGCCTTTTGCCTATCCGATTGGATGCTACTGATTTGATTCCAAAAATCGTATTGGACGATTGGATGGCCTACAATTGGACACCTCCAAAATTGGATTTGGATGCTTTGCCATCAGCCACTCGGACAAATGATAATCGAAAATCGGACACAACAAAATCGAACAAGTCTAAATTGGACACACAAAAATTGGATGGTTGAGAATCAGACATCTGATTCTAGGGATCAAACACTACAAAATTAGACATTGCAGAATCGGACCAAAAATCTGACAAGAGAATCTAATAAATTTAGAGCATCCTAGATGAAGTAGAATACCTCCTGCAACCGGAAAAGGCTCCAAAAGACTTACAAGTGCAATTGACCTTAGAAATCGCAGCCGGACAGCTAGACACGACTGCTGATAATCATGTCAGCTTTTGGCCTATTTCAGAGCCGCAACCTAACTTGTAGACTCCAATTGACCTTGACTAGGCCGAATAACATATCATAGACCTTATAAACCAATGAGAACGGCCAGTGATTGATGAGCCTAAAGCCCTATTCGGTTGATAACTCAGATTAGAGTCCGAAAGCTGCATTTATCATCTCGTGTTTGCACCCACATTGTTTTCAACACTTAAAGTGAATTGGAAAAACAAAAAGCTTGATTACGCATGGTAATACACTCAGACTTAAAGAATAGAACGAACCCACTAATAGGAGATGAGCTCCTCAAACCTAGACGGGTGATCAAGAACCCCAATTGGTAGGACCAAGTGAGAGACGCAATAGGGAAAGCTAGATACATAGAAGTATCGGCACCATTGGGAGTGCAATACTACCTGACTTGATCAACCTCATCGACAACTTGGTGGAGCAAGAGACTGCAAATATGGCAGAAACTAGTATAAACCATGGAAACAAAGAGTTTGACTTGGGGGATTTCCTAGTCAAAATCCAACAAATGGTGAATGAATGCGATGCACAAACTAGGCTAGACCACCATGGATTGTTAGAAGACATCATAGCGGACCTCGAGGAGGAAAGAAAGCTAGCATGGAAAGCTTTGCAAAGCATAGCGGCATACAACCAATAGTAGCAGACTAGGAGATTGCAGCAGGACATAGAGATGCAAGAAAGTAGCAGACGAGTGCTAGCCCTAGTAAATAGAAATTGAATAGGACCGAACACAGAAAGGGAAAGAGCACTAGAGGTGGATTTAACATTGAGCGATCTTCTCATGAAGCGACTAATAGACAACACATTGGTAGAACAAAGCACAACAACACTAGCAATGCCATTGCTTGCAGGATTAGGAGTTACCTAGGGCTCCAAGAACCAATCGAGAATCCCTGTAGTTGCGAAACAGCGAAACAAGAACTAGTCAATGACCTAAATAGTTTCGTAGAGCAGTTTCAAGTAGGTTTGCAAGGCTAATGGCCTCATTGATCTCACTCAGTGCACTCACAAGCTTTAAGGCTATAAGGGTAGGGTGTTGTATACCAGGTTAGATGCTACAGAGCGTAACAATTGCAATGACCTCAAGAGTCTCTTCATTAAGAGATTCTCAGAGGCCGAGTACTTAGATAATCTTATAGTTGGGAATATGACTTTGAATTTCTTTGGGAGAGGAGCCCCATTGGCCCTTTTGGCACCTAATGATGCAAAGCCACTCATCCCTAGGATGGAGATCAATCCCATAGGCATACATGGGCCACTTGGACCTTATGTAACCCATCCACCAACCAATGCTCTAGTCTACTACATGGAGGAGCCGAATGATGAGGAGCCTTATGTGAACCCTTATATCTCGTACAACGAAGAGGGCAATCCAATTCTCATGGACTATTGACTAGTGCTAGTGATGGTCTTAGGAAGAGGGAGAGGTAGAGACTTAAGAGGGCAGACCCAAGAGCTGATTTCTTATTAGACTTGCAATCACCTAGGACACATCTCTTTGGACTACCTTGAGAGGAAGCAAGCTAATCGAGATAAGACTGATCTTAGATGTGCTGAGTGTGGAATCACCTACCTCTTTGCCAATTGCCCTAGATGGAAACCATCCTCTAGTTTCGCAATTGTACCATTGGTTCCATTGGGGCTGTTTGGTGTCAAAACACTTGACGATGAGGAGGCTACGCCCATCCCATTGCAAGTTATGACACGTGTATAGACAAACTAGGCCAGTATATCATTGCCAAGGCCTAGTAACCTGGATGTGGCCTCAATCGGAAAAAAAAAGTCATAGGTGAAGAAAGAAGAAAAGCAAAGCAAAGATCACGCTCAAAACCCTACAACACAAGGATACTACCTCTTGGAAGGAAAGTCATAGATGCTGAGGTAGAGATATGTACTCCAAAAATTGCTGAGAAAGGGAGTCCTAAGGTAGGGGAGCACCCCAACCCGAAGTGCCAACTTGAAGCCATAGAAAAAGTCAAGGAGTAGGTGGAAGGAGCCCAAGAACACCTAAAGGATACATAGCCCATATTAGAAGATAAGATCGATGATTTCTCTAGTATAAGAATGCCAATCTTACCCATACGACTGCGAGACACATTTGCACCATACAGTGTGCTACCTAGACGGTGGAGCTTGAACACTAAGGGCCAACAAACTTGTCGAATCCAGTGGCCAAGGAGCACAGAATTAGGAGAGAGGCAAGCGGCTAGCAATCTTCTCACAATGGTAGCGATCACCATTGTAACTCTGAGCTTAGGAGACCTACTTAGTTAGCATTTGACACTATGGCAGGAGCTAAAGTGATGGGTGGAAGGATCAATAGAGCAAGCTACCCTTGATTTGCAAGACCACGATGCAATAATGCAAATACCAAGCCTAACTCTGCACTCAGTGTCTAAGTTCTTGCATGCTAATGCTTTTTGGGAAGGTACAAAGATGCATGTGGTCTTGCCAGTCCTAGCTCTAGGTGATACCATGAGGAAAGGGATTGTAGACATGGGGGTAAGAGTCTATATGCTTAGCCACATAGTACTCTAGGCTTGGAGTAATCCACCTCTTGAGGATGCTAGGTTCAATATCACACTAGATAATGGAATGAAAGTAAAGCCATCTAGAGTGCTGAAAAATTGGCCATTGAAGATTGCAAGAGTTTGGTTCTCTGTGGCTTTTGAAGCCAAAGATACAATGCTCTCATGAACAAAATAGGAGTGTCGTTGCTAAAGAGCCTTGTAGCAAACACACTAGATGAGGTAAATTGGAACACCTACATCTGAAAACCAATCTAGGAATCGGCGAAGGCATTAGCAATAGTGCCAAGGGTAGTACGGGAGAGTCTCCGACTACTACATCAGAGTTAAAGAGGAAAAAACCAAGTTCCAAGGCTTCAACCAACACAATGTTTGGAGGAGTACTAATGGCCATAATCCAGGAGGCCTTGGGGGAGGCAGAAAGAGAAGAAGTAGTAGAGGAAACCCCAAAACCATCATTGATCCAAGAGGAGAATCAGTCCCCCACTCCAAGGAGCCCGCCTATTTCACACTCAGCAGAAGAGCAAGGGGAGAGAAGAATTCAACAGGGATCAATAGGACAAAATAAAAAGAGCTGCTAATGAGAAGGAGGCTGACTGCGACCCACTCAATAGCAAGGAACTTTGAGTGAAAGGACAGTCAATAAGTAGCAAGGCTCAAAGTTGTCAAGCTAGGGTGGGAGAAGGAAAATCACACTTAAGATCCCCATCACAAGAACCCAGTCCACCTCTGAAGAAAACAGAGAACTATCGAGGGCGAAAGAGGAATCGAAGAGGCTTGAAGAGGAGAGTAGGAAGAAATAAGAAGAGGAGGAAGAGTGACTGAGGCAACAAGAGGAGGAACAAATAGCTTTGGCTATTAGGAGATCTTTGGAGCAACCCTCCCGGGTCTCAAGAATTAGCAATGATGAGCCCCACTCAGGAAGATATGCTAGGCACTAGTGCTACAGCAAAAGAGGAAGGGCAAAGGCCATTGAACAGAAGGCAAGGGAAATGCCCCTATACACACAATATTGCCTTTCATGGTCACCTCGATGGTCACACCAATGTAAGGAACCGCAAAAGGGGAGGTCAATGAAAGCAACATTATGGCTTGGTTGCAATAGTTAGTGAGAAAAGTGCAATAAATTGCACCTGCCCCTAGTGAAAGAGTCCCCCCTTACAAGAACAAAAAGACCAACACCAAAATTGATGCCGAATCGTGCTAAGGGCCCAAAGTATCCCGTTTGGAAGTGTCAACTACTTCGGTCCCTTTAGCCATGCGCAACACTAAAGATTACAACAAGTTGGTAAAAAAACTCCAGAGCCAACTAGACAATATGACTGAGGAGAAAAAGGCCACACTTGTAGAGCTAGAAGAAGAGAAGATCGCCTTTGCAACCTACAGGGTAGAAAAAACAAGGGTGATGACCATCATCAATAGGGAGATGATTGCATTGAAAGATGCCTTAAAGGCAAGGCAGAGAGAAGAAAGCTTAAAATATTTGTATGATGAAGAAAGAAACAACCAAATAGCCCTAGAAGAAATGTATGCCTTCAACTCCAAGGAAAACAGATACTTCGAGCTAGAAAAAGAGGAGTTGAAGAGGCAAAGAGAGCAGGCAAGGAAAGAGCTGCATGAAGCAAAGACTCGAAGAGATGAGGAGATGATGAAGAATCTAGTAGAAATGCACAACCAACTTCAAGCAGCTCTCCATGAGCAGGCTATACTGAGTAAGTAGAGTACAGAAACTAGGAGCAATAATAAATGCATGTATTGTGGTAGGAATAAGAGCAAGTAATCGCCAGCCTAGTGCCAAAATCAAGGGCTAGAGTAGATGAAAGAGAAAGCAAATGAATGGGCAGCCAAGAATGAGGATAGAGTCAAAGACTTAGCTTACCAAATGGCCCATTCAAAAAGTGAACGCGTCAAAGTGGAGAGCAAAGTTGTGGCTATCAAGACACGAATGTTGGAGAAACAACAAGCTTTTTTAAGCACAGTGTTGAACATCACGCATTCAAGAGAAGAAGAAACACTGAAAAAAGTAAAAAGAAAATTAGAACTAGCAAGGAGAGCATTGTAACATGGACTCCATACCAAGGCACCCAAGCCTAGCACTATCTTGGGAGTAGAGGAGCAATGAGCCCATCTAATCTCAGTTATCTTAACCTTGCAAGAACTTGACTTGCTAGGGTTTGGGGAGCTAGAGCATCAAGCGTAGCCACCTCCACAAGAGTTGATAGAGCCGATCCAAGATGAAAGGCCCAATTTTGAACAGGACCAGGAAGAGGAAGAATAAGTGCATGAATCGGCCCCCCCTCTGCAACCACACGTACAACTAGAAGAGGAAGGGGAGGAAGCCATACCACCCGAAAGGATGGTGGAGATGAGGCACAAATGCAAAGAACATGTGGAACTAGCTTGCAAGAAACTCCAAGCCAAGCCATTGCAAGTTCCACAGGTGGCCATCCCTCAAAGCAAGGAGTGTGACCCTGTAAATTGGGGCTAGGAACTTGCAGTATGGGAGCAATGAGAGAACTATGGTCGCCGTTTTGAGTTCTCCTTCACCTTCCCTCATACAATAAATAGGGTACTATCTCCAAGGGTGGTGAAGGATGTCATAAAGCTCTTGGCGAGGCTCGGTAGGAGATGGCTAGGGGAAAGAATGAAACACTCCACGAGGTGGCAGCAAGAGCCCACAGATTACTAGGAAGATAAGGCGGTGGAGGTACCTAAGAGAGTAGAAGGAAATGAGGCTCAACCTAAGTGGCTCAGAAACATCCGAGACTCTAATTTAGAGGCATGGATGGCTTTCTATAGCACCTTACTGCATGAAAGGGATGATCCTACCTACATGCCCTACCCGGAGGAGGATTGGAGTTGACTTCAACCAGGAGGTGCACGGTAGGTATGACTTCCCTTTGATCTACAATGTAAATGCCTCGATCCCTGAAAAGAAAGTCTGATCTTCACTGAAAGGGGCCTCCTCCATCAATAGCAAGTTTCCTCAAAGACTTCTCCTCATGCCTAGATCCCGCATTCATTACCACCTATAACTATCTCTGTATGTTGCAAATACTATTAAAATAAAAACCTAATGCAAAGGAAGAGTGGTTACTGTCCCTCTTTTTTATATCAATGCTGGAATAGATAATTGTGCAATGGTGTGCCTCATGATGAGAGCCACCCTCTTCCCAGCATTTTGTATGAACCTATTAGAAGACATGAGTGACAATAGATTCACTAAGTATAACCACCCGTTTTTGTCATCTACACCACTCAATGTAAAAGCTAACTTGAATGTATATATGCAGAGCCAGGCCTTCCCAAGCAAAGCCCTTAAGCCTCCACACAACTTGGCCCCTACATGTGAACGAGATGCCACTTAATATACTCCCTTTGTAATTCAAAAAAAAGAGAGAGAAGAAAACCATTCCTCGCCAACTCTCAACAATTTCAACCTGTACCATTAGGTGCCATGAAAGTGGCACCAAGCTAGGAGGGGGGTAATGTTACACCCTTGGAAGACCAAGACAAAAAAGTCAAAAAATCAGAAATCCCAAGGCAAGAGAAAGACACAGGATAAAGGCGCACTCAGAAAAATTTGAAGATATAAAGTGCATAAAAAAGTCTTAAATGTAAAAGGAGACACACAATAATAAGCACACCTTAATATCTTAGCAAAAAAAATGCGAGACGCATTGCAATTGATTTTGTGAAAGAGCACCGGACTCTCTCCCACGCAAGTTATAAAGAATGAGAGGTGCGGGTTAAGGCCTATGCTAATAGGAAGGAGAAGAAAAGAGAGTAGAGAAACAGACCAAAAAGGGAATGGCCACCCAAGGAGGAGATAGGATATGTATAAAAGTTAGGAAATGAATGAAGAAGCTCATTCTTGTGTGTGGCCAAACTTATTTTCTTGCTTCTTGCTTCTTTCTTGTGCATGAGAGAGGGAGAGAGTGAGGGAGAGAGGGAGTATAAGAGAGGGAGAGAGTGAGGGACCGTGGAGAAGCTATTCTTCTCCTCTCTTCATCATCATCTTCTTCTCTTCCCCCTTCTTGTGAAAATGCCTATGGAGATCGAAGCTCGGAGCTTGGAAATGGAGCTTACTTGAGGGAGCATCTTGAATCGTGGAGCTATCGGTGGATTTGTGGAAGGAGGTATTCGATCAGATTCAAAGGTAAGCTCATTGCATTTATGTACGAAAGAGTGTGTATGGATATGTGAGAGGTATCCATAGCTCTCGTCTTGAAATGCTTGAACAAATAAGCAGTTTGTGGGTCTTGGTGGTTTGCTCACTAGAGAGCGATGATAGCTCCCACTATTTTTTGGAATATGTAAAAGCAACTAGCAATGAATAAACATATAATCAAAACTAAAGCATGTCATTAACTCGAAGTGTCAATAAACCATATCCCCCATAAGCACATATATCACTAGCAAACTATTGATAGAGGTAAGTGTCAGTGTCTAAAGCATACAGAATCAAATCAGTCCATAAGCAGGAGTAACTACATCCAATAGCATACATGAGAGCATACACATAGAAAATAAACTTACATTATCTCTAAAGAATCAAGTTTTGCCAAGTAAATACAAGTTTTTTCCATTAAAAATCTATTTGGAATGCAAAGTGATCAAGCAAATCTCAAGACATATATGTCAAAGCATCCAGGAAGCCCAAGTGTATCACGAATACATTTGGGAGCATAAGTGTCCAATGAAGTTTCAATAGCTGTAAGTGAGTAAGTATGGAAGCTTAAGCAACTAATAAAAGCCCAAATTACATTAAATTTGGCTCAAATAAAAGTACAAAATCATGTCATAAATATATCCAAGCTCATACATCAATGCTAGACATCACCATAGACATGTAGTATACCCAAAATACCATGTAGACACAATAGGCATTCAAAGCATGAAGCTCATTGTTGTATGCTTAATGTCCAAACTATTATGAAAGCAATAGACCTCTAAAAAACTAAGCCAATCAAGCTCTAAACAATCCAACTAGCATCCCAAAGCATAGTTGTACCATCCACGCAGCACCAAAATAGTATCCTCGAAGGATCAAACATACATTATGGAATTTACTGTTTGCTATCCGAACTAGAACTATTTCTATTTTGTATAAAATAGAGAACTAAAAACTTAACTTTATGAATACTTAATTTGTAACTCTCATAGGGCTTCATTTCTAGTATAGAACATGTGAATCTAATATTGTATGCAAAAGTTATGGCCAATATATGGAAGTGTTGTCAAGTTGCCATAGCTATCTATGACTTCTACATAGCAGCATGCTTTGTATCCACTCAAAATGGATAGAATCACTGCTTCTCAACTCAACAAAGCTTAAGTAAGCCCTAAGAAGCTCCTTGACAAGTCGAGAGCAAGCTAGAACAAGCCGGGAGAAGGTAAGACCCAACGCATACCTCAAGAGAAAAAAACAATGGATGCCATGAAAGCTTGAGTGAAAGCTTTGAATCAGGACTGAAGCAAAGGATAAAGAAGCTCCTCAAATGCCCCCTCTAATACCAATTGAAAGGTAGAGCCCAACTGGAGACACATAAGCGAAAACAAGAACTATATCGGATGGAGCAAGAGAGCAAGAGAGAGGGACATCATATGTGGAAACTCTAACAATCACAATGTATGACCAGCCTTTCCTCATTCAATAGTCAGTAAATAAAGAATAAAGTAACAATGATAGATGCCCGCTACCTATAGTATACAAGTGTGCGGTCACAATATATGTAGTAAATAGTGGGTGGCATGGGCACATGTTCCTTTATCCCTAATAGTGATGATCGTGCATGATACACGTACCAAGAATATGGAGGGCTTTCCCCATGTCCTTCATCTCAAAACTCTTCTCGAGCTTAGACTTCAAAGTATCTAGCTCATCATGAGCTCTCCCAACATTCACTATATCATCAATATAAAGTACCAAGATAATAAGGCTTTCATCATGAGTTTTTTTTGTGTATAAACATGGATCCATATCATTGCAAGTATATCCTTGTGAACGTTTAAATGCATCAAACTTATGGTACCATTCCTGCTTCCCTTTTTCATAAAGCCCTTGGGCTACTGTATATAAATATCATTATGCAAGTCCCCAAATAGAAAAGACATCCATCTAATAAAGGTGCAAATCTACTTGCACAACCAAGGCCAAACCAATCATAGGATAGTGATTTTGACTATGGGAGAAAAAAATTCATCAAATCCAACACCATTCTCTTACTTAAAACCTTAAGCAACTAATCTAGCCTTATATGTTGGCTTGGGGTGTCTAGGGGTGCTCTTCAACTTGTACACCCACTTGTGTGGCAATGAATGTTTCTTATTGGGCAAAGAAACCAAATCCCATGTATAATTTTTTAATAATGAATCAAACTCTAACTACATGGCCCTTCCGAAGAGTGACTACCACCTTTGCGTATGGACTCTTTATAAGTAAGGGGCTCATGAGAATTTCACCATAACATACTCCATGGAGGGTACAAACCAAGGAAGCTGATATTTATCTCTAGTAGGCTAGACTAGGGGGCATATACATCCTGTTTGACATTGTGATCACGGGCCACTAGAACATTAGTTTCCTATAAGCTATCTAGCTAGCTGTATGGTAACAGGAAGCTCCTCCTGAAAGATCATCATGCATACCTCGACTATCTACTTAGGTTGCTTATGCATCATCTGCTCATGGAAAACAACATCATGGCTACGAATAACCTTCCAAGCATGCGGTTCTCATCGGCAATAGCCAATCACGCCTACATCCCCATAACCAAGAAAGATGTATTCACCGACTTAGGATCCAACTTATTACATTTGTCCTTAGGTACATGGCAGAAAGCCTCACATCCAAAGACTCCAATATGCACATATAAGGGAGGTTTTCCAAATCATACCTCCTCTACAACCTGACAACCGATAGTAGTGTATGGGGATCTATTTATCAAATGTACGATAGTAGTAACTGCCTTAGCCCAATAATGTTGCGGCACTAAGCTTTCTTGATGTACTATGGACTCTTTCCTAAATGGTCGTGTTTATGTGCTTAGAAACACCATTCTGGGGTGGGGTGTATGGAGCGATCAACTAACACTTAATATACCCCTCTCATCACAAAACTGCTCAAATGCTTTAGAAACATACTCACCCCTAGTATCAAACCTTAGGCATTTTAGCTAATACCTACACTAATTCTCAACAAGAGCAAGCCAACACTATAATGTAGATAAGACATCCGATTTCCACTCAATAGCATATGTCTAAACCTTATGTGAATAATCATCAATTAATGTAACAAAGTACTTCATGCCACAAAATGACTAATAGGGCATGGGACCCATACATTAGAATGCACAAAGCTAGAGGCTCACCCATGCATGTAATGCTAGACATCTTGAAAACTGTGTGTCTGCTTGCCATAAAGACAATGATCATAAGAATCAAAACATTTGTGATCAAGAGGTGGAAGATATTGCAAACAAGTGAGCATTTTCATTTCTTTTAAGGACATGTGCCCAAGGCAACGATACCATAAGATACTTGTGGTATGTCAACCACAGCCAAAACATGGTCAAGAGATCAAGATACAAATAAAGGATAGAGGCTGCCAGCCTTGGCACATCATGCAAAGACAAGATTCATATGGGTAATCTTTCATGAGGAATCACCAAAAGACACATAATAGCTTGCATCATGCAACTCTCCACTACATAAAAGACTTTATGGTCAAAGTCGATATACGACGTATATTATGCAGTGCATCGCACATCCCCCAATGGTAATAATATCCAATGCCAACGCATTTACCAATCTAACAAAACTTGTCATGCTACGATAGGATTGAAACCAATCCCTATGCAAGGTAACATGAAACCAATCCCTATGCAAGGTAACATGAAGCCCTAGAATCAAACAACCAACATTGAGAGTCAAAGCATTGGTCAATTGAGAAGCATCAAGAAAGGAAGCTACTAAGATGTACTCATTATTTGACTCTAGCTGCACTACATTTATCTCTTCAATCTTTACATAGACTTACTAGGGACAATGGTACAATCATTAGACTTTTCCTACACTTTGTATTTGTTGTTCTCCTTGCACTTGTCATCACACATCTTATAGTCATGCTAGAATCCTCTTAATCAATAATGTTGCAAAGCTTACATAGTCCAACGACCTAATGTCACAAAGCTAGTTGGGATAGATGCACCAAGAATCCTCTTAACCAACAATGCTTGTCAAACCCTCACTAAGACATTCAAGCTTGGTACACTATTTTCATGTTTGGGATCATGAGATCAAGGAAGAAAGTGCATGGCTATCCCTAAAAATATTTGTTAATCACCCCCATAAAGATAAACATAGGTGGCCATCATGGTATTGGATGGGGGAGAAACATGCAAGGTATAAGAATGGAAGAAGACATTTGAGGAGGAAATAATAGGTAGTAGATGATGGAGTACCTAGTGGATTTAGATAGGGATGTTACTAGCCTCAACAAGCACTCAATGATGGGATATTGGTGGATGGCATTCTTACTCTTGCAAGAGCTTAACTTCACCATGGCTTTAACTCTCTCACCTAGTTGCCATGCACTTTAGCTCTAAGACAAAATCTCTCTCTCTCTCTCTCTCTCTCTCTCTCTCTCTCTCTCTCTCTCTCTCTCTCTCTCTCTCTCTCTCTCTCTCTCTCTCTCTCTCTCTCTCTCTCTCTCTCTGTGGATCATATGTATATTTGGGAGTCACCTTTACAGCAGCTTCAGGGACTTTCTCGATGACACAGGCAGCTCGTGACCACCTCACTAGAGGATACTCAGCATTGGCTCTTATGGAGCGACAGTGTCATCAGGCACATTTCCAGGAGCCTCGCACCAAGGGGTGGCTCTTTGATACTCTAGTCACTCTAGCACTGATGTATGGAGCAGCTATATGGGGGCCAGGCCTTGCCGATTATGTATGGACATTGATGGAGAGACCTCAGGTGATCATGATATCTAGATTGATTCGCAGCAAGGCCTCAGTCCCACATGACATTGTGCGAGCAGAGCTTGCCACACTGCCCATGCTAGTCGAGGCATTATTTCAGACAGTCTGCTTCCTACACAGATTTCAGGATATGGACAGAGATCGCATTGCATACAGAGCATATATGGCATCTCAGGAGATGGCTCGAGCGGGGGATACCACATCATGGTATGCACAGACTAGAGCTTGGTTTGACAGACATGGGCTGGACATTGATAGACTCCCACCTCTTCTATATGATACTCAGGCTCCCACTTACACCTTCTCTCTCTCTGAGAGGAACAAAGTCATCAGACAGGAGATATGGCATATTTATATACAGAGGACATGGGTCAGCCCTGCACAGCCACTGCCATCGAAGATGGCACATTATTATACACAGTTCTTGAGCATATCAGAGCAGGGATTCATAGAGATTCCGAGATATATGCAGATCTATATGCCACATCGATTGAGAGTTCTTATTGGACAGCTCAGGGTATCATCACATCAGCTTATGATTGAGAGTGGCAGAGCCAGTGGCATCCCACGGGAGGAGAGGATATGCCCCCTTTGCAGATCAGAGGTGGAGAGTGAGGAGCATTTTGTTCTCAGATGCCCGGCATACTCAGAGTTGAGATCTAGATACACATTGAGCAGCTCACTTCAGGGATGTATGACTGATATGGATCAGAGATCATTTGGCCGTTTTCTGGGAGAGGCATGGCACATCAGAGAGCAGAGCACACAGCGGATCCCAGTAAGAGAGGGGCCCACCCAAACAACTATTACACAGTTCTTTCAGACAGACAGAGTGAGAGCTACTATACCAGCCTCCAGCCAGACCTCCGGGCTCACACTACATCAGGCTGAGGACCAGCGTACCCGACACCGCACGAGGATTCGTGGGTTTCGGACCCCACAGCCACACCGACAGGAGATCCGGAGGATTCTTGATCTACATTGACAGCAGACTGAGATCTGACGACACTCGACACATTGGATCTCAGATCTCCAGTTTGCTCTTTCTCCACCGCCGATGTACCACATCCTGCATCCAGGAGGGATCACCTGCTATTAGCGACTTCGACGACTGCTACTACATCCCAGGATAGTATATCTCCCTGCATCTGTTACATATACACATCACACCACTTTATCACACCCGACAGTTGTTCCCCTATCACAGCCGACATTTGTTCCCCTTTTGTAGCCATTATCTGGAGTACTAGAGCTACATACGCACATACACATACACGACACTTATCACACTCACAGCACCGTATTTTCAGTTTCCAGTTTTTAGCTTTTCATTCAGCACTTTTATTTTGGATAGCTGGACCTCATCAGTTGTATCACAGTTTGTCTCATAGGCCAGTTTTGGTCTTTAGAAGACGTTAATATAACTTTCTTTCTTTCTTTCTTTCTCTCTCTCTCTCTCTCTAGAAATAATGAAGACTCAAAGTTGTAGTAGGCTCGTATATTACTCACATGTTGTCTGTCACTCTGTCACCAAAGGGAGAAGTATATCACCATACAATTCAAGGGAATCCTTCCTGCAACAAGCCAAGCCTTCGATTTGCCACTATTGTGCAGTTGCACACATAAGAATAAGCCCTCTATTTTTTTCCACCTATAATACATAGGGTTAGAGTTAGGGTTTTCCAATTGAAGTTGAGGACCCTACCCTATTATGTGGCCTTTTATCGGTCTTCCTCTCAATTTACACATACAAGATCTAATAGAGGATCTCCACAACCCTCACATTTGTTGCAAGTCTTCTATATGTGAAAGAGCAAGGGAGGGAGTATACATATTAAATGGATGGGGGGGAATAGAGAGAAAGAGGGGGGAGGAGCACTTAAAGTTTCAATCGACACACGCGCACGTATGTATGTATGTATGTATAGAGAGAGAGAGAGAGAGAGAGAGAGAGAGAGAGAGAGAGAGAGAGAGAGAGAGAGAGAAGGTTAACAAGTATATGTGAAAGAGCAAGGGAGGGAGTATACATATTAAATGGATGGGGGGGAATAGAGAGAAAGAGAGGGGAGGAGCACTTAAAGTTTCAATCCACGCGCACGCACGCACGCACGCGCACACACACACACACACACACACACACACACACACACACACACACACACACACACACACACACACACACACACACACACACACACACACACACACACACACACACACACACACACACACACACACACACACACACACACACACACACACACACACACACACACACACACACACACACACACACACACACACACACACACACACACACAGGCGCACACACACATGTATGTATGTATACACAGAGAGAGAGAGAGAGAGAATGTATACATATATGCATGCATGTATGTATGTGTAAAGAGAGAGAGAGAGAGAGAGAGAGAGAGAGAATGTGTGTATATATGCATGCATGTATGTATGTATGTATAAAGAGAGAGAGAGAGAGAGAGAGAGAGAGAGAGAGAGAGAGAGAATGTGTGTATATATGCATGTGTGTGTGTGTTCTGAGGGTCTAGATCACAAGTAATTGCTCAATAGTGACCTACTGCAGCTATCTTCACAAGTGAGAGCTCAATAGTGACCTAATGCAACTATCTTCACAAGTGAGAGCTCAATAGTGACCTAATATAGCTATTTTTATATAATTCTCCGCTACTTTTGGTTGTATACACTAAAACTTGTCTTCTTGGTAGTTCAAGGTGATTCATAGTGTCTCCTTGGAATTCATATATTCCACGTTGCACATTTAGTTATGTTTCTTAACACGAGTATCTTCTTCCCAAGTATGAACCTCAAAATAACTAAAAAAGGAGGTGCTCAAAGGATATAGCTCAACAATGCACTACAACAAATTTACGAGCTTGGTGAACTTCACAAACAAGACTCTAGGAGTGTGAGGTGACTTCTCAAGTGCTCACAATAGATGATGTATAGGCCGTACAATTGCCTTCCTAGCCAGATGTCTAGCCTAATGTGCCCATTGTTATTGAGACATGTGAAAAGATAGCTAGGCCTCGGACTAAGGTTGATATGCCCATTATACTCAAACGAATGGATGGTGGGATGTCCCATAGAGATTCTCCTTCAGAGTATGGAATGACCAAAATTGCATTAGATGCATGGTTGGAAGGGAGAATCATTGAGAAGTGCAAAGGACCATCTCTCTCTTTGGTAGAAAAGGAGGAAGAAGTAGTAGTTCAATGGTAGAAGGAAGATGCTTGTCACATGGGGCCACCATTCAAGACCTCATTTTGAAGGTGGTTAGGATCTATCAAACATGGCAAAGTCCTATCCCTGATGCTATTCTTGGTTGCATTTGGCTAGATGTGTTTAAAAAACATCACCCCAAGCTAACACTTAGAGTTGCTAGACCACTTGGAGTTCCAATAGGTTGTAAAATCATTGCATGAAGTGGTTAAATCATTGGATCACAATATAGAGCTCTTATATTGCTAGCACAATCATCCAAATGCCAACATTTGGAATGCAAATGAAAGGAATGAAGGTTTTAGCCAAAAAGGTGCCATGGCTGTGTATGTTATGACACCAAAATCCTTAAAATGGTTAGTAATTCTCACCTGTATCAATACCAAAGGCCAATCATTGCTAGTGTACTATATGTTCAAGGGAAAGAGGACCATGCAAAATTGCATTAGCCAATGCAAAGAGGAGGCCACAGTGATGCAAATTAAGGCTTGGATGTCATTGCAACTATTCTTAACATGGATGGAGCACTTTAGGGAAATGGTGCTAATTCTCAAATGGTGCATTGGCAACCAATCCTTATTTGCTAACCTTGGATGGTCATTGTAGCCACACTTTTGGGAGCTTGTTACAAAGGTAGAGTTGTGGGGCATTTACATTGTCACTCTCCCCCCTCATGCATCCCATCAACTTCAACCATTGGATGTGTCCATTTTTAAGCCATTTAAGTTTTCTCTCAAGGAATAAAGGGCAATTTGGTGACTAGAGAACCATGATGCAATAGTTAACAAGGCTAAAATTGTGGCCATTGGCTCAATTTTATGATAGTTGGAAAGAAAAAGGTAGGATTTAGAGCTGTAGGCATTTTGCCTCATTGAGATACAATCACCTTTGCTTACCTCCCTTGCACACATGGAATTTGTATAGCCATGGATGTAAGCATGCATCAAAATATTGATGCATTGGATAGTCAAGCCTACAACCAAGTGCCCAATACACCAAAATGGAGAGTTGAAGAGGAAGCTATTATTACTACATTGAGTAATCTTCAACAATAATTATTAGGTCCACTTGAGTTACTAGATGATGTTAAAATATACCCAAGCTGTAATGTGCAATCCAATTTGGTTGAAACCCTACCAAGAACATTGGAACTCCTAAATGTGCCTCGTGCCAAGGTGATTGTGCACATGCTTGCAAGCAATGCATTTGTGGATTACACTAATTCACAAGTTTTGACATCCATCGATACACTGAAAGCATGAAGGCACAAATTGCAAAGTGAGAAAAAGTGGGGAGATCCAAGAAGGGACAAAAGGAGTGGCAAACCCAAAAGATAGTTGAGAAACATATGGTAGTAGAGGCAAAGGAATGCAAAGGAAAGAGGAGGCTACTTTGGGACAAGTTTGTAGAGAGTGGGAGTCTCAATAGGCCATGCTTGAATGCAAGTTGTGAGAAGTCCTATGGATAGTGCAAACCATTCTCAATCCCTCTCCTATTGAGGATCCAAGGCCCCTTGCTTTGCCTTTCAATCCATTCATCCATCTCAAGCAAGGCTTGGAAGAATTTAGAAGCTTAGAGTCATTAAAGCCAGTTGTTTTGAAGTCGATTGTTTATCTTAGGATTTATAGTATTCAAAACCCATGGCCATTAACAACCTTTATTGTCTTATCATCTATCTACAATGTTTTTATGATGTGCTAAATTAAAATATACTATAACAACTATAATTTGTACTTAAATATCAACTATAGTCCACTACTTATGGATGACATAACTTGCACCTTTTTTATTTGTTTCTACATCTCTATCTATCTCTACATATTTGCATGCAAATACAAAGACTACATATGAAAATGAAGCTAAGAATGATAAAGCCTCACTTGTTTCGCCTCATGAATAGCCCTTCAAAAGCACATTATTGATTGAAGGCATGTATGATATCCTTTACAACAAGTTACCTACTTGTTCTGAGACAAAACTAAAATAAGATCATTGCATGAAACAAAGCATTCATTTTATGATTGTGAAAACCATCCTTGACTCACATCGTATGATTATGCCTACACACCTTTTGGAGACTTCAAATTGTCATTAATGGATGCCTTCAATTGTGAGAACTATCCAATTTTTAGTGTTAAAATATATTCCTAAATTGAAGGCATGTGGATGAATATGTCACACATAGAGGAGCATAATAGGCCAAGTAGAACCAATTCACTTCAATGTGCTAACTTGCTTGTACAATGACACCTGCATTAGTGTGCTAGGAAATCGCATATGAGCTAGCTCAATCAAATATTCTCTAAAAAGTCTAGCCCATCCATACCACAACATCCTTCAATATGATGTGACAAATAAAATTTCCAAACCAAATTCTATCAATGACATAACCTTGTGTGGTTATTGTGCACACAGACAAGACGCCATTATACATGGGTTACATGATTTGTAATCTTACAATTTGACCACACAAAACTTAAGACACAGTGACACATAGATTCATGTTTATGTATACCAAACTAAAGCCTAAAAAGCTCTCATTCTTTTGTAGCATAGCAAACAACAAGAAAGAGGGAAAATAAACATACAAATAACATGCTATAAGTCACTCAAAGCTAGAAAAAATGTGCTAGATTGACAATAGCAAAGATGGTCACTATGTCATATTCCTTCACATTGAAGGGCCCTAGGTTGAGTGAGGTGTTTATCAATGCAAGGCAACTTAAACTTCTTTATTGGCAAGGCAAATGCCATAAAGGCCCAATTGGTAGAGCTGCTACCCTAATTATAATCAGGATGATGATGCAAGGCTCTATTCTATATAAGGGGAGGATTAGTTGAGGAAAGAAAGGAGTATACATGACAGATGTTAGCCCCATAAAAGAAATAAACACTATTTTAATGATTCTAGAATCATGCACAATAAGGGTGAGGCAAGAACTAACAATCAAGCATGTGCACAAGCAAGCATGTTTGTGCACGCACGCGCGTGCGCACGCACACACACACACACACACACACACACACACTCGCACGCGTGCATACACACATGCATTCTTAATAGTAGTAGAGAGAGACGATGGCAAGTTTACCTAATATAGTGCCTCGTATTCATCTTATTAGTTGTGCCCCAAAAATGCACCATTTTTGTTGAATATCCTAGACTTCATGTGCTACCATAGAAATTCTCCAACATGCCTCAATCTTTGTCTTGACATCCACATGGTTAGATCACTATTGATTGTAAATACGCCTTCTACTACACGTGCATGTGCACGCATGCACGCACACATGCATGCGCACACGCACACGCACACGCACATGCACATGCACACGCACACACACGCACATGCACACGCACGCGCGCGCACACACACACACACAAATTTGACTCTTGTATGTTTTTTGTGATTTGACATAATATAAAGTACCCATTGTGAAAAAGAGAAGAGAGAGATTGAACATTGACTATGGAGCAAGCTTGAGAATGTTGCCACATTGAACACCATGGCACCATGGACCTAAAAGCTCTTGCCTTGTATGTGCAATGAGGAGGTAGACATGGTCGGATCATGTGGCAGCCATGACATGCATAGGAGCGAAGTGCCACTATAGCAATAAGGCGCTTACACATGGCCACTTGTGCACATCTTTAGAATGCTTTTTTTTAGCACTACTCTATAAAGTCTCTCTCAAATGTGGACATGACATGTGATAGTGGGCCCCACATGAAAATTGGAATGTCAGGACATGTGGTGGAGGCCCTCAATGCACTTATTTTACACCCAACAAGGGTGCATTATCGTGCACAGAGCTTGAATCGCATTGATTTTGCCATCTCTAAAAAGCTAGAATGGTGCCTATTAAGACAAAACAAGTAAGTACATGTGACCGTTTCATCTTGACCTAAGAACAATGATGAAAATGAAGTGAAAACACCTAATAATATTGATGTTCATATTCCTACAAGTTGCCAATGTCAGCTAATATCAAGTACTGCGAAAATTATAAATAGGCCTCTTTAAAAATGTTGTACTCTCTTCTAGGTGAGGATATTATCATGATCCAAGATGAGGAGTCCATTGAGAGAGAGAGAGAGAGAGAGAGAGAGAGAGAGAGAGAGAGAGAGAGAGAGAGAGAGAGAGAGAGAGAGAAGCTCATAGCCCGTTTAGTTTATGTGTGACTTTTGTATTCGTTTAGTAATTATTACAAGTACCCTTTACAAAAAAGAAAAGAAACTTGGAAATGAAGAATATTGAAGATTGAAAACTGGAATAGAAGATGTGCAAGGGTTAAGCATTTAGAGTCAATTGTGGTATTAGATGTGAATAATATTGCATTTTGGTAAAAGGCATGTTGCCTTAGTTAGTAAGCAAGGAGAAGTATTTTGTTGGGGGGAGGAGTCTTGAGGTAGGCTTGACCATGGAGTTGATTCACATGTGGCACATCCCACAATTAGTGTAAACACTAGCAAATACTAGTATCTTAATGTGTGATAAAACAATTTGTGCATCTATTATGTATAACACTTATAAAATAATGTCTCAAATGAAACTACATCATTATCAAATGGCAAATGGGCACATACACACACGCGCGCACGCGCGCGTGCACACACACACACACACACACACACACACACACACACACACACACACACACACACACACACACACACACACAAAAGTTTAGTAAGAAAGAGAATATGGACACTCATTTGTTTAATGAAAGGAAAAACATCATTTCGTATTAAAATAAAAAAGAGAAGTGAAACAATATCATCATGGACTTGTTAGATGGTTGTTTCAAATTGATTTCCATTTATTTTTAAATTTTTTGTGCACTTGACATGACAAAAATGCACCTTCACCTACATAATCATGAAGGACCTTGCAATTTCACTATAAGAAATGGACAATTCTAATTCTCTTCATTAATAGTCTTAGACTTGTCTAACCTACCAATTCGCATAACAAGGACAACAATAAAAACATGTCTTAGTAGCATTTGGCTCACATTGGGTGGTGGGAACCCAAAACATGCATGTACTCAACCATAAGACCAAGGCATTAGCTCTCTTATTGTTTTGAGCATTATTATAATGCATTTATATTATATTTTGTAAAATTAATAGATATACACAAGACCAACTCAATCAAATAGACCCTTTAGTGCATATCATTAAAGGACAATAATCAATTTGGTAATTGAAAGAATGTCTAGATTATCCATGGTAGAGATTACATATAATGAGCTACATTAGTTATCACAAAAGATTTGACGTTAAAATCCCCCTCTTAAAGAGGTTAGCCTATCACGAGGAGGCACATAGATAACTTTGCATGAGGTATAATCCAAAGTTAATTGCATATGCACATGTTGCTGGAATGGAGAGTGAATAACAATACCTTTTAACATCCAAAGAGTACATATTTCATTAATTCACAAGTATTTACTCAATTCCACAATCCCATGTAGAATACTTCAAATCTCTTCAGAAAGAATAGAGTTTGCTCATCCATGAATAAATGATGTAATATCATTATTTGCAATTTTGGAAAAAAAAAAACTCCATTAGACGGGCTTAGAACACAATTAGATCTTTGTGCAATATTTTAGCAAGGATTATAGAAGCTAGTAATTATCAACTTGGGAGCATCAAACATTGACCATCATAAGAGCAAGCTAGCAATATGACAATGCAAAAGATAAGTATATATACACCCCAACATTAAAACAATATAACTAAGTGTGAGATTAAACATGTCAATGTCAAAAGTAGTAGCCCTTAAAAAAGACTTGAAAAATATGTATGCCTTTCTTTCATACAAAGCCTTCTAGTTGTAAACTATTTGTAAGGGAAAATAGTTTGCAATGACAGTAAACCATATGTAATAGTCTTCTCATGCTTATGAACAAAGTCTCCTATGCCAAGCTTTCAAAATTCTTTGCAATAGAAGAGACCTACAAATATTAAAGACAAAAAAGAACAATTAAAAAAAGAGGGATCATACTCTGATTCCAAGTGCTTTGTTTCACCTTTAGAGGTAGAAGATAAATGGAGGTCACCATGAAGGAACATGGAAGTGTTAGTATGCTATAGAGATAACATTCAATGTGCACTTAAGAAAAAGGATTGTGAAGCTCAACCCATATCGCACTACTTTTACCATTTCTAGGTTCTACAATCCATATTCACTTTTCTATTTCATGCTACAAAAAAACAATTTAGGTTTTTTTGCAACTAAAAGCTTTGAAGTATTCAACAAGGTCTTGTTAGAACCAGGGGCATCAATACACGTTGAATGAGGCTCTTGAGTCCAAGAGTTTACATCCTATAATCTCCAAGTTAGTGTAGCAACTACATTTATGCCATTTTTTTAGATGTCTCTTTGAAATCAAAATTTAATATTCCTTGCAATCCCTTGTCTTTGATGAAAGAATGGTCTTATGGTTCTATTCCTTTACAGAACCATCATCTTCTATAATTGCATGTTTCATATCTTTATTCCATTGAGCATTGATTGAGGTGTTGACATCTTGCAAATGTTCTAACCCAAATTGAAGTGGTGAAGTTTTAATGATAGGTTCCTCTATTTCTATCCCTAAATTTTGAGATTTGCCATGTAAATCTACCATAAAAGAATCATCTAATACTTTAGATTCAGTAAGAGTGGTGATAGTAGAAGAAGGAAGCATGCCATTCAAACAAAACATGTTACAACACTCGTCTCTTGTTTGATGTTCCTAAAAGACTTCCTCCAACTCTCCTCCTTAGGTTGTCAAACAAAGAAGCATCCCAATCTTCTTTTTCCTCATGTAAAACTACCTTATTCAAGTAAATCTTGAGAAGTAAGCAATTCGAGAATTGTTGATGAACCATGAGGTGGCATCTTTACATCACACTCAAGAGAAAGAAAGCAAGAAATGTCATAGGTATGATGAAAAGCCAATAACTATTGGAACATTAAATCAAATACCATATGATAAAGAATAAGAAATCTATCTTAGACTTGCAAGCAAATGTACCTTAGACGTGTAAGAAAACATATTGTTTCAAGTATGATCAATGATACCTCTAGTGACATGCATATCACTAGTGAATTGCATGTTCGTGCAAGTTGGGCAAGGTCGATCATGGGATATTATTGGCAAAAGAGTAGTAATCTCTTATTTACGCGGTAGATTCAAGTGTTATTTTTAAGTAGATATATTTTATTTATGATTTTGAATATATACAGGCTCTTCCACTCCCAATCTCAAATTTCATCTCTGTATATACAACAAGGCTTTCAATCATTTGAAGAAAAACTTAAATAGACTATGCATTCAAGGCTTCACCCCCATGCTCTTGTGTCATTGATCCATAATGTTGGACATCCTTTGTAATATTATAGGTAGGTTTGATTAGGACCTATAAATAGGAGCAAATCTAAGTAAATAGTAGTCGTAGTTCATTTTCATTGTGACATTAGCCAACATACTATATGTTTGACAATCTAAGATCATTCACCCTCTCTATCTCATTAGTGTTGTGCATATTTGGCTCTTCATGGTAAAATTACAAAAAAATTGTTGGTTGGAGGTATAATAGAACTTCAATAGCACAAGTAATCAACTAAGTAATGTTTTTCCTACAGAATAGTAGGCAAACCTATAGCGCCCAATCTACTCTTCTTATCTTAAATCCATCCATCCTACCCCTTTGATTTAGAGTTTTTCTCATATTTGAGGTGATAAAAGACCTCATTTGCATTTGCAATAGGCTACAAGTTGTCATCCCCTGAGTCTACAATGATAATAAGACACCAGCTGGATAAAATAAACTTGTTCTAGTGCTAAAGAATTGATTACAAGTAGTAAAGTCAATCTTAGAGCATATCCGATGGATTAAAGGACCTTCTAGGTTGTCTAGAAAGCGAGTTAGAGATTTCAGTAATAGTTGTAATAACATATGGCTACATCATGGGGTGACGGAAAGAGGCACCTACTCAATTATTCCGCCACCTACAATTTCCTTAATCCCCATATAAACATCAACAAGCTTCAATTTGCATGACCCTACACATGAAATGTGGTGCATATGAAATTTGAAAATTTGGAGAGCCGATATGGAAGCTTAGACAAGGTAATGCACTACATCAAATAAAAAAATTGATCCATGGTGCAAGAACATGTTTGGTTCCAAAAGGAAGAAGTGCCATGAACATTGAATCTGTTGTAAATATATTTGTCAATGTGATGGTTGAGAAAGCCTAAGATTGAGAAAGAAAGGCTTCAAACATGTCAAGTATTTGGAATAGGTTCTCTGGAGTTCGGTAATTGATGGCTATTTCTTCCCCAAAATTAATGATTGAAATTAAGGGTGCCCTTGCAATGTTAGGAAAGCACACATTGACCAATGAAGAAGTAGTGCTAAAAATCCTCTTGCAAAGTTGCTTCCTTTTGCAAAAGAAAATCTCAATGATGAGATTCATTATGTAAATCCAATCGTGATCTTGTTGTTAAGAAGCTCTCTTGGCATCCTATGCACCTCTTGGATTGTAAGCTTTTCTAGACCTAACCTTTGTAAGATCTCTTAAAGAATGCCCTTCTTGATGCCGAGGAAGTCCTATGTGCACTAAGCCTTCTAGCCGCATTCACCATTTTGATGGCTATGTTGCAAATATCTAAAAGAACTTACAAAGAAACAATATTAATGTTAGTAGTGATGATGTGCTGAGAGGCCCCATTCTCTTGTGCTCTTGAGTCATTGCGGTTATTCTCAAATGTGATGTGAAAAAGGACACCGGAATGCATAGACTCGCCATGAGTTTCCATAAAGTTTCGGGGGCTCCTCTTCAAAGTGAAGCACGGCAAGCTATAAAATGTTCTAGCATAGAAGCTGAGGCAAGAGAGAGGGGTGCCTTCATACGTTAAGAGATGTACAGGCCAAAATTGAGGTGGAGGAGGTACCTAGAGCTATTGAGAAGGTAGATAGAGCTACTGAGTGGGCAACAATTGCCATGAAAGAACCAAGGGGGGGAAGGGGATAAAACTGTGAGAGGTTGCAAGGGTGTTGGAAGCTTTGCAACTATGGTAGACCAAAAGATAGAAGATGATATGTAACGGTTTGGCAATCTCGAGAGATGAAGAGGGATCCAATGGTTGAAAAAAACCACTTTGAGAAAGTTTAGTATTTTCGTAATAAATTTTAAATATTTTTAAAATTTACGTGCAAAAGAAAATTGTGGTAGTTACACTCATAAAAAGTGAGCCACTTAATTGAAGAGAGTGAGCCACTTAATTGAAGAGAGCAATCCACTTAACTCAAGTAGTAAATAGTGGGTAATTTTTTGGGGGTAGACACCACCTTGCCGCTACACCATTGTAATAGCATATGCCCTAAAGGACAATCCTAGTAAACATGATCCCTCGTGTTCTTAAACCTATTTCACATGGTGGAGGTCCCCAATACACCTATTCCACACCCATGGTCCCAAGTTTGAGTGCTTGGAAAAAACCTAGGTATTGTGTAATCCCACCTTTAAATATTGAAATTTACCTTTAAAAATTTTGAAGGTGAGAAAACCTATAAATCTTGGAAAAGTTTAGTGCATTTTTGCCTCAATGCTTCTAAATTTTGGCAAAAAACCTATTATCTTTGCCATTTGAAGGTTTTCCAACTTTTTGAAAAAGCTCACATGGTGTATTGAGGGATCACAGCCCGTAAACAGATGTATTGAGGGTAAACATGATGACATGGTGGACTCCCAATAAACATGATCCCTAGTGCTGTAAAACGTTTGTAATCAGAGCGCAATTGGTATTTTGCTGTTTTGACAACGTAATCACCTAATTCACCTCTTCTTGTTCACTATGCTGCTGTTTTGATATTAACAATTCCTGAGATTGCTCTGTCCTGCCTTCACCCGTGCTGCTGTTGTGCACGTTTACAGCCATGGCGACGCCTGCTCCTGCGAAAGATGCTCCCAGCACTCCCACCGAAGATCCGAAGCTCGATCTGTTCGAGGACGACGACGAGTTCGAAGAGTTTGAGAACGAAGGTCGGCTTCCTTTGCCTTTCCTTACCTTCAGTATTTGAATCCAAACACAGGAGAATCATATATAGCCGTCCAGTATTAGGATGTGTCAGCCAGAGGAAATGCGTCTCAACTTTAGCCCTAAATTTGGTTGCTCATGAAATATAGAGAGACTGTGATAGTTGTTATCTTGGCCGATGATGTCAGGCTCTGATCTCAGTCCAACTCGTTTCTTAGGTCGATGCCTGCAACCTTATTATTAATACCCATTTTAACATTGAGCAACCTTACTTTTAGTTACCCCTTGCTATTTTTTGGGTAGGGACAAAGGGCTGAATTTAAAAATTCAGAATGATTCATTCTGAAAATTAATAAAATGACTGAAAAATGTTGCCACATGGCAAAACCTTTCCATGCAAGTGAGGAGAGGTTGGTGGGAGGTTGGAGAGACGATTTTGGGTTGTGGGAGAGAGAATGAGAGATGGTTAGTGTGAGAAAATGCACCAGCTATGGAGGAAAGAGAAATGAGAGATAGTGATAGTGAGTGAGTTGAAGCAAGAGAGTAGAGTGTACTTGCTGAATTGAAAGACAGAGTGAAAGTACAACACTGAGTTAGTAAAGGGTTGACCTAACTAGCCATTGGGTAAAATGAATCCCCAAATAGTAGTGTAGGTAGTCCATATTTGACATAGCAAAATGCATATTTCAATTCAGCCTTGAAATCTGCAATTTATTCTCTTTTGGTCCAGTGAGTAGCATATCATCTACATAAAGAATGATAATCAAGAAGTCCCCCCCTTCATTCTTAATGTATAGAGTGGAACCAATTGGAATATTTTGAACCCTTTGTTGGCCAAATAAGCATCAATTTTAGAGTACCATGCACAAGGAGCTTGATTGAGACCATAAAGAGCCTTATGTAACTTACAAACCATGTGTTTATTTCCCTTAATCATGAATCCTGGAGATTGTGATACATAAATATCCTTGTGTAAATCCCCATTCTAAAATACTATCTTAATGTCCAATTGATGTACTTCCAGCCACATCTTGCAACCATAGCAATCATACATCTCATCGTACTTATATGGGATGTAGGAGCAAAGGGTTCCACATAATCCATACCGTTTTTTTGTGTATAGCCTTTAGCCTGTTTGAGACCATAAAGAGCCTTATGCAACTTGCAAACCATGTGCTCTTTTTCCTTAATCACAAACCTTGGAGATACATAAACATTCTCATGTAAATCCCCATTCAAAAATATTGTCTTAATGTCCAACTGATGTACTTTTGAGCCATATTTTGTAGCCATAGCAATCACACATCTCACTATACTCATATGGGATGTAGGAGCAAAGGTTTCCTCATAATCTATGCCTTTCTTTTGTGCATAGCCTTTTGCTACTAACTGTGCTTTGTACTTATCAATAGTGCAAGTAGCCTCGCGTTTGAGTTTAAAACCCCATTTCGTGCCAATAGCCTTTTTACGAGGTGATAAATCCACAAGATCCCATGTAGAGTTAGTGGCATGGCTTATATCCAATGTACATTTTGTTGAGCTTCATCCAAGGAAGTAGGCTCATCATCATCTAGGAGTGAGCTCATAAACACATGCTCATCACAATTATCTACTTACATAAAATCAGCCAAATGTAGAAAAGGAGTGATCTAGGTATCACAAAGAAAATGATAATGAATGCTAATTTCAGAATATAAAGGAGGCTAAAGAGTACACAATAAGTATGCACTAATGTTTGTGGGATTTCTAGCCTTTGATATGGGAGTTGTGCTCATAGGGCTTCCTACTAGTGCTGCAGTATTTTTTTTTGGTACATTGTTGAACAATGGTCGCAAATGCTTCAAGCAGCAGTGACACTAAATCCCTTTTTGAAATCAAGAGATTTGATGGCATTGGCTTTGACTTGTGGAAGGACAAGATGCAAGGCATTTTTTTTCTCAAGGATTGTGATGATGCTCTTTTGGAAGTTAAGCCTGCAGCTATGACAGATGAGGATTGGGCTAGACTCAACAAGAAGGCCATTGCATACATTAAAATGGCCGTATCTGAGGATCAACTTACGGACATTAAGCGTCTTGATACACTTATGCCATATGGAAAAAGTTGATGGATACTTATGAAAATACAACTCCGGTAAATCAAGTCCACCTTATGTGCAAGCTTGTAAACATGGAGTTGGATGAGTCTAAGCTTGCCTTAGAGCATTTGAGTGCTTTCACAGGGATTTTGAGCCAGTTATTACAGGACTCAGGTTTGTAGTCCTTTAATGATAAATTGAAGGCCATTTTCTTGTTGATGACTTTGCCTGATAGCTTGGAGTCTTTGGTTGTTTCATTGAGCAACAATCTTGCTTTAACCTTCGATGGTATTAGGGGCTCTATTCTCAATTAGGAGATTAGAAGAAAGTTCAGTGGAGAAAGTAGTGGTTTGGCTTATCATCTTAGAGGCAGGTCAGAAAGAGGGGTAATACAAGAAATAAAGGCAGAAGCATGAGTAAAAGCAAGTGCAAACAATAGGACGTCACTTGCTATTAATGTGGATGTAAAAGGGCATAAAAAGCCCGATTGTTGCTACTATAAGAAAGAGCAAGAAAGAAAGAAACATCAAGGAAAGAAAAAGAAGGATAACAAGAAAGATAATGATAGCTCTCCCTCAAAAGAAGTTACAAAAGCAAATGTTGCATCTAGTGTGGCTATTGAAGAGCTCTTTGATACTAGAGAGATACTTGTTGCCGCCTCATGTAATGATGTAGATATTATGGCAGCAACATGTGATATGCACATCACGAAAATGAGGTGATTGATGCCTTACTTTCAACTCATGATGGGATGTCTCAATCATGGATAGTGGACAACGGTGCCTCTTTTCATGTCACTCCCTCTTTGGAGTCATTTTTTTAATACACTTCAGGCTGCCCAGGCAAGGTTTACTTAGGCAACAATTATGCATGTGAAATAGAGGGTGTAGGTACCATTCACTTAGCCCTTGAAAATTATCAAGAGCTGATTTTGCATGATGTCAGATATGTACTTGGCATAAAGAAAAGTCTACTATCAGTTGGGTAGCTTGATGCAAGAGGGTATTTTACTACCTTTGGTGGTAGATCTTAGAAGGTCCACAAGGTCTCTATGCTGATTGTTAAAGGCAGCATAAAGGGGACTTTGTATTATTTGCATTGTAAAGCATTACTTGGCAAGTTTTTTGGCTGTGACTGAAGTTCATTCACAGATGGAACTTTGGCACAAAAAACTTGGTCATATGAGCCAGAAAGGCTTTCAAGTTCTCTCCTCTTCAGGGAGATTTGATGTATAAGGCTCTGTCTTGACTTTTGTAATGATTGCATATATGGAAAACATGTGAAGTCTCCTTATTACTTTGGTGTTGTCAAGAAGTCCAATGCTCTTGACTTAGTACATTCAGATGTGTGCACTATGCATGTTAATTCACATGGGGCTGCACGGTACTTTGTCACTTTTATTGATGATTTCACTAGAAAGTCATAGGTGTATGTATTAAAGAGCAAAAAGGAAGTGTTTGATGCTTTTAAAAGGTTTCATGTCTTTGTTACCACACAGAAAGGGCTTAAGTATATCTCTAATGAGTTCAAAAGATTTTGTGAGATGCATGGCATTAAGAGGGAGTTGATATCCTCTTACAACCTTGCATCAAATGGCGTGGTTGAAAGATATAATCTTACACTTTGTGAGAGAGTCAAATGCATGTTGTCCACAACTAATCTCCCCAGCCATTTTGGGGAGAGGCTCTTAGAACTGCAGTTCATGTGCAATAGCTCTCCCAATCGTGTGTTGAAAAATGGCACTATGGATTGGAACCAAACATATCAATGAATGTCATGGCTCAAAAGCCTACTTCCCTATTTGATGTAATTGAATTGGCCAAAAGATATGCACGAAAGTACCACAAAAATGAGAGCTTTCAGCAAGGTTATGGAAAGCCCTACACCCTATTGAGATCATCCCCATATGGGGTATTTTTAGAGGCAATCCATGCCTAATAGCAACCCCAAAGATAATTACAAACATTCGTGAAAAAGTTTGTTATTCAATAAGAGATAAGTCAATATTAATATTTTTTAAACATAATTCTCTTGTAAATCCTTCTTTTGTTGTATGTCATCATTGCTACTATTAGAACCACTAACATTTTCACTATTCTCTTCTTCCTCATTGGTTTGGTTTGGCAAACCTACTTCATATGACCCATTTGCATGTCTTTGATTGTGATGCTTTTGTATATATTCATGTAAATCAGAGGACTAAACTAGACATGAAATCCATCAAGGGCATCTTTATGGGATATGGAGATGAGGGAGAGATGGGATATAGAGTTTGGCTTGATCAGGATAGGAAGATAGTACGCAGCCAAGACATAGTATTTAATGAGGCAAAGTTGCTAAAAAATATTACAGATGCTGACGTTGACAAGAAGAAGGTCAAGTTTCAGCATGAATAGCCAGCCATTCAGCAACCATTAGCTGAAGATTCTACCCCTTTTGATGCTGAAAATGAGCAGCAGTCTATTGTGCTACGGCACAAGATAATGGACAGCAAATTGATACACATGATGGAAAAGGACAGCAAGAAGAACATGCTGAAAACAGGTTACAGTAGCAAGAAAATGCTGAAAATCAGCCACCCGGTGATGGTGTGCACATACCTGAGGATGTAGGCCCATTGCCTATCAACACAGATCATTGGGTAAGAAGGTCTACACGGGTTAGAAGGCAGCCACAGAGGTTTCAGCCATATTTGGATTGCATTTTATTGATTGGCGAAGGTGAGCCTTTGACATTTAAAGAGGCACAATCATGTGAAAACAAGAGAAAGTGGGAGCTTGCTATGTAGGAAGAGATCAAATCTCTGTATGCGAACAACACATGGGAGCTTGTACCTTTGCCCAAGGATCGGAAGGCTATTCCTAACAAATGGGTTTATAAGGTGAAATGTATTGATGGGAAGCCCAAATACAAGGCACGTCTGGCTGCTAAGGGCTTGTCAGAGATCATAGCCTGTTTCAGGCAGGCAGCAGCAGGCAGCAGCTGCACAGTCCAGCTGCACAGTCGGACTGTGCAGTCGGACTGCCACGTGGCAGTCCGACTGCCTGCAGCTGATTTTTATCAGGCTGCGCCTTATTTTGGCGCCCCATCCTAGGCAGATTTTCGCCTATTTATTGCTGACGTTTTCAGCAGTCTGGCATTCATTCTCTGTCGCAGATTACAGACCGGTGCCGTGCAGATCTCTGTCTCTGTTCGCAGATTTCTGACAGCAGACAGTGCAGACTGCAGCAGACTTCGAGGTGGACAGCAGGTCGCATCGTCGAGGTGGAGACACTCAGTCCAGCGCACTGCGCCCGTGTATATCTTTGTATTCAGCATTCTTTATACAGCAGATCTTCAGTGTACACTGTCTCTTTCTCTCCCTTCTCTCTCTGCGTTCTCTCTCTCTCAGTCCTACGCTTCCGCACCGCTGCACTCTGACATGGTATCAGAGCAGTGTTTGAGGGCTGACTGAGCGCAGAATCAACCTGAAGAGGAGTTTCCATCGCGACACAAATTTGCGTTTTTTGCGTTTAAGGGCAGACAGGAGGGCTGCGCCTTGGAACAAGGCTGAAACGAGTGTGGGCGCACAGGAAAGGAGTACAGGTGGTGGATTTGCTGCTGTTTACTGCTGTTTATCGCGGAGAAAGTTTGAGTTTTCAAACTAAAAGTGCAGGTTTTGCTTTTTCATCGCCTCCGGCGGGTGAAGGAGCTTCGGGACGCTGAAGAGCCTTAGCAGGCTGAGTCTACTCAGTCAGAGGGGGCTGCTTTTGCGTTTGAGAAGGCATTGCAGGTAAAGATGTCTACAGAGATGGACTTGGAGTTCCAGGCGATTATGGACCGGAAGGTGCCTGTCCTACCGGCTCTTCCTACAGATCAGAAGCTCGACGGCGACAACTACCGCATTTGGCGCGTTATGATGTTGGCCATTCTGGAGTCCTATGATTTGGCGGAGTTGGTACAGGAAGATATTGACCGGCCCTCGGTAAGAGATGAGTCCAAACTCTCTTCCGATGCTCGTACGGAGTTGGCCAGGGCCCAGTCTCATTGGGACAAACTGAATGCCAGGATTCGATCATTTCTCTTTCTATCATGCACTACAGCCGTGATCGCTCACATCGAGCACTTGACGGTGGCTCGTGAGATATGGCTGGAGCTTGATCAAATGTACAATCGGATGACCCTAATGAAGAGGGTTTCTTTGGAGGTTCAGATGCGGACCTTGTCCGTCAATAAGTCTTCTTCGCTAAGGGAACACATTAACAAGCTAAGGCAGCTACAGATGCAGGTTCAGAATGCGGGGAAGCCGATCTCCTCCGAAGACATGGCGATTACACTCTTGTCCCAGTTGCCGCCACGATTCGGTACATTTTACTCTGCCCTTATTGCTTCAGGGCGCGAGTCTACTCTTCGATGGGAGGAGTTGGTTCCTATGGTCTTGGACCAAGAGGAACAGTTAAAGGGACAGAATGCTTCCAAGACGGAGGCGTTGACAGGTCAAGCCTCTCAGAAGAAGGGGAAGGACCAAAAGAAGAAGAAGGGGGATAACAAGTCCAAGAAGGACAAGGAGAAAGACAAGGACAAAGACTCCACATGCCATATTTGTGGAAAGACTGGCCATTGGAAGAAGGATTGCCCTGACAAAGACTCGAAGGACACCAAGAAGAAGGACACCAAGGATTCTGGAGCGGTGGCTGCACCCTCATCAGCTGCATTTCTACATTTAGTTGTCATTGAGGACGCTTCTCCGAATGCTTCTGATGCTGCGATGGCGGCTTCCCAATCTCGAGAGTGGATTATTGATAGTGGTGCCTCACGGCACATGACTCCTTCATCAGATGGTGTTGCCCAGCTGCGACCTTCGCGTGGGCAGGTTCTCATTGGAGACAGCTCTTCTGTTTCTATTGCAGGTCGGGGTAAGATGCAGCTTATTCCGGATGGACGAGGTGGCACCCATACTTCAGAGGTTTTGCATGTACCAGGATTGGGGTACCATCTCCTTTCAGTCCATAAGATTTGTTCCCTTGGTCTTCTGGTGGAGTTTGACAGTTCTACAGTGCGAGTCCTCGATCGTGAGTCGAGGAAGGTTCTATCATGTGGATATGAGGAGAACGGCATTTACAAACTGAAGTCTTCCACTGCCCTCTCTACTCTTCTTCTTACCTCACAGTCACAGTCTGAATTATGGCATGCTAGGTTTGGTCACCTGAACTATGACTATCTTCGGAAGGCGTCACGGGGACAGCTTGTTCGAGGGTTGCCGGATATAGTGGTGAGCCAGCAGCCATGTGTCTCCTGCATAAAGGGGAAGCAGCATAGGGATGCCATTCCCCACACCGCTTCGCGGCGGTCTACTTCACCGATGGAGTTAGTATCTACGGATCTATGTGGCCCTATGAGGAATGAGTCCTTGCGTGGGAGCTCGTACTTCATGCTGATCGTGGATGACTATAGCAGGATGACATGGGCCTACTTTTTGGCACTAAAATCAGAAGCTTTCTCGCACTTCAAGGATTGGCTTCTCTTTGAGGAGAACCGATCAGGCCGGAAGTTGAAGACCTTGCGATCCGACAAGGGAGGTGAATTTGTCTCTAATGAATTTGCTCGGTTTTGTGCAGATAGAGGAGTTCACCAGGAGTTTGCCAATACGAATACTCCACAAGAAAATGGTATTCTCGAACGGAAGAACCGCAGTGTGATCGAGATGGCGCGCACCATGATGGAGCACCGACAGACCCCCCAGGTTCTGTGGGCCGAGGCTGTGGCTACTGCAGTCCACATCCTTAACCGATCTCCTACTTCGGCCGTGGAAGGGATGACTCCATTTGAGGCGTATTTTGGATCGAAGCCAGATGTTTCTTACTTTCGGGTCTTTGGGTGTGATGCCTATGTTCACATTCCCAAAGGTCACCGTGACAAATTCGAAGCGGCTTCCCGCAAACAGGTATTTGTTGGCTACAGCTCCCAGTCCCAAGGCTACCGACTCTATGATCCCGTCAAGCGGGATGTATATACTAGCCGTGATGTGCGGTTTGTGGAGGTTCCGGCTTCTTCAACGGGGGAGGAGCATCCCGTTCTTGGAGATCCAGGGGAGAGTTTGGCTCCTTCTACAGTTCCACTGGAGCCTGTGCCGTTTGATTATGATTCTGTTTCTGACACAGAGTCTACTGTTCCACCGGATCCTTCTGAGGAGTTACCACCGGTGGACATTCCAGAGTCTTCTACTGATGGAGAACGACGAGGGGAGGTTCGGCCTCCTCCTCGCTGGGCCCGTGACACACTCCGTGATTCAGGGATCGAGGGGGTTCCTGAGGAGTGGGGACCGCAGGATGGTCCGCGGCGGTCACGGAGGCACCAGGCGCATTCTTCGGAGCTTGTTTGCTCCAATTATTGTTTGATGTCCCGAGTTATGCAGGATCGAGAGCCCACCTCCGTGAAGGAGGCTTTACAGTCCGCCCCATGGAAGAAAGCTATGGAAGCTGAGTTGGAGGCTATTGAGAGGAATGGCACTTGGTCACTTGTGCCACGCCCCCCGAAGAAGAAGGTGATTGGAGTCAAGTGGGTCTTCAAGACCAAATATCTCAGTGATGGTACTTTGGATAAGCACAAGGCTCGCCTTGTTGCTAAGGGTTTTGCCCAGCGCCCAGGGATTGACTGTCATGACACCTTTGCCCCTACAGCTCGTATGGCAACCATTAGAGCTGTTCTTGCTTTGGCTGGCCATAGGAGATGGCCTGTTTATCAGCTGGATGTGAAGTCGGCCTTCCTGAATGGTGATTTGAAGGAGGAGATCTACGTTGAGCAGCCTCCTGGCTTTGGTTCTTCCGATGGGAAAGTCTACAGGTTGAAGAAGGCCCTGTATGGTCTCAAGCAGGCCCCGCGAGCTTGGAACGAGAAGATTGATTCGTTCCTCCAGACTCAGTTGGGATATCGGCGGTCAAAGGCCGATCCGCAGCTGTATGTTCACACTTCCGAGGATGGTTGTGTGCTGTTTGTATTATATGTTGATGATTTGATTGTCACAGGTGATGATGCACAGCAGGTCCAGGAGACAAAGTCAGCTTTACATCGGACGTTCGAGATGACGGATTTGGGGCTACTCCATTTCTTTTTAGGACATGAGATTTTTCAGTCTCAGAGGGGGATCTTTCTCTCCCAACAGAGATATGTACAGGAGCTCTTGGTGTCTTTTGAGATGGATGATTGTCGGGCCCTCTCTACTCCTATGGATCCGAACTGGAAGGCCACTTCCCACTCAGCTTCTCCTTTGGCGGATGCTTCCCGCTATCGACAGTTGATAGGGTCTTTGATTTGGCTTCTCAACACCAGGGTTGATCTATGTTTTGCTGTTGGGCTCTTGGCAGGGTTCATGAGTGAACCTAAGACGGTGCATTGGCAGGCTGCTCAGAGGATACTTCGGTATCTGAGGGGGACGTCTGATTTGGGGATTCATTACCCCGCAGGGACAGATGGGTCAGATCTTGTACTTGCAGGTTGGAGCGACTCGGATTGGGCCGGTGACGTGGACCACAGGCGGTCTACAACAGGTTACTGCTTTACTTTGGGTGCAGGTGTTATTTCTTGGAGTAGCAAGAAGTAGCCCACGGTAGCCCTTTCGTCTACTGAGGCGGAGTATCGGGCCGCGTCTTCCACCACATGCGAGGTTGTGTGGCTTCGGAGACTGTTGGAGGAGCTTGGGTGCCCCCAGACTCGTCCTACATTGCTGCGATGTGACAATGAGAGTTGCATTGCCTTGGCGAGGAATCCTGTTTTTCATGCCCGGACGAAGCACATTGAGATCCAGTACCACTTCATCCGAGAAAAGCTTTTGGATGAGACCATCACTGTGGAGTATTGCAAGACGGAGGATAATCTTGCGGATTTGTTTACGAAGGCGCTTCCTCAGGCTCTACTTCGGCAACATTCCAGATCCCTCAGGCTTCTGCCCTGTCCAGGCTCTGAGAGGGGGTGTCAGAGATCATAGCCTGTTTCAGGCAGGCAGCAGCAGGCAGCAGCTGCACAGTCCAGCTGCACAGTCGGACTGTGCAGTCGGACTGCCACGTGGCAGTCCGACTGCCTGCAGCTGATTTTTATCAGGCTGCGCCTTATTTTGGCGCCCCATCCTAGGCAGATTTTCGCCTATTTATTGCTGACGTTTTCAGCAGTCTGGCATTCATTCTCTGTCGCAGATTACAGACCGGTGCCGTGCAGATCTCTGTCTCTGTTCGCAGATTTCTGACAGCAGACAGTGCAGACTGCAGCAGACTTCGAGGTGGACAGCAGGTCGCATCGTCGAGGTGGAGACACTCAGTCCAGCGCACTGCGCCCGTGTATATCTTTGTATTCAGCATTCTTTATACAGCAGATCTTCAGTGTACACTGTCTCTTTCTCTCCCTTCTCTCTCTGCGTTCTCTCTCTCTCAGTCCTACGCTTCCGCACCGCTGCACTCTGACAGGGCTATACATAGAAGGAAGGCATAGACTTCCAAGAGGTTTTCTCACCGGTGGTGAAGATGACTACGCTCTGTGTTTTGTTTGCTCTTACTGCATCCTTGGATTTAGAGTTGGATCAGATGGATTTGAAGATTGCTTTTCTTCATGGTGACTTGGATGAAGAGTTGTACATGAAACAACCTGAAGGTTTTGCTATTCCAAGGAAAGAGCATTTAGTTTGTAAGCTGAAATGCAGCTTATATGGGCTGAAACAGGCCCCTAGACAGTGGTATAAAAAATTTGATACCTTTATGCTCAACCATGGATTCAAACGCAGCCATGTAGGCTTATACACTAAGAAGGTTGATGGTGAAAGCCTTGTTGTGCTAGTTTTATATGTGGATGACATGATGAGTGCAAGAAAGCATAAGAGTACTTTACATACTCTTAAAAGGCAGCTGAGTTCAATCTTCGCAATGAAAGATTTGGGAGTAACTGAACACATTTTGGGCATGTGCATTAAAAGAGAGAGAGGACAGGACTTGTTGTTTCTCTCACAAGACAAGTACATCAGCAAAGTACTAGATAGATTTAATATGGTTGATGCTAAGTCTCTTGGTGTGCCTTTACCACCATATACAAAGCTTAGCAAAGTTGATTGCCCAAAAGATGATGTAGCTGCTACTGTGATGAAAGGTATACCTTATGCATCAGCTTGTGGTTCTTTGATGTATGCCATGGTTGCAACTCGTCCAGACATTGCCCATGTAGTGGGAGTTGTTAGTTGTCTAACCCTGGCAAACCACATTGGGAAGCAGTGAAATGTATCTTTAGATACTTAAAAGGTACACAAGATAAATGTATATGCTATGGAAAGGGTACACTAGAGCTGCAAGGGTTTTGTGATTTGAACATTGCAGGAGATCTTGACACTAGAAAGTCTACCAGTGGGTATGTCTTTACTTTGGTTGGTGGAGCTATTTCTTGGTGTTCAAGGTTGCAGAAAATTATAGCACTGAGTACTATAGAGGCTAAATATATTTCAGCACAGAAGCTTCTAAGGAAGCTATTTGGCTTGGCCGTTTGGTAAAGGATTTTGGTCTTCCTTTCCGTACTCCAGTGCTTGGTTGTGATAGCCAGAGTACAGTATATCTGGTTAAAAATGCCATGTTTCATGCCCGTACCAAACACATAGATGTTCGGTATCATTTCATTTGACAGGTCTTGGATGATGGCGTTGTCACATTGACTAAGGTCAAAACCCAAGATCACCTTGTAGATGTTCTTACGAAAAGTCTTACGAAGGCTTAGGATGAGCATTGCATTCGACTAGTGGGAGTTGGGATAGCTTATAGGCACCACTTTGGGCCTTTAAGTGGGAGGTGTGAAAAAAAAAAGGACAACATCAAAGAGGCGTGGAAACCAAGATACGACTATTATTTAAGTTTGAGTCTTGCATCCGGAGAAAATGGATAGAGTTAGAGAGAAAGAGCTATGGAAGTTTATCAATTATACATCCTAAATAACCTCATCAATGTTAAGCAGTTGCTCACGCAAATCCTATATGTATGTAAGGTGATTTGTCATACTATCTGTCAAGAAGATTGCTAGGGTTTGCACTGAGGACACATAGAGTGTACGACCACGACAGAAACACAAAGACACAGACACAAACACAGAGGGCAAAACTCAAACCCTAAACACAATACTCAAAACTCAAACCCTAAACGCAAAACTCAAAACTCGAACTTAAAAACTCAAACACAAATAGAAGAAGGGAGATAGAGAACACAACTCTGAAGTGAATGAATGCTGTAAATGAATGTAAGAGTGTATAGTGTGCTCAAGGGCAGAGCAATCTCGGAGTGTCACGTCCATCGAAGACGGATCCCAAGTCTGTGACTACCAGTCGGAGTGTAGGAGTGCTGAGTAGTGAATGGCAGCAGGCTGGTTACCAAAACGCAGCAGTCTGGACGCTGGAAACTGGTAAATGCAGCAGTGTACTACAGATCGGCGGCTGGAAATTGTGCATAGTCTGTTGTAAACAGTAGGCTGAAACAGTGTCTAAGAGTGTTAGGGCCTGCAATGCTGAAAACGCAGGCTAGCTGTCCCTGTAGATGATGGACAACAGGCTGAACAGCAGTCTGGGACAGTTTGGAGCAGTCGCCAGCAGCTGAGAGCTGTTGCCTACTGCAATGGACAAGCTGAAGATGATGTGGCTGCAGTCGATGATGGCTAAACAGCAGATGGAGGCGGGCTGCAGGTTGGAAACTGGGCGCCAATAGCAGCAGAGGGTGTGTGGGCTGGTATAACCTGCAAACAAGGATGATGGCTGAATGGGGGCAGCCTGTCTATTTATAGATGTGGAAGGGCGTTCCAAAAATTAGGGTTTCCACTAAACTTTCTCGAACGGCTCCCCGTTTTAGGGTTTTCACCGAACTCTCTCGAACCGCTCCCCATTTTAGGGTTTTACTTTAAAAGAGCATGTTTAGTGTGTTTTGGGGTTGTTTAAGAGGCTAATCAGCAAGTAATGCATATTTTAGCTCAACATCCCCTCTCAAGCCCAGAACTGAGCCGAAAGGTTAGGCCAGCCATGGTGATGTTTATGTATCCCAAGAAGGAGTCCCATCCCAAAGCAGCCAAGGCATCGGACAAAGGGTGCACGTCGGCTGCCCAGTGGCCTACCAAGACTACAGAGGCGATGGTTATCTTACCAAGGGAATCCAAGTAGTCACCCCAAAGAGGACAGGGCATCGGACAAAGGGTGCACGTTGGTTGCCGAGTGGCCTACCAAGTCCTACAAAGGCGGATGGAACCACATTGAACTTTGTGTGTGTGTGTGTGTTTTTTTTTTTTGAATAAGTGTGGTAAATTTTATGGGATGCGGTCGATTGAGGAATAGTGACCCAGAAGACGGGAGTAGGGAGGATGCACCCAACACATCACAAAACAGTATAAGCTAACCCATCCACTCAAGGTGTCGATGACAAGGAAAAGTAGGTGATGAGGTATCCATGTGATGAAGAAGGATGGTGGTGTAGTAACAATAGTTGCCGGTGGAAACAACTTAGGATCCGCTCAAGTGGTGCTTTGCACAATGAGATGCAAAGTATGCTACATGCTGAAGAATGCTCATGCAGCAAGTACCACTTGGACAGTGTTTCTCATGGGAAAATTGTTCACTTGCCCAAGCGTCCTAGTACAAAGATGATGAAATCATGCAATGCAAAGGGTAAGGTATAACAGGAGGGAGAAGTCGATGTCAAAGACAAAGTGCTGAAGCGTGTAGAATACCAAGAAGGGTAGGAACCCCCTCTCAACCTAGATGTAGATGCCGAAGAAGAAAGAGAAGCCTGATGTTGGTCTTTGTGTGGTGTTGAGAACCATAAGAAATGAAGAGGAGGAGGAAGCATCCCAGTTGGAAGAGCTAGGTAGAAGTCACCACCATGATAGCATCAAGAGAGATGCTGCACGATCCGCCTCGGGAGGAGAAGCCTCCATACTGGTAGAAGAGCAAAACGCCAAGGATGATGAAACCATGAAGGAACGGCGCATATCCCAAGTCTCCAGCCCAGGTAGGACTGGGCAAACCTGCATGTTAGCCCTACACTGAAAACAAAATCTGCAAAGGAGATCAAAGTGTACAATCATAGAGGTTAGTAGTGAGATGCTCTAAAAACAAAACAAAACAAAAATGAAAAGCTAACTAAAGGAACAAGTGCAAAGATGCAAATGTGTATGTGTGTGTGAGTAAATGTAGCGGAAGACTTAAAATGTAGAGATAAAAATCCTATGGGCTTGACTCTAAGAGTGCGAAAAATGAATGCTAGATTGACCTAGGGTATCTGAAAGAACCTAGAGACATGCTAGTCTAAGAAGGTGGCCACCATCGCGTATGTCCAATAGCAGGGCTCTGCCAAGGGAACGCTTGATGAGGTGGGGAGGAAGGTGAGGTAGATGCATGAAGTGTAACGGGATCGGAACTTGTAGACCAATCAACTGATCCTTCAGGAATAGAGAAGGATGGCCGCTAAGGCTGTCCAGGTGCCACATGTCCAGCAGTTGCTATGGGGCCTGGAGGAGCAGATGGGGCAGCAGTGAAAGACGTAGCTCCACTGGACTGTGAAGTCGCAGCGGTCTGCTGACGCTTTTTAGGTGGAAGACCTTGGGCCTTGGAGCGACACTCCTCGTCCACATGGCCTGCTCTCTGGCAGTGTGTGTAAAACTGGTTTTTCTTTGGGAGTTGCTGCTAGATAGGTCTTGATTCTTTGGTTCCATTGGAGGAAGAGGAGTCACCCTTTGATTGGCTTGCCTTTGCATCTAGCGAGTTTTTGCCAGTGGTGGTTTTTCCTCCCGAAGAAGAAGCAACCAACCCCCTCTGCTGTGAATAAGGCTGTGATGAGGATTTCTTGTGGACTTGATCATGCAGCCTTGCGTAACTCAAGAATTGGCACTAAAACTCATAGAAGGTTGACAATCAAGATTGGGAGATGATGTGTTGAATGAAATTGAAGTATTTTGGGGGCAACTTATTCAAGAAGAACGTAACTTGATCGTCATCTGACTTTGGAGAGCCAGTAGCGGCGAACTCAGCAAGTAACTGCCTTTAGTCAGCCAGCTCGACTTTCAGATCATTCCCTTTCTTAAGAGAGAACTCTTGAAGCTCAAAGTCGAGATTGATGCGCCGAGTACGATCACGAGCCACATAGCGGTTGAGAAGGTGACTCCAACTCTTTGACGCGAGCGGGAAGTGCTGCAACTGAGAGTGAAACTCAGGAAGCAATCCCTGCAACAGCTCAACATTGGCTGTAGCATTGTAGACTCTCCAATGACGGATGTAGTCAGGGTGAGCTAGTCGAGGGTCCAGCATAGGCTCTAGACCAATGACGAGGTCCCAAAGACCCTGAGACTCAAGCACTTGTTGCATGTAATTCGACCAAGTAGTGAAATTTGACCCGTTAAAACGTGTCTTATCCATGAAGGCATTCTTGGCCGTTGCAACAGGAGTGGTAGTGCTCGGAGATGGATAGTGTGAAAAAGTGTAGTGGGGGTAGGATGAGGGAGCGGAGTACACTTGGAAATGGGCCCCAGAGTGCCCACTAGGCATGCGGGTAGTGTGCAAGGTGGATCCATAGGTAGGGATGGGCTGACTAGGCATGGGCATGGTAGCCACATGAGGAACCCAAGGAGGGGGGATGGGAACATGGGGAGCAGAAGATGGGAATCCCTGTGTAGGTGTAACCCAAGGAGAGTGTGAAGACACACCATAAGCTGAGGATGGAAACCTTTGCGTATGAGTGGTCATGGGAGATGTGAAGCTGGGGATAGTGAGGGGGATGCCCATCATAGTCGACCCAACATGAGTAGAGCACTCTCTACATCAACATACAAAAGGATCACATTAGAATTGCTCATAGCAGTCCTGAATGTATCCCAACTCTTTGGTAAAGTACAAAGCAAGAAAGTAGCCTTACATTCCTCATCAATCATGAACTTCAAGGCAACCGACTCGCTGAAAATAGAGTTAAACTCACTCAAGTGAGTAGACATTGTTGTACCCTCTTTCATACGCAAATCCGTAAGCTTTTTCAACCAATACACTTTGCTTGCAACACTCTTTTGTACATACAGTTCTTCTAGTCTAGTCCATATTGCATATGTATAATCCAAACCTTCAATGTTAAACAACAAGGCATTAGAAATCGATAGCTCTATAGTTGAGCATGTAAGCTTATTTAACTCATCCCAATCGTCCTGTTCCATATCTGCAGGCTTTGCCCTTTGTGTTTTGATCGGCTTTGCCTACTTCTTTTGCAACAGGATATTGTAGCACTGCTTTTGCCAAATTGCAAAGTTATGTGCTCCTTCAAGCTTCTTTATGTGCATTAGATTATTGCTGTCATTGCTGCCAGCCATGATTCTCAGCCCAAATGTGACCAAAAAAGACAGCAAATGCAGGCCCAAAACTGTCAACCAAGTGACCAAGGTACAAACAAGTACCAACCAGCAATAAATAACCACGTAGAAGCACAGATTTCAGATCTGTAATTAAATTTTCAGAAGCACCAAACCATGTGCTACAGCATTCCACAACTGATTACAGCTGTTCCAAGGGCATATGCATCACATTACATGAGAAATCCCAAATTTTAGCTACAATTTCTGTTGTATATGTACCCACGGGTATAAAATTTGACATGAATGGTCAAAAGCCCCAAAAATTTGTGCTCAAAGCATCAAACACACATTTGCATTTTCTCTGTCATGCATAGAACATGCCAATTTTGCCAAAATAGAGCAATTTCAGCAAAACCCCAAAATTTTACCAAGTGTTGATGTCCAAATTGCGTGGAATTCAACCTGCATGTACATAAACTGACCAAATGCTGCACAAATTTTACCCAAACTGCAAAAGCCCCAAATTGCACGGGGTCCAATGTGCATCTGTGTCAAGAAATTGGGTAAATTTCAACCCAATTTGTGCAGGTACATGAAAAGCCCCAAATGTCAAGGTCAAAATGTCACAAATTCCTGCATTTTCTAAGATAGATAACACTGTTGCACCTTGCTCACATCAAATCTGGACAAATCCCCAAATTTTTGAAGTCTTGCGTGCACTAATTTAAGTGAAATTGAAAGAATTTTACTAAAATGTGAAAAGCCCCAAAATTCCTGGGCAAATGTGCATCGACTTTGCAATTTCTGAGTCGATAGTCACTGACTCGCATGAACTATGTCCAATCTGGGAAAAGCCCCAAATTTCTGGCTCGAATCCTCTCAGATCTGTGATTTGTGCTTCTGGCATGTTGTGTGATGCTGACACCGCCTACCCGCTTGCTCGTGCTGGTCGCCGCTGGACATAGCGCCTGTCGCAGGTCCGTCACGCTGCTTGTCGCCCAATCGCCCGTCTGTCACTCGCCTGCGATTGCTGTCTGGTCCACCTTTCGTCGACCTGTAGTCGCCCAATCGCGAACAGCTGCTGCCTAACTGCCTTGTCGTCGTTGGTTTGCAGCATGGTCTCTCCACACGCCTGCTTGTTCACCTCGTGCAATATTCTGCTCGTCTTTTGCATGGTTGCTCAGCTGTTGGTCTTCTTCACGGGAAGCGTGCACAAAAGTCAGCTCTGATATCAGTTTGTAGTGATGGGTTAGGCACGAAGATCGAGACAGTCAGTTGTTACGCGCGGCGAGAGACATGGAGAGTGAGAGAGAGCAGAGAGCAAAGAGTGAGCACGTTTTTAGGTACAATGACGAGTGTGTACCTTTACGTTTTTAGATACATATATATGTGTAAGTACAAGTGCTAAGGATATGTTCACACTTGAGCACATTTAAAGGCACGAGGGCCTTTATTCCCAACAGAACTTGCAATAAAAGTTTTGGTGGAGTTGGATCCATTGGCTATCTCTTTGGTTCACTTGTTATGCTCCAAAACACAAGCGGGGCAAGCTCCTTCCATAGAAGCTTCTCACGGGTCCGCTATGTAAGAAGGTTGGTGTAGAAGACAACAAAACGGGGAGATGGCAACTGAGTCGAAAGAATTATGGCAATATTCTCTAAAGATATCATGTTGCCAAGGGATGCAAGCTCATCCCTCGTATCCTCCAACCTGTTGATGTGGTCATTTAGTGTGGAAGAGTCATCAACAAATGAGCATCTGTAATTTCTTCTCGAGAGTAATTTGGTGGGCAAAAGTCTTTTGATGGTACAAAGAAGTAGGCTTTGTTCAGACCTTTCCTGCTAGCTATAACATGTGCACATACACTAGGATAGAATCATGTAAGCTCATAAAGAGGAAGGATCGAGCTTGATAGTTGGGCCAATCCCATAGGGATGCATGATCCTTTGATGATCCCAGTGTGGGATCCTCCATTGGACGGGTAATAGGGTGGGTAACAAACTCCCAAAGATCAAAGGTACACTGCACCCTCTACGACCAAAGTGAGTAGTTTAAACCATCAAGTTGATCTTCTTTGGGTCAGAAAGGGAGTACATGCACTTGTATAGAGGGTGCCATATGTGGCATTTTGAGGCCAGTAGAAGTGGCCTTTTGTGAAACATGGAGAGAACGGGGAGGAGAGGGATCCTATACAAATGGGCTAGGTGACTTCCATCTTTCTTCACGAGCATTGTCACGTGGTATCTTGATATGCTCTTTGCAATAGTCTTTGGGATAATCTCACCACCGTTTGGAGGAGTGATAAGAATACTCCTCATTTGAATCATCAAAGCCTTGAAATTGGATTTAAGAGCCAACTGCAGTTAATGCAGTCCGTTTGCACTAAATGAAGTTGCAATATGTTGATGTGGCAGAAAAAAATCCCCGCAGGGATGGACAATGTCCAGTGGGATGCCAGATTGGAAAATGCAGAAACTACCTAGGAAATACACAGAAACCGGACTGGAGGAGAAAATGCACAGGAAGGCAATGAAATGGCTGCTCTAGAATGAGCTATCTCCTCTGTTAAAATAGGTGATAAACTTGTGAAAGCTCCTAAAGTCGGCCTTTGACTCAGACTGAGGCTCATAGGTAGGAGATGACAAAGCATGACAAATCATGACTGCTAACAGTTTTCTACACCAGCCTGTTGACCTCTAGGGTATGGGAGATTGTTCTCTAGGAGGAGTTAGCACCGCTTGTTTTGGAGCATGAAGAATGCCTTGAGGAGATTGGCGCCAATAGATCTAGCTTTATGAAAGCTTTTACTACATAGCAATGTTCCTCAGTTGGCTGGTTTTTATTACTATCAGGTTTCCAGTACATCCGTCTTACGGTGCTACCATCTAAGCTCTGGTGCCCACTGCCCTTGTTGACGCTTTGGGCTGTGTGCAGGGACTGATCTGTCCTCTTTTGTATTTGCTTTCATTCAGTTCAGTGCAGATTTTCTCGCTCCATTTTCTTCTTTCATTGCAGTCTTTCTCCTCCCTTCTCTCTCCGTGTTCACGTTTTCTCTTCTGTTGTGCACTCTCACAAATAGATGGTAAAAGCAGGATAGAAGATGGCTCGAGCTAGTGCAATGTACATTAAGTGAGGATGCTGCAGAGGGAGAGCACATTTGATGATGGTGGTGACCAAGAAGGCAAAAGACAGTGGCACTAGCTTCTATATATCAATGACATTGTGAACTAAAATATGTCCAGTATAACACAGCTTACAATATGGACTGCTAAATGTACCATAGCTCCACATGTCCCCCACTTACTCCTATTGATTCCCATTAAGGGAAAACGAAAACATGTACTGCTAACATGCCCCATGCAACTTATAGGATTGGAAAGGCCAAAGTGTGATTTTCAGCCCTTTTGATAATCTGAATGGAAGTAAGGTGTCCATAGGTATTTTGATATCCCAAAGGTGGTTTTTTGGCAATAAGAAAGGGCTATTAATGTAAGCCTAAGCCAACTAAGTTTGGAACTTGTTTTGGTGTTTGGTACTGGCAGCCCATGTAAAAGTCTTGCGTCTATGAGCCTGTGTCTAGTAATAGTGCATGTGTAGCAATAGCATGCATACAATAAAGCACTCAGGGGTAGGCTGCAGCCCTATCTTACAGTGTATGCAAAGCCCAGGGCATTTGTAGGTCCTTACAAATGATGTATTAGCAGTTGTGCCCAAGCACAACTAGTGAATTGCATGCGTCAGTTTGTGACCAAAACCTAATTTCAAAGTACTCTAATAAATGAAACCCCTCTACAGCTTTTCAAATGCTCGTGTCATATCTTTTTGCACAATCAACACTTCTTGTTGGACGAGTGCATGCACGCCAGAGAGAGAGAGAGAGAGAGAGAGAGGCCTTCTTCCTAGGGAGGACTTGGTTCCTTGGCATATGGCAATTTCTTCTGGTTCTTTGCCATGACTTTTGTATTCCTCATGTGATTTGATATAACTACTCATTACGGAGAGAGAGAGAGAGAGAGAGAGAGAGAGAGAGAGAGAGAGAGAAAGAGTTGCATGTTGGCTGGACTGCCTTTTGTATACTCATCCTTTTCAATATACGAGTTTACACACACACACCCACCCACACACTGCGGAAAGAAAAATGAACTTTTCCTCACATCTTGCAGAATGGGACGACAAAGAGGAAGAAAAGGATGCTTTACAGCAATGGGAAGATGATTGGGATGATGATGATGTTAATGATGACTTCTCACAGCAGCTACGAAAAGAGTTGGAGAAGAACTAAATCTCTGGCTGCAGGTTGGCATTGTCAAGCCACATATCTAGATAACTTGGTACTGAGAGCAGAATATTGATGCTACAGCTGTGCTTAGGTGATTAGCTGCCATAGGTCTCGTCTCCTGCTCTATAATAGCTGGATTATGTTGAGTGTGGGTCAAAGGTCAAAGTTTGTTATCAGCTTGGCATACTTAATGATGCCTGTCAGTTTCATTTTTTGCAGTTTGGTTTTGTGCATCCAGGCATTTATAACCTGGCAGTTTGTGTAATCATTTTGATTCCTTTCTAGAATATTTTGTGATGAAGTGATTTAAATGCAAATGTTAAAATCTGTGGGACATAGCTTTCATCACATGGTAAACGTAGAAGAGACTCGCATGGGAGTTGGTTGAATAGTCATGATGTGCCTATACGTGTTCTTTTTTGAAAGATTCAGCTAGGAGGTTGTGCTGCTAATATAGGCAGGCTTTTTATTAATGCTTTGTGCATGTGTGTATAAGTGTTGGTACAGAGCATACAAGAATTGAAAGTCTCTTAGATGTTCAAAGCCTTCAGCTGTTTTAATATTTCTCAAATACATTGTGCTTTCTTCAATGCATTTGTGCAGTGGATGCACGATGCAAATGTAGGATGACTTTTCATGCAGGCATTCTACATTTGTCCGCTTGTGCAAAGTTCTCTAAGGTGTTGAATAAATTAACACGTCCATATTTGGCACAGTGCTAGGTAGTGGACAGAGGTCTTATTATGAAACACCAAAGTTTCCTGCACTAGTTATGCAATGGTGTAAACTTGCTGTTTGCAATTCATAGGATGTTTGTTTAATTCATCTTGTATCTTTGGAAGCTATAAGCTTGTTTGGCAAACTTTATTAGTCTTTGTATCATCACATTGTCTTTCTGTTTGTCTTTCTTGGTTGGCAGGTTTTTTTGTGAAATCATATTGTGCTAGTAACAAGTGTAAAAAGCACGAGTGCGTGTGCCCACTCACACACCTACACATGTGCATGTGCATGCTTGCACTTGCACATGCACATCTGCACACTCGCTCACATGTGCAAGCCCACTCGCTCACATGTGCACACACCCACATCATTGCATATCTTTTAGTGTGAGTTGCACATAGATTACAGAGAGTTTCATTCAAAATGTTTACTTAGCCTGCTTTTCATTTGATATCTTTAAGTTACCATTCCTTTGGGAAAAAAGTTTAGTTTAGGCTCTAACCTCAAGTTTGCTTTTGCGCTTGTTAGATAGAGTTGTATGTTTGCAGCATTGTAGATGTATAAATAGAGACTTTGTGACATGTCTCTTCTCAAACCTATAAGCACCTATGCATACTACTCATGAGCATTCAATTTTGCATAAAGCATGTAATATTAGTGAAGAATGACTAGAAAGTTGTTACATTGACAATGCTTCCTTGTCTAAAAGGTGGAGAGTATTATGCTTGGAAATATATGCTTTGAGCTCGCTATGTAGTTCTTTGATTTGTATCCAAATAAATTGAGCTAGTTATAACAATCAAAATATAATGGTTTATGTCCAAGTGTGGCTAGTAATTTAGATTGACACTTAATAGCAAAATTATCTAGATTTATTTCATCCTATGGTTACATAATGGACAAAAAAGTATAATGAAAATGGTATTTCCATTAGCAATACATTTTCCTTGGTCTTACGTTTAATTTCAAATGCACAAGTAATGAGTTTTTCCTTGTTTTCATGATTAACATTTATTTGCAATGTACAAGGTGATTATTGCTGCATTTAAAGATAAATTTCAGCATACAACAATTCTTGCACCAAATGATGTACAACTTCAAGAAGGAACTATCCCTTTTGGGCTTGCAAGGCTTGGAGAGTAAGGACCATGCCATTGCTTGAAAATTCAAGACAATAACTTGCCTTATCATTATCCATGTATATCATTAGAGTGTAGGAAAGTCTCATGATATTTGGAATTTCTATGGGTATGCTTTGATATTGTAAAGTTAGATGTTGCCTTCCTCTCATGTCTAGTTATGCACTTTGAATGCAAAGTAGCGCTTGAGTGCTACCCACATGTTAATATCCGGAGGTTGTGCAATTCTCTTCCTCTTTCATAAATTCAATATACCCTCCCTCCAAAGCCAAAAAAAACAAATGTAGCGTCACGAAAACAGAGAACATCTTCTCTATTCTACTTTGCTAAAGATTATTTTGTTTTTCTTTTTGCTCTTATAGATCCACTAATCTAGTCAATCTCAACTAAACAAGATTGGTTGAACTATACATTCAACAAAATGATCTTCAACCACAACTCCCTTTTTGAATCTACCATGCATGCTTTAGAAGTAAGCAACATGCACATCAAGGTCACTCTTTGCTAGATTTCTCACTTGCATGCTTTCACAAGCTTTCTATTTTGACACATGGAGAAGAAATGAGTACCTCGGCTAGTTGATTTCATTGATCGTAGCAATTAAACTAAAAAATTCAAGGCTTTTATGCACTCAAATGTAGAGTCATTAATGAACTTTTAGCTCTTTCAAGAACTTGACCATTTGTGGTGGAAAACCAACTCTTGTCTAAACTTGCCTCCTTTTCCCAAATCACTGAACTCACTCTCACCATGTAAGCAATAACAAACCAACAACTTTGAGATTGTAGTAGATACACCTCATTTCTTTTTCTTCTTGTAGTCTTGATTCAAAGTTTGAGATGACCTCATGATCCTCATGTTGCCACCCTTTGCTCTAAGTCTTCAATCTGCACTCTCGAAGCTTCTCCAAGCTTGAGTGGTTTATTTCAAGAGTAAGAAAAAGGAGAAGATGATGGACTCGCTACAACATTTCATCTTTTCCCTTACGCTCTCAAGCTCACACTTTTGTTGTCCCTTACCCTCTCAAGCTCACACTCACTCTCTTTTTGTTTGTTTCGTCTCTCTTTAAATCACACTCAATAGTATGCAAGTAGGCAAATATCAAAAGCAAGAAAGCTTGAATATTATTTGGTGTGTACTAGAGTAAGCTTTGATTAACTTTTTCTAGCTTTTACACTTGTACCAATTTGTTTTCCTCCTTGAAGTTATACATACCATCCTCTTTTGAAGCCTTTGGGTTGGCCCTTTCACACAATCCTCGGTTAAGTCATGGATGGAAATACATATTCTTATGCTGGGAGACCTTACAACTTGCATGAGAAGCTCTTATAAAATTAATTATATTGTAAATTTAGTGATTGCTACCTATGCATGAAAATTTGACAAAGTTGGAATAAAATTAAAAGTGGGAACTTTGAGGGTGGTTTTTTTGTTGAGGTTTAACACGTATCCTTGCTTTTACTCTACACAAAGTGAGTGGTTTGCATCAGAAACTTAAAACCCAATGTTGACAAGACACTCTCCAATCTTGATGATTATTTCTATGAGGAATCCTTTATCCAAAAGGAGAAAATTAAATATGCTACTAATTACTTGTTTCTTTATGCCTCTATTTGGTGGAATGCTCTATGTCAGTGTGCCAATAAGCTTATTACATGGAAGGACTTCTAGTCTAAGGTAAATAAATCATTTTTTCTTCCATAGTTTCACTTACATGCTAGATGTAGTTGAGCCAATCTCTTGTGGTAAGGTTGGAATTGTAGGTGTAGATGCAATTGGTTGGGGAATGGGCAGAAGAGGATGTGAGTTTGACAAGCATGTGGGGCATACAATATAGAATAGTGGGAGGCGGCACAAGTTGGGGAGATGGGTGGTGGCAAGCTTGTTGTGTGGAGAGCATGGTAGTGTGTTGAGGATAGGGATTCATTGAATCACAATTCTTTGAGCTCGTATTGAGTTATTTTTGTAAGCTAAGAGAATTGCAAAAGCATGGATTTCATTATAAGACTTATTCATACTCATACAAGGACAGCTTTGATGTGGGATAGAAGCATAGTTAGATCAAGAATTTGAGAGCTTCATCTCTATGTGAAGCTAAGCCCTTCAAGGCTCCATCTCAATATGAAGCAAATGTAGGCTTGAGATGGGCATATTAGTATATGATTTTTACTTTACAAACATTTGACATCTTAGAAAGTCAATAATCATAGTTTTGGGAAAGAAAGTCCCTAGTTTATAGAAATGTAATAATTATGCATATAATGAAGAATCTATGGAAAGTAGATGAATTATATGTAAAATTGCACACTTAGAAGAGTAAGGCTTGCATTTGGATGAAAACGATGTGCTAGTTCATTAGAAGAGAAGATATTGGTGGCCTTATGATCTAAGTGGTGATTCTCAAGTTGCATCTGCTCATTCTTCCAATTGTAATCCATCATTGCTCTAAGCTCAAAGAAGAAATAGAAAAGAAGAGGGGGAAAAAAAGGAAAAATGCACAAGAATCTTCTCCTCATTGGTTCCTCAATCTCACACTCTCCCTCACACACACTCTTACTCAACCTCTAACCCTCTCAAGCCATGGAAGAAAGGAAAGATGAAATGGAACCAAAGAGTGAAGATAATAATTTAGCCTCACTAATCCCCCCATCCCCCATCCCCCATCCCCCATCCCCCATCCCCCCCCTTCCCTCCATTCTAACTCTCCCTCACTTTGAAGCTATTAATGGTTGAAGCTTTATGGAAGAGGACATAGAAGCTTTGTGGAAGAGAAGATAGAAGCTCTCCATTCTAACACACACTCTCACTTTGAATCTCCCTCACTCTGAAGCTTATGAAGGGTAGAAGCTTTGTGGAAGTGAAGATAGAAGCTATGCAAAATGAGTAGGCTTTAATGTAACCTCCAAAATCACTATAGGGCTTCTATTTTGATCTTCGATGATTTTACAACTTGTAGGAGGGGTAGTTAGATTTGAGTTACTGACTCTTACTTAAATGTTAGATAAGTATCTACAATTAGTTGATGGAAAAATTACATATTCACGTTGTGAATATGTGGTGCCTAAAATAATATAATGGTGTTTCCAAAAGTTACATTTCCTTTCCAAGAATAATTTGGGCACCATTGATTGGTTGTTTCCACTTCTTATTCTTTAACTTTGACTAGTTTGCCTAAGCACGTTGCCTCTTAGGGTCTACATATATCCATCCAAAACTACACGCTAATGATTGCTACCAAAAGTAGCATATGCTTATATAAAGATCCAATTGATATGTTAATATCCATCCATTTATCAATCCTTGCTCACATGCAAAAGTTTCTTAACCAAAATGAGTACACTCATCAAAGAATCCATATGCGAATGCCTATAATATACATATCCCAAGCAATGCACATGTTAATGTTTTTAACCAAAATTAGCATGCTTAAAGAGCCCATGATATCACTAGATGTACACATCCTCAAGCATCAGGTACACTAGTGGACATCATTGTTGTGATCTTTGGCTCTTTACAATATCAATCCTAGTATTGCAATATATACAACTTCTCCAAACACTACATATGGTGAGCCTCAACATCATGGAAACATTTACAAAAACATCCAAAACATGTAAATGTTATATGCATATTCAAGGTTCTAAGGAAATCCTACTAGTAATAGGAAAAACCATGGGACTTGTCTAGCTTCTAATTGAAGTGGCTAAATCCTAGTGACACGTTTTTGAAGACTAGAAAAACCTTGTATGTGTCTTTTTAGACTCAAAATCACTCTTATATATGATAATATTTCCTTTCACATTAAAAGGTTCCTCATGGACATAAGTATTAAGAAGCTCCAAACTATTGGAATGCCCCTAGTGTTAAACTTATATTTAAATATTTTTGATATCATTTACCCTTCTTCTCCCTGGAGATGCAAATGCATGAAAGAAGAGTCAAGGTTATTATTTAGAGTAGTGCACGGGTAATAAAAGTCTTCATAAACTAAATTAAATAACTTGTTGACACAAATACTATTGGTCAAATAATTTGAGGCATTAATAGTCACAAGAAAACTATTCATATTGGTAGTTTTGATACGAAACAAAAGTAGTCATTAATAGTTTTGTATGATTAATTCATATGGATATTGTTTCCCAAATTTTTTTATAAATAGTAGCATAGTGCATCTTTATAATAGATTTGAGAAAACCTATCAACTATTTGTGAGAAGGACAAGTGATTCTTTTGGTGATGTAGATAAGTTGAGTAAATTTATGGAACTTTGGGAAAGAGAGCAAATTTTTAAAAAAATTAGATAGCTTGAAAGTTATAGTTTGAGTTGATAAGTATTGGCTATACATGAGAAAAAAATGTGGATAATTAAATAATCAATATATTGTAAAATAAATTTAATGAATTTCTAGTGGTCTTTTATGCATTTACATTAGCTATACATAGAAGTCAAGTGAATAAACTACTTTACAAAGATAAAGAAAAACTAACTTCTAAGTAACTATTATATATTTATTTCATTCAAACAGTATAAATAACTATTTTTATTTAATTATTCAAACCAAATATGGATAATAGCTATATTATCTAATTTACTAAGTAATTTACAAAACATGTTATCTTACCTTGGCTATTTCTATGATATAACATAAAACAATTGAACACATGATTCAAAATAATCAAATATATTACATAATAGTAGAGTGAACTGACATTTAAAGTCTAATAGAGAATTTCATTGTGGGTATCAATTTCTTTTCGTTATGGTATTTTAGGAGTGTCTGTTAATCAATAAGAACTTGAATATTTGCTATAACAAGATTTATTACAAGACTAGATATACGACTTGGCTTGGACACAAGGTTTGAACTAAATAAGATAAGAGCGGAATTTTGAGCCCGGGATGTACCTAAAATATGTCAAAAAATCTAGAATTTAGGGGAAAAATATTTAACATTAAAGGCGACGGCTGCAGCTAGGATGATTTTAAGCACCAAGTGAAAGACGACTTTTAAAAGGTACTCGAGTAACACTTGTGGATTTTTGATAATTTTTTCAACTACCGTGCGAGATGCCAGGAGCTCCTAGTCTCACCAGTGTGGGATGTCAATACGGACGCACAGGATTTTTCAGAGCTCGAAATGCAGCCCGGACGAGGAAGAGACCACAAGATGGGCAAGATTTGAAAGGGTGGCCACAACTTGGACCAAAGGGGGGGTGCCCTTTGGATTTTAATCCCCCCCCCTCCCACCTAAAATTTCATGCAAAAAATTGTGAAGAAGATGAAGAAAATGTGGACGTTTGCAGGTGTCGAAAAATGCGCCATGATCCTCTCTCATCATGATTGGAGGTTGAATGCAACTTATCTGACAGACATTGGGGCTCAAATTCTCCCTCTTTGCTGATGATATCACCGGTCTTCACACGAGGAATGGCTGTCCGGATGAAGAAAATAGATTCTAGTCTTTCTCTCTCCTCCCTCTCTCTCTTCCCAATGGACTATTCATGTGTACCATCTTGATGAAGGAATCGGGGAGGGAGAATGAAGGAAATGGTGATGGAGATTGATGGAGATGCTAAAGATTGAAGTGCAGCATTGGATTGAGAGCAATGGAGGCTCCGTCTGCTGGTTATGCAATCATTCAAGGCGTCTCGGATTACGTAAAAACACGGTATGACAATTTTTATGAAGAAAATGAAGGATTTTTGATAGTTTATGATGATAATTATGTTCTTATTGGATGAAAATTTGTTTGTGTGTTGTTTGCATTATGAGTAATTGTTGTGTATCAGAAAATTTTGATTTTTCAATGATTTACATGCTTTATTTAATTCCCGTAAATCCGAAATGCGGTCTTTAAGTGGCAAAATGATAGATTTTCCGTTTTGGGTGGGTAAAATGTGTTCCCATGGGGGAAATATAAAAGATAAATTTAATGTCAATATGCTGAAGTGATTGGAATAAGAAAAATAAAAAAATAGCATATTTTATTGTCAAATAAATCAAGAAAATGGGAAAAAATAGAAATGCGTCTTGGAAAAATAAGGAAAAATATAAGGATTGTTTGTGGATGTATGGTAGTGGTAAAGCATGAGGTTTGGCGTCAGTTTGCCCTATCTCTTTGTCAAAGTTTGTGATTTATTGCTTTTCTACATGAAAACATGACAAAATGAACCTCTACACCTATGCAACGAAAGCAATACCTAAACGTAGGGGGTTGGGAGGTTTGAATGGTGTGATTTGCGTGTTGATTGTTGTTGATTTTCCGATGCATACCATGACATAGAGTTCGTGTGTTTTGATTAAGAGGATAGTAGCATGAGTGTTATCTCGGTGCTATCCTTTCATCGTTGCAACGCGTTAGGGAATAAGCATTAGGAAAGCCTGGTTGTGCACAAGCACGTTGCTAATTCGAAAATGATGTTTTAGCACTTTAGGATCATTCACTTTGCATGTGCATGAAACCATGGTATCGGAATAAAAAACCTGGATGCATAGCACCTGTTTTCAATGACAATGACCCACGTTGAGTATGGAAAGGCATCCTAAGCCATAGAATAGACGTTCGTTTCTTGGGGGATTATTTGGAAAGGAAACATGGTATCTCTTGGATTACTTTTGAAATGAAAGAGTGGAGTTTTTTTGTTTGTTTTATATGTTGAGCAGCGCATCAAGGGGCCAATCCCTGCGATGTAGGAGAGCTGCAGTGGGGCCGCGGTGATTCTACCGAGAGGTTGCCTCCCATGTATGTGTTTATCGTGGTATTTATTGCCAAAGTGTAAGGGTTCTCCCTCTGAGGAGTTTATAGAAAGGAAAACGTTGGACTACAAAACTACAAAACTATAAACGCATAGATTAGGCTTTAGGACAGTTTGTCCTTTAGCAGTAGATTGACGCTCCTAGTCTGCGAGGTCGTGAGGGTGTGTTTGTCTGTTATGAGCATGAGGTCCGGCTAGTGCCATAGCCAGTGCCGGCCCATTTCAGGTCCCATCAGTGGTGCATCTGTCGGGAGCTGCCAACAAGTGGTGGTTCCCAAATCTGGGGTTTTAAGGGACCAAAAAGTTGGTTTATGTCCTCTAACAAGGACCGTCAAGCCAAAATACAAAAAGCAGAACGTGTTGAGAGGGCTAGATGGCGGTTGGAGATCGTAAGTCGCTATTTTCCTCAAAGGAGTAGTCCGATACACATAAGAGGCAGTGGTCTTAGTAACCCAACTGCTGCACATAGTCCTTTAGGTGCAGGAGGAAGCGTAAGTTCTTCCTCTCTTCCACCAAGTCAACCCACTTCAAGTGGGGATGTGATCCCATTAGTTCAAACTCCTATTGTTAATCCGATTGTCGTCATGGCACAACCCAATGCAATTTCTGTAGGGACGCCGGATTTGCCAGCTTTAGGAGTTCCTTTGCCCATTTTTAATGGGTTAGCCGAAGAAGATGCGGAGTTTCACATTTGTGAATTCCAAAGACTAATGTTTAATTACTGCATCCAAGATGAGAGACATCTCATGATGTTCTTTAACATGACATTAAAAGGAAGGGCTGCAGTATGGTATCATAGCATAGAGACTGGAACCATAACCACAATCGACCAATTTTATGCAGCTTTCCGAGCAGAATATGCCCCTGAAAGAGGTGGCCAATATTGGTTGCGTGTTTTGAATGTAACACGCCACGACCCCCATGAGAATGTGAAAGCCTATGCCAAGAAGCTTTAGGAAGTGTTTCGTAAGTTACAAACTTACATTCCTATTCCGCCGGTTGCCCAATTGCAATACTTCTTGCATGGATTGGATTTCAATATTCAGATACAATTGAGTAGTGTGGCTTTGGCTGATATAGACACCTGCATCACGCGGGCAGAAGGAGTAGAGTCACGACTACAAATGGCCTACTCCTCTCGAATAAATCTTAATGCGGGTTTAGTACCTGGAGGCAATTTACCATTGATAAATGGAAGTCAAGGGATGCTTATGAATAACCCTAATGGGAGAGGAAGCATGGTTCAAAACGTACCTTTACTGCCAGCTCCTCTTAGTGTGACTATGCCTATGGCTAGTCAGTTGGCTCCACCAAATGTTGGAGGCCAAGTTTCGAATCCTAATGTTGTTCCTGTGAGTCAACAACCAATGCCCAATCAAATTGTTAGGCCAATGGAATGACGGATAGACGATCAAGGCTATGAGTCGAGTGCCTCTAATGTCCTTGGCGAAGTTAAGGATATGATGAAGCGCTACACTGACATGATTTCTGAACAATATCGGCAAATAGTTATTGACGTCAATTTCCTAAAGAAGCAGCAGAATCTGATAGGGAGTCGACGCCCTGAAGAGGGTGGACCCTCAAGATTTAGCTGTAAGTGGTGTGGTGGACAACATTTCTCTAGAAATTGTCCAAATGTTAAATGTGATATTTGTGGGAAGTCGGGCCACTTAGCTGCTACCTGTTGGAGTAAGATTAGTTTCCTCCAACAAAGGAATAAACAGCCAGGTCCAGTTAATCATAGAGCGCAATGTAGTAACCTCCAGCAAAATGATGGACCAAGACAAATATTGCAAAGGGGAAAGACCACTATAGAAGAGTTGTCATAAGGCAATGGAGTCAGCCTTATCGAGGCTGTACGCGTCAATGGCTTTGAAACCTCTAATCTAAGAGCTATGACAAGAGGCCAAAAGGCTAAAGAGGGTGATAGAGATAATGCAAAACCAGTCGAGGAAAACCCTAAGCAAGGGGATAAGGGGACGCAAGTCCTGAATCCTGGCGTGGAAGGTGGACCTCTAAGGCCTGTTGACAAAAAAGTCGATCCCTAGAAGGATGAGGAAGTGCCAAGAAAGTAGGCAAGAGCTAAAAAGAAAGCACTAAAGCCGGTCCCGAGACCAAAAGAAAGAATGGTTTGGCGAGAAAAGAGAGCTTTGGCTACCTATCTTGATTTTGATTTAGCAAGTTCTCTTTGCGAAGTCAAACCAGATGTAAACCTCTTATAGTTGATTAAATTATCCCCAGGAGTACGCAAGGAATTCAAGAAGATCCTGTGTATTGGGTATATTGTAGAGCCTTTGGGCATAGCACGAGTAGGGGAAGATTGGTTTGATCATGCTGAAAAGAATTGCCCTAGGGTTCCAGCATATGTGGATGGAATATTAGTAGAGCATGCTATCATAGACACTGGGTCCTCCGTCAATATCATGAGTTTAGAGTTGATGGAGAGGCTGGGTCTAGGCATCCAAAAAGATAGCTCCACCCTTCTTAGAATGGTTGATGATAGTCTAAGGCAACCAGAAGGTTGTGTTACTAAAGTCCATGTTACAGTTGCAAGTGTAGAATGCTTCTTGGACTTTAGGGTGATAAGATTTGCAAGACGTCCTAGCTATCGAGTTTTGCTAGGCAGGCCTTGGATCTTATGAACAGACTGTCAAGTTGATATACCTGCCGGTCGAGTGGTTCTAGGTAGAGGTGCCAATCGAGTAATAGGCGATGCTTATCCTGAGTCTCCTCAGAGTGAGAGAGCTCCTTTATCCTCTACTGAATTAGAAATAGCATATGATCCATCTGGTAGTGAGACATCATCCAGTGATGAATCTAAAGAGGGGTCCACTACATAGGATATTTATCAGATAACTCTAAATGAGCCGATAGAGCCGCAAGATAGGATAAGAGACGCGGATGTGATTGAGTTGGACCTTGGCACGCGGAATGATTCATAGCCAATTAAATTAAGTTCCATGCTCAGTTCAGCAGAAAGGGAGGACTGTGTCCTTGATTCAAGAATTCCGTGACATCTTTGCTTGGAGTTATGATGAGTTGAGAGGCATTCCTCCTAGCCTGGCTATTCATACTATTCCTGTAAAAGAAGGCAGTCGTCCTGTGCGTCAGAAGGTAAGGTGTATGTCTTTTGAATTGAGGGACGGTCTGTTTGAGGAGTTATAGAAGTTACGAGAAGCTGGTTTAATCTTCCCTGTACAGCACACAGAATGGTGTTCACCGGTTGTTATCAGGAAGAAGAAAAACAACCAGATTTGACTATGTGTAGATTTTAGAGACCTGAATAAGCAGACGGTTAAGGATTACTACCCGTTGCCATTTATTGACTAGATTTTGGATCAATTAGCGGGTAGGAAAATATATTCGTTTATGGATTGCTTTGCAGGATACAACCAGATGGCAATTGCAGAAGAGGACAAGTTGAAAACGACTTTTATTACTGTCTTTGGTACTTTTGCGTACCATGTGATGGCCTTTGGTTTGTGCAATGCACCTGGATCATGGCAACGAACAACAGACAATACCTTTGGTGACATCTCCCCAGATGAGTTGAAAGTATTTATTGATGACCTGGGGGCAACCACTGTAAGGGAAAGGATGTTGATTATCTTAAGAAAGTGTTTTGAGCGCTGCGGACAATTTTGCATCGCTTTTAACCCATGGAAGTGTGTCTTTGGAGTGCCTTATGGGCTATTGCTAGGCCATGTGGTCAGTTCAGTAGGGATTCAAACTGACCCTGAAAATATCAAGGTTATAGTCGCTATGAGTCCACCACGCACTCTGAAAGAGGTACATAGCTTTCTGTCATCGGTAGGGTACTATCAAAGGTTTATAAATGCCTTGGCAGAAAGGACGTTGCCATTAACAAACTTATTATCCTTTAGCTATTTATTTGTATGGAGCGACCCTTGTAAGGTAGCTTTCGAGGATGTGAAATAGGAGTTAGTAAAAGCACCAGTTTTAAAAGCACCTAAAAGAGGTGAGGTATTTTACATATTTTTAGCAGCCACCATGCATAGTATCAGCTGCTATTTAGTCCAAATCTGGGAGGAAAAGTGGTATCATCCGATAGCTTTTGCGAGTCGAAAATTGGGCATATCAGAAATTAACTACACCTACATGGAGAAAACTTATGCCTTGTGATGGTCTTTGCGACTAAAAAATTCAGGCACTATATCCTCTATGAGAAGGTAGTGTTCTATACGAAGGAGGAAGGGCTTAGATTGCTTATGAACAAGCTACAGCCGCCTGATTGTTTGGCAAAGTGGTTAATCACTTTGCAGGAGTTCGATTATGAGATTAAGAGTAAGCCACCGAGGTTGCAGGGGATTGTGGAATGCCTTGTGGATTTCGGGGAGTTGAAAGAGACTTTGGCTAAAGGAAGTGATATTGAAGAAATGTTTAAAATTGATATAGCTTCTATCCCATCTTGGTATGCTGCTATTACGCATTATCTATCAACAAGAGAGATTGGAGCTGGTTTATCAAAATCAGAAAAGAGGAAAATCAAACAACAGACTTTGAAGTTTTCCTTAATCGCAGGAACACTATATCGGCAGGGTGTTGATGATATCTATCGTCGATGTGTGATGCCTGATGAGGTTCCTCTCATCTTGGAAGAGTGCCATGACTCTGCGTGTGGAGGGCACTTCGCTGGACGGTTGATGGCACAGAAAGCTTTAAGAGCTAGGTATTGGTGGCCGTCCATCTTCCAAGATTTCTTTGAGTATGTTAAGAGATGTGATACCTGTCAAAGAAATGACAACAGATAGAATAGGAAACACCCACTTACGTCTATCATGGCTATCCTTCCATTTGAGAAGTGGGGCATTGACTTTGTGGGTCCTATCACCCCGTCGTCTACTACCCAGAAGAGGTATATTATAGTAGCAACTGATTATTTTACAAAATGGTCAGAAGCGCGGATGACAAGGCAGGACAATGCAAAAGAGACTGCAAGTTTCCTTTTAGAGCAGATTATCTGCCGTTTCGGTCCACAGAAGGAACTAATGTCGGACCATGGAATATACTTTTTGAATAAAGTGATTAAAAGCCTGACTGAAGCTTGGCAAATCAAGCACAATACAACGACCCCCTATAATACGTAAGCAAATGGACAAGTCGAAAGTACTAATAAGTAGCTTGTGGGTATCTTGTCTAAAATAGTCTCTGAGAAGAAACGAGACTGGGATAGGAAGTTGTATGTGGCAGTATGGGCGTACAATACCACGTTCAAGCGAGCTACCGGACATACTCCATTTAAAATACTTTATGGGGAAGAGTATGTGTTACCCCTCGAAATCGAGTTGCCAACCATATGGTTTGCAATTAACCACTCTTTGGGAGATGAGGATTCACTCTTTGAACGTTTCACGACCATAGCCCACCTGGATGAGCTGAAATTGCAGAGCTTATTACACAAAGAGGTAGCTAAACGTCGGATGAAGCAATTACACGACCTTAAAGCAAAGAAGTATACCTTTAAAAAAGGGCAATTAGTTCTATATTACGATGCGTGTAGGGAGCTGTTTCCAGGGAAGCTGGAACCTAGATGGGATGGCCCCTACAAGATTGTTAGGATAGGAAAAAATAGGTTTACTGCTCTACTAGTTGATCTGCAGGGAGTAGAATTTAAAAATAAGGTTAATATTAATAAGATTAAACCTTATTATTTCTAAGTATGCTAACACAGAGAAATACATTGCAGGTCCATGCTGGGGATGATTTGAGACCTGCAAAAGAGCTTAAAGCTGGTTGATGGGGCGGTTAATTCCTTATTTGGAGCACCCATATCTGGAGCAGAGATACCATCAGGGAAACTTATCTGGTGGAGCAAAGAATACAAAGTGATTGAGCAAGAAGACGGAACCTTTGTGTGGGAGATCAAAGTCTTTTGTCATCACTGCGTACGTATGTTGACAAGTATCCTTGTTGAGTTCAATGAAGAAGGTGGGATGGAGCCATCAGTTCATCCTCTAAACATGTTAAATTTTGACTATCATAATTACGAATAGAGGAGTTCGTGATGGCAGGCTGTGTAAACCCATTGTGGACATACACATTATATTTCAACAGAGTGTCTGGGGGCCCTAATAAAAAAGGGAGTGTTGGAGTAGTAATCTGAGATCCTCGACGTAGAGTTACGATGAAGTTAGCTGCTTATCTCGGGGTAGGATTCACTAACAAAAAGGCGGAGTATAAAGCCTTGATTATGGGACTGCATATTGCCAAGCAAGGTGGTATTCAGCGGTTGTTAGTAAAAGGGGATTCCCAGTTGATCTTGAATCAGCTAGATGGGACATACACAGTGCGGAATCCCATTCTTTGTATGTATCATCGAACTACCATGGCCCTACTTGAAGAGTTTGAGAGAGTGTCTTTTCAGTTGATTCCACGTTACTGGAATCAGTTTGCGGATTCACTGGCAAATCTTGCTTATGAAGAATACCTTATCTTCAATTGTGGTCCTAGTTTGGATATTGCTATCAATAATGAGACAGGACCTGGTCGCTTGTGGGGAATGTTATCAGAGCATGCAATATATGGCATGCGATGGTTGATATGGGTGATGCAAAGAGTACCCGAGACTAATCTACTGTTGTTATCCTGGACCCATAGGCTAATTAGACAACATGTTATGCATACGCCTCTTGCTATATATGCAAGAGGGATGGGTCATAACCTTATGCATTTAGCTTAGGGCTATGAGCCCTATTTTTCCTCCTTGGAAGGAGCATATTATTGTATATCTGTACTATTTTGGGGAGGGATGTGTAGATGGTATTTTGTTTTATTTCATTAAGCCAAGAGGGTCGATTAGTTTTTTAGTGAAATGCTTTATTTCATTAGGCCAAGAGGGCCAGTTGTTTGTTTAGTACATGTGCGGTTAATGGTTTCTTGTTTTAGTTCTGTGCTAGGCAGGTTCAAAGAAGAGCTTGGAAGGAGCCTATGTGGCACGGGAGCTTCTCGTAGCCCTATCCAGGTGATATCTCTCCTTTACGAGTACCGTGTTTTTTTGCTATATGTGTCTGTGTACTTGTAGGGGATTTTCTTTTCTTGATTAGGGACCGACGTCCAAGGCATGAAGTCCTAGGTTTAGGGTAGGTATGTCTGAGGGAGGTTTGAGTAGTCGTTGCCTCCTATAAAGACATTGCCAGGCATCAAAAGACCTGTTTTAGAAGGCCGTTCTAGTGACCCTATTCTGCTAGCCTGCTAGGCAGCCATTCTAGGAGTTCTTGTTAGTTGTGAGGCAGTTAGAGAAGCCTGCCAGAGGAAAAATGATGATGATGGAGGAAAAAAAACCCTGAATATCCCAAAGAAAATAAATATATACAAAGGTGTGTAAAAAAGGGTTCTAACCCCTATAAAAATAGAAAAGAAAAGAAAGGAAAATTTAGAAGCAGTTGATCATCCCCTTGTAAAGGCCTGGTAGGTTCCTGGACGAGTAGACCCAAGGCCAATGCCTTGTCTTCCTAGGGGTGGTGTCTTGAAGAAAGTAAGGACGGTTGGAGCGAAAATAAAAGTGAGCATCAGAAAAGGATTAAGTGTCACCTTGCGAGGGATTGATAGGTTCTTGGGTACCGAGATAGGACCTGAGGCCGATGCCCTCTTCTCCTTGAGTCACTATGCTCAGCTCCCTCCTTTTTACATGCCCGAGTATGGGGAAATAAAAACCTAAACGAAGAAATGTGCTAAAAGAAAATACTTCTTGATTAGGCTATAGGAGTCCTCGCCTAGTAGGAGCTCTTGGTTGTGTTGTCCTTAGTTAGGTAGGTAGTTCAGACCACCGCTTAGGCGACCTCTTTGATAGTTCTTTTTAGTTTGGCCATGTTGGAGCAGTCGGTTAGTGACTAGCTTCAGACCTTCTATCAGATTATGCTAGGCCTACTCCTTGTGGATTTTAGGCCTTGGTTTTGTCGGGGGGTAGGGTGAGCATTGTGTTGTGTTTTAATATGTATTTATTTTGTATCAGCTTGATGCTTCATTTGGTTGTTTGTGCAGATCTGTTGTGGGATTCAATGGGTTGAGTCACCCTATCCCGTGGTCGCCAATGAGAGCGGAGTTTTGAGCCCGAGATGTGCCTGAAATTTGCCAAAAAATCTGGGATTTAGGGGAAAAATATTTAATATCGAAGGTGACGGCAGCTAGGACGATTTTAAGCACCAAGTGAAAGACGGCTTTTAAAAGACGCCCGAGCGATACTTGTGGATTTTTGATAATTTTTTCGACTGTCGTACAAAGCTACCAATCAGTGCGGGATGTCAAGATGGACGTGTAGGATTTTTCAGAGCTCGAAATGGAGCCCGAACGAGGAAGAGGTCACAAGATGGGCAAGATTTGAAAGGGTGGCCACAACTTGGACCAAAGGGGGGTGCCCTTTGAAGATTTAGACCCCCCCCTAAAATTTCATGCAAAAAATCATGAAGAAGATGAAGAAAATGTGGATGTCTACAGGCGCCGAAAAATGCACCATGATCCTCTCTCATCATGATTGGAGGTTGAATGCAATCTATCTGACAGACATTGGGGCTCAACTTCTCCCTCTTGGTTGATGATATCGCCAGTCTTCGTGCGAGGAATGGCTGTCCGGATAAAGAGAACAGATTCTAGTCTTTCTCTCTCCTCCCTCTCTCTCTTCCCAATGGGCTGTTCATGTGTACCATCTTGATGAAGGAATCGGGGAGGGAGAATGAAGGAAATGGTGATGGAAATTGATGGAGATGCTGAAGATTGAAGTCTAGCATTGGATTGAGAGCAATGGAGGCTCCGTCTGCTGGTTATGCAATCATTCAAGGCATCTCGGATTATGTAAAAACACGGTATGACCATTTTTATGAAGAAAATGAAGGATTTTTGATAGTTTATGATGATAATTATGTTCTTATTGGATGAAAATTTGTTTGTGTGTTGTTTGCATTATGAGTAATTGTTGTGTATCAAAAAAATTTGATTTTGCAATGATTTACATGCTTTATTTAATTCTCGTAAATCCGAAATGCGGTCTTTAAGTGGCAAAATGATAGTTTTTCCGTTTCGGGTGGGTAAAATGTGTTCCCATGGGGGAAATATAGAAGATAAATTTAATGTCAGTATGCTGAAGTGATTGTAATAAGAAAAATCAGAAAATAGCATATTTTATTGTCAAATAAATCAAGAAAATGGAGAAAAATAGAAATGCGTCTTGGAAAAATAAGGAAAAATATAAGGATTGTTTGTGGATGTATGGTAGTGGTAAAGCATGAGGTTTGGCCTCAGTTTGCCCTATCTCTTTGTCAAAGTTTGTGATTTATTGCTTTCTACATCAAAACATGACAAAATGAACCTCTACACCTATGTAACGAAAGCAATACCTAAACGTAGGGGGTTGGGAGGTTTGAATGGTGTGATTTGCGTGTTGATTGTTGTTGATTTTCCGATGCATACCATGACATAGAGTTCGTGTGTTTTGATTAAGAGGATAGTAGCACGAGTGTTATCTCGGTGCTATCCTTTCATCGTTGCAACGCGTTAGGGAATAAGCATTAGGAAAGCCTGGTTGTGCACAAGCACGTTGCTAATTCGAAAATGATGTTTTAGCACTTTAGGATCATTCACTTTGCATGTGCATGAAACCATGGTATCGGAATAAAAAACCTGGATGCATAGCACCTGTTTTCAATGACAATGACCCACGTTGAGTATGGAAAGGCATCCTAAGCCATAGAATAGACGTTCGTTTCTTGGAGGATTATTTGGAAAGGAAACATGGTATCTCTTGGATTACTTTTGAAATGAAAGAGTGGAGTTTTTTTGTTTGTTTTATATGTTGAGCAGCGCATCAAGGGGCCAATCCCTGCGATGTAGGAGAGCTGCAGTGGGGCCGCGGTGATTCTACCGAGAGGTTGCCTCCCATGTATGTGTTTATCGTGGTATTTATTGCCAAAGTGTAAGGGTTCTCCCTCTGAGGAGTTTATAGAAAGGAAAACGTTGGACTACAAAACTACAAAACTATAAACGCATAGATTAGGCTTTAGGACAGTTTGTCCTTTAGCAGTAGATTGACGCTCCTGGTCTGCGAGGTCGTGAGGGTGTGTTTGTCTGTTATGAGCATGAGATCCGGCTAGTGCCATAGCCAGTGCCAGCCCATTTCAGGTCCCATCATAAGACAAGGTTGGAAACTCATTTAGAGAGAAGTTACCTCATAGAAGGTGTTGGTGACAATGAGGGGCTTGTAGCTTGAGATCCCTATTTGTACTAGAGACTAGGGAGGTTAAGAGGGAAGCTTCTAAGGTAGCGTTGGCATAAGTGATGACATAAACACTAATAACATGAGTAATGATGTAAGCCTTCATCAACAATGTCATATTAAGCAATAATGACATAAGCAGTTGTATAAGTGGTGACATAAACAATCTTCTAGAATTATCTAAAATATTATAGAGCATTCCTTAAGAAAGTGCTAGAAAAAAATCAAGGCATTCTCTAGCTCGAGCATCCATGACATTATCCTCACTCTAGTGTTGAGTTCCATAAGTGGCTGTGCTGCTTTTTTGCATGGGCTTTGGCTTGAATGGAAGTTGTTGATGAAACTGACATACATTGGAAGGTGTGTGTTGCAGGTTAGGCTACTCCCAAGTTTACTCACTTGCATCGTATCCCTTCCAATGTACAATGTATTATAGTCCAACTTGTGAGATCCTTGAATATAGAATTGTCTCCATTTTGTAATCTTGACGATCTTCTATCTAAATTGGTAGTGGTCTCATGGTTTTTCCTTAAATACTCTATGTATGACATGGATCCAAGACTAACACATGGAATAAAGGATTGACTTTCATAGATTAGGGTAGCTATAGATGGTAGGCAACTAGATTTACTTTGTTGATAATCTTGAACGATCCAAGTCTTTAATAATCTAGCTTTTGTGATGTATGTGGGAGCAACATAGATCACAACTTAGAATCCAAATGTGGCCACCAAATCTTTTGTTGGATGTTGCATTTGATGTTTAGTCCTGGGAAATTTGTTTCTTTACTTGAAGGTGGAAAGTCAAATCCTCAAGTGTCTTGCTAATAGTTGCATTGATCTTGTGATGTTAGTTTTCAAACACATTGAAATTTGTTGATCATATATTATTTCTCATTCCTATATTCATGATAAGGAATTCAAATTTCCTTGTCGAGGGCTTGGGATGTATGAGAAAATGAAGTCAAATCTTGAGAAGTTGCCACTACATCTAGCTTGGCAATGATTCAAGACATGAGAGGTCATGAAGTACTCCAAATTCTTTTGATGTGTATATATTATGATTTTATGAGGTGCCCTTTCAAGTAGATGATGTCAATTTTTGAATGAGTTGAAAATTGTCAGAAGTTACTTACCATAGATTGCATTATTAATTTCTATAGCTAAGAACTTCAATGAGTGGAAGCAACAAGATGAACTTAGCTACCCATCACCAATTCGGGATAAGATAGATCATAATGCAAAATCTAAAGTATTTGTCTTCAGATGATGGAGGTTTTAGTTGGATATGCAAGTTAGATTAGTAATCTTTGATAAAGATCATATATAAATTAGCAAATCCTAAGAAGCATTGAACATCTTGTATAATAGTTGGTGTTTCTCACTCAAAAATGGTCCGTACCTTCTCAAAAATGACATGCCCAAGAAACTCACCTTTTGTTTGGTGAAACTAGCATTTATAATTTTGCATACAATCTTGCTTCTCATATCTTATGAATAGTTGTCCTTACATGTTGGTCAAGATCCTCTTGCTTGACGCTTAGAAAATGTCAGTATGTCATCTAGATAAATTACAAAAAAATCATCTTGATATTCTCGAAAGATATCATTCATCAAGTTGTATTATTGAAAAACCTTTTAGAGCATTAGTGAGGTCAAATGGCATGACAACCTATGAAAAGTCTTCATACCTTGTGTGAAAAGCTATCTTCCATTCATCATATTCTCTTACCTTGATGAGGTTATAAGCTTTACAAAGGTTGATGTTGGTGAATGCTTTTGCATGTGCAAGTCTCTCAAGGAGTTTAGAATTAATGGAAGAGGATAATGATCCTTGACAATTATATTGTGGAAACCTTTGTAGTCCACACCCACATAAAGGAGCCTATTGTTCTTCTTAACAAATAAAAATGGAGTACTTGCTAGAGATTCTAAGTGATGTGTAAAACCTTGGAAGATTCTTATCAATATACTTTAATTACCTTGCTAATTCATCTTGAAATAATCTATATATTGGGACAAAAGGGACTTGAGTTCCTTCTTGCAACTCTATGGCACCATCATAACATTGGGTGCTTTGGTAGCAAATCAAGATTATTCTTTTCAAATACATCTTGATGCTCTACATATTGGGGTGGGAGAGCATCCAAGTTATCATCCTTTGACTTGTTTATATGAATTATATATATATATGATAAATATTATGTTCTTCTTTGCTCAATACCCTGGACTTTAGCCATGGCCATGATTGCTTCCTTGTATCACATTGCAGTGGCCTTGGCTTGGGGCAATCTAATTTAAGAAAAGGTAATCTCATCACAATAGGGCTATTTGGACAATCAATGATATTGAACACACTCTTTGATGTAAGGTTCTTTAGTGTTACTTCTATAGGTGGAATGATGTACATGATGTTGTGGTGTGGAGTGGTTGATCATAAATGTCCTCTATAGACAACAATGACTAGATTTTTCAACAAGCATTATGCCTTATCATCCACAAGTTATTCATTTATCACCATTGCACTAAAGTCTAATAGTGCTTCCACATTCAAATGACTATCTTGCATGCTAACCCTTATTGGTATCATAAATCTTGATGCATGATAAGCATGTGGGACAAGAACTTTATTTGGGTTTTCTTTGACCTTTGTCTAGCTATATGGTCTCTACTTAGGCTTGACATAAATTTTTCCCAAAGATGATGACATGATAGTGCCTTGCAGTTGTATGTTTCTCTTATCAAGAAAACATTGAGAAATATGCCAAGATTCTCCACAATGCATGCATAACCCATTGATGCTTATCCTTTATTTTTCTTATGTTGAGACAGGCTTGAACTAGGTCAAATCAATCTGCATGGGCTGAATACCAAATACCAGATCCTCTTGAGCTGTTATAGCATGAAGTGTCTTCATAATACTAGCACTTAAAGATGCCACACAAGGCTCTTCTTGTCGCCTCTCGAATGATGGATATTGCATCCAATTGCTTGGGCAATAAACTCACTCGATGTATAGACCTTTGGCATTGATAGCATACGTACCTTTCACATCATTTTTCCATCCTTAGTGAAATTGACTAATAAAGTAATCATGCTGCCCAATTTAGATCATAAGTAAGCTATCAGAGTTCAAATGCATATATCAAAGCTGGTCTTGATCCTTATCGTAAGCTTCTAATCTTAGTTTCAACTGCTCTTGCTCTATCAATCTCTCTGAAGATTGTAGAGAATCCACATAGAAAGGCTTCAAAGTGGTAGAGTGGAAAATACTACTCAAGAAAATGAGCAAATCGGAAGAGGATGTACCTAAGAGGATAATACCAATAACCCTAACTTGAGAAGCCCCGTTCATATAGTTGTCTAGCTTCATGATGATGAAACATTATAAATATTGTAGAAAAACCTTGAACTTTGATCTCATGCTATCAAATTTCTCAAATAGTGCCTTTGGCTTCTTTTTGTGTTATTGTGAGAGATTATTGGTAGTTGAGGCCTTGATGCAAGTTTGTATCTCTTACTTCTTGAAGTCGGCATTGTAGGCCTTGCAGGACAAGACCTAGAGCTTGGGGTTGCTCTACTTATAACTATGCATTGCTCTCACAAATCTCTTGGATTTATTGTTAAAAGATTTGTATGATGGTGATGATGCCTTTGGACATCATTGCTTACATTATAGCTAGGCAAGATTGAGGGATAGTACTCTTGCCAAATTATTATGAATACAACACGTGCTTGAAATTGAATATTTTCTATAAAAAATTTGATTATAAGAATGGATGCAAGACTTGACTTGGATACAAGATAAGACTAAATTGAGCAAGATAAGACTAGATACATGCAATGTCTAAAAATACATACTTCATTGAAGCAGTGAATAGATCGTGTTGAATATCGTAAAAACAAGAAAATAATTGAACATTGTGAAACTTCATATTTGATGATATTGAATTCTAATTTGTATATTTGAAATCATCTAAAATAATTTATTGGATAGAAGAGGTAAGTGAGCAAATTAGTAGTTTGAGCAAGTGCAATATCTAAATGAAGTAAACAATTTGAACTAAGTTTATTTATATCTTAATATATTCTTACAAATAGATTTCACAATCTGGAAAAAAAAAAAGGAGCAAAGAAGGTTAGCATTGATCCACTTTTTATGGATGTTTGACTCACTTTCATAATTCACTCAAATGGATGTAATTTGGCATGAAATCAAAAGAAGTTTGAAAAGGAAGCATATGCACAAGATGAGTTAGAATGGGATTAGAATCTAAAAATATTACAATTAGAACCAAAGTTAAAAAAAACAAAAAAAAATATTTAGAAAAATATCATGACATTCACATGAAAGTAGCTAAATTTTTTAAAGAAAATAATATATAATAACTTAAATGACAGTTAGAACTAAAGATGGTTAGACATGTGGATGTACGATTTCTTTATAGTGTATAAAAATATGGAAAATCCTCCTACTCATAATATACAGACTCATAAAATTGGGCAATTTGAAGGTTCACATTTCATGGTATAATTGATCATCATTGACAAATGATAATGTTGTTGCACTTACAAGTTAAAATGTATCCAACTTCTTTACAATGGCATTTATATGGTTTCTTTTCTTTTTTAACATCATATGTAATTCAACTGTTTTTGAATTTTAGACATAAAAAATTAGAAGGTTACAAAATAATAATTGAATTCTAGAGACTCACTTTGAGGATTTTTTAGAATAGTAGATTCCAAGTAAGGGGCGACCATGCTATTTAGATTGGGAGTTTGACTATTGCAAGGTAGCTATGGAGCTAACATATGCATAATGGAAAATTTTGATGGAGCCACCTTGGATAACTAGTAGTGTTGACTTGCATCCTTTATGATGGTGAGATGAGGATGTGAGAAAACTCTATTTCTTCTCTCATGGAGGCAACAATGACTCATGCATCGATTGGAGGTTCTTCTTCCTTATTTTGGTAGACAACTTGGTAGCTTATTTCACGAGTCCATGCTCTCCATTGTGGACTTGCCAAAAAGTTAAGTACATGAATTGAACTACCATCTTTGATAAAGAAATAGTAGTACTATGTTACATGAGTATGTTGCAAGAGATCTCCATCATTTGACATAAAAAATTCACAAAAATAAGAAAGGAATCTACACCTTAATGCATGATTATCCACATTTGAGTAGCCATTGACACAATGTATTGAGTGTGGTTCTATGATGCACTTGTAGTTCCATTGCTTCTCCCTTGGTAGATCATTTAACTTGATATCACAAATCACCCTATTCACCCCTCCATGGTGATCTTCCTCACTAAATTCATGCCTCAAGAATTTGACCACATCATTGGCACACTTCATAGGCCAAGAATTCGACTTCAGTTGCTCATGTGTCAAAGCTCTTTTAATTATTGTGCTTGCCCCATCATGCTCATCTTTGCCATGACTAGATGCAAAGAAACTCCATAACATCTCAATGCCAGCGGACATGCAAATGGAAACAATGCTACACAAAAAGAGTCTTATGTTCTTTGTCATAAAAAATATAGAAGTGCATAAATTTCTAGACATCCCTTTTTTCTACTTGAACATATGTTATGTGTACCAAAATGATGGCTTGTGAAGAATACCAATGAGTAGACTAAATTTTATTTTGCTCCTCGAATGTGTGGCACTTTACAAAGTCAATAATAGAGGCAACTACATTTGCAAGAAACAATCTTTGAATGGTGGAAAGTGGTTCTTTACAAATTCAATGATAGAGACAATTGCATTTGCAAGAAATAGTGGTTCTTTATTTTGCTCCTTGAAAAAGTGGTTTTTTACAAAGTCAATGATAGAGAGAACTACATTTGTAGGAAACAATCGTTGAATTGTTGAGACTACTACTTGGCAATGAACTTGTGCTTTATAAACCTGTTCATGTGATTTTGAAGCAAGGTTATAAATCCTTAGAATCCATTTGCTTCATTACCACATCATTGTGTTTCTTTGTGCTTCCCTCTTTGACAACATCCTCAAAGACCATTACTGTAAGTTGAACTGTGTTGTTAGGCATCTCGTTTGGACAAAGCATCAACTTCCTTGATCCACATTGCTAGTACTTCCTAGAAACACATACTATTTGTGAAAAGCGAGGTATATTGACTTTGAACAAAGCACTAACTCACATAATGTGGTGATACTATTGTAAGAATAGTATGCAACCCCACATGCAAGGTTGAAGGCTGCAAACTTTGAAAAGTACGATGTTGGAGTTGTTTAAATATCTCCTTTCTAGAACTAGCATCCATTCCTTAGATTGCCTCCTACCAACATTTTGCCATCGTTCTGCATCTTTTGGTATGTCATATTTTTCTACACTAGTGAATGGAATGTTGAATGTTAGATGCACTACTACTCAACATAGTTCTCTATTTTTCTTTGGCATTCCTCACATTTTTGGAATCCATGGAGTCATTGCTTAAATGGTTTTTCATACCTTCTTCACTCCATTGTTCATGAGACTAAATTTCATGGAAAGTAATGAACAACCTCAGTAATGTTGATCATATTTTTGTTGGCTTTGGAAATGTAGCTTAGATGGCATGCTCAAGCTCTTATTCTTAGTCGAAGAAATAGGTCCCCCCAGAATCCAATCCAAGGTAAAAATGAGCAATGTTCTGAGGAAATTCTTTTGGGCACTTTGAATTTCTAGCCAAATGATGATTATTTGCACTGCATTCAAAATATTTAGATGCATGAATTTTCCTCCTAAACTCATATACATGTTCATGAACAAAATTGGAGTTCCTATATAATAAATTAATATACATCTCTAGTCCTTTCATGAAATATTATGAAAACATACATTGAAAGGTACAAATTAACCTATTTTCTTACTTTAGTCCTATTGGAGTTATATCCCTTGATTGTGCAATTTCAATCAATGGATTCTATTGCTCCAACTTTTCCATTGCTTCGGCTTTGAATGTAGCTCTAGATGGGATAAACCTAGCACACACGCACACATGCATGCACGTGCACGCACACGCGCACGCGCATGCACATGCACACGCCCACACACACGCACACGCACACGCATATGCACACACACACGCACAGCACACACGCACAGCACACACGCACATCACACACACACACATGCACACATGCACGCACGCACACATAGAGAGAGAGAGAGAGAGAGAGAGAGAGAGAGAGAGAGAGAGAGAGAGAGAGAGAGAGAGAGAGAGAGAGAGAGAGAGAGAGAGAGAGAGAGAGAGAGAGAGAGAGAGAGAGAGAGAGAGAGAGAGAGAGAAAGAAAGTTATATTAACGTATTCTAAAGACCAAAACTGGCCTATGAGACAAACTGTGATACAACTGATGAGGTCCAGCTATCCAAAATAAAAGTGCTGAATGAAAAGCTAAAAACTGGAAACTAAAAATACGGTGCTGTGAGTGTGATAAGTGTCGTGTATGTGTATGTGCCTATGTAGCTCTGGTACTCCATATAAGAGAGAGAGAGAGAGAGAGAGAGAGAGAGAGAGAGAGAGAGAGAGAGAGAGAGAGAGAGAGAGAGAGAGAGAGAGAGAGAGAGAGAGAGAGAGAGAGAGAGAGAGAGAGGGAGAGGGAGAGAGGGAGAGAGGGAGAGAGGGAGAGAGAGAGAGAGAGAGAGAGAGAGAGAGAGAGAGAGAGGGAGAGGGAGAGAGAGAGGGAGAGAGAGAGAGAGAGAGAGAGGGAGAGGGAGAGGGAGAGGGAGAGGGAGAGGGAGAGGGAGAGGGAGAGGGAGAGGGAGAGGGAGAGGGAGAGAGGGAGGGGGAGGGGGAGCGAGAGAGAGAGAGAGAGAGAGAGAGAGAGAGAGAGAGAGAGAGAGAGAGAGAGAGAGAGAGAGAGAGAGAGAGAGAGAGAGAGAGAGAGAGAGAGAGAGAGAGAGAGAGAGAGAGAGAGAGAGAGAGATAGAGAGAGAGAGAGAGAACAAGATGGTGAGAGAGAGAGAGAGAGAGAGAGAGAGAGAACAAGATGGTGAGAGAGAGAGAGAGAGAGAGAGAGAGAGAGAGAGAGAGAGAGAGAGAGAGAGAGAGAGAGAGAGAGAGAGAGAGAGAGAGAGAGAGAGAGAGAGAGTAGTTACCGAGTCTGGCAACTAAAAATGAGCATTTCAAGATTACAAAATTAAAGGTAAACACTTCATGGACTACTTTTTGCAATGTAATATCAAAGACACTACATCTTGTACCACCTTTCTATGCTTTCAACCTAAGTTATTGAAGAGCCCTAAAGGACGAAACCAGGGAGTCCAAGTCTGGCAATGCAATTGTAAAGAGCTAGAGACTTTTTATTTATGCAATCTTTTGGATAGGGGATAATATCAAAGGTGATTTCTCTTGGGTGTGTTCCACGTTGTTGAAGAATATAGTTTATACAATATTGCAAAGATATTTTGGATCTTATTCAACTAGATTTCTCATAGTACTCTACTAGGAGAACTGGATTTCTTAGGAGGTCTTACTATATAAGAAAGTATTGTTTGGCCTATCTCCTTAAGAGTGGGTAGGCATATCAAACCAAAGTATTTGTAAAAGCTACAACACATACACTAACATGACTGAGTCACATCCAAAAATCTTGCAACTTCTTTCCTTTGAAGTTCAATTCATTAAGATTATTTGAATATTCCAAAAAGGAAAATCATCTCAGAGCTATAGCAAGAACGTTAATGATATTACAACAACAAATATGAAACTTCTTCAAGCCATATTGTGCCCCACAACAAAACATGAGCTCGATAAAGACCTGGCACCATGGTTGGAAAGTGGATATTGGTAAAGGATCACTGTTCTTTTGCAGTGTTTTCCAAATAGAGAAATCAAAGTTGTTGAGGATCTATTTGTGGACAAGTGTCAACATGAGGCGAGAACCAAAGTATCCTATGTAATTTAGATGGAAGCATAACACATTTAGGGAATATGGCCAAGTGAGCTTGCATTTGAAAATTTTACATAGAAGATGAAAAATGATATGTATATTAATACATAATCATTCTCTCATGAAATATTTTTCATAATATCCTTGATTTTTTAATCAAAGATCTTCAAGCCAATAACTTATGACAGCCTTTTGTAATGATATCAATATACTGCACAAAACTTAATTTTCTAGTTGCCATATAATCACCTAGATGCTCCTTGATGGGTGGTAGTACAATGAAAGATCATTTTCTATTGTACAAGCATTTATACTAGCTATCATCAATTAGTAAGACATCTTGCTCCCTGTACTGTGGAAGCAATCCTAGGACATTATGTAGGGTTTCAAAGAATACAATTTTGGAGGATTGAGACTCATAATTCACACCTCACATAATTTGTGTCCAACCCAAGCACAAAGATATTTTTAAATATTTGCAAAATAAGCATCCATTTTCTTCTTCACATTCCCTAATTGGGTAGAACTCCAGATGTACACAACAACCCACTAGCATGCCCAAGCTAAGAATAGCATTACATCATTATGTATAAGCAACATCCTATATCCCATTTTCTCAAATACATAAAAATCCCAAAATTAAATTATTACGTTCATACACAAACATTTGCAAAAGTAAAATAAAAAGGAAAGTGAGAGGAAAGCTGAAGAAGAGAGAGGGGACAATCACACACATTGCATCTAGGGAATTGCTAAACCCTAGCACTTCCCCTCATCACCATCTCGGGGCCTCAAGTGTAGGATCCCCCTCCCCCTTGTTGTAATCAAAGGCCTATTGGACTACATCACATAAATCGCTATGCACCAATCGATTCCCTAAGTGTGAAACAATTCTTTGAGCTTGGCTAGAGTGTTGAACCTGAATCTTGATTGCACTACACATGCATTTCATAGGACACACTATGATAGTCACCCCCTAGAGAGTGCACATGATTCTATTATAGGTATAAATTGCACATGAAGACAATCAATGGAATTGGTTTGCTACCCAATCTTTGCTTTTCCCATTTCCTATCCTTTCTGAAACAACACCTTCTAGTATGAAGCCAACACCTAGATCCTCAAGAACCATCCTCCAAGACAATAAAGATAACTCCCAACTCCTATATCCAAAATGAGTACCACTCTCCAACAACACACCATATCAAGGCCACCCAAAATGAGTACCATGACATAGAGCACCAAGGGACTAGCACACATCTAGGAGGGAGCTAATGCTAATCCTACCCATGGAAGATACAAAGAAGGAAGAATAGGGAGGAAGCACAATACTATGTAACAAACCAATGTAATAAGTTATAAGTCAGTGGCCATGTGAGAATCGTAATGATCACCAACGTGCTAAGTGTACTTATGTAGACTTATCTAACCAGGCAGTTCATCATCAATGTCCACACATATTGAACTTTCCATCTCAACACTCCCCCTCAAGCTCAAGTGTATCTCTACAACTCTAAGTAAGCTTTGAAATTTTTGAAGCTTCTCTACATCCAATGCCTTTGTAAAAATGTTAGCTGTTTGATATTGCACTACCAAGGGAAAACATGAATCCATTGGTAGATTGTCTATGCTACCAACCCAATTTGCATATGTACCCAAACACTTATACATCCTTACCTGCCTCATAAAGAAGTCCATAATGCAAGGTAGACTTCACATATCTCAATATACATCTAGTCGCATCCAAATGAGGCTTCCTAATAGGTACTTGCATAAACTAACTCACAAGTCCAACATCATAGCTTAAGTAGCCTTGTGATAGTCATATAGATCAAACTCCCTACTATCTTCCTCAACATAGTATGGTCTTTTATCTCATCCCTAACATCTGTAAACAACTTTATATTTTTCTCCAATGGCAATGAAGGAGGCTTACATATAGTCATACCATACTTGCATAACACATCAAGCCATGTTGCCTTTGGGATAACCATATATCAACAGCACATCTAGTCACCTCAATGGGGGATTTTATTTTTGCGAGCTTTCCATTTCATTCTTTTGCAATCAATCATTTTTTTGAGCTTTTTCGTGCAATGTACCCATTATATATATATATATATATATGGAAATATATTAGGTCATACATGAATTTCATGCATAGATTCATTGCATGATCAACCAAAATAGAAAAGATCTTAGTTCACAATTTTCATGCATATAAAAAGAGATTAACAAATCTTCACTATTACTAAAAGAGTATGACACTTTGCATTTAGATAAAAGCTATCCCAAAAACACAAAAACAAAACGAACATGGAATGCTCTCAACATAACCAACCAATTTAGGGTAAAAGTATTTCTTTCTTGTGTCCAATACATGAACACACATCAAGAAAACAAAACCAACATGGCATATTCTCAACATAACTACATAGTCACATGGCATAGTCATAAAAAAAACTATAGTCACATGATTAAGTACATAATAAACATATAAGAGTAGCAACAAAATAAAATGCTAGAGTCTCTCAAGAAAAACACTCTCCCTCTTAGCACGGTACCGGTCCACATGCTATAGTGGACAAACACTCCCTGTAGAGGGCATCATCTAGCTCTAGATACCTATAATGTCTCATCTTCTCTGCATTGGCCCATGCCAAACCACTGCACCTTGTAAACAATAACAATCACCTGTAAAAAAAATAACAATCTCTCCGCATCAACCTTGGTAGGAATCCCATGCACCTTTGTAGGATAGACAAAGCCATCTAGCACATAGTTGCAATGAGCTGGAAAGTGAACTACATCAATGGCCTCACTAGCCTCCCAGTTATATAAAACAATACTCACTTACCCACCTAATGCCACAAGAAAATGGTGAGGTCTAGCACCTGTTTAGCATTATGAAAAGTGCATGTGCATATATGCAGCATAGAGAAACTCACAAAACCAAATAATACAAGTAAAGAAGGTGCACATGGTCAACGTCTAAATAGGCTAATGTATCATAAATTGCTCCATTAATGTTTTTGTGAAACAGTCACACGTGAGTCACACCTAGTCTTGTCTATTCAAAAGCACTTGATTTTCCATTCAAAAACTATATGTCAATAGAGTGTTTTAGTTCAAAGTACTAATAGTTGACCCTAAGATAGCATTGAGAAACTTTTTTATTTGCACATTTCCTAGAACCTTCCAAGGGTAGCTATGTTTTACAAGATCTTAGACACAAACTCAATTAAGCATATAAGACTAAATAGATCCAAAGTCAAGAGAGACAATTAGAATGATCCCTGTAGCATAGTGACCCTTAGATAGACTAGCCAAGAAGGGAAAGCCAAAAAAGAAACACTAAGAGCTCGTAGGACCACAAGCAAACTCTATCACATAGCTAGAGGAAAAAATGACTCATCCTAAGTTGATGCACAAGAAAATCTAGAGTTAAGTATTTTTAACCAACCATTCAAGGAAAATAGGCAATACAAATTAGGACTTTGAGTATTGAAGATCCCGTTGTCTTCACTCAAGGTAACATATGTCTTCTTTGAGAGAGTAAATTTCCACTTCACTCCATGTAACAAATGTCTTCCTTGAGAGAGAGAGTATAAACATGAGTAGAAGGGTGAGTGAAAATGGCTTTCATCAATTCTTTGTCAAAGTGGGGTCCTCAGATTCCAGTGTGTGAATAGGACAAAAGGACTTGATTAACATCTACCCTGAGGTAGGGATGTGATGGAGGCAGCAGGGGGTCGCTACATGATGAGAAAGCTTTGGAAACGATGTAGTGAGGATGGAGTGATAGGGCAATAACATCAGCAATGGAGGGGGGAGCCAATGAGGAGAAGTAAGAGAAAGAGGGGGTAGGTGGAGATATTGGAGATTAAGGAGTGTAGAAAAAATGCAACATAGATACGCTAGAATGATAGAGACGAGTGATCACTACATAGAAGAATGATGTTTTATTTTATTATCATTTTTCTTATTACAATGACATAGTCATCAGAATCAATGTTTCATGATATTTTCCTTACATGAATACAATTTTATATATTTAAATATATGCTATTCATTCTTGATATCATTAACTGGGACATTCCCTCTTAATGTGGGAAGCCAAATCTTCATTTTGCAACTGGCCTAAAGCTCTAGTTTGATAGCTAAAGATTTAAGGATTGGAATTCATCATGACAATAGGATTTGCAAGTTTGAATGACATGTTGCTTAATAATGTAAAAACTTAATTGAAAACCAATATATTTTATTAGCAACAAGAGTCTGTATCCCGCATTGCATGAGCCCATGCAAGTGGGGGTACGGAAGCTTGCTTAGGTCATACCAAGAAAAATATCTAGTTGTAATGTGGCAATGAAGGACTATGTAGGGGATGTGAGCTCATCAAGAATAGTTAACACTACCACACAAGAGAAAGCGGAGCGAAGGTGTAGTAGAAGGCATTGAAGGTTCTGGAAAAGCTAGCAAGGAGGAAGATGAGCCTCACTCAACACACAAGAAGACGCGGATAAGAGAATGGATGACATAACCAAGTGAGTCACCTTGGATGCAAATAGGGTGAATCACAATGTATTGCACTTTAACATAAGAGTGTTAGTGGTTTTCTTTTCTAGGAAAGCTTTGAAAGCTCTTGACTTGGCTAACTTATTTCACATGATTCTCAAATTATAATGCCAAGTTGAGTAGATCTATGATAGGGGTAGGGGGTAAGGTGGTATTTAGTAATAAGAGTGTAATACAAAAAATACTCAAAATTGGAGTCTTCTTCTAAGTCTCGGAGCTCCTAGCCTAATTATGAAATCTTTTTCTCAACATTGTTAGGGGATTGAGTAGACCTCTTTACATTCCCCCTCTTGCTAACCCTTGGAGAAATTACATTTTCTTGCTTTGGAACATAATGGAAGAGAAGCCAAACTTCATCGACATTAACATTCCTATTTTTGGAGAACTGCAACATAACCTTTTCTAAAGTTTATTTGCTAGTTCATGTTGCAAAAATAAGGTAGCCTCACATGGGTATTGCCATGAAGGACTAGGGAATAACAATTAAGATTGCTTCAAACTCAACTCAACTCTAGAGCTTGGGAGGAAGACATTAGGGGAAAAAAAAAGTTCAAGTAGCACTCCTAAAATGAATATGGAGATAAGGGAGATCAAAAGTAGCCTAGATTGAATGGAGAGGTGAAGAAACTTCTTTTTTTGGAAATGGATTACTAAGCATGACTTTGATGTTGTTAATGCTTTGAAACACAAGTGACGTAGATGGAGTAGTTCTAAGTTCTAGCACAAGCAATATTCATGCTTCCTTGAGGGAGTTAAAAATGGCAATGTTGATTGCATGACATAGTCAAATCAAGTAGAGACCCAAAGTGCATTTATATGTTTGAAGATGGTAGCATTTTGACTATTCTATAAGGTGGGAAAAGAGAAAAATGAACATCATCAATGTCTATGGAGCTAATGACAATACAAAAAAGGGGATGCAATGGGCTCAACTACTTGATGTCTCACCAAGAATAGGACTTCCTGGGGGCGACTTCAACATGATCATGGACTAACGTGATGCATCATCCTAATCTTCAGTTTGCTTAGGTACTGAGCTTGATTCCTATAAGGAAGTATTACATAGTTGGGGGATGGAGGACATAACAAAGGTGTTGCAAATCTCTGAGCCATCCTTTACCCAGAACTCATTCATTCATAAAAATTATTGGGCTTGACTATATAGGTGGCATTGTAGTGACCATGACTCATGACCCCCTCCTAGCAGTCACGACCCTAGAGGTGGATATTGAATGTCTTTTATCTAACCACCTACCTATTGTATTGTAGCTCAAAATAGTGGAAGTTGAAGGTCACTATGGAATTCATAAACCCCTTGTGGTGATCCCAAGACACTACTTGCAGAGGGCTTTTCACTATATACTATATTGGTGGCAATACGAAAACTAAAAGAAGACACTGGCAAGCAACAAAGAGACCCATGGTGACAATTTTCTATCACCTTGTAGCAAATGATCACCTTAAATGACCTGTGGCAATGTGCCAAAGAGAGGATGGGCAAACAATGGTTTTTTTGAAATTTCACGGATTGCCAAATGCAAGTCATCAAGAATTGAGCAGGAAGGCCATGAAATTGATAAAGCACGATCCATTTAGGGATTTTATTTTTGCGAGCTTTCCTTTTAGTTCTTTTGCAATTAGCTAAGGATTTAATGTGACTTCTTAACAATCTATATCATTTGTGCATCATGTAAACATCTTCTATCAAAGCTTTGACTATGATGTAGCTTGTGATCTATAGGTCCAAATCATGGTGGGCTGAAGTGTTATCCTAGGAGCTCCTCTACACATAAATGGATAAGCTATTGGAGTAAGAATTCACAACACCCTATGCCAAAATGGGATGTTAGTCATCCTGCTATTATTCAATACCTCATAAGCTCTTTTTCCACTATATCATAAATAGACTTTGTGCTATATATTGCTAATCTCTGCTGTGTAGCATTGAGATCTTAGCTATAAAGCAATGATCTTTGGCGTTTAGTAGAGCCCTTAACAAACATGGGGCACTTATATTGGTATAGAATGTGTCCCAAGTGTCTACCCATGTCAAGTGCTATATAAAACTAATATGTGCTATAAAGCATAGATATCTCAACTACATAGCAATGACCTCTAGAATATAACAGGCTCGTGTACAAACCATGGGGCGCTTGTAGTTGTAGAATTGACTCCTAATTGTACACCCATTTGATAGTGGACACATTTTGCCACTAATCTATATACTACACAACGTCATTATATGCAATCTAGCATGGAGATCTCAACTATTTAGTGCACATGTTCCTCTAGCATGGAGATCTCAACTATTTAGTGCACATGTTCCTCTAGCAAACATGTCAGCAATGTGAGTGGTGACATGCACACCTACATGCTAGCAAACCCTAATGGTGGCTAGTTGCAATACTTGGTAGGAAGGACAATCACATTGCTTTCTTCTTCATAGCTCCAAATTTATGTGGACTACATTCTTAAAGTATACTTTTTTTGTATGCACTACGGACTACGTTCTTAAAGTATATAGAAGATGGAGTGACTAATTTCTTTGTTATCTTTCATGTTATAGATAGACAACATAGCATCAAAAGGAGAATCCTATGATGGATAGCAAAGTGAAGTAGCCACGTCTCTACAGAATGATATAAAAACATCCAATTTATTGATAATAAGACGGCCTAAAGTCTACATGTGTTGTTGGATCTCAACAAGAAGATTGAAATGTTGTAGATGTTGATAAGAGAGGAAGTAAAAGTGGCATATAAACATGCAAGGTTTGATGATGATGTAAGGGTATATGCCTTGATAAGCCCTAGGTCTATGCCTTAATCACCATGAAGTTTGATGATGATGCAAGGGGAAGATGACTTCTTTCACATGTCCATGTCTTAATCAGCCTTAGGTGATAATAAAAGGCTTAACTTGCAAAAAAAAGGGGGGGGGGGGGGGGTGGGAGCCCCCCATCGTCCACCTGCATGCGGATGATGGGGGTCTCCCACCCCCCCTTTTATTTTGTTGGTCTGAGGCTCTTGGGTTTGTAGAGTTGCAAGGTCACGAGGTCTGCAGGGTGCATCATAAGGAATCATTAATGAGTAGTGAATGTGCAACATGAGGAACATGAGCAATGAATGTGCAACATGAGGAATCATTACTTGAAACCATCACAAATGTGCAACATGAGGAACCATCTAATGAACCTTGCAAAATGGTTCCCACAACTGCAATGGCAGTGGAGAAGGAGAAGAGGAAGATGCGGGAGAGAAGAGCACACACAATGTAAGTGCTATCAAGAATGATATGACAGCCTTATTACACTTTCATATTATATATGAATAAAGAATGGGTGGTCTATGTACATGGGTAGGCCCAGTGGCCTTAAACCTCCCACTAAAAGGCCAATCTGCCGAGGAGTGAAAAACAAACACATAAAAAAGGAAAAGAGACAAGGTAAGGAATCATGACATCTCACCCAACGCCCAATCGGAAAGCCAATGGTGCAATAAGCTTCAAGAATCTTTGTAGAAGAGTGAAGCATCCCCAAGTCCATGACATCCAGGAGACAAGCGATCCCACAGCTCCATACAATGGAGTAGTCCAAGAATGCTTCTCATGAAGCAAGCACAACTCATGAGTGCAAGGCTGCAATGCATAAGCATCAGAGTAGTGGATAGCATCAGCGTGGCTCATAAGAGACAACTGAGAGCACATAGACTCTCCAAAGTCAATCATAGAAGAAGGGCCAGCATCCCGAACATATGTCAGGTGGGGTCTCAAGATAGTGTGCGGTCTCAGCAAAGTGGAAGACTGACATATGGCTGTAGCATCAACCATAAAGTGCACTGAATGCGCATCAAGAGGCTTGAGAGATGTTTGCATCTCATAAAAGACAGCATGACGGCTGCGTATAACCTACTTGTGGGCATCCAAATCCCATAACCTGTAAGCTTGAAAGTCACCATCTCCATAACCAAGGAGGATACATTTGCATGACATAGGCATATCTGGCATACATACAAATGCTTGGTAGCCAAACATCCTCAAGTAATCATAGGAGAGTCTCATGCCACTCCATGCCTCGTGTGGTGTAATACCATCAAAAGTTAGACACGGAGTCCTATTAAGCAAGTAGACTACCATTATAAGGGCCTCAGCCCAAAAGCCATAAGGTAACCTAGCTGTGGTAAGCATAGAAGCAACCTTTGCCTGTAAAGTTAGGCACATGCCATGAGCAATCCCATAATACTGTGGGCATAATAAATTAATGCAAGACTGCTAACAATAGGACTAAAATCTGGGAGAGATAGCATGACTCTCATAATCCATCTTCAAGCACCTAGGCCTGCAACTAGCAGAATCCATAAACCTGTCAAGCATAACTATGGTATCCTCAATCCATACCAAGGGAAAAGCCCAAACAGGATGGGTAGCATGATTCACATTTGGAAGCATATAAACAAGAGCAGACCCTCAGATTGCACAAAGAAATAGAAAAATTGAAACAAGAGGCAGCCTTGAAATAGGAGAAACAATAGAGACTCAAAAGAGAAATTGAAGATCAAGAGCAGAGGCTCATGGTATTGGCTCGAAGGCAAGGGGAAGACCGTGAAGAATTGAAGAAGAGAGCTGAAGGCTGGGTAAACCTCAATGAGAAGAGATTCAAAACCTTAGCACACCATCAAGCTCAGGTAGAGAGTGATAAAGTGCTATCTGAGAGCATAGCAGAGGCTGCCAAGTGGCCTTTGAAACCCAGCAATGGACCTTCCTCAACTCCTTGTTGGATGTTACTCAGATAGAGGAGGGAGAGGCTGTGGATGCCATTAAAAAGAAGCTAGGGATTGTGCTTAGAGCCCTATAAGCAGGCCTATAGATACTATTGCAACTCATGGGAGATAATCTAACCCTTGAAGTGCAACGAAGATATCTATTGCAAGCAGGCTTGACACCACAAGAAATAAATGCAATAGGGTTTGTAGAGGAAGCATCCCAGGGAGACTAGCAAGGAGAAGGGGCTGGACGGAGCTTTGAGTTGGGGCCTCAAGAAGAAGAATTAGTCCCACAGCCTCCTTCCCCTCCACAGATAGAAGATCAACAACAAGCAAACGCCTCCGCAGAAAGAAAAGCTGCAATCAAAGAAAAGAGAAAGTAGATATGGTGGAAGAAGCACGAAGGAGACTGGGTGCTAAACCGGCTGTGGGGCCATCTGCATCCATCCCATCAAGTCAGGACGACATCCCATCAAGCTTCCACGCTGACCTGATAATCTGGAAACAATAGGAGATTTCTAGAAAACCCTTCGATCTTAATTTTCAATTCCCTGCCAACTTGCACAGGATTCTGCCAATCAAAGTGGTGGAAGAAGTGATTAACATTAGAGGGAGAATTAGGGAGAAATGGTTGGCAGAAAGATAGCAAAACTCCATCCTGTGGGGCAGAAAAGACGCCGAGTTTTGGCAAAATAAAGTTTTTGAAGTGCCTAGATCTATGCCTAGCTACGAGTGCCAACCCACATGGAGAAGGCGTATCTACGATGTAAATATGGACAGTTTTGTAACACCCTACCCTTCAAGCTGAACAACCCAACCTTCATGCCATACCCTCGAAGAGTAGGAGTGGATTTTGACCCTAATGTCCACATCCGATACGATTCCCTATAATCTACAATGCTAATTGTACTAAGCCTAAAGAGGCCCTTGTCTTCACACCTGAAGATTTGGAGGACTTTTAGTCTGCTTTGTAAATGAATTCTCCTCTTGCCTTGACCCTGCTTTCATCACCACATGTAATTATCTTAGACTACTTAGAATACTACTTAGGCAAGATCCCACTCCATAGAAATACGACCTTCCAACCCTCTATTTTGATCCCAATGCCATAGACAGCTGCACCATGACTCAATTAATGATGAAAGCTTCTCTTCTCCCTTCATTTTGCTCTTCCCTCCTCGAAGATATGAATGATAGCTGCTTTACACGTGTTGCAATCATCCATTTCTTTCTACGACCACTTTGCAAGTCTGTCTGAACCTCAAAGGGTACTTGCAGATCGAAAATTCTTGAATAAATGTCTTAGGCCCCCATCTCCACCCCACTCAGATGACAAAGAACAGCTCTCATCATGACCATGTAATTCAAAAAACAAAAAAAAGGAGAACAAAGAGGAAAACGAAGCACCTCATGAGCAAAGCAATTAGAATACCTCACTTCACATAGTCCACAAGCACTACATCTAGGGGTCCTCAAGTTAGGCGCGTCTAGTGGCTTCAATCAGCCGGCTCCATCCCTAACCCCCTAGCCCTTTTGATTCCCCACTCACATGCTTAGGGCACATCAAGGGCAGGACATACCTAGGGAGGTCACACTCACCTATGATTAGACCTGTCTCCCTAAGTTGCACCCACTGCACCTCCCCTATGCACGAACTGGGCCCTCAAGTGTGGGACACCACCCAAGCTTCTTCGACCCAACTCCTTGTTCCACTATCATAAGCACAATGCACCACATGGTAAGGTAGTCACACCTCTACATAGTGCACCTTTTTTTCTTTTCAGGGAAATAAAAATATTGCGATCCACCAGAGCTTCGGAGGCCCCATCATCCATGCAATGCACTCTTGGCCTCCACCACCTTACTCGGTTGATCAGTTTCTTCCCAAAACCAATCCCCCTCAAGACCTCCACATCATCAACTCACACGACCATCTCTTTAAATCACCAAACCTTTACCAACTCAAAGCTGCCACTGTCATAGAGCTTGCAATTGTCTAAGAGGGGAATAATGTCACACAATCTATCACCATGCAGCCCACACGATGTAGGGAACAGTCAAGGAAACCCCCTCGGTCAAAAAGTGAATGAAGAAGTTCATTCTACTCAAGAAGAAATAGTAAAGGAGATGGCAACCTCAGAAAAAACGTGCGGGAGTTCCAACTACTTTGGCAAGGTCCTCTCAAGGATGAGGAGAACCTCCAAAGGCTCTCACAAGAAAAGTGTGAGGCACAATGTAATTCATTTTATCAGCATACCAAACCGACATTGGCGAAGGGATAAGGCACCTTGAAGGGAATAGGGAAAAGCCATGTTAAGATTGTGGCATAGCAATCGCAAAAAGCAAGAGGACAGATCCATCTAACACCATCGTCAATTTCAAGGGACAGATCCACTCAAGGTCAGTGTCTGCCCCAACTACATCTTCAATTTCAAGGGCTAGTCTATCCAACACCATCCCCCATAACAAGGGCTTGTATACATGCATCCCACCTCCCAACTACTACCCATCAGTGCCATGGGACTGGCACTAGACTAGGAGGGAGTTCCTGTTAACCTCAATACAAGAAAAAAGCAACAAAAGTGGAAAACCGCAAATCCAACACCATCCCCCGTAACAAGGGCGTGTATACATGCATCCCACCTCCCAATTACTACCCATCAGTGCCATGGGACTGGCACTAGGCTAGGAGGGAGTTTATGTTAACCTCAACACAAGAAAAAAGCAATAAAAGTGGAAAACCGCAAGTCAAGACCTAAAAAAGGTGACCCAGAAGAAATCAGACACAACGAAAAAATTAAGAGGGGAAACAACCGAAAGTGCAAGGGCGGCCTCAAAAATCAAGTCAAAGGCAAAAGCACATTTTTAAATGCAGAGCACCCCTAAAACTATTTGAGAGAGCACCAGGCTCTCTCCTGTGTAAAATTGTAAAAGGTAGGCAGGCATAGGTAAAGAGATAAGGCAAATAGAAAGAAATAGAAAGGAGGACCTTGCCACAATGGCCGGTCATGTAAAAAAGGGATGACCACCCAAGAGGGATTTAGGGTTATGTATAAAAGCCAAAAAGGGAACATAGAAGCTCATTCTTTGGTATGTGGCAAAAGTGGACTCATCTTCTTCTCTTCTTCTCTTCTCTTGTATTGCTTGTGAGTGCTTGAGAGAGGGAGTGTGAGGGAGTGAGTGTGTGAGGGTGAGGGATCTTGGAGGTGAAGCTCTCCATCACCTCCTCTCTTCTTCTTCTTCTCTTCTCTTCTCTTGTCTCGTGTGTAGCTATGGAGGATGGAGCTTGGAGGTGGAGGCTTGAGGATGCTTGAGCTTGTATCACGAATTGTAGAGCTACCGGTGTGATTGAGGGAGGAGGTAACTCATTTATGCATCGAGGTAAGATCACTACACCCCGGTAGGATCGAAGGCGTGTTGGCTAGGTGAGAGATAGCCATAGGTGCTTCCTTGAAATGCTTGAACGATAAGCAGTCCGTGAGCATGAGCTCCCTCTATATCAATCTAATATAAAAATATATGCATAAATTGGGAAAGACTGAGCAAGGCCGAATAGGAGAGATGTGTGCCTAACTTGAGTGGAAGTCGAAACTCAAAACCCCATGTATAAAAGCTAGAAATGAATGGAAAAGCTTATTCTTAAGGTGTGCAAACTTGAAAGCATGCTTCTTCTTCTTGCTTCTAATCTATCTACTTGTACTTTATCTTGAGAGTAAGACAGAGTGAGAGTGTGAGAGCGGGGGACTTGAGGTGAAGCTTCTTCCTTGCATGCACTCTTCTCTTCTTCCCCTTCTTGGATGAGAAGTATATTGGAGGAGTGGTTCAGTTTCTTATCTTCTTCTTTGCATTTTCTCTCCTACATCAAGTGCTTACAAATTGGAATGAAAGCTATGGAGTAGAGGAGGCAAATCAAGTATCACCATATACATCATGGAGCCACTAATGATATTTCACTTTGTGCCATCAAGGAGAAGGTAAGGCAGTGAGTTCACTACACCCTTATTGATTTATTTGTTCTTGCTTTTGTATCATTTGGGAGAACAAACGATAGATCAATGAGTGCAAGATCTATATCAACTATGTGAGAGAGGTAGCCCATTGCCGAATCAAATGAAGCACTTGAAACAGTAAGTGTTGTGTCAAGTCTAGCAATTGAGCTAGTGAAAGTGACGATAACAAAGAAAGCTCAACAACTAGAGTAACTAAGAAAAGATAAGAATATTGCAAAGCAAGAGAAGTGGAAACTTGAGAAACTTGAAGAAAGGCTCAAAAAGGCTACAAGAAGATGACAAGTTAAAACATGTCAAGGAGGAGTGAAATTTGAGCGTTAACACATTGATTAAGTGGCAGATCAAAGGCCTAGAATAGACCATGAGAAAAACTGAGTAGATAGATAAGCAAAGCTTAGAGACCTTGCATAAACTAGTAACCAAATTGACACATGTTGTAGATGAGAGAAAACTAGCTAATGAGAGAGCCAGGGTCATAGAAAATTTGATGTAGATCCAACATAATAACCTTTACCCACACCCTAACAGAAGTCACAAACCCGTGTGAAGATGACACAGTTGACAAACTAAAGGGAAGCTTTCAAATAGCAAGCAAAGATCTTAGAACTAAAGGAAAACCTTTAAATAGCAAGTGAATATGACAAGGTTGACAAATTGAAGATGAGATAGTTGACAAACTAAAGAAAAGTCTTCAAATAGCAAGGCAAGGTCTTAGAACAAATAGTGGAACAATAACGCCTCAATTAGAGTGTAGTTTTGGAAAAGGGGAATGTCTCCAATAGCTAAGGGATGAGGGGTATACAAATAAAGAGATTACAAAAGTGGGTTTAATCAACCAAGAAGATCCACCACTATTACCTACACCAATATATGAAGCTGAAGGGGAGGTGACAAAAGCCCTAGAGTTATCCCCTAAAGAGAAATCACCTATTGGAGGTTTGCCAAATGAGCCAGCTTCATCAAACTTGGGAAACTAATCCTAAAAGCAGAGAAAGAAGAGAAAAGTAGAAGACATTAAGAGGAAGTTTGTGGCCTCTCCTCAACATATGCTAGAGATATAAATCTTATTCTTAGGAAAAACCTATGAACTTCACTTTTAACCTCTCCAAAAACTCAAATGTGCTTCCATTGGGAGTTATCTAGCAAATTATACTAGGAAGAAGATGGGTTGACAAAGAATCAAGAGACCCAAGGTCATTGCTACATGAACAAGAAGGATATTTTAGGCAAGCAAGATCTTTGGAGTGTTTAAGACAAGGTATTTAAGGGCAATGTGAGTGGTGAAAGAGCATATCATATACAAAGAATGAAGCTTGGATTTCCTTCTACAATACTACAACATTAGAAATAGGAGATCCCACTTACCTTCCTTACTCTCTAAGGCATTAAGTGGACTACGGCCCTGAAAGGCATGGTAGATTTGACTTCACCATCATCTACAATGTCAATGCCAAAAAGGAGGAAGATTGTCTAAAGTTTTAGGAGTAAGACCTAATTCCTCTTAGAGAGAGCGAGAGAGAGATCGTGCTTGCTTCTGGTTTCAAGGACGTAAGAAGAGGAGACAACTATCTTGTAAATGATCTTTTGGAGGCAGGAAGTATGAACCTTAAAGGCTTGCAACCAATAGGATCAATGGAGCTTGGAAGCTCACACAAATCTTCTATACTACAACTTTATGAGTCCCCTTGCCCCGTCTACTCTCTTTGCTTATTCTATTTGTTGGCCAAGTCCATAGAGTAGCTTCTATAGGCTAGGTGAGCAAGATAGGAATGGGATGGAAGCTTGTGGTGTGAGAGGCAATTAGATATTGGAGGGTAGGGTGTGCGTGAAATAATATGCATGATTCTATCTAGGTTTTTGTTGAAGGGAGACAATGGTGGCTTCATTACCCACCCTCAAGGAACCTATAAAACACATTTTTTAGGATTGTATATTGGCTAAAATGTAGCATGATTTCTTTTCAAAAGATGGCTTAGTGAGAATTTTTCAAAAACTATAGATTGCATGAAGTAGTGTTTGTGGTCCAATGCTAACACCATCTTTTGAAAACTAACTGTGCTTCATGGTTTACTCCACAGATATATGAGTATATTCTTTGTAATCCAAGTATAAAGTTTTTTTGTACTTCAGACACAGTTTGTATATATTATTAAAAATAGATCAAGATTTAAAGTGGACACTCTCATTCCTAATTTGGGGGGGGGGGGGGGGGAGTACATGTCCAAAGAGTTTAATGCATTTATAGTTGAATAGGAACACTAATATAAAGTATTGCATACATAACAAAATAAGTAGTATAGTTGAGAGAAAGAATAAATATCTAATGGAGATGGCATGATGTGTGATCAAAAGTCAAGGTCTACCATGTAATTTCTAGCTTGAAGCTATCATATGTGCTGGTTATGTACCGAATAGATGGCCCACCAAAGCATTGTACTCTGGTACTCTATCACTCCATACAAGGCATGGCATGGTGAAAAGTCATCTGTTGCTCACTTTTATATTATTTTTTTCTTGGATTATCCATTAGTACCTATATACATTGGCTTATACATTAGTACCTATATAACAATGCAAAATATTGGATGACAAGTTTTTGAAATACATATTTGTTGGCTGCAAATGTCATATCATCTAGAAAATAATTGTATTTTATTGAGTCATGATGTTGCCTTTGTGGAAGATGATGTGTAGCTTTAATTTCATGTACCAAAGAGTCAAATGTATGCCTACAAGATGTGACCACTTTATTTCCTCTTTGAGAGTGGTGGAGTTTCAAATGTAGCACCAAATGATGGGATGCAAAGTCAAGGCACAGAGAGAGAGAGAGAGAGAGAGAGAGAGAGAGAGAGAGAGAGAGAGAGAGAGAGAGAGAGAGAGAGAGAGAGAGAGAGAGAGAGAGAGAGAGAGAGAGAGAGAGAGAGAGAGAGAGAGAGAGAGCAAGATGGTGAGAGATAGAGGAAGCATATGTGAAGTTTTTGGTAGATGCTTAGTTGTGCATATTTTTTTAAATATTTACTTATATATAACTACGTAGTGTGTAATAGTACAAGGGGTGTTTTCCCACCCACCTCTGGCCATTGATCTCTATCCCAAAAACCTCACACTTAAAGGCCAATGGACTTTAAGAAAGAATAAAATACTAAAGATACTATCCAATGCCCATCAACACTCTGTAGTGTGCGAAGCGCTTGGAAAAATACCTCTTCTTGAGAGGATATACAAGATTGCCATCTATATAAATCTTGATAAACTCAATCTACTTATCCTCAATCACCTCCCTAATGATGTGATAGTTCGTCTCAATGTGCTTTATCTTTGTATGAAATATAAGATTTTGTGCCAAATGGATGGTACATTGACTATTATGATGCCAAATGGGTATTGCTTCTACAATACCCAAATTATCCACTAGATAAGTAAGCAATATAGCTTCCTTGCATGCCTTAATGGCTACAACATACTCAGCCTCAATGATAGATAATGCCACACATGGCTACAATCAAGAGACCTATGAGATTGCACCTTGTCGACCTTTATGTGTGCAATATGGGGGACTTTATGAAAAACTCTTATTATTTTGAGATCCTCAACCATGTTCATCAACTAGCTATATCTCACATTAGTAGTCTTATTTTCTACTCAAAACTTATCATACACTCACCCTTTCTACCTAAGAAAGTGATAAATGCAAACAAATATTGAGGTATAACAAGTAATAACTTAATTCTTTGTTCTAGTCTAAGCTCCAAGGTGTGTTGTATGCTCCACAATCCACATGTAGCTCCTTAAATCATCCCATGCACTTGCCACCAACTTCGTATACAATGTAGGAAGGAGATGATGGAGGAGAAGGGAAGAACAAGAGTAAGAAGAGCTTCATGATGCATTCCTCACTCTCTCTCAACTTGACTTCATGCACACACCATATACTTTACTTATCACCAAGAATGTATGTATAAGAAGAATGGAGAATTGCAAGAACTTCATCCCCTCAAGTTGCTCACCCTCACATCCATAATCACACTCATTCTCTCCCTCTTCTTCACTCTGTATAAAGTAAGAAAAGAGAAAGCAAGCAACAAGATGACTCAAGTTTTCACATGTATGAATGAGCTCCTTGATTCACTTTCTAACTTTTATATACATGGTTTGAGTTTAGGATTCCTTCATAAGTTCAAAATCCTACTCACTTATTGGTCTCTTGACCAAACTATTTTAATATATGCATACATCTTATGCTAATTAGATGAATCTTATCAAAGGTGAATAGAAGAATATTAATGCACAAAAACTCAAGGTCTTCCTATATCTGACTTTGGTAACTTTTACTATTTGCATAGGAGAGGAAGCCTAGCTCTTAACAATGTTTATAGTGCAACCTCAAGTTAATTGGAACATATAAGCATTACACATGGTGGATGTTTGTGCCTTAACTTATCTAATGCAATCCAAATAAATAATAAGTTCCAACATAATTCAGGCACATTATACTTCCATTTGTCCTTGTATCCTTCTTTGCTATTTTTGTAAACATTACCCCCCTCCTAGACAAGTGCCAATCCCATGGCACATGCACTGAAAAAGGTAGCATACTTTAGTGTGACTAAATATGTGGAATTCTTGGAATGTCAAGATGTTGTCCTTAGAGGAGTGGCGGTGTTTGTTGATGAAGAATATTTCTTGGTACTTAATGATCAGTGGTTGAATTGAAGGCCGGTAACAAAACTACCGAAGAGCCTATCATTGCTAATGTTGTTATGCTTGGCTGGTGGTTTTCTTATTGGATAAGCTTGATTAGTCATTGGTGTTGGTTTGTAGGTTGTTGAGGAGGATCATTGTTGAGGGCTACATGACAATTTAGGATTCTTTACATCTTTTGTTATTGCAATGGAAAACCTTACATGCATTCTCTCCATAGGGAAAGTGTCAGTTTTCGTTTTAATGTATACGAAATATTTAATGGTTGGAGATGTGTCAAACTCCAACTAAGCTTGGAGTGTTGTCCCATATTTGAGGATCCAAACCATGCATAGGTTTTTGTGAATGGATTATGTGAGTTCACATTTTTACTTATGTAGCTATTTACTTAGAAGATGGCTCCACTAGTTCTTCGTGGGTGACATAGTCGATGAAGTAAGGAAATTAAGTGGTCAAGGATGGAAAGAATCATTGGTTTAGATAAAAATGGTAATTGGAGGATTTTATGGAGAGATTCCATTAGGAGGTTGGACATAATGTTGTATCCCATTGAGCAATTTTGAACGAAAAGGCCTATGTGGTAATTGGAGGAATTCAAGTCTGTCAAGGAATAGGTCTCTAACTATAGGCGGGATTCCCTAGGTATGTCTCGCCCTTAATGGGCCCTAAATAATTGTGGAGAAATTAGAAGAAGGGTTGGGGGTTAGAGATGGAATCGACTGACCTAGGCTTCTAGGCATAGCTAACTTGAGGACTTTTAGGTATGGTGTAGTGATTCTCGATGTATATATTTTTTATTTTTCTTTTCTTTTAGTACAAAACAAATACAAGTGACATACAATGAGGCTTTTAGCCTTACAAAAGTGAATTGAGTTATTTTGGATTAGAAATAATATTTATAAGACCTCAAAAATATAATGAAAATAAAATAATTCTTTTCGTTAGCATATCTCCAAACAATAATATGAAAATATATTCTTTATTTTTTATTTTTTCTTAATGTTAGCTTGCGGTATCTCATGAGAAAAACTTGTATGTGATTCACCATATTAACCCTTTGCATCCCTTTACTTCCAATTTTGACACTTCCAAATAACCTTTTTCACATGCTACAATCCTTACATAGCACTGAATTTGGATTATGTGCTTTTTATTTTATTGGCTCCTTTCACCTATGACTTTGAGAGAAAACCTCAAGTAGAAAAGAGAAATTTGCATTACCAATGCATTAATTAGAATGCTAGAATTAGCTTGATGTATTTCATTACATGGGAGAAATCATCTTGTGAGCAAGTACAATAGCTATAAGAGTCCTACAAAATATGAAGATATAAATATACATGCATACATACATAGAGATCTATGGATGCACCACAATTGAGAGAGAGAAAAACCTACCCTTGCATGCAATAAAGATAAAAAATTTCTTTTAAGTTTAACTTTTAAGGCTTAGAATCATTTCCTCTTGCCACATAGGCTCAATAGGAAACTATGTTTTGTGTTTAGCTTAGGCTTGTTACACGATGCTCAACCCCAACCCAAAAGTATAGGCATGCGCTTTTGGAAATTGGTATCAATATGGGCACAATATCTTTATATACCAAAAGGATACATTTTGCAAAACTATGGAAAATAATAAATCCATGAGTTTTTTCACCAGTTGAAATTGAAAAAAGTGCACCCTTATCTATCACTTTACAAAGTGGGCTAAGGAGACTTCCTGCCCATTGTCCAAGACTAGGCAAGGAGTTCACATGTTTAGTAGATAAACAACAAGTCATGTTCTTTTTAGTGTAAAAGAGTGTGGTGCCCCAACCCCTAAACAAGTAGTTTGATTGGCTTGAACTTAAGAAAGTGGGCATGTATCATTCAATGTGCTTAGGTTCATTTCTTGTAGAATACACAAGACATGATAGTGGAATGACAAGGTGAGGGGTAGTTCAAGATGATACCTACTAAAATGATGCCCAAATAGTGTTCGGGGATGAAGAGAATTGAGGACGTAATAGGTTGCAATGACGTGACCAATGTTGTCAACATGAGGAGGAAGCTGTAAAATGTGTAGATGACAATGTTGGTTATGATAACCACTAAGGGTCATGGCTAGCACGCGACGTGTGATCCTGCTCTCTCTCTCTCTCTCTCTCTCTCTCTCTCTCTCTCTCCTCCTCCTCCTCCTCCTCCTCCTCCTCCTCCTCCTCTTTTACAACTCTTTCCTCTTCCTTGGTAATAATGTGTCATTTTCATGGCAACCTTCTCGCGTCCTCTTTATGGCTACATGATGGGATCCAACTCATGGCTGTGTAGAAATCATTTTCTTAAATTCTCAAATTCTTCTTCCCCTTCTCAATCATGGTTCATATGAACCATCCTAACCACCTTTAGGGTTTGTTCCCCTTCCCTACTTCTTGGAGGTACTCCACATTCAAAGGAGGGTCTTTTAATTCCATAAAGATATACATATTTCAAGTCTTTTTTATCATGTCTTTGAGAATTGATATTTCTAAATTTTAAGAGAAATACTTAAGTTTATTTTTGAACAAGAGAAAAGAGAAAGGAGCATCTATTTTAAGTACCCATCCCCACATAAAATCTTTAGAATCATAAGAACTATTGGAAGGACACTAACCATAAAATAACTATTAATATATAATTCAAATTTAAGTAATAACATTTTAACAAAAGTCTTCTTACTCAAAGGTTGGGTACATTACATCCTCTCCCCTTTACAAAAATTGAGATGTCCTAATTCTCAACAAACTGGGGATATTGTTTTTCAAGCACTATTTATTATATCCAAGTTACATTGAATTTGTTCAACATCCAGTATATGATGAATGCTAGATAGATAATTATATCCAAGTTACATTGAATTTGTTCAACATCCAGTATATGATGAATGCTAGATAGATAACATACATGGACTTTTTAAGAGTCTAAAGGTGTTATGTTAGGTTCTCTTAAATCTTTAAAGTCCAGGCCATGACCTCTAGTTCAGCATGTATAGGTGAGGTTCAACTTATACAAGATGCATAATTTCTGTGGACTCTTTTTCTTGCTTGCTTTCCATCCCCTTATGGAAGTGTAGAACATCCTATTGGAGGTGTCACAACTCATCACATTGGAAGTATCAGTGATTGGGCTATCTTACCAAATGTGCCCCAACTCACTCAATTAGAAGCATTGACTATCATTTAGGATAGATAGTGGGGTGCATACTTTTTAAGTGTCACAAATTGGGAATAACATGCTTCCAAGGTTATTCCTAACTACCTTAATCTAAAAAACACATTCATTGATTTAAAGGAAGGTGGGAGATACCTTCCTTGCACCATTTCCTTAATTTGTTCCCATGTCTAGGAACCTTCAATTACCACATTATCACAACACCGTTCTTCCACTAAAAACAAGCTTCAAGCATCAAATTTCGGCAAGCAATCAAGACTTGTTGCAACACTAGTGTCCACTATATGATAGAGAGAATGTATGCCATCATGGGTGATTTCATCATGTCCCAAAAACGGAACCAAAATGTCATCACTTTCACAAGCTGCTCGAGTGTTGGACTTGACAGAACACTTATTTTTTTAAGTGCTTCATCCGATTTGGTGATGCCTATCTCTCACATAGCTTATACATCTCTCACACTCATTGATCCATCCATTCTTCTCCCCAAACACATGAAAGTAAATGAATGAATCAAAAAGGGTATAGTGAACTCACTACCTTACCTTCTCCTCAATGCCACAAAGTGAAAGCCCATTGATGGCTGTATGATTTGTATGGTGGTACTTGATCTACGTCCTCTACCTCATAGCTTCTAAGTCAATCTACAAGCACTCAATCTATGAGAGGAAACATAAAGAAAAATAGAAGCAACTTAACCTCACCTCCAATTTTCCTCTCACCCAAGAAGGGGAATAAGAGACGAGTGCATACAAGGAAGAACCTTCATCTTTGAAGTTCCTCACTCTCTCCTTTACTCTCACTCTCCCTCACTCTCAAGATGGAGCACAAGTAGATAGATTAGAAGCAAGAAGAAGAAGCATGTTCTCAAGTTTGCATACACAAGAATGAGCTTACCATTCACTTCTAGCTTTTATACATGGGGTTTTGAGTTTGGGCTTCCACTTAAGTTGGGCATTTGTCTCTCCTATTTGGCTCTTGGCCAACCTTTCTCAATTATGCATACACATTTAAATTATGTCAACTCTCATACAAATGAATGAAATCTAGTGACTTTTTCCTTGCCAAGTTGTGGTCTTTTTGCTATGGACATTGACAAAAAAATATAGCATGCCTTGTGCCTTTTGCTTGATTTGCACTTCGTTCTTTTGCTACCTTTGTCTGCCTTTGCTTGTTGTGGCTTTGCCATTCTTTTGCCTTCTTGTTTTATAGTCAACATTACTCAACTCATCCTCCAAGTGAGCCTTTGCCTTTAGGATAGTCATGTACTATTCTTCTAGTTGTATTTTGTTGTAGTTCTCTATGTTCTACTACTCCTAGTATTATTCATACTTCTTATCATTAAATTTCTTTTCCTTTAATGCAATCAAAGCTTTTCAAAGATTATACATATTTCAAAAGGTCTACTTTTGTTAAGCTAAAAATGTTTCCTTATCATTTTCCAAGCCTAACACTACAATATTCATCTCCTTGTCTTTTTTGTCCCTCAATTCTTTAAATAGATCTTCAAATTCTTGAGTTGGCCCTTGGGTGTGGAGCGGTAGTAAGGTAGAAGATCCTTTGATCCTCAAGACCTTGGCTACTCTTTGTTTTGATTCAAGACTAGTGTGATAGCTAACCTTTGGACCCCATCACTATCATATCATATGTTCTTCTTTGGCACAATGCCCCAAGTTGGTTCTTTATTTGCTTCAATCTAGTGGTCTATGCTAGGGCTTTTAGTCAGGGTTGATAGAGTTAAGGATAGGACTGTAGTGAGGGCCAATTTCCTTGATTGAGAAAAAGGGGAAGTTTTTCTGAAGTGGATTCTTTTCCTTTCTCTCTATTGCTTGCATTCTCAAAGCCGAATGCGAGAAATCTCTCTCTCTCTCTCTCTCTCTCTCTCTCTCTCTCTCAAAATGCAGTAGCAAGATGAAGATGGAATAGAAGTAGAAACAATAAGCAAGAAAGCAACACTTACTCCAATAGCTCCAAGATCAACATGCATCTTGACCTACAAGCTTAAAATGCACATAAAACTTGACAAAGAGTAGAAAAAAGGAAAGAGGATAAGTACATAAGACTTGACAAAGTGCATGCTTACTCTGTTTTTCTTTTCTCTTACAGTTTATATTTCTTTCAATTGTGTCTTATAATTTGTTGTTGTATGTTCAAGAGGTTTAACATTATGGAATTACATTTATTGATTGTGGATTTTATCTATTTGCCGCATAGTCTATGACTTATTGTGCAAACGATTTCAATTCACATTATACCTAGTAGATAGATGAAAGGATACTAATGTGTGTTGTGTTGTGGGGGTGAGCAGATAATTAGATGGAGTTAATAATTATTATTATTTTAGAGTGCGCAATTTAGTGCATCGAATTTATATGCTCTACAACATGGAAAATTATTACCGAAAGAATTATATTTTGTATACACTTATTGGCACATGGACTTTACATACTCATGTGCATAATATATTTATTTTGATGTATTTATTAGATAATACAAAATATTATTTTTAAAAATAAATTAGAATAGAGTGTGCTTTAATTTATTTGCATAAAATCAAGTCGTGCAAAGTCAAGAAAAGCAAGAAACACAAAAGGATATTTTCAATGATTTGGGCACAAAAGCTTATTCTAACATTATAAATACATGCATGGGAGAGGTGGTCACCTATGCATGGGGAGAAATTGTACCCAATCTTATCTCATGCATGCTTTCTCTATTTCTCTTTTCTCTCGAAATTTATGTTTCTTTCAATTTTTAATTATTTGTTGTTGTATAGTTAAGAGGTTCAATACTCTCAATGGAAGTAAGAATACAAACATGACCAAATAGCTTGAAAGAAATTGACACACATATAAGAATAACCTTCTATTACTTTATTTTCAACCTATATACATTGATTACCTTTTTTGGGTACCCTTCTACACTGGGTGCTCACTTCTCTAGTTAGGCCCTTAAATTGGCTTTCTATCTTAAGGCACTTGCCTCAATGGACTAGAAATTATCTTGGCTAAAACTCTATGAGAGTTCTTTTATAATTCAAGAGAGAGAAGCAATGGTGGGATGTAAGGTAGAAGATATGGATTGCAAGAGGATTGAGCGAGAGAAAAACATAAGAGAGTTATGTGGGTACAAAATGAATAGTACTCGTATTCTTTGTTAAGCTTCACTTATATATGACTATATAGTGTGTATATATACAAGGGATACCCACATGGCTTATGGCCATTGGCCTTTACCCTACCAACCAATGTGGCATTAGGGGAGTATAAAAAGAAAGTGAAGACACTACTAATGCCCATCAACACTCTGTAATGTGGAAAGTGCTCAAAATGTCAATTCTTTGTGAGAAGATATATAAGGTTATCATCCATATGGAACTTAACCATTTCAATGTGCTTGTCCTTAAGAACCTCCCTAATGAAGTGATACTTCACCTCAATGTACTTTTTATTTGCATGAAAGATAGGGTTCCGTGCCAATTGAATGGCCCTCTAACTATCATAGTGTAATGTATAAGATCTGTAGGGTTATCATCCATATAGATCTTAACATGCTCAATATGCTTGTCCTCAAGAACATTCCTAATGAAGTGATACTTCATCTCAATGTGCTTCGTCTTTACATTAAAGACAGGGTTCCATGTCAATTGAATAGCACTCTAATTATCACATTGTAATGGAGGTACCTCTACTGCAATTCCCAAGTCTCCCATTAGATGAGTATGCCATAAAGTTTCCTTATAGGCCTTAGTGACTATAACATACTCTATCTCAATGGCAAATAAAGGTGTACATGGCTACAATCGAGAAACCTAAGAGTCTACACTGCCTATGAAAGTGAAGCTACATATCCAAGAACAAATGCATTCTTCCTTCTGAAGCATATCCACATATGCCTAGTTTCATTCAAGTATCTCATGATACTCTTTACTACCTTCCAATGCTTCTTACTAGGATTTTCCATATGTCTACTAACCACTCCCGCTACATAGGTAAGGTTTGGACATGTAGCAACCATGGCATACATCAAGTCACCAATGCAAATGTAAACCTTGGCCATTTCAATCTTTTGCCCATTTGACTTGGGGCTACACTCTTGGCTAAGCTTCAAATATAGAGCTAATGGAACACTGATAACCTTCCCTCTCTCCATATTATAATGCTCCAATTACTTCCTAATGTATCTTTTTTTCTCAATCTCACATAATGCACATACTAGGAATGTGACTAGCATTCCCCTAGTCCTTTATGTCAAATGTCTCATCTTCTTTTAAATCATCCAAATCAATAATGGACTTCCCAATAATCACCATGCCATCTGCATATAGAATCAACATTATAAGGCTACCATCCCTAGCTTTCCTCATGTATAGGTCAATCTCACTCCTAATTTACCCCTTAGGCCACATAAAGCTATCCAACATGATACTATTCCCTAAGAGCATGTTTCAAACCATATAAGCTCTTATGTAGCTTACACACAAACTTCTCCTTGCCTTCCACAACAAACCCCTCATGCTATTGCCTATAAATATCCTCATGCAAGTCTCCATGTAAGAAAGTGATCTTTACATGCATCTAAACCATCTCTATATCCTCTCTAGCAATCAAAGCAAGAACCATGCAAAAGGTGGTCATCTTGAGTCTTGGTGAGAAGATATCATCAAAGTAAATCCCCTTTTCTTGTGTAATCTTAGCTGTCAATATTGCCTTATATACTTAGGCAATGCATCAAATGGAGATTTCCTTAGCTTGTAAAGCTACTTATGGCAATCCATGTTTTCCTTTGAGCAAATAGACTAACTCCCATGTAGCATTCTTTCCCAAGGAATCCATCTCTACCGTCAGAGCTCTCTTCCACTTTATGAGTGTCATTCCTAGTCATAGTATCTACATAATAACAAGGCTCAATCCATGACCATGACATAGTCTAGAGATGGATTATATCCATTTGATGGTCTAGAAAGCCTCACAGACGTGTACAACTGACTCAATAAGAGCCTCTAACTATCTCATATCTCTATCCTATAAAAAATGAGGCTATCCACCATCTCATGGCACTCCTATCTCAACATTTGCTAGTTTTCCAATCCCTACATCATGTGGGACAAGTCATACAATGTGCTCATGTGTTGGCTATCCATCCTCTTCAAACACTCCTCTATGAATTTCATCTTTTTTTTTTTTGGATACTTATGTATTTTATCCTTATTAAAGGTAACATCATGGTCGCATAATATCTTCTTTGATTCAAGATCCCACAAGTGATCATCAGTTTCATCTGATTCTCTATAGCCAAGAAAAATGCATTTCTTAGACTTAGGATTGTTAAGATGGCAATCTCAACATGTGCATATATGGATAATGGACCACCTAGTTAGATAGGTCTGCACATCTACACTTAGTGCATCGATGATCATTATGATCCTCACATAGCCACTGACTTATGACTTATTATATTTGGTAGCATAATTATAGCACAAGCAGATTAGTATAGTTAATTATACACAATTTTACTTAATAGGCCACATTCCCTTTTATTGTATCATATCTATACTTTGTGCATATTGTATTGTGAGAGAAAGAAGGAAAATATACCATCAAAAAAATGTTTGGACCTCCATCTCTCTTATTATGTTTTCTAGTGAGCTTCCTCTTGTGTTTATTGTGTGTGTTCAATATAGTAGCCCACGCAAGTCCCCCCACCACACAATTCTCGATATTATATGAGAGCGGTACTCCTGAGAGAGGCTCACTTTAAAGGTTGAAGTGGAGGAGGAGGAGAAAGGATTCAAGCAAGCAAGTAATCGGTACCAAGCTCTCCCATTCTCTCTCTCTCTCTTTCCCTTAGATAGTGCCTTTGGAGGCACTGAAAGTTGGGCATAGCAAAAATCTCAAATTTCTTTGAGATTTGATGTGAAAATAAGTGTATATTCTTCACATACTCTTGTGAAGGGATGTAAAAGTTTCACTTATTATTTGGTACTCAGTTGTGTCATAAAGGCTAAGAATACTAAAAATCCAATTATTGAGAATCTCGACAAGGACAACTACCCATCATTGAAGTTTCATGTAACTGACTTCCTTATTGGAAAAGGCCTTTATGATTTTGTTTCAAGTGAAGAAAAGGAACCAAAGCTAATTGATCATGTGACTATAGAAGAATTAAAGGTGTGGAAAGTCATTGTTAATTGTAGTATTCAAGGGTATATAAAAAATATAGAAAGCTCACATGCATCTTGGAAAACCTTAAGGTACATTTTCAATAAATACAAAGACACAAAAGATTCAACTCAAGCAAGAGTTGAATACTTTGAAGAAAGGAAAGATATCTATAATTGAGTATATTTTGAAGGTGAGAAGTATTGCAGATGCCTTAGTAGCTATTGATGCAATGCATGATGATGATGATCAGGTTTCGTCCACTTTAGGTGGCCTCAATAATAAGAAGGTCTAGAAATATTTTGTTACTTATGTGTGTACGAAAGTCATTTTTAGATTTTGACGAGTTGGTCTCTCTCATGATTACTGAAGAAATCAAGATGCAAGGTGAATCATCTAAAAGAAGTGGTGAAAAATTCCAAGCATTTTACTTAAGTTCAAGAATAGAATGTGGTAGATCCTCTTCAAGAGGTCATGATATGGGTCATGTCGGTGTGGTAACTAACAAAATAGGTTAGATCAATAGTTCGGTGACATGTAAATTTTATGAGACCTTAGTAATTCTAGAGATAGGAGGGATATCTAAAGGAAGAGATGGATGGCAAAACAGAGATTCTAATAATTATGGTATTGTCTTTGATTACTGTGGAAGAACATGTCATGTTATAGCCCATGGTTTTGATAAGAATGATGACATTTATAGTAGCAAATTATAGAAATGAAATTATACATCGTCTTCAAGACATAATAATGACAAAAATGAGTAGGTGTTTATCATGTAGTATATGATGAATACTATTACAAGAAAGGGGACATGTAATGGTGTATGATATATTAATTTAGGTATACCTAATCACATGACCAGTCATGCTGAATGATTTAGAGAGATGTAGGATTTACAAAGTCTAGGCTATATAGAGACACGTGATGATTCATATAATTCAATTTCACATATTGAAAAAATTTCATTGTCCTTGATGATGCTCAAACAAAGTGTTTGTCAAATGTTTTACATGTGCCATCCATTACAAAGGATTTGGTATCTATTGGTCAAATAGTAGAGCAAGAGCTACATATTGAATTTAATGTAAAAGGCTATTTTGCTGAAGATTTCAATAATAAGTGCAAGTTGGTTTGCAAAAGAAAGCAAATTTGGCCACATGTTTACCTTGGATGTTGGAATCCCAACTATAAATGTTGCTATGAATGCTAAAGGCAAAGGTGTGGTTGCACACATTGAAATATGACACAAACGTATTGGACATCCAAGTCTTCAAAGATTGAAATTAATGTAGTCCAAAAGATTGGTCACAAGTTTATCTACATTCAGAGTTGCAAAATTGAATAAAGTCTATAAAGCATGTTAGTTTGGGAAGTAGGCAAGATAGCCATTTTCACATGATAGAGATATAAGCAAGAATATACTTGATGTTGTACATATAGATGTTTGGGGACCTATCCAAAATGTATCTCATGGTGGCAATAGGTATTTTGTTACATTCATTGATGATTGCTCTAGAAAACTGTAGGTATATTTCATGAAGGAAAATAGTGAAGTATTTGAGCACCTCAAAATTTGCAAGGTTCTTGTTGAAATAGAAATATGCTTGAAAGTTAAGGGCTAAAGGTCAAATAGTGGGGGAGTACCTCTCTAGTACTTAGATGAGTGATTTTTTAAGGTCTCATGGGATAAAGAAACAATTTATGTGTAGGTATATCCCACAACAAAATTGGGCTACAAAAAGGAAAAACAAGCATATTGCAAAAGTTGCATGGGCATTGATGAGTGAGAAAAATATATCTAAGTATTTTTTGTTTAAGGCTATTCATATTGATGCCTACATTATGAATAGGTCTCCCACAACTTGCAATTCATGGTATGACTCCTGAAAAGAATGTTTAACAATCAAGAAACTTAATGTCTCACACATAAAAGTGTTTAGTTGTATTGCACATGTTCATGTACCTAATGAGTTAAGAAAGAAGTTGGACCTAAAGGCTGAAAAATGTACTTTCATTAATCATAAATGATTTATTCTTGCTATAACTGTATTAGGGTTGAGTTTTGGGTGAGAAAGGATGTTATTTTTATTGAGATGAGCATTTGATATGCATCTAGTGGAGATGCATTGGATGATGCTAGTGATCATGATAGTCATGTACAGACAGAAAAGTAGGAATCACAAACTCTTAATGGACTATAGATATCATCTAGTAGTAGATCTATAATTGATCCTTGGTCTTGGAGACTAAGGAGGAGCCCAACATCTTCAAGTGAATCTATTAGTGTTGTTGGTAATGACAAAGGGAAGAATAAAGTGTCAAATGGTAATAATGCATCTACTGATGCAATCTCTCAGCTTCTGTAAATAAGCAAGCTCTTGCATAAGCATCTGCCAATACATTGGCAACAAATTCATCTTGCAAAAGGCCCTCTTTTATAATTTATGTATGTGTTTCTTGAACCCAGCCTAAAGACCCTAACCTCCCCCAACTTTCAAACTACACACATAAGTGACATCATTAAAAGGTACACTCTCAAACTACATTTGCTTAAGATAGCTTAGCACTTCCTCATTCAGGCCCTGTTCCATGTACCCAGTAATCAAAGCATTTCACAAGAGAACATCTTGGATGGTTGAGCTGTCAAACATATAGTGTGCTTCTAGAATTGAACCTATTTTGGCATACACATTCACCAAATGGTTGACTATGAAGGGATTGCTCTTGAGCCCTTCCTTGACAACCTCTACATGTGTGGCATGCACCTTTTGCATGTTTCCTGATATGCTACATACCTTTAGCACACAAATATGTGTAATTATGTTTGAACCCACACCCTCCAGTTGCATCTTATCAAAACACTCTAAAGCTTCCTTTGCAAGTCCATGTTTAGCATACGTAGAGATAAGTGCAGTCTAGTAAACAACATTTCTGAGTGGTAGGTCATCCAACACCTGATGTGCTTCTAGAAGCAGTCCACATTTCACATACATGTCTATCAAGATACTAGCAACATCGAGATTTCTTTCAAGCCCCTCAATAGCAATTTCAGCATGGAAACCTTGGGCCCTACCTTTGGTGCATATGCTTCCAAAACATTTTAAAATGGATATGTAAGTAATAGCATTAGGAGAGAGACCACTTTTTATCATATTTCCAAACAAATCAAGTGCTTCCTCATTAAGTCCCTCCTCAACATAGCCTGCTACTAATATGTTCCATGAGACTACAAATTTAACGATCAAATCATCAAATGCATCCTGTGCATCTTCAAGTGAACCACATTTCATATACATATCAATCATAGCATTACTAACCACAAAATATTTTTCACATCCTTCCTTCACAATCAAAGCATGGGCTTTTTTCCCCTCATCTAAAGCTCTCATGCTACCACAAGCTTCTAAAATGCAGACAAATGAGGCACCATCCAACGAAGTATAATCTTGCACCTGCATGGCATTAAAATAATCCAAATTTTTCTCACTCAGTCCATTTCTGAAAAAACATGCCATTAGTGCAGTCCAAGAAACTGCGTTTTTAACTCGTAGGTCACCATACACATCTTGTGCTTTTGCAAATGATCCACATTGGGCATATGCATCAATCACACTATTGATAACATACTGATCCCTTTCAAACCTATGTTTCACAATCTCACAATGTACACCTAGAACCCCATCTGTTGTTCCCATGGCAGAGCAACATTGCAAAGAAGAAACGAAGGTAACCACGTTTGGTGAAACACCGTCCATCTTCACCATCGCAATGTTTCTAATGCCTCATCCTCTAGACCGTGGTCAATGTATTGTGCAACCAAAGCATTCCATGAGACCACATCTCGAGTTGGAAGTTCATCAAATACTTCAAGTGCTTTTTCCAATGACCCACACTTTGCATACATATCCACCAATGCATTGCCAATATGTAGATCTTTTTCAAAGCCCTATTTGTGATTTCATTATGTAATTCTCGACCACTATCCATGGCTCCTATCTTAGCACAGGATTTCAAGCTACAGACATAGGTGACACCATCAATAAATATACCCTGAAGTCACATCTTTGCCAAGCACTTTAGTGCTCCCTCAGTAAGTTCATGCTCCACATATTCTGCAAGTAGAGTTGTCAACATTATAGTAAGGCAACTCATCCATGACTGCATGTGCTTCCCCAAAGATACCACATTTTTCATACATATCTACTGGCTAAGTACAAACAAAAACATCATTCTCAAATGCCTCATTGACCACATCCACATGTAGTTTCTGGCCAATATCAACAAACTTCAACTTTGTGCAAGCGTGCAATAGTGCTTGAATTGTAAACAAGTTAGGATGGATAGAATCTACTTGCATCTTTTGGAACAAAGTGAGAGCGCCTTGTATATCACCAAATTCAATGTGCCCTTGCAAAAGAGAAGTCCAAGATGTCAAGATTGTGGGAGAGAAGGAAGGAGTCTCACTTGTAGCTTTCTTGCTTGCACAATGGGGGAATACACACACAGGTGGAGGCTGAAAACAATTTTCCTCTTCTTAGTTGTGTAAGCCAAAAGAACTCTAGTACATAGAAGTAGAAGAACCCTATATATGGGTCTCAAATCAAACTCAACTAACTAAGGTGGCATACTAACTGAGCCACAAACTAGAGTAGATAAGGATAGCTATCATCTAGCTATTATTCATGGGCAGTGTACCAACCGCATCTGCAGCTAACAAGTCGGTGACATAAATGCACAATGGTCACCCTGGCATATCATGAGTGGAGCTCGATATCTCAACACTCCCCCTCGAGCTTAATCCCAATTCTTGCACACCAAGCAGGTCTCTGAACTTGCGCAACTTCTCTGTGCCCAATGCCTTCGTAACTATGTCAGCTACTACCGGATCCTCTAAGCCGACATAAACTAGATCAATAAGACCTAGTAAAACTCTCTCTCGTACATAGTGATAATGCACCTCAATGTGCTTTGTTCTAGCATGATAGACTAGGTTATTTGCCAAGTGTATACTACTCATGTTGTCACAATAAATGACAACTGGCCCATCTGTAGACTGATGCATATCATAAAGTAGCTTATGCAACCAAGCTACCTCACATGCAGCCATTGCTGCACCCCTATGCTCAGCCTTTGTGCTCGACAAGGCAACTGTAGGTTGTTTCTTGCTGCTCCAAGTGACTGCAGCACTCCCAAAAGAGAACACATATCCACTGGTAGATTGTCTATCAGAAATACTACCAGCCCAATCAGCATCGGTGTATCCATGCAACTGTATCTGAACCCCAGTCTCATAAAATAGTCCATACTGCAATGTGGACTTCACATACCTGAGTATGCATCTAGCCACATCCAAATGTGGTTTCCTTAGCGCCTGCATAAACTGACTTACCAATCCAACAACATAGCTCAAATCTGGCCTGGTAATAGTCATATAAATCAAACTTCCTACTATGCGTCTGTACATAGTAGGGTCTTTGAGAAGCTCACCTGCATCTGCGCTCAACTTCACATTCTGCTCCAAAGGAACTGAAATAGGCTTATAGCCTGTCATCCCATATTTGGACAGCATGTCCAATCCATACTACCTCTGCAAGAGCCATATCCCACTTGGTGATCTAATCACCTCAATGCCCAAGAAATAACGCAGCTCTCCCAAATCCTTCATCTCAAACTTCTGCTTCAATAGCATTTTCACATGAAGGATATCTTTATCACTATCACCTGTGATAATCAAATCATCAACATAAATGACAAGCAGCATAATAGCTTTCTCTGTTTTTCTCACATAAAGTGAGAAATCTGCCTTGGAAATCTGAAAGCCAATATGACAAGATATTGTCCTATCTTGTCAGACCATGCTCTAGGTGCTTGCTTCAAGCCATACAAGGCTTTCTTCAACCTACAAACAAACTCAAGATGAACAGCATGCACGTAACCTGGTGGCTGCTCCATATAGACCTCTTCTTGCAAATCACCATGCAAGAAGGCATTCTTTACATCCATCTGATGTAAAGACCATCCCTTTGATGCAGCCATAGCAATGACTGCTCTTACGATTGCCATCCTTGCAACCGGACTGAATGTTTCTTCATAATCAATGCCATATGTTTGTGCATACCCCTTGACTACTAATCTTGCCTTGTATCTGTTCACAGAACCATCTGCATTGTGCTTCACCTTATAAACCCACTTACAACCAATTGCATTCTTATCTTTAGGCAAAGGTACCAATTCCCATGTAGCATTTGCTTCCAAAGCATCCATTTCTTCATCCATGGCTTTCTCCCATTTTTCTTTTTCCATGGCTTGCTCAAAAGAAGTGGGTTCTGGTTTCTGTATCACTTTGACTATATAGGCATAGTGAATGGTTGTAAATCCGTCATATTTCAGCCTATCCACAGGATACCTAGCTCTGGTAGACCTGCGCAAAGTAGGCTCACTTCCAGATGCTCTCAAAACATCCCTGGTCTTCCTTACTCCAGGTGTAACAACAGAAGGAATACCCAACTCATCATCAATGCTCTGTTCTGAACCACTGGATTCACCATCCACATAAGAGTGACATGCATTCACATCAAACATGGGCTGATCTACCTTCTCTTTTCCTTTTCGTGATACCTGCATACCACTATCTGCATTGCTTTGAGAAGATTCTCCTGATCTCAATCTGCCTGGCTGTCCATGGCGAAGAATGTGAACCACTGCTAGAGGACACTCCAGGTCCACTAATATCTTGTGATTGCTGCTGTGAATTCTGTGCAGCATTACCATTTTGTGCATCTACATTATCAATCACATTTACTGGTTTATACCAGCTACTCATCTCATAAAAAACAACATCTCTGCTCACTGTAAACTTACGAGGAGAAGGGTTATAGCATCTATACCCTTTCTATGCTGCAGAGAGTAACCAATAAAGATGCACTTCTCAGCTTTTGGATCCAACTTGGATCTCAACTCATCTGGCACATGAACATAGGCAATGCAACCAAAAATTTTCAAATGAGAAATATTTGGTTTCCTACCAGTATACCTCTCCTCTGGAGTCATGCCATGTATTGCTGCAATGGGAGTCATGTTCATTATGTAGACTGCTGTAGCAACTGCTTCAGCCCAATAAAAATCTGGCAGGTCTTTTTCGTTGAGCATGGCACGAGATACCTCTCCAATATGCCTGTTTTTCCTTTCTGCAATTCCATTTTGTTGTGGGGTATGACTGCATGAATATTCCTGCTTTATGCCATGCTCCTACAAGAACCTTGCAAACTCATTTGAGAGGTACTCTCCCCCTCCATCTGACCTTAGGCATTTTATTTGCAGGCTTGTTTCTTTTTCAACCATAGCTTTAAGAGTTTTGAAATACCCAAAGACTTCACTTTTCTTTTTCATAAAATACACCCAAACTTTTATGCTATAGTCATCAATAAAAGTGACAAAATAATGACAGCCTCCAATAGATGCAGCTTTAGTAGTCCACACATCAAAGTGGATTAATTCCAATGGCTTCTTACTCTCTTGAACATGTCTAGGAAATGGTTTCCTTGCCTGTTTTCCAAATTGACAGGCTTCACATACGTTATGCATTTCTGCAACCTTGAATTTAGGCAATCCTGCAATAATATTTTGGGCCTGCATTGATTTAAGTCGTTGTACATTAACATGACCAATGCGTTTATGCCAGATATCAATATCTGCAACTACACCAGTCCCATGTGCAAACATTGCTGCACTCAATTTAGGCATGTCTGCATCCAACGTAAACATTCTGTCCTTCTTCTTTCCTTTTGCTATCAAGTGACCTTTATTTTTCATATCCTCAACAAAGCATCCATGAGGATTAAATCTGACCTGCAAGCCCTGCTCAACCATTTGACCAATAGAAACCAGGTTCTTGGTGATATTCGGGACATGAAATATATCCGATAGGTATTTCTTTTTCCCATCCTACATAGACAAAGGAATTTTTCCAATCTGCACAATAGGATGTGCAGTATTATCACCAATCTCCACAAATCCTGGTTTTTCCATTTTCCTTGCATCCTGCATCCATTTTGCATGACCTGTCATGTGGTTTGATACACTTGAGTCAACATACCACACTTCGTTGCTTTCTTCTGCACTTGTCACAAAATTGTTCATGTGCTGCACCATAAACAAATGCTCATTTCTGTCATCACCCTATCTATTAGAAGATACATAATTCCCTTGTTGCAATTTTCCATTCATGATGTCATTCTACTTTTTATAACAGTCTTTAGCCATATGACCCATTTTACCACAGTAGTAGCATTCAACATTGCTGTTTGCATTTTGGCCTCTTTTCCATCCACCACGACCTCTTTGGCTCCCCCTGCCTCTAGAGTTACCACATCCTCCTCCATAGGACTAGTTTTCTTGAGTTTGCTGCATATTCTCATTTCTACCACGGCCTCCAGATCGGCCTCCTCTACCTCTGCCTCTGCCTCTGCCTCTTCCAGCATTTGAGTAGAAGACAGTTTCTTTTGAAGTTCCTCCTGAAGAAGATGCATCACCATTTCTCTGCTCCTCAGAAATTAGAAGAGCAATCAACTCCTCAAAATCAGGAAATCTTTCACGGAAGGAAATAGATGTTCGGAACTGTGCATAATCCTTTCCTAGACCATTCAAGGTCACTGAAACTAAATCATCATCTTCCACTGGCGACCCAATGGAAGCAAGTGCATCTGCAATCTTCTTCACCTTCATGTGGTAGTCATTGATGCTCATACTTTCTCTTTGCACATTGTGCAACTCTTGCTTGAGCTCCATTTTCTTGGCTTGTGTATTTGTGCTATACATTTTTGACAAAGTATCCCATGCCTCCTTTGGCGTACTTGCATCTTGAATATACACAATCATAGAGTCTGAAATACTGATAGATAGCCAGTACATAACTTTTCTGGCTCTCTCATGCCATCCTTTAAATGTCTGCATTTGCTGTTGATTGAAAACATCAGGAAGAACTAGTTCTTCTTCATTTCCTGCAACGAATTCCCAATATCCTTTTCCCATAAGGAAATTTGTCATTCTAAACTTCCATGCTTGGAAGTTGTTCTTGTCAAGCTTTTCAGTGACAATCTGTGAAAGAGAATCAAACGCCATTACAGAACACTGCAAAGAATTTTGTCACTGCAAAAAACATAGCTTCAGCCTCACAAGGGCAAATCTGCAAAATTGACGAAAGTGGTATTTGACCACACAGTCACTTCCTAGTGACGCCTTTGCATCAACAAGCAACAAGGATGATTCTGTACCTCCCAATGTCTCTGCGCACAGGCATACAATGCAATTTCTACGATAACTTTTCACCGACCTATAGAACAGTGGTCGCACAGCAAAAAACAGGGCCTTTTCTTGAGTGCTTGCGGAAAACTTCCGCCTCCAAAACAGGCCCCAAAATGGCCTCAAATCAGAAAAACAAGGCTCTCTTGCTACATCGCGAAGGGCATCTCAATCAGAGACAATGCACTCTTGCACTTTCCGGCTGTGCTACCTGCAGAGACTTGCTCCCAAAACAGAAAAATGAAAGCAACACTGGTCCTCTTACTAGAATACCGCGAACTTGGTTTTCTTTCTTGAGCTCCTTACCACGAACAAGGCTCTGATACCATGTCAAGATTGTGGGAGACAAGGAAGGAGTCTCACTTGTAGCTTTCTTGCTTGCACAATGGGGGAATACACACACAGGGGGAGGCTGAAAACAGTTTTCCTCTTCTTAGTTGTGTAAGCCAAAAGAACATAGAAATAGAAGAACCTTATATATGGGTCTCAAACCAAACTCAACTAACTAAGGTGGCATACTAACTGAGCCACAAACTAGAGAAAATAAGGATAGCTATCATCTAGCTATTATTCATGAGCGGTGTACCAACCGCATCTGCAGCTAACAAGTCGGTGACATAAATGCACAACGGTCACCCTGGCATATCACGAGTGGAGCTCGATATCTCAACACAAGAATGCTCACTTTACAACCTTCAAAATATTCAAGTTAGCATACCTCCAGAGTCTCTCTCTCTCTCTCTCTCTCTCTCTCTCTCTCTCTCTCTCTCTCTCTCTCTCTCTCTCTCTCTCTCTCTCTCTCTCTCTCTCTCTCTCTCTCTCTCTCATCAAGCACAAGTTGTCAACAAGCCACAAATCCTCCTCCTCATGATCGTAGAGCAGCCCGCTCGTCCCCGCATGTGCGTGTTGGGGTAAAAGGCCATTGGGCCTACCCATGTACATAGACTGCCCATTCTTTATTCATATATAATATGAAAGTGCAATAAGGCTATCATATCATTCTTGACAGCACCTACATTGTGTGTGCTCTTCTCTCCTGCATCTTCCTCTTCTCCTTCTCTACTGCCATTGCATCCCCTTCAACTGGTATCAGAGCTTTGGATCAGAGCTTGATTGTGGAGCTTGGCTTGGCATTACTTCAGCCTAGATTTGAAGACCTAGAGCTTGGAGTTTCAATGCCAGCCATGGCTTCTTCCCCCCAAGGTAAGATTTCAACTTTGACCTCTCATCGGCCTCTCCCTGGCCCTCATAAACTCTTTGCAGGTGCTACTTGGCTTCATTGGGCACCTTCTGTGCCCCCATTTTCCCCCTTATCCTCAGCATAACTAGCAGGACCCATAGTAGCAGCTCACCTTTTTTTTGCGCCTATTTCAAAATATGGCTCAAAAATCCCATTTTTTCTCATATCTCAGGCATCATCCGGAACTCAATTTAGGCAAGGTAAGAGTCTAACTTGTGATTTTGGCACGCTCCAGACACAATGGCGATGTCAGATCTGCCAAATTTTGATTCTAAAATGTTCTGCAACAAATCTGAGTTGATTTACAGTAAGAAAATGTCATGCTCTTAGCTTATGTGATGCTTCCGAGGCTTGACATTTGATGCCCGGATGCTTTGGGGATGTTTGCCCAATGTTTTAAGATGCTTTGGGACTTGGTTTGAGCTTCCATAGCTTGATTTATGTAGGGATTTAATGATGTACATTTTTTGGGGCAGCAAGGTTTTATCAGGGGACAGCTTATACATAATGCTCTTTGTGGACATGCCGGTGTCCTGGTAGATGTATTGATGCTTGGTCATCATGGTTTATGCCCGGATATGCTATTTGAGAGCTATTGAGCCTTGATTTGGATGTGGACACTTTGTTGTTGGTTGGGATTTATGCTACCTTGGTTGACAGGTTATTTTACCTCCAATTTGGTTACGCCTATGGTCTATGGGTGCTCTCGACTACTCAGGATGATATGCTAATGTATTTGAATGATGCCACTTTGATGTTTATGCTCCCAAATGCTTCTTGAGCAAAGAGTAGAGCTCAATTCTTGGTTCACTGTCATTTTCTTTGCAACTGGCATTTCACTTGACAAGGTTTATGCCCCTGCTACCCATTATGGGACTAATGCCTGATGTGGATGATTTTGGGTTTGTCGGCTGCAGTATGGCATATTTTTGGGCTTGAATCGACTTGCATTTGAGAATTTTGTAAAGAAATTTGCATTTGGTCAGTTTATCACTTATGCAACGTGGATGCTATTTAGCCCTTAATGCCCCGATTATGGATCTTAGATTTACTTGGATGCAGATACATGTCTAAGCAGTGCTTGCTTCATTGTCTTGGAAGTTGGTTATTGAGCTTTCATTGCTCATTGATGCTTGGTTCTTTGCGGGTTACTCCTTGATTAGTGGACTTCTTGACAATGCTTGGGTTTAGTAGTTATGGCTTTGTTGCTTCTGTGTTGCCTAGCTTCTATGCTAGTTGGTTTGCTTTTGCCCATACAGGTCAGAGAGCAGTTGCTTTTGATGCTTACCCAGCTATGCACTTTGTCTACTGTCATGTACTTTATAGAGCCACTTATTTGGATGTTGTTGTACAAATACTTAGGCTTCTCATGGAGCTTGACCATTGCAGGATCTTATGCCACTTATCGGTCTTGTATTGACTTGGATGCTACTATGTGGTCCGATGTACTACATAGTCATGTTTTCCATTATGGTTGTGGGCTAATTTCATGGTTGAATACCATATGCTCTTTTGACAGATGTCTTGGCTTTTACACTATTGTGGTCGGTTATGTCATGCACTTAGCTACGAGTCTTTTTCATGTGGGAGCTTCTGCATCCCTGGTTGATGCTTATATGCTTCCCTCTCTAGTGAGGATGGAAGAGTACTTGTAGCAGCATGCTTCTATCACTTGTGCTTCTACTGACAGTTGTCTTGATGAGCAAGTTCCCTATGTTGGGACAGCCCTAAAATCTTTGAGTTCCTTGGATGTGGATAGTCCTATTCATGATGACTTGGAATCCTTGTCGTCTTCTACAGGTTCTTCTACTTTAGATGTTGTTTGCTTCCATTTTGGGAAGCTTGGGCATGTTCAAAGAAAATGCTTTAGACGGATTTGAGAGTAATAGAGACAGAGACGGACTTGACATGAGCAGAGAGTCAGAGATACAGCAGATGTAGCACAGGTGTTACCACTCTTACTAGTGGTGAGGTACATGCAGTTACCCATGCTACTGCAGTTGAGCATGTACTCCTGTCATCTTGTTTCCCTACAACTTACTTGCTCAGTGATTAGGCCTATGCGTTTGATTGGCTTTTGGACTCTATGGCATCTTGTCATGTTACCCCTCATAAAGCATGGTTCTCTTCTTACATGGAGGTTGATCAATGTATTGATTTGGGCCTTGAGCAGTCTTATGCTATTGTTGGTACATGGGATATACAACTAGCTTTGCCTGATGGGACTTCTCTTATGCTCAGGGATGGTTTACATGTTCCCATACTCAGTAAGAGCTTGATTTCTGTCAGCATTAGGAAAAAAATGAACTCACAAATGGGCCCTTAAAAATAATATAGTTTAAGATGTGGGCCTTTTGAATTTTCCAATAGAAAGGCTAGATGTTGACATCCATGGAGGGTGAATCTTCTCTCCCCAAATCTTGGGCTTTCTATTAAAAAAAGGGGTAGTGGGGGATTAAAAAAAGGGAGAATGAATAGTACACAAAATTTGAGTTTCTCTCACCTCATATTTTTTCCCTTTTTTTGGAGAATTTTCAATTTTGGTTTTTTTCCCTCTCACGAAATCAGTTTGACCCAAAAGTTGAGCAATAGACCACTTTCCCTCTCTTCTCTATACTCGTGAATTTTCTCTTCATTGAAGCTCCCTGCTGCTGAGAGTAATTAGGGTTTTGAGCGTTTTGCTTACCTCTACACTTTCTTCTCCACATAGCTCCAGATTTTGGGCAAAACACAGGTGCCCATCTCTCTTTGCATTTTCTCTTGTTTGCTATTTTTTCAATAGGGTTTTATGTCGTTTCTTACTGCTATTGTTGTTTTATTGCAAAGGTTGTTTGGGGCAGGAGACAGAGGTGCTCATCTCTCTCTCTCTCTCTCTCTCTCTCTCTCTCTCTCTCTCTCTCTCTCTCTCTCTCTCTCTCTCTCTCTCTCTCTCTCTCTCTCTCTCTCTCTCTCTCTCTCCCCCTCTTTATGTGTTGTTTCTCTTTTTTGTTGTGTTTTCAATAGAATTTTATGTTGGTTCTAATTGTTGCTTTCTTGCAGAGTTTATTTGGAGCAAGAGGAAAATGTCTTAATCTCTCTCTCCGTTTAGTTTTTTTTTGCTAATATCTTTTCAATACAACATAATGTTAGTTCTAACCCTTGTTGTTGTTTTATTGCAGAGATCATTTTGGGTGACATTGCATAAGTTCTCATCTCTCTCTCCCTCTCTCTTTTTCTCTCTGTGTTTCCTCTTTTCTACTATTTTTTTAGTATACCTTCATGTAAATACTAGCTCTTGGTATTATCTTTTGCAGAGATCAATTTGGGCAAGATTGGATAGGTGCTCATTTCTTTCTCTCTCCCACGTACTCACACACTCTCTCTTTCTTCCTATCTGCATTATCCCTTTTCTACTATCTTTACGATAGGATTTGATGCTAGTTCTAACTTAAGGATCAATTGTTGTTACAACACTTAACACAAGGTAGAGCAGAGATTCTGTAGCTCAATTTACAGGTAAATCTACCATATTTTATGGTGCCAAAATTTATTCATTTAATTAGTGACTTTTATGTTTGATGGGATTGATGTTTTCTTATGTCCATCATTTGCAATGGGTTTTGATTAGCAATGATTCAATCTTATATTTAGCAGATCAGCTTATAGGTGAATTGGCCCTATTTTGTATTGCTTCTATTCATACAGTTATCTAGATATTTTTTGCTAAAAGGGATTCGTGCAAGTATTTTTGTTAAAAGGGATTCATGCATATGTTTTTTTGTACATGTAGGTATTGTACAAGGTTTAGGTGAAGCATATAATTCTCGATCAACTATTTTGATGTGGTGAGTGATTCCTTTGTGCTAGATGATATGGATCTATTGGAAGTCGATGGTTCAAAAATCCTGTCATTTATTGGTCCTATGTGTCCATTTGGATCTCCATGCCAATTGGCAATGATCCACGAAACTCTTGTATCATATCATCCATATAACACACAATGTGTTGAGTCTTAGAATATCTCAAGTGTCAATCCAATGTGCCTATTAAGATTTGCATGCCATGTGGCTGCTATCATTGTAACAACTACTCTATAATACCCACATTTCATACAATGTATTGAGTCAAATCAGACTCCTCTTCATTATAATAAAATTTATTTTGGCGAAATTCTTTGAGTATTCTTGTGTTATTCTTGTCATTATATTTCATGTAAATGGTATGATTAAAGTGATGCCTTGAAATTAAATCTATACTTTGTGTTTGTGTATATATCCAGATGTGTTTCGATATCGATGTTTATGTCTGTTTACAAAAGTGTAAACATCTCTTAATGCCATGTTGATTTGTATGGGATATTGGTGATTACTGGACAGACTTAAAATGCTTATTATTTAGGGGTTAATACATACTTCTTTATATCTAATGCATAGGTTATAATGCCTAAGAGAAGAACAAGCATTCTCTCGATAGAAGTACGTAAGAGAAAAGATGAAGAAAAGAAATGGATCACTGATACATATCATTGCTCGTCTTGGATACATATGCGTCCAAGTATGAAGGGAGCTTTCAGGGTGAAAGCATCAGCAATTACAAATGTATCAAAGCACTGGAAGGGTAAAATTTCAGCTCTCAGACAAAGGAATGTTGATTCTTACCTTGTAACAGAGGCGTTTATACAACATGTATTCATGCAAAAACAATGCATATTGCGCCCACTGTGCCCTTTCAACGACGAAACATTGCAAACAGTAAGTATTTGCAACTCATTGAGAATGAGAAATTTCATGATACCTATGTAACAACTTGTCTCGTATTTACATAAGTATACCCTTTGGATTGTTGTGAGTGGCAAAATGTTGAGAGTTTCACTGGTTCTTTTAAGTGTTACCACCTCGAAATTGGTAGATTGCTCTTTGAGGGGCGTATAGCTAAGCAGCTCGCAAAGGACCTTGTTTTTTTCTATGACTCCAAGTACATATTGCCCAAGGGGAGTCCAGAATATGGAACCCTTAAGTCTATGCACATATCGAATCTCAATAGCATAGAATGGCCATTGTGTAGTAGTGACATTTTGCACATGTGTAGCACAAAAATTTCAGTAGAAATATTGAATTCTATGAAGCCAAGCACCGGCTCAAAGAATGTACATCTAAGCTAGTTCATACTGATTGCAATTTTTGCACACCTGTTCAAGGAATGTAAGGGTTTGAGACGTACCAAAAGCACGTACATCATTAAAAATACATAAGAGGATTATGTAACAAGGATTTTAGGCAAAAATTGGACATAAAAAATAACTCACAGTCCTGACACAGTGGAGTGTCGAGTCACAACAAGGGACATGGCTTTCAGGTAAAATTTTTCTATACACGTCGCATGAGATATTATGTATATATAAATAAATATTCCAATGTGGCAGAGTATACAAAATTTTTTGGCCTTCCAAGATGTTATGGTGCTATAACACCTCACATGGGTCACATAATCCTTGATATCTTTCTTATCTCTCTATTTCACATTCATGAGTCGTGCAATCAAATTGTTTGAGTACCCAGCCTTCGAGAAGTCTTAATGAAGAGATTCTTGAGGTTATTGAAGTCATTGCACTCTCTACAACATCTAGGTTGCTGGTGTACCAAGTCCTTCCCTTATCGCCTAAGCATAGGCCGAAGGCTTGTGATCATCGAGCGAGATCGATGAGGCCGTTGGCTTCACAGACCTGCTCAAATCGCTCTACAAATCTGTAGCTACTTTGCAACTATAGGGGTTTTGGATTAGCTCTTAGAGCCCTAGGTAACTTCTAATCCTACAAGCAATGAGGTAGCCATTGCAACGGCACTTCACTTAGTGGAAGTGTTGTCTAGCAGTCGTCGCTTAATGAGAAGCTCATTCAATGTAAGATCTCCTTCAAGCGCTCTTTCCCTCTTCACATCAGGGCTTGTCCTATTCATGTTTGCTAGCGCTAGCACTCGCTGAATTTCACGCACTTCCATGCTCTACCGCAAGCTCCTAGCTTGCTATTCCTGATTGTAGGTCACTAGGCTTCGCAAGGCTTCATGCGCTAGTCTCCTCTCCTCTTCTAGGTCTGCTATGACATCCTTGGACGTCCTACCATGGTGGTCTGTCCGGGCCTATAGATCATAATCAGTAACTAGTTGTTGGATCTTTGTCAAGAGACTACCTAGGTCAAGCTCTTTGTCGCATAGTGCTTGTCTCTGCCATGTCAACGATCTCTCTCTCCACCAAGTTGTTGATGAGATTGATTAGATTGGGTAGATTCACTCCTCCAATGGTGTTTGTCCTTCCTGGCTTCTCTATTGCATCTTCCACTTGGTCCTACGCTTGGGGTTTTGATCTCCCGACTATGTCTCCAAGTCTTCTCCTACTGGTGGGTTCGTTTTATGGTTATGCTTGAATGTGTTCCTTGTTAATTACGAACAATCCTCAATTTACAGTCATTTGATGTGTGTGTGTGGGTGTGTGTGTGTGTGTGTGTGTGTGTGTGTGTGTGTGTGTGTGTGTGTGTGTGTGTGTGTGTGTGTGTGTGTGTGTGTGTGTGTGCTCTCTTCCATTCACTCTGCTCAATCAGGCTTTCAACTTTTATTAGGTATACTTCAAGTGCTGGAAAACAGTACGAGTGTGAAGGTAAAGTGACTACGCGGCTCTCGCACTCTCGTTTACAGATTTGGCCTAATAGGTTGTAAGTTTGGTCTTCAGCCATTCTCATTGGTCCTAGTGTCTATGTTGCGTCGTTCAGCCTGATTGAGATCCGTTGGGGATCTATGACTCAGTCTAGTGCTACTTAGCAGCTTGGACCGCTAGCTGGTCTACTAGAGTCGCTTCTAAGTCCGCATTTTGTTGATTTACCTATTTCTCATGCCAGAAAGGTGCTTTAAGTGTCTATATGGTCTTCGGGGTTTTGCATGGTAGTGATCTCGGTCAGTCAGGGTCTTTAGGTCAAAAGTTGGCCGAGGGCCGGAGTCAAGTGGACCGAATGCCAAGTTGGTCTGAATGGTCAATTCGGTCTGGCAGAATGTCAACTCATCCAAGTGGGGTTGGGCCAAGTGGTGGGCATCTGAATGATCGTGGGCCAAATGACCGAACACACAAGGGCCGAGGGCCGATTTTGGGTTTGGCGTCACTCGGACAAGCTGAACACGATGCAATTTTGACCTACACAACAACAAATCGATCGAATCACAAGATTTATGTTACACCCCATAGCAAGCACCTCCAGATCAAAGTTATAGATGGAGGAGAAGAGTTGTGTGTAATTGTAATGCGCTAAAAACACATGGGTGAAGCGATCGATCCAGTGTGGGCAATATGTCTCTCTCTCTCTCACTCACTCTCTCACAATGCAATAGTTGCAAATGAGCTCTTCCTTAGCCTCTTGGGTTATAAACCCTTCCCCATCCTCTCCAATCACTCTCTTAATGACATAAATCCTTTCGAGTACTCTTTTTCCCTGATTTGTGCCCTATTTGGGCCTATTTTACAGTAGCAACCCTAAAGCTTTCCGATTTGATTTCTCAATCCTACCTACTCTAAATGCAACAAAAATCAAAAGTAAAGCATTGAAGTGATTTCTCCTATTTGCCTAATCATCAAAAACATAAAATACTTACTTGCTTTAAAGACTAAACTCCCGAATCTCCTACCTACAAGGAGCACCGGTTCGGGGATGAACCCTACTTCGACGCTCGATTTGAAGCATGCAAGTGCTCAAGCTTGAATCCGTTGGTCTGAACAAATGGAACCAAAATGTAGAGGGAGCTCACGCTCAACTACCAAGACCCACAGACCGCTTATTGTTCAAGCATTTTAGGCAAGCACCTATGGTTATCTCTCACCTAGTTGATGCACCTTCGATATTACCGAGGTGTAGTGAGCTTACCTCGGTGCCCAAATGAGTTGCCTCCTCCCTCAAGCACACTGGTAGCTCCACAATTCGTGATGCAAGCTCAAGCATCCTCAAGCCTCCGCCTCCAAGCTCCATCCTCCATAGCCGCACGCTAGACAAGAGAAGAGAGAAGAGAAGAGAAGAGAAGAAGAAGAGAGGAGGTGATGGAGAGCTTCATCTCCAAGATCCCTCACCCTCACGCACTCCCTCTCTCAAATACTCACAAAGCAAGACAAGAGAAGAGAAGAAGATGAGTCCACTTTTGCCACACACTAAAGAATGAGCTTTTCTATTCACTTTTTGGCTTTTATACATAACCCTAAATCCCTCTTGGATGGCCATCCCTTTTTTACATGATCGGCCATTATGGCAAGGTCCTCTTTTCTATTTCTTTCTATTTGCCTTATCTCTTTACCTATGCCCGCCTACCTTTACAATTTTGCACAGGAGGGAGCATGGTGCTCTCTCACACATTTTTAGGGGTGCTCTGCATTTAAAAATGTGATTTTGCCTTTGACTTGATTTTTAAGGCCGCCATTGCACTTTCGGTCATTTCTCCTCTTGCTTTTTCCGTTGTGCCTGATTTCTTCTAGTGGGTCACCTCTTTTAGGTCCCAACTTGCATTTTTACACTTTTATTGCTTTCTTCTTGTGCTGAGGTTAACAACTTACTGTCATCATGAAAGTGAATGAAAGCTAGTGTGCACACCCTTGCTAAGTTGTGGGTCTTCCTTCCTAATAGAAAATATTACAACTTGCATGGGTGCTATGCTTGCCTCTTAACATAATATTACAATTAGTTGTATGAATATAGACATTAATTGAAAATTATTCCATGTCTTGTGTCTTTTGCTTGATTTTCTCTTGTCTTTACTTTTGTCACCTTTGTCTACCTGTGCTAGTTGGCTTTGCTATTCTAACACCTTTCCATTCTATAGTTAATATTACCCCCCTCCTATGGAGTGCTAGTCCCATGGCACTCTACTTCGAAGGTATCATGCATAGCTTACATCGAAGATGAGGAATGTTGGGGATAGTTGTGGGGTCATTGGGATGAGATTAGTGGCTATCATTGAAGTTTGATTTGGATGTTGAAGTTACTAAGAGCTCAATGTGGATGTTGGAGTTATTTTGCACATTAGATGTCAAGCAAGAAGTGGTGAAGGAGATTAGAAGGAATTCATGAGATTATGATCTTCTAGTATGAGGTTGTTTGGAATTAAATAAATTAACTTGAAGCTGGTTAGCATAGAGAATCTTGGGTCAAGGTAGAAATTTCAAGCTACCAGCTTTGTTTGTACCTGCAAGGGAAAATCTCTTATGCTCTCTCCCTAGGGGAGTGATATTTTGTTTCGTGTGCATAGGACATATGGATGGAAATTTTGGGGGATGGGTCGAATTCCAAGCAAAAGCTAGAGTGTTGTCCCACACTTGAGGAACCAAACTGTGTATAGGGTATAGTGTAATTACTATGTGAGTGCATGAGCTTACATAGACTATTACATAGTAGGAAGATAGTGTGATGACTTTTCATTTACTGATCATCAATGGCATAGGGCACCGATTGATGGATAGGTGATGGTAAGTATTATCAATGTTGAGGGATAATAGAGTCAATGGTGGGGGATCATAAAGAGAACCTCAAAGTGTTATGAGATCCATGGGACACATAATCATGGAGGTGATGGCAAAGATTATTGTACAATTTACAATGAATAGAGACTATAGTGATCAGTAAGACTACAACTTGAATGATGCTCGATTGACACAATATTGTTGCCACAATATTGAGAATTGAAAAAGATTGGAAGAATTCATGAGGTTTAGTTACCTAGGTGTGTCATATCCCCTTCGTGTGCCCTGTGTTATTTGGGGGAATAGGAAGTAGGCTAGGGGGTTAGGGATAGAGCTAGCTAACCAAGGCCATCAGGCATACCTAAGTTGAAGACCCCTAGGTGTGGCACGACATTTGTACATGCATATTTTTCTTTTACTTTTCTTCTTCTTCTTCTTTTTGAAATACAATGCAATACAAAAGAACATCAAGTGGCTTGAGAAGGCTCTTCACCAAAGGATAACCTTATCAATGTTGAATTAATTATATAATGGTTCATGGGGACTCAAGGTAGCATATCTTAGAGATTGAGGCTTGGTTGATAAAGAAAATTGCACCATTGATAGAATCTTGGCTTCTCATTGGTATTGTGCATTGTTTATGAGGAGAGATAGTAGCCAATAGATATACCCATGGGAGAACACTTGCATGTAGAGTATGGTTCTTATAGATATGGTTTTTAAATTCTCTTTTAGTGAGGTGTTCCACATAGGGCTTTGCTAGTTAATATTTCTTTAGTAATTCTTCAAGTGGAATGGTAGTCTCCTTGGTGGCTTGAAACATTTGATCCCCCAACTTAATCACATGTATTGTCTTGCATTCACTTGATAAAAATATGAGTACATGTAGTTTACATGCTTCAAACTCCATTAATAGGGCTCTGTCAAAATAAGTACCACTTATTTGAGTTTTGATATGTCAACTTTGATTCAAGTTACCTTTGCTTGATACTCATTGCTTGTAGGGTGTATGGGGTTTTTTCCTATTTAGTTTGATCTATATACAATCATTGAAAACATGTCTGATTAATATACACATTTATAGTCTATAATTCTGTGTCACTCCAAGATGATAAAAGCCAATTGTAGAACTTAGGATTATATTCTAGTCCAATGCAATCATCAAGGATCTATGGGAACTTTGGTAGCAAGGATAATTATTATGTGATGTCGAGTAATAATGTTCCTTGTCCTAGTCTACAAGTGACATATTCCTCCTCTTTCATTAGAATTTTGTCAAGAAGAGGATATTTGAGGATCGGTCTTACTAAATCCATGCCTCGAATAGTAGCAAGTACGTGGAAGAAAGTAGGGGCTATATACATTGGGTCTCTTCAAGACCAATTGTGGCTTATTCCTCCTCCAAGGTAGTCATTATCTAGCCTTTGAATTTAACCATCGAAGGTCAATTATCAAACCAATGTTTCTTAAATAGGCTCTCGACTTGTTGTTTCAACTTCTCTATCTCACTTAGGTCTAGTTGTTAGAGCAGTTTGTTGAATATAACAATTAAGCACCACTCTTCATCTTTCTTGACTGAGATGTGTCACATGAGATTGTCTAGAACCTTATCAGAGTACTTAATTTTTTATCCTCCCTTGTTAGCAGATATGCTAGTATTCCTCATATTCCTTGGCATGGCTCAATTCTTCCTTCTTCCTTATTAGCACATATGTGTTGAGATGGCAAGCTCAAAAGGTGTGAATATTTATGATGGGCTGCCTGGTTAGATGGATCCACACATCTACACTTACCATGTCGATGATCATTATGATTCTTACATGGCCGCTAACTTATCACTCATTATATTTGGTTTGTTACACCTATATCTAACATAGCTATAGAAATTTCAATTGGTATAGTAAGTAGCATTGTTTGACTTAGTAGGCCACTTTTCTTTATGTTGTATCTTATCTATACTTTGTGTATATTGTAATGTGAGAGAAAGAAAGAAAGAAAAACTAGCAAGAAAATGTTTTGGTCTCCATCTCTCTTGTGTTCTTGAGTTAGCTTCCTCTTGTGTGTATAGTGTGTGTTCAAGGTAGTTTGCTCAAGTAACTCCACCCCCCCACGTGATTCTGACATGGTATTAGAATGTTACCACTCAGAGAGGCTAATTTTAAAGGTTGAAGTGAAGGAGGAGCAAACATTCAAGCAAGCAAGCAATCGATAAGAAGCTCTCTCTTTCCCTTGGATGGTGCCTATGGATGCTTGCTTATCGATTTAGTGAGAAAGTCTCTCATCAAATTATAATGAGATTAAGTGAGAAATTTTCTCTTATTTTTGCCATTTGAGGCTATTTCGGACCCCATTTTAGCTCTCCAAGGTTAGGGATAATAGTTTTAGGGTGAATTGTAATGTTGGCTATTCTCTGCTATATAGGTCATACATTTTGAATATGGAAGTTTTGAGGTGTTTGTCAAGAAGAAAACACAAGTTTTATTTACAAATAGGTTGCATATTGTATGTATCATTGAGCAGCCAGGAAAAAAGGTGACAAACTTCCTTATTGAAAAAGGCTTCTATAAGTTCATTTCAGGTTTTAAAAAAAGGAACCTGAGCTAAGTGATGCTACGACTATAGAAGAATTAAAGGTGTGTAAATAATGGAATGCAAAAGACAAAAGGTGATGTATTGGCTATTTGTAGTCATTGATACTCGGGCATATCAAAAATGCAAAAAGTTTACATGCAACTTGGATAGCCTTTGAGAATATATTTTTAGTAAAATACAAAGGCATGAAAGATTCAACTCAAGCAAGAGTTGAATACCTTGAAGAAAGAAAATATGTTTATAAATGAGTATGTTTTAAAGGTGAGGAGCATTACCAATTCCTTAGCATCTATTGATGCAAATACCTAATGATGATGATTTAGTTTCATCTACTTTGGGTAGTCTCGATAATGAAAAGGCCTAGAAATCTTTTATTACTTTTGTGTATGTATAAAAGTTGTTTTCAAATTTTGACAAGTTGGTCTCTCTCATGGTTACTGAAAAGATCAATATGTAGGGTGAATCATATGAAAGAAATGGTGAATAGGTTTAAGCATCTTACTCAAGTTTAGGAAGGGAACATGGTAGATCCTCTTCACTTAAGAGGCCATGGTATGAGATATACTGGTGGTAAAACCACTAAAATATTTTAAATCAATAGTTTAGTGACATGTAAATTCAAGAGCCTGTGGTAATTCTAGAGACAAGGGAAGCTCTAGATGAAGAGGTGGATGGCAAAATAGAGGTTCTAATAATTATGGTATTATTTGGTATTATTATGGAAGAATAGGTCATATTGCAGCCCATTGTATTGATAAGAAGAATGACATTTAGAGGGGCAAGTTGCAACAAGAAAATTATGCATCTTCTTCACGATAGAATTATGACAAAAATTAACATTTTTCCATCATGCTATGACAAGAAGAGAGATATGTGATGGTATGTGGTATATTGATTTAGGTGCATCTAATAATATGATCAACCATATTAAATGGTTTGGAGAGATGTAGAATTTACAAAGTTTAGGTTATGTAGAGATGATGATTTATGTCATCTGATTTCATATATTTGAAAAGTTTAATTGTACTTGCATGATAATCAGACAAAGTGTCTGTCCAATGTTTTACATGTGTCATCTAGCATAAAGAATTTGGTATTTGTTGTAGAGCAAGGGCTATAGCTTAGCTTTAATGTAAAGGATTGTTTTGTGGAAGACTTTGACATAAGTGCAAGTTGGTTACAAAAGGAAGTAGAGCTGGCTATATATTTACTTTGGATGCTAGAATTCTTACGATAAATGTTGCTATGTATGCTAAAGACAAAGGTGTGGTTATAGACATTGAAATATAGCACAAATGCATTAGACATGCAAATTTGCAAAGTTTGAAATTAATGTAATCCAAAAGGTTGGTTACAAGTTTTCATGAGTTTAAAGTTGCATAATTACATAAAGTTTTTGGAGCATGTCAATTTGGGAAGTAGACAAGGCAACCATTTTCTCATGATAGAGATATAGGCAAGAATATACTTAATGTTGTGTATATAGATATTTGGGGCCCTACCGAATATATATGTTGGTGGCAGTAAGTATTTTATTACATTCATTGATGATTGCTCTAGAAAACTCTAGGTATATTTCATAAAGGAAAAGAGTGAAGTATTTAAGTACTTCAAAACTTTCAAGGCTATTATTAAAATAGAAATGGGATTGAAAGTTAAGTACTTGAGGTTAGATGGAGGGGAAGAATATCTCTCTAATGAGTTCAATGTGGCTTTTTGAGGTTTCATGGGATAAAGCAACAATTTACATGTAGATATATGCCACCATAAAATGGGGTTGCAGAAAGAAAAAACATGCATATTGCAAAAGTTACACAGGCGTTAATGGTTGAGAAAAATATGCCCAAACATTTTTTGTATGAGGTTGTTCATACTACTGTTGGTGCACAAATCAGATGTTGTATGCATGCGTAGTGAACACCAGAAGGTCCCCAAGAACAAAGAACTTTACAAAAGCTCATAAAGCAAGAAGAAAGATTTGCACGACAAGAGACAAGAAGACCAATTGGGTGCAATCTCCCCCCATGCCTTGTGTGAGCACTCCACAAGGCATGTATTTATAAATTTATTAATCTCCAAGCTCAAAAATAGCCCAATTTGCAATTAGTCTACGGTCAGAAATTTGTGACTGACTAAGAATCTGTTTGATACTTTGTTGGTCAGTTTTGATCATAAATTCAGATCCCATTAGATAGTGTTTCCATTGATGTAAGGCTTGAACTACAGCCAACAATTCCTTATCATAGATAGAATACTTCAGTTCAGAGGGTTCAAGTTTGCAATTAGAATAGGCTATGGGATGTGAATCTTGCATAAGGACAGCTCTTATTTCTGATCTACTAGCATCAGTGACTACTAGAAAGAATGGTCGATTAAAATCAGCTAATTGCAAAATAGGTGCATGTGTTAAAGCATGTTTCAATAAATCAAAAGACTTTTGTTGGTTATTAGACTAATGATATCAAACACCTTTCTTTAATAATTTCGTCAAAGGTAATGCAATGAATGAAAAATTCCTCACAAATTTTTTATAAAAGCTGGCAAGATGTAAGAAAGAACGTAACTCATTCACATTTTTAGGGATTGGCTTTTTAGAATCAACACGAATACCATCAGAAGAAACAATGTGACCTAAGTATTCAATCTAAGTGTTATGAAAGTGAAACACGTGGCAAATCTAGCAAATCAAATCTCAATCATAAACAACTTTATGGCACACATAATAGAACTTAGTGAAAAAATATAACAAATCAAACATCTCAACTATTAAATACAAATAACATTATAATACATAAGAAGATTTGAATAGCTCAATAGATTGAGAAAGACAAGAGAAAAATGTACAATTGGGCCCAACCTCCCCCATGGCAAAAACCATGGTTTGCCATCCTTAATTATATATTATATTTTTAAATAGATATTTACATATATATCTTACATATAATTACAAAGAAAATACAAATATCAATTGAAATACAAAGTTTTAAGAGTCAAGAGGTATCATGTAACATGCGACAGTCACTCACTGCAGAAAAGTTTGTGCTCTGAATCTTGACGTTTTAACATCACATCGCATCTAGAGCATGCCAAATCCCCCAAAACGACTCTTGAAGCTCTGAATTCTAATTTCGGATGAGGGATAAATGAAAAAACTCAGTTTTCAACCTGTTCTCTTGTTTTGCTCGCGATCCTATTGCTTTTATAAAGAAAGCTAGAAAAGCTTTCTAAAACTTAGTCACATTAATAAAATAGCAAGGTATTCTATAAAGAAAGCTTATTTCAATAAAAGCATATCTTAAATCTCATATTCTAAAATAATCTATATTAAAAATAAATTAATTAATAGTACTAAGACAATGATCTAATTATTACTAAAGAAGTTCAAACTTATAACTTACAAATAGAGTAATAATTTTAATAATACAATATCATATAAATACATAATATTATAAATTATACTTAAGATAACTAATCATAATTATGAAATTTATGCTTGGACTTACGCTAACGCCTAGTGCTACCCAAAGCCACCTCTACCTCTGCTCTACACATCAACTGAAGCATTCACAATTGTTTATAAATAAAATAAACAAATAATATTGAATACCTAACAGTCCTCAACTACAAATAATTAAAATAAGTTGGAACACTGTCCTAACCTTAATTTAATTCGAGTGCACACTCTAAACTCGTAAAACCTTAATTAATTAATATGAATTTTAGGAATCACTTGCTGTGGAATCACCCACGTGCATATTAATTTATAAAACACTCGAGACGGACAAGCGTCCCTGTCAACTTCTTGCACAAGGAATCCACCTTATGTACGAGCCCTAGTCAACAAATAAATTTTACAGAATCCACCGTAAAATCTCATGGAATATGTCGTCATTATGCCTCCTGGAATCATACCCCCATAGTGGGATAGCAATTGTCCACAATTGCTATTAGCTGCTCAATGTGGATCTAGAAATGTAGAGTAAGCACTAAGGACGTTGGCGGTCATCCATTGCACATCTTCAATTGAATGAGGTTTTTTTTTTTTTTGAATTTTACCAAGTATCTAGTATAGGATAATGAATCAATCGAAGTCTAATTATTAGCAAACAATTGATTCTAATAAGATTAAAAACTAGTGTTAGTGCCATAGATGTCTTTCATGGGAGTAAGAGAGTTAAAAGATAATACAAAAATATTGTGAATGCTAGGTCTCATACTCAAAGCATCGACAATAACCAATAAAATTGTTATTCTAGTTTAGTAGTAAGTAAAAATTTAATTAAGAATTCTAAGGAAAAAAAAGAAGTAAAAGTCTTACTTATCTTACCTTGATTGGAGATCTCTATCTTTATTACAAAGCATGAATTCGCAACAGAATTAAGAAGTTGAAGAATTTTCTAAAGTACTTTTAAGAAAAATTTGTTAGTCTCAATGTTTATCAAATCAAAAGATAACAACATTAAAGGCATATTATAATCATCAAAAATTAGAGAGAATTATATTGAAGGCCTACTTTGAATAAAAGTAACTTATATCTTCTTGTGAATCAAGTTAGTCTATAACTAGAGAGTTGGAGCTTATAAGGAATTTTACAAAAAATTTACTTATGACTAAGACTAAAATTTAAAAAGAAACATATTAAAGATAAGAATAAAGTTGGATAAAATACTAGTCTCTTGGTAAAAAATAGTAATATTCAAGTTCTATGGCATATTTAGATATGATTATCTTTTAATATATGCATATTTAGACAAAACCATGTCTAATATAAGTTTTAGATCTTTGTACAAGCTTAAAATTTTTCTTTTGGGAGTATACTCAAATTCCAAATGGATTAAAAGCTATCCTACTAGGAAATTAGATGTCTGTATAGGTTGAAATTTACAAATTTCACGAAGTCTGGGTTAACTGTGAGACTTACTTTCGAGATAAATAACTTACTTTGTACATAGAATCCGTTCATGATGATAACTAGAGAGTTGTAGACAACACAAAGTTCTACAATTCATGTCCTTATGAAGGATTACCAAATCTAAATGTAAGGTCATAAAAAATGGGGCTTAAAGTTGGCTACTACACAGTTTTGTGCATACAGCTGTGAAATTTGCATTCATGGTCACTTTAGGACTCAAATAACTCACTAAATATTCAAAATTTGTAAAATATGTATCTAATAACAATTGTAGATCTTTCTAAGGGCTAAAACTTTTGTTTTTACACCATCATCAAAATATGAACCAGTAAAAAGTTACATTACCTGAAAAATAGTTGTTCGAGAGGATTTTTATGGTGAAGCATATGTAATAGCTAGACTACTTTTAAGTGCCTCTTCTATATAGCTTGTTACATAAATAAAGACTTCATATGCTTAAACTTGAAACTTTTATAAAATAAAATAAAGCTATGATTTACAATGAAATAAACTTCAAAAGCTTTTTGGCTATAACATCCTGTTTGCATAGCCAAGTCCAAGCTATAATCCAAAGTCAGAGAAGAACAAATTGGATCAATTCGAGTCAATCAACTGTGGATATAAGGCTGTCCAAAACACGAGAAATGCAGCTACAATATTCATCTGTAGTGATTTGTCTTGTAGATTGTGATTGTTCAACGATATTCGCCTTTATACACGAATATCATACAATTGAAAACTCGGAGTGTAGCCAAGCTCTAATACCAATGTTACGAAGCGGAACACATGGAAAATCTAGCAAATCAAATCTCAATCATAAACAACTTTATGACACACATAATAGAACTTAGTGGAAAAATCTAACAAATCAAACATCTCAACTATTAAATACAAACAGCATTATAATACATAAGAGGATTTGAATAACTCAATAGATTGAGAAAGACAAGAGAAAAATGTACAATTGGGCCCAACCTCCCCAATGGCAAAAGCCATGGTTTGCCATCCTTAATTATATATATTTTTAAATAGATATTTACATTCATATCTTATATATAATTACAAAGAAAGTACAAATATCAACTGAAATATAGAGTTTTAAGAGTCAAGAGGTATCATGTAACATGCTACAGTTGCTGCAGAAAATTATGTGCTCTAAATCTTGATGAAAAAACTAAGTTTTCACCCTGTTCTCCTGTTTTGCATGCGATCCTATTGCATTTATAAAGAAAGCTAGGAAAGCTTTCTAAAACTTATCCACATTAAGAAAATAGCAATGTATTCTATAAAGAAAGCTTATTTCAATAAAATCATATCTTAAATCTCATATTCCAAAATAATCTATTTTAAAAATAAATAAATTAATAGTACTAAAGACAATGATCTAATTATTACTAAAGAAGTTCAAACTTATAACTTACAAATAGAGTAATAATTTCAATAATAAAATATCATATAAATATTATATATTATATATTATATATTATACTTAAGATAACTAATCATAATTATGAAATTTACACTTGGACTTACGCTAATGCCCAGTGCTACCCAAAGCCACCGCTACCTACTCTACACATCAACTGAAGCATTCACAATTGTTTATAAATAAAATAAACAAACAATAGTAAATACCTATCAGTCTTCATCTACAAATAATTAAAATAGGTTGGAACATTGTCCTAACCTTAATTTAATTCGAGTACGCACTTTAAACTCGTAAAAGCTTAATTAATTAATATAAATTTTATGGAATCATCCGCTGTAGGATCACCCACGTGCACATTAATTAATAAAACACTCAAGAAGGACAGGCGTCCACGTTAACTTCTCGCACAAGGAATCCACCTTATGTACGAGCCATGGTCAATAAATAAATTTTACAAAATCCACCGTAAAATCTCACGGAATCCACCGTGACTATGCCTCTTGGCATCGTTGAGTTTGGAAAAAATCGCTCTTGTCAAGGTTAGCATATAATTGATTCTCTTTCAATAATTTGAAAACCAAAGATAGATGTTCACAGTGTTCATTCTCATTCTTACTGAAAACCAATATATCATTAAAGGAAACAATTACACAATGTTGATACTTCAAAAATATACGATTCATCATACGACTGAATGTAGCTAGTGCATTGGTCAAACTGAAAGGCATAACAAGGAATTCATAATGACCAAATTGAGTCCTAAATGCAATCTTAAAAATATCAAGTGTATCCAATCGTACTTGATGATATCTAGATTTGAGATCTATCTTGCTAAAAATAGTGGCTCCTTGTAGTTTATCCATGAGGTCATCTACCCTAGGGATTGGATATCTATTCTTAACAGTGATCTTGTTTAGGGTACGATAGTCAATGCAAATCCTATAGGTATTATTTTTCTTATTAACTAATAGGACAAGTACACCAAAAGGAGAACTATTGGGCCTAATGAGTCCTCGAGTTAACAGTTCGTCAACTTGTGCTTGGATTTCGTTTTTCTCAATCTGATTGTGTCTATAAGGTGCTTTACATGGTGGTTGAGAACCAAGGATTAAGTCTATTTTATGGTCTTCAGGACGTGTAGCTGATAAACCAGGGGGTAAATCAACAGCGAAACAATCTTTAAATTGTGAAAGAAACTGTGCATGCCTAGGATGCATCTCATTTTCCTTAGCTTCAATTTCATTCACCCATACTAAGTATGATTTGCTATCTTTTCTCCATGCATGTTTAGCATGTGTGTGACTAAGCAATGAAAATTTATCAAAAGTGTGTGATCCATGTGATATAATTTATTTTCTATTAGAATAAATTTTTATGGAATGTGTGGAATAATCTATGTCGGGATTATATTTGTGATGCCAAGGCATTCCTAAAATGATATCACTAGCTTGCAAAGGCACAAGCAAGAAATTTATGTACTCAACATAATCACCAATTTTAATTTCTAAATCATGAACTTCTTGTGTACCATTGTATCTAATGCCTAAGAATGCAGCTTTTATGCGAATATCTTCATGGTCTTCATCTTCTGTCGCTCCCAAGTAGTTGATTTGAACAGCTAGCTTCTTGGATTGATAGCTCCCTGCTAAGTGTCTAGGTTGATGGCACTTATAGCAAACTATAGGCTTTGCTTTGGAAACATTATTGGTAATGGGTGGAAATTTGGGTATATTGGGATTTGGCTAGAGAGATGGCTTAGGGTTTGTGTTTGATGGTAAAGCAAGGGGCTGAGGTTTATGGAAAGAAGAGGGAACAAAGCAATTTTGATTGAATCTTCGAAAGTTAAAATTGAATTGCTTTGTACCAAAATTACCATTAGTTGAAAATTGTTTCAGTCACTTTTCTCGTCCACAAATTTTATCTTCAGCATCATGCGCTAAAGAAATTGCATCCTCCAAAGTCGTTGGCTTGAACATGTTCACTTTCACATAGAAGTGACCAAGCATTCGAAGTTGCAGTAAGGCACTCCAGAAACGTTCAGTGTATTGCAGAATGAATTCACAATCTCTTTGTTGCAGAAGATCCCACTATTTGATTGCTTTTTCATAGAATTGAGGTGGAAAAAAATTTTGCAAATTTTTCTTTTGAAAGGCCTCTCAAGTAGTAGGACAATAAATACTCTTATAGACAACAGTCCACCATAACGATGCTCTGTTTACTAGATGGTTAGTAACACGAGTTTATCTTTTTTAGCATATTGCTCTTCATGGAAATAATCATCAAACTGACTGATAAAAGCAAGAACAGTTTTTTCCGTCACATTGCCCAATAAAAGTACAGAATTTGGAATTTCTTTTACTTATCTTGGCTTCTTTCTTGAGAGATAGTGTGCTGACAAGCGTCTCATCAATTGTACGTCGAATAACATCTTCGGGTTGTACTCCATCTTAATCAACAATGGATTGTCGAAGAGTAGCCAATTGTGCTTTGCAAATTTTGACGTGCTCTTTGTTCCTCTTGAAGTTGCATCATAATTAGGTCCAATTTTTGCTCCATGGTTGGTTCCGATAAATCATCTTCGGCCATAAAATCTTCCATGTTTTGATAGGACATCCTGCAAAATCTCAAACAACCTTACACACTTGAAATCTCGTTAGAGGGATGAGTGTAGCTCAAATTTGGGTTTATAAGGCTTGCTTTTTTTTTTAATATGACTTTTTGCAATCTTACTTCTTTTGCGGGTAGTTGATGACTGTCTTCGTTGCTAGAAATTGACTCTGTCAAGGTAGTGCAGGTGTGAACAGGAGCTTGTAGGAATTGCAAAACTGGTTCGGGATTAATTGGAGACGAACTCCCACTATGGAAAAGATTGGAGATTGGAATCTTTAAGCTTTAATCAGCTTTATAGCCTTAAGCTTTATGAAAGCTTAATGAATTTTTTACTAATCAACCAAGACGGCAGCACGTCCTAACCAGAGTCAGCGATGACCAGTACATGCTGCCACCGCAATCATTGGAATTGAGAAGGGTTAAGCTTTTCTAAAGCTTTATAAAGCTTAAAAGTTCAAACTTAATGAAGTTTTCTTCTCTGTTTTCTCTGGAAAAAAAAAACATCTTCCAAAGGAGCTTGGGAAGTGGTCCTCCGTCGCTTGGAAGTGGTCCTTCATGATTTGATAGCACAACAAGGGGTTCGTCACCGCTAGGAACACGCTGGTATTGACGATTCGTTGCGAGACTGCCTGTAGAGCTTGTTTGTTCCAGGAGCTTCACCTTCACGCGAGATGGTAAGAAATTGGAAGCCCTTGATCTCAGCTTCGCTCTGATACCACTAGTGTGCAAATTGGATGCTATATGCGTGGGCAGTGAGCACCGAAAGGTCCCCAACAACAAAGAACTCTACAAAAGTTCATAAAGCAAGGAGAAAGATTTGCACAACAAGAGAGAAGAAGACTAATTGGATGCAATCTCCCCCCATGCCTTGTGTGAGCACTCCACAAGGCATGGATTTATAAATTTATTAATCTCCAAGCTCAAAAATAGCCTAATTTACAATTAGCATGCTTTTGGCTTTTGTGTTTGCTTTTGTCCAAATAAAGAATAAAGCGGCTCGGCACCCCAAAAGTCGGGATGTTTCCAAATACAATGTCCAATAATGAAATATTTAAATCGACCGCCTATACACATACAAAATAATAAATGCTTGTTAAGCGCTTTAATAAATAAGCGCGCCTAAATAAATATTAGCGCCACATTTTTAATGATAAGGCATGTGTCCATCAAAAATGATAATTTCTTCTAGGTAATCTAAATACACGCCATCACCCGGTGCTTCCCAACACCACCGCTGCTCTATTCTACACATCAACTGAAGCATTCACAATTGTTAGAAAATAATAAAATTAAAATGACAAAAGTGAATACCTAGCAGTCTTCAGCTACAAAATAAATAGATTGGAACTCTGTCCTAACCTTAATTTAATACGAATGCACTCTAAACTCATAAATGTCCATTAATTTAAATATGTATTTTGTGAAATCACCCGTTGTGGATTCACCCACATGCACATTAAATTAACATGACACCCAAAAAGGACAGGTGTTCCTGTCAACTTCTCGCAGAAGAAATCCACCTTGTGTACAAGCCCCAATAAATAAATATAGTTTTATAGAATCCACCGAAAAACCTCACGGAATCCACCGTGAAATATGCCTCATGGCATCAACTGTCTACATTATCAACAAGTCTCCTACAATTGCAATTCATAGTATGACTCCTGAAGAATAGTTTACAACTAAGAAACTTGATGTATCACACTTGAAAGTGTTTGTTTGTATTACATATGTTCATATACCTAATATGTTGAGAAAAAAATTGGATCCCAAGGCTAAAAAATATATTTTTATTAGATACTCTACTAACTAGAAAGAGAATCATTGTTATAATCCTATAGTGGTGAGTTTCGGGTAAGTAGAGATGTTTTTTTAAATTAGATGAGTAGTTGGTATACATCTAGTGAAGATACATTGGATTATGTTGATGATCATGATAGTCATGTGTAGATAGAAAAGCAAGAATCATGAACTCTTAGTGGACCTAAGACATCATGTAATAGTAGATCTATAGCCATCCTTGGTTTGGGAGACTGAGAAGTAGCTCAAAATTTTTAAGTGCATCTACTAGTGTTGCACATAATGACAAAGGGAAGAAGAAAGTGTCAGATGGTGATAATGCATCTACTAGTCATGCACTTCTTGATGGTGATTCTAATGGCTTAGAGAATTTGGATTATGAACTTGGTATTCCTTCGGTCAAAACACCAAGTGTATAGAGAGCACATAGTAATGTAAAGGCTCTATTGAGTGATCCAATGTTTTTCAGGTCTAGTAAGGTGAGATATCTTGTTAGAAGATTTGGTTTTGAGGGTGAGCCCACTTGTTTTGAGGAGGTTGTTGGCCATACTCATTGGGATGTAGCAATGGATGAGGAGATAGTTGTATTAGAGGCCAGCATGACTTGGGATCTAGCATCATTGCTTAAGGGAAAGAAAGCTATTGGTTGTAAGTGGTCCTACAAAATAAATCATAATGCAAATGGCTCTATTAGCAAGTATAAGACTAAGTTGGTTACAAAAGACTATGCATGAGCATATAGCATAGATTATGAAGAGACATTTAGTCTAGTTGCTAGGATGGTAACTGTCAAATATGTAATTGCTTTGGCCATAACCAAAGGTTGGAGTTTATAGCACGTGGATGTGAGAAATGTCTTCTTGGATGGTGATTTTTATGAAGAAGTGTATATGGTGTAGCAAGCAATTTATGAGGGTGTAGAGCATCCCACATATGTATGTAGGTTAAAGAAGGCACTCCATGGGTTGAAACAAGCACCTAGAGCATGGTCTGATAGGAATAAAGAGTATCTTGTCAACATTGGCTTTTATGTTCTAGATGAAAATCACTTACTTTATGTGAGGAATGGTAATGCAGGTTTAACTGTCATGGTCATCTATGTGGATGACTTGATTATTACAGGTGACAGTGACTGTGGGATTGCTAATGTCAAGGGCCTTTTGAATCAAAAGTTTCAAATGAAGGATTTGGGTGAGCTAAGGTTCTTTATTGGTATTGAGGTCATTAAATGTACTAATGGTATATGGCTATCCCAAAGACAGTATGGCTTAGATATGTTATCCAAGTATGGTATGACGACATGGAAGCCTCTTTCAATTCCATTAGAGAAAAATGTAAAGTTAAGTGTGTTGATGTTGGGGATAAGATAGAAGACCCTACTATGTTCAAGATGATAGTAGGGAATTTGATCTACATGACCATTTATGCAGGTACCTAGGAAACCTCATTTAGATACATATTAAAGTATGCGAAGTCCACCTTGCATCATGGAATTTTTTATGAGATCACTAAAAATGTACATATATTTGGGTACATAGATGCAGATTAGGCTAATAGTAGCAAGTTTGACAAAAGATCTACAAGCAAATTCATGTTTTCCCTTGGTAGTGCAGCATTTACTTAGAGTAGCAAAAAGCAACCAATGGTTGCTTTATTTAGTATAGAGGTGCTACTATGGTAGCATGTGAGATCCTATGGCTACAAAAGCCATTGCATGCTTTGGATATGTGGAGTGATGGTCAAATTTTCATTTACTGTGACAACGTAAGTAGTATACAGTTGGCTAGGAACCCAATGTTCCATGCTGGGATAAAACACATTGACATTCATGATCATTTTATGAGAGAGAAGGTACTTGTAGGAGAGATTGATATGGTATATGTCAATACAGAAGATCAAATAGCTAACATTTTCGTCGCAAAGGCATTGGGTGTGAAGAAGCTTCAAAAATTTGGAAGCTTACTTGGAGTTGCAAAGATGTAGTTGACCTTGAGGAGAAGTGTTGAGATGGCAAGCTCAACATGTGCAGACATTGATAATAGACTGCCTTATTAGATGGGCCGACATGTTTACACTTAGCATGTCGATGGTAATTATGACTCTCACATGGCCACTATGTTATCACTTATTATATTTGATTTATTACACCTACCTAGCATAATTATAATACTAGTTGATTAGTATATTCAATTATGCATTGTTTGACTTAGTAGGTGGTAGGTCACTTTCCTTTATGTTGTATCTTATCTATACCTATACTTCATGTATTAGAGGAAGAAGGAAAAAAAAACAATAAAAAAGGGTTTTGACCTCCATCTCTCTTCTTGTATCCTTGAGTGAGCTTGTTCTTGTGTGTATGGTGTGTCTTTGGTGTAGTAGCTCAAGCAAGTCCCTTCACCACATGATTCATAACAATATGCTAGGTATTCCTCATGTTCCTTGATATTGTCTAGAAGCTTATCGTAGTGCTTGATTCTCGCTCCTCCCCTATTAGCAATATGTTAGGTATTCCTCATGTTCCTTGACATTGTCTAGAAGCTTATCGTAGTGCTTGATTCTCGCTCCTCCTTTATTAGCAAATAAGCTAGTTATTCCTCATGTTCCTTGGGTAGTATGCTCACATTAGCATGGATGTAAATGCATGTGACTAACTTCAACCTAGCATCCAATTCCATACATCACTCTCTAGCATTACTATTTTCTAAGTGAACTTTCTCTACTACCATTTCTTTTAGGATTCTAATCATTGATCTAGGCTTAGCACAATAAGTGGTTCAAGGCGAGATGGGAAAGATTGAATGAGTGTAGGCTTGCTTATGATTTTGAGATCTTTATGTTTATCTTGAGGGTTTGCTAATTGTTTTATTTCATTTTTGATTGGGCATCATGCACTTCACTATTGGTGGACCAAGTTTTGTTTGCAATAGTTACAGGCAACTGTTGCTTAGAATCCTTGGAACTTTTGGAAGCATTCACAGGCTTAGTGCTTTTAGGAGAAGTAGGCATGGCAATATCTATAGACTTCTTGTGTGGCAATGATATTGGCTTCTCGCTTTTCTTCTTAGACTCTATTTTTATGGCATCTTAGTAGCCACTTTATGCTCTTGTTTCCTTTGCTTCCTTTTCTTTCTCTTAGATAATGAAGATGTGGACTTAGGAGATTCTGTGACTTCAATTGGTCTAGCAATTGTGTGACTAGATTGCTCCTTAGTGTTATTTTTTTATTTCTTCTTCTCATGGGACTTCCCTAGGTCATGTGATCAATCTTGTGAGGCAATGATGAATTAGTTGTCCTTTTTTTTTTGAAGAGTTAGTCACGGATCAAGAGTACATGGAATAAGATGGCAAGCTTTCAATCTTGATGGTTGTGAGGACTCTCAGGGTGGGGGGGTCACTCATGAATATATGTATATATAATGTGAGTTCAAAATAAGGGGTTTTTAAAATAGCATTTTTATACATTTTTAACATATAGAAGGGTGTCATATAAAGGGGTTATTTACAGATTGAATAGAAAAGGGTTGTGTTTTATTCAAGAAAAATTCACAGATTAGGATATTTATAAATAGGCTATGAATGCATGTTATATAGAGAATATATATATATAGTGAACTCCCAGAGTGAGGACTCTACATTTTCCTAGAAGAGAATATAGGTTTCTCCCATAGGGATTGAGGATTGCATTGTTGGTGTGGCTTATTGCAGTCCATGCTTCTCAATGGTCAGAATATTGAATTTCGTTCCTTTGTCATCAGTAAGACCATCAATAACATGCTCTCTTTTTGTAATAAGTTTGACCCTGATATAAGAAGGAGGTATTAGCTGATTGTCTTTCGAGTCTAGGTCCAGAAACCTGCTAACCTTTTGAATGCAAATTTTTGAACTACATGCTACACTGTTAGATAATGTTTACCTATTTGAATCATGTGTTACTCATGCAATGCTGCTCATAGTGCATTCAAGGTCAAGTTTTCCAATCTATCCATCTTTTTTTTGTCTTTTGATAGTATTGTATTTTATTCAAACCAAGTGTAGCTCAAACATTGTGTGCAAGTGTTTCTACATGGCCTAGTTGCCCGTGATGGGTAACATGGCCTGTTAAAGTCCTATGGTCTTTGTTTTTAGTCATCATGTGTGGGCTTCCTTTTGCATTTGTCTATGTTGTTAGACCTATTTCTAGGTTCACTTGCATTCCAATTCAGTCATTAGAAGTTATCTTATCTGGCTTGTTCTCATTGCATGTTCTTGATGATGCTTTAGTTCCTCTTATATCGGTATTGGTATCGATATGGTTCATTATTCACTTGTTATTGATTTGCAATTGTGGCTCCTATTTTTAAGTTGTCTATTTTGTTTAATTCAATCATAGCTTGTTTCCTGTGTGCTTGTTGCAATGACTTCTCTTATGAGATAAGTGATATTTTCATCAATTCTTGTGATAAATGAGTGTGTGTGCACAGCCAAGTTTCTGATTTTCTTAACCAATATGTTTAGTTATAGTTCAAGTGCCCTAACTATAACTTGCAATCAATTATAGTCCGAGTGACCTTGGTGTAAATCGTGCTCAATTAGGCTTTCCACTTTTTCGATCAACAGTGTGTCAATGCCATGTAACTTTGCTTGTGCTAGTTGTGTTCAAACAAGGTCTATGTTGTCTAACCGCTTGTGACTTGTTTGATCATGTTGTTACATTCAATCACCATTCTCTTATCTGCTTAGTGAACTTTCACTTGCTAAGGACAATGTAGATCCCATTTTCTTACAATTTGACCTCCATAGGAGTTATGTTGGTCAATTGGCCTAGACTATAGTCTTGTAGAGCTTAGTAGATTGTTCAACATCACTATGTTTGCAACCAAGATAGTCGTGCAAATGCAATGGACGTGGAACAATTGGTAAAATACTTGTTTTTTGAAGACCTAGATTTTTTAGAATATGTTGATGCATCAACCAACTTAACATCGATCTTAGTACTATCAATGTATCACAATCGTAGTCTATTAACCACATTAAATCTATGCCTATATCTTGGAGACATGAATATCTTGGCCCTAGTGCAATCCAAGTTTTGTCTTCTAAAATGTAGTAATGGAGTCCTAACCCTAGCCATATGTTTATGTCTTCATGTTGCATTGACTCAAGATTATAGGGAGCATAGTCCGCAATAGAGTGTGCTTCAAAACTCCCATTTTGAATGTTGCCAAATATGTTCTCACTCTTGCTTGAAGCATGCATCTTTCTCGTAAGCTTTCCAAAAGTCTTCTATGAATGCCTAATGCATTATTTCTCAACATGATCCTCACAATTTGAGGCCTTGTTTTATGAAACAATGATGAGGGATTGACCTATGCAAACAACACAAAAGGGTGCATTTTATGTGAATATGACTTAAAATGATTACATCTAATAAATCAATGGAAAATAAAATATTTAAAAAATGATAAGTAACACATAAAAGTCAAAAGAGTATTGCTCATTTCTTACAAATACACAAATATATACATAATCATGCAACATTAGTACATATTTAACATAATTTGATATTGCTTTGAATTTTGTGTGCATGCACGCGTGCGTGCGTGCGTGCGTGCATGTGTGTGTGTGTGTGTGTGTGTGTGTGTGTGTTTGTTCATACTATATCTATTTTTCTCGCACATATGTTAAGTAAGCTAGACACACATAGACAAGAGGGACATATATATGTATGTATGTGCACACACACACACACACACACACACACACACACACACACACACGAAAAGAGAGTGTGAGAGCAAGAGATGTGGATATAAACACAACACACACATATGTATGCAAGGATTCATATAGAGACAGGCACACACATATACACACAAATAGAAACATAGAAATATATAGAGAGATACTGAGATGGAGAGAGAGAAAAAGGGAGAGAGAGAGAGAGAGAGAGAGATCTACAAGTATGAATGTGTGTATACACATGAATGTTGTATATTTCATGCCAATAGGTCAATTGGACAATTTGAAATCAATTGTGCGATATTTGTACATGTGAGCAAATGAAAATTGCAAGATGAAATCCACAATTCATTCAAACATGATATTGCAGCATAGAAGACATAGGAAAAATAACCATCCACACTACAAGTAGCTCCTAATGTCCAGCACTTGAGGTACACAATTTTCTATCCATTTTTTCATGTAGACCTATCGATTGCCCCAGAGCAACTTAAACTCCCCAACCTCCCTTTTTAGCATTGGCACATACTCCATCAATTGACAAAATGGCCCATAGCAATTAGTGGTGCATCAAAGAGGTGATCTCAACTTGAAGCACACTATCCACATCATTCTAAAAGGCACTAGATTTTATCATTGCACCACGATTAGTGTCCAACATGTAAATAGACTTTTGCCAATTGGAAGTCTTCCAGGAGCCCATAAAATTGTTCAAAAAAAATTTCAAACAAACATAGCTCTTTTCCAAAGCATGCCCACTTCACTTGATACTGCACATGTTACGCAAGGCTTTTGAATATTTCTTTTTTGTCTTCGAGGAAGCACCTATTTGTGCATGCAATGCACATTTGACTATCTTGCGAGCTATGGAGTTGCAATAGCTCCACACAGCCATGTGTGCCACTAGCGTGTTAAAAACAATGTCTAGAAAGACATGTTCATAATCTCTTGCTACAATGTCATTGCAATCCATCCCAACAAAAATTTTGGAAAAACATAACAGTCAACAACAACTAAAAATGAACCACATAGACATAAACAATCAAATAATCACAATTCTAAAAGTAAGACAACAAAACTAATAAAATTATCAACACGAATACAAAGGAATGTTGTATCAACTAAGAGTACTAAAAAAAAATCAATATAAGAAAGATATATCATTCCACATTCTAGAGAATATGACAAATGTCCAAAAATTCTCATCATAAACAACTAGAAAAAGAGTACTTATATGAATTGAAGAAAGTGAAAGAACTCCTCATGATACAAGCTTTGAGTAGCATGAAAGGCACATTCAAGATAATCTACGAATCATCAACAATTGCAGTCCCTTGAATCTCTACATACAAATTTTTAGGGATGCATCCTCTTCACACAAACTACTCACATACTCTCTCAATTGATTGAAAGGTTTTGTAAAGCCTAGAAGGCTTGGTTATTATTTTTGTAAACCTAAGTCTAGGAGCAAAAGCATGGCGTTCATGCCAAAAAAGTAAAGGCCCAAAAAGGAAATGCTTTTCAATGTTATTTTTTAGTAGAAAAGCTTAAATGGGGGGACGGATGGAGGAGATCACAACAAAAATATAAGGGATGTGGATAGTAGGATAATCCATGAGAACCACCAAGCTCCAAAATAATCTTAGTAGAAGATGTTGGGGCAAAAGAAATTTCCCTTTGAAGGTGGGCATAACCATGTTGGAACCCATGTCTTGATATGGATTGGCACATGGATATGACAATTGAGGAGATGGGATCAACCTTGAAGGTTGTGGAATATATACATTTCCAAAAGCAAGAGGCCATAAATGAGGAACTATTGTGGGACATTGGAGACATCATGAGTCAAAGGCCCCTTGGAGAGGCACTTGATTTGTAGGAAATCGAAAAGGGAACAATGTGTTTGACTCTATTAACTTGCATAGGTCAAGGACAATGGTTCCAAACATGTTAACCATGCTTTTCCATCAAAAAATTTCTCCCTTTTAATGCATGTGAATAGACGTGCATATTACACCTAGAGTTGTAAATTATGTAAAAGAATAGGAAACCAAACACTCAATGCAAAGAACAAAATGTTGATACTGAAAGTCTTCTATAGTTACTTTGTAGAATATGGCAACTGTGCAAGCATGTGCATAACCTTGGCACAATAAAGATTAGAGAACACATAAAAATTTATGTTAGCACACATTTGGTGCATGAATTGAGGTATATTCAGGCTGAAATAGGTAGCTTTTTAAAGGAAACGTGATGGAACATTGAAAGAAACTGAAAAGATTAAATAACTCCCATTGGAAGTTTAGAAAATCTAGTACCATTGAAATCTAGAATGTGCAAAAATGAAGTGACAAGTGCACCAAAATAATGGCAATAATTCGAGAACAATTTTGCACTTTGATTGCAATCCATCACTACTAGTAGGATGTCTGAGTATCGTTGTCTATCTAATCCAAGGCCCAAAGAGAAAGCAGATCAAAGACAAATGAAGAGTTTATCTTGCACAACAAACAGTAGCAAATTAAGGCACATCCTTGCAAGTATTACCATTAACGACATACAAAAATAGACATTGTACAACAAGCATATAGAAAAGTTTAGATGGAGCTTTGGTAGTAGTAGAAAGGTCTATTGCTCTATGTGACCCATTCTATATGGACCAACAAGGACACATACAAAAAGCTCAAAATTAGGGAGAAAACTAATTTGACATCTTGGTTTTTATACTCCACATTGGAAAACAGGGTTATAGAAGCAAATGGCAATGACAAAAAAAAAAGAACTCATGCATACATTGATGACCAGTGTGAGATGAAGCATAAAAGGATTTGCCAGCATGCACACGAGGACCAGCATGCATTTACCTTAACTTTAAATATTTCCTTTCATTCGAGCAGCTACTCGAGCACAATCGAGATTGTACAGTACGTGCTACCTCTCAAGTTGTCAAATCCAATCTGTTGTCTATATTTGACAATTGTGCCAATTCTTTATCCTCAAAAGCCAAAGTACCAAAATGAACTTTGCCTAATCAAGCTACTGAAGTGGAGAAGGAAAGGTGGAGCATGAGTGAGAGATAATAGTATCCCTAGGAATGAAGATCTTGTGGACCTATCTCATCCATGTGCATTCCTTGAATAGGTAGAGGTAAATCATTTTGCACATGGACATATCTAAAATCAATATTCATTGGGATATGGATATCAAGGTATGTGACATTAAGATACATAGAACTTTGTTTCCAATAAACAAATGTGTTTTGCTACCACACTAAAACATGCCATTAGTGTCATCTAACTTGTGACCTATTTGCGAGAGCAATGCATTCAACTACCCCCAACCACTTTCAAAGATGTAACCTACCCATGCATGGAGGTCACACCACTCTTAAATTGAGAGAAGGGCAAAGAACAACCTATCCAAAAAATAATAGGACCTCACTCATAGTTCTCCCCCCAAAGAACCATCCGCATATCATCAAAAATCATATGTGCAAAGCCATTTATCTCCATTATTGTTAAAGCACCCAAAGATTGTTGCAATTTTGATGACAATCTAGTGAGAAAAACCTCCACATCCCGACATAGGTTCTTATTTTTTACAGTCAAAGCATCCAGTTGCTTTCAAATTGCTTTTAACTCTTGGAGGCACGAGAGGTTCCCCTTGCAATTATTATGTAATGGTTTAGTAGAATATGCAAAGCACAAATGCTTCTTTCTCCTAGAAATGGCCTTAATCCTATGCACATTGTTACATACATGGGAAAATGAAGCCAACACTTCAGTAGTATCACTAGGATTGTTTGTGTTGGACACTTGTCCTTTTGCCATCTTATCAACTTTCTATATAGTAATTTAATGGATGAACACACAAATTAATCACTTTAAGTTTTTAAATAAACTATGTCTTTATGGAATCACTACATTGAAAATGTTGAAGAGAACATTAACATGTACTTTTTAATTAAACAAAGGTCCACTTATTTCAAAGAGGCAAGTCGAATTAAATCCTACTCAAGGTGAATATTTCAAGTGTAAATTAGACACATATATTCTCAGTAAGGAAGTATGCAAGAACTCCTACACATTCTCCCTTGTAATAAGAAGTACTACTATAAGACTTTGAGTTAAGAACACAACATTCATCTTGCAAGTTCATGTGTAAACATTTTCACACACTTGAATTCTCACTTGAATTTACAACACAAAATGAGATAATGAAACAATCATTTCTTATGTGAGAGATTAAGGAAACATTTTGACTTTAAGAGGGATGTGATCATGATTTCTTGACATAACTAGCATCAACATGTTGACTTTAAGAGTGAAATGCTTATTGGTACATATATAAACATGCTGCCACTTTTTGAGTAATGGCTAATAGACCTTAGGCTTATGCTATCCAATACTATTTGATCATGACAAAATAACCACTCAGAAAATCAAATTTTGCTTAATAGTCCAAAATAAATATGCATTGTGATATTTAGCATTTTTTACCACATTAAATAGAAAGCTTATGTGTGGTGCCAATAAGGGCCCTTTGTCATGTGGTAGAGAATGCTTGCCATGCTATGCCATGTGGTAGAAAGAAAGAGAGTTGAGAGAGGCATTTTGCCTCCTTCCCTTTAGGTTCTATGTGTGTTTGTGTGTGTGTGTGTGTGTGTGTGTGTGTGTGTGTGTGTGTGTGTGTGTGTGTGTGTGTGTGTGTGTGTGTGTGTGTGTGTGTGTGTGTGTGTGTGTGTGTGTGTGTGTGTGTGTGTGTGTGTGTGTGTGTGTGTGTGTGTGTGTGTGTGTGTGTGTGTGTGTGTGTGTGTGTGTGTGTGTGTGTGTGTGTGTGTGTGTGTGTGTGTGTGTGTGTGTGTGTGTGTGTGTGTGTGTGTGTGTGTGTGTGTGTGTGTGTGTGTGTGTGTGTGTGTGTGTGTGTGTGTGTGTGTGTGTGTGTGTGTGTCTCCCTAGCTGTGTTTCTTTGGTGCAAGATATTGCCTCAGCTGCCCCTTTATGTGTGCATGAACTCATGAAGTAGGTTTGCATGACTTAGTACTCTATCTTCTCTCTCCCTCTCTCCTAGTAGACAGGAATGTCATCACACTGTCTCTTGTGCAGCAGAAACCTCTCTCTCTCTTCCTCAACCTCTCCTAGGCATGTGGCATGGCAAGGTGAGCAAGGCATCTACCTTACTATCTCTGCTCTCCAAGCAATCCAAAGCAAGTTTTGTTGCCCTCCCTCTCCTTATCCTATGAAGCATGTCTTTTATCTCTCTCTTCATGGTGTCTCTCTATTGAATCAAGAGCAATATGGTGATGTGATATTGATTCGTGATGTAAGAACATGTGGTGTCTCTTCATGAAATAGAGAATAGTATGGTAGAGTGCTATCGGTTTGTGACATAGCAAAGTGACAATGACATGGTGGGTGTTTCTCTATATGCCAAGTCTCTCTTGTTGAAGAGATAGCACTATGGCTAAAGTGGTGAGTCTATCCCTCTATTTTTGGCATCTCGCTATGCATTGCCATGACATGGTGGGTGTCTCTGTGGATGTCGAGTCTCTCTTTATTGAAGACATTTGAAGACATAGTAGTGCGGCTAAAGTTGTGGCTCTCTCTCTCTCTCTCTCTCTCTCTCTCTCTCTCTCTCTATATATATATATATATATATATATATATATATATATATATATATATATATATATATATGATTTTTTTCAATAGAGAGCAATATGTGAGTGGACCATCATACAATAGTGTGACCATGTCATGGTGCATGCTCTCTTCATGTTGAGTTTAAGGTTTGGGGAAGATGGGGAGGAGAGGAGGTTAAACATAATTGGTAATTGTAATGATTTCTTATTTAGAAGGTGAAGGGTAGGGGATATACATAGTGCCATAGGCAACAGTTCAAATGGGCACTTCACATGGGACAGAATGGTGCATGTGGATGTAGGATTGTTGTGGAGGCTATTGTGGTTGAGGTGGAGAGAGATGCAAGCACATGCTAAGCATATAATTTGCTAATGATGAGGAGGGTAGGATTTTCCACCATAGAGGTTGTAATGGACTATGGCCTAAGTTGTACAGGTTACCGTGGCACTAGGGTGTCATGCAAGCTTGGGTGGAGTACCTTCGGTGCACCGTTTTTAAGAGAGAGAGAAAAGACATACACAATCAAAGAAGCATATATACCTAAGCAATACTATTACGCTATGTTTGATTATCAAAGTGTACATTCCATTCAATCTATCCAATGTTAGTTTGATTGAACTCCTTATGGCACAAATTTGCCACCCTAATTCAAGAAATTCCTCATAACACCTCCTAACACAATCAACATCATCCCTTCTGACAGTCTCCCCTAGGCTAATACTAAAGGCATCATTGTACATAGCACACATCTTCCTTTGTGTTAGAGTTACAATGCGAGAAAGAGCTCCTTCCAAGGCCTCCATATCTGTGCTCAATTTTGCAATGAAGCGCTCCATACGTTCAACAAGAGTAGCTTGACCTCTAGTAAACACATGCATGCTTTTTTTGAGTTTATGAAAGTGAATCATCATGAGGAAGTGGATCTTATGATGAGAATGAATGCCTAAGCATGCAAGACATGTATTGAGTATTTCATATGAAACAACACTATGAACTCTGCAAACATCCATTTGGAATTTTGTGGTGCAAAGGATAATATGGAATCACACACTCCATTCCTTCATAAAGCATCTTTGAGCAATAGTCATTGTTCAAGTAGCTTTGTATTGTAACATCATTTTTAGTTAAACCAAAATATAATATCATGTTGCATCAAAGTATAATAAAGTCATAATAAAGAATTGAGAAAATTTATTTGTATTGCAAATAAATTTTCATAAAAGGTAGGGATACTTTGATAAGTTTTTAACGATTCAATGGTGTAACATGACTCCTTCATAATCATGATAAATCACATAACCAATCTAATTGAATAAAGATACATATAGAGAAAATAGAGAACAAGAGAAATCGTTATAATATCTAATCAAGTCTATAGAGTAGAAACAATGGAACATCACAACATGCACTCCAATATGGAGCTCGAACCTCCTGACCATCCCGAGCTTATATCATGTACATAATAAGGGATTCTAATCTCACTCTCATTCACAATCACAATCATAATCTAGAATTGTTGGATAAAGATGAAGAATTATAATTGCCTCAATTAGTTGTCTCTTATATGAATCCATGAATTTCTTGAGAAGTAGAGAATCAACCGTACAAGTATTCTTGAACAATGTATTTCTCAAGAAAATCCCGTTTCAACCTGTGTGATATACCAAGTTAGATATGTATGCATGTCTCTTAATCCTACTTTTAATCCCAATTCTCATCATCAAACTCAACAACATAAGAGAAAATAATCATATAGAACTAAAAAAGAAAACAAGTAAGGAACAAGAACTTCCTATATCTATATAGTCTGAACTATCCTAAAGTAGTCTGCAACTTGTTTTCATTGTAACTTTCTCCCATAAACTCAAAATATAGACACATAGTAATGCCAGGAGGCATATTACACGGTGGATTCCATGAGGTTTTACGGTGGATTCCGTAAGATTTTATTATCGGGGCTCATACACAAGTGGATTCTTTGTGCGAGAAGTCGATAGGGATGCCTATCCTTTTCGGGCGTTTTGTTAATTTTATGTGTACATGGGTGATTCCATAGCGGGTGATTCCGCAAAATACATATTTAACTAATAAGCGTATATGAGTTTAGAGTGCGCACTCGTGATAATAACCAATTTATTTATGTAGCTGAAGACTGCTAGGTGTTCACTTTTGTCAATTTAATTGTATTATTTTACTAACAATTGTGAATGCTTCAGTTGATGTGTAGAGATAGCAGCGGTGGCAGTGGAAAGCATTGGAGGATAGCGTGTATTCAAGTTATCGTCAATATTTTGATGGGCGCATATCTTAGGCATGGCGCCTATATTTTGTCACGCTTATTTATTAAAACACTTGATATTTATTTATTATTTTTGTATATGCATGGGCACACGATTTAAATATTTGTATTGGACATTGTATTTGGGTACGCCTGACTTCTTGGGCGCCCATTAGCTTTAATTCTTTATTGGCACAAAAGCAAACTCAAAAGCTAAAGCGTGCTATTTTGTAATTTGGGCTATTATTTGAGCTTGAAGATGAATAATATATGAAATACATGCTTTGTGGAGCACTCACACAAGGCATGGGGGGAGATTGCACCCAATTGGTCTCTTGTTCATATCGCGCAAGCTTTCTACATTGATTTGTGTGCAAAAAGTAGAGTTCTTTTGTTCTTGGGGACCTTCTGACGCTCACTACGCGCGCATATGACGACAGATCTGCGCATCAATGGTATCAGAGCAAAGCTGAGATCGAGAGCTTCCAATCGCTTACCATCTTGCGCAAAGGCGGAGCTCCTGGAACAATCAAGCTCTATAGTCAGTTTCGTCGCGAACGGTCGATACCAGCGTGTTCCCGGCGGTCAAGAACCCCCTTTTGCACTCTTTGATCGCGAAGGACCAGCTTGTAGAGGCGAAGGACCATGTGGATAATTCCTACATCAAGTCGTCTTCAAACATTAACCTCCATAGCTTAAAAGCTTAAAAGCTTTATCTCAAAGGGGAAAGTCGTTTTCTTCCATCTTCATTCCGTAAGTCTTGGACACGATCACCTGCTTTGCCATCAAATACCAATCCAAACCCTAAGCCATCCTCACAGTCAAATCCCAACATTCTTAAAGTTCCTGCCATTACCAACAATGTATCTAAAGCCAAACCCCTAGTTTGTTACAAATGCCATCAACTTGGACATCTAGCAGCCAATTGTCAATCGAAAAAGCCACCTGTCCATATCAATTATCTTGGAGCAATCGAAGAAGAAGAACATGAGGAAATGCCTGACTTTACGAAGATGATGACGACATTGGTACTACTTCGGATACTTTGCCAATTATGTCAACTCCACATTCTTTGTTAATAATGAAATGTTTTGTGCATGGTAAAGAAAAGACTATTTTACATGATGATGGGAGCACACATGACTTTATTTCTACAAAGTTAGTCAAAGAATTGAATTTACAAACTGTTTCTACAAATTATCGCATTAAAGCTGCATTACTAGACACGAGATATAATGGAACATAAGAGGCGCATAATTTAGAAATTAAAATTGGTGAATATACTGAACAAATAAATTTCCTAGTTGTACCTTTGCAGTCTAGTGACATTATCTTAGGAATGCCTTGGCGTCATCAGTATAATCCTAATATAGATTATTCTACGCATTCAATTAAAATTTATTTTCAAGAAAAACAAATCACATTTCATGGTATGCACGCCTCCAATAATTTTCCACTACTTACTCATACTCAAGCTAAACGTGCATTACGTAAAAGTAGCAAATCTTATTTAATATGGGTGAATGAACTTCAAGCTAAAGAAAAACAAACGCATCCTAGGCATATGCAATTTCTTGCTCAATTTCAAGATTGTTTTGTTGATGATTTACCACTTGGACTACCACCTTCACATCTTGAAGATCACAAAATAGATTTAATTCCTAGAATACAACTACCATGTAAAGCACCATGTAGGCATAAGCAAATTGAACAGAACAAAATTCAAAATCAAATAGAGGAATTGCTTAACAGAGGATTAATTACACCTAGTAGTTCTCCATTTGGTGCGCCTGTCTTATTAGCAAAGAAGAAAAATAATACTTATCGCATGTGCATTGATTATCGTGCCCTAAATAAAATTACAGTTAAGAATAGATATCTAATACCTAGGATAGATGATCCTATGGATAAACTACAAGGTTCTGCCATATTCAATAAGATAGATCTTAAATCTGGTTATCATCAAGTAAGATTGGATAAATCTAATATATTCAAAACTGCATTTAGAACACAATTTGGACACTATGAATTTCTAGTTATGCCTTTCGGTCTAACTAATATGATGCCAGGAGGCATATTCCACGGTGGATTCCGTGCCACAGTGGATTCCGTGCCACGATGGATTCCGTGAGGTTTTACAGTGGATTCCGTAAAATTTTATTACCGGGGCTCATACACAAAGTGGATTCTTTGTGCGAGAAGTCGATGGGGATGCCTATCCTTTTCTGGTGTTTTGTTAATTTTATGTGTACATGGGTGATTCCATAGCGGGTGATTCTGCAAAACGCATATTTAAATTAATAAACATTAATGAGTTTAGAGTGCGCACTCGTGATAAATTAAGGTTAGGATTGATTTCTAACCAATTTATTTATGTAGCTGAAGACTGTTAGGTATTCACTTTTGTCGGTTTAATTGTATTATTTTACTAACAATTGTGAATGCTTCAGTTGATGTGTAGAGATAGCAGCGGTGGCAGTGGAAAGCATTGGAGGATAGCGTGTATTCAAGTTATCGTCAATATTTTGATGGGCGCATATCTTAGGCATGGCGCCTATATTTTGTCACGCTTATTTATTAAAACACTTGATATTTATTTATTATTTGTGTATATGCATGGGCGCACAATTTAAATATTTGTATTGGACATTGTATTTGGGTACGCCTGACTTCTTGGGCGCCCATTAGCTTTAATTTTATTTGGCACAAAAGTAAACTCAAAAGCTAAAGCGTGTTATTTTGTAATTTGGGCTATTATTTGAGCTTGAAGATGATTAATATATGAAATACATGCTTTGTGGAGTGCTCACACAAGGCATGGGGGGAGATTGCACCAAATTGGTCTCTTGTTCATGTCGTGCAAGCTTTCTACATTGATTTGCATGCCAGGAGGCATATTACACGGTGGATTCCGTGCCACTGTGGATTCCGTGAGGTTTTACGGTGGATTCTGTAAGATTTTATTACCAGGGCTCATACACAAAGTGAATTCTTTGTGCAAGAAGTCGATGGGGACGCTTTGGTGCGCAGATCGGTCGCTGTATGCTCGCGTAGTGAATGCCGGAAGGTCCCCAAGAACAATAGAACTCTACTTTTTGCACAAGTTACAAGGCAAAAAGCATGAACGATAAGAGCAAGAGACCAATTAGGTGCAATCTCCCCCCATGCCTTGTGTGAGCGCTTCACAAAGCATGTATTTTATGTATATTTCATCTTCATGCTCAATAATAGCCCAATTTACAAAAATATAACAAGCTTTTAGCTTTTGAGTTTGCTTTTACACAAAAATAGGAATAAAGCTAATGGACGGTGCCCAAAGAGTCTAGCACGCCCAATACAATGTCCAAATAGAAATAACATAACCGTGCGCCCATGCGCATACAAAATAATAATAAATAATCGATGCCTCAATAAATAGGCATGACAAAATATAGGCGTGGCGCCTATCAGAATATAATCCATAGATCGAATACTCGCTATCCTCCAATGCTTTCCTCCGCCACTGCTGCTATCTCTACACATCAACTGAAGCATTCACAATCATTAGTAAAATAATATAATTAAACTGACAAAAGTGAATACCTAGTAGTCTTCAGCTATATAAATAAATCAACTGGTTAGAAATAAATCCTAACCTTAATTTATTACGAGTGCGCACTCAAAACTCATAAACGTTTATTAATTTAATATGCATTTTGCGGAATCACCCGCTATGGAATCACCCATGTACACACTAAATTAATGAAACGCCCGAAAAGGACAAGCGTCCCCATCAACTTCTCGCACAAAGAATCCACTTTGTGTATGAGCCCCGGTCATCAAAGTTTACGGAATCCACCGTAAAACTTCACGGAATCCACCGTGGAATATGCCTCCTGGCATCATACCCCCGGGGTGGGATAGCAATTGATCTCAATTGCTATTAGCTCAATGTTGAGCTAACAGAGTGGGGAAAGCATTTAAGTCTCTAGCGTGCATCCATTGTGCTTCCTCTACAGGATGGTTCTTAAATTTAACTAGATATCTAGAATACCTTCGGCCAGTTCTAGTGGTCATAAAGTCAGTGTCTATGATAGCTTCTAAATGGTCTCAATAAACTAATGTGAAATGTGTTGTGAATTTTCCAATGAGGTGGTAATTCTAACTTGAATGCATTGTCATTAATTTTATGAATGATCCTAAATGGTCCATAGAATCTGGGGGCTAATTTGACAACTGGATGTCTATCTACACTTTGCAGTCTACGTTTTTCTATTCTCAACCAAACATAATCATCAACTTTGAAATTCATTGCTTGTCTTTTCTTGTTGGCTTGTTTGGTATATGATTGCTGGGCTTTAGCAATCATATCTTTAACCTCATCAAAAATAGTATTATGCATACTAGCAATATCATCAGCACTCTGAATTCTATTTGACAAAGATACAATAGGTGTAGATAATCTATATCCATAAATCACTTCAAACGGTGCTTTCTTTGTAGATGTGTGTGGTATATTGTTATATGTAAACTGTAATAAATGCAAATGTGTGTCCCATGTCTGTGGTTTAGAGATAGTATATGCACGTAAAAGATCTAGAATTGTGCTGTCAGTGGCTTCTGTTTGTCCATTAGTTTCTGGATGAAATGCAGATGAGAAATCAATCTTTGTGCCTAGGTTAGCAAATAGAGTAATCCAAAAGTTGTTACAAAATCTAGAATCACGATCTGAAATAATAACTTTTGGCAATCCATGGTTAGTAAAAACAGTTTTCAAAAACAATTGTGCTGCTTGTGATGCTATTAAAGTTTTCTTACATGGAATGAAATATGCTTATTTACTAAATCTATCTACAACTGTCCAAATCATATCATGGTTAGATTTAGTATTAGGTAAACCAGTAATGAAATCCATAGAAATTTGTTCCCAAGGTTTAGATGGAATAGACAAAGGCATAAGTAATCCATACTGTTTACCATGATGTCTCTTAACTCTTTGACAAATCAAACATTCAGAAACAAAGTTAGATACATCTGCATCCATATGCGGCCAATAAAAATATTTAGTTAATGTACGTAAGGTAGATATGATACCTCTATGACCTTGATACGGGGAACAATGAATTTCATTCAAAACGAAAGATCGGAATGGAATTGTAACACACAATCTCTTTTCATAAAACATAAATCCATCATTATATGACAATGAATCAATAGGAATGAAATTATTTTGAACTAATTTATTCCAGTCGACATGAAAAGTAATATCCTGGTGATATGTATCTTTCATAGCAATCAAAGAATCAAAAGATATGACAAAAATATTATGAATGGCAGGTCTTCTACTCAATGCATCAGCCACTACATTTTCTTTTCCAGGTTGGTATTGAATGATAGGATGAAAACTTTGAATAAAGGATGCCCATTTGATATGTCGGTCAGAGATTTGAGGTTGGCTAAGTAAATGTCTAATACTTTGCTGATCGGTCTTGATCATAAATTCTGAACCCATTAAGTAGTGTTTCCACTGTCTTAATGCTTGTACAACTGGTAATAGTTATTTGTCATATGTGGAATATTTCAGCTCAGAGGGTTTCAACTTACAACTAGAATAGGCTCTAGGATGATTGTCTTGTATAAGTACAGCTCCTATTCCGGATCCACTAGCATCGGTCACTACTAGAAAGAATGGTCTATTAAAGTCAGGCAATTGTAGAACAGGAGCATGGGTTAATGCATGTTTCACTAAGTCAAAGGATTTCTGTTGATTTTCGGTCCATTGATAAACAATTCATTTCTTCAGAAGTTTGGTTAATGGTAAAGCAAGTAATGAAAAATTACGTACAAACTTCCTATAGAAACTAGCAAGACCAAGGAATGAGCGTAACTCATGCACGTTTTTAGGTACAGGCCAATTCAATATTGCATCAATTTTCTTAGGATCAACTTTAATTCCATCAGATGATACAATATGACCTAAATACTCAATTTCTGTTTTAAAGAATTCACTCTTTTCAGGATTTGCATACAGTTGATTTTCTTTCAATAACTGAAAAACCAATGACAAATGCTCATAATGTTCTTTCTCATTTTGATTAAACACCAAAATATCATCAAAGAAGACAATTACACAATACTGATATTTTAGAAATATACGGTTCATCATTCTACTAAACGTAGCAGGTGCATTAGTCAATCCAAATGGCATCACTAAAAATTCGTAATGACCAAACTGTGTCCTAAATGCAGTCTTGAATATGTCAGACTTATCTAGTCTCACCTGATGATAACCAGACTTAAGGTCTATTTTACTAAATATAGCAGATCCTTGTAGTTTGTCCATAAGGTCATCAACTCTAGGAATAGGATACCTATTCTTTACAGTGATCTTATTTAAAGCTCGATAGTCAATGCACATACGATAGGTATTATTCTTTTTCTTGACTAACAGAATAGGTGCACCGAATGGAGAACTGCTAGGTCGAATCAATCCTCTATTTAGTAATTCCTCAACTTGACTCTGGATTTCTTTTTGCTCTATCTGGTTATGCCTATATGGTGCTTTGCAAGGTGGTTGTGTGCCAGGGATCAAATCTATCTTATGGTCTTCTAGACGTGAAGGAGGTAAACCAGGTGGTAGGTCTTCTGCAAAACAGTCCTTAAAATGTGCAAGAAATTCTTTATGCCTAGGATGCATATGACTTTCTTTTACTTGCAATTCATTCACCCAAATGAGATAGGATTTACTACTCTTGCATAATGCACATTCAGCTTGAGTATGCGAAAGTAGTGGAAAAACATTAGATGCATGCATACCATATAATGTAATAGATTTTCCTTGAAAATTAATATTCATTGAGTGTGTGGAATAGTCTATATCTGGATTATGCTGGTGACGCCAAGGCATACCTAAAATAATGTCACTCGACTGTAATGGAACAACTAAGAAATTTCTTCTTTCAATGTATTGACCAATTTGAATCTCTAAGTCTTGCACTTCATGTGTACCATTATACCTAGTACCTAAGAATGCAGCTTTGATGCGATAATGCATAGGTACAGTCTGTAATTTCAATTCTTTTACCAATTTTGCTGAAATAAAATCATGAGTGCTACCGTCATCATACAAAATAGTCTTTTCCTTTCCATGCACCAAACATTTCATAGTCAATAAAGAATGTGGAGTAGGCATACCTGGTAAAGTATCGGAAGTAGTAGTAGTGTCGTCCTCATCTTCAGTGAAATCAGGCATATCTTCATGTTCGTCTTCGTCCATTGCTCCAAGATAGTTGATATTGGCAGATGGCTTCTTTGAATGACAATTTGCTTGCTAGATGTCCAGGCTGGTGGCATTTATAGCATACTATTGGCTTGGCTTTGGTTACATTGTTTGCAATGGCGGGAAGTCGAGGTACATTAGGATTTGGCTGTGGAATAGGCTTAGGGTTTTGATTGACATTGGATGGTAATGCAAGTGGTTTTGCCCAATTTTTGCGGAAAGATGATGAAGAGAAACGACCTGGATTAAATCTTCTAAAATTGGAATTGAATTGTTTAGATCCATAATTACCATTGGCTTGGAATTGCTGTGGACGTCTGTCTCTACCTTGTAGCTTATCTTCAGTGTCGTGAGCTAGTGAAATGGCGTCTTCAAGAGTAGCAGGCTTGAACATGTTAACTTCAGCATAATAATGCCCAAGGAGTCCAGACATATACTTGCGCTTGTGTATCGCTTCAGGTACGTCTTCAAGCATGCGTAGCTGGAGTAATGCATTCCAAAAACGCTCTGTATACTGAGGAATAGGCTCACGATCCCGTTGCTGAAGAAGATCCCATTGCTTAATAGCTTTCTCATAAAATTGTGGAGGAAGGAAATTCTGCATGAACTTCTTCTTTAAATTCTCCCAAGTAGCAGGACAATCTATACTCTTGCGTACTACAGTCCACCAAAGAGATGCTCTATCCACTAAATGATTAGTGACACACTTGATTTTATCTTTTTTTGCATAGGTTTCTTCATGGAAATAGTCGTCAAACTGACTAATGAATGCTAAAACAGTTTTTCCTTCTCGTATGCCATTGAAAGTACGGAATTTGAAACTTCTTTTACTTATCTTTGATTCCTTGCGGATGGTTTGAGCTTCGAGAGTTGCGTCGATGGTATGTCGAATCAGATCTTCAGCTTGAGGTTCTTCTTTGTCGGTAGACGCTCTTTGTAAATTTGCCAGTTGAGCTTGCAATGCTTGCCTAGCCCTTCGTTCTTCTTCCAATTGCATCATGATTAAGTCCAGCTTTTGCTCCATCGTAGGCTCAGATAGGTCGCCTTCAGCTATAAGGTCATCCATATGTGGTTCCGTCATCCTGCAAAACTCAAAAGACCTTTCTCACTCAAAATCAAGTTAGCGGGATGAGTGTAGCTCAAGTTCGGGAATACAAGGCTTATGTGTTTTTGGGTATATCTTTCTCAATCTTCGGAAAATCTGCGATTTATCCTTCTTCTATGCTGAAAATGCTTCAGCAAACCTGCGTATGGGTAGAATACCTTCCAACGAACAACTTTGCAGTTCGGAGTTTCTGCGCAGGAACAGTCCTTCTAGGAGTTTTGAGCACAAGTCAGTTCTGACTCCAGTTGACTAGTCTGACTTGCAGAGTTGCAGACTTATGTGACTTGCAAAGTTACAAACTTGCAAAACTTAGTCGATTTAAGGAACTTCAGAACTTGATCTGAAAATACTTGCTGAACTTGATTGTTTTGGTGTGACCTGGAGTTTATGACTTGCTGGATTGACTTGCTTTAGAAGACTAAGCTTGACTGATTAAGCTTAGAGCTTAATAGGAATAAAACGGCGCAGATCGTGGGGGGGGGGGGGGAGGGGGGGCCGTTTTTGTGCCATCGCGGAAATTTCGGAGGTCCTCAGAGACCTCGCGGACCAATTTTGAAGCTTTTAAAGCTTCTTAAAGCTTTTAAGCTTCACTATTTAAGCTTTTGAAAAGAATTAGCTATGGAAATTATGAAGCTTATCTCTGGTTGTCCACGACTTGATGAAGGAGATGTAAAAGTGGTCCTCCGCCTTTGTAGCCCGGTCCTTCGTGATCCAATGACAGAAACATGGGTTCTTGATCGCCAGAAGTCTACCTGTATCGACAGTTCGCGACGAGATTGACCGTAGAGCCCGATCGTTCCAAGAGCTCCACCTTCGCACGACATGGGTAGCGATTGGAAGCTCTTGATCTCAGCTCCGCTCTGATACCACTGGTGCGCAGATCGGTCGTTGTATGCTCGCGTAGTGAATGCCGGAAGGTCCCCAAGAACAATGAACTCTACTTTTTGCACAAGTTACAAGGTAAAAAGCATGAACGACAAGAGCAAGAGACCAATTGGGTGCAATCTCCCCCCATGCCTTGTGTGAGTGCTTCACAAAGCATGTATTTTATGTATATTTTATCTTCATGCTCAATAATAGCCCAATTTACAAAAATATAACAAGCTTTTAGCTTTTGAGTTTGCTTTTACACAAAAATAGAAATAAAGCTAATGGACGGTGCCCAAAGAGTCTGGCACGCCCAATACAATGTCCAAATAGAAATAACATAACCGTGCGCCCATGCGCATATAAAATAATAATAAATAATCGATGCCTCAATAAATAGGCATGACAAAATATAGGCGTGGCGCCTATCAGAATATAATCCATAGATCGAATACTTGCTATCCTCCAATGCTTTCCTCCGCCACTGCTACTATCTCTACACATCAACTGAAGCATTCACAATCATTAGCAAAATAATACAATTAAACCGACAAAAGTGAATACCTAGCAGTCTTCAGCTACATAAATAAATCAACTGGTTAGAAATAAATCCTAACCTTAATTTATTACGAGTGCGCACTCAAAACTCATAAACGTTTATTAATTTAATATGCATTTTGCGGAATCACCCGCTATGGAATCACCCATGTACACACTAAATTAATGAAACGCCCGAAAAGGACAGGGATTCCCATCAACTTCTCGCACAAAGAATCCACTTTGTGTATGAGCCCTGGTCATCAAAGTTTACGGAATCCACTGTAAAACCTCACAGAATCCACCGTGACATGGAATCCACCGTGGAATATGCCTCCTGGCATCACGCTTATCCTTTTCGGGCATTTTGTTAATTTTATGTGTACATGGGTGATTCCATAGCGGGTGATTCCGCAAAATGCATATTTAAATTAATAAACATTAATGAGTTTAGAGTGCGCACTCGTGATAAATTAAGGTTAGGATTGATTTCTAACCAATTTATTTATGTAGCTGAAGACTGTTAGGTATTCACTTTTGTCGGTTTAATTGTATTATTTTACTAACAATTGTGAATGCTTCAATTGATGTGTAGAGATAGTAGCGGTGGCAGTGGAAAGCATTGGAGGATAGTGTGTATTCAAGTTATCGTCAATATTTTGATGGGCGCATATCTTAGGCATGGCGCCTATATTTTGTCACGCTTATTTATTAAAACACTTGATATTTATTTATTATTTTTGTATATGCATGGGTGCACGATTTAAATGTTTGTATTGGACATTGTATTTGGGTACGCCTGACTTTTTGGGCGCCCATTAGCTTTAATTCTTTATTGGCACATAAGCAAACTCAAAAGCTAAAGCGTGCTATTTTGTAATTTGGGCTATTATTTGAGCTTGAAGATGAATAATATATGAAATACATGCTTTGTGGAGCACTCACACAAGGCATGGGGGGAGATTGCACCCAATTGGTCTCTTGTTCATGTCGCGCAAGCTTTCTACATTGATTTGTGTGCAAAAAGTAGAGTTCTTTTGTTCTTGGGGACCTTCTGATGCTCACTACGCGTGCATACGGCGATCGATCTGCGCACCATATAGGTATAAAAATCAATTGGAAGACACTTGGTCGACAAGGTATCATGGGGAGAATTGTAACATTAGGCTTTTTATAAGAGAAGATGACAATTTTAAGTCAAGCATCGTAAAAATTATCTTTTTTATTTTTCACAACTCATGCATACTATTTTATACTATCTTATATATTTTATTTAAAAATATATAATAATATCTATAAAAAATATCATTATAACCAATATGACTATGTTTAATATCTATAGACTATAGAGTTCGAACAATACTACATATTAACAAGTTCATTGATATGTATTTTGATTATAGAGCTATTTATTTATTATATTATAATCGATTAGATAATATAATATACATAATTTTTCACATAAGAAAATCATAAAATTAATATGTTTGATAGCTTTACGAAGAATATCATTACATTTAATCCAAGCTTTGTCCTTAAAGCTTAGCTACCTAATATGTATTAGGAAATGTAAATGGTATATGATCCTTGTTCAAAAATTTTATTTCTAAATCTCATTTATTATTACTAAATAAAATTTAGACTCATTAAACTAAAATATCAAAGAAAATAAGTTTTTTTAAAAACTTATATTTTGCATTGCCTCCATGTTTATTGTCGTATATTGAATGTGATTGTAGATCTTGAGCATCACTTGCATGGATATTTATATTCAAATCCATATATATATATATTTATAAGAGTAGAGTCTTCAAATCAAGAGTTTTTTTATAAAATATCTACAAATAGTATTTCTAATAGCTCACATCATCGTCATAAAGTCTTTATATGAGTAATGTAGGTAGTTAGACGTAATCTTCATGGTCATTCACATTTAGTCTTCATAAAGTAATAATATTAATAAGAACTGTAATTTTCATAAAGTAAACATATTTTATAGAAATTGTATACATATTAATAAGAATTGTAATTTTCAACATAAAGAGAGAGGTTTAAGTAAACAATAATATGAAAAAAACATTCTATATGACTACGCACTAAGTTAACTCAAACTCAAAATACAATACTTCAGATTCAAAAAAGCACAATACCTCAAAACAACCCTTGAATCCCATTAGAAATAAAAATGAGACTTTGAGCAACAAATGTCTTTTGCTACAATGCTAGGACATGCCATTAGTGTCATCTAACTTGTGACCCATTTGTGAGAGCAAGACATTCAACCAACCCCTAACTACTTTCAAATATGTAACCTTCCCACACATGGAGGTCACTCCATTCTTAAACTATGAGAATGGCAAACAACCCATGTGGAAAATAATAGACACCTCATTCACGATTCTTCCCTAAAGAACTTTCCACATATCATCAAAAATCATATGTGCAAAGCCATTTATCTCCTTCATTATTGTTGTTAAAGCACCCAAACATTGTTGCACTTTAGGTGACAATCTAGTGTGAGAAACCTCCACTTCCCAACATAGTTCATTATCCTTTACAATCAAAGCATCTAATTACTGTCAATTAGCTTGTTAACTCTTGGAGGCATTGGAGGCATTGGAGGCTCCCCCCTCACTTACTATGCAACAACTTATTAGAATATGCAAATCACAAATGCTTCTTTCTCCTAGAAATGGCTTTAATCTTATGCATATTGTTACATACATGGGAAAAGAAAGCCAACATCCCATCAACATCACTACAGTAATTTGTGCGAGATAGTTATCCTTTCGCCATTTTATCAAGTTTATATATAATAATTTAATGGAGCAACACACAAATTAATCACTTTGAGTTTTTTAACAAACTGTGTTTGTATGCAATCATTGATTTGAAAATGTTGAAGAGAACATTAACATGAATTTTTTAATTAAACAAGGGTCCACTCATTTCAAAGAGGCTAGCCAAATAAAATCATACAATGTGAATGTTAAAAATGTTTCAAGTATAAATTAGACACATATATTCTTGGCCAGGCAATATGCAAGCACACCCACACATTCTCCCTTGTAATAAGAAGTACTTCTATAAATCGTTGAGTTAAGAACACAACATTCATCATGCAAGTTAATGTGTAAGAATTTTCACACACACTTGAATTCTCATTTGAATTTACAACATGAAATGAAGTAGTGAAACAATCGTTTCTTGTGTGAGAGATTAAAGAAACATTTTGACTTCAAGAGTAATGTGATCATGATTTCGTGACACATAGGTAGTATTGAGATTTTGACTTCAAGAGTAAAAGATGGCTACCACATTTTGAGTAATGGTTAATAGACCTTAGGGTTATGCTATCTAAGATTATTTGATCATTTTTGGTCAATCACAAAACTTATACATCCAAACCTCATTAGAACCCATGGCTTTATATGGAAAGTCTTTTGCAAGCTATCTTAAGCACGTGAGCTTGATCTTTCACCACTCTCAACATGGCTAAGGAATCACTCCTCATCTACTTAAAAAATGTCAACAAATTGGGATCTTCTTCTCCTTCTTCATCAAAATGTTGTTCTTATTGCCTCAAATGTGTTTTATCGCTAGGGCTCAAACTACATTCCACAACCTTAATGATTCCTCATCAAGTCTGCCTTGATCTCCAAACAAGGTAGTCCTCATTTAGACTGGCTCATTAAGTCCTATAGCCTTGAACCATCCCTTCAATCTTCTCCAGATATTCGATGCCTCCTTGCTCATCCAGAACATGTGCTTGATTGACTCTTGCTAAGTTGGGCAGAAAATATAATTGGTGCACACCCTAGCTCACTCTACCAACTTGTCTTTGGTGGGGAGCTTCCTTGCAACCACCTTCCAAAGTAATAAATTTAGCTAATTACTAGGAGTGGCTTTCCAAACTTGTGTTAGCTTGCATTTCCATGTTTGGACAATTGAGTTTGAGTAGTCCCTCATCTTAGTTAGAATCTTAACATGAAGACTAGGCTTGTTGTTCTAAAAGTTTATTTGCTTCTTTGTCTTTATTACAAGTTTACCCTTGTGATTGACTAAGCTCCTCCAGACTTCGGTAGGGTCAATCCTATTTGCAGGCAACAAATAGTCCTTCCTCTTGTCTAATACTTCTTCTATAGCTGGGCCATCTCTTCCTCACGCAATCTATAATGCTCTACAAGCATGCCTATGCTACACATTTCTCCTTTTGAGCTATCTTTCTTGGTAGCTTTGGATTCTCGTTGATTGGGGGGAGTTAGATGCCATAGCCTATGGGAATGTCCAAATACATTGGAGCAAAGAGCCATCACCCCCTCTTTGTCTTGCTTTTGACCAATCCAGCCCTTAACTACTTCCTTCCACCTTCTCACAAAGCCTATGAGGGACTCATAACCCTTGACCCTTAGTTTAGAGTGAGAGGCCAATATCTCATCCACCCATGTGAGCCCCTCCCACTTACCACCCGAGAGGACTGTGTTTTGGATTGCTACCTTAGTGATTATTGTCTATGGCTCATTCGAATCCATCCTCATCAATAGCTTAAATGAGTATCTTTGGATATTGTCTTGGATCTTCTCCAATCTTATTACATTGTTCCAAGTGGTCTTAGTCACTATACCCCATGGGATAGCATGCCATTTCTCCTTTGCACCAAAGATCCATAGGTAAGATTTGAACATCTTCTCTAATCTTTCACTTTGCTTGTTTATGAATGGCATCATTGTGGAGACAAACACTATTGCATGCGTTACGATTTTGTCCAGTACAATCAGTTGACTTGCAAATGACAAAGTCATTTTGAGTATTTGACCATCTTTTGCTTCATTGTGATGCTTCAAACTCTCTCTCTCTCTCTCTCTCTCTCTCTCTCTCTCTCTCTCATGTAATTGAATGCGTGGTGTAGAATGTTTGCCTAATTGTGTTTCTCTAGTGTAGGATGTTGGCTTAGTAGCCCCTTTTTGTGTGCATGGACTCATCAAGCAGGTTAGAATGACTTAGCACTCCATCTTCTCTCTCTCTCTCTCTCTCTCTCTCTCTCTCTCTCTCTCTCTCTCTCTCTGATAGGCACGCCATTGCACTATCTATTGTAGAAACCTCTCTCTCTTCCTCAAACTCTTCTAGCTATGTGTCATGGCAAGGTGAGCAAGGCATTTACCATACTATCTTTGCTATCTAGGCAGTCCAAAGTAAGTCCGTTGCCCCCTCCCCCCCCTTCCCTCTATGTGTCTTGTGAAGCATGTCTTCATCTCTTTCTTTGTGGTGTCTCTCTATCAAACAAAGAGGAGTATGGCAAAGGGCTATAGTTTTTCACATAAGGGCATGTGGCATCTCTTTGTCGAACACAGAGAGTAGCATGGTAGTTTTTGACACAAGGGCATGTGGCATCTCTTTGTTGAACATAGAGAGTAGCATGGTAGAGTGCTGCTGGTTTGTTACATAGCAATGTGCCCATGACATGGCAAGTGTTTCTGTGGATGTCAAATATCTCTCTATCAAAGAGACAACACCATGGCTAAAGTCTAGTGTGGTTGAGGCAGGGAGATATGCCAATCACACTCCACAAGCATACAGTCTACCAAGACGGCAAGGGTGGGGATTGCCATGATAGAGGTTGTAGTGGACTGTGGCTTGGGTTGCATACACACACATATGTGTGTGTGTAAAGAGAGAGAGAGAGAGAGAGAGAGAGAGAGAGAGAGAGAGAGAGAGAGAGAGACGTCTCTAAAAGGCCAATGTGGCCTATGAGACCAAAGCAGTACATACAATGATGGTGTGTTTCTCATCTGGAACAAGAAAAAGATGAAAAACATGCCTATAAGACTGAAAAAGAATGAAATAGTGTCCTATAAAAGGGAAACATGTCAGTGATCTAAAAAGTGATCTGAAAGTGAGAGTAGAGAAAGGAAAACTCTCCATCAATGATATGTCTATTCTCTAGGGAGGTGTATCTCTACATGGCTGAGGCGTCTCGGCATCTGTCTCCTGTGGCGCTCAATGATGGCTTTAATTTGTTTGTGGCGTGGATGTCTAGGCCTTCGTCCGGGTGGATGTGGGCACCTAGACTGGCTAAGTGCCACTGCTCTATCCAAAGAGACACCTACAGAAGATGAGGTCCAATGATGATGTACTCCTGTAGTGGTGCACAGATCGGATGCTGTATGCTCGCGTAGTGAATGCCGGAAGGTCCCCAAGAACAATAGAACTCTACTTTTTGCACAAATTACAAGGTAAAAAGCATGAACGACAAGAGCAAGAGACCAATTGGGTGCAATCTCCCCCCATGCCTTGTGTGAGCGCTCCACAAAGCATGTATTTTATGTATATTTCATCTTCATGCTCAAATAATAGCCCAAATTACAAAATAGCAAGCTTTTAGCTTTTGAGTTTGCTTTTACACAAAAATAGGAATCAAGCTAATGGACGGTGCCCAAAGAGTCTGGCACGCCCAATACAATGTTCAAATAAAAATAACATAACCATGCGCCCATGCGCATACAAAATAATAATAAATAATCGATGCCTCAATAAATAGGCATGACAAAATATAGGCGTGGCGCCTATCAAAATATAATCCATAAATCCAATACTCGCTATCCTCCAATGCTTTCCTCTGCCACTGCTGCTATCTCTACACATCAACTGAAGCATTCACAATCGTTAGTAAAATAATACAATTAAACCGACAAAAGTGAATACCTAGCAGTCTTCAGCTACATAAATAAATCAACTGGTTAGAAATAAATCCTAACCTTAATTTATTACGAGTGCGCACTCAAAACTCATAAGCGTTTATTAATTTAATATGCATTTTGCGGAATCACCCGCTATGGAATCACCCATGTACACACTAAATTAATGAAACGCCCGAAAAGGACAGGCGTCCCCATCAACTTCTCGCACAAAGAATCCACTTTGTGTATGAGCCCTGGTCATCAAAGTTTTCGGAATCCATCGTAAAACCTCACGGAATCCACCGTGGCACGGAATCCACCGTGAAATATGCCTCCTGGCATCATGTAGGCTACGTGGCAGTAGTAGTGGTATCTGCCATACTTTGTCGTGTATCAGTGAAAAAGTTAGTGACTGCTCTCTGTCTATGAGCCGAGTTGTGGGGGCCTCCTACTCCATAGAATTGTTGCTCTGCGCCTCTGGAGCTCCGAGTAAAAATCCCAAGCATCTCTGATCCTCAAACTGCATGATCCGTCTCAGGGGTCCAAAACCCTCTCGAAACAGACAGTGGTATCTACCTCGTATGTCATAATATACAGTGCATCGGCAGATGTAGTGTTCCTCTGTCTCTGGCTCTTTGTTGCATAGTGGGCATATGCGTTCTTCTGTCTGTATACCCTCCCATCTGCCTGTCTCAATCCTCAGGTGGTGGGATGAGGTGCGGATCTGACCAATAACTGTGCGTAGTCCATGAGGCAGCTGTGTGTCCATGTAATTGGGTCGGGTGATGAAACCATCCTCAGATACTTGAAGGAAGTGGGTCTGGTAGTGTGCCATCCTCATGCCATGGGGGGAGGGGGGTCGGATCTAGGTCTTCTCCATATCTAACTTCAGTATGTCTGCTCTGATCACATGGTTTAGCTCTGATCGGCTTAGGTCAAGTGTAGGGCAATCCAGGCTATAGTCAAAGGGGGGTAGTCTATTAATCTGCAGCCCATGTAGACTCATCCATGTATTCATCTGAGCATACCAACAGTGTCTGTCACCATTTGCTGCTAGTTGTCTAGAAGAGGCCAGGGCTAGCCATGGGTATCTGTCTTGGGGGAGCTCCCATAGTCTATGTATGAAAGTCACTGCCTGGACCAAGGCCTCGGCCACCATGGGTGATGCTCCCAACTCAGCTCTGATAATCTCATGTGGGGTCAAGCTCTTCGCTCGTATCATACGTGAGATCATCATGACCAGTGGTCTTTCCATATGCTCCCATCCGTCATAGTATTCCTTCTCTTGTCCATCCTAGTCTCCCAAACGTTGTCTCCTCGTGTGAAAGAGACTCGGACCCCAAATAGCTGCCCCATATAGGAGTGTGGGTGTAACTAGGGTGTCAAAAAGCCATAGTTTGGTGCACGGCTCATGAAATTGTTTCATATGTGAGCACATTGCCTCTCCAATGCACCTAAGGCTACATATGCTTTTGCCAAACGAGCCTCTGATGTCTCTCTCCAAGAGAATTGTGGTCCCTTCAATGTGACCCCCAAATAGACATATGGCCTAACCATCTCCACTGGCTCTCTATCAAAAGTAAACTGGTGCTCAGCTCTTGTCACCCAAGCAGTTGAAGTGTTAAATACCATAACTTTAGTTTTCCTAAGGTTCACCTTAAGATCTCTATCTCTGCAAAAGGCTGATAATGCATCCAAGTGTCTATTTAGTCCCTCAGGTGAGTCAGATATAAGTACAATATCATCGGCATAAAACAGTAATGGTATCAGCACTCCAGCTAGGCTAGCTCCGGCCCCACCAGTCCTATCCACATATTTTGAAATTTCATCTATATACAGCCCAAATAGTGTCGGTGAAAGTGGACAGCCTTGTTTCACCCCAATGGTGCTATTGACTGTATCTGAGATGCCCTCATGTGTTCATACTCTGCCTGTCACCGTCTCATACAAGGCATAGATACTCCACTGTATCTCTATAGACACATCAATGTTTTGCATTCTTCTCATGAGTCTAGCACGTGGTACTGTGTCAAAGGCCTTGCGAAAGTCCACAAAACAGTAATAATTTTTTTTCTTGAATGCCTTGCCTTCTTCGATGATTGCCCTCAATGTAAAGATATGGTCTAGAGTTGTATATCTCCTCCTAAAGCCAGCCTGGCCTTTTGATCTCAGGCCATGCATGGTGCGCAGATCGGTCGCAGATAGCTCACGTGGTGAATTCCCAAAGGTCCCCAAGAACAAAGTACTCTACTTTTTAGCACAAAAACCCATGTAAAAGCAAGCACGACATGAGACAAGAGACAAATTGGGTTCAATCTCCCCCATGCCTTGTGTGAGCGCTTCACAAAGCATGTATTTAATGTATATTTCCAATCTTTATGCTCAAAAATAGCCCAATTACAAAAATATGACAAGCTTTTAGCTTTTGAGTTTGCTTTCTACCAAAAATAGGAAAATAAAGCTAATGGACGGTGCCCATAGAGTCTGGCACGCCCAATCTCAATGTCCAAATAGAAATAACATATCCAGGAGCATAAGCGCATACAAAATAATAATAAATAATCGATGTCTCTATAGTCATAACAAAATATAGGTGTGGCGCCTATCAAAATCTAATCCAAAGGTCGAAAACCCGCTAGACTCCAATGCTTTCCTCCGCACTGCTGCTATCTCTACACATCAACTGAAGCATTCACAATCGTTAGTAAAATAACACAATTAAACCGACAAAAGTGAATACCTAGCAGTCTTCAGCTACATAAATAAATCAACTGGTTAGAAATAAATCCTAACCTTAATTTATTACGAGTGCGCACTCTAAACTCATAAACGCTTATTAATTTAATATGCATTTTGCGGAATCACCCGCTATGGAATCACCCATGTACACACTAAATTAATGAAACGCCCGAAAAGGACAGGCGTCCCCATCAACTTCTCGCACAAAGAATCCTCTTTGCGTATGAGCCCCGGTCATCTAAGTTTACGGAATCCACCGTAAAACCTCACGGAATCCACCGTGGAATATGCCTCCTGGCATCATACCCCCGGGGTGGGATAGCAATTGACCTCAATTGCTATTAGCTCAATGTGGAGCTAACAGAGTGGGGAAAGCATTTAGGTCTCTAGCGTGCATCCATTGTGCTTCTTCTACAGGATGGTTCTTAAATTTCACGAGATATCTAGAGTACCTTCGGCCAGTTCTAGTGGTCATGTAATCAGTGTCTATGATGGCTTTTGGTTCAAGTATTTCAGTCTCTTCTTCTAGTAAAGGTGGGTTTTCATAGACAGGGTGGATAGGTAATTGTCCTCTAAATGGTCTCAATAAACTAATATGAAAGGTATTATGAATTTTCCAATGAGATGGCAGTTCTAACTTGAATGCATTGTCATTAATCTTATGAATGATTCTAAATGGTCCGTAGAATCTAGGGGCTAATTTAACAACTGGATGTCTATCTACACTTTGCAGTCTACGCTTTTCTATTCTAAGCCAAACATAATCATCAACTTTGAAATTCATGGCTTGTCTTTTCTTGTTGGCTTGTTTGGTATATGATTGTTGGGCTTTAGCAATCATATCCTTTACTTCATCAAAAATAGTGTTATGCATAACAGCAATATCATCGGCACTTTGTATTCTATTAGACAAAGATGCAACAGGTGTAGATAATCTATATCCATAAATAACTTCAAAAGGTGCTTTCTTTGTAGATGTGTGCGGTGTATTATTATATGCAAACTGTAATAAATGCAAATGAGTATCCCATGTCTGAGGTTTAGAGATAGTGTATGCACGTAAAAGATCTAGAATGGTACTATTTGTGGCTTCTGTTTGTCCATTTGTTTCTGGATGAAATGCAGATGAGAAATCAATCTTTGTGCCTAGATTTGCAAACAGTGTAATCCAGAAATTATTACAAAATCTAGAATCTCTATCTGAAATAATCACTTTCGGCAATCCATGGTTAGTAAAAACAGTTTTCAAAAATAACTGTGCTGCTTGTGATGCTGTTAAAGTTTTCTTACATGCAATGAAATATGCTTGCTTACTAAATCTATCTACAATTGTCCAAATCATGTCATGGTTAGATTTAGTATTTGGTAAGCCAGTAATGAAATCCATAGATATATGTTCCCAAGGTTTAGATGGTATAGATAAAGGCATTAATAACCCATACTGTTTACCATGATGTCTTTTAATTCTTTGACAAATCAGACATTCAGAAACAAAATTAGATACATCTGCATCCATATGCGGCCAATAAAAATCTTCAGTTAACATGCGTAATGTAGAGATGATACCTCTATGACCTTGATATGGAGGACAGTGAATTTCATTCAAAACAAAAGATCGGAATGGAATAGTAACACACAGTCTCTTTTCAAAGAACATGAATCCATCATTATATGACAATGAATCAACAGGAATGAAATTATTTTGAACTAATTTTTGCCAATCAGAATGAAAAGTAATATCCTGGTGATATGTGTCTTTCATGGCAATCAAAGAATCAAAAGATATAATAGAAATGTTATGAATTGCAGGTCTTCTACTCAATGCATCAGCAACTACATTTTCTTTTCCAGGTTGGTATTGAATGATAGGATGGAAACTTTGAATGAATGAAGCCTATTTGATATGGCGGTCAGAAATTTGGGGTTGGCTAAGTAGATGTCTAATGCTTTGCTGGTCGGTCTTTATCATGAATTTTGAACCCATTAAATAATGCTTCCATTGTTTTAATGCTTGGACAACTGCTAAGAGTTCCTTGTCATAAGTGGAATATTTAAGCTCAGAGGGTTTCAGCTTAGAACTAGAATATGCTATTGGATGGTTGTCTTGCATTAGCACGGCTCCTATTCCTGATCCGCTAGCATCGGTCACAACTAAAAAGAATGGTCTGTTAAAGTCAGGCAATTGTAGAACAGGGCATTGGTCAATGCACATTTAAGTAAATCAAAAGATTTCTGCTGGTTTTCAGTCCATTGGTAAACAATGCCTTTCTTAAGAAGTTTGGTCAGTGGTAAAGCAAGTAATGAGAAATTACGTACAAACTTCCTATAGAAACTAGCAAGACCAAGGAATGAGCGTAATTCATGTACATTTTTAGGAACAGGCCAATGCAATATTGCATCAATTTTCTTAGGATCAACTTTTATTCCTTCTTTTGATACAATATGACCTAGATATTCTATTTCTGTCTTGAAGAATTCACTCTTGTCAGGATTTGCAAACAATTGATTTTCTTTCAGTAATTGAAAAACTAATGATAAATGCTCATAATGCTCTTTTTCACTTTGACTGAACACTAAAATATCATCAAAGAAAACAATCACACAGTATTGATATTTTAGAAAGATACGGTTCATCATTCTACTGAAAGTAGCAGGTGCATTAGTTAATCCGAATGGCATAACTAAGAATTCGTAATGGCCAAACTGTGTCCTGAATGCAGTCTTAAATATGTCGGATCTATCTAACCTCACCTGATGATATCCAGATTTAAGGTCAATTTTACTAAATATAAAAGATCCTTGCAGTTTGTCCATAAGGTCGTCAACTCTAGGTATAGGATACCTATTCTTTACAGTGATCTTGTTTAATGCTCGGTAGTCAATACACATCCGATAAGTATTATTCTTTTTCTTGACTAAGAGCACAGGTGCACCGAATGGGGAACTGCTAGGTCGAATTAAGCCTCTATTTAGTAATTCTTCTACTTGACTCTGGATTTCTTTTTGCTCTATTTGATTGTGCCTATATGGGGCTTTGCAAGGTGGTTGTGTGCCAGGTATTAGGTCAATCTTATGGTCTTCTGGACGTGATGGAGGTAAACCTGGTGGTAGGTCTTCTGCAAAACAGTCCTTAAAATATGCAAGAAATTCCTTATGTCTAGGGTGCATATGAGTTTCTTTTGCGTGTAATTCATTCACCCAAATGAGATATGATTTAGTGTTCTTGCGTAGTGCACGTTTTGCTTGGGTATGCGAAAGCAGTGGAAACATATGAGATGCATGCATACCAAATAATGTAATAGATTTTCCTTGAAAATTAATATTCATTGTGTGTGTGGAATAATCTATATTGGGATTATGTTGGTGTCTCCATGGCATTCCTAGAATAATGTCGCTAGATTGTAATGGGACAACTAAGAAATTTCTTCTTTCAATATATGGACCAATTTGAATTTCTAAATCTTGAACTTCTTGTGTGCCATTGTACCTAGTACCTAAAAATGCAGCTTTTATGCGATAGTGCGTAGGTACTGTATGCAATTTCAATTCCTTTACCAATTTTGCTGAAATAAAGTCATGGGTACTACCGTCATCATGTAATATAATTCTTTCTTTTCCATGCACCATACATTTCATAGTCAACAATGAATGTGAAGTAAGCATACCTGGTAAAGTGTCGGAAGTAGTAGTAGGATCATCTTCTTCTTCAGTGAAATCCGGCATATCCTCATGCTCGTCTTCGTCCATAGCTCCAAGGTAGTTGATATGTGCTGATGGCTTCTTTGAATGACAATTTGCTGCGAGATGGCCTGGCTGGTGACACTTGTAGCATACGATGGGCTTGGCTTTGGTCACATTATTTGCAATGGCTGGGAGTCTGGGTATATTTGGATTTGCTTGAGGAATAGGCTTAGGATTTGGATTGACAATGGATGGTAATGCAGGTGGTTTAGGCCAATTCTTGCGGAAAGATGGTGATGAGAAACGACCTGGATTAAACCTTCTGAAATTTGAATTGAATTGTTTAGATCCATAATTACCGTTTGCTTGGAATGGCTGTGGTCGTCGATCTCTTCCACGTAACTTATCTTCAGTGTCGTGAGCTAAGGAGATGGCGTCTTCAAGGGTAGCAGGCTTGAACATATTCACCTCAGCGTAGTAATGTCCAAGAAGTCCAGACATGTACTTCCGCTTATGTGTCGTCTCTGGTACATCTTCAAGCATGCGTAGCTGTAGGAGTGCATTCCAAAAACGCTCTGTATACTGTGGAATAGGCTCACGGTCGCGCTGTTGGAGTAAATCCCATTGCTTGATTGCCTTCTCATGAAATTGCGGTGGAAGGAAATTTTGCATGAACTTTTTCTTGAAATCTTCCCATGTAGCAGGACATTCTATGCTCTTGCGGACGACAGTCCACCAAAGTGATGCTCTATCTATCAGATGATTAGTAACACACTTGATTTTATCTTTCTCAGGATAAGTTTCCTCATGGAAATAGTCATCAAACTGGCTAATGAATGATAAAACAGTCTTTCCTTCTCTTATGCCATTGAAAGTGCGAAACTTGAAACTTCGTTTACTTATCTTGGATTCCTTGCGAATGGTTTGCGCTTCAAGAGTGGCGTCGATGGTACGGCGAATCAGATCTTCAGCTTGAGGTTCTTCTTTGTCAGTGGACGCTCCTTGTAGCTTTGTCAATTGCGCTTGCAAGACTTGCCTAGCTCTTCGCTCTTCTTCCAATTGCAGCATGATAAGATCCAGCTTTTGTTCCATGATAGGCTCGGGTAGATCGTCTTCAGCCATAGGATCATCCATATGTGGGGTAGTCATCCTGTAAAACTCAACAAACCTTTCTCACTCAAAATCAGTTAGCGGGATGAGCGTAGCTCAAATTTGGGGTTACAAGGCTATGTATTTTTGGGTATTTTCTTCTTCAATTTTCAGAAATTCTGCAATATTTCTGTATCCGTTTGCTGAAAGTACTTCAACGAACTTGTAGATAGGTAAAACAGCTTGCTGCGAACAACTTTCCAGTTCAGAGTTTTTGCAAACGAACAAGTCTTCTATGAGTTTCGAGCGTTAGTCAGTTCTGATTTAGTCTGACTTGCAGAGTTGCAGACTTAACAGACTTGCAGAGTTGTAGACTTGCTGGACTTAGCCGACTTGCAGAACTTGCAGTACTTGATTAGAGTCGACTTGCGAAACTTGACTTCTGGAGTGTGTGACCGGGAGTTACTGACTTTGTTTGCCTTAACTGACTTGCAGGGTTTGGAGTAACTTAAGCTTAATGAGTTAAGCTTAAGCTTAATAAGCTTAAGTATGGAAGGAAGCAGCACATCGCCGTTTTTTTTCGTGAAGGGAGGGGGGGTCCGTTTTTTCCGCCGAAAATTTCGGGGCCCTCCTCTTGCCAGTCGACTGATGATTATGAAGCTTATAAAGCTTCTTAAGCTTTGTCTTAAGCTTTTTTTTTAATGAAAGAATGAGAAAATTAGGCAAGCTTATCTGTAACTCCACGACTTCATGAAGGAAGTGTTTGAGTGGTCCTCCGCCGATAGAGATTGGTCCTTCGCGATCTGACAGTGGAAATAGGGGTTCTTAATCGCCAGAAGTCTGCCTGTATCGACGGTTCGCGACGAGATTGACTGTAGAGGCCGTTTGTTCCTGGAGCTCCGCCTTCGCCCGAGATTGGTAGCGATTGGAAGCCCTTGATCTCTGCTCCGCTCTGATACCACTGGTGCGCAGATCGGTCGCAGATAGCTCACGTGGTGAATTCCCAAAGGTCCCCAAGAACAAAGTACTCTACTTTTTAGCACAAAAACCCATGTAAAAGCAAGCACGACATGAGACAAGAGACAAATTGGGTTCAATCTCCCCCATGCCTTGTGTGAGCGCTTCACAAAGCATGTATTTAATGTATATTTCCAATCTTTATGCTCAAAAATAGCCCAATTACAAAAATATGACAAGCTTTTAGCTTTTGAGTTTACTTTCTACCAAAAATAGGAAAATAAAGCTAATGGACGGTGCCCATAGAGTCTGGCACGCCCAATCTCAATGTCCAAATAGAAATAACATATCCAGGCACATAAGCGCATACAAAATAATAATAAATAATCGATGTCTCTATAGTCATAACAAAATATAGGCGTGGCGCCTATCAAAATCTAATCCAAAGGTCGAAAACCCGCTAGACTCCAATGCTTTCCTCCGCACTGCTGCTATCTCTACACATCAACTGAAGCATTCACAATCGTTAGTAAAATAACACAATTAAACCGACAAAAGTGAATACCTAGCAGTCTTCAGCTACATAAATAAATCAACTGGTTAGAAATAAATCCTAACCTTAATTTATTACGAGTGCGCACTCTAAACTCATAAATGCTTATTAATTTAATATGCATTTTGCGGAATCACCCGCTATGGAATCACCCATGTACACACTAAATTAATGAAACGCCCGAAAAGGATAGGCGTCCCCATCAACTTCTCGCACAAAGAATCCTCTTTGCGTATGAGCCCCGGTCATCTAAGTTTACGGAATCCACCGTAAAACCTCACGGAATCCACCGTGGAATATGCCTCCTGGCATCATATGCATCTCGGCCCATTCACTCAATGCTTGTTCCACGATAGAGCCATATATCTTGGCCAACATGTGTCCAATCATGATAGTTCGATAGTTACTAGGTAGCGCGGGGTCTCCACTCTTAAAGAGCGGCACAATAATATGGTATGACCAACAGGTTGGAAATCCCTCACAAACTGCCCTATTAAAGATGTGAGCCAGCGTTGGTGCCAAAATATCACAGGCATGCGTGAAGTGTTTAGCCACTAAACCATCATGATCTTGGGCTCTTCCATTTTTCAGTTTCCATATAGCATTCCTCACTTTTTTTCCTGTGAAAAATCTGCAATTTGCTGGTCTTGAGGTTGAGGAGAGTGGCATAGGCTCTTGGCCAGGAATATCATAGAGTGTGCAAGCATATCCATGCCAATCATCTGGTCTAGTAATTTGTAGGGGTGGCTGGTTCTCATGCATCTTTTTCCATGCTCTCTTGCTGTCCTGCCCCAAGAACATGAAATACATTTCTGTTTCTAGTCTGCTCAGGTATTCCTGCTTCTTTTTGCGTACCAACCGTCTGAAGTGTGTTCGAGCATGCTTATGTGTACATATGCCAAGTGCTATCTCTCTCACTGAAAACGTGCTCGTGTCTCTCTGCACTCATCATCATACCAGCCATTCTGTAGGGCATTACCTCGTGGAGGTTTATCTGACGGTATAGTGTGTGGGAAAGCATATGCTGCTGAAGTGTGTATTATCTCGGCCAACTGTTCTGTAAACTCATCCAGAGAGGCCTGTGTGTCTAGCTCCCTCAATGTATCTCGCACAGTAGTGCTATATATGTGTGAGGTCGCTTCCACAAAATCATAGCGTGGTAATTTTGGTATGTGTGACTGTGCTTCGTGTATATGCCCATATTGCATTGTGAAAGCTAGAATAGCATGGTCTGCTACTAATCCAATTGGTTTGTCTGAGATTTCAAAGCTTTTTATGTCAGGTAGTAAGTTGGGTGATCCAATCAAATAGTCCACTGTGCTTGACCCTTTCTTGTTATTCCAACATGTGAAGCCATTAGATCTTGGCCACTGTGGTAGCCCGTTAAGGATGGCCAAACCATGTGCACTTCCCAATGCCAGTAGGTGTGTTCCATATTCTGTTATCTCTCTATCTTGGGCCAGAGAGAGAGAGAGAGAGAGAGAGAGAGAGTCCATCTTTTATAAACCAAGGTTTATGGAATGACGTTGAGGATATCGGTATGTTTTGGCACTTTAATGCTACCAACATGGAAGGAATTGATGTAATCCCACTTGTCCCACTCATCAATCAGAGTAGTAATACCCATTTTTCTTTTTTGAATGTTGGTCAAGAGGCCACACTATAGTCAACTCTTTATTTTGATGTAAAAGATTGGCGATCTTACTTTTTTGAGATGTACAAGGCTTGTTGGTCCTCTTTTTTAGATTGAAAATTGTTCCATGCTTTGATTTTGGGTACAATTTGGGACTTGAATAAATTGACTTGTAATTTTGGACTCCTTTTCTAAAAATTGCAATTTGAAAGGTGGATTTATGTGTGATTGATTTTTTTGTATGTTTATTGAGAGGGCACCATGTAGGCTTGAGTGGAATATGGTGCTTAGGTGGAGCATCTTCGGTGTTAAAAGATAGAAAATATGGCACCATGTCGGCTTGGGTGGAATGCGGTGCTTCGATGGAGTTGCTTCGGTGCATCGCTGTTTAAAGATGTATCGTTCTTAGATAGATTGAGAGGCACCAGTGTTGAAAGATAGAAGAGATGTTTGTTGAGAGGGCGCTTTGTAGGCTTGGGTGGAGTATCTTGGGTGCACTATGGTTAAAAGATAGAAAAGATTCAGGGAGATTTCGATGCCTTGTACCACCTTGAGACGGCTGGGTTGTCTGAGATTTCCTTGTTCGACAAGCCTCCGAATGACGAGCGTACTGTATCTGCAGGAATGGAAGCAAATGAGCAGCAGCCAGTAAAGAAGCGAATCCCCATCATCATACCATCACATGAGCAGGTCCAGCAGCAATCTCGTCCCCAGCCCCCACCATCTCTCTTCACACCCTCTTCTTCTTCGTCATCTCAGCCTCCTCACACTCAACACCCTTCCCAAAACCGACCTCCTCCTCCAAATCAGTCCCATCAAGCCACAGCAGGAGGACCTGATTCGTTTATGCAGGCCTTTGCATTTGTTAAGCAAACAGAATTTTATTCCCCGCCCCCTGCTCCCGCTCCTCCCCCAGCCCCCCAGGAACCTCCTGCTTCCTCTCTTTCTTCTCAAGGTGCAAACAGAAGCTTTGGGAGCACCGGTGGCGTAGCAAAACCAGAGTAATTTACTTTCTTTATTCTTCTTTTGATTGTGTTTTTGTTGTTTTCTATTAAATTTTGTTTGGTTGTAGATTGGTTTTTTTCTTCATTCTATTTGCAGTACTAGAGAATCAGGTCCGTTGCCAACACATAGTGCCATGCACTTTCCTTTTAGTGCTTATAAAAATCTAAACGAGATTTTGTATGTCTAGAAAATATACATGTGCAGCCAGGATTGCAAAGCATAGCTCAATCCATGATAGCCGGAGGCATCCCACCCCAAAGTAGCTAGGGCATCAACCAAAAGGTGCACATTGGCTGCCCAAAGTAGTTAGGGCATCAACCAAAAGGTGCACATTGGCTGCCCAGTGGCCTACCAAGGCTATAGAGATGATGGTTATCTTACCTTAGGATCCCAAAGGGTCATCCCAAAGAGGCCAAGGCATTGGGTGCTCACTAGTGGCTTACGAGGACTTGCAAAAGTGATGGTGTCGCTTTGAACCCTACACACGACCAACTTCTTTTTTGGTTTACTTTTGTCCTTTAAAGTATCTATGCCCTTGGGGGAGAACAAGGGATGGTTAGAACTAACATCTTTGTTCTTTTAACTATTTGTGCCTGAGGGGGAAAACAAGGGATGGTCAGAACCAACATCACAAAACAAAAGGCTGTCCCAACCACCCGTGGGTACCAATGATGAAGAAAATACAGGAGTATGTGTTGTATGTTGCCAAAGGGAGAATATTTCCATATGAGTTGTCATAAATATGGTGGATCCAACTCAACCACTCTTTGATTAAGGAAAAGGAATAAATATACACAAATGCATGTTTACTAGAACATAATGCTAATGCATGGAGAGGACCTAAAGGGAAAGAATGTGCCTATATTTGAAGATCCCCTTGAGTGTGGTGTGTGGTTGGATAGGTGGAATGGTGAATGTGGATGTGAAAAATGGTGTAAATGTAGGTATGGTTGAAGTGAAAGAGAAGGATGGGATGGGTCGGGTTTAAGGTCATCTTCCCTTCAAAGTTCTTCATTTTGGATATCTAGCTTTCAAATGAAGGCTTAGTGTTGGGTGTAAAGTCCCTTCATCTCCGTATATAAAGTTATACGGGTGTGAACACACCCTTATTGTACCCTAACATATAAATACATTCTTTATTCTTTGTGTACCATCACAATCTAGTACACCTATCTCTTTGCATTCACTCTCTCTCACTCTAAACACTATTGCTCTCGCTTCTATCTCGCACTTCCATTTCACATTCTCCCCTTCAAACTAGTATCAGAGTTGCGGCTAAGGTGTGCGTGCTTCTCGAAGTCCGTGTTGGTCTAGCTTGTTTGCATGATGAAACATTAGGTCGTCACTTTATTCAGATACGTGTGTGTACTTGATAGACAGGCGACAAGTCCAAAACCCTAAATCTATGCAGGCAATAGCTTGATAGACAGGTGACAGGTCCGAAACCCTAAATCCAAATAGGTGACAGGCTATCCAATAGGCAACAACTCACGTGTGTGCAAACGATAGTGTTTTTAGGAGGGGACAGCTCAACAACAGCTCCTTGACCAGGCGACAAACAGGTTATAGTTGACGTGACCAAGCGGTAGTCCATTTTGACGAGCGGGAATAGCTCACGAGAGCTCCTATAGGTCATGATAGATTGTTTCACAAATTTTTGTGACTAAGCACACTAAAACAGGTCCCGGCTCACGCGTGGAAGCACAATTAAGCTTTTTCAGCAATTTTATGGTAGAAATTTGGGGCTTTTCCTAGATTTAATGCTGTTCATGCACAATAGTGACATTTGACCCAAAAATTGCAAACATTGTGACATTGGCTTTGGAAAAATTTGGAGTTTTTCATGTATCAGTAAAACTTTGCTCAATAGTGACATTGGTACACATTTAGACTTGGGAAATTTGGGGCTTTTGCAAAATTTTGTGGAATTTTGCAAAATTTTCTCGTTTTATGCTCTCGAGAACAAGTATCAATGTAATCGGGGTACATTGGTTAGTGAAATTTTGGGGCTTTTGTTGAAATTTGTGAATTTTGGTAAAATTGATGTGTGAAATGCACTTTAGCAACATTGCTGAAGCAATCTTGGTGCTGAAAGTAGTGTAATTTGAGTTATATATCTCCCACTTGTGAGATTGTGGAGAAATTGTAGAGAATTTCTTGTTTATTTGTGTATCAGAAGTTGATTTGGGCACATATGTATGCAATATACATGTTAGGGAGCTCCTATTGGGTTGATGTATTGCTGAATATTCATGGTGTAACAGTCTTAGAGATCATTTGCAGATCTGGGATTGTTGCAGATGTATTTTTGGTGATATTGTTGAAGTGGGAGTCACCTTGCAGTGATGTATGCATGGAATGTATGCCGAAATTTCAGATATATTACTAAAAGTCATCTTTTCTACTGCTGTACATGTATTTGGGCATTGTCAGTAATATAGTGATACTAAATCTTGCTCTTGATTTGTGAAATTTTGGGCTGAAATTAGCTGAATATTCAACTTCTTGTTTGCTGTCATAAATTACAGCATTGGTTTTTTGGCGTATTGCTGAAAAATGGGAACTAATGCTTCTAGCAGGAGTGACACTTAATCTCTCCTTGAAATCAAGAGGTTTGATGGCACTGGCTTTGATATGTGGAAGGACAGGATGCAAGGCATTTTGTTTCTCAAGGATTGTGATAATACTCTCTTGGATACTAAGCAATAGATACATGAACTGTAGTTTTAAGAGCCTATCCCCAAAATTGCTGTGGGAGATTAGCTATGGACAGCATGCATCTGACTCTCTCACAAAGTGTGCGATTAAATCTTTTAGCCATGCCATTTGATGCATGATTATAAGGGGCTGTCAATTCCCTCTTAATGCCAGGCATCTCACAAAACTTGTTAAATTCATTTGAGACATACTCATCCCCATTATCTGTTCTTATGGCTTTCAACTTAAGCCCTTTCTATGTGGTAATAAAAGCATGAAACTTTTTAAAAACATCCAACACTTCCTTTTTGCTCTTAAGTACATACACCCATGACTTTCTATTGAAATCATCAATGAAAGTCACAAAGTAGCGTGCACCCCCATACGAATTAATAGGCATAGTGCACACATCAGAGTGTACTAAGTCAACAGCATTAGACTTCTTAACGACACCAGAGTAATAAGGAGACTTTACTTGTTTTCCATATAAGTAATCATTACAAAATTTGAGACCAGAGCCTTTGACATCAAATCTCCCTAAAGAGGAGAGAACTTGAAGGCCTTTATGGCTCATATGACCAAGTCTTTTGTGCCAAAGCTCCATCTTTGAATCGATTTCAGCGAGACAACCAAGAACTTGCCAGGTAATGCTTTACAATGCAAGTAATATAAAGTTCCCCTTTTGCTTGCTGCCTTCAACAATCAGCATAGAGCCCTTATGGACCTTCCAAGATCCACCACCAAAGGTAGTAAAATACCCTTTAGCATCAAGCTGCCCAACTGATAGTAGACTTTTCTTTATGCCAGGTACAAATCTGGCATCCTGCAAAATCAGCTCTTGGCCATTTTTAAGGGCCAAATGAATGGTGTCAACACCCTCTATCTCACATACATAGTTATTACCCAAGTAAACCTTGCCTAGGCAACTTGCAATGTATTCAGAAAATGACTCCAAAGAGGGGGTAACATGAAAAGAGGCACTGCTGTCCACTATCCATGATTGTGACAGCCTATCATGAGCTGAAAGTAAGACATCAATTACCTTCTTTTTGGTGATGTGCATATCACCTGCTGCTGCCATAATATCTGCATCATTACATGAGGCTACAACAAGTATCTCTTCAGTGTTAGGAAGCTCTTCAATGACCACACTAGATGCAACATTTGCCTTTGCAACTTCTTTTGAGGAAGAGCTGTCATCATCTTTCTTATCATCCTTCTTTTTTTTACCCTGCTGTTTTTTTCTTTCTTGCACTTTCTTGAAGTACCGGCAATTTACCTTCTAGTGATTACTTTGATGGCCCATTGCCCGGAGGACTGCATTTCGCTCCCTTCATTGTGCAAATTTCCCATAGGTACTGCCGCCTGATTCTGACAGGACAATGCAGTTATCTTTTGAGCTTTGGCTCTGTTGCATCAACTTTTCTTCTCATAGCACGATTAAGTGCATCATTATTGTGTTGTTCTTGTGTTTTTAAGTTTCTCTTCTCTCTTAGTGTTTGCTGTATACACTGTGTTACTCCTTGTAAACCCTAATGTCTTTCTGCATCGTTGCTTATTTTGACATGGTATTAGAGTATAACTATTATTTTTGACCCTTCTCTTTCTCTCTCACCCATCCACTCTTTTACAAGTTGACACTCCAGTGCTATGAGTTTTCCATAAGTAGATGGACAGATCACCGAGTGGTGCTTCTCTTGCTGCCTCACCAGAAACCCCATCGATGCTTGCCACCATGGACCCTTTGCTCCCTACTCCACCGGAGTATATGCGTCTATCCTTAGGCACTTGTGCGTCCTCTTCCTTTTGGGCTACAGAGTTTATTTTGCACTGGCTTTTAGATTTTTATGCTCAAGGCAATAAGACGCATCCAATGCACACTAAGCCCTTTCGAGCCATAAGAGGATCGTTTGGTACCATGGTCTTCTCACGACCGCCGCAATGCGCTACGAAGGTTGCTTCTACTTCTTCTAGGATTTTAGGAATGCCACCTCGACCGAGAGACTGTGATTGTTGGCTACCGTCCCTTCAACAGTCCAATCCTTCAAGAGACAATGATTGTTCGACCCCTTCTATTACTTTGGCGCTGCAGTGTTCTTCACTAAGAGAGTGTGAAACCTGCGTCTCACCTTTCCCCACCCTCTACTATTCAGGTTAAAGAGGCTACCTCTGGGCGTTCGACACTCCGAATACCTTTTTTTGCATGACCAACGGTACTTCCTTCATCATTAGATGATTTGGAGTCCGTGATCCATGAGTTTTTAGATTCCCTCTCTCTCGTCAAGAGAGATTCAGAGGGGAATATACTTTTTTTGTCCTCCAAGGAGGTTCCTACTTCTTCTTTGGCTTCAAAGGGGGCCCTTGCACCTTCATCCTTAGGGAGGCATCCTCTCATCATGAAGTTCGTCACCCACCATTTACTCTTTTGGGAGGGCTCTTCGGATAGTCATTTCTCCTATTGATACCCAAGATCTTCAGGTATCGCCTAGATTGGGCCCTTGGAGGTTCAACCGCGACTTGGTGACGAGACCTTCGGCAATCACTTCATTTATTATTCACTTCTACCACTCCTATCTCTCTTTAGTCATTCTTGACCACCTTCTTCGGTCACTACTACCACCTCCCTTCTCTCACTAGCCCCTTCCATTGCCCTCGTACCCCTTCAGGAGGACATTGCGGTTCGTGGCTCTTGGCTGCCTTCACCCTTCCTCTTCTGCCTTAGGCACCCTGTTCTAGCATCAGGTCTTGCATTTGGAGCATTATCCACCTGGTATCACCATCATCTGCTTAGTGTCAACACCCGTCTCCGTCAAGCTCCACCTTCACTTGCGTTTTTCAGTGCGGAGACCTCCTTCCCTGATGTCATCATCTCCAGCTTGGTGTCAACATCCTAGGCTTTGGCAACAATCTACATCATTGAGCGTCAATGTTTTCATCACTCCTCTATCATAGGGGCTGTTGAGACTTACGTTTTTGTAGCTTGGCTCATCCTCCATCATTTGGTGTCATCATTATCGAGTTGGCATCAACATTTGGGCTGTTCTCCTTGCATTTGACGGCTCCAACACTCTGGGCTTGCGTTTTGCTACCTAGGTCACTCCTTGACATCAGAGGATTGTGGTTCGCTCTCTCAACAGCTGGTGATCATCTTCCACATCTTCGATAGTGCTAGAGGATTGTGGTTCGCTCCCTCGACAACTGTCCTTCACCTTCTAGTGATTACTTCGATAGCCCACTGCTCGGAGGATTGCGTTTTGCTCCCTTCATTGTGTAGATTTCCCATAGGAGCTGCTGTGTGATTATGATAGGAGAGTGCAATTATCTTTTGAGTTTCGGCTCGGCTGTATTAGCTTTTCTTCTCGTAGCATGATTCAGTGCCTCTCACTGTGCACTCTGAGTTTTTGAGTTTCTCCTCTCTGAGTGTTTGCTGTACACACTCTGTGTTACTTCCTACAAACCCTATTGTCTCTTTGCACCGTCACTTATTTTGACATGGTATCAGAGCATACTTGTTATTTTTGACAAGCTATTGGTCTATACAAGTATATGTCCATCTAGGGATGTGAGACCATATGTCATAGCCACATGGAAAGAGAAACGGGAAATGGTAATGGGAACAAGGTATGCGAAAATGGGAACTCAAAAAATAGGTAAATTAGGATTTTAAAAATAATTTTTACATTAAACAACTTCACAAGTATTCAGAGACACTCTAAAAGCATACTTTGAACATCATGTTGCATGGATGGTGCCAGATTTATCAAGACTAGTCGATGTTGCAAATAAGACTTGAGTACATAGTGGACACAACACAAAAAAGTTGAAGCTCTAATGATTAAATCTTAAATTTTAAAGACTCAAAGAGCCATAATTTATAAATGTTTGAAGGCTCGGTAACATATAAAAGAATAATGAAAGAGTGAAGGTCCAAGTGACAAGGCCAATAGTACTTACAAAAGTAAAGTCGAGAGTTAAGATTCAAGTCTTACGAGTTGTAACTTAGACCAAATAGTGAATACAGAGTCCGGACTAATGTATTGAGTAGTGAGTACTCAATAAACTATCAAAAAGATACCCAAAAAAAAAAAAAAACTTGGAAGGGCCATTCGCAACATGGAGTGGGAGGCCTGGAACGTTGTAGAATGGCTAATATGGAATATTTGGAACGGCCATTCCCAATGAAATGGGAGGCTTGGAACGCTCCAAACATGGAACATTGTGGAACGGTCGACATGGAATGTTCTAGCCTAGTGGAGTGCTCGTCCCCGAGCATTAGGGAATAGTGTTCCGGTGTGCACCAAGGCTCTGTTTCACTTGTTCCATGTTGCTGCTATATATGCGTGAGGTACAACAATGCCCTATAGATCTAACTCCATCTAGTGAGGATGGGGTGATGTAAGATGTGATAGCTGGGGGGGGGGGGGGGGTGGGCTCCTAGAACAAGCTTCTATCTGGGTGCTCTCTCTATGGTGTGCTGTGTCAGGCTAAAGGCGCTGGGTCATTGTGCAACTCTGATATCTGAGGGATACCTCTCTTGGTCTCTCGGTCCATGTGTCCATATGTCCTTGAGCTAGTGTTGCCTCTTGATAAAACTTTTTCATTGCTGTCTGTCATACTCTGTTCTGTGTATCTGCCACTAGTAGGGATGCTCTGACAAACCTTCCTGCATCCTTGAGATTGAGTAATTCCCACACCCTTGAGATTGAGTAATCTTCCTTGCTGCCATCTTGGAATTGAAGCACCCTCTTGTGACTCCACTGTGAGTTTCTTGAAGGACATCATGCATCTTGTGTCGCAAACACATCTTGTCAAAAGGCCATCCCTTCTGACCCTTTATAGCTATCCAACTATAATTTGGTAATAATTGCCTCTTATCAGGTCTTCTGAATTGGTCTTTTTGAGAAGCCCTCTGTCAACACGAGACAAAAGTACCGATACATCCAAAATTCAGGAAAACTAAAAGTCACTAGTAGAAAACGGAAAACATGAACTGGGAAAGAAAAATGACTACATCTTCGATGTATGTATGTATGTATGTATGTATGCATGATGTATGTATTGGGGGGGGGGAGAGTGATAAGAGAGAGAGAGAGTCTTTGCTAGAGGCAAACTCAACCCATAAAATAAAATTCTGAGTACAATTGATCCATGGTTTGGATAGAGCTAAAGGAAAACAAACTCAGGAGGGCAGAGCTTTAGAAGCTATCTCTAAACCTAGAAATGTCAGAATCTTCACAAGACCACTTGTGACATAATAGTTCGTGTTCCTCCAAGGTTCACTTGAAAATTCAAGTTTCACAAGAGCATTGCTTTATGTGATGTTTGAGGTAATTGAACTCTACCATGTGGTTTACTGACAAAAGCATTTCTCGTGTTGGGCATTGAAGACAGTTTTGAATGCTCTGAGATAGTCGAATGCTTGTTTATGATTTACTAACAATTAGTGTTTATTTTGTGGGGCATGCATAACAGTTTTGCAGCAGGACAAGCCAGGAATTCTATTCTTGTTAGTAGGAGACAGGTATGAAAGCAAAGAATGGAAAACTTAGCGAGACCAACTAGTTATGTGGTTGCATTAAATAATTAACGTTGATTCTTTTTTCTCAATTTTTAGCAAGGCAATCCTGTTCTCAAGCACATAAAGAATGTACGATGGATCTTTGCAGACATTGTGCCAGATTACTTACTAGGTCAAAACACGTGTGCATTGTATCTCAGGTATTGGCATATTTGTACAAGCTTTTGAGGTTGCTGTATTAACTTTTTTAGAGGATGTTGTCAAGTAAGACTTTTAAGGGGAAGGTACTGTTACTGATACTCTTGTGACTGTATTATGCAGTTTGCGTTACCACCTCCTACATCCTGATTACATCTATTTTAGAATTCGTGAGCTGCAGAAAAGCTTTCGGCTGAGGGTTGTCCTATGTTATGTAGATGTGGTGAGGGGCACAACCAATGACTTGCTGTTGCTATAACATACCAGCTATGATTTGTGTTAACTTTCTGTTGCTGGGAAATTTTGTAGTCGTCTTGCTTTACCAGAGATAACCATCAAAAATAAAGGAACATAGTGATAACTTTTGTGACTGTAATCTCTGCTGATGTATATATTGCTTAGTAGAGTCCATTGCTTGCATCATTTTATGCACATAAGTCTAGTTAGCTGTTAGCTTATAAGCCTGATCATGCCTATCAGAATGTGAAGCATGATTGGTGGTAACATCTACTTTCCAAGTCAGCTTTTGAAAACATTTGATATATCAAATTTCTTAGGAGTAGCCTATATACTAGTGAATACATGCAAAAGCCCAACGGGTATAGAGTAAATATACCTCTATGCAAGTGGCAAGTGATGGACAACTGACATTTACTTTCAGTTTTGGTTTCATTAAGAGTCTGCTATATCCTTTGCTGTTGGAAACAACATATCCTACAGTTTTTAAGACCCCAAAGACTGTTTAATGTGTTGTTTGTATCTTCAAATTTTTAGCTATCAGATAGAGATTGCTTGTAAATAACATACAGAAGAGGCGTAGGCACCAGTTACTGCAGCTCCAATGAACTCATGAATCTGGTCTTCTGGTATTGTACAAGCAGCCCAGTTCTAATTCAGGTGAAAAGTTTTGTTTAATAAGATAATCTGGAGAAAAACTTCAAAATACTAGAGCGGATTTACAAATCTCTGCCAAGGGAATCTAGCATGCAATAACATGGAAAATCCATCTAGGAAAGCATGGATGATAGCTGTCATAAGATGTTATTAATACTTTTGTGAATTAGTAACAGTAGTTGTACATCCAAAAATCCATGGAGCCATTAAACAGAATAAAAAATATACTAAGATAAAACACAAATATGAAGTTAGTTGCCATGGAAAAAACACAAACATGAAGCTAGTGATGTGGACCGAAAAAAATGAGATCCCTTAATAAACAGGTGCTGATGATGGTGAAACAAAGGACAGCAATGGTACAATGCCAATAGCCACGAGTCAACCTCTCAGTTCCCCATCTGGTTTCCCACCACATGCATCTTTGTGGCTCTGCCAATGGTCGCTAAAGGTGGTTCTCTGCCAGTGGCCTTAATCGGTGCAGTATAGGTTGGAGTGTGGCCCTAAAAGAAAAGGAGTGATAAGGGGAGAGGGATGGAGGTGAGATGGCATATAAATTTATGACAAAACACAACAAAGCTCCTGGAAAAAGAGCTTCATCCACTGCTTGGATCTCTACGGCAGATAACGTCAATAATACATACAAGACTAGTTTAAAAGTACTCCTGTTAGGGGGAAGTAAGGCAAGAATACTATTTAACAGCATTTTCCCCACAGATAAAGTGAAATACAATTATCATTTGTTCAAGATGAAAACGAGTGTATCCATCACCCATTTCTATGATATATGCAGGAGGATGTGACCAAACCGCTTCATGAGGTCACAAAGACAGCCTTACTGCATGATTGCAGTCTACTGTGTGCGTGGAGGTGTATTGCAAATACTCTATCCTCTGCAAGTTTTGTGTTTTTAGAAGAGGAACAAGGGTCTGACTCTTGAAGTTTCAGTTTAGAAGAAGCTGCACGCTATCTTGAAACCATCAAAATCTACGAAAACAAGCCAGCGGATGATATTCAAGAACGCCTAGATCATGACTATTTGTCAAGGGTAAGAAACTTGACTTGTTCTAGTTCCTATGTTGATTTAGAAGACATGTGGGTTCATTTGGACTACATGGGTATTTTTGGCTACAGCTTACAGGTGCTTTGACAACAGTTAGACATGTGAACAAAACAAATGTTATTACATTAGGATCCACATTTGGGGTGAGCTATCTATTTGAGGTTCTGAATTTCTGTGTATTGCTAAGAATATGTAACTTATTGTGCTGGCAGACAATATGTAACTTATTGGTAGTGCTTGCACAACTTGTTGTGCATACTTGACTCGCAAAATAAAAACAAACAAATTGTGCCTGCAGACATTAGCTGCTATCATGGGAGCACCAATGGAGGATCTAGCACGTTGCCCGGGCATCGGGGAAAGGAAGGTATGTTCAAATTTGATTTGACTTTTACCTTAATAGGTTGGTACACTGTCTTCTGCCTTCTCTGATTGGGTTACATTATAAGAAAATCATGTATAAATCACACCAAATAAACAAAGAAAGCCTTCGTTCTTATCCACTTGTTATACTCTTTCATATAACCCATTTGTAAAGATCATCATGCATACTAAAGTGGGTTATGAATGACTTGATGAACACCCCATTTGTGGCTTCAAACACTCGTTTTGATGTGAATGCAGTCTAGATGCAGTGTCTTTGTGAGTCTTTTCATTTGCAATCATATTGCTTTTTATGGTTGGTCTTGCCTATGTCATTTGCACCTCCCCATTTCAATGTTGCTCACACACACACACACACACGTATACCTCAAGATCACTTTCCTTGGATGCAAGGTTACCACAAAGACAGCTGAGACTAAACTCATGTGAGGTTTTTTGGAGAGAATGTGCATAAGTGCAGTTTCAAGAACCATGAATGAAGCTGTTCAACAGTCCATACAAGCCGTGACATAAAGTACCAGTGATGACAATCACATCATCATCATGTGTGTCCTTAACCACAATGCATGTAAAACATCCTTTAAGGTGACAACATGCCCATTCACTGTAGTGATAAGGATTTTCCAAATATCTTTGATTGTATAAGTAGCATTGTTGGCACATGTGACAGTGCCCCCTATGTAGCATCAACCAAAGAAATAAAAAGATGCCTACATGAGGTGACGTGCTTTTCCTTTCCACCACTAGGAGCACTAGATGTGGTAGTTGCAACAACCAATGAGGCTTGTTTCTTCTTCTCCTCCACAGCCTTGCACTTGTCACATTCAAAAATCTCATGCCTTGGCTTGCGGCAGTAGTTGCATTTCTTCTTTTACTTGTCCTCTTCTTTGTGTGAAGAAGACGACGAAAAGTTACCCTTGCCCTTTTGATGGCTAGATGAAGAACCTGATGACTTCCCTTTGCCTCCATGATGAGAGGAGGCCAAAGGCTTGGTCATTCGAGGCAATAGGAGTGATTGAGACAACCCCACTCCTCTTGTAATAGAAGGGTGGTCAACTCACCAAGAGAGTACTGATGCCCATTGCCTTGAGAAACTAGTCGCAAGGTGTTAGTTTGATAGGACTGTGGAAGTCCTTCTAGCATAGTAGAGACAAGATGACTCTCGGATATCTGCTTATCAATGTTCACTAACTGGTCATGCCAATTTGTAATTCTTGTGAGATAGGTACCCATGCTGTCCCCTTCATGCATCTACTTGGAATCTAATTGCCTTCTCAAATAGGCAATGCGTGTCTTATTCGTGATTTGATAAAAAGATGTGAGCTTATTCTAAGCACTTTTCACAATCCGATATGAGTGGTTGTGCAGAATAACGAGTCTCTTGATCGAAAGAGCAATCAAAGAGTATGCTTGAGCATCACCCATATCCCAAGGTACCTAATTGGCGGTCGGAGAAGCAACAATAGTTACTCTTGAAGAGCTAGAAGTGGCAGTAGAACGAGCTGAAGTAGAAGCACCAGCACCTGTAGGTGCATTACGGCGTGCTGGCCATACCTTCCATACCTTTGAAACTATGACGATTCCCCAAAAGCCTTTCACAACCAATACATGCTTCATCATGTACAACCAAGTGGAATACTATCCAACTTGTCATTAGTAGAAAGCATCCCAAAAAACTCATTTTGATTATGTGCTAGCTTTGCACATGCTAAATACACAAATGCAGTCCAATTGCTCAAATTTGTTCAAAAATGGAGAAGGGAGCTGTCATCCCAACACCCGTGTGTGAAAAAAATGGCTAAAAAGTAAAACGAGATGAGATAGAACTTACAACCAATGTAAATGTTGATTAGATGCTATTTGGGCATTTACATGCAGAAATATTGGGCAGCAAGATGAAATTTGTCGAAATTGGAGATTGGGCAATTCAGAAAAAAATTCCCAAATTTTGTGTGCGAATGTTCGAGAGAATTACTGAATTTGCACAAATTTGATGAAGATCCATGAAATGGAAGGTGAATCCAGTAAAAGCCCCAAATTTTATGATGGAAATTTCAAGAAATTGCATAAGTTGGGCGAGTCGGTAAAAAATCTCTAAATTTTCAGGTGCCAAGCATGTGAGCTGAATTTTTTTTTCGAATGGAAAATGGCAGAAATTTTTGAAAACCCCCAAATTCAAAAGTTAGGATTTTTGCACTTTTAGGGTTTGTAAGATTTTCTGCGCAGCTAAAAGTGGTAGATATGGGCAGAGACAAGCAAGATAGATGAGAAATTGCACAAATTTCAGGAAACCCCCAAATTTAAAAATTAGGTTTTTTGCGGTTTGCCCCTCGACCAAATCTATAGAACATGGCGGCGGTGTCGGGGGTGTATGTGTCAAGCCACTAATCATTGGGGCTCAAGAAACAAGACAAGAGAGGTGAAGGAATCAAGATGAAACCAAAAGACACTAAATAAATCTTTGAAAAGAACTCCGTATATTGTGGTAGCACACACAGGTTACAAACTTTGTGTTCAAGGCGATGGCTTGGACAAAGCTCTATCAAGACGATTGCTTGAGCACACTATGCAATCTCTAAATTCTTTGCCACACCCCAATACAATGAAAAATACAATGCTTTTTTATACCATGTGAATTTGTCCAAATTTAGTACTCCCGGGCAAGCCTTTCTTCCATCTGGGCTAAAGGCATTTGGGAAGTGGTAGGTTGACTTTAGCTCTCTATAGTACAATAGTAGATCACTTCTATGATTGCTTAGGCCTTCATACATCAATGTATGCATTTTATATAGAAGTTTATTGCCTTACTCCGTCCTAAAAACAAAGGGTTTTGCCTTTTATGCCTTGCTTTTTGCTTTGGTACAGGCCTTGAGCCTGGTTGCAACTTGTTTCGTCCATAACTTTGTCATACGTACTTCGAATATGGTTGTCTAAGTACTTAAAACAATCAAAACTTAACTGTCTACAAGGCAATGTGGGAAAAATTGGGAAGAACTTCTTAGAATAGCCAAAAACATTGCTTTTTGTAAAATGTGTCACTATTTGACATTTTTGGGTCTGGATGACTTGTATGACTGAAGATAAGTCTTTGCATGTATCTAGATCATCCAAACTTCACATTAAGCTATTAGAACTTAATAATGGATATTCAAACTATTTTGGCGACCAGTTTTGAACTTAGAAAACTTGTTTGTATCTTGATTAAATCTCCCATAAGCACATATCTAAAATGCTTGTATAGGTGTCTTTCCCTTGCTTTTCCTTCACTAAATGTGCAGCCACACGATAGCGGATAGGGCTGAGGAGGTAGCGGATTGGGATGAGAGAGCGTATGTGCGGGGTTGCATGTGGCACTATGTGTAAAACTGCATGCAGGTTGCATATATAGAGAGAGAGAGAGAGAGAGAGAGAGAGAGAGAGAGAGAGAGAGAGAGAGAGAGAGATGATATATTAATGTCTACGAAAGGCCAAAATGACCTATGAGACCATGAGTTACAATCATGTGTATGATGATACAACTGTCTGGGAAAAATATGTATGTAGCACAAAGCAAAATAAGAAAGGAAACTAACTATGGCTATGTGTAAAACATAGAGCTCTATCTAGTAACAATGAGCTCCAAATGGTACAATCTCATGTGGATATGGAGGACCTAGCTCTAGCTCGAGCAATAATCCCCTGTATCCGCCTATGAAGGTGTCATCGGTGTCTATGCCGAGGCCTAGGACGTCTGGATTGGCTAAGCTAAAGGGCTTGATCAATCAGTACTCCTTGTCTGTGTGTGGACTGTGGCGGTGAGAGAGGCTCTCATGTGGACTGTGCCTGTAACTGTATTGAAGTCTTTTGAGTCTCCTTTGCAAAGAAGTCTATGAGCTACCTCTGTGAAGGGCCTCGATGTCCTGGAGCAGCTGTACTCTTGAGGCGCATGTCACGAAGCCGTCGTATCTCAAGAAGAAAGAGGCCAAGGCATCATTGATTGGTAAAATCCATGACTCTGGATAGTGGTCCAAATCCGTCTCTAAAGAGACAGTGGAAACGACCACGAACCTCATAATACGTTGGGCAGCGGCAAATATAATGCTCCTCTATCTCTGGCTCTAATTGGCATATCTAGCATATGCGCTCCTCTAGTGGGATGGATCTATATCTGCTAATCTCAATCTCTAGCTGATGTGAGGAGGTGTGCAACTGGCCAATAGTACATCTGATCCCATGGGAAAGGTGGGTGTCCATGTATCTCGGGCGAACAATAAATCCATCATCTGTAGTATGAAGGAAATGCACGCGGTAGAAAGCCATCTTTGTCCCTAGCTCCTGCCCTGGCATCAACCATGTCCGCTTGATATCCAACTGGGTAAGATCCATCCTGATGATCTTGCGGATCTCTAACCTGCTTAGATCAAGAGATGGTGAATCGAGGGAGTACTGGAAGGGGGGTAACTTGTCCATGCTAAAGCCATGCAGCTCAAACCAGGCCGACATCTGTGCATACCAACATGAAGTATCACCCTCTCTGGCAAGCTGCCTGGAGGACTCAAGGGCCAACCGTGCATTTCTGTGTCTGGGTAAGTCCCATAGGCTATGTATGTATGCGACTGATTGGGTGAGGGCCCTGCAATGACTCAGTTGATTGAAAGTCTTAATTATTGGAAATTCAACTAGGTTTGCATGTGGCCTAGTGTATGGATCGGGGGGGGGGGGGGTCTATTCTTTGCTTTAATCTTACACAAAACTCCATAACAAGTATAATTTTCTTGTTGGGCATCACACAAAGAATGCTTGTCACCAAGTTTGAGGTGAAGAGGAGGTCTCTATTGAGTAGCAGAAGAGATTGAAGTGCATTCAAAGGTGAAGAGAATGACTCTTTCTCAAAAAGTATTGAGACTTTAGACCTTTGCTAAGTCCTATGACCTCTCTTTTATGCTACTACCTTCAAAATGGCATGAAATTCGATGTGATCAGCTACTATTTAACATGTTTGCCTCCAACTTGATCACAACTCCTGTCGAAATATTCAATGAGGCTCGTCATCATCAAATGGAAGACTAGCGGTCATTGTCCAACTCCCTATAAGATTTTTATGTGTTGTACCTAAGTAGCCATGGATTTTTCTAATTGAAAATGGGAGAAATATGGTTGAGATGTGGCTATAAAGGAATCAAAGACCTAAGATAGGACAGTATCTTGTCACTATTGGCTTTCAAATTTCCAAGGCAGATTTCTCACTTTATGTGAGAAAAATAGAGAAAGGTATTATGCTACTTGTCATTTATGTTGATGATTTGATTATGACAGGTGACAGTGATGAAGATATCCTTCATGTGAAAATGCTATTGAAGCAAAAGTTTGAGATGAAGGATTTGGGAGAGTTGCGTTATTTCTTGGGCATTGAGGTGATTAGATCACCAAGTGGGATACAGCTCTTGCAGAGGCAGTATGGATTGGACATGCTGTCCAAATATGGGATGACAGGCTGCAAGCCTATTTCAGTTCCTTTGGAGCAGAATATGAAGCTGAGCACAGATGCAGGTGAGCTTCTGGAAGACCCTACTATGTACAGATGCATAGTAGGAAGTTTGAACAAGCGTGCAAGAGTACCTTTGCTAAAATGAATGACAAGAATGAGAGTACAAGGTATAACCCTAAGGTTATATAGACCTAGACACAGAAGTGTGTTTACATGGGGAAAAAGACCCTTCCCACACGAGGGTAAAAAGTGCCCATGGATAGGGTGTGTTCATGCCGCATATTTGTCCACATAGGTTGCCTAAGACTCAATCAACCAACTCTTGAGCGGGAGGAAACAAGACGTCACCTTTGTGAAGAGATGCTTTGGATAAAGATAGAGAAACATAGAGTGGATGACAAACATAGTGTGTGGAACTCAAGATGAATGAACAGACAATTTATTGCTTAATATTATACAAGTCTTGGTTGGAGGATGAGGTGAGCTGAGAGTGGTGTTAGAGATGCCAGTAACAACTTCAAGAGTGTGTCACACTTGTGATGAATTGCGAAACACAGCAGCAGCAATCCACAAGGCTGTGTCCTCCATAGTAAGTTGGATGCTGGAAGGATGGGCGATTGCAAAGTGCAAGGCAGGCAGCTGTAAAATGCAGCTCCAATGATGACAGTACAACTCAGATGAGTGGCCTGTGCAGGCACGAAATACAGCAGGTACAGCAGGAAAAATGGAGTCTGGAGCAGGATGATGGCAACAGCAGACAGCAGCTGCTAGATGTCCATGATAGGCTGGCGGTAGCTGGTTGAAGCCCTCTATTGATGGCGTGTTCTCCAACCAGGTGGCAGCAGGTAGGAGTGATGGCGACAGCTGAATGATGACCAGCAGCAGCTCCAGATGCGGTGTGGGGAGCAATGTGAGGGCTGAAGGCTGAAGTGATAGAATGAATCAGGGATAGATGGAATTCCTGTCACTGACTATATTTATAAAAGAAGTTGGTGCATTTGTCCTATTGTACAAAAATGAAGCTATGGTAATCAACAGTTAGTGCTTTTTGGGACTATTTTAAGGAGAATAAAACAGGGGTTACTGCACTGCAAATCTAGAATAGTGAAAATCCTTAATCTTAGGGGCTTGACATCTCTTGTCAAGCCCAAAAAGTGTGCCAAAGATAGTAAGTCATGTCTGTACCTCTTTTATTCCAAAAGATCCCACCCAAAGAAACTAAGGCATTGGACCAGGGGTGCAATGATGCACTGCCCAAGGGCCTCCCATGATGGTGATAGATCATCTTTCGAGTAGCCCAAGTTAATGGATCTTACATTTTTATTTTATTTTCTTTTCATGGTAATATACGAACTACATGCCTCAATATTTTTACATCCTCTATGAAACGAATAGTTGCAAGATAAGGATTGGATGAAGAGTCATAGTTGAAGATAATGATGAGCTACATGAGGGTATGTTGAGATAGTAGTATCGCCATGGTAGACTGCCATAGTAATGATGTGTTGCGAATATGGTGGATCCAAGTCAGCCTCTATTTGATGAGGTAAAAGGGAGAGGTATGAACATATGCAAGGAGTTTTCATCTCTAATGGGTACTTGCTTTCACAAGTTTTCCCCCAACCCAAAGTGCTATGTTTCATATAAACACAATGCCAATGCATGGGTGATGCAAAAGGAAATGCAATGGGCCATGCTCAAATAGAATGCTATGCAAAGTATAGTGGTACTACAGTCCACTTGAGCATCCCCTTTGGCGGAATCATTCACTTTGGCCAAGTAGCCTTTTACAAGTATGATCATCAAGATGCAAATGGATAATGATACAAATACGTATGCAAGGTAATCACCAAAATGGATAAGCACCAAAGGAAAAGGCTGCTCCCTCTCACCATTAGCTAGTGGAAGGGGAAGGTATGGGAGCCCCCTCTCCCATCATGCTGATGTCGAAGAGGGTGTATTAATGTTGATCCGCTAATAAAGGGACCGAAGGGTTAGGAAGTTGACTGGTCAATATGTGTCATTGCGATCGTCAAACGATGGCACAAACTCTAGGAAAATGGTTGTGAGAGTGCGCAACGGAAAGGAAAGCGAGCACTGAGAGGAGATAGGAAGAGAATGTAGGTGAGAGAAGGAACAATCTGACTGCAATGGCTGAAAGGTAAAAGGCTGCAATGGTCAGCCCCAACGTGTAGCTCCATGTGTCAGTGTGGGCACCGGAGGGTAATAGGGGGATGAGAGAATGAGGAGGATTGGCTGATCACGAAGGATTAATGATGGATAGTGAGAGTGAGAGGGTAGATTGCCTATAAATAAGCAAATTGGGGCCACAATTGGCAATAAATTGGCTAGGCCCTTAATGTGGGTGCCCAAGACATCCTATAGTGCCCGAAAAGAAATGTACTAATATGCCCTTTATCTTAAGTGCCTAAAGCACATAAAATGATAGACAAACACAATGTTGGAGCTTCTAATGTCCTTATCTAACTCAGATTGAGGCTCATAGGCACAAGATTACTATATAAGACACACGTTTGTGAACACCTCCTCTCAGGTCTTGATCTAGCAAAAGATGGATCTAAGGGTGGCAAGAAGAGTGCCAACATCAATGATGTTTGTCAATGAAGAATGCTAGCCAAGGAGCAAGACCTCCTCTCCAGATAAAAATCCAATCCAAGAGAAGGTTAATGCAGGCCAAGGGAAAGAGATAGGTCTTGAGTATATCACTCTAGAAAATTCCAGTCAAGGATAGGTGAGCCAAGTCTTTGACTCAAATGTGAGACAATAACGAGGAACTATTGAAGGCGCCATAGCTTGTATAGAAATAGTAGGGATTAAGGATTGAGCGGAAGGGGATGGTGGCTTGATGATGAAGGAAAGAGGTCACCGCATAAAGAGAGGCATAAAGTAGCTTGTGATCCCTAAAGAAACTCCTCACAATCCTTGGAATCCCCCTCTGAAATACAAAGGGCTAGGGAATCCTTAGCCATATCATCGATATCATCTCCCTTTGAGAGAGATGGGAGATACAAGGGAATCACTAGAGGAGATGGTGGGGGATGGGATGGAACGTGTGGGAGATATGGTGCACAATCTAGAACAAGTGCAACAATGGAAATTTGCCTTAGAGGGCCTTGCACACAATGGAAGGGGATTGGAGCATATATAGCCTCTTGTCACAAGAATAGCTACTGTAGAAGAATCCTCATCAAAGACTGCTTGCTCGGTGAAGACAACTTGAGTTCCAAGTCTAGTAAGGCCATAAACTGAGAGGAGTGGGAATCCCAAGTTCAGAACATGTAGGACTTTTGAAATAGAGCTTGATGGATAGTCAGGTTGTGAGTGCATAGCAGAAGAGGGACATGAACATAGAGAGAAAAGGAGAAGATAAAGGCAATAGGAATGGAAATGAAATTTGCATTGGATTTTGAAAGAAACTTGAATACAATGATAGACTGATCAGTCCTTGCATGCAGCCCAAGGTGTCAATGAGGGCATTGGATCAGGTTGATGATGATGGTAGCACCGAAGATGGAGATAGAGTGTGCAACTTGCAAAAGCTAGAAGAGAATAATCTGTCTTAGCCTGTGGTGTTATATATACCCAAATATCTCCAAATCTGGCTGATCAATTGCAAGGGAGTGCATTAAATGTAGTAGGCTAGCTAAATTTGGTTGACCAACCCGAATTGGGAACAAAGATGTTGATTGGTAGTCTTGGACATGTCGTAATCATTGGGGGCTACATAATCTTTGCAAGGGCAAGGAAAAGTGGTTGCCCATGTAGTGTGAATACACTTGACACCGACTGAGAAAGAAATGCACATAGAACTGAGTGGAAATGATAGTTAGAACTCCAATGTCTCCATCAGACTCTGAAAGAGCTCATAACCAGGAGATGACAAACAGATACAATAAAATAGCAGGTTAACATCCCCTCTCAGATCTTGGGAGTGTCTGAAGACCCAACAACCTCATATGATGAAGCATAGAAACTTGTGGAAGAGGCTTTGTAAAGAGATCTGTTGCATTGCCCTTTGTGGGACAGTAGGGTACCACTAACTCAGATCAACTCTTGAACAAAGTGATACTGAATATCTATGTGCGTTGTGCGAGTATGAAACATAGGGTTCTTTGCTAGAGCTAAGGCACTTTGGTGATCCATGCGTAGCTGTGTGGGTCTTATGTGTGGAAGGCCAATCCCCACCAACAAGCGATGAAGCCAACTTGGACTCAGGGTCCATGGGGCAAGAAATAGGCCGATAGTCGGCCATACCAAACTTCGAAAGAAGCTCAAAGATGTACCTATACTAGAGATGAAAATGCCATGTGCCATTTGATAGATCTCAAGACTAAGAAGTCAAGCTCATCATGTTGAACTCTTGCTAAAGATCTCTCGAGTTTGATCAACCTCCTGTGAGTCACTCCCTTTGATAATCAAGTCATCCATAGATGACTACAACACGTGTCACCCACAACCTTATAATAAAGGTTGGGGTTATGATTTGATTGATGGAAGCCACTCTGTAAGAAGAATCGATCAATCCCTAGGAGCTTCCTTCAGGCCATAGAGAGCCACTCTGGTACCGAGCCTTGGAGCTTGCTTCAAGCTATAGAGAGCCTTTCGCAATCTGCAAGCCTAAACCATTGGGGTTTAGAGAATATGAATTTATAGATGCAAGACAAAAAGAAATTGTAGGCAAGAGAAGTATGCAAGAGGGAAATCACATTGTATCCCGCATTACTTACAAAGAGCCTTTGCTTCAATCTCTGTACAATTCCACTGCCACTTTTTAGACTTACAACCTTGTGACCAAGATGATAGCTTAGCCAAACAACACTTTTGAGATGATAGCTTAGGCCCAACACTTGAGTCCAAAAGCTTTAGTGATTGCAATACATCAATCTCAACACAAACATTGCATGTAGGACCTCAAAACAGGTTTGATATAACCCTATGACACACTTGAATCAAACCAGCCCAAAGAATAGTGCATTCCTTGAGCAAATGCCTCAAAACTCTTGTATTTTCAGCCTAAAATATCTGCACTCTTTTACCTATAGTAGTAGGAAAAGAGAGAACCAAAACTGTCCACAAAAACCCTCTTTTCAGATACTCAACACGCAAGAGAGAGCATCTGAATCGAGATAAGATCCTTTGTAAACTCTCAGTTCAGCACTTCAGCTGTTCAAATCTTTGTATAATAGCAGTACAACAGTCCCAAATCTGTCACAAACATTCATCCACACACATATTGAAGGTTTGTCCTTGTGTTGGCCTTGCTTTCTCCTCCTTCCTGAGTTTTCAGCAGACAAAAAACATGCTTTCCTTGTCAGCTTGCCCTGCCCTGTAGGCGCCAGTCCTCAGCCCAAAATTTGCGACGAAATTTATGGGGCTGCTCGTGGAGACAATTGCTACAACTTTCAGCGCTCAAACTTTGGTCTTGGACATTTAAAAGACCACTTAGGTGTCTAGCAAGGGGTACATGACATATATTGTTCCAATTGACATGTGAAATGACTTTAAAACTCTTGATATACATTGGTAGATCAATTACAGCTCTCTTGCACACTGATAGACACATCCCATAGGTATATACATGAAATATTGGTAGGAATAGAAATCCTTTAAGGTTTCAACCCATAGACACGGGGTATCGTGAGATCCACCCCCTCTAAATTGTACATCTTTTGGCATGTGCCACCTTGTCTTGCTCTTCTGTAGGCTCAAAGTCTTTCTCATCTTCCTCATCTTCCACCATATCATCATTCTCATCCTCTTAAAATGCTTTCCTGTGTAGACTTTTCTTCATGCTCCTCCTTCATATAGGTGTCTTAACTCTCTTCGTTTGAACAACTTGACCCTCTTCCCTACAATTGGTATTGTCAAATTAGTAGAGCATATGTGGCATTATCATAGGCATGCTTCACAACATATTCACAACATATGGACCAAACCATCTTTTGGAAACCTTTCTAATGGTACTATGCTGAATATCAATATTACTATCATACACTAGTACCCAGTCACCTTTATCAAAGGCTCTTTGTCTCACCCTGTGTCTTTTGTCAAACCTCTCTTTGTTGTGAAGTCTAGTCTCTTTCAGTCTTTGCATTGCAATCTCCATGTCTTTAGGTCTTCTTTCTAATTGGTGGATTCTAAGAGCTAAGAGCACTTTCTTGCTCATTCTTCCCTCCCATGGCAAAACACACTCCATGTAGTAGCCACTGTCTCTATAGGCATAATCCGCTTTGTCCATACATAAGCTCTACTAGCATGTATCCTATAATTGCACTGTGTGTAGTTTGATTAGCCCATAAAGCATAAGGAAGCAAATGCGGCTACTCTTGTACTCTACGTCCGCATGTCTTTGCCAAAGCTTTGACAAGGAGGATGCACTCTTTCACTTTTACCATTTTCTTTTGGATTATGTTTTGTCAAATGCAAATTTAATCCCCAATTTAGAGAAAAAGTTTCTAGTTGCATCAAGCTCTCCTCTATGTGCAGTGACTTTCCCAATATATCCATACTTGCAAAATACATCCTCCAAAAGAAACTTGCAAATTGCATTGATGGTTTTTGTGCTCAAAGTTCGGCTTTTATCTTGGTTAGTTAGATCCTCTTGTGCAAACACTATGTATCTCATCAGCCACAGACCTATAGATATAATCACAAGATCAACAACAAACTTATAATGTATGGAAAGAGGATATCTAGGATACAAACTATCTCTATGCCTCATTGAAGAGTATATTTGACATGTCTTGCAAGACTCCACAAATTGAGTTACGTCCCTATATATAGCTTTCCAACAATAATATTCCTTGATCTTCTCAAAAGTTGCCCTTACACCCCAATGACTAGCCCATAAGCTTTCGTGAAAGTCCTTCATAATCTACAGTTGCGTAGCCTTGCCACAAAGTATCTATAGTTGGAAACCTTTCTTCTTCTTCAGATGCTTCCATTGAGACCCATTTTTCAAGAAATAATTATATGCTTTTCTTTGGATTCTTTACCCAATCATCTCTTTTAGTCAAAGTTTTCAAATCTTGGCCAATTTGTAACCATTCTCCTTCATACAATTCTTTTGCAAAGGTCTCTACTAAAGATACATGACATTCATGATCAACTGAAGTGGCTGAAATTTTAGCCTTACTATTCTTTGCCAACAAACTCTTTTCATCCTCATATATGGCTCTAGATAACATTTTTGCCATTAGATTCTCTTTTCTTGCAATGTGTCAAAACTGTGGATTTATTGATTTGATATGTGCAATCCATCTTAGCATAGCTATATTTGGGGTCGAACAACTAGTAATCATCCCTGATAGAGGCAAGCAATCGGTCTCCACTATTATTGGTGCTCCAATGAAATATTCTTTATCACACTTTAGGGCTATCACAACTCCCCACAACTCTCTCTTTATTTGCAGGTATCTTCTTTGTTTCTCATTCAGTACCTTTGCTCCATACTTGACTACATACCTATTAACCTCTTTATTATCTTGTCCAACAGCCCTACTAATGCCAATTGGACTAGTATCAACAGTAATGATAATAGGTCTTCCACATGTATAATTCTCTTTCCTTAGAGTAGGCGCACTCCTCAATAACTTCTTCAATTTTCTCATGGCCTTCCCTTTTCTTTTAAATTCCAGCTTGAAGTTCTTAAAATTTTATGACCAAAATTTAGGGCTTTTCATGTTAGCATGCTCCATCATCCAATCAAGATCTTTGATTATGCGTTCAAGATCGCTTGGATGCTTGGACATCGACCGCAATTTCCTTGATATTGACATTTTGGTAGGGGAGGCTTAAATCCTGTTTGAAAAATACAAAAAATAAAGATGATATTAAAACTTTAAAGAGAATGAAACTTATTATATAAAAATTAGTTAAAAATTAGGTGATAACGAATTAGACACTGGCCAAGCATATGAATGCGATAAGACCTTTCTGTAAGTTATTAAATAGTTGTGTGGGGTTCTTTGCTTGGATTTAAATGCGAACTAAGTTCATTTTTTTGGAAAAAAAATTTACTTTTCTCCCAATTCTCAAAGGAGTTGTAACCACTTTACACACGATCTTTGAGTTGAACGTGAAAGCTATACCTATGTATTCGGCATCTAGTCATGTGCCTAGTGCCTTTGAGCCATGTTGGCCTTTTCAGCCTCTGAGCCATGTACATGCACCTTTGAACCATGCCTTACTTTAGGTACTTGAGCTTATTGGTAGACCATGTCATAACCATCCTTATATTGCATCTCTTTGATTTGAGTCTCTCCTTTCCGGAATCATTGGATGGGATTAGACACTACCTCTTCGAGGTAAGACCTTCCTATTTTTTCAATGTTTCGTGTCACGGGCTCAATCACCCATGACCCAAAAGGGGTTTATTAGTTATTATTCATCCCTGTGTGTGAACACATGGTATTGTGCATAAGAGTGTGTATTTAGGTGTGAACACCTTTTACACCACTTAGCATTAAATAAGAATCAAAAGGGTTAGGTATACACCTTAGCCTATTTAATCAGGCCCCAGTTGTTGCACTTTCACTATCATGCTTATTACTATCAATCTATCTTTCAGTGTGCAAGAGTTCTCTCTCTCTCTCTCTCTCTCTCTCTCTCTCTCTCTCTCTCTCTCTCTCTCTCTCTCCAATTGAGAAACCCTTCACCCGCAGTTTGCGTTTTTGCGTTTTGCGTTTATGGTTTGTAGCCCCAAAAAGGGGCGCCATCCTAGAGTGACTGTGCCTATTTATAGGCCACTCTCTCATTCATTCCTCATGACTGATTCATTCAGTCCGTTACCTCTTCTCTCTAGTCTCTCCACTACCCTCACACCCCTTCAGGAGGACATTGCGGTTTGTGGTTCGTGGTTGTCTTGATCATCTTCCTTGTGCTACGGCACCCTTGTTCCCTTGTATCACATTCACTCTATGATTGAGAACTCCATCATTCCATTCATCAAAGTTTCTTCTCTTCTCCATGTTTGCCGAGTTTACTCTGTTAGCAGATTAGTCAGCTTAGGGTGAGTCTGTGCTGCAGAGGCTGTGGTATTTTTTAATAGTATTTTTTTCTGGCATTTTTTGGTGCCCTTTTTAGGGCTAGGGAGCATTTAATGCTCCCCCCATTTTATACCTATATAGTGTTGGGGCTCCTCCTCCTTTTATGTACTGCAGCCATCATTTGTGGATTCTTCTGAGGAGAGAGGAGCCGGTGCCAGGGTGCCCACACAGCCAGTGACTCACTATTGTATGCTGCTGTCTCGTGTTCGATATGCATTCCGTTTCCCGAGCATACATTTGAGTTCTCATCTATATTTGTGTTTATTCATTTATTCTTTCTCTTGTCTTGTGTTTCAGCAGTTTATTTCAGCATTTTGTTTTGTGCTCGTGGTTTGGCTGTGTTTCCTCTCCCAATCCCTTCTTTTCTCTACTTCTTTTTTAAATCCTCTCCAGATGGCTCCTCCATGCACATCCATTGATGACAAGCTCCATGGACCCAATTATTACATGTGGAGTGCAGTGATGAAGACTTGGTTTATTCAGAAGCGGTTATGGTACGTGGTTAACGGAGCTGTGGCACATCCTCAACAACCTTCTGGGTCTTGGTCAACTCCACACGAGCATTGGAAGAGAGTTTGGAATCATCCCTCACCGAGGGCCTGTTAATCTCCTGCATCACCAGTTCCGCCAAATCATAAGACTCTAAAATGGCCAACATCATCATCCGCCAGATGCAGTAATTGTCACCATCAAGCTTTTGATTTGGTGGAAGAATTGGTAGAACAGGCACCTTCCTATCCATGATCGCCTAGAACTCCAAATTAGTCTTTGTAGACATGCTAACCTGCAATACCTGCACAAACGCAAAATCAGCCCCCTTTGACTGTGAAAACATAGCCTTCTAGGGCTGGTTCCTCCGCTGCCCAAACCTTCTTCACTTGTCGGAGGCGATGAAAAGGTAAAATCTGCAATGGAAGGCATCAAACGCAGCCTTCCTCCCCTTCGAATAGCAATAACCTATAGCAAATTTACTGATTAGACTCCTTTTCTGCACGCCCACGCTCGCTTCAGCCTGTGCAGCCCTCCCGCTTGCCCTCGAATCTTGGAAACACAGCCTTGTGTCGCGCTAAAATCTCCTCTTCAGATAGGTTCAGCCTTCATTCAGTCCATCTTCACTGCTCTGATACCATGTCAGAGTGTAGCGATGCGGAAGCGTAGGACAAAGACTGAGAGAGAGTGAACACAGAGAGAAGAGAGAGAGAGAAAAGGAGACAGTGTAAATGTAGAAAATCTGCGGTGTAGTATGTTGTATAAGAGTGCAGAAATACACAAGGGAGCAGAGGAAATATCTGTGTATCCAACTTGATGACCTCGATCTCCATCAGCCCGAGCACAATCTGTCTCAGCCAATAGATCTCAATATCAGAATGAATAATGTGTCAACAATGTGCTGGAGGACTGCTTTATAAAGCAGAAATAAAAGGCATAAAAATAAACAGGTCGGTTGTAATAAATGCAGCCGATTGCAATAAAATAATGCCAAATAATTGTTCGATTGCATTGCAGGCTGCCATGTGGCACTTGCGCAGTCTGCTGACGTGGCACTGTACTCTGCCTGCTGCTGACGTGGATCGAGGTCATCAAGTTGGATACATACGCAAATATTTCCTTTGCTCCCTTGTGTATTTCTGCACTCTTATACAGCATACTACACTGCAGATTTTCTGCGTTTACACCGTCTCCTTTTCTCTCTCTCTCTTCTCTGTGTGTTCACTCTCTCTCAGTCTTTGTCCTATGCTTCCGCATCGCTGCACTCTAACATGACAAATCTGCAAGATTATCCTCCGTCTTGTAGTACTCCACATCAATGGTCCCATCCAGAAGCTTCTCCCGAATGAAGTGATACTGGATCTTAATGTGCTTCGTCTGGGCATGGAATACAGGATTCTGTACCAAGGGAATGCAACTCTCATTGTCGCACCGCAGAAGAGTAGGACGAGTCTGGGGGCAGCCAAGCTTCTCCAACAATCTCCGAAGCCACATAACCTCACATGTGGTGGAAGATGCAGCTTGATACTCCACCTCAATAGAAGAAAGGGCTACCGTGGGCTGCTTCTTGCTACTCCAATAGATAACACCTGACATGTTATCAAAGCTGGATTTGCTTAAACAGTGGCAAAGATCCTCCACTCCAGTGAAGGCAAAGACCGGTGGCGGGTTCGGCTTCCACTTCTCTCCTTCCGCTGCATCAAAATCTCGTTTTTGCAGATTTCTGGTATTTTAGCTTGTTGCCCATACCCCTTTCGCGGAGGACATTGCAATCTTAGCTGTCCCTTGTTGTCATCTACAGTTAGGCGCCTGTTTCCAGCCTTCCACCTGCAGTTTGCAGTTGTTTACAGCAAAGCAACTGTTGTTGATCACTCTCCATTCAGAAAACAATCTGGTTTTTGCAGATTTCAGGTGTTCCAACTTGCTGTCCACACCCCGTTCGCGGAGGACATCTCAGCCGAAGCTGTCCATTGCTGTCTCCATCAGTTGGCGCCTGATTTCCAGCCCTCTTCACGCAGTTTGGAGCTGATTTGAGTTAGGCGAGTGCTGTTCCTATGCAGACCTTCTACTGTACAGCTTGCCACATCATCACAGTCCTGCTGCCTACGTTTTCAGTCTTTCTCTCTCCTGCAAGCTGTCCTGCCTGCGTTCTTAGTCTTTCTCTCTCTTGCAAGCTGTCCTGCCTACGTTTTTAGTCTTTCTCTCACCTGCTGCCTGCGTTTTTAGTCTTTCTCTCTCCTCACCTGTGTTTTTTTCCTGGTTGCAACCTCTTACTGTTGATCGCATCCTCCTCCCACTGGTAGCTTACTTCCAACCCTTCCACTACCCTCCCACCCCTTGAGGTGGACATTGCGGTTCATGCTTCACACTGCCCTCACACCCCTTGAGGCGGACATTGCGGTTCGTGGTTCATGGTGGCTGACCTCTTTCTTCTTCAGCAAGGCACACTGGTATCCATGGCTTCTTTACCAACAGATGACCAGACTATTGGGTGCTCCTATTGTGGTATCACCGGCCACACCACCAATGCTTGCCGACTTCGACCTTTGCTCCCCACCCCCCCAGAGTATATGCGTCTTCCACCAGGCACTCCTTGTGCCACCTCTCCTTTCTGGGCCACAGTGATCATTTAGAATTGGGTATCAGAGTACTATGCTTAAGGCCATAAGACCCATCCGATGCGCACTAAGTCCTTTCGAGCACATGGAGGATCGATTGGCGCTATGATCTCCTGGAGATCATCGCAATGCCAGTGGGAGTCTTCTCCCACTTATTTTTAGGTACAGTGGCTTCCACGACCTATGGATCTGCTGTCCGCTCCATTGAGAGACAATGATTGTTTGATACCGTCTCCTCGTCAGTCTGCTCCTTTGAGAGACAGTGGCCGCTCGACTCCTTTTCTTCGGCTATCCAGTCTGTTCCACTGAGAGACAGCGACTGTTGCCCACCTCTTGCTCATTCTGAGCCCCACCCTTCCCCACCCTCGACTACTCAGGTTCGAGAGGCTACCTTTGGAGCTCTTCGGCACCCCAGATACCTTCTTCGGCACGACCGGCGGCACTTCCTTCGTCATCAGACATTTCAGAGTCCGTGATCCATGAGTTTTTGGATTCCCTATCTACTTCAGAGGGGGATTCAAAGGGGGATGTTATTTCTTTGCCCTCTCTTTATGAAGTTCTTCACCCATCCTCTACTTTCTTGGGGTGGCTGTCTTCGACTAGTTATCTCTTCTATTGATGCCCAGGATCTTCAGGTACCACCTAGATCGGGAGCTCTGAGGTTCAGCCGCGACTTGGTGACGAGGCCTTCGTATTCCTTCCAGCATGGATGCACGGAGCTAGTGGCTTCTCTCCCGAGGTTGTGTTTCGGGTTCTCCAGTTCTTTTGTCTACTGGCCTTTACTGTAGGTTCCCTTTCCGGTGGAAATCTTGGATCTTAGGGATCCTCTACATCTTCTTGCTCCTCTTCTTCTTCTTGCCTTGTTCACTTGGGCAGCATGGAGCCAACTCCCACGATTGAGTACGGGCATATCCATATGGTTCTTGGCGCCACACAAAGTTCGACATTCCTCCTATGCATTGCATGTTTTCATCATCTTTGTACTAGTGCGCTTGGGCAAGTGAACAATTTCCCCACGAGGGACACTGTCCAAGTGGCACCTGTTGCATGAGCATTCTTCAGCATGTAGCATTGCATCTCCCCGTCACTCTTCTCTTGTTTCCCTTTTTGGGCCTGAGAGGGGCATTGAAAAACCCTTCACCCTTCACCCACAGTTTGGGTTTTTGCATTTTTGTGTTTTTGCGTTTTGCATTTAGGGTTTGCAGCCCAAAAAAGGGGCGCCATCTTAGACTGACTGTGCCTATTTATAGGCCACTCTCTCATTCATTCCTCACGGCTGATTCATTCAGTCTGTCAGCTCTCTCTCCAGCCTCTCCACTACCCTCACACCCCTTCAGGAGGACATTGCGGTTCGTGGTTTATGGCTGTCTTCATCATCTTCCTTGTGCTATGGCACCCTTGTTCCCTTGTATCACATTCACTCCATGATTGAGAACTCCATTCCATTCATCAAAGTTTCTTCTCTTCTCTCTTCTCTTCTCCTTGTTTGCTGAGTTCACTCCGTGTTCCTCCCCGCCAACCCTATTTGTCTCACTGGTACGTCATCTTTTGAACCCCCTCCCCCCCCCCCCCCCCCCACAACACATGGAGCTCCATCTGCCATAGTCTGCTGGTCCATCTTTGCAAGCTCTAGAGTCTGTACCCAACATGAATGACTTATCATCAATACCTATTGTGCAGGTGGAATTCTAGTTGTGTGCTTCTCGACAAGTAGGCTGATTAGTAGAGACCTCTGTCAAGAGTAATCCCTGAATGATATTTGCTACAGTGCTTAAAGGAGCCCCTTCTGATGGTCCTTTTGTGAGATTTTTTAATGTGGTGGTTGTTTTGTGTGGGGAGAAGCATGGAGGGAGGTGATTAAAGCAGCTATTCTTGTATTGAGCAGGTGAAGCGCTTGTATGATACATTCCATGAACCTTTCCGAAGGACCTTCAAGCATGTTCGGTCTAGTACAACAGAAATGCGAACCACCGAATCTCAGCAGGGACACAGTGAAGATCAAGGACCTCAGAAAGTCTCTGCTAAAACTCCGGAGAATTTTGTGCGCAAGGCTTTGGAGGCTCTTTATGCTAAGCACGGAGCACAATTGAGAGTCCAGAAATCAGGATCTGCTGATGGTGCTTCAACAGAAAACATTGAAGAAAGGGACATTCCATCTGATGTAGATAAAAGCAACAATACTGAATAGCGGTGTCCTAGAGCCCTGTCAATTGTAAGCTTGTTTCTTTACCACAGAGCCAGTACCAGCTAAGAAGAACGTGGTGTTATTTGGATATGAATTTTGTACTAAAACATTGTCTGGTAGCCATAGTAATCAAATGGGTAAGAACTACAAATCCCATTGTAGCTCAAATTAAATTTATATTTGGGAAATCCGGAGTTTCATAGAGCACTATTGTGAGCCAGAAGTTTCCTTCCAATTGATATCTTTGACAAGTTGCTCCATGATAGGTTTTGTTCTTGGAAAATCCATGTGTGTGTTGTCTTTTAGGGGCTGCAGGAGGAGGTGCTGGGAGTTGACAATATCTAATAATGTCTTAAGTTACCCATTAGCAAAAACTTTTGATAGTCATAGAGTCCTTTTTCCCTCTGAGAAATGTTTCTTGACAATAGTTTATAAGTTTGTATGTATACAAGGATGTGATGCACTTAGTGTGATATCTTGTAGCTGTAAGTTATACGCTTGACTTGGATTCCGTGTCCTACATTGTACAATACAACAATGAAGATGCTAGTTAATCATGCCTAAATCGAGAGGAAGGTTGCTTCTAGTTCAGATGCATTTTTAACAGTAAGCCAGTTAAGGATGACCAACTTTTGAACAGATTCCAGACTGATGGAAAATGGCTTGTGCAGTCTTTCAGGTATTGAGGATCAAGAAGTAGCATAAGACTCTATATGCTGCAGGTACTTTTCCGCTGTGCTTCCCGCCCCTTACCCCAGATCTTTCCCTTCCCCCTCTGCCCAAACTCTGAATCGACAGTCGTCAACTCTCTCCTTTATGCTGGCTCGCTCTTCATTTCTGCCCGTAGCCCATGTCTCTGTGGCTACTGATTTTCCGGACTCCCCTTGCTGGGTAGCTTCACCCTTCCCCTTTCGTTTGTTTGTGGGGCCATCATTGATAGGCACAATTTGTTGGGTCTGGTCCAAAGCTCGCTCGCATGGTAGAAACACAGTCGTGAAGAGAGAGAGACTCGAGAGAGAGAGAGAGAGAGAGAGAGAGAGAGTGTGTGTGTATGCGATGCAACATCATCACTTATAACCATGGAAGTACACAATATCTCCGGTACTAGAGTACCACCACCACCACCCAAAGGGTGGTCACAGCCAACAGGGGAAAAAACCTCTAAGCTCACGTAGAAGAGACTATTTATACCCGAACGACGAAGAGGAACGTGAGGAGTGTCAACAAACCCCCCTCACGTAAATGATGCGAACATATGCAGGTATGATAGACCGATCCCCCAAGGTAATAAGCCTAAAGGCTTCGGCTTTTCTCCCAGAAGCCTTCGTAAACACATCTGCCATGTCTTGTGAAGGGATATAAACCAAGTTGATATTTGCAACGTGGAGCCTTTTTCTTGACATAATGACAATGCACCTCAATGTGCTTTGTGTGAGAATGGAACACTTGTGACTCGCAACTAGTGTGGTGTTCTACCATTGTAGATGGGAGTGGATAGTTGCTGTTCGACATTTAGATTGGCCAATAGGTGTCTAAGCCATTGACTTTCCGATGTTGTAAAAGATGTCATGTATTCAGCTTCAAAGTTGAAGGTGGTTTACTATTGTTTGTCCCTTGCTAAGCCAAGAAATACAAGAATCCCCAAGTGTGGAACAATTTTCATTAGTGGACACTTTAGTGTCGTAACATCTAGCCCAATTGGTGTTTATAGAAGCATGCAAGTGTAAATGAGATCCCCTAGCATAGAAGAGCCCAGTGTCAGAGTGCCTTTGAGACTAGGAAACTATGATACCTAGAAAGATCAAGTTTGAAAGTGCTGCAAGTGCATTGAGTTGAGGCACGTTCTGAAGAAACGTCCTAATTCATGCTTCCAATGCGATGATTTGGGGTACCTCCGAGCCGATTGCCCCAAACTTGCTTGAAGAGATGTGAACAAGCATGTAAATGAAGCTGCATGAATAAAGCATGTGGTATAATTCAAGACTCAAACAATGAAGACCTAAAACTTGACAAACACTTAATATCTATACAGCCCTAGATAGATCTTGATACTATCATGTTATCAAATCTTATATTTGAAATAGTCATTGAGCTAGTATATTGTAATAAACTTACTTTTTGATTACTTGAATTGTTGTGGGATTTGACTACTTTAAGTAAGACTAGTATGTAACTAGAGTGGCACAACAAATGTGAGGTGGGTCCATAACCCACGTCTCTTAATGACGAAGTCCCCTAAGTAATATTGAGATGAGGACATCTCGATTTCTCTAAGGGGGAGAGGATGTAACATTTCTATTTTGTCACAACAAAATTTATTAACATTTCATATTTCCAACCCTTAATTAAATATAATTTTAAAAGAATTTAGGGGAGTCAACTATTTGAGGAAAAGAACGATTGGATTTACCTCGTATGGATCATCACCTCTCTTTTCCAAGTCAACTCTAGGTCCAAAATTCGAGATCTAGACTCCTAAAAAAACATTGGTAGAAAAATCACATTAGCATTAACACCAAGTTAACCTTAGGACTAGTGTTTGGGAATATTTTTTTCGGTGAACATGAAATAGATCCTTCTTGTCTAGCCTAAGGCGGCCCACTAAAATTTGAACCAACCAGAATCTTTTCATTTTGGATTAAATCGGCCACATTTTCTTTTTATTTTGAATTTAACTTGCTCGATTCCCTTTAAAATCTTTAATGAAAGGATGAATTCCTTTTTTACCCTTATTTGAAAGGGTCTATAGTCTAGGGTTTTCCTCATAACTTGTTCAATAACTTCTCTTTTCTCAAAATTTATCCAATTGCATCTTTCTTACATGTTAGTAAAAAAACTACATTACCATTCAATAACTTAATATAAAATACTTATCTAAAGTTTTAATAGTAAAAAGCAAATGTATACAAGTGGTTTCTATTTTCCTTAATGTGTTTATGGCCTCATAGAACTGTGCACATCATAATCACAAAGATAAAAAGAAATTATAAAAAGAAAAAAAAAATCAAAAGCCAAAAGAATTGGAAAACAAATTAAGCACATTTTACATCGTATATAACATTGAAAATTGAGAAAGAAATGTTGAAATTTTCACACAATATATAAAATCAAACAATAGAAGGATAAGTCTTGCACAAAAGACAAGAGTTTAAGCATAGAAAATATAAAAAGGAGAAAATAAAACTAACATAAAAGAGAACATCATGAAACATAACTGAAACTTAAAAAAAAAAGCATCAAGAGGAAAATAGGTCTCACACAAAAAATGAGTTAAAACATAGAGAACAAAAACACAAATCTTATATGAACAAAAATAAAAGAAAACACATATAGCAATATATACGAGAAGGAAAAGAAGTTGTGCCAATGGTAAAAAAGTTAGAAGAGTTAAGATAACAAAATTACAAATGATGCATAGTGACTTCAAAATCATCATAGGCCATAATGAAATTAAGAGCTCACATGAATATGTAGATTTATGAGCAAATTGCTTGTGTTGTGTATAGATGTTGACGTGTTTTTTGAGCCCATAAGTCCATACTCTCAATGACATACATATCATTAAACTTAGAGGGCCCTTTAGTAAATGCTTTCATTAATGCATCTAAGTTCTTAACCTTCAAACGATTGTGTAACTTACTCTTTATCACAGTTCAAGCACTAAAACCTCTCTCACAAATAGCAATGCTTGAGCATTGAACAAGAGCTACTTGACACATGGTAAGAATATTTGGATAAATGTCACTCCACATACTATTGTAAGCGAGTGTTGAAGCTATCTTTGGCAATGTGAATCGTACCCAATCTCTAGAAGCTTGATGCTGAACATTTCTAAATTCTTTCTTAAACTCATTAACTTCTACCATTGTAGAGAATTTCTCGATATTTAATCTTTTAGATAAACCATAGAATGAAGTCAATTCATTTGGATCTAGTGTACCATAATTTTAAAAGGCATTCTCATGTATTGGATGTTGTGTAGACACAAGGATTTCAAAACAATTCAAAACAGAATTATCTTGAAATTGAGAATTCAAGCATGGGTAGCAATCTTTGCATATCTCAATAGCTCTATCTAGGGTGACTCACTGTGGTGGGGCCATCAGTTAATTAGAGAGGTGCTCTATGGTAGTGGGGGTGGTCGAGAATTTGTAGAAATGCATTAGTGTATGATGATGTGTGCCTTTAGGCGTCTACTCTTGAGACCATAAGAGGTGGTCTCTATGTTAGTGTAGCTTGAGTAGGAAGAGGCCTACGCATCTCAAATATGGGAAATCCATCACTTTGGATATTGGTCGAGATCCCTCTCCAAAGAAGCAATGAAAGCGACCTCTAATCTCATAGTACTTTTGGCATCTCCATATATAGTCCTCTACAAGTTGATAGAGTTGGTAGATCCAGTCCTTTTGTGTGTGTGGGGGGGGGGGGGGGGGGGGTTTGGTGGGTTCATCTCCAAGTGTCCCTACCTCTATCTGCACTAGTGTGAGGATGTATGGAGTTGGCCGATTGTGCATTATACTCCATGAGACAAGTGTGTGTCCATATGTCAAAGCCATGAAGAGATATGTTTAGAAGATGCTTCTAGTAGAAAGTCGTATGTGTCCGTGGACCCTCGATAAGTGTCCCCCATATTCTAGATGTGTGTAGTTGAATAATGTCCATTTTGATGATCAAATTCATCTCCTCTCAGTTGAGCTCCACGTGAGGAGAATCTAGGCTGTATTATAGGGGTGGCAAACAATCCATATGTAATCCATGCAGTTGCAACCATGCCTCTTTTTTAGCATACCAAGAGTGAGTATCCCTATGTGAGGCTAGTTGTTTGGATGACTCTAGTTCAAGCTAAGAGTATCTTTGTCTTAGTAACCTCCAAAGCCTATCTAGAAAAGTCACTCTTTAGAAGAGGACCTTAGCCCCACTACGAGTGGTTTCATAGGAGACACACACACACACACACACACACACACACACACACACACACACACACACACACACACACACACACACACACACACACACACACACACACACACACACACAAAGTAAGTGTGTTTGGGGTTCATCTCCCCTTAAGCTTCTTTCTTTCTTTTGTTGGTTTGAAATGTGTATTCTAAAGTTAAAAAGATAACTATTTGTATCAACCATAATTTTTCTACATTGTAATATATATACTTTTGGGTATTACTATATATGTACACTAACCTCTTTGTTTCATGGGTTTTTTGAATGGGGTTTTGCCAATCTTTGGGATAACATATGGTCTTCATAATTGGTCTCTTCCTAGACTCATGCTTGCTTTTTTTCTTAGATGAAAAATGATAGGTTGGTTTACTTTTCTTATTATCCTTCTATAACACATGTAATAAATGAGCACACTCCCAAATATTATTTTTTTGGCATGTGCACGTGCGCACACACACACGCACACGCACACATGCACACACGTATATATGTGTATGTATACATGTATCATATACACACATATATACATATGTATGCAGTGCATATGTACATATTATATACGGGAAGCTATGTGATGTACAAGGTGTCCACTACACCATATCAAAGCTTTTTAGTTTGTTTACACCTACACTAAACAATGTCTATCTTATATTGCAAATAAGCAATGCTCTTTATTGTTGGAAGAAGTGTTAGACCTCATTAGCTCCACTTTCCTATCTTGAAATAGTTGTTGCAACAATTGCCTATTACTAGCAATCAACTTCAACCTAGCAAAATAAGAAGGGTAATTTGACATGCCAAAAGGAGCATTCAAATAATGCTTTTTGGTTGGTTTAATTGACAAACTTGTTTTATCTTAGAGTGTAGTCTCTTTGCAAGCTTGGTATGAGAGAGAGAGAGAGAGAGAGAGAGAGAGAGAGAGAGAGAGAGAGAGAGAGAGAGAGAGAGAGAGAGAGAGAGAGAGAGAGAGAGAGAGAGAGAGAGAGAGAGAGAGAGAGAGAGAGAGAGAGAGAGAGAGAGAGAGAGAGAGAGAGAGAGATATATATATATATATATATATATATATATATATATATATATATATATATACGATGACTATTAATTGGATTTCAATATAAATTGGAATGTTAATAATTTTTGCTAGCCATAGTTTTAGGGGGGGCCACAAATACAGCCCCAATTAATATCCACTCAACTGGATGCGATGTTTGACATTTAAATATTGTGTGTTTGTGTGCACACTTCAATAATGGTTTTATTTATATTGTGGACTAGTTTACATGTTGCATTAATATCTAAGGAAAATGATAAAAGTGTGTCATGTGATATGATAGCTAGAGAGGATTGCAATGCAATCTTGAAAAATCGGGCAATCCAGCACATGGTGTGAGAGCAACCAATGATATGCAAACCATGATGAGTTGTTTGACCAAACAATGACATACAAAACCATGACAAGCTGCATGATTAAGTACTACTAGGTAAAATAAAGGGCACCATACTATGAAGTGTGAGGTGCAATTACAATGGGCTCCCTTGCAATCCCTTAACCAACATAGGACTAAAAGAAAATATGTGGATTAGTTGAGACAGTTACTTTCACATGTCTACAAATCAAACAACATGAGTCATAAAATGAAATGTGCATTGGTTGAGAAAGTTAGACTAATGTATTTAGACACAACAAAGTAGGTCAACAACACAAGTATGTATTATGGTAATATGTACATGAATCTATTATTAAGATGTTACATATATGAATGTGCTCATAATCTAAATCCCACTCACTTTAAAACAACTCTAAAGCATAGGATGATAATTTTTGTGTACTTCATCTTTAGCTCAATGAGAACAAAAATTGTAGTAGTGGAAGATTCATGTATTATCACATGTGTATCACTTTAATGCATATATACTTGTTCACTTTAGGGCATAAGTCTTGTAAATCTTCTTCTTCTACACCTCTCAATACACTTGTAGTTGTGCTCTCTCAAGCTTCCTCTTCTCCTGGTTGTGTATTTGCATTCCTGCAACCTGAATCTAACAATTGGTATTGAAGTAGGTTTTGAACTCTTGGGTAAAGTCATCAACACCCTTTGCTTGATTTTCTCATATTGGGATGAGACTTGATGAGAATTCTTAGGTTAGCATATACTAGGGGATAGCCTTTCAAGGTTTTGTGTTGTCATATTTTTTATTGAAGTTTGTTTTGGTCTAATACTGCACATACTATTTCCTCCCTTTGCATATAATTTTTGACATCAACTAATTCTGCAAGTAAGAGCCCTTATAGTCTCCTTTCTTATTATGCTACATAGCTCATGTTGGTTTTGTGCATATATTCCTCTATACGTGCAACTTTTGCGTGAAGGAAAGTCAGTGGCCATAGTTTCCAACAATGATGTCTTCCATATGTTGGCTGTGTTGAGGACAAGTTGGATGGAACCAACTATCCACTATGGGCTTATATGATATGTCACATATTTATTGCAAAGGGGCTTTGGAAAATTACGCATAGAATTGAAAGATATCCTCCTACTATTTCCAAAGTTGCAAGTGGAGAAGAAAAAAGGGAAATAGATGCTATTGAGGATGTTGTAGGGTTTGCTCCAATTAATGCTAAAGCAGCACCACCTACTCATGAGCAGAGTCATTGGGATGGCAGACATGTAGAGTGTCGTGCTTTGGTTGCATTTTTTGTTAAATGTACCATGATCCCACATATCCCTCATGTAAGATAGCTAAGGATGCTTGGAATACACTTGGATGTTTGTATCAAGGAAGAAATGAGACTCGTGTTGCCTACTTACATGAGTAGGTGCGATATACACTTGGCAAATCATGTAATTGAGATGAAAAATAGATCACTCATGGAGATGGCATGATTTATGATTAAGAGTCAAGATTTGCCACATAGTTTTTGGCTTGAGGCCATTTTATATATAGCCTATGTACCTAAGGGGTGTCCCACTAAGACTTTATAGTTTGTCACTTCCTATGAAGTGGCATGGCAAAGATCCATTTGTGGCTCACTTGTGTGTTTTTGGTTGCTTGGCTTATGCTTTGATTTCATTGCAACAATGTAAGAATTTTGATGACAAGGTTGTAAAATGTATTTTTATTAGGTACAATAATGAAAGTAAAGGTTACAAGTTATACTACCCAAAACGTAAGCATATCTTGGTCAGTCATGATGTTATGCTTGTGGAATATGCTATTCATTCTTTACTTTCATATATGAAAGAAACATATATATGCTCTCAAGATATCTATGACACTTTCTTACCTCTTTTTTGTAGTGCTAGGTAGTGACATGCAGTACCAAATGAGGCAAATTTTTAGCCATGTAGATTTCTCATGATAACATAGATCAACCTATTTCTAATGTGGATGTCAAGACCTAAAACAGGCCCAACACTGGCTCTATGGCACTAGTTGAGCCTCTATTACACACCCAAACCATCCCACATGGCCTCACAGCCAGGAGCATCTAAGGGATATACTACCCTAACCTCTAATGTAGAACTAAGCATTTGTATGACTCGTAGTCCAACGGATAACCCTTCCCAAAATTCTCATAGAGAGCCCCTACACTTATTGGTGTTGTACACTACGTAGTAAGCACAAACAAAGGGAGCGCCCCTCAATTGATTGTCGCGGCCCCACTATGGCTCTCCTACACCTCAGGGATTGGGCCCGAGATGCGCCATGAATACATAAAGCATGTACAACACATAATTGTTCTAGGAGATAAAAGATAATCCTCATTGAACACTCCCCAAAGGAAACGAACCACTAACTCCACTTGTACCTCACCTTCTCAACGTAGGTCATTATTCATGAAAATAATTGATGTGCATCCAAGATGATACCATGTATTGCATGCAATGCGATTGTGTATGATTTGTAGTGCTCAAACAAATTTTTCATCAACAACCAACATTGTGAAGGTGAAAAAACATTTCTTTTTATGCCTTTACTCTAAACAAGATTGCTGCGTTGCATAGGGCTAGCACCGAGTATGCTTGTGCTAATGGACCCTCTTAATTTTAAAAAACCCACTTGTCCTATGTGCCATGCATATGAAAAAAATAAAAATTCAGCATATTACCAGCCCTTAACACCCCTCTTCTCCCTGCCACTTAAGGTTGTGCATTCGATGATAGGTTTAGAAAGCATTTTTAAATGTATTTTTATTTATAAAAACATTAAATACCCACTTTAATATAAAGAGATGACTGAACTAAGGCTCACTCTAATGCCTCAGCCTTATTATAAAATCACAAACACAAATGTAAATTTTCTCTATTTTTTGGATTTTTTTTTTCATTTTTCCCTATTTTCTCAATTGATTTATTGATAAATATTGATATATTTTGAAATACTGATATGGGTGGATTAAGCTTATTGAGGACTATTTTTCTACCACATTCCATCCTATGCAAACACCATATTCACAACAAAATTCCAAAAACTCATGATTTTTCTTAAAATTGCAATGTTGCAGGTTTTACGTGTTTATAAAGAAATTATTAGATGATTGATTTTTCTTGATTTCCTTAACAGTTTTGATAGATCACAACATTAATAACCAAATACAACCATTTACAACCGAAACTTATTATAAAATAATTAAATTTACAACTTACTCGTAGAACCGCGCTATATCACACATCTCAAATTTGGAAGGCCATTGATGCTTCTCAACACTCTTGATGCTCCTTACAACCTTGGTCTATGCTTCTTCATGCTCCAGCATCATCCCATGGTCAAAATCTCGCATCTCAACCCACCCCCTTCTCTCATAGAATCAACCATGGAAACATACAAGAGAGGAGAGGAGAGAGGAGAGAGAATACTAAAAACTAAAATTTTGATTCCCTGGTTCATTTTCTAAATGGATTGAAGTGATAGATAGTATGGAAATTGTTCATCTTGCTGCCTCTCCATTCCTCTTGCCTCTCCATCCGAAAAGCTGCCAAAAATGGAAATGAGAGGCCGTCGAAAAAATGCCTCCCCCCTAAGTCGTTGAGTTTTTTGGCTTTGAAGCCTTCTAATTAAGTCATTAGGCTTAATTACTACAATATCTAGTTCAAATTTTGGGTTTTCACACTGCATGCAAGTGATTTATTGCATTTTGGAGGCCCAAACAAACTCGAATTTGAGATCCGAATGGAGATGCGACTTCATAGCGTCGACATCTTATCAACTTACCTCCATTGCGCACTTTCTGGCTCTTAGATCATGTAGCTGCTTTAAAATGTCAAACCTTGCGAGTATTAAATGGGGGTTTAAATGATCTCCGATCGTTGAACAAAGACTTGCATTGGATTCCTAGTGTCGAAATCCACCTAGGAGCACTCCAACTCGACCATCTGCCACCATTCAATTTCCCATGAAAAATTAGTTATTTGCACCTCTGGCCACCTTTTGCACTTCAAAAATTGCTTCAACGCTTTAAAAACAGGTCCTAGAATATCCAACTCTCATTGGCGACCACAGGAGAGGGCGACTCAGCCCATTGAATCCCAGGAACTGATTTGCACAAACAACAACCATAAAAAGTATCAAGCTGTCACAAAATAAAACACACAACAAAGCGTGAAACACAGCTTTCACCCTACCCCTTGCCGACAAAACCAAGGCATGAAAATCCTCAAGGGATAGGCCCAACATAATCTGACAAAAATCCAGTGCGAGTCACTAACCAACTACTCCAATACATCCTGGCTAAAAAGAACTATAAAAAAAGTCATCCTAAGTGGCGGTCTAAACTACCTACCTAACTTAGGACAACTAGACTAGAAACTCCTACTGGGCGAGGACTCTTATAGCCTGGTCAGCATCTATTTACTTTGTATCATATTTTTTCCTTCCAAATTTTCATATTCAGGAGTATAAAAAGGAGGGAGTTGAGCATAGTGACCCAAGGAGAATAGGGCAACAACCTCAGGTCTTAACTTAGTACCCAAGAACCTACCAAGCTCTCACAAGGCAACACTTCAATCTTTTTCTCTTCCGCTCACTTTTTTTTTCGCTCCAACCTTCCTTAGTATTTCTTTTTCAGCTAGATGCCATCCCCAAGAAGACAAGGGATTGGCCTCGGGTCGACTCGGCTCCAGGAACCTACCAAGCTTTCGTAAGGCGATGATCAATTGCCCTTAAGATTTTTCTTCCTTTTGTTTTCTATTTTAGGGGTTAGATCCTCTTTTTACACACCTTTTTATTTTTATATTGCAAGTATATTCATGCTTATTTCTTCCTTTTATTTCACCAGGCTTCTCTAATTGCCTCACACTAGTAGAGACTCCTAGAACACCTGCTAGCAGGCTAGCAGAACAGGGTCACTAGGACTACCTTCTAAAAACATGTCTTTCAATTCCTAACAATGTCTTTATAGGAGGTAGACAACTACTTGAACCTCCTCGAGATATACCTAATCTAACCTTGGGATTTCATGCCTTGATTGCCGGTCCCTAACAAAAGAACAACTCTCCCCAAGTACATAAACACATATAGCATAAAAGAAAAGTATTCATAAAGGAAGAACATTACTTGGTGGCCACAAGAAGCTTTTGTGTGGCAAGAGGCTTCCTCTAGGTCTTGCTGAATCTGTATAGCAGCACATCACTAAAACAAAACCATTAACTATATCCACACTAGACAGACACATGGCCCTCTTGGTCTAATGAGATAATCCACGTAACTACCATTCAGTAACGTATTGTTGAAGCAAACCCTTGGTCTTGACAGGAATTCTACTAAAGCACAACACCGACCAAGAATAAGGGCTCCTTAGGTACTACACTAAATGCATTAGGTTATTGGCTAACTCCCCTGCGTAAATACCAAGGAGTGTTCGATGAATATAATGATAAACAATCCTATGCATCCATGACAAAATGGAAAGGTGCTCAATTGCTACCTGACTCATAACCCAAACTAGCCATCGAGGGCTAAAATGTGACGTGTCATCAAGAAGACCCCAAAGTAGGCATGGGCTAATGTTAGAAGATAATTGTAAGAGCTCCCTTCGACTACAATTGAAAAAGAAATCTTCAACAAGAGCATAATTGGCTAGGGAATCTGCAAAGTGATTTCACTGTTAGGGAACTAGATGACAAGTCACCATCTGAAAAATATGCAACATATCCAAGGCTACATGATGGTACATCCCTAGGATGGGATTCCACACACTATAGGTCCCATTTAGCTGGTTGATCACCAACTACGAATCACCTTTTACCAATAACTAGTGGATACCACCACATTGGGCTACATTCAACCCCATAATCATGGCCTTGTATTCTACCATATTATAAGTAAAAGAGTATCCTAAAGATACTCCCATTTTCATAACAACCCTACATCGGGGATATTTTAGGACCACACTAGCACTCACCTGCTTAGTAGGCCCTCTAGAAGCTCCATCAAAATACAAAGTATAGACCCAATCTTCATTGATAAGCCATGCCATACTGATTAGCTCACTTGTACTTATGATAATCAAAGTCAAGCCGAGAGAGAGGATGTATGACAAGTACAATCCCTTCTTCCTTGCTGAACTCGATATGAACGTTAGTTAGAATTCTATGATAGTGGTGGCAATAGACCTTAATATCCCATGTGAAAGATCCATCCTGCCGCTCAATAACCTAATAACCTTTACTCCAACATATCACTCCACCTTGGTGGTAATGTGGCTTTAAATACAGATGTTCTAGACAAGAAATGATTCTTCCCATCCAATTGTCTTGGTACCTATTGCAAGTTAAAGCTGAATCCTGAAGGACTTGTATAGGCACCAAGTCCAATGTCAGCCCTTACATGTAGCACAGCTTCAACTTATTAAAGTTTACTTTATTTTTAAACTCTACCCCTTGCAAATCTAATAAAAGGGTTGTAGAGCCATTCTTCCCTATACAGATATTTTTATACAGTCCATTCCATTTGGGTTCTAGTTTGCTCGAAAATAGCTCATGATGAGCATTGTAGTACAACACCAACTAACCCTTTACAAATTTATATTTCTTAGCTTGAAATTCATGAAGTGCTTTCATTCTCTTTTTCCCTACCTCTTGATGTAATAAAGCTTACAATCAAATTTCATCAAGACATGCAAGATAAATAAATCTTTCCTGCAATGCTTCTGCCTCACCCAACGAATGTTTGAGAGCAAATTGTATAGTGGGTAGCTCTATTTCCAATAGTAAGACATACTCTTCTCCATATACCAGATTGAACGGGGTGTGGCTTGTAGCTCTCATAAAAGTCGTACTACAAGCCCAAACCGCCACATACAATTTCTTATCCCAATCTCGCTTACTTTTAGACACTATCTTGGATAAGATCCCTATAAGCTGTTTATTCATACTCTCGACTTGACCATTTGCTTGCAAATTATATTGGGTAGTTTGATTGTGTTTAATATTCAAAGCTTCCGTCAAGGCTACTATAACCTTATTTAGGAAGTGTGTCCCTCAATCAGATACTATTTTCTTAGGTGGACCAAAACGATAAACAATCTGCTCTATAATCTAACATGCCATCTCCTTAGCATTATCCTTTATAGTTGCCCGAGCTTCAGACCACTTTGAAAAGTAGTCCGTTGCTACAATGATATAACGCTTTCGCATAGTCGATGAAGGGTGTATTGGTCTAATAAAATCGATACTCCGTTTTTCGAAGGGTAATGTAACTAGAATAGGATTCAATGGCCGCTTACGATTTTCCCTAACATCGTATCTTTGGTAGACATCACATCGCTTAACATAATTGAAAGCATCCTAGAAAATCGATGGCCACCAATATCTAGCATAGAGGGCTTTTTGGGCGGTAAGCAGTCCTACAAAATATCCCCCACATGTCGAATCATGACATTCCTTTGAGAATAAATGGTACCCCATCAAGCACTACACATCGGCGATAAATCTCATCCACACCTTTCCGATACAAGACATTTGCTATAATCAAAAAGCGTAGTGCTTACTGCTTTATCTTTCTCTTCATAGACTTTGATAGAGTAGGCCCAACCTCTCTTGTAGATAGATAATATGCTATAGCTGCATACCAGGAAGGGATGGAAGCTGTATCAATTTTGAATAAACCTTTAATGTCACTTCCTTCAGTTAGAATTTCCTTTGGCTCCTTGAAATCCACAAGACATTTAACAATGCCTTGCAACTTTGATGGCTTACTCCTAATCTCATAATCGAACTCTTGCAAAGTGATTAACCACTTTTCTAAACGGTCGGGTAGTTGTAACTTATTTATCAATAGTCTAAGTCCCTTTACCTTCGTAAAAAATTTATTTGTTGCGAAAACCATTCCAAGGAACAATTTCTCCATGTAAGTATAATTAATTTTAGATATCCCCAATTTCTAGCGAGTAAAGGCAATTGGATGATATCATTTTTTCTCCCAAATTTGGACTAAACAGTAGTTGATGATATGCATTGTTGCTGCTAAAAATATATAAACAACCTCACCTCTTTTGGTGCTTTTAGGATTGGTGTTTTTTCTAGTTCTTGCTTTACATCCTCAAAAGATACCTAACAAGCTTCGCTCCAATTAAATAGATAGTTAAAAGATAACAAGTTTGTCAATGGCAACATTCTTTCTGCCAACACATTGATAAATCTCTGATGATATCCCACTGATGGTGGTGACAAAAAGCTGTGTACCTCTTTTGAAGTGCGTGGAGGACTCATAGTGACTATAACCTTTATCTTTTTTGGGTCAGTCATCGGCAATACCAACTGAGCTAACCACGTGGCCCAGTAACAATCCATAGGGCACGCCAAAGACACACTTATATGGATTAAGAGTCATGTAGAGCTAATTGATCTAAGATCTGATCAATAAATGGTAACAGATAGTAATTCTTAATAGTCTGCTTATTAAGCTCTCTAAAATCTATGCAAAGCTAAATCTGATTATTATTCTTCCTAATAACAACTCGTGAACACCATTCTGTGTGTTGTACCAGAAATATTAGGCTAACTTTTCATAGTTTTGTCAAATCTTTGAATAGCCCACCCCTTAGTCCGAAAGGCATACAGCTTACTTTTTTTTGCATGGGGTGGCTACCTTCCTTTAGGGGAATTGTATGAACAATAGGCTGGGAGGAATACCTCTTAGTCACATCATAACTCCAAGAAAAGATATTGCGAAATTTCTAAATCAAGGACACATAGTCTTTCCTTTCTTTCAAATTGAGCATGGACCCTAATTTAATTGGCCGTGAATCATTCAACATACCAAGGTCCAACTTAATTATGTCTACATCTCTCATTCTATCCTGAGACTCTATTGGCTCATTCAAAGTTACTTGATAGATATCCTCTGTGCTAGTGGACCCCTCATTGGATTTGTCACTTGATGACGTCTCACTACGAGTTGCATCCTTAATGTATCTATCTTTGTAGAAGATAAATAAACTCTCTCACTTTGAGGAGATTCAAGGTAGGCATCTCCTACTACACGTCTGGCATCTCTACCAAAGATCAACTGACCAATAGGTATATCAACCTGACAATATGCTTGTAAGATCAATGGCCTACCTAGCAATACTTGATAGCTAGGCCACCCCACGAACTTGATAACCCTAAAGTCTAGAATGCATTTCACATTAGCGACAATCATGTGGACCTTAATAATGCACCCTTCAGGTTGTCTTAAAGTGTCATCAGCCATTCAGAGAATCGTGGAGGCATCTTTTTGGATTTCTAACCCTAGCCTCTCCATTAATTCCAAACTCATAATGTTGACGGAGAATCTTATGTCTATAATAGTATGATCCACTAATATTCCATCAACATATGCAGCTACTGTTGGACAATGCTTTTTAGCATGTTCAAACCAATCATCTCCTACCCGTGCTATGCCCAAGGGCTCCGCGATATACCCTGTGTACAAAATCTTCTTAAAACTCTTTATGCACTCATGGGGATAAATTAATTAACTACAAGAGGTTTACATCCAGCTTAACTTTGCAAAGAGAACTCGCTAAATCAAATTCATGATAGCTAGCAAGAGCTCTCTTCTCTCTCTAGATCATTATCTTCTTTGTTCTTTGACTAGGATTTGGTGCCTCTTTCTTGGCTTTTGCCTTCTTCTTTGGCAATTCCTTTTCCTTCTTGGGGTTAGTTTTACTATCAACAACTTTTAGAGGTCCGCCTTCCATATCAGGAGGATTAAGGATTTGCAACCCCTTATCATCTTGCTTACGGTTCCCCTTGATAGGTTTTACCTTGTCTTTGTCACCTCCTCTACCGTCTTGACCTCTTGTAATGACCCGTAAATTAGAAGCTTTAGTGCCTTTGACACAATAAGGCTAACTTCATTGCCACTAGATAGCTCCTCTACAATAGCTTTTCCTCTTTGCAATATTTGTTTCAGTCCCTCATCTTGCTGGAGATTATTTCCTTGTGCTTGATGGTTGAGTGGACCTGGTTGTTTGCCTTATTGTTTTGGAGAGAACTAATCTTGCTCCAACAAGTACTAGCTAAGTGGCCGGACTTTCCACATATGTCACATTTAACATTTGGACAATTCCTAGGGAAATGTTGGCCACCATACCACTTACAACTAAATCTTGAGGGGGGCCCTCTTCAGGGCATTGACTCTCTATCAAATTTTGTTGCTTCTTAAGGAAATTGACATCAATCTATTTTTCTATATTGTTCCGTGATCATGTTAATATAGTACTTCATCATATCCTTAACTTTTCCAAGGACATTCCAAGCACTTGAATCATGTCGCAATCATCTATTTGTCATTCCATTGGCCTAACCACTTGATTAGGAATTGGCTACTGATTCCCTGGAACAACATTAGAATTTATTGTTTGGCCTCTTAACATTTGGTGGAGCCATTTGACTAGCCATAGGCAGCATGGTCACACTGGGAGGACCTGGCAACATGGCATATTTTGAATCATGCTTTCTCTCCCATTGGAAGTACTCATGGGTGTCCCTTGATCTCCATTTGTCAATGCTAAAGTATTTCCAGCACCTAGACTCAGATTCCAATTTTCCCTAGAGATATAGGCCGCTTGTAATCATGACTCTACCTCATCTGCTCATGTAATAGCCGTATCAATGTGGGCAAGAGCAACACTACTCAATTGCAAGTGAATGTTAAAGTTTAGCCCATGCAAAAGGTATTGCAATTGAGCAGTAGAGCTCAACTAGGAATATAGGTCTGCAACTTACAAAATACTTCCTTCAATTTCTAGGCATAGCCTTGAACATTCCCATGAGGTTCTTGACATGTTACATTGAAAACACGTAGCTAGTATTGACCTCCCTTTTAGGGGCAATCTCTCTTCGAAAGGCGGTAAAGAATAAATAAATCGTAGTTATGGTTCCAACCTCTAGGCTATGATACCATATTGCAATCCTTTCAGGGTCATATTAAAGGATATCATCAAGTGTCCTTCATCTTGGATTCAACAGTTAAACATTAACTTTTGGAATTCATTAATATGAAGTTTTACATCTTCCTCTGTAGCCCATTAAAAATAGATAGAGGAAATCCTAAGGTTGGCAAGCCCGACGTTCCTATTGGGATTGCAATAGGTTGCGCCATGATGACCGGATTCACTAACGGTCCCTGAACTATGGGAACCACAACTTCACTCGAACTGGGTTGACTAATTGGGAGAGGGGAAGTACTAGAACTTCCTCCTCTTCCTAACAAACTATTCGTGGAGCTAGGGTTGCTAAGGTCCCTCCCTTGTTGGGATATCGGACCACTCATTTGCAAAGAATATCTCCTAATAATCTCGGCCCACCATCTAGCCCGTTTAGCTCTTTTTTACTTTTGAAGCTTGGCTTGACAATCTTTTGAATCTATCACTGCCTTTTGGCATACACTAAACTAAGATTCGGAGACCGCTACTAATTAGTAGCTCTTGGAAAAAACACCACCTGTCGGGACCTATAACGGCCCCAACACTGGCTCTATGGTACTAGCAGGGCCTCTCCTATGCACCCAAACCATCCCACACGGCCTCGCGGTGGCCAAGAGCGTCTAAGGGATATACTACCCTAACCTTTAATGTAGAACTAAGTGTTTGTATGGCCTGTAGTCCAATGGATAACCCTTCCCAAACTCCTTACAGGGAGGCCCTACACATATTGGTGTTGTACACCATGTAAGCACAGACAAAGGGAGTCCCCCTCGGTTGATTGCCGTGGTCCCTTTATGGCTCTCCTACACCTCAGGGATTGGCCTCGAGGCGCATCGTGAACACATAAAGCATGTACAACATATAATCCTCTCTTTTAAGCAATCGTTCTTGGAGATACAAGACAATCCTTACTAAACACTCTCTAAAGGAAACAAAACATTAACCCCACAGCTTAGGGTACCTTACCTCCTCAAGTAGGTCATTGTCCATGAAAACAATTGTTGTGCATCCATGATGATACCATGTGTTGTGTGCAATGTGATTTGTATGATTCATAGTGCTCAAACAAAATTTTCATCAACAATCAACATTGTAAAAGTGAAAAAACATTTCTTTTCATGCATTTACTCTAAACGAGACTGTTGTGTTGTATAGGGCCAACATCGAGCATGCTCATGCTACTAGAATCTCTTCATTTTAAAAAACGCACCTGTCCTATATGCCATGCATCTAAAAAAAATGAGAATTCAGTGTATTATCAACCCCCCTTAACACCCCCCTTCTCCATACCGCTTAAGGTTGTGCATTCGATTGATGGTTGGTTTAGAGAGTATTTTTAAATGAATTTTTCGTTCACATATAAAAGTAGTAAATACCCACTTTAACATAAAGATAGGGCTGAATTGAGGCTCACCCTCATGCCTCAACCTTATCATACATTCACAAACACAAATGCAAAATTTTTCTATTTATTTATTGATAAATATCAATATTTTTAAATTAGTGATATGGACTAATTAAGCTTATCGAGAAATATTTTTCTACTACATTCCATCCCATGCGAACACCATATTCACAACAAAATCCCAAAAACTCATGATTTTTCTTAAAACTGCAATGTTGCAGGTTTTGCGTGTTTATAATGAAATTATTAGATGAGTGATTTTTCTCGATTTCCTTAAGAGTTCTGATGGATCACAACATTAACAACTAAATACAACCATTTTCAATAGGAATTTATTATAAAATAATTAAATTTACAACTTACTCATAGAACTGTGCCTTATATCGTACACATCTCAAATTTGGAAGGCCGATGATGCTTCCCAACAACCGCAAACGCTCCTCCCAACCTTGATCTATGCTCCTTCGTGCTCAGCTTCATCCCACAATCAAAATCTCACATCTTAGCCCACCTCTTTCTCTCATAGAATTAGCCATGGAAACACACAACAAGAGAGGAGAGAAGCATTTGCCAGGAGCCGCTAATAAGTGGCAGTCTCCGAATCTACTTCTTAATGAGAGAGTAGAGATTGAGAAGTCCAAGACTATGCCAAAGCAACTAGTGTAAACATTGTGTAATAGTAAGTTAGATGCATTCTTAACTAGCCATACTTGTTTAGGCTCTCATAGTGCCTCTTATGTATCGAATTGTTATGGATAGGCTATTTCTAGTATATGTGACAAGGATGAGTCCATGTCCTTTGAAGAAGTGCAAAGTTTAGAATATTGGACGGTTGCTATGGAATCTGAGTATGATGCTATTTTAAAAAATGAGACTTGGTTCTTATGTGACTTGCTCCCTAGCAAGAAGGTCATTGTGGCACCAAGTGGGTTTACAAGTTAAAGCACAAACTAGATGGTAGGATTGATCACTATAAAGCTAGACTTGTAGCGTAGGGTTATACTAATAGAAGGGCATTGATTATGATAAGACCTTTGCTCCCACTTGCTATATGACAACTATTCATAGTTTTGTAGATTAGCAGCTCATGATGGTTGGAATGTACACTAGTTACACATCAAAACTGCAAATTTGCATGGTGAATTACATGAGGAAGTATATGTTTTTTAGCCTCATGGTTTTTTGTAGAAGGGGTAAGAAATCAAAGTGTATAGTTTAAACAAGGCATTGTATGGTTTGAAGCAAGCTCCTCAAGCTTGGTATGAGAAGCTACATGCATACTTGACTACATGTGGTTTTCAAAATAGTCCAATTGAGAACACATTATATGTTAGACACGAGGGTGATAAGTCTCTAATCATTGTGGTTTATGTTGATGACATGTTGCTCACTAGTCCTAATGAGATACATATTGCTAATTTCAAGGCTAAGTTGAATTTAGCTATCATTATTTGGGCATTCAATTCAAGTAGTAGCATTGCTTTATGTAAAATAAAATATGTTGAGACATTATTGTAGAGATTTTGTCTTAAAGATTGCAAGCCTATTTCTACTATGGAGATAGGTTAGAATAAACTTTCATGATGCCAAATATAATTTTGACATCTTACTCTATCAACATGCTATTAGATGTTTGATTTACATATGCATTATAAGGTCTGACATTCAATTTATAGTTTCAGAAATGAGTAAATTGATACATAGCCCAAGCACTAAGCATTGGGAAATAGTAAAGCGGATCTTTTGATGCTTGAGTTGGTACTCCATACCTTGGGTTGTTTGATCCCAAGAGAGGATCATTACCGCATATCTACATGCTTTTTTGGATTCTTGTTCTGTTGATTGTTATTATGAAACTCATGTATCTACAAGTGGTTTTTGCTTCATGCTTGGCCACTCATGCATCTTGTGGATGAGAAAGAAGCAATCCACTATGGCTAGTTCTAGTTGTGAAGTTGAGTACATGGTAGCTTTCATAGCTATGATTGAGTGTGTTTGACTCAGATGCCTTTTGGCTGATTTGGGTGTTGGACCAAAAACCTGTAGATCTGCTCACTAAAAGTCTCTTAGCAGAGCGTTTTTCCTTCCTTAGGAAGTTGATGGACATTGGATGAGATGACGTCTTTTCTCATCCTATTGTACTCTATGTACACTTATAATTTGTCACTTTTTTCTTGTTCTCTCATCACTAGGGACACATTCACCTTTAAGTGGGAGGTTGTTGGGGGTAAAGACACCTATGCATAGCTGCCTGTGTATTAGTTACACTGACAATACATGTACCCTACAGGTGGTTGGTGCCCATCACTATCACTTCATTTTTTATTCTTTCAGTGACATTTGAATAAGGGAAGGTCGGTCACACATTGTGACTATTTGAGTTGCCACATCTTCTCTCTCTCTCTCTCTCTCTCTCTCTCTCTCTCTCTCTCTCTCTCTCCTTCCACCATAGCTCTTGCTTGTGCTCTATGTTTCCACTTCAGGGATACTATTTTTCTTTCAGCATATGGCATCTTTGTAGTTGGCTTTGTAGAAGCATTGGCCTTCCCCTACTCATCAATAGTTGTACATGCCCAATGCAACCTTTGTCCTCTTTGACATGCTAGCCGAGTCATTATTTTCCTCAACATGCTTCTAACTCAATTTCTTTCTCATCTGCATCAATGTGTAGTTGTCATCCATGTTTGCATTTTGAACCTTCTTATATCACTACAAAATTATTATCTTTAATTTTTTCCTCGGTCTTTGCAATCAATTTGATCCTATCTTCTTCTCCTTCATCTATGACATGTATCTTAGCAATTGATTGTTGTCCTCCTTCCTCATCCATCTGCGTATTCCCCTCCAATGAAACCTGCTTGCTAATTTCAATCTCTAATATGAATGTAGAGACAAAACACCCTTCTAGGATTTATTGAGCTAATTTAACTACTAAAATTCTTCAAGGACTATATGCTTCCCAACAATTGAGTCGATTATCAGGAAATTCATGGCCAATAGCCTACACCAAGGTTGTTTATCTTGATGTCACAATTGTTTTCTCTCTAAACACTTTCTCCTACTTGTAGAAAAATCAGAAGTCCCCTAAAAACCAAACATTTTGAATGGTTACAATCAAGTAATGGAAATTTAATATTAGTTTTTCTTACCAGTGTGACAATGCTTACTATTTTCCTTACCAATTGTAAAGACCCATGCTTTTGCAATTCTAGGTACTTCCTAGGCACAATTGTGGTGCACATATGTCTCTCTATACATACATAAGCTAGGAAAACATAATGGATAGTACTGGTACATACATGCAAGTATGTACATCCCAACAATATTTGTCCCATCTAGAGAAAATCTACACCCAAAAATATTCCATCTAAATGAACATTAGCCTTGGAAGCATTGTGGATCCAAGGGGTGTGAGCAATTGTTAACACCACACCTCTCCTAACCTGATCTATTATGGTCTCTACAAACTTGACATACCAAGCTATATCATTCTCAAAGGCCTATAGACTACTCCTAATTAAAATTCTATACTACTTCGTACTCATAGATGGACTGTCACAAAAAAAGCAAGGATTGATGATGGAATGCACAAAATAATCAAGAATTCATGGTGACTACTTTTTAAGAGGAGTTAGAAAAAACGTTAGGCTCAATGAGAGCTCAAAAATGGGAGATTGGATAAGGACTCCTATTCTTCAAATTTTCAATATGTCAACTAGCTCTGATTTAGTTGGCTTATATTCTTTCTTCAAAACATCCAAGCTTCCTCTCAGGTCTACTAGATGCATCCACTTATATTCACCATGTTCTTCAGGGGGTTCATTATATATAAACCCCTACTATCTCGTGCATTCAATGCCTAATTAAAAAACTCTTATTTGTAAATTTATCATGAATAAAGCACACGCTTTTCCTAGTCAATCAATGAATGTCCATATTCAATGGTACCCTTCTATATGTAAAAACTTCCTGAAATGGGATTTTAGAAATCCCTTTTGTTGAACCCACATACATACTTACATATTTATAAATGACCCCACTAAGACCGTTGTGACAAGTTTTTCAAGTATTCAAATGTTTGTTTACAAGTCTAAGATATAACATGTGTTTAGCTACTTATCAAGAAACATCTTTTGTGTGTGTGTGTGTGTGTGTGTGTGTGTGTGTGTGTGTGTGTGTGTTGGAGAGCATGAATTTAAAGATGATGATAATATGTATTTCCTTATACCTATGAAAACCCACTACTTCATAGTGTATATGAGGACCTCATGATGGGGGAAAGGTTTTCTCCTATACACTAGCCCTTTGTTACTTTCATAGGATTGTCTTATCACCCAAAGAATAAAGAATAAGTGTGTACATATATAGTTAGGATTAGTGAGTAAAATGGACAACCGTCCACATTGGCCTTTACCCTGATAACCTCCCCCTTAAATGCCAATGTGTCTTTAAAATTGGACAAAAGAATGAGAGAATTTGTGAGGGTGAACAACTCCTTGCAAGTCGCAAACTTTTTAAAGAGCAAAATCTAGGCGAGAAAGTTTGCATAATTATCATCAGTATGAATTTTGACAAGCCCAACTCACTTATCTCCTTAAGTACCTAATAAATAAAGTGATATGTCACTTCTATGTGCTTGTTTTTTGCATGAAACATGAGATTCTTTGCTAAAATGATGGCATTCTAATTATCATTATGCAACAATGGCATGCCTCCACCAAGGCCTAAGTCTCGCAATAGATAAGTAAGCCATATGATTTCTTTGCATGTTTCTATGACTACAATATGCACAACTTTAGTGGTAGATAATGCCATGCATTTTTGCAAACAAGACATCCATGAGATTGCACCACCATACAAGGTGAAAGCATATCATATGTGGTTGATTTTCTATTGTCAACATTCCCTAGATAGTTTGCATCTATGTATCCAAGTATATCATTGCTACGTCTTCCAAAGCATATACACATATGTCTTGCACTACTCAAGTACCTCAAGATGCCTTTCACTTCTTCCCAATGCCTCTTTTCAAGATTTTACACATACATGCTCACTACTCCCGGTACAAAAGCAATGTCCAAGCGAGTGGCAATTATACAATACATAAGCCCACACATGATGAATATGGAGTCTTGGCCATTTTAGCCCTATCCTTATCAAATTTGGGACAATCATTAGCACTAAGTTTCACATATGGAGGCAACAGAGTACTAGTTGCCTTCGCCTCCTCCCCGCCTTCATATTGAAATGTTGCAAGACTTTATTCACAAATCCTTTTGGGATAGATGTATTTGTCCTATCCCTAATTATGCACATGCTAAGAATGTGATTTGCATATCGCAAATCTTTCATTTCAAAGGTTTCCATTAACTTTTCTTTAGGGTATCAATCTCATACTTTTGTTTAACAGTGATCAACATGTCATCCACAAAAAGGATCAACACTATGAAGTTGCTATCTTTAGACATTCTAGTAAATAAGAAATGGTCTATCTCACTTCTCTTATATCCATGAGATTGCATAAAGGAATCAAACTTATTGTATAATTCATGTGGGAATTACTTGAATCCATAAAGACTCTTTTTTAGCTTGCATACAAGCTTTTCTTTGCCATGTTCCACAAGGCCCTTTGATTGATGCATATAGATATCATCATGGAGATCACCCTATAAGAATGTTGTCTTGACATCCAATTGTACAAGGTCCACCTTAGCCACCAAGACAAGCATAGTGCAAAAAGTACTCAATTTCACATGTGAAAAGATCTCATGAAAGTCCACATCATTCTCTTTCTTAAAACCTTTGCCTATTGTCCTTATCTTATACTTTGGTTTAGCATCACTTGTAACTTTCAACTTATATATCCACTTGGATAGCAAAGTATTTTTACCCTTTAGCACAAAGGAACCAACTCCCCCCAAGTTTGATACTTCATAATGGAATTTATTTCAGACTGTATAGCTAGCTCCCACTTAAGATTACAATCACAAATCATGTCTTGTTTATAACAAAATGACTCTCCACAATCTATTAACATTAGATAATTGACCCCATGCTAAAATCCCTCAAAGGCATGAGAGATGTGCATAGATTTGCATCATGCACTAGATTGTGGGAATTTTAGCCACCACTCTTCTTGTGTGTATGAGACACCATAGGACTCTCAAGTTGATGCTCATTAAATCTCCCTGCTTCTTACTGGTGGCTCTACATCATGGAAAGTAACATTTCTTGTTTCCACTTCCTTAAGAGGCTTCTTATGCATCTTCTTTGCATTGAATATCACATTATTAGTACACATAATCTTTCTACCTTTTGGATCCCAAAGGCGACAATCCATCTCACCACCTTTTCTACAACCCAAAAAAATTCACTCAATTGATTTTGATTCTAGCTTGCTATGGCTTTTGTTTGGCACATGCACATAAGCTTCACTATCAAATATTCTTAAGTAATCATAAGAAAACTTATTCCCCAACAATGCCTCTTCAAGAATGCCACAGTCCAAAGTAGTATTAGGTAACCTCTTTTATTAAATGTACAATAGTCACCATAACATTAGCCCAAAATCCTTGAGTAAGACCAACAATAGACAGCATACTCAATGTTGAGAAATATATCTTAGGTTATGTTCATATCCTATGTATGCATCAAATAGAGTGATATTGTGTGTAAAGTGACCTTAAAGTCAAAAGAGGATCTATCTACTTTGTGAGCTACTCATTGTAGAGAGAGTAGAGAATGAAAGAATAAGAGAATGAAAGAATAAGAGAATGAAAAATGAAGAAGAATACAAATTTAATCTTCATATCTTATGCCTATTTACCTTTTATTATGTATTTATCTCAAGTTTCTTTTAGACTAGTTGCAAAAATAACTACAGCTAGATCAATGATTGCTTTGGCTTCAATTTATGGATAGAATCTATATCAAATGGATATAAAGAATGCATTCTTAAATGGTCCATTGGAAGAGAAAGTGTACATGGAACAACTAGAAGGATATGTACACCCAAAGTATATGCATTATGTATGCAAGTTAAAGAAGGTATTGTATAGATTGAAGGAAGCACCTAGAGCTTGGTGTGATAGGATTAGCAGATTTCTATGTAGTATGGAATTTCAGTAGAGTATGGCTGATTAATCTCTTTATGTCATACATTTTGAGGATGGTATAGTTGTTGTGATCATCTATATTGATGATCTCATTATAACATGTACACTTGAGAAAGAGATTGCGGAAGTAAAGCATGGCTTACACAAGGAGTTTGACATTAAGGATCTTAAACTATTAAGATACTTTTTGGGTATAGAAGTGATAGATATGCCAAGTGGAATTTAGCATGGTGCAAAGACGATACTCTTTGAAACTATCGATAAAGTATGGGATCACTAGATCTAAGCCAATTGAAACAACACTACATCAAAATGTGAATATGGTTGATGATGGATAGTACCTTGAAGACATTACTATGTTCAAGAAGATGGTTGGTAGTCTCATCTACTTAACCATAATATGACTAGATTCGAGTTATTTAGTTGAAGTGATAAGTTAGTTCATACAAAGCCATGCAATTCACAATTTGATGCAGTTAGAAGGATATTGAGGTATGTGAAAAAGACAGTGAGTCATAGCTTGTTCTATGAGAAAGGAATCAAATCTACTTTCTTTGGATACATGGATGTAGACTAGGTAAGAGAGATTATGGATAGGATAGATTTTTTGGAAGTGCTAGAAATTTCTGAAAACAAGACAAAGCCTCATCTGTCCTACCCATAGTGAAAGCCCACATTTTTCTAGGTTTATCGTCAATGAATGTGATAAAATAGGATACTCCCTATAGACTTTGTAGACATAGATTCACATATATTGCTATGCAATAAGTCAAGGAGCTCACTCCTTTTTCTATTTAAGTTTTTTAAATGGATTGAGCATGCATACTTTCCATATATACAATGCTCACACATATAAAGATCAAAAGAATCAAGAGAATGCAAGTACCCCAAATGAGATAGCATTTTCATTTCCTTTATGGATATATATTCTAACTAATGATGCCACAAAGATACATTTTTCTACTCCATTATTGCAATTAAATGATTTTTTATAGAAGGTATATGAAAGAGATACAAAGTGTCACACTTCGCTCATTTAGCAACAATAAATGATTCATTGTGGACTTTTCATGACTAACTCCCAAAAATAGTATAGTATCCCAAGTCATCCAGCTAACTCGTAGATATCAAGTTCTTAGTAACCTTGGGCATATCACCTACACCAACTACATTGCAGTCATAGTCATTACCAAGATGAACAGAACTACAAAGTGTCACACTTCGCTCATTTAGCAACAATAAATGATTCATTGTGGACTTTTCATGACTAACTCCCAAAAATAGTATAGTATCCCAAGTCATCCAGCTAACTCGTAGATATCAAGTTCTTAGTAACCTTGGGCACATCACCTACACCAACTACATTGCAATCATAGTCATTACCTACATGTTGATGTCATATGAACATAACCACTCCTTATGAGGAGTCACATAAAAAGAGGCCTCAAAATCAAGTATTCAATCTTGGGCTAGTTTTTTATCTACTGCAACTAGCATATGTATAGGAAGAGTAGAAGTAAATAGCACTTCACCATCATCATTATATACAGTCACTAAATTGATTCTTCAATATTTACCTTTTCTTTACATTCTTTCATATCATCATTATTATTCTCCTTATATTTTTCCTCTTGCTGCTTCCATTTGTAACAATCCTTCTTAATATGAAATGTTTCACCATAATGGAAGCAATCAATGTCTTTCTCAAACTTGAATTTGTTGTGCTATCATCAATGGTCTTGGTTCTTGCCTTTATACTATTTTCTACCTCTTTCTTCTTGAGTTGCAAATGCATGATCATTTCTACCATGGTCCATGGATTTCCTATGTATGTCTTCAGCCATTAAACCATCCACAACATCATTAAACTTCAACTCACCATCTGGAGCTGAATTACTAAATTTATGGTTAAAACATGGTATTATAGCATTAATTTTTCCTCACAAATATAGCAACATAACAGCATTCAACTATTCAAAAGTACAATAGAAGATTATTCTCCCTCAAACCTCTGCAACACATCAAACAATAGTATTCTTACTCATTCGCGAATAAATACACATGAACCTTATGACAATTGATGCAGCTCAAAAATCTGCTATAGCATATACATCAAAGTTTCTACTCCAATAACACTTATTATATACAATAGTAGTAGGCACCAACCTTCAAACTTGTCGTATTTGTGATATACAACTTGTGTCAAACAACCTGCACTCTCCAACTTGTTTTTAACAATTTTTCATTGGTCACCACTGCTCAGTAACCTATATACAACATCTCTATTGTGGACACTATAATCCTTGAGATGTCTTATAGCTTTTGAATAAGCTATATGGAATTGCAAAAAAGGATGAAACAGTCTATGCAACACTTTATAAGTAAAAAATGGAGCCCGAGACAATCTCAAATCTAAAAAGGAGCAAACCGTCCTAATGAGCTCTTTGTGAGAATTTTCTGACATTATCCTGCATGTTGAATCTCATCCAAAACGGAGACGATGTAGATTTCTCTTGTTGGCAAAGTTGGGTAGATATGCCTTCCCACTCTAATACCACTTATTGGAGCTACAAAGAGAATGGAGATCGCATATATATATATATATATATATATATATATATATAAAAGACACTATGTTTGTGTTGCCTCCAATAGCTCTCTTGTGAGTAGCACCTTATTGTCTCATCACTCCAAGAATAAAGAATAAGTGTGCACATATATAGTTAGAGTTAGTAAGATAGGTGACTGGCCGTAGTGGGCTTCACCCCAACCATTGATACCACCATTTTATAATCAAAGCAATATGCTTTCTTGCTACCTCCTCCATGGGTGAAAATCACCATATTGCCTACATTTCGACATGCTCTTTCCTTGATTTTGCAAGTAGTCTTGTTATTATGCTTCTACAAATTCCAATCCCAATGAAATAAATAGGATCTCACTCTACCTTCTAAGACATTATCAAAAGCACCATTCAATATTATCTCATAGATATCTGATCAGCATGTCCCACATTAGCCACTAATGAAACCTAAAAACCAAGTAAGGGAATAGCTAGCCTAAGTTATGACATTTTTTAAACACTCTGAAACAACACCTAAGTTTTCCATTCTTCTCTTTTGAATCACAAATTGTAATCACCATCAATCCTTCAAGCTACAATCATGCAACCAAGTAAGACATTATGACCCAACCCTTAATTCTTATGCCTATAGTCGATATCATTTTAAATATATTTAGACCTTGCTTGCCCTAGAACTAGGCTCTTACTTAAGAAATTGGTATTGACAAGTACCTTGTCATTGTCCATTTGAGGGTAAAGATAGTTTAGACATGTAATCCCAAAAATTGAGCCAAGTAATCATGATCATGTCAACGCACTAGATCCACATGGACTAAAGCATAAACATGGGTGTCCAAGAATGCCATCCTTTGTTCCCTCTTATATTCTCAATGCTTAACACACTAGCTTAAGTAACTCAATGCTCAAAGTGTGAGTTCTTACAACAAGGTAGAGAGCTTTGAACGAGGAAGAACAAGAAGCAACTAGTAAAGATGATGGGAAGAGGAAATGGCACTCTTCTTTATAGCAACAAGATAGAGAAGTGTAGGAGAAGAGAGAGGATACTTGCTATGTAATGCTACATTTTCTCATTGAATTCATTAGGCATAGCCTTGTAATCTTGTCCATAACATCCACATGGGCTATTTCATGCAGAGAAGACTTAGATAACTCATTCTTGAAACCATTGAATTAAGCCCTTTTAACACAACCACTAATAAAGTGATTGTTGTTTATCAAAGTCCTCATCATTTGTTTATAAAGGATCTAGATCATATAGTTTGTGGCAAAATATCAATTTCTTTAAGGAAACCTAAACATTAGAGCAATGAGATTTGGGTGCCACATTCATGATATCAAATTATTTTGAACATTATAAACATGAATTCCAATATTAGCACACTAAAGATTCTAAACAATAAAGCTTTAGTAAAATCACTTCATCATATAACCATTACCAATGCAAACTAATTGAATCTCTATGGAACCTTGACAGTTGAATTAGTCCCTCACAATAGCCCTAAGCATGATTTGCTATCACAACTTAGATAGAAAGCCTCTAAATAATGCACTTGAAAAGCATCCACATAAAAGCTAAGTACAACCTTTCAATGTTTTGACCACTTTGTTGTAGAGAATAAGTTGAATTGTGCACAACTTAAAAGTAGGGTTGATGCACATTAATAGTTGTAACCTCAAAGAACATATGCATGGTGTGGTGCACATACTACTTGTGACCATTGTATGCAAAAAGTCACCCTAGAAGTTTTGAATTTCTATAACAAAATCATCTCATTCCTCCCCCTCCCCCCCAACCTTGGGTAAGAGTAAGGGCTTTGTAGATATACCATGAGGATGCCTATAGATGCACCTATATAGAGAGTAGTAGTCACTCAAGCTTTCCTTGGGTTGTGCTTCTACTTGTAATTCCCTGGGCTTAATGGTGAACCCTCACATAGGTGGCGTCATGAGGGTGTAGTCCTGAGATGTCTCAATGTTGTATCTTTCAACATCATGAATACAAAGATTCCTTGTTGGTATATCTTATGTGTCTTTCTATAGGTATATCATGAGGATTCCTACAAATGCACCTCTATAGGGAGTAGTAGTCATTCAAGCTCTACTTGGCTTGTACTTCTACATGCAATTCCCTAGGCTCAATGGTGAACCCTCACATGTACGGCATCATGAGGGTGGTCCTCAGATGTACATCAATGATGTATCTTTCAATATCATGAATGCAAACATTCCTTGTTGATATATCTTGTGTGCCTTTTCACTATGCCATTTCTATGCCTCATAGCAGGTTATGACTTGAAGTCCCATGAAGGTCAATAACACTTGGTATTAAAGCCAATCTAGTTGAGAGCACACTAGCTCGAGAAGAAAACAAGCTGATGAGTGCATAGGATATTCTATTGTGACATGGTATGCAACACGATGTGATGACCTTGACACGACACAACACGACACGACGTGATGTTCACGTCACGACTCTACTTAGACATGATACTTGCTAAAAACTGAAAGAGAACTTGATATGCCAACAAAGTTAAGAACCATCCAAATGATAGTACGGAGACTTAAAGCTATGGAAGAACACTTTTTTTGAAGAGGATGAAAAGTTGTGTCAATCGCTCTCAAGACCACATACAAGGAGCTATGGCTCAAACACGTGAAGCAAACATGCAAGATGATCAAGGAGTTGAAGAAGACTCATAGAGGAACAAATGTGATGGGCAACTCGGAAGAGAAGGTTGAACAACTAGATGAGGACTTGGAGGATGTCGGGGGCTACCAATTGCTCATGGTGAGAGAGAGAGAGACTGTAGGCTATGGCAAGTGAAGATGACCTGAGACCTTGACACAGAGTTGCAAGGAGAAATCATACTAAGATGGGACTAGGAGACTACCTCTGGATTTGAAGAAACAAAGGAGCGACCCAAACCATACTTAAAACAAATGAGGGCCAAACGAGTCCAAGAAGTGAAAAATGGAATGAAGCCAGCCAAAGAAGAGAAAAAAGACCAACAGAAGCCAAATGAGAACTAGGAGAAGTAACAAGTGATAGAAAAAGAGTTTTGGTCAGATGATGATGATAATGAATACCACCACAAAGCCAACTACTACTACCCCAAAGACTACTATAAAGGAGCCAACCACTACCCAAAAGATGGATACTACTACCTTGAAGAATATCCCATTGACTACTGCCCATACAAATATATCTATAATGACTCCCCTGAAGGAGAACGCTACCCTAAAGACTATCCAACAAAATGCCAACCCGAATGAGTTCAAGCAAGAGAAGAAAATATAGAATATTATGTGAAGGGAGAAGGATGAAATATAAATGTGATCTTGAAGATAGAAAAAATCATGGAGGAGTTAGGATACAAGAAAGAAGAAGATAGGTGGACATGTAAGGAGGAGCCCTTATACCACAAGTTGTAGCCCAACTAGAGAACAAAACAATCTTAAAAGAGATAAGAATTTGGAAGGGGAAGGATAAAACAATTAGGAAACACCTCTGTACTTGGGATTAAGGGTAAGGCAAGTAGAAGAAAACAAAAAGGAAAAAGTTAAAAAGAAGAATGAGCAAGTACAAAGAGGCGGAGGAGCCAACTAAGGTGAGAATGTGTGGACAGCTAGAAAGCCAAAGGAAAAATATACGTTAGAACAAGAAGCAAGAAAAGATAGATTTAGACATCAAGGCCAAAGAAAAAAAGGCAAATGAGTTAGATTTAGAAAAGAAGAAGGAAGAAGAGAAACCAGAGGGCGACAAAATCAAATGCCGCACCACGGAGGCAAGCCACTAGAGCCAAGATGAGAGAGGTGAATCAAGATGCCTTCAAAGCCCCCCAAGCTAAACTGAAGGCTAAGGATGAAGCAACCCTTGTTTTCGATCCAAGACCAAATCCATCCTAGCCAAATTGGATCAAAGTAGAAACCAAGTGCACTTCAACAATGGAGTCATTGGCTGCACCTGTGAACTCGAGGATGTAAACCCTTACGAGTTTGGACAAAAGAAGTTGAACAATGAAACCTCAAAGAAGGGAGAGCATAAGGGAGTGATCGCAATATGATTTCATCAATGTGACTTAGTGCCATGGAAGGGAACCTTGCTAGTTGAGCCTTGGAGAACGCTCCAATGCACTCTTAAGTTAAACATCTTTGGACTATGGCACCCGTTGGGACTATATTCGATATTAGTAAAAATTGAGATAGCCATATTCAAGCCATAAGGAATGCAAGGAGTTATCATTCCGATTCTATGGATCCCTAACATGCCAAGCACTTCAAATATGGCTATCACCCTAAAAACAAACTTGATACATCTACTTTCGATGCCAAGAATCCAATCTAAGTGTGAAGACTTAGCCCATATCCCCCAAAGAACTTCAACTCCCCGGAAAGCTAAAAAAAGCCAAGATGTACCATATATCAAGGCCGTATCTTCCATGTGAAAAGGGAAGCCAAACCAACTAGTTTGTTTAAGGTCAATGCAAGCAAGAAAGATCTAACAAAGAGGCCAAGAAAAACAATCTAAGTACTCAGCCTGGAGATGCGAGCAAAGCATTTTTGCGAACGAACCAAGATATCCAAGTCCCCAAGACCAAGGCAAAGGTGATAAGAAAGAGAGAAATTGTATAAGGAGCAATTCAATGGACTACCTTCCTTAAAGCATGGGATAACATGGCAACCATTGAGCCACGCCACCTTGACCTCAACCAATACGACAACATGGAATCACATCTATAAAGCTCAATACACAATGCCATAAGAGCCAAGCCAAATAAAGCTAAGACTATAAAGCCTCCACTCCTCAAATGAAATTGAGTGGAAAGTGAACTAAAATGAAAAAGAAATAAAAGAACCGAGTCTAAATGGACAAACCCTTGTCAACTTAATAGAAAAAGTTATGTTAAAAGACTCCCATGTCATAGTGCAATAAACATTGAAAACTTGATAGAAAAATATGTGTTAAGATCTTGCTAGTGAGTCAAACAACACTCACCAACTTTACCGTTTCCGGCCAGTATTGCAGGTTCAATGGTGATAGAGTGAGCTATTTTAAAGACCTTGAAATAAGTTTTAAAAACCACACTTAGATTGTTGCGGACAACAATCCATTGAGCAAGGGTGAGTACAAGGGTAAGACTTTGCAAGCATACCATGAGGATGCCTATGGATGCATATGCATAAAATAGTGGTAGTTACTCTTTATTTGGGTTGTGCTTCTATATGTGATTCCCTAGGCTCAATGCTAAATCCTCACATATGCGACATCAAGAGGGTGTAGTCCTTAGATGTATCTCAATGGTGTATATTTCAATATCATGAATATAAAGATTCATTATTGATATATCTTGTCTTTCTGCTATGCCATTTTTATGCCTCATGACAAGTTATGATTTGAAGTCCCATGAAGATTTGTAACATCCCCAACCCCCCTAACAAGATTTTTAGATGAGGAAAGTCAATTTTCAAAGTTGGATTCAGTCTCTCACACCCAATGCTCACAATCACGAGCTCCTCCTTGAGAGCTGGAGATGTCACTCTACTTGCAACGACAGCATGGTTCAAAAGCCTTCCCTAATCAACTTGCGCACACATAGGATGAGAAGATGGATGTCTATAACCCTATGACATAGCACTAAAATATGATTCATATGTCTTTTATGATACATATGATGGTCAAATGTCCAGACTAATAGTTTTCAAAAACACTTCTTTTGAAATAATCACAATTGGACTCCATCCCAATCCTTTGCACCCCTAGGAGGTAAGGCACTGCTTAGCTGTTCGATTGCATGACAAACCTGTGGTCAAGTTTATACAATTTGGTTTGGGCTTCATGAATGCAAGGCACAACAAAGCAGCCCAATTCGAGATTTGAACCTTACACCTTCCATTAATCACCCACCCATACTCCCGACTGAGCTGCTACTCATTGTTAAGTATTTGCCATATTGTACTTCCACTTCCACTGCTATGAGGGACATGTGGGCAGCATAGCGACAAAGGATGTGAAATCCATTTCTAATCCTTCTGGTCAAGCATGGCATCACTTTCCCTGATGAAGTAATTAAGCTCCCTGGAAATATGATAGACGTCACCTAAGGGTGATGATGTTGGACCAAATTCTCATAATCGTGCATAAGAGACCGTGGCAAGTAGTGCACCATTTCCTTGCAAAAGAAGAGTCAAAAGAACTGTTGATAATTTTATTTTTTTCTTTGAATTTAGCATTGGTGAGATACATATCGTAAAATCCCGGGAATGCAAAATTCTATATCTTCAATGGAACACTCTGCATCAGGTTATTGGGCATAAAGAACTTTGCTCAAACCAAAGATAATAACAGCCATTTGCAATAAGTTCCTATACAGTAGTAGACTACAGCAGACCATACCATGAGTATCAAAAACTTATTCTGAAGCATGAAAACTCCCCCTCTGAGATTTCATTTGTGAATGTCTTTACTTGGATTCCACAAATATGTTATGGTAACAATAGCCCATTTGAATTGATGATAAGACTTTACAAATTCACCATATCTGTTGATGCCAGATGGAAGTTGTGATGATGAGCCGCTGTTTAAGAAAACCACGTTATCATCCTCATTGTTCATCATATCCCTTGATCAAGGGTGTAAGGGTGGACATTGGCCCCAAAAAGCAGACAAGCCTTTACTGCACAACAGAGCCCATTTTTACAGAGAGCTACTATTGGCACATTTTGCTCTGCCTGTCTGTTCATGCGGACACTTGGTGTAGCATAGAGTAGGCATGCCATAATCACTTAGCAGTTACTGATAATAATCAAAGCACAGCATAGGCATGCTGTCATCACTTGGCAAATGCACATTCATATTTATCTTGGGCAAATTTACAGACAGATCTTTTGGCCAACATTAACCAATCTTTGTTTCAACATATTGCATTGCTTTCCCTTTGACATACTCTATTCTCTGCACATCCCCTTGAGATTTCTCATACTCCAGGTATTTCTTGAATAAAAACTGCAGATGCATAATCGCATAGGTTAATTTAACAATATTTTAAACAAAATACTTGCTTCTAACAATCACAAGGCTCCACTCACCTTCATTTTTTTGGGAGGGAGCTCTAAGCACGTGGCTCTTTCAAACAAAGCACGAATTACAGTTGGATCTCCAATCGCCATTTCCTGTCAACAAAACAAAAGCACAAAGCAATGATCAAACAGCAATTACCATTCTTCAGCACCTTGATATGCAATAGCATGTCCTTCACCTTTGATTCTGGTACCTAGCAGACTCTCTAAAACTTTCAAAACTTATTTTAAAGCTCGCAAATGCATGATGTTACAGAGACAAGCCTATATCCCTGTAGCGATTGGGTACATTTGCATGTGCTCAAAAATGTAACACTAAAATGTCACAGTCAGCAATTCAAACAGGTTTTAAAACTGGAAATCTCCCATACAAAGTAGCCATCTCACTGGACCTCCTAATAAAACAACACCCTACACTCTTCTATCAAAATCTGGTTACCTGGTCAAGGTAAACACTCCACAAATCTGTCCTCTTTGGATAATTTCGAAGTATCCCCTCAAACATGCCACGGGCTCTCTCTGCTGAACCAATTTTGAATTCTGAAATGGCAGCTTGAGAAATGAACTTGATATGTTTGTGCCGTGGTAAACTCAACAATGCTCTGTCCAATGCTTTGTGAGTAGCATCAGGCATTCCCCGCTTCAGCAAGTAGACTATCCGCCTAAGCCAGACTTTTGAGGAAGATTTGAATTTCTGAATCATTGTCTTCAAAAGTTCATCTGCCAAATCATGCTGCTCGCTCCTTTCATAAATTCCCAGAAGTGCCAAATAAAGCTTCTTAGGGTCACAGTATTGCAAAGCTCTCTGGAAAACCTGCAATGTTGCTTCCTGCAAATTTTTAATACCATCAACAGGTGTCATGTCAAGAAGGATCACTCACTCGGGCATTTATCCAAAAATAAACCAACCTGTCAGTATGCACCAAATCTAGGACTACGACAATAATCAGAGCAGGGAATAAAAGAAAATGACATAAAGCTCTATGCATTCACTGATTTGATTTGAGGATCCCATTTGTTCTCGACAATTGGAGACCACACCTGCTTCTTTCATACTACACACTTCCCCTTGTATAGTACACTTTCATGCGCATGATTGAGTTCAGGACATTCATACAAGACACATCATTGTAGTGACAGGATGCTTTTTAGGCTTTAGTCCCATATAAGTCGACAGAATGCTTAATGTTATATGGGTGACCACAAAGAGTGTGCTGCACAAATGCCTTGAATGTTTTGATTCACTCTAAATATAGATTTGAGATTAAGCTATATATTCATTGTCCTTCGAGACATTGAAGTCTTGGTGTGAGAACTCTAAGAGAGAAGAACACAAAGAACCATGCCAAGATGTGTAATCAAATGACTCCAGTGTTCAGCTGATGTAAATTTTGCTATTCCCAGAAAGCCTGATGCTCTACGTTTACAAACACGAACCTTAGTGGGACTTCCATAAACATTTTCGAGATTGAGGAATGCAACCCAAACGTTCAGCTTCTCCCCCTCCTCACGGAAATGAATAGTCTGCAAGGCCCTGTGGAGAAAGAAGTTTCTTATTAAACAAAAAACTCAAGCAGATCTTTAATAACCAAGAAAAAGAACATAATTTCTCACCGCTCTGCAATGTTCCGAGCCTTATCAACATCTCCAAGTGATAGCATAAAAGCCATGTATTTTATCCAGATAAAACTGCTATTTGGTGAAGCATGCACTAGCTTTTCAAAATCTTCAGCATTCTCTGGAGCTTCGCTACCTTCTAGCCTCTTTTTCTCCGCTGCTCTTATTGCAGCCTCCCTGGATGATTACGAAACCTTAACACTTTCTCCGTCCCTCTCCCTCCCTCTCCCTCACACACCAACCAAAACAACCAACTACCAAATACGGCCAAGAGTGTAATCACATATTTACCAATTACAAGGGGAGTAACTAGATTCACTACAGCAGATTGTGATGAGTACTTGAGAGAAGTAGATGTTCTGCATCTTTTAAAAGAGCTACTTTTCCCAATGTCGGAAGAGATTGACGAAGTAGACACATCTTGCTTTCTGAATCTAACATGCAGTACCACTAGTGATGTCTCCTAAGTAATAACATGAACCAACATTCAAATCAAAGAAGGCATCTTAAAGTGAGAGTCCCCTAACCCTTTCATTATGTTCTAAGTTGCAAATTGACGGCTTAGTTCATAGAAGATGAAAGCATGATTGAGGCAACAAACAGGTAGACCAAATGCCCAAACTTGAACTTACACCTAGATATTTGGGCACTCATGACCATCCATGGCTAGTGCCAAATGTGAGCTATGACATTAGAAAGACGAAGAAAATGGTTTATTTCCTCAGGTCAATGAAATGTTAGATGTGAGACCAGAAAATGTACATTAAAAGTTTTTTTGTCCAAGGCTAAATCAAACTTTTTTATTGAGACGGAATTTTGAGCAACCATTTGTTGGGGGTAAAGGTGCATGTGTCTACACCACCCGTGTATGCACTACACTTACAATACCCACACACATGTACACGTTATTCTTTATTTTTTCAGTGACTAATGAATAAGGGAAGGCCGGTCACACTATTCATATTGTTGGAGTTCCCACATCTTGAGTCTCTCTCTCTCACTCTCTTGCTCCATCCTTCATAGTTTACACCTCTCGTGCTTCCGCTTCCGCTTGCTCCTGCTTCCACTCAGGCTTCTCCCTTCAATTGGTATCGGAGCTAAGGTCGAGGAGCTTCACCTGCCATTGCTTCAGCCCCAATTCGAATACCTACAACTTGAAGCTTTTATGGCAACCCTTGGTTCATACACCGGAGGTATGCATCAGCTCTATTGAGCCTCCCTCTTCTCCAGACTTGTTCTAGGTTGCCCAAGGACTTCCAAAGGATTGATTGAGCACTAGCAAGTGCTCTAGTGTGGCCATTAACTGCAGCAGACTGATCAGAATGAACAGCCCAGTTTGGGCCTGTTTTTCCAGGCCATCTCCCTAGCATTGACAGCTCCCGATTGACCTCCTGGATACTTGGCAATGCATTGGCCACCCTTCTTGGCATTCTTGGTTCTGCTTGGGCACACTTTAGAGGTGTATATCTTCACCCATTGCTGTGAATATACAGCAAACCTGCTGTATACAGGTCTAGGGTAACATCTCTTCAGTGTTTGGGATCCATTATTGCTCATACACTTCATGTATTTGGTGCTAGGATATTAAAGGATGCTTGGGTGATGTCTTGAGATTTCTGGGCTGTTTTGAGCTGTCACTGCTGTAATACACAGGGCAGTAAGCCATTTATCAAGGAAACTGAATGCTTATTGCTACTTGATGCTATTCGGGTACTCATTGGGATGTATTGATGCTTAGCCTTGAGCTAAATGCTTGGATATGCTCTTGAGAGCTTTTGAGCTTCAATTTTGAACTTGGTAGCATTCATCTTGGCTATGGTTACATGCTTTGGTTGCTAAAGTGGCTCATACAATTACAGCCTTGAAGATTTTATTGGGTTTTATGCTCCTTGCTTATGCTTCATGTAACTTGGATGCTCGGATGTCATGTATATGATCTATTGAACTTGTCTTTCTCAGTTGTCTTTCTCACTTGGATATTTGCATTGAGCTTTGAATTGATATAATTAAGCTTGAGCTTCTTTCATTGAGACAATGGGACTCATTAAGCTATATACATGCTCTCTTGATACTTATTGGATGCAGTTACTCTTTAGTGGCCTGATTTGATTACATGTCTTGGATGCCAGCCCTTATCTCTAACAACATGATGTCAGTGATGTATATATGCTTCTTGGCTATGTATACCTTTTGCTCAATTGGTTGTGTATTTGGCAATTCTCTTCTATTACCCTAGAGACCTACTACATGAATGATGTCTATGCCTACTACATGTATGGTTTATTAACACATTGAGGTTGTGATAGATCTTGGTACCGGTTGTATACATCTTTACTACTAGCTGCTCTTACATATCTCATTTGTTGCACGATATACCTAGCAATGGGGGCTTGGATTCTCTTGATCGATTGCCCACAATTGATCTTGGATTCATTGCTACATTTATTACAGCAATGCTGTAATTGTAGGTTTATACATTCTTTATGAGAGCTCATGCTTTGATTTGATAGTTCATTATTGACACTTAGTGGATAGTTCTCCACTTTGGTGTTTTCTTCCGTTTAGACCTTGTCTTCGCTATGATTTGGGGCTGTTTTGCAATCATTTACAGCAGCATGTCTTCTTGTAATGTGCTTTTATTTGCTGACATGATGGGTTGTGGATCAAATAACAATGCTATCTTCGACATTGACAAATTGGATGGCACTAACTACAACTACTCGAAGGCACAGATATGGCAAGTTTTGGTGCAGAGATTGCAGATTAAGCCGTCATGACATGAGCGTGTAAAGCCTGAAGGCTTTGATGAGGAGGATTGGGATGATTTGGATGACTTATGTAAGTCTACAATCATTTTGTCACTCTCTAAGCAAGTATTCTACAATGTTGTCTCGAAAGGACAGACTACATAGTAGTTATGGGAGCAGATCCATAACATTTATGATAAGCAAAGCACTGCCTCTCAGATGTATTGGCTGAAGCCACCCATGGATCTTCATATGAAGGAGGAGACTTCCATGTCTGCCCACTTAAATGAGTTTCATTCTATTTTTAAGCATTTGTCATCGCAAAGAAGTGACTTTAAAGAGAGTCTTCCACCATTTTTCTTACTAGTTGCATTGCTTGAATCATGGGAAACATTTGATACTCCTATGTGTGCAAATATGCTTGCAAATGGGCTGAAATTGCAAGATATAAAGGGTGCATTATCAAATAAAGAAGTTAACAAAAAGAATGTTGATGCTTCCTGTAGCTCTCATGCTTTGACAATCAGAGGCAATAAGGATACTAAAAGCAGTAATGACCACCATGGGAGAGACTCTCAGAAGTCTTGTTTCCACTCATGTGACAGTCTTCCAGTGAGTCACATGGCTAGAAGTCTGCATTGACTTGTCATTTTTGTGGGAAGCTAGGTCATGTTCGGCCATAGTGCCATGAAACACATGATGGGGGTCAACTAGACAAGAAGCTACAACCTATGCAATCCTTTCTTGTACTTGTCCCTAGTAGGATTGCAATCTTCCTAACTGTCTTACCCTTCAAAAAGGCTTCAGCTAACTAGGTTTACCATCTTATGATTAAAGATCATCATTGGCTGGTGAATAAAGCCAATGCTACTTGGGGTATACATTAATCGAAGGTCTCGTGAAAGATGGCTGTAATGGAGGGCTAGCGAAATAAGACACCTTCTAAATGCAAGGTTATGGTTTCATTTTTTCAGATTTTGGGATTGTTGGCATAATTGGATCATGAAGAAAGCTTTCCTCTTTGATTCAGTTGCATGTGTTCAAGGGCATGTTGCTAGAATCAAGGGCCTCCTGCATTGGTAATTAGATCTTATACGGTATGCTAATCTTCTCCCTTGGAAGGATTTAGTTCCTTTGCACATGGCAATCTTCTTTGCTTGTCGTGACTTTGTATCTTCTTCTACATGATGGCCTAGATCCATCTTCCACCTTGTAAACTTGAATACTATACTTTTTTCATAATTAATACAATTACCTATTATGAAAAAAAAAGGGAGAACTCTTACAAGTACACCAACTAAAAGAAATAGATTGATTAATGATAAGTGAGATGAAAGTACAACTGATAGGGCTTGAATATATAGGCTAAGATATGTACCTAGTACTTGGACCCTTATTTAATGCTAAGTGATCTAAATGGTGTACACACCTAAACACGTACTTTTACACACAATAATGTGTGTGTACACACGAAGGTAGAAAATAACTAACACCGCTACCATCCATTCCTTTTCCAATCGCTCTCTAGACTTTAGAGCACCCCAATCCTCTCTTGCCTCTACAATATCTTCCTCATGCCATTGCACCACCTCTATCTCTATCGGAACATCGTTTAAGTCATAGAGAACATGAAAGCATTATACACCAAACCACATCGAGATGTAGACCAGCGAACCCCAAAACTTGCTCATGAATCAACAAATGCAAGTTTTGGCATGAAGCACCACCAAACCCCTACTCAAGTATTTTTGACATGAGGCAACATGAGAAAATATCATTGAGTCTCCCATCCACATTTGTTACATTTCTTGCCCATTTTGGACTGGATTTTATGTTGCTGCCATGGCCTTTTTAAATGAGTTTTCCTTTATTTCCTTTCCTTCCAATTCACAAAGGAGTTATGTTTTAGGGGGGATTGTAACCGTTTTATGCATGACCTCTAAGTGAGTCTGTAATCTATACCCCCATATTCAACCTTTGGTCATCTGTCTGATGCCTCTAATCCACATTGGCTTTTGATCAACCTTTGATCTATGCACACGTATCTTTAAATCATGTCATAGTTCAAGTCCCTAAGCTCGTCAGTAGACTATGTCATCACCATCCTCATATAACATCTGTCTCACTAATGTATCTCCTTTCTAGAATCATTGTACAAGATTAGATACTATCTCTCTGAGATAAGACCTTCCCATTTTCTTTTCTCTATGTTTCATATCATGGGTTCAACCATCCATGACTTGAAGGGGATTTGTTAGTTATATTTATCCCCGTATGTGACCACACATTAGTGTAAAAGTATGTGTTTAGATGTAAATAACTTTTGCACCACTTTAGCATTGAATATGGGTCAAACGGTTAGATACACACCTTAGCCTATATATTGACGTTCTATCAATTGTACTTTCATATCAATCAATCAATCATTTTTCATCCTACTTCACCTTGTGTACTTGCAAGAGTCCTCTCTCTCTCTCTCTCTCTCTCTCTCTCTCTCTCTCTCTCTCTCTTTAAGACCATATTATTGTGCCGCTCTTTAAGAGTGGAGACCCCGCGCTACCTAGTAACTACCGAACTATCATGATTGGACACATGCTGGCCAAGATATATGGCTCTATCGTGGAACAAGCGTTGAGTGAATGGGCCGAGATGCATGGCCTGAGGTCAAAAGGCCAGGCTGGCTTCAGGAGGGGACATACAACTCTAGACCATATCTTTACGTTGAGGGCAATCATTGAAGAAGGCAAGGCATTCAAGAAAAAGATCTATTGCTGTTTTGTGGACTTTCGCAAGGCCTTTGACACAGTGCCACGTGCTAGACTCATGAAAAGAATGCAAAACATTGATGTGCCCGTAGAGATACAGTGGAGTATCTATGCCCTATATGAGACAGTGACAGGCAGAGTACGAACACCTGAGGAGTGCTGATACCATTACTGCTTTATGCCGATGATATTGTACTTATATCTGACTCACCTGAGGGACTAAATAGACACTTGGATGCATTATCAGCTTTTTGCAGAGATAGAGATCTTAAGGTGAACCTTGGGAAAACTAAAGTTATGGTATTTAACACTTCAGCTGCTTGGGTGACAAGAGCTGAGCACCAGTTTACTTTTGACGGAGAGCCAGTGGAGATGGTTAGGCAGTATGTTTATTTGGGGGTCACATTGAAGGGACCACAGTTCTCTTGGAGAGAGACATCAGAGGCTCGTTTGGCAAAAGCATATGCAGCCTTAGGGGCATTGGAGAGGCAATGTGCTCACATACAATTTCATGAGCCGCGCACCAAACTGTGGCTTTTTCACACCTTGGTTACACCCACACTCCTATATGGGGCAGCTATTTGGGGTCCGAGTCTGTTTCACACGAGGAGACAGCCTTTGGGAGACCAGGATGGACCAGAGAAGGAATACTATGATGGATGGGAGCATATGGAAAGACCACTGGTCATGATGATCTCACGCATGATACGAGCGAAGAGCTCGACCCCACATGAGATTATCAGAGCTAAGTTGGGGGCATCACCCATGGTGGCTGAGGCCTTGGTTCAGGCAGTGACTTTCATACATAGACTATGGGAGCTCCCCCAAGATAGATACCCACGGCTAGCCCTGGCCTCTTCTAGACAACTAGCAGCAGACGGTGACAGACACTGTTGGTATGCTCAGATGAGCACATGGATGCGTCTACATGGTCTGCAGATTGACAGACTACCCCCCTTTGACTATAGCCTGGATTGCCCTACACTTGACCTAAGCCGATCAGAGCTAAACCATGTGATCAGAGCAGACATACTGAAGTTAGATACGGAGAAGACCTGGATCCGACCCCCCTCGCCCCATGGCACGAGGATGGCACACTACCAGACCCACTTCCTCCAGGTATCTGAGGATGGTTTCATCACCCGACCCAATTACATGGACACACAGCTGCCTCATGGACTACGCACAGCTATTGGTCAGATCCGCACCTCATCCCACCATCTGAGGATTGAGACAGGCAGATGGGAGGGTATACAGACAGAAGAACGCATATGCCCACTATGCGACAGAGAACCAGAGACAGAGGAACACTACATCTGCCGATGCACTGTATATTACGACATACGAGGTAGATACCACTGTCTGTTTCGAGAGGGTTTTGGACCCCTGAGACGGATCATGCAGTATGAGGATCAGAGATGCTTGGGATTTTTCCTCTTGGAGCTCCAGAGGCGCAGAGCAACAATTCTACGGAGTAGGAGGCCCCCACAGCTCGGCTCATATAGACAGAGAGCAGTCACTGACTTTTTCATGGATATACGACAGAGTATGGCAGATACCACTACTACTGCCACACAGCCTACAGGAATACATCATCATTGGACCTCATCTTCTGTAGGTGTCCCTTTGGATAGAGCAGTGGCACTTAGCCGGTCTAGGCGCCCACGTCCACCCGGACGAAGGCCTAGACATCCACACCACAGACAAATTAAAGCCATCATTGAGCGCCACAGGAGACAGATGCCAAGACGCCTTAGCTATGCAGAGATACACTTCCCTAGAGAACAGACATATCATTGATGGAGAGTTTTCCTTTCTCTACTCTCACTTTCAGATCACTGACATGTTTCCCTTTATGGGACACTATTTCATTTCATTTCATTTCCTTTTCAGTCTTATAGGCATGTTCTTCATCTTTCTTCTCGTTCTAGATGAGAAACACACCATCATCATTGTATGTACTGTTTTGGTCTCATAGGCCACATTGGCCTTTTAGAGACGTTAATATACTCTCTCTCTCTCTCTCTCTCTCTCTCTCTCTCTCTCTCTCTCTCTGGAGTTCCATCTATCATAGCCTCATAGTACGGGGGAGTTTTGGAAATGAGAGAAGCGGAAATGGGAAAAACCGGAGTTTCGGAGTTTCGGCCAAATTATGGAAATGGGAAAACGGCGTTCCGGATTGTACACTAAAATAAATACATTATTATGTGAATATGTAAATATATCAATGCCTACAACAACATGTACCCAAATTTCATACAAAACTTTGAGTCTTCATATCATATGATTGAAATCATGATTAATTACACATGTCGCAACTCACGAGTGAAGATTGAAGAGTCAAGACTCAATTTTCAAAACTTAAGGCAACAAAATGAATTATAATTTATGACTCATGAATCATCTATGATCTAAAGAGCAGTGAAGACTGACATCAAGAACAATGGAGACTAACATCAAGAACAATGGAACAAGAATCAGGATGCATAATAAGTGAAATCAAGATACAATGATACATGTAACTACGTCATGATTACCCTTTAGGTAATGGAAAGAAGAAGAAGAAGAAAAAGAAAAAGAAGAAGAAGAAGAAGGAGGAGAGGAGAGCAAGAAGTAGAAAAGAAAGAAAAAGAAGAGAAAAAGGAGGCGGCAGCGGCGGCGGCGGGAGCTGGTGGACTGTCCCAAAACGGACCGCAGGATGCCTTGCCGTTTCCGTTTCAGTCCGAAATGGCCGATACGTTTTGGCAACCCCGAACGCCGTTTCGGGGTTCTATGCATCACCTGCTAGTATCACTTGCAAAGCTCCATACCCAACATCTTGGCCTCAACAGGCATTAACCTAGTTGCTTCATGCAAGGCATAGGTAGCAATAATGTCCACATGTTGGTCTTCAAAGATGGAAAGACATTTTTTAGGGTGGCCACAATTGAACATAAATATCCATAACCAAACTAGGGGATGTTCAATAATGTTCTTTTCTTTCTTTCTTTTTGGGGTGGGGGGCATCCCTAGTAGACAATCATGAGTGCAGTACCTAAGTAAAGGTTTATTCTCTATTTACCAAAATCTTAAGTTTAGTCTTATTCTCTATTTACCAAACCGGTTACTCCACACACTCAATGTATAGTTTTCTCTTCATAGAAGAGCACTCGTTTGACCGAAACACTCTCAATTTTTAATATATGCTTGAACTGGGCATGGATACTACACACATGCACCATAACCGAGCAGAAAGGTACACAAAACTTGTAGAACCCAAGGGAGCCCAGGAAAATAGGCACTAATATATGCCATCAGCCCCCTAGTGACATCACTCGATAAAGGTGCAATGTACTAGCATAGCCAACAGTCAATGATTTAACACAAGAGCAAGAAAAGTGAAACAGAAGTATAAAAATTTTCCATAGAGGAGACTGACATCTGCAAAGGTAGCTAAAATCAGTAAACAAGACGAATTTGTTGATTTTCATGCAAATAACCGCGTAAATTATTTCGTCTTACAGATAGTTCAAAAAATCTGTTTTGTTTCCCCTAAACGGGGAATGATCGAAAACCAGACCAGTGAGACAGGCCATACATTTTGTCTTATTTAGAGTTTTGAAATATAAAAGGGGCTGAAAAGTTTTACAAGTATCAAAGAAAAGGTCACTATGCGTAAAAGTCATCAATCCATTTATGCACTATTTGGAGAAGAGCTACAGCTGGAAGATTAGCTTCAAGAAGAACCAATGCATTTAGTTCAGTGTTCTGGTGGCATTGAAAACATTTCTTGTGTCAGGATTCAGGAATTGCTTCTCAACCTTGTTCATATACGAAATTCATATGTACAGCAAAGCAGACTATAGGTTCAAAGAAACATCTTTTATGTGAGAAATTTGGAAGTTGCTTATCAGACCTTATTCATGATCTCAAATTGGTTCTTACAGCAGAACACCAACATCCCATAAGTTCAAGCAAACTTCAACACTTCGAAAAGAATTTATTAGCACAAACTACAACTGCAATTCAACAGGCTTACCTGTCTTCCTTCAATCTCTTCTTTGCTCTTTTGTTTGGTTTATTTGAGATCTCACCAGTTGAATGGGCACTGATGTCTTCTTTCTTAACATCATTGTCTTCCCCAAGCCCGTCGTCACTATCTAAAACTACATCCAAGGGAGGTGCCAACATATCTATTGTTCCATACTGAGGCACACACTCCTCCTCGAACTGTAATATAGATTCCCCAACTGTTCTCTCTTGGATGCTCCCAACAAGATCCTCCGCCTCAAATATATGAGGATGTGTACCTGCTCCCTCTTCAGATACTTCAGAAGTGTCTTGATTGCTGCCATGGTCTGGAATTTCCACACCTTTAAAGTAGGCTTCCTTCATTCCTAGATATACCCGATTCTTCTCATCATCAATCTGATCAAGCCAGCAGTTAGTCCTCTCTCTCTCTCTCTCTCTCTCTCTCTCTCTCTCTCTCTCTCGCGCGCGCGCGCACACAAAAAGAAAGGTGTGTAAGTCCATTCCCTTGATCTATATTGGAGATCCCAAAATCGCGATCAAATGAAAGCATCTAGTATTATGATATACAACAATGCAAGAAAAGATAAAGGCAATGAACAAAACTAGATTCTTGCAAGGAACCAATATATGGATGGCAAATGAGCTCACACCCACCCAACTCATGAACCGGAAAAAAAGAATTGGCCAAAGTACATGAAGCTTGAAGATAGTGAAAATGGGTGGTCTACAAAAAGGTAGAGCGATCATTGCAAAGTTCAACACATCCAAAGCAAAAAGGAAGTGACCATCTAAAATATGTAGATGGATCTTTTGATATATTGCACTCCTATCCTATAAGGATAGGTTGATCTTAGAGGGCGTTACTTTTCCTTCTTTAGTTTTCTAGTTGACTATGCCTTTTGGCACTCGAAGTGGAATGTACAAATGACAATTGATGTACTTGATTTTCCCTAAACATTAATATAACCTTCTCTTTCTTTCTCATACAAGTGCAAACATGGATGGATCCAAGGCACAAATAGTATCACCAAGAAAACCCAAAAATTTATCGAGTATAAAGAAAGACCTACCAAAATCTCAAAGTTTATTCTTGATGAGAGCAATCCTTCCATGCCACAACAAAGCTTTACTAGAGACGGAGACATTATGCATCCACCCCTAGAAGCATCACAAGATGCTCCAAGGTTAGCAAAATACTGAAGATAACATACAAGGGGGTCTAGATAACATGAAGTCTCTCATAAGAGTAGAGGTTAAAGAAATGTGTGCATCAATATATGATAAACTACTGCTAGAGATGAAAACACACATAAAAACATGCATTTGTGAGTGGAAAAATGAAAAATATAGTGAAATAAAGGCTAAATTACAAGTTGAAATGATAGACAACATGGTGGAATTGGATAACAGCTTCGAAGAATGAAATGAAAACTTAGAAAAAGCACGCCAATAAATGTATAACAGACTGCTGAACTGAAATCTCAGCTAGATGCTTGCAAGAAGGACATTACAGCATACAAGAAAGGACTTGATATACAAAAGCCACCACCAGCTACATGGGAATTGGAAAAAGAAATGACATATGCATACAAGGGAAGATCTAGTTAAAGGTGCAAAAAAGAAGATGGTAAGGGTGGAACATGTCACCAAAGAAGATGCTCAATAGATTGCGGCTGCAAAACAAATAAAGGAGGCCATGCAAACAAAGAAAGAAATGATGAACACTACCATAGAACAAGAAGCAAAACAGAAAATTCGAACACTCCAAACTCAAGCACCCCATGAGAGAATGCCACAACCTTGAGTGAAAAAATGGAATGCCACAACTCTGGATGCATGCCAGGTGGAGGACCCAATGGATAAGAGAGGATGGATCCTCGTGCTAAAGTTTAAAAAGGTGGATAACAAACACTCTTCTTCACAAAAAAATGGCATTAAACATATTGGAGGTGTTGAGCTTAAAAATGCATTACATGCTGATTAGCCTCTTAAACAGCACCAAAGCATGCTTATTTAATGAAAAAAGCAGAAACAGTGTGCAGTTCAAGAGAGTTTCAATGAAACCCTAATTTGGGAGGGTCCATCCACATTTATCCATAGATAGGTCGACCCCATTCAGTTTTCATCCTTATGTGCAAGTTTCTCAATCTAACATGCAGATTTCAGCCATCAACCACCTACCATCTACTGTCCAACCATCACCAACTGCAGCCCATCACGTCCAGGCCTAGGCAGCCTATTTCCAACCATCGCCCTACTACTTGGAGGTCTCCATTTGCTGCATCATCATAGCACCCGATTAACCTGCGTTTTCAGCAACTGGTGCCAAAAGCTTCAGCCTGTTGCCATCTCTCCCACCATGCGACTATTGCAATGCCTACGTTTTTGCTGTCCAGCAGGCCACCTACATCAGCAAACATCTCTCCTATTGTCACCTACCACTTCTCTATCTCGGGTGATCAGTTTTCAGCCTTCTCTAGTGGTAGACTGCTAGGTTTACCAAATTTCAGCCTCCGACTACTGTTTTTTGTTGACCAGCCTGTTGCCCTTCATTACTTAGCACTCTCTAATCTCCGACTAGTGGTTATAGTACTTGGGATCCATCTCTAGTGGACATCACTCTCCAACATTACTGCTCTACCCTTGGGCACTCTATACACTCTTCATTCATTTACAGTTTTCATACACTTCAAAGTCATGTTCTTTATTTCTCCTTCTACTTGTGTTTGTTTCTATGTTTGAGTTTTGAGTTTTGCTTTTAGGGTTTGACTTTTGCATGTCTGTATCTGTATCATTGTATTTCTGTTGTGGTCATACAGTGTGTTTCCTCAATGCAAACCCTAGCAGCTACTCCATAGTTTTATTCACAAGAGGTACATAAGGAGGGGAAGCGTGTAGTATATAGATACAATAATGATATGCAACCTATGAAACACTTAGGATCTCAAGATGAAGTGCTATATTTGGATGCTAGATACTTTCAAAATAGTTTTTGGAATATGAACATAACCACATACACAAAAACACACCGAGGCAAAGGCAAGCTACCTACTACATGTACAGGGGTACAAGTGGAAAAGTGCATTTCGTCCACAAGCTAGAAAGCCTTGTAGCACTAGAAGCTCTTTTGTGGTAGTTCCTTTTTTTTTTTTGGTGGGGAAAAAAGGGGAAAAATGGGATAAATGATGGCATACTTTTTGAAGAGCATCTCAAGCATATTGTGTAGGTGATGCACAAATATGAAGACCCACGATACATGTGGATCAGGATACACACAATGGGATCACATGGCATCATCACAATATGCTACTTTCCCCTTGCAAACTAAGACTGGAGATATGTTAGCTCAAGGATGTATTATTGATAGGGCACTTCAATGCATGGACTCGAGACAGATAGAGTGACTTTTACATGCAAGAGTGTTACGTTCCTATACATCCAGAGGGGCACTAGTAGCATTGATCAAAGTGGTCATGAAGTGATTTAGTGCAAATGCACTAAGGACACTTTGGAGTTAGGACTCCAAGTCCTAACTATAGAACTCAAGGCCCTATTGAGCACATTTTTATGTGATCTTGGACTCTAGGCTTGTTGGGCCCACGCATCCATACACCGGGATGGTGTGGTTGGTGATATGGGACCAACCCTTGGCATGCGGTCATGACACGGAGTGCTACTAGCTCCTAGGCTCGAGGATGAGCCCATTTGGCTCTACGGTTGGGAGATGAGTCTAATGTCCAATCCCTTCACTGTAAGCATAGCTTGTGCAGGTTGGATCCTAGGGGGACATTTCATTGGTATCAGAGCATCAACCTACAATCGGACACGAGATCCGATGACGTGCACAAAACCACTTTTGCCCACAGATGCGTGATGGTTCACACCTAACATGTACACCTTTATCTCATTAAGGGTGGCATGGGACACTGATAGCAAGAGGGGCATGCATGAGGGGCACATGTTACAAGTGGTGGGTATGATGGCAAGGTATTCTTCTTCGGTACTCATACCCGACTTTTGTGTTGGGGCAATGCTTGTGAATAAGGATTTTCGGTGGTTTTGAAGATCGGAATCCGAGGAGCTACCACTCCAAGGCTATGGCAGATTGGCGCGACAAGCTAAAACCTTGCGACCTGAATAAGTATTAAAATTTCAATGGACAATAATTTTGTATTTAAGGATAATTATATCATAAATGTTGATGCTAGTGTGACATTAAATGTTAGTATCATTTAACATTTAATGTTTGCATTAAGGTTATCATTAATTTTAAAGCTAAGATTATGCTTTTTGTTAGAGCAAGCATTACTATTAATGCATGTGAAGTGTCGAGGGAAGAAAAATACTTAATTCGTGGAGAGAGAATGACTAACAAACACTCATGGACAGAGGAGAACTAGGACCAATCGTGGAGAGCAAGAAACATTGTTTTGGAGAGTTGATGAGAGAGTTGTTCTCTCTCTGCAATCGATTACACACACACACACACAAGCATTTCATTTAGTTGATGCTTGGTGGAGGTTGGACATCACTTGTGCATAGAGGAGGTGTGAGAGTGCGCAACGGAAGAAGAACACGAACACAGAGGAGAGGAGAGAGAAAGCAGAGAATGAAGGAAGAAAGTCTGCACTGACTGAGATGAATGCTGAATACACTGAAATGGACAGAGCAGTCCCTGCACGCAGCCCGGAGCGTCAGTGAGGGGACCAGGACAGACTGGAAGCAGTGGCAGCACCAATGCCGGAGACGGAGATGACGGAGGAAGTGCTGAACCTGCAGAGCACAATGCTGGAATGACTGGGGGGGCTGCTATATATAGCCCCCAGGCCAGAAAACTGGCCGACCAGCCAAATCTGGCCGACCTGGCCAGATTTGGCCGACCAGCCAGATCTGGCCGACTTTGGCCAGATCTGGCCGACTGCCCAGAAAATGGGCAGACTGCACAAAAAACAGCCCAGTTTGGGCTGTATGACACCCACAGGCTGCTGGCTAACCAGGACAGCCACAAAATGAACTGACAGAGCTCCTCTGTCTCCTGTCAGACTCTGAGAGGAGCTCACAACCAGGAGATGACAGACTGAGAATGATAAAGAGCAGGCTAACACCCCCTCTCAACTCCTGGGAGAGTCTGAAGACCCAAGAACCGCATGTGATGAAGCAAAGAAGCTTGAGGCAAAGGCTTCGTAAAGAGATCAGCTGCATTGTCCACCGTAGGACAATAGACCACCACCAGCTCCGAATCCACGATCCGCTCTCGAACATAGTGATACTGAACCTCAATGTGCTTCGTGCGAGCATGAAACACCGGGTTCTTGGCCAGAGCAAGAGCACTCTGGTTATCCACGCGCAACTCCGTAGGTCCGGTCTGGGAAAAGCCAATCTCCGCAAGTAAGCGACGGAGCCAAACTGCCTCCATAGCGGTCGAACATAGGGCCCGATACTCAGCCTCTGTAGAAGAAAGTGCCACAGTAGGCTGCTTCTTGCTGCTCCAAGAGACAACACCAGATCCAAGGGTGAAAGCATAACCTGTAGTGGATCGTCTCGAATCCACATCACCTGCCCAATCAGAATCACTCCATCCAGAAAGGGTAATCCCATCTCCATACATGATCCCGAAGGATCGAGTCCACTAGAAGCAGGAAAGTGAGTAACACCTGAATCCTGCATGAGCCGGCGATACCATAAAGGAATCCTGAGAGACTCTTGCTGCTGTGAGGGAGACCGGGGGGTCTCCGGAACCTGCAAAGCACCCAAATCGGAGAGGGACTCCCCCTCACCGAGTGAAGGTAGATCCTCCGCATCTGAAGAAGGCTGTGAATCCCGTAAAGATCCCGAAGTGGCGGTAGAAGAGCTCGTAGTAGACGGAGTCACGTCCACCAAAGGGGAAAGGGAAGCCGAAGGAGGAGGAATAGAGGGGGGTGCTAAGGGGCATCCTGGAAGGAAGTGAAGGGAGAGAAGGTGGGGGGGGGTCTGTAGATGACGAAGAAACATCTGTAATGGAACCATCAAGCGGATCCTCAGAGGCCGAAGCCTCATCAAAGATCACATCCCTGCTCACCTCAACCTTCCGCGTCGTCGGGTCGTAGAGCCGATATCCTTTCGTGGTCGTACTATAACCAACGAAGATAAGCTTTCTCGACTTAGAGTCGAACTTCGTCTTCCTCTTCTTCTTGTCCACATGGACAAAAGCATCGCACCCAAGGATGCGAAAATGGGACACGGAAGGCTTCTTCCCAAAGAAAGCCTCATACGGAGTCATGTCCTGTAACGCCGAAGTCGGAGAGCGGTTGCGAATATGCACCGCTGTAGCCACCGCCTCACCCCAAAGGAAATGAGGAAGACTCCTATGCTCCAGCATAGATCGGGCCATCTCAATCATGGTCCGATTCGCACGCTCCACCACACCATTCTCTGATGGTGTGTTCGGATGGGAATACTCCACCCGAATACCATGATCCCTGCAAAACTGAGAGAAAAGGTGAGAAGTGAACTCGCCACCGTGATCAGCTCGAACTCCACGAACCTTGGAAGTTGTTTGGGTCTCCACAAACACCTGCCACTCACAGACACGGGAGTACGCCTCGCTCTTGTACTCCAAGAAATATGGCCACACATAACGACTAAAGTCGTCCACAATCAGCATCAAATACTTGGCCTTCCCAAGGGAGGCCGTGCCCATACGTCCGCAAAGGTCGGTGTGAACCAACTCAAGCGGAGAAGTAGCCCGCCTAGAAGCAACCTGCGGGTGAGGCTGCCGGTGTTGCTTGCCCCTCAAGCAGCTAGGGCACAAAGTGTGAAGAGTAGGGAAATCAGGAAGTCCCTCCACCATCTTCCTCCTAGAAGCCCAACGAACAGAATCGAGGTTCAAATGACCATACCGAGCATGCCAAAGCAGCCCAAGCTCATGGGAAGTCCGCGCAGCCAAGGCTGTGAGCGTATAAAGCCCACCCTCCTGTGTACCTGTCCAAAGAGCATCACCTGTAGAAGCATCCTCCACTGTGACTGCATCCTGAGTAAAAAATGACTCGGGTACCTAACTGAGTAAGGCCATGCACAGATAATAGGTTAAAACCCAAATCAGGGACATAGAGAACTTTGGCGGAGGAAGACCACCTGTCAGAAAACATAGCTAAAGTCCCCACGCCTCGAACAGGAACTGTAGAATTGTCACCAATGGTGACTGTACCCCCTCTGGAACGAAGATCCTGAAGCCAATCCTGACGGAAGATCATATGTGAAGATGCTCCACTGTCGACGAGCCAAGGCTTCTCCTGTGTGGTAGAAGCTAGGGCAGTGTCCTCCTCAACAAAGACATGCACAAACGCAGATTCTGTTGTGGCTGGGGCCGCCTTCGAGTCCTTCTCCTTAGGCTTCAAATGGGGATACTTCAGCCAACACTTCTCCTCGGGATGAGTGCCCTTTCCACAATGGGGACACTTGGGCTTCTTCTCCTTCGCATCCTTCTTGTCCTCCTCCTTCTTGTCCTTGGCCTTCTCCTTCTTTTGTTTCTTCTTCTTGCCGCCACCTGTGCCGGCCATAAATGCCTTGGTGGAGCCACTGGCTCCCACCTCTTTGAGTCGCTCGTCATGCTCCAAGACAAGCGGGGAAAGCTCCTCCCATAGGAGTGTCTCACGGGTCCTCGAAGTGATGAGGCTGGTGTAGAAGACATCATAACGGGGTGATGGCAGCTGAGTCAACAGAATCATCGCCATATCCTCAGACGATATCAGACGACCAAGAGAGGCTAGCTCGCCTCGCATATCCTCCATCTTCGTGATGTGCTCCTTCATGGAAGGAGAACCATCAAGACTGAGCATCCGCAACTTCTTCTCCAGGAAAATCTTGTGGGCAAATGTCTTGTGCTGATACAAAGACGCAAGCTTCGTCCACACTTCCGCCGCGTTCTGTAACCTGTGAACATGTACAAGAACAGAATCATGGAGACTCATAAAAAGAAAGGAACGGGCTCGAGAGTTGAGCCTATCCCATAAGGCTGCACGGTCCATAGAGGTGCCATCGGACGAATCCACGGGGGGACGGTCGATGGGCGAAGAAACAAGCTCCCAAAGGTCAAAGGTATCGAGGATGCAGGCCACCTTGCATGACCATAGGGAGTAGTTGGAACCATCCAACTTATCTTCCTTCGGAAAGGAAGGGAGAATCAGCACCTGAATAGAGGGAATCAAGGAAGGCATCCGCACATCTGAAGCAGTCTTCATTGAAGAAACCTTCGCGGTAGATGGAACCCTCTGAGATGCATGGACTGAAGAAGGACGAGTGCGAGGAGGTTCTTCCCGATGTCGAACTTCACGATAATCCCGCCTCCGCTCAGAGGAATGATGAGAAAGAAGTTCATCCTCTGAGTCTTCAAAGCCTGAAAACTCGTAAGACATCTTCCAATCTGCAAAATACCAAAGAAAGTTGTGCCGCTGTCGAAATAGGACCAGCAATGTGGTCACCAACCACCAACACGCAGGCAGAGAGTGCCTACAAACACCTGGATCTGCAAAACGCAAAGATAACTGATGTCAATCACCAGGAAAGAGACCACCAGCACCAGGAAAGAAGTCGCCAGCAGGAATGTGCCGCCTGGAGTGAAAGCGACCAGCAGGACAGCAAAACGCAGCCTGTAGGGAGGTCGCCCAGCAGCAGGAGGGACAGCCTGGTGGTAAACGCAGAATTTCTGCGTTGCTAGATGACGTGGCAGCCTCTGCAGACAGCGTGGGCAGCAAAACGCAGGCTGAAAGGCCTCCTGTAGAAGTCGCTTGGCAGTTGTTGATGAGATGACAGCAGCAGAGAGGTATCTCTCTCCAGTGGGTATGTCCTCCGTGCTCTCAATCAGGCGATGATACCATGTGAGAGTGCGCAACGGAAGAACACGAACACAGAGGAGAGGAGAGAGAAAGCAGAGAATGAAGGAAGAAAGTCTGCACTGACTGAGATGAATGCTGAATACACTGAAATGGACAGAGCAGTCCCTGCACACAGCCCCGAGAGTCAGTGAGGGGACCAGGACAGACTGGAAGCAGTGGCAGCACCAATGCCGGAGACGGAGATGACGGAGGCAGTGCTGAACCTGCAGAGCACAATGCTGGAATGACTGGGGGGGCTGCTATATATAGCCCCCAGGCCAGAAAACTGGCCGACCAGCCAAATCTGGCCGACCAGCCAGATCTGGCCGACTGCCCAGAAAATGGGCAGACTGCACAAAAAACAGCCCAGTTTGGGCTGTATGACACCCACAGGCTGCTGGCTAACCAGGACAGCCACAAAATGAACTGACAGAGCTCCTCTCTCTCCTGTCAGACTCTGACAGGAGCTCACAACCAGGAGATGACAGACTGAGAATGATAAAGAGCAGGCTAACAGGAGGAAGAGTAAAAAAGAACAAGAATAATCATCAATGAGACGAAGTATGTTTGACTATGTGGAGTCAAACGGACTCTTTGTCTTCGGCAAACAGACTGCATATAACTCCATGGTAGGCTCATGCCTTCTCAACTATTAGACATCGTATTTCACGCATTGGTGTGGTGCTCAAGGGTTGGTCGAACTTTCGTGCTGACTAACTTGTGCTTCTGAAAGACCAGCATGACGTCTAAAGTGTTCCATTTCCTCTTCAATTTTTATTAGCTTTGCGCCAAACATTTTGTTTAACTCGTTTGGTCTAAGGTCCTTCAAGCAAGCCCTTAAAGCGCCCCAAAAAGAAAGTCAGCTCTGCATTAAATGCAGAGACTGTTCCCATTTTCTTTTGCTCTCCTCTCCCACTCCTTGATCTCCAAATCTCTCTCTCTCTCTCTCTCTCTCTCTCGTGAAGATCATTGAATTAAGTAGCAATATTTACATCAGACCATCCGGTCAATATCACCTTGCCCTTGCTTTGTTTGTCATTTTGTTTTGAGATAAGGGATGGGGTTTATTTGTGATGTGCTACATTTGATTTGATGCCAAGATGTGGGCTACGGATTGAGTGGTCTCTCTAAGAGGGATGCATCCTTTTCTTTCCCCTTTCTTGAGGATACTCATAAGTTGAACATGAGAGTCATTTTAGTTAGCCTAATGGTCAAAATATTCAATAAGGTAGCTATCCTAAGTCTAAGCCCCAAGCTAAGTTCCTATCATGATGAAGTCCATAGTGGCTAAGGGGCTAGTTTTGAGGAAATCACACATAAAAGAGAGCTGATGTGGAGCGAACAATATCCGCTTGGCTTGCTCCTCATGCATCATTTGCGTCGCTGTTTACAGCTTATTACATAGCGCATTCTGAGCCGGATACATGGCAGGAGGCTCTTTAGCACCCTCAATGGCGAGCGGCCATGGAGAAAGAGCTCGAGAGTATTGACCGAAATGCAACTTGGACATTGGAAGATCGTCCGAGCCACAAGAAAGTCATCGAGACAAAGTGGATTTTTAGGACTAAGCTAAAAGCTGATGGGACTTTAGACAAGTACAAGGCTCGCCTTGTAGTGCAAGGGTCACGGTTGACTTCCTTTTGGTTGCTACTCGCGCTAGCCGCTCACCATGGTTGGCCGATACATCAGATGGATGTCAAGAGTGCCTTCCTAAATGGTTTTCTCGAGGAGGAGGTCTATGTGGAGTAGCCACCAAGCTTTTCTTCTGGCAACCCAAGGAATAAGGTATTCCGCATGCATAAAGCTCTTTATAGGCTGAAGCAAGCGCCGCGGTCTTGGTTCCATAGGATGAATGAGTTCTTACAAACTCATGGATAACATTCTACCCCTTATGACCCGAACTTATATGTTCGATCTACTGCAGAGGGGGTTAGCTATATCCTGCTATATGTTGATGGCTTACTCATCACAGGTTCAGATTCTGCTGCCATAGTAGAAATTAAGGCTAAGCTTCAAGCTACATTTAAAATGACAGACCTTGGTTTGTTGTCCTATTTTTTGGGGATCAAGGTTGTTCGTTCTAGGGGCTGTACTTTTGTGTCACAGCAAAAGTATGCACTTCAGCTTGTGGACCAGTATATTACGGATCAGACACGGCCAGTGGCCACGCCTCTTGATCCTACTGTCCACTTGTCGAAGTATACCCTAGGACAGCCCTTCGATGACCATACCTATCGCTCTGTTGTAGAAAAACTTCTTTGGTTAATTCACACTAGGCCAAATTTAGCTTACTCAGTTAGTATACTCAATCAGTATTTTACAACACCTAGGATGTCACATTGCATTGCATGTCTTCGTGTGTTGTGTACTTTTTCTTATGGCTTGACATATGGTTCTGGTTTATGTTTGCAGGGGTACACTGATTCTGATTGGGCAGGAGATCCTGACACCCGGCATTCCCATGGCGGCTATCTCTTTACCTTGGGCACGACTCCCATTCCTTGGTCCACATGTAAGCAAGAGACGGTGGCTGCTTTCACGGCCAAGACTAAGTACCGGGCTCTCTTTGATAGCACTACCGAGGCCATCTATCTGAGGAGTTTCCTAAAAGGTTGTTTCCCTATCCTTGCTTGCTTGCTTGCTTCAGCCCAAGAAATGCCACATTTTGCATTGCAAGGTTTCAAGAGAGCTGGAGAGAGGGAGAGAGCTTCATTGCGTGGACCTGCTTCGATCTTGTCATCTAGGAGTTATTGCCCAGCACAGGTAATTCCACACCTTCCCCTACATGAGTAGCTTGGATTTGGAGGTGCTCAACACGTAGGAAGGCCTCAATCACTCGACGCGACAAATTCTTGGAAGTTTGGCGAAAAAACGCATCGAGCTCAGCCCGTCCAAGTGACAGTGATTCTGGGCCGAGTCCCAAGATCGGCCCTCGGACCACTCAATCCATTCAGCCCTCAACCAACTACACTCGGACACCTTTCACTCGGCCCGTCCGAGGGAAGCATCTGGACCACTTGATACTCGGCCCACCTGATTCCGCCACTCGGTCCTCGGACAACCGCACTCGGACTCGCCGAAGTTAGCATTCGGACCAGTTACAATCAGCCCTTTCACATTCAGCCCTCCACTATTCGGACGGGCCAAATCGGACATTCGGCCCCTGCAATTCGGACTTGTTGGGCCGAATTTGAATTTTTTCAAATTTTAACATGTAGACCCTGAAACTAATCGAGAGACCATATAGAGTCGAAACCACATCATAGATCTCACCGGGCTGAAATCTAGAGCAAGTAGTTTAAAACTTGGCTATAAACGGTCCTTCAAATCGCGCATGGCAATTACCGTAACGGCGGGGGACTGCCCCTCTTGGACCCCTACAGCTCTGCCCCCTCCGCACCTCCCCCAAGTAGGCTCTAGAGAAAACGCGCGCCGTGATAGATCCTCCAAATTAGATCCTAGCGTAGTAATGACTCTACACAAGCATAGATTCTCACTTGCAAAACAGCAACCAAAAGCCCATACCCGACAAACAGAGACCCTAGAACCTCAATGGGCCAATCTAGCCAATAAGGGCAAAAAGGCCACACCACAAAAACACGTCTAGGTTACATTCAAATTGCATCTAGTCAAAATGGAATGGAACAACATCAAGCTACAACTGCAAGGATGACTAGACATGACAATCCTGACAATAGATGCACCTTGAGTAGCATTGCATTGACGATCCAAGACATCAGTGGAGAATCCACATCTGGTCTTGCAGCTAGGGACTCAAGGGCATTTGTTAGAAGGCTTAAATTTATAAGCCAAGACCCGGAAGATGAAGACATAGTACCGTCTGCTTATCTTAGGGTCAAACTCACCGCAAAAAGAGAGCATAGTGTCGATGCTCTCACCAATGAAGGGACAGATTTTAATGTCCTGACCTATGAAGTATGGACTCTGCTAGGCCAACCAGAGCTCACACTGACTAATGCAACTATTAGTCCATACGAGGAACACCCACAAGCACTCATAGGGAAGTGCAAAATCCTTGTAACTATTGAAACTGAAAGCTTGCCTATCCTATTCCATGTCCCTCCAAGTAGTGCTAGTTGTGGAAAGGAAACCCTCCTTGGACGACCCTTCAAAAGGGCGACCAAGTGTGAGGCCGACTATGTAGCGCTGAGGATACACTTGACACTACCAGGAGTGAGGATAATCACAACCTTTAGTAAGGGTGACCTCATCAAACCTCGAGGAAAAGAGAAGGAGCATCATGACATGCCAAGCAAGCTTAGTAATGAGAGCAAGGACTTGTACAAGCGCATGTTGAGCAGAGAGAATCAGTGAGGCCATGCTTGAAACAAGAAGGTCAAGAGACAATGCCAAGGACGGGCTTTTGACTTATAATTATCATAGAAGACCCCAAAAAAAGCCCAAGCCTTATAGACGAAGGTATCAATGGAGAGCCAACACAACGCCGAGATGGATATCCAAAGCGTTGCTACGTGCTCAAGGGTATTACGCAGGAAACCGATGGATTTGGATACTAAAACCCCATGCTAAAACTCCTCTATCAGCTAAAGGCCAGACCGTATCAAGAGCAAAGAAACATAGGAGAAAATCTAAACAAAAAACCAAGTCTCGAGTCAAAAACATTGGAGTGACCGAGCCCCTCACGATCAAAATCAAGAAACCAAACCGGACTATTCAAAGGGTAGATCTTCAGCCTAGCGTACTTGACGAGCAGATATTGGATCTAATCGTTGAGGGTAAGAAAAAGCCACTAGTGCCTAAGGAGCCTTTGATTTCCCAAGAGGATAACGAGCATCATAAGCACAACATTGCTCATGGTAAGGGTGATTGCTCATCAAAGCAAATGGCAGAATCATCTAACAACCACAAGCAAATCATCCAATCAATGACAGAGCCACTTAGGAGTCCCAAGTCTCCTACATCCTCTTTCCCGAAACGGACACAGGAAGCACAACAACAGTCGTCAAGTGCAGCTGCTCAATCCCAATCTCTATCTCCATCTAAGCTTCCAAAGGTCCAAGAGATGAGACATGACACCACCCATAGCTCTCGACCCAAGGATATGCCTATGCAGTCTAATGTGACTAGATCAACTAAGGCTCGATTTGCACAAGTGAATGCTCAAAGGGCAACAAAAGGCACACCCACTTCCAATCTGCCTAAGGACCTGACACCGCAATCTACTAATAGTAGCCAGTCCACTGAACTAGCCGTTACCACTTCCAATCAGGGATCACAGCAATCATAGTCCTTGGCCGTGACAATGCCCCTTGCGGAACGTGTCCTTAGTCATTCACCTGTGGAGGTAATGTCGCAACCAATATCCTTGACAACTCCAGCACTTCCAAAGCACCTAAAGTCTAGGCTTGAGGAGCTAAACAGAGGGGAATTAGCTGAAGAGCTAGACTCTCCAAAAAGAGAGGCAGTTGTATCCTCACAACCTAGCAAGGCTATTCAACACGCCACAACCATGTCTGATAAGGACACACTAAAGAAAGAGAATGCTGAGGCCCAACCAAACACATCAATAATTGACCTAGTTCAGGATCCTGAGTCCTTAAAGGAGATACCGCAATTGCCCAAGAAAAAGAGGACAAAACAACGGAAACAACAGCAGTTGCAAGTGGAGGTAGACGCCAATAAGATCGAGACCAAGAGCACTGAAGAGCTGAGGAATAAAACATCAAGCCCATCCACCAATGAACCCATTGCCATCTCTCCTAACAGCCGTGAAGCCTCAGGCGCATCCATGTGTTCTGATAAGTCAAAGCAACCATTACCATCAACGATTGCTTGCAACACTCAATCCACCAACAACAGAACTCGCATTGACCAATCAAGAGTGGATACAACACTGTCATAACAAGGTGACAAGACTATACCAGTCACATCCGAGGAGAACCATGACAAGACTATACCAATCACATCCGAGGAGAACCATGACATAATTAGAGTAAAACATCAAGAAAAACACGAAAACCCCGAGAATATAAGCAATCCTAGCATTGACCAATATTGCTCATCTAGGCTTGACCCCCCAGCTATATGCTTAAGCCTAGAAAAACTCCTAGAACCTTGCAGGAGATATCAACTGAGCAAGCCCTCATTGAATATAGAAGTGTCGCAGAATGCTTAACTGAGTTGGACGTTAAACTCAAAGTATTCGCACGTGTCTACGTCCTTGCAAATATGGGTGCATTCCCTAAGGAGCAGCTTGATGAATACTTGTCATTTCCCCTATCCTGGGAAGAGCAAGAATATCTTAACGAGCACTATGACAGGCTCCTGCATGAACGCATGCAACTCATCTCTGACGAGGAAGCTGACAAACTACGCTTAATTGTAACATTCAATGATGTGCTCTGCCAACCAAATCTCTTAGAGATAGAGTAACTAAAGCGACAATCAGAGGATTGAAGTCAATTTGAAAAACGTTGGTTTGAAAACCGAGTGACAATGGCCGAGCTGGGAGCCCAAATTATGACAGTCTCAGAGGAGCAATTGGCCAAATGGCGGTCTCAAAGAGACCCAACCTATGTGGCGCCGACTTCCTTTCGAGTACCGACTACCATTCGGGATATGGACTTAGCCGAAACTAGCCAAGAAAACTCTCTGGCTGATAAGGTTACCATTGAGGAGAAGTTACATGTTGCCAATAGACTCGGACAAGGTACCATGCTACTCGATGTTGCAAAATATCTATTGTTATTAAGTGCCACGAGTATTGGATGCGTATGCCACACTCTAGTACAATCCTGAGTTCTACAATTGGTTTTTATCCTCACGAAGTGACATGGATTTGTAAATATGTACATAAATAAACAATGAGTTTTATGACCTTATATAGATAATATCAACACACACAAGCAATGATAGTCAAGCACAAGGAGAAGAGTTGGGTTTGACATGCTGAGTAGCTCAGGTTCTCCTCTCACCACACATCTAGAAGTCATGTGACCATTCCCGCCTCCAGGTGGAGGACATGCAACCCTCATTGCCGCCATAGGAAGCCCTCACCAACATCTCTGATGGCGTAGACAAGGCACCGTCCACTTCTATACACCTTTTCCCTTTTCGGTCTATCCTTCAGAGGACGAGCCCTCCTCCACTCCATGACAACCAATCCACGCAACTTAGCATAAGCCAAGATCTACTAATGGCTGGAATACGCTCCAAAATCCAGGCAGGATGAACATCATCACGAGGGCCGTCCCTCTACAACAAACACTACATGTCTCACTTCGCCCCTCCTTCTCATATGCGCTTGATAATCCACTGTTTAATCCCTTTCAAGCAAATAACTCTGTTCTGTCGCAAAGCCTAACCTTGATTCACATTTTGCAAATTTTCCCACAGTAGCCGTCATGGAGCACACAATTCAGCTGGCACGCAAGGAAGCTCTCCTCCGTAGAAGGGAGCATAAGGCACAAGCACCTCCACCAGAGCGATATGTGCCTACCCTTAAAAGGTACACACTAAAAAGAGGCCCTAAGCGACACCGCCTCCCGGACGCAGGCCAGGAGAACAAAGGCTCAAGGGCATGCTCGAGGGGTGGCAACCCCGACTGTACAGGCCCTCACCAAACACTCCGGCACAGGGTACTCCAGAGAGGAGAAGGCAACTAGAAACAAGATGGAATTTGATGAACTATTTAAAAGCATTCTTGAAACAACTGCAGCTAGGTACTATACCATTCGGGTCCCGACCAATATCTTCCCCACCATGGCATGTCTTTAACAAGCACCGATGATATGCATCGCAGCCAACACCATAGGATTTTGATAAAGTAATATCTTTTTGTGTTGCATCTGTTCATTATAATTAATGCATGTGACTTGCATATACTCTCACGAAGTGTCAAGTAGATATGCAGGACAACACAGGTCTTTGTACGAAAGTGTTCAATGCCCAAGTCATCGCAAGACCACCAACCTCACAAAGAGCCATGACGAAGCCACACCGCCGAAAGCAAAAATCACCCTTGCCGATCGCCCACATCGCATGGCCCAAAGCATGATCAGTGGCCACTTTCTCTTTCTGGGTCAAACTCTACACCTGGCATGGCACTTACGGTAGCTGTTACCTCAATTGTATCAACATCGCACGTTACAAAGAGATTTTGCAAAATCTCCAGTGTATTTTCCCATCTCAACAACTGTTTCTCTAGCAACGAGGCTGGGACACAATCATCGCTGTAATATCTAGTTTCGCAGCCTTTGAATCTCGACATTTCCCGATCCAATTGAAAAGGCTAATAGCCTCAACGTATTGCAATGGTTGAACTCATGTTATTCTTTTTTTTTTTAAGAAAAAAAATTGGAAAAAAAACGCTCACAATCACCGCACGACACCTAGGGGTCCCCAAATTAGGTACGCCCAATGACCTTGGTCGACTAGCTCTGTCCCTAGTCTCCTAGCCCTCTACACATCCCCCATAATTGTTCAGGGCACATCAAGGATAGGACATACCTAGGGAGCTTGTCTCGCCTATGGTTAGCCCTGTCACCCTGACCCATTTGCACGATTCTTTTTTGCACTCCGCCTTAATATCATTGCCATCGATCGTGGTAAGCACCGCACGAATGGCCATGATAAGTACACCCTACTCGTCAAGCAAGCCCAGTAGCTACTAGCTACCAAAAGTTCAAATCAATGTATTCAATTATGCTACATCGTGTTGTCACAACGCAAAGGATGTCTCATACACTTTCATGTGTACTTCTCCTCAAGATGGACAACTTTGCTTCATCCACACATTGTTACGAGGAACCAGACCCACGGTCTTCTAACTACGTAATATCTAAGTATACACGAGCACTCACATAATATCTACACAAAAATATATACACAGTCTGGATTCTCAAGTGTAGGACAATACTCTCAGCTTGCTTAGAGTTCGACCTATCTCCCAAACTAATCGAACTACGTCTTGTGCACGATAAAAAGACTAGCGTTATCCCGAGGGAGAGACCACATATCAGAGGTTTTCAATTGCAGGTATTGAAGACTCCAACGAAAATGTCATTCGCTCTTCATAGACACTCAATCCTGAATTCTTATCCTTTATCATCTTGCAAGCCCGCCAAGAATCGTCATGTGCAGAATCCCCAAAAACCAATACATGTGCCAACCATTAGTGCAATCCCCAACAAAAAACAGCCCTATCACCAACTATAACAACCCTACCACCAGCCACCCATGCCAACAACGTGCCCCCAACGACCTTCCTCCGCACCACCACCAACACGCCTCCACGGAAACCACAGATGTCCCACATCTTCGGTGCATGTCAAAACCTGCTACCTACGACGGTGAGTGCCATGGGTCTGGTACTCGTCTAGGAGGGGGGTAATGTTAACCCTTAAACGAACAAAGATGGAAAATACGGAAAATCTGAAGCAAAAGACAAGGCTAAGGCAAAACCGAAACGGAAGGTGAAGGCATGCCAAGAAGAATCCGAAAATGCAAGAAGTACAGAAAAGTCCTAAATCAAGGAGAAAGGCGCAGAAGAGAAGCGCAAGTTAATACTCGTGTAAAAGAGCGTAAGGCACACCAGGATTTATTTTAAAGAGCGTTGGGCTCTCACTCGTACAAATTGTAAAGGTAGATGAGCGGTAGGGAGAAAGCTAGGAAGATAGAAGGACAATGGGAAAAAGGGTCTAGGCCATGGCCGGCCATGTAAAAAAGGGAATAAGGGGATGACCGCCCAAAAGGGATTTAGGGTTTTGTATATAAAGTTAAAAAGTGAATGAAAAGCTCATTCTTGTGTGTGGTCAAAAGTGGCTCTCTTCTTCTTCTTCTTCTTCTTCTTCTTCTTCTTGCTAGCTTGAGCTTGTGCTTGAGAGATAGTGTGTGAGTGTGAGAGAGTGAGTGTGTAAGGGTAAGGGACTGGGGAGGAGAAGCTCTCCATCTCCTCCTCTCTTCTTCTCTTCTCTTCTCTTGCTCTTGCTCGCGGCAATAGAGCTTGGAGCGTGGAGCTTGAGGATGGAGCTTGCTTGAAGCTTGCACTTGGATCGTGGAGCTACAGAAGTGCGCGAGAGAGTAGGTAACTTGATCGGCATGGAGGTAAGCTCACTACACCCGTAGATATGGATGGTGTGTCGGCTATGTGAGAGGTAGCCATTAGTGCTCGGCTTGGAACGCTTAAAGCAATAAGCGGTCCATGAGTCTTGGCGGTTGAGCGAAAGCTTCCACTACAATTTATAATGTTAACCCTCAAACGAACAAGGTGAAAAAGCCGGAAAATCTAAAGTAGAAGACAAGGCCAAGGCAAAAGTGAAACAGAAGACGAAGGCATGCCAAGAAGAATGTGGAAACATAAGAAGTGCAGAAAAGTCCTAAAGCAAGGAGAAAGGTGCACAAGAAAAAGTGCAAGTCAATACTTTTGTAAAAAAGGCGCAGAGCGTACCATGGTTTATTTTAAGAGTCTCGGACTCTCACCTGTGCAATTTGTAAAGGTAAATGGGCGGTAAGAAGGAAGCTAGGAAGATAGGAGGACAATGGAAAAAAGGGTCTAGGCCACGGCCGGCCATGTAAAAAAGGGGATAAGGGGATGACCGCCCAAAAGGGATTTAGGGTTTTGTATATAAAGTTGAAAAGTAAATGAGAAGCTCATTCTTCTGTGTGGTCAAAAGTGACTATTCTCATTCTCTTCTTCTTCTTCTTCTTCTTCTTCTTCTTCTTCTTGCTAGCTTGAGCTTGTGCTTGAGAGAGGGAGTGTGAGAGTGTGAGGGAGTGAGTGTGTGAGGGTGAGGGACCGGGGAGGAGAAGCTCTCCATCTCCTCCTCTCTTCTTCTCTTCTCTTCTCTTCTCTTCTCTTCTCTTCTCTTGCTCGTGGCAATGGAGCTTGGAGCGTGGAGCTTGAGGATGGAGCTTGCTTGAAGCTTGCACTTGGATCATGGAGCTACCGAAGTGCATGGGAGGAGGTAACTTGATCGGCATAGAGGTAAACTCACTACATCCGTAGATATGGATGGCCCGTCGGCTATGTGAGAGGTAGCCATTAGTACTCGGCTTGGAACACTTGAAGTAATAAGCGGTCTGTGGGTCTTGGCAGTTGAGCGAGAGCTCCCACTACAGGGGTAATCACTTGGGCTCCTTTGGTAAGATAATCATCGCCTCTGTAGTCCTAGTAAGCCACTGGGTCACCAACGTGCACCCTTTGTCCGATGCCCTGGCTGCTTTGGGGTAGGACGCCTTGGGGTAAATTAAAATTTAGACTTGCCTTCTTATCTATCCCTATTTTGGACCTGAGAGGGGGTGTTGTGCTAAGAAATGCACTTAGTCACTTAAACATCCCTAAAACATGCTTATTTTAGGCTTATTCTAGCCAAAACCCTAAAATGGGAAGCGGATCGTGAGAGTTAAGTGGGAGAGAATCTAGAACCCTAATTTTCTATAAATTGGCAGTCAGCTCTCCACTCTTCCCTCAATCTCGTTTTTGCAAATTTCAAGTGTTTCAGCTTGCTGCCCACATCCCATTCGCAGAGGATATCTCAATCGAATCTGTCCATTGCTGTCTCCATCAGTTGGCGCCTGGTTTCCAGCCCTCTTCACGCAATTTGGAGCTGATTTCAGTCAAGCAACTACTGTTCCTATGCAGACCTGCTGTCGTGCAGCCTGCCACATCATCATAGTCCTGCTGCCTACATTTTCAGCTTTCTCTCTCCTGCAAGCTGTCCTGCCTGCGTTTTCAGTATTTCTCTCTCCTGCTGGCTGTCCTACCTGCGTTTTTAGTCTTTCTCTCACCTGTTGCCTACGTTTTTAGTATTTCTTTATCCTACATGCTGTCCTACCTGCGTTTTTAGTCTTTCTCTCACCTGCTGCCTGCAGTTTTGGTCTTTCTCTCTCTCTCCAGCTCATTACCCCTGCCCTGATCCTTGAGATACAGGAGTTCGAGGTTCAGTATTCATTCACTGCATAGTGTGTTTGCTACATGAGTATCGTATTATTCAGTAGTTATATCACTTCATTTATTCACTGTGTTCATTGTCTTTGAGTTACCCTAACCCTAACTATGTTCTTTTATCAGTCTGTGCTTTGTCGTACGGTTTCTGTTTATGTTTGTGCTAGGGTATTTCTTAACACAACACGTCCCCAATTGGAAGACCCCCAATAAGCAACCTTCATAGGAACACTACCCTGATAAGGAATCTTTGACTTCCAAAGTTGGATGAATCTTCTTGCCACTTCCTTTTGCTTTCTCGAATATGCCATAATTTATTAGCCTTTCCAATGACCCATCTCTTAGCCTCAACCATCTCATGATATATCTGATTAGTTGACCTTTTCTCAAAATCATCAAGAAGCACAAACATCCAATCTCGCCAGGGAGAGGATGGTTGTAAAGCAAGCAAACGAGAGAATCTCAAAAGCATGTCCTGTATGGATGACAATTTATCAGAACTACGTTCTTCCAACCCCCCCCCCCCCAACCCCAAGCAAGCAGGCCCCCAAGGGGCCTTGAACCTTCCTCCTTTACCCCCTTTCTTCTAAAGGAAGAACAAGGGGAAAACCCTATCTTTTTATACTCCATCCCTCTAAATCTCAAAGGACAACTTCTACAAAGGAGTAACTAATAGACGAGAAAATCCCTCCCTCCTTCAGCCAGTGCGCCCCCCCCCCCCCCCCAAAAAAAACGAAAGGAGAGTTTTGAAACGATTGACATTCAAAATGAAGCAAGAAGAAACACATAATTTATTTACTTGCAGTGCATTTTGCAGCTTCTTCTTTTCAACCCTGGTTAAGCCATTACTCTATCATAGAAAGCTATCCAGTGAGGCATAGTTTTTTCCATATGTTACCATGTAGCAAACACATATGGATATGGAAGTATGAAATAAGTATTGTTCACTTTTGTCCTTTTTCATCAAAACCAAGTATAGTATTCTTTTCATACTTTTCCAATACCAAATGTTTGCAAACATTTGGTACCTTTACCATATGCATATAGAAAAGACTATGCAGCAAGGTAATTATTCCATTCTCTATAAAATGAGGGTCTATCTGCTGACAAATATCACCTGTGGCGAGTCACACACCAATATCAGAATCATTGTAAAAGGAATTTGCATGATTAAGGTACCTACTCTTATTAGAAAATAAGTTTCCAAATTGGCATATGGCTCATCAAAACAAGGGATCCCAATTCCTTGCCTTTACCTACTTTGTGTTTACTAAGAAAAAACTATGACAATTGAGCATTATTACCTTCAGCACTTTTGCACGAACTTTGTCACCAGCTTTATAGTGTGCTTCCAAGTTTTTGATATAGTTATCCGATATTTCTGAGATGTGGCACAAACCAACCTATCACAAATTGAATAGTAATCAGCAACACATGTATGGTTATAGTCAAGAGCATGTGTCATATGCTTTTCAAAGAGCTGTCATACTAGACAAGCAAGTTCAGAAGTATGATCTTTACAATGGCACTGTTATCAATAGCAATAAATAGTCCAAATGATTCCACCCGCCGAACCACACCAGCTATGAAATCCCCAGTATTCATGTCATTCAGCAGTAAGGATTTTGAGTCCTTTATCCCTTCCATTGTAGATATTTTAAGTGACACGTCCACTCGGCCAGCATTTGGGTCAAGATCCACAACCCTGTGAAGAACTAGGCACTGAAAATTAGACGCACAAGGTTGGGCTGTGCTGAATTGGTACCCAGATACACTAAATTACCTTCCTTTCACAAGCTTCCCGGGAGGGAAGCAGCCAGCTGGATCCTCTATGAAGGTGTCTGATAAGTTTGATAACAGAACTCTCGCATCTATATGCCGTGAAAGGGTTATGAAGCAACCTTTCTTTGTCACATTCTTCACAAAGCCCTGCAAAATACTAAACACCATAAGAAAAATGTCTAAATCATGCTGCACCATCTATGCTTCTTCCTTCCAGGCATGGACTTCTCACCTGCACTTCCATCCCCACCCTCAGATCTTCTAGCTTCTCCAATGCTGAAACTGAATCAGACCTGCTCAAGAGCTCCCAAAGAAGAGAAGAGGCGAGATCAGCAGTTGCCATCAGAATAACAGTCAAACTCTTTCATCCTCCAGACAGCATTTATGAGTTTGCTGTAAACCGCAAAATGAAAACGGAGCATTTCCCAGGAATTCTATCGAATAAACGAGTACAAAGCTTTCACAGCAAACGATGAGTTTTCGACACTGATTTATTGTATGCCTATCACATTCCACTGACAGACAGTGGTCATGCTTCTATATTTTAAAATCCAGCCATCTTATAAAGTAAAGGTTGTATTTGTCTGCTATATAGATTTTACAACGTCATAGCTTATATTTGTCTGGTTTATCAATCTCAATCACAGTCAAGCATTAATCATTTTTATGGATCCTTCAAACATAGGCGCCCATTCAAGACATTCAGGCTGGATTGTACACTATCAACTTTTCGGGCCGGATTGTACACTATCAACTTTTCTACAGACTGTCATTTCTCAATTGGTACTAACTGAAGGAACAACCACTGTTTTAAACTCATAATCTAGAAACCATAAACTCAATAAGAGTCTGCTTATAGAACTCTGTGACTGGAAGTGCAGATATGGTCACTTTAAAACCAAGTAGTCAAATGCTTTGCAACACATCCAATGCTTTGCCAAGAAAACCAACTACTCAGACCACCTTACCTTGAAAATCTATAGAATTCCCACACTGGTCAATCACTACCCAGCTTCCACAATTCAAAATCGACTTCTTGTACTCTCCCATGCCAAAAGCCATGTACAACAACACTAATTGTATGAAGGCTCTGTACTCAGCAGTTTTGGAAGTCTCAAAGCTAAGTATTTCAAGTGATGACATATAATGGCACTTTAAATTTTGCCTACTCTATTACCCCCCTGGTTGTGGATTTGCAAAGAGTGAGAGCTGCACTTCTGTCTATAGCAAAACGCTTCTATTTAGGTAAGTGAGAACCTGATACAATCATTTCATTTACAGGCTGCCCTTCTACCTCTCCTGAACTGATTCTGTTGGAGATCCTATCAACATCGTCAGAAAACTGTGTTGAAATCTGAGTCCTATCATTTCTAGTGGATGGAAAACTAAGCTTGATTTTTTTAGATGATCCTTCCAAGGTAGCCACCCCAGGAATCAGTTTGATGCATAGTAACAGGATATGACCAACATGGACTTCAGGACATGGGAAAGGATGATTTTGGGTTGCTTGGTGGGACATCCCCTACCCAGTCCCCACTCCCTGTCTTCAGGGCAAGACACTCGGCAGGCAAAAGTGATGATGGACATTTTGGGGCCTGCATTGGCTTTTTGGCCTGTTTGAGGTCAGTTTTTAGCCAATTATTTCCCTGCTATAAGCCATTTTTCTATTATTTCTCACCCATTTTCTGTGTTTCTTATGGGCCGCCTCTCCAACCTTGGCCAAGCAAGTAGTAGTCTGTAACCTCCCTGCTCACATCAGCAGTGCAAGACTACTACCTCAGCCCTTGCAACTCAACCTTGCACCACAGCCTATCTTGAGCCAAGTTCAGCCACACTCTCGGCCCATCCTCATATACATTGTAAGTGTATATTGAATGTTTCTTATGCTGTACCACCTCAGTCCCCATCTCCTGGGTTTACCTAAATCACATCCCCATCCCATGTTTCTATCAATTGGCCATTGAAACTCTCATTTGCCTTATAGACATGTGCGTCAATCCCTTCAATCCTCTGGCAATCCAGTGAGTGTTTCAGATCATCCCCCATGTATGAATCCATTCAAAGTCTCCAGTTTGCCACTAGTTTCACGTGCTCAATGATACTGCCAAGTGAAGGACGTCACTGTGAAAGCTATAATCTATCTTTGACTTGCAAAACAGAAAATGAACGTGCAAAAATAACAGCAAATTTCGGAAAGTGATACTGTTATCAAGAAAAAGTTAATAAAACATGTTGAATGATCTTTGTTTAACTTCTAGGCTCTCACCTTGTCAGATTGGAATTCTGACTAAGTTTTCCATTGATTTGAGATTGAAGAACAGAGCTTCTTAAAGACAGGTCAATTTCGAAGGTTCCAGTAGGACTTTTTACTGCATCTAACACAAAACACTGGACGAACTGTCCCTCCTGAAAGGCTTCAGTCGGCCTGTCTCTCCAAGCATCGGATAGATCAGTAATGTGCACTCTTCCAAACAGACGTGGACCAAGCTGGACTTTCAATCCACCAGATCCTGGTAGCACCTTTGATACTCTTCCCCCAACTATATCACCCTTTTTCATGTCAATTCCATCATCCCTCTGCTCCACTGAAGCACTACTTGAGCTTGTCTCCAAACCACGCAAAGACAGATCTAGAGCCCCTTTCACATGGTCAATTTTCATCACTCTACATTTTACACCTTGTCCAATCTGGAAATGGTTTGTAAAGTTTTGCAACTGAACTGGGTCGTCAGAAGAGTCCAGCACAAAAAGACGGCCTTTGATGCTAGGAGAAAGAGTCAACCATGCCCAGTCATTTAATATCTCTTTTACATAAGCCATCACAATCTGTCCAACATGCAATGCTGCAAATGTGGACACCCTGGATGATTTCAACGCTGCATGGACACTTTCAGAACCTGTATAGGTATGCACATAAAATGGGCACAGAGTGATTCAGTAAATAAATTATTGTTTCCTTCTCAATGCTTTAACTAAACAACTGCAGCTTACAACAGACCAAAACAACACCTTGTAGCTCAGATGGTTTCAGTGTCAAGTCAAAAAGAAGAGTCTTTTTTCCATCATCAGTTGATTTTAGTTTCCCCAGAACTTTTGCAGTGATAGATTGCCCAACCATATACTTGTCTAATGGATTTTCACCTGCACAGTCATCCTCTGCCTGAAAATTACAAACAAACCACATTTTATGATAGTCCAAATTTCATTCCATGTATAGGGATAGAATCTGTAGTAAAACCATACAGGTCTGTTTTAAACAAGTTCTCATATTCAGAGTCGATGTAAAAGACACAAACTCCAAGGTAGTTCACTGAATCAACCATACGAGGTGACAGCAGAAATGGTTCAGTAACACTAGTGTCCTGTGTATGAACTACAAAAGACCTAAAGGCTTGTGGTAAAAACCTAAACATGTTAGGCTCTCCATAATTGCAAACTTTGGCCAGGTAACCAGATTGGTTTTACAAACTTTGAATGAGCAAACTTTTAAGAAACTAAAGCTGTTGCTATTTATAATACTCCTTAAAAGGAGTCCAATCTCCATAACAATTTGGGAAGAGCGTACTTAAGGAAGCAACATGTTTAGTAGCCAGAAATCATGCAAGTCATACTTAAGCCACTCAAATCCTAGAGACTTCAGTTTGCTACTAGACCTGGGTTGCATCTATCTTGATGGAGTTTATGATGCCCTGTATGTTACTCATTTAGTGATCTGTCTATGCTATTATGGAAAATCTTCCAGGGCTACCAGGAAGCTTCTTACTTCATACAGCACTTTTAGTTGACTAACATTTCCAGTATATAACACACAAAAATTTCAAGACAAAGTTTTTGACAAAAATTATTTTATTGGGACCTATATGAATACACACACTTGTTTAAGTCAAACATATTTTTCAGAAAAATGAAACCTCTTTATGGGAACAGATATCGCATGGATTCACATATTGACAAAGGAAACCAATTGTATCCTCTACTGCATTGTAGATATCATACCTCTGTTATATGCACTCGGCCAAGTAAGCCCTTGCCAAATTTCACCCGTATTTCCATTGGCTGTACTGAAACTACCTGCAAAAAGAGTATGTTTTTGCTATTTCTCTAAGTTAGGTAAACTTAACTACAGCTGCTGTACAGACACAATGAAATTTGTAAGTTATTGTACCTCTCCTTTTATTATAGAGTCAGCCTCATATTTAGACAAGGACTTCAGGCGTTTGGGCATGCGCTTGGATGTTGGATCGCTGAAACTTGTGAGAAGCACAAGCAACCTTCCCGATGAATCTGGCAATGCTCCCACAGTTACATCAACCCTGCAGACAGCCACATTCTGGAGCACTTACTGAACATTCAGTATCAACTAGAGAAACAAACTGGAAAATGGTTATTGGAATCCCTTAGAAAAGCCTTTAAACAGCTGCTTCAAAAATGCTCAATGCTAATGATCCTAAGATAATCACCTCTGAGCAAGCGTGTATTTTTTATGAGGATCCACACGTAAATTGTAGTCATGAGCTGCAGCAAATGCAATTGCATTATCATGCTCTGGCAGTGATAAAACCTGGGGAAACCAGACTTTTAGATTGAACTTGGTTATCTGGTAAAGGCAGTCAAAGAAAATTTGTAAAATCTACATTTAGTCATATTGGATGCATCAATCAATCTCTGAACTTACCAGATATTCATCCTTGATCAGTTCAATGACAGCAGATGCTGTTTGTTGAATCTTCAGACCCGCAATACTTCTCTGAACAGATTCAAAGCCATATCAAAAAGATTTTTAAAGAAACGGTTGGAGCAGGTCAAGAGTTACCAGCATATTACAACTGATGTTTGCATTAGGAACAGTGCCCAAAGGATCTCTCAGCCAATTTAGCTTTACAAGTTACCAAGCACAAATGTGGGTTCACGGTTTTCCAGGTTTTTGCCACAAAGGACAAGCTCAGCCAGATCGATTCAAGTTTGAGTTGTAAGTAGTGCCACAGGAACAAACAAGCTTAGTTCGTAAACATAAGCTGCTCAGTACAAATCAAGTTCACAGTTTCTCCGTCTTCAAACCTCAACCTGCTTTTCAATGCTACAGAAGGAGACTATGTTTACTATTTTAAAACCATAACTATCTTTCCTAATCACCTCATTTGAAATCTAGATAACAAACATGAAGTTATTCTGAACACATGTCCCATGCCTGGTTGTGCTCCTTGTCTTTGAATGTGTTGCTTTCCTGGCTTAATCGGGACTTCTCATTTTTTAATGCACTTAAATAATGGTTACTCCAATTCTCTTGTTTAACGAGTATGAATTTTAATGAAGGATAATGATAATAATTCAATAAGGTCAAGGAATCAAAATATGTAAGGTCAAAATCATAACAGAAAGGTCAAGGATCATGTCATTGAAAGCCCGGTCATAAAGATGACCAGTCATAATAAACCTTATAAATGAAGGGCTCAAAAGACATGCTAGACATAGATTTCAATTGTTCAAGAGAAGCATGCCATGGTAAAGATACAATATACCATGAGATGAATAGTCAACAATTTCTTCTTTGTATGCAAGCCAATCAATAAGAATGGTGATATTTTATAATTCTAACAGTTTTACTTTTGCAAATACCTCTCCATAAAAAGATTCTTTGTATTTTGAATTTCTAACACCAGCTTCTTCTGGTCAGAAAAATAAATGGCCAACTATATGACTAACAGCTGGATATGGACCCATTTAGACATCATCACCTACTCGGTATGGGTTCTTAAATGCAGGCAAACAACATGTGTAAAGATGGAAATAGCAAGGGGGCCTGCTGAAAATACATGTTTCATTAAAATTGAATAGAATAACATAGAATTAACAGCAATAAGTGTCAAAAGCCGCACCTTGTGACTAGCCTTCTTTGGTACTGTACTTGAGGCTTTCTTAGAATACACAAGTTCTGGTCGAAGCGTTAGGTCCACTATCCCATCGCTCTTTACCACATCCAGTACTCGAGCAGTCACATGTTGGCCTACCACTACTTCCATGCCCACTGAGAAAATTAAAAAGATGTATCAAATCAGTGTGACAAAATCTCACTATCAGCTCAACCAAGCAACATTCGAAAGAAGCTGTGTCATAAAGAAATGGCAGAGCAAAAGCTCCTCAAACATCAAACATGGGAATATTTCTAAAGGTTGAGAAACCAAGAAAGTGTAGACACCCATGTCCTTTTCTCAGAACATTCTTTTACTGTAATCTTCTGGAGATAACTGTAGCTATTATTGTGTAGATCATAGAAATGAGTTTGAAAAAAACAGCAGCTCACATTGATGGGTTGTGACGAATCCCACGACATCCTTATGATTAGAGAAACTGATAATTACACCGTAATCTTTTATATCATCAATCTCCCCTTCCACACAAGCACCCACTTTGAAACTTCTGGCCCACTGCAGATCCAAGTTTTGTGCCTTTTTGGCCTGCAGCTCAGCAATCTGCAACAGTCCACCAAACCCTTTACAAACATGTTAGGCAATTCAATTTTCCTAGTAAACTATTCAGCATAAGAAAAACAATACCTGCTCTTCCTCTAGAAAATACCCCTGTAACAAAGTCACATCTGTGGAGAAGCATTTGGATTGCTTTAGACATACTGTGAACCTTGCAGATGCTAAATTTACCTGTTCAAGAGAAGCATTTAAACTGCTTTAGACATACTGTGAAGCTCCCAGATGGTAAATTATGTCTGTAACGGTACATCACAAGATGCCTTTATAGGAAAATTTCAAGAAATTCATTTAGGAGCACTTACAGAGGTTTTGGAAAAGGAGTACCTCTAACACCTGAGCTCGCACTGATTGACCCAGGGAGAAATGTTCAGACGCATCATACACAAAACCATCTGACACCTTCCAATTGCAAAGAACAAAAAGAAAGAGCAGAAGATGAAACATTAATTCCCAAGCATTCACTTCAAACATGAATGTAGAAAAGAAAGGTTTGTGACCACACTAAACAAAAAGGTTCTCAAGTTTGATTTTCAATGCGAAAAAAGTTTACAACAACTGAAATTACTTGTGAAATTGTGGCCAGCCCTGTGAGGCCACCTAAGAACCGCACAAAACAACCTGCGTCTGTGATGTTTGCCACATAGCCCTGTAAAGCCAGCATCAACATATATATGTTGGTGATGGATGAAAAACTTCCCTTTGAAGTAGTTTTAACTAGATAATCATGTATTCAATGACACCTGAACAACTTGATGAACACTGAGTTGTGCAATGTCAGAAGGGAGTGACTTGGCTGACATCAACGAAAACTTAGCTGTCACTATTAGTTTCTGTTCATCATGTTCTGCACATAAGCAAAAAGATTCAAGCTATAAACTTTCCCTCATGCACTTACTGTGACACAGTACACAAAAATACTTGCCTAGTACTAGTAACCGCTCAAACTTGTAGCCAGGAGAGAGAAGAGATTTTAGCTGCTCAGCATGCCCTGTCACAGTAGAAAATCAACATCTAGGCTTATGTTTCTTAAGAAAAATGAAGCAAGCCGTCAATCAGGAGCCCAAATCAAACCTGGAGTGTCTGACAGATGCTCAAATTTTATGAGGGCCTTCACCACACCAGTGGCAAGAGAGACATCCAAGATTATAGCATTGTCTGTTATCTGAGCAACTAGGCCCGATACTTCCATTCCCACTAAAACCACTTGATTTTTAAGATTTACCAGAGGATTTAATAGTGAAAACCTACAGGTGAAGGAGTCACTTTCAGAAAAAACAATCTTCCAACTTAAAATACAAAATTCATGAAACACAGTAGTGAATGATGTCAAAACTCAAAGCAGTTCATGCACAAAGCTAACTAGCACCTGTTGGGGGATAAGATAAAGCTCAATGACAGGCGCTGTGCTGCTGGATCGGCTCTGAGGACCCTACACTTCACAACTTGCCCAATTTGGAAGACTGAATCTGGTTTGACACCAGGATCAAGGCCCAATTCTGTCCTGTGTAATTACCACAAGAAGTGATAGTTCAGTCTCATTACACTTTTATAAGGTCAATCCACAACAGACCTCCAATACAATGTAACTGCACAAATTAAGTTGAGTTTCCTCCGACTGGAAATCAGGATCAAAACTGGATATCATTACTTCTCTAAATCTAGATTCAATCTCTGAACTACAAGACATTGTGTAGATGAAACTGATCTACTTCTCGAATAGCTACTGATCGAAAAACACAGAATTCAACTAGCCTGCTTAGATTAATTACACTGCCAACTTGACTACCACCAAGAAATCTTCACAGTAACCTGATCAAAGACAGCTCCAAGTTTGTTAACTACAGATGATGTGCAAATGCATGTGCTCAATCCTCGCTCTAGCAGAAAAAATGTGAAGGCTCTACTAGACAACAGCCACCATAAAATCTAGAGTCACCCATGTGGCAACTGTGTGACCTAATCAAAATATGCCATCAAAAAATAGATTTTATCACTCTGTAGATTCATGTTGCATGAGGACCTCAACATTACAGGCTGTAAACAGTCTGTTATATGTAAAAACACATGGACAACAGCTTGCAGTGAGGGAGTACGAAGTGTTTTACTGTTACCTGTGAGCAAGACCTTTCACATTGTTGTAAAAGCATACAAAGCAACCATACTCTTCAACCCCTGAAATCCACCCATGTGTTACCAGGCCTTCCACAGCATCCTCATAAGCCACAACCTGCCTTAACTTTGATTGCAACTGCAAAAGAGATAAGGCGGTTGCCCAATCAAGCAGCCATTATACAACACTAAAACATTATGAAATCAATAAAAGACATATACTGGTACCAAATTATCAATGACAATCACAGATATGGTGACTTATGAACTCATAAGATACCAAATTGTATGGATATAGACTTGTAAGTTCCTGTTTACACCATTTGCAAAAATCAATTCTCCAGTTACACCTCTGTTTCCAGTTCAGGCCCATAGAATCAAAGGGTGCTACAAATCTCAGCTTTCCATCCTCAGTGCAGAAATCAACTGGTACAACCATTCATCAAACACCTAGGAGTGAGACTCTCTCTCTCTCTCAATCCTCCAATTCACTCTTGGGTGTAAATCCAAAATTTCCATCTCCAGCACTAAGAATGGAGAGGAATTGGAAATACTAAATGTTTGCCACCTAACTAGACAATGGACTTGCAGCAGATACAGATGGTTTACAAAACTACATCAGGAACTGTTACCAAAAATTACAAGACTAAAAATGAATTTTAAGCACTGCAATCTGCCCATCTGAAGCACTTTGTATCATGTTCACAACCAATTGCTAAGACATTCTTGCTGTCTTGCTCAACTGAATAGAATTTTAGCACTAGAGCAAAGCTTCTGACCTTCAATAAGGTAACTCGGGCCCACCAATTTGAGGGAATTGATGGTATCCCAACGATGGAACCATAAAACCAGCCTCCCTCCTCAGAGAGGGTGGTAGTACCTAATGAACCACTTAATTACAGCAAGCATGAAATTCACATAAATTGAAAATGCAAATGTTACCACTTTAATGTTGGACAATGGATAGCCTGTTGGCCCCAAAACTAGCGCCCCTTGCGGTATTTCTTAAACTAGCCTCCCTCCTCAGAGAGGGTGGTAGTACCTAATGAACCACTTAATTACAGCAAGCATGAAATTCACATAAATTGAAAATGCAAATGTTACCACTTTAATGTTGGACAATGGATAGCCTGTTGGCCCCAAAACTAACGCCCCTTGCGGTATTTCTTAAACTTTTATTACAAATGGATGGAGTACAGCTAAGATCCTCGAACCTCCTCCACTAATCCAAGTGCCACTTGCTGTCAAAACTAACTAGCAAGCTCCAAACTAGTTTTCCCCTTTGTTTGCTCAAGGATTGGCCTTTACCCTACTCCTTGAAAGACCAATTCAGCCCCAAATCTAATATTGGTTGGTTGGCCTCTTGAATCTCCTTGAAATTTCTCAATTTCAACTACTAGAACTCAAGTCCTAGGCCCTCAATTTGGAGCACACATCCCGAAGTGGCTATCAAACCTTATTCTGCTGTAAATTAGGGTTTATAGCAAAGATTTTCCAGTATCTCCACCTCTAATGATTCAAACTGCTAGAAAATGCTAAGGTAGCTTAAGAGATGGCCAGGGACGAGAGAGAATGATATAGAAAGAGAAATTTCAGAGTTTAATTGAGAAATGCTGAAAAACTACTACTATCCTACTCAAAAAGCCATGGAAGTTGTCACCTATAGCTTAGGACCACCAAAAAGATAGCTACCCCCTCCTATGTGCTATTGCCTACACCAAATGGATCTTGGGCTGCTATCACCTACTCTTGGAGGGCTCCAAGCTACTGTCACCTACTATAGGAATGGCCCCTCATGGCTACAAATCATATCAGTAGTATCTCCTTACTCTCTAACAGCCTCTTTCTCTCTCACAATGGCTAGAATAGACTTCCACCAATCCCCCAAAAATGGTTTTTCCACTTGCATGGGAAATTTTTGCCAAGTGGCAGCCTTCTAATCCCATTTTTCAGCATTATCCAAATTATTAAATTAATTTTTAATATTGATTATAAAAACTAATTAAATAATTATTCTAGAGCTTAGAAAAATAATTTCACCAACCAATAATTAAATTAGCTAGGCTAATTTGTCTTCCAAGTATCCCTAAGCAATTATTAACCCTTAGACTAGCGATAATTAGTTAATTAATCCCTAGTCCCTAATGTCACCACTAACATTTAGTGGCCAACAAATTGGTCTAGGCCCAAATCCAACACCCAAGTACCACCTAGTATCTATCAAGCATAGCTTATTACAACATTTGCCTTTGGTACAAACTAATATCTCGAGGTGGGGCCTTGGGTCCCACACTGTGAAATAATTAACTTGCACCTTAGAAGTGCAAGTCACATTAGCATATTTGATTAACTTTTAATCAAATGCTAAGCAAAGCAATAAAATTTCACATCCTTGTGAGTAGACATATCTTGAGGCTGAATCAAAGATAAAAGCATTGTGAGTCTATGATATGAGCAAAAAACCAATCCATCACATGAAATGAAAAAGAGAAGGATGATAAGGCTATAACATGGCTGTGGATAGCATCTTGCTGAAAGCCCAAGAATGGGTGGCCATTTGCTATCATGTCACTGAAATCCATATTCAAGAAATAAAGTCCTGAATCTACCTTGCAATGGGGCAAGAGATAAAAAGATGATCAACAGTTTCATCACATGTGGTACAAAAGAAACACCTACCACAAGAGATCTTGCAACCACGTAGCACATCCCCGTGGAAAGATCCCTAATAAGAAGCCTCCATATGAAAACTTTCCCGTAATAGGAAGGCTTAGACTTCCAAAATTGAAGTAGTCAATCATTCCACTTAGCTCTACTTTCACAAATAGACCAAACTTTATTTGCTTTCTCAGTGATGCATCTCTTAACCTCAACCATTTTATAGTAACTCTAATTGACTGACCGTTTAAGAAAGTCCTCCAATTTTACAAATGCCCAATTAAATCACGAGGGTGAAGGCTGAAAAGCGGGCATACAAGAATGGTGTTGAAGCTAGTCCTCCAAGATTGGCAAAACCAGCTTGTAATCTTGAGACACCCTGAAGTACTAGTGAATATGGTGAAAAGAATAAAACCGAGCCTAACATAGAAGGACACTATCTTGTATAGTCTTCAAGCCTAATCTTGCCATCCAATTAACCGTATCTCTCTCCATGTGCTAGAATCAAGGGGGTGCCAAACAGTGAAGCAAAGAATCTCCTATTATGAGGCAATCAAGTGGGAAAGAAGGAAAGACTATAAACTTTTAAATTGTTGTGTCAAATTCAAAACATTCCACGATGAGGTTTGGATAGCAGTGCATCCATGCAAGATGCCAATCTCCTCAATAAAAGACCTAGCGATATCCATTGTAAGACGGCAAACTATAAGGCTGCCATATAAATCTTGACATCCAACAAGGCAACTCCTCCCAAACATTTCGGAGTAGTAACATGTTGCAAGGATAACCTGTCAAGAAGATGTGAATTTTAAACTTAACACTCTTTTCAACACTTTGAGTTGTGAGACTTACGTCGTACACATGTGAAATTAAGTTAGACGTGTGTCACAATGACATATAAGCCTAGCCTTGTCATTGGGGAGCATTGGTAGGAATTGTAATGAGCATGTGTTGGTGGGGTACCTAAGTTACATATTGGTCAAGGACATTGAATCCCCCCCTTGGAAATGACTTTTAGGTGTCATGAGTGTTGAGAAACCAAGTCACTCAATACATTTCTTCTCCTCCATTCCTGTTTTGGTTTTTGTTTACACCCCCAAAAAGGCTTTATTTGGATCATTAGTTAGTGTCTAGGAGCCACCCCAGAGACCCAAGGTGCCACCCAAGAGACTTCAATGGACACCACTTGAGAGAATTGGGGTACCACTCGAGACAATCTATGCCTATAAATACGGCACTAAAATCCCTCATTCTTAATCCCACACATTCATTTCTTCTGACATTATTTCTCCTCTCGTTTCTCTCCATCCTCTCCCTTGCCATTCACACCCTGACAGGAGGACTTACGGTTCGTGGCTTCTGCATCCATCTTCACCTGACGTTCATTTGTCGTAAGCCCTCCTCACTTGGAGTCATCATCAATGCTGCCTCTAGCATTTTCTTCTCTAGCTCACTACCCTACACTCACCTTGATAGCAACCATCATCTAGAGAGATTTCAACTTATCCTTCATCTCTAGCAATTCCTAAGAACTGCATTTAGTCCCTCTACAACTGGCTGTCCTTTCCTTCACATTCAATATTACCTTCAATATCCTGCTACTGAAGGACTGCATTTCTCCCCCTTCGCCATGCAAATTCCCTTCAAGTGCATCCACCTAATCAGACAAGACATTGCAATCATCTTCAGGGCTTCAACTCCATTGTATCAGCTTGGTTCACTTAGCTGGATTCAGTGATCAATCATTTCTCTTCTTCGTCTGTTCTCTGAGTTTCTTCCTTTCTCAACGTTTGCGGTACACACTTTGTGTTTCTCCTTGCAAACCCTACTATTTCTCTAATATAGTACGAGTGCATATTGTTCCATCACACTATTTTGACATGGTATCAGAGCAAAAGTGCTCAAAGAGCTAAAGATCCTCTTCATCTAAGAAGGCAAACATAGGTTGCAGACTCGACATCATCTTCAAATTTCCCCTTTTTCCATTGCATCATTGAGAGACACTCTTATCTTCTTCTCCCTCGCACCCTCCCTTTACAAGTTTTCCACACCGGCACCATGGCCCCTCTAAGAGACGGACCGGACCACTAGGTGCTTCTCCTGCAACCAAAACAATCATACCACCAAAGATTGTCAACATCAACCTTTGCTCCCTATCCCACTAGTGTATATGCCACTTGCCCCCAGCACTCGTTGTGCCACCTCACCTTTATGGGCCACAGAGATTATTGTGAAGATATGCTAGGGTTTGCACTACAGAAACATGACATGTACGACCAAGGCTGAAACACAAAGACTCCGACAGTGACAAGCAAAGTTCAAACCCTAAACATAAAATGCAAAATGCAAACGCCAAACGCAAAACTCAAAATTCAAACACAAAGATAAACACAGAGAGGAGAAACTCTACAGTGAATAAATGCTATAAATGAATGTAAGAGTGTACAGAATCAAGGTAACCAAAAAATATTTCGCCCCTGAAACATTGTGTCTAACCCTGAAATGTTTCACCCATGGGCAAGCCCCAAGCGAAACACCAAGTGAAACGATTGAATAATACATATGAGATGGAATTTTTCATAAACAATGAGCTACAACTTGCACATTTATACCATGTAAATCCTTAAAATCATATTTCAATCAACTATTTCACTCGGGGCGTTTCGCATTTCAGTGAAATGTTTCAAGTGTTTCAAGCATTTCGTATTTTAGTACCAACGAAACAAGTTTCATGGTTACCATGTACAGAATTCCCAAGGGTTGAGCAATGGAGTGTGAAAGAGTGACGTCTACAAAAGATCAATTTCAAGTGATGTGACGACCAATTGGAGTGACAAAAGGTGAGAAAAACACCAAACGCTAATAGATGTAGGGTTAGAAGACTAAGAGGACAAATATCGATGATGCATGAGCAATGGACAATGGCAGAAAGCTGCAAATGCAGCAATGATGTAGCGACCAAAAGGATGGGGATGGTCGCTAGCTACGTCGGGTGGAAAAGGGGCCAAACACAGGCTACACATTGACGCTTAATGAAGAGGGAGAGTTGCTACCTACCGCTTGGATCCAAGCGCATTACGAGCAATCCTTAAGGTTGATGGAGTGTTGAACACAAGTAAGGGGAGGCAATTTGTGGACTGGCAATGGCAGATGGACCAGACACAACAGAGGAGTGAGAACCTAAACAAAGAGGATGAGACTAAATGGTGGGCAGCATGTCTATTTATAGATGTTGAAGGGTGTTCCAAAAGATTAGGCTTTTGGGAAACCATTAAAACTCTCTCGAACCGCAAACCACTTTCGTGTTTTTCATTAATTAAGCATGTTTTAGGGCTATTTAAAGATGCTAATCAACTCTAAAGCATGTCTCAAGCCCAAATTGAGCCTAAAAGAGAAAGCTAGCAATGTCTACCCTAAGGTGTCCCACCCTAAAGAAGCCAGGGCATCAGACAAAGGGTGCATGTCGGTTGCATAGTGGCCTACAAAGAATACGAAGGCAATGGTTTCTTACCAAGGGAGTCCAAGTAGTCATCCCAAAGAGCACAAGGCATCGAACAAAGGGTGCTCGTCGACTGCCCTATGCACCAAGCCCTACAAAGGTAGATGGAACCACATTGAACTTTTTTTTCAAGTGTTTTTTTTGTGGAACACTAATTTTATGGATGCAGACCAAATTAAGTAACAATGACCCAAAAGACAAGAGTGGGGATGGTACACCCAACACATCACAAAACATGAACAAATGTATGCCCTACATAAAGAGTATTCAAAATCTCAAAAAAGCAAGAAAAAAAAAATCATTTAAAAATCATGTTTCAATTAGTCATTTCACTCAAGGTGTTGCGCGTTTCACTGAAATGTTTCACACAGCATTTTATGTTTCAATGCCAGCAAAACGTGTTTCGCGGTATTATCATGCACTGGCAAGTACTACTTTGGCAATGTCCCTCATAGGGAGATTGCTCACTTACCCAAGCATCCTAGTACAAAGATGATGAAATCATGCAATGCATAGGGGAAGGTACAACAGGGGGGAAGGCTGATATTGAAGATAAGTGCCGAAACCTGTAAAATACCAAGAAGGATAGGAACCCCCTCTCAACTTGGATGTCGATGTTGAAGAAGGAAAAGAAGTCTGAAGATGTCGGTCTTTGTGTGGTGCCGAGAACCATGTGGATGAAGATGATGAAGCATCCCTACTAGAAGAGCAAAAATAGAAGTTACCGCCATGATAGCGTCAAGAGAGATGTTGCATGATCCACCGCAAGAGGGAAAGCCACCATGCTGGTAAAGGAGCAAAACTCCTAGTTACTAGTAGATGGAACCATGAAAGGAACAACGTGTAGCCCCTATATCCAACTCAGAAAGGCCTAGTGTAAACCTACATGTTAACCCTACATTGAAATACAAAACCCTACAAAAGAGATCAAAATCTACAAGGACAAAGGTGAGTAGTGAGATGCTCCAAAAAACAAAATTGAAAATAAAGAAAGGCAAAGCTAAGTACAATGCAATGAGTAGGTAAGTATGCAGTAAAAGTCCAAGAAGAAAAAGGCTAAATGTGTGGCCACCATTGCGTACATTGAGGTGGAGAAGTGGTCCTAGAAGGTGCACTGGATGCCCTAGGAATGGATGCGTAAAGTACAATAGATGAGTCACCAGCCGACCGATCAGTTACACACTACCACATGATGAAGAGGGAGGGCTGCCACCTATCTCCTGGCTAATGGAATGTCAAACACAAGCAAGGGCAGGCAATCTGTGGACTATCAATGATAGATGGACTAAACGCAATAGAGAAGTGAGAACCTGCACAAACGGAATGAGATTGAATGGTGGGCAGCCATCTATTTATGGATGTTGAAGGGTGCCCCAAAAAATTAGGGTTTTGGAGGACCACTAAAACTCTCTTGAACCGCGCACCACTTTCCCGCTTTTCATTAATGAAGCGTGTTTTGGGGCTGTTTAAAGATGCTAATCATCTATAAAGCACGTTTTAGCTCAACAATTATTCTACATCGGCTATCAAATTTTTATACTCAAAGCAATAAGATGCACCCCATGCACATTGAGTCTTTACAAGCAAAAGGAGGATCTAAGATCTTATCAAGCACTACGAACCTTGGAGACCTCTGCAATGCGCTACAGAGGTTTCCTCCACCCATTTTCACTACAATGGCTTCCTAGTCACTAGTTCTACAATGCGCTTCATCAAGAGAAAGTATCTATTGGATAGCGTCTCTTCAATCTGTTCTGTTGAGAGATAATGGCTGTACAACTTCTTCCTCTCCTTCAGCTCAACAATCTACTCCACTAAGAGAGAGTAGTTATTGCCTACTAGTGGCTTCACAAGAGCTACCTATTTCCTCACCTTCCTTGTATCAATCCTGTCAGAGTGCAGCGGTGCGGAAGCGTAGGACTGAGAGAGAGAGAACGCAGAGAGAAGAGAGAGAAAGAGACAGTGGAAGATGAAGATTTGCTGTATAAAGTGTGCTGTATACAAAGATATGCAGATATATACACGGGCACAGTACGCTAGACTGCGTGTCTCCACCTCGACGATGCAACCTGCTGTTCACCTCGAAGTCCGCTGCAGTCTGCACGATCTCCTGTCTGAAATCTGCGAACAGAGATGGAATCTGCGCGAGCCTCCAGCCTGTAATCTGCGAGCAGAAGAGTGTGTGAGACTGCTGGAAATCACGGCTATAAATAGCCAGAATCAAGGCGCACCAAATAGGCAAGTCGGCTGCATTTAGTCGGCTGCATTAAATGCAGCCGACTGTACTGTACCAGGTCGGACTGCCACGTGGCAGTCCGACTGTACAGTCCGACTGTACGGCCAACTGTACGGCCAGTCTCTGATCTATTAACACCCCCTCTCAAAGCCTGGGCGGGGCAGAAGCCTGAGGGATCTGGAATGGCTCCGAAGTAGAGCCTGGGGAAGCGCCTTCATAAACAAATCTACAAGATTGTCCTCCGTCTTGCAGTACTCCACGGTGATGGTCTCATCCAGAAGCTTCGGATGAAGTGGTACTGGATCTCTATGTGCTTCGTTCGAGCATGAAAAACAGGATTCCGTGCCAAGGCAATGCAACTCTCATTGTCGCATTGCAGCAAAGTAGGATGAGTCTGGGGGCAACCAAGCTCCTCCAACAATCTCCGAAGCCACACAACCTCACATGTGGTGGAAGACGCGGCCCGATACTCCGCCTCAATAGACGAAAGGGCTACCGTGGGCTGCTTCTTGCTACTCCATGAGATAACACCTGCACCCAAAGTAAAACAGTAACCTGTAGTAGACCACCTGCGATCCACATCACCGGCCCAATCCGAGTCGCTCCAGCCTGCAAGGACAAGATCTGAACCAACTGTACCGGCTGGATAATGAATCCCTAAATCAGATGTCCCCCTCAAATACCGAAGTATCCTCTAGGCAGCCTGCCAATGCACCGTCTGAGGTTCACTCATGAACCTTGCCAAGAGCCCAACAGCAAAACAAAGATCAACATGAGTGTTGAGGAGCCAAATCAATGAGCCAATCAACTGACAATAGCGGGAAGCATCCGCCATGGGAGAAGCTGAATGGGAAGTGACTTTCCAGTTTGGATCCATAGGAGTAGAAAGGGTCCGACAATCCTCCATCGCAAAAGAAACCAAGAGCTCCTGTACATATCTCTGCTGAGAGATGAAGATCCCCCTCTGAGACTGATAAATCTCATGGCCCAAGAAGAAATGGAGTAGGCCCAAGTCCGTTATCTCGAACGTCTTATGTAAAGCTGCCTTCGTCTCTTTGACCTTCTGTGCATGATCACCTGTGACAATCAAATCATCAACATACAATACAAAAAGCACACAACCAACCTAGGAAGTGTGGACATAAAGCTATGGATCGGCCTTGGAACGTCGATATCCCAACTATGACTGAAGGAACGAATCAATCTTCTCGTTCCATACACACGGAGCCTGCTTGAGGCCATACAAGGCCTTCTTCAACCTGTAGACTTTCCCATCTAAAGATCCAAAGCCAAGAGGCTGCTCTACATACATCTCCTCCTTCAAATCACCATTGAGGAAGGCTGACTTCACATCCAACTGGTAGACAGGCCATCTCCTATGGCCAGCCAAGGCAAGAACAGCTCGAATAGTCGCCATACGAGCAGTGGGGGCAAAAGTATCATGACAATCAATCCCGGGGCGCTGTGCAAAACCTTTAGCAACAAGGCGAGCCTTGTGCTTGTCCAAAGAACCATCACTAAGGTACTTGGTCTTGAAGACCCACTTGAAGCCAATCACCTTCTTATTCGGGGGGCGAGGCACGAGTGACCAAGTGCCATTCCTCTCAATAGCCTCCAACTCGGCTTCCATAGCTTTCTTCCATGGTGCGGATTGTAAAGCCTCCTTCACGGAGGTGGGCTCTTGATCCTACATAACACGGGTCATCAAACAATAGTTAGAGCAAACAAGCTCCGTAGAATGTGCTTGGTGCCGCCGTGACCGCCGCGGACCATCCTGCGGTCCCCACTCCTCAAGGACCCCCTCGATCCCTGAATCACGGAGTGTGTCACGGGCCCAACGAGGAGGAGACCTGACCTCTCCGCGTCTCTCTCCATCAGCTGAAGACTCTGGGATATCCACCGGTGTAAACTCCTCGGGGGTGACCGGTGGAACAGTAGACTCTATATCAGAAACCAATCAGAATCAAAAGGCACGGGCTCCAAAGGAACCTCCACAAACCGCTGCTATGGCCGGAACCTCCACAAACCGCACATCTCGACTGGTGTACACATCCCGCTTGACGGAATCATACAAACGATAGCCTTGGGACTGAGAGCTGTAGCCAACAAACACCTGTCTTCGGGAAGCTACTTCAAATTTATCACGATGAGGCTTGGGAATGTGAACATAGGCATCACACCCAAAAACCCTAAAATAAGAAAACAGCGGGCTTAGTCCCAAAGTAAGCCTCAAAAGGTGTCATCCCATCAACGGCCAAAGTGGGGGATTGCTTAAGGATATGGACCGCAGTAGCCACAGCCTCGGCCCACAAAAACTGAGGTGTCTGTCGGTGCTCCATCATGGTGCGCGCCATCTCGATCACACTTCGGTTCTTCCGTTCAAGAATGCCATTTTCTTGAGGAGTGTTGGTATTAGCAAACTCCTGGTGAATACCTTTATCTGCACAAAAACGAGCAAACTCACTAGAAACAAATTCACCACCCTTGTCGGATCGCAAGGTCTTCAATCTCCGGCCCGATCGGATCTCCTCAAAGAGAAGCCAATCCTTGAAATGGGAGAAAGCTTCTGACTTCAACACCAAGAAATAGGCCCATGTCATCCTGCTGTAGTCATCTACGATCAACATGAAGTACGAGCTCCCTCTCAAGGACTCGTTCCTCATAGGGCCACAAAGATCCGTAGATACAAGCTCCATCGGTGAAGTAGACCGCCGCGAAGCTTTGGTGGGAATCGCATCCCTATGTTGTTTTCCACGAATGCAGGAGACGCATGGCTGCTGGCTCACCACGATGTCCGCCAACCCTCGAACAAGCTGTCCACGTGACGCCCTCCGAAGATAATCATAGTTGAGGTGAGCAAACCGAGCATGCCATAGCTCTGACTGTGTCTAAGAGGTAAGAAAAAGAGTAGAGAGGGCGGTAGAAGACTTCCGTTTGTAGATGCCGTTCTCCTCATATCCTGATGAGAGAACCTTCCTTGACCCACGATCAAGGACTCGCACCGAATCATTGTCAAACTCCACCATAAGTCCAAGGGAACAAATCTTATGAACTCACAGTAGATGGTACCCTAAACCTGGTACATGCAAGACCTCTGAGGTATGGGTACCACCACCTCCATCTAGAATAAGCTGCATCTCACCCCGTCCTGCAATAGACACTGAAGAGCTATCGCCAATGAGAATCTGCCCACGCGAAGGGCGCAACTGGGCAACACCATCTGATGAAGAAGTCATGTGCCCGGAGGCACCACTGTCAACGATCCACTCTCGAGCCTGGGGAGCTGTCATCGCAGCATCAGAAGCATTCGGTGTAGAGTCCTCAATGACAGGTAGATAAAGAAACGCAGCTGATGAGGGTGCAACCACCGCTCCAGAATCCTTCGTGTCCTTCTTGGTATCCTTCTTGTCTTTGTCAGGGCAATCCTTCTTCCAATGGCCGGTCTTTCCACAGATATGGCATGTGGATTCTTTGTCCTTGTCCTTGTCCTTCTTTGAGTTGTTATCCCCCTTCTTCTTCTTTGGTCCTTCCCCTTCTTCTGAGAGGCTTGACCTGTCAGTGCCTCCGACTTGGAAGCATTCTGTCCCTTCAGTTGTTCCTCTTGGTCCAAGACCATAGGAACCAACTCTTCCCACTGAAGAGTGGACTCGCGCCCCGAAGCAATAAGGGCAGAGTAGAAAGCACCGAATGGTGGCGGCAATTGGGACAAGAGTGTGATCGCCATGTCTTCGGAGGAAATCGGCTTCCCCACATTCTGAACCTGCATCTCAAGTTGTCTAAGCTTGTTGATGTACTCCCGCAACGAAGAAGACTTGTTCACGGACAAGGTCCGCATCTATACCTCCAAAGAAACTCGCTTCATAAGGGTCATCCGGTTATACATCTGATCAAGCTCCAACCATATCTCCCGAGCCACCGTCAAGTGCTCGATGTGGGCTATCACGGCTGTAGTACAAGACAGAAAAAGAAAGGAATGAATCCGGGCATTCGATTTGTCCCAGTGAGACTGTGCCTTGGCCAACTCCGCACGAGCATCGGAAGAGAGTTTGGACTCATCTATCACCGAGGGCCGGTCGATCTCCTCCTGTACAAGCTCCGTCAAATCGTAAGACTCAAGAATGGCCAACATCATCACCCGCCAGATGCGGTAATTGTCGCCATCGAGCTTCTGATCGGCGGGAAGAGTCGATAAGACAGGCACCTTCCAGTCCATGATCGTTTGGAACTCCAAATCAATCTCTGTAGACATATTCACCTGTAATGCCTTCACTAACGCAAAAGCAGCCCCCTCGGACTGTGAAAACACAGCCTGCTAGGGCTCTTCTGCGTCCCGAAACTTCTTTACCTGCCGGAGACAATGAAAAAGCAAAACCTGCACTTCAAAGCTGAAAATTCAAACTTCCTCCTCATCAAACAGCAGTCAATAGCAGCAAATCCACCACCTAGACTCCTTTCCCGTGCGCCCACGCTCGCTTCAGCCTTGTTCCGAGGCGCAGCCCTCCTGCTTGCCCTCAAACGCTGAAAACGCAGCCTTGTGTCGCGATGGAAACTCCTCTTTAGGTTGGTTCTTCACTCAGCCAGCCCTTCTACACTGCTCTAATACCATGTCAGAGTGCAGCGGTGCGGAAGCGTAGGATTGAGAGAGAGAGAACGTAGAGAGAAGAGAGAGAAAGAGACAATGGAAGATGAAGATCTGCTGTATAAAGTGTGCTGTATACAAAGATATGCAGATATATACACGGGCGCAGTGCGCTCGACTGCGTGTCTCCACCTCGACGATGCAACCTGATGTTCATCTCGAAGTCCGCTGCAGTCTGCACGATCTCCTGTCTGAAATCTGCGAACAAAGACAGAATCTGCACGAGCCTCTAGCTTGTAATCTACGAGCAGAAGAGTGTGTGAGACTGCTGGAAATCACGGCTATCAATAGCCAGAATCAGGGCGCACCAAATAGGCAGGTCGATTGCATTAAATGCAGCCGGCTGTACTGTACCAGGGCAGTCCGTGGCAATCCGACTGTACGGCCGACTGTACGGCCAGTCTCTGATCTGCTAACAAATCCATGGGCACCACCTTCGATGTGCACATTAAGGAGATTCTGTGTGATACTCCTCCCTCCACTCTCTCCTCTGCTGAAGTTCGAGAGGCCACCTATAGGAGCTACCTAGCTTCCATTCCATTCAAGCCCCAAATACCTTCTTTGGCACAGCCGGTGACACAGTTCCTTCGCCATCAAACTCTACAAAGGCCGTGATCCATATGTTTCTTGATTTCCTATCTATCAATGAGGGGGATTCATAGGGGGCTCATATTTCTTCAGCTTCCAAGGGGGATCCCCTTCCTTCCACTTCAAAGGGGTTCCTTGCTCATCCTACAATTCTTTACACCCCTTGTCAACAACCTTTACCTTCTTGGGCCAATTGACAGTCTCCATGTCATCTCACTCATTGATTCCTATTCATACCCAAGATCTACATGTTCTTTACACCCCTTGTCAACAACCTTTACCTTCTTGGGCCAATTGACATCTCCATGTCATCTCACTCATTGATTCCCATTCATACCCAAGATCTACAAGTTCTTCCTAGTTTGAAGCTTTGGATGTTTCGGCCATGGCTTGGTGGCTAGGCTTTCGTATACCTCCCAACATGGAGTGACAGAGCTTGTAGCTTCTCTCTCGAGGTTGACTTTCGAGTACTATCAGCTCATCATGTCTACTGTTTTTCACTATAGATCACCTTACAAATGGAATTTTGGGATTTCTGGGTTGATCATCTCTCCTCTTTTTCACTCCTTTTTAGGCCTAATAGGGGGTGTTGAGAAACCAAGTCATTCAATTCTTCTCCTTGATTCCTATTTTTATTTCCATTTATAGCCCCAAAATGGCTTTATTTGGATCATTAGTTAGTGTCTCTGTACCACCTGAGAGACTTCAATGGGCACCACTCGTCATCTCGGAAGGGTTTTTTTTTGGTTCGAAAAATAGCCTATTTTTTGTTATGAATACGGTTCATGGAGGTTGCAAGATCTTGTATGGTCCAATCTGCATGTTCGAAAAATAGCCTATTTTTTTAAACAGACATACCACACATGCCATTCACGTGTGTGGGTTATACAGTACATCTCTTGTATTGTGTTATGGATTCCACTGTCCGTTCATTCATTGTTTGAGTTCTTATGTTGTTTGCGCTGTTCTTCTCTGTTATTGCAGTCTATCACAGCAGTATCTCTTTGCTTCCATTGCTGCCACTATTCTGACAACTCAAGCCTCCAGACTAGCCAACAATGAAATGAAGAATATGGCCTGTATTAAAACTATATGAGTACAACACACGATACCAAGCCAATGAATGTGCTACAAGATAGAAAGATGGACCCATGAAAGTTTCCAATCAATGGCAGACTTTCTGATATCAGCTGATGTGGTAGCTCAGGCTGGAAAACACACTGTGCTACAACCAACCTCTCATGTCTCGAGGTATAAGCTGCAGCAACAAACTCCAAGTGAGGCAAGGCTGGTCCTCCCGTCATGCAACCGAGGGTGGAAGCACCTAGGTATACAAAGTGGGAATAACCGTCATGAAAACAGAGGATGTCAATGCCAAGGATAAGCTGCAAAGGGAAAATTCTCACTGTCCAGAGTCCATATTGTCCGTGGCAGCACCAAAAATGAAGGTGTATCCTGCATGCCAGCATGCAAACTGCTTTGGAAAGGTCCATAAGGGATCTATGACTGGTCCAATGCAAAAACACAGGTCTGTCCTGCCGGGCCGCATCAAAATGCAATTCTGCCAGTATGCCACCTTGCAAATCCAGCACCTCAGGACACGATAAATTGCTCCTAGACATGCTGGCTATTCAGAGCTTCAATGTCACACACAGAAGAGACATGTGGCTGCCAGAAGGTGGCTGTCCACCAAACAAGGAGACTCCAAGTCAAATAATGGCTTGTCCATCCACAAACACAAAGTCTCCAATTGTTGCAACAGATGTCCAACACAAAATGCAGCTGTCCGAGGCCTCTAGGAGGCAAAACACAGCACCAGCACCAGCACCACCGAAAAAGAAAAACGTAGATCCCATGCTGTCCGAACATGTCCAACCAGTCAAAACCAATCAGGTAATCTGCCATGACATGCAGCACAGAAGGCCTCAAACAATAGGGAATGATGATGTTTGGGGAGTGGAGCAATGTGATCACAGAAGTGCAGCTGCCTGGTTGCACATGAAGCTGCAGCAGAGGTAAACACACTTGTGTAGAGGCTGCACACAGCTAGTATAGGCATCACAAGCAGGAATGCAACTGGTCTGGTGCCATTAGGAGCTGCAATTATGTCTTAGGGCTGACACAAGGGCTTCTAAGGCTGGCAAGAGGGTATGTATTGCTAGCAACATAAGAGCACCAAGCTCCCTCATGAATTATGGTGATGGAAAACTCCAGGGCTGATGCCATAGCTCTGATATCATGTCAGAGTGTGCAGCAGAAAAGGAACAAAGCCCTGGAGCAGCACAAGAAGCCATGGAACTCCATAGACAGCAGAAATCATACAGAAAATAGGAGATGGCAGCCCCGAGAGGGAGAGTTGGATGCACACAAGTGAGGGCACTACTGAGAAATGTGCTAGAAACCAACACAGTATGGTGTCTGGGCCAAAAGGCAAGAAAGAGACAGCTGCAGAATAAAATATCCACACGGACTACAAGTATCTGATAGAACATGCACCATAACAAACTAAAATGACAAAACTGACTGCAAATGACCTCAAACTTAAAATCTATTGTAACAGATTTTAAAATGCTTGCACTTTAAAACTGATTTCTCCTTAGACCCTTTAGCAAATGTTTAGTCATTGGAATGCTTGATAAAAGTACTCTTGCTATACAGTGAAAGCTCAAGAGCTCAATTTTGCAGTATGGATCCCTCAAGAAGATGTGTTAACAAAAGATGCAAGAAGTCTATGCTTTAATGCAAGCATGCTAATGTTCAAGCAACACAAAGAAATAGAAACCACGAAGGAGAGAGAGAATTACCAAAGTCTTCTTGTGGGACAATGTGATCTTTTTTGTGTCCACATCACATGATAGCACTTTGAACTTCATCTTTTTACCAGCCTGTTTTAGAAAAATCGCCATTAGCAAAGCTCAAATGTGAAATGACAGTAAAGTTTTACCTATACTGGTTTATATATAGCAAAAAGCAACCATCCTGACTCTTCCCAGGCCATTAAGCATAAATTGGAAGTCCAACCTGAAACTTGGGACTTGGCTTTATTCGTTGGAACTCAGACATGTGTTGCAGTGGGCATAATGCCCTAATGCCATCTGAAAGCTTCACAAACGCACCAAAATTCTCAACACTAATGATTTCACCTTGAATAGTCATGCCTGGCTGTAAGTCACCATAGCCTAGAAGTTGTTTCTTCACTTTAGACTCCTGCAAAAGTAGTATGATCAAAATTGTTATGTAATGTACACAGTCTGTACTAAATTTAACATGATGTAATGACTTTATCCAATAGCTGACTGTGACAAATCTAAAACACTAACCAGTTCACCTAGCACTGCAGAGAGAGGATAACAGAGCAGGCTAAAATCACTTACAATGAATCAAGAAAAATGCACCATCAAAAAGCCATGAAACACCCTTGTTTTACAACTCATCTAATATAATGTGATGTACTGCTTGCAGAAATGCCTAGTAACAATATAGTATCTCACCCTGAAATCCTAGAATAATATTGACCTGAAGTCTATGCATTTAAAATTGAATGAAATGAGGGAAATTTGAAAGGTGTTGTGCACTCAATAAGGACTCCGTAAATTTAGTCCCAAGGTGTAAGTTGAATGGACAAAGACTCGCATTTTTTAGCTTTGTGTATTGATATCAGTCGGTAATTGTAAGCTGAAAGACTGAGTGTGTGCACACACGTGTGAGTCCATGTGTGTATGTGTTGATGTCTACATGAGGGCACCTTTGGTGTATCAAGGGTGTGTCATTGAGCTCATGGAGAGGAGTGTTGATTTGCTGCTGGCAATCATTTTTTTGTGGTTTGTTCCTGCATTCTGAGGTTTCAAGACCCTGTTGTCTCATTTCTGTATCATTTCGGCTGTTTGGGCTACTGGTTCAAGTGTACTGCTATGTACAGAATTTGTTATTTGCCAGGGTACTGCTACGTGTAATTTTTCAGCTCATTTCATTGACTTGATCTTTCAGCCTTCTCTGTTGTCCCTGCCCCTTTATTAATGGTAGCTTGTAGGAAGCATATAAAATGTTTCGTACTTACAAAACTAGTTTTTGTTGGCACTCTCTTTTTTTGGAAAAATATTCAGGACCTGGAACTCTTACATTTCACAGCTTATATGTAGGTCTGTTCACAATTTAGATTTGTAAGTAGTTACCTATGATGATGGCCAGTGTTGTCACATCCAATGGTGTCTAATTAATACTATCCGATACTACTATGGTACTAATCACGCTTTTTAAAAAAATATGGCATACATCCAATACAAAAACTCTGCTGCCACTGCCACTTTCAGCCTGTTTTAGACCCTCAGATCTGCATTTGCAACTGCTGATCACATTTAGTGGGATCCATTTAAAGTACAATACACTCTCTAGCTCTCTCTGTGCCCCGATCCACCCTCCACCTTCTTGAGTCTCCAAATCCACCTTCTTTACACACACACACACACACACACACACTCTCTCTCTCTCTCTCTCTCTCTCTCTCTCTCTCTCTCTCTCTCTCTCACCCCTTATCATCAATGGCACCCCCCCTCTTCATGAGGCCCTTCACTTGCATTGTGCCCGCTTTGAGTTAGTGAAGGAGAAATCCAACACTCGCAAGTGGCAATGCAAGTATTGCCCCAAGATCCAAACCTCATCCATCACCCACCTCCTCATTCACATATGCAAATTGGGAGGGGAGGCCACACCATGCAAGGCATTCCCAACGATGTCTACCAAGAATTTTGTCGAAATAAGTGCCATTGAAGCGGTGCAAAGGCGTCTCAACGGCAAGCCACGAGGTGGTGTCTCCCAATCATGAGGCCTCGAATACAAAAGAAAATCCCTCTCCAACTATCTCCGTCTCCTCTATTGGAGGGCCTCCACTATCCCATTAAGGAAAAGCCATTCAATTGCGGCACCTATGCCAAACAAGCAAGCCACACTTGCCCTAGCAATGGGCCAAGTATCGAGTTCTCTCTCTTTTCTCAAGGAGAGACAAAGGCAAGCCAAAATAGAGATTGCATACACCAATTGAGTGCAATCTCTCTTTCCACATCCTTAAAGTGAACAAATGGAAGCAAATGGTGAAAGCCATTGCCATTGTCGGTCTATACCAGGGATGGTATGGTGTCACCCATGACATACGTACAAAGAAACTTAATGAGGAGAGAGAGAGAGAGGATTGATAAGTCACTTGAGCCCATGCATGCCAGTTGGGCGAAGTATGGGTGCTCTATCCTATCCAATGGATGGAGCAACTATAAAAAAAGAGAGATTATTAACATCCTCGTGTCTTGACTGCTTTGTACGTACCTCCTACGAGTGATGGATGCCAACACAAGGGGAAGGAGAAGCATGGGCTCCTTCATGTATCAACACATACAACAAACCATCATTTGGGTAATCAATTTGCTTGCTTGCAAGTTGCAACTTCCAAATTTTATTAATTTGTTTACTTGCAAATTCCTAAATTTATAGATTCTAAATTCATTATGCGTGATCTTGTAGGTCCACAAAACGTTGTGCAAGTTGTCACAGACAACTATAGGCCATCTCATGGGCTACGCATTGATGCCCTTCGATCCATGATTCGAGCTCCCTAGGCATTTAAACTGTCATTAAAAGCAGTTGTTGCTCCTAGTGTCCTAGCACTAAGTGACACTGGGGTTAAAGACACTTCGTGCCTCATTTTGCACAAGTGTGGCATTATTCAATGTGATCGCCTAGAGCATTGTACTCTCTCCCTCTCTCATTAATTCATTGCTTCTCATTCATGATTGAGTATTATTGTGCATCAATTAATTCTTTTCATCCTCATTCATTTTCCATTCAATTAATCGCACAATTACTCCACGCATGGACCAACAGTGGTATCACAGCGGCTTTTCTTCATCGTCATTGCCATCGCTCGCGACCACCTTCCACACAACCATTGCCATTGAGCCCCCCACCTCAACCAACTGTTGCCTCGAGCCATTGCCACTGCGCTCGCTCTATTTTCTTCATCGATGACCACACCTCTAGTCTCTCAAGCCTCGCACTTTAGCTTGGCCCAAGCCAACCAACTATTCAGCAACAATGTTGCTTGCAACTCATGTGCCAACTCCTCGTGCATAAGTCGCCTTCAACTTGCCCCAACTTCCACATGAGGTTGCCACGTTGTGTTGGGACTTGCCCGATTGTCGTGCCAGCCACGTCACTTGGATGCACTGAGGTCGTAGTCCTCTTTGTCACCTTCACCCTATTCCACCAATTGCCTTGGCCATGACTTGCAAGCCACTTTTGTGGTGCTGTCCTAATTGCACCGTTGCTTCCGCCTTGGAGCCGACCAGGACTCACAATGGCCCTCATCCACCAACTTGCCAACACGAATGCAACATCGCTAGCCCAACTTTGCCTTGTGAATCATCACTGACACGAGTTGACCAGTCACGCTACCGCCCTTTTCGACACAACCCTATTGCATGGTCACCGCTTAGGTCGCATTACAATCCAAGACCATTTTCTGCCGACAACCATGTCAACTGTAGACAATGCCGCACCAACATCAAAGTGCAATTGTTTTTAATAAAAATATGATTTTCTATATTACCAGCAAGCCCTTGTTTCTACATAAGCCCCACCCTAAGCACAAGTTTGGCCAAAATTGGGGGTTTTTACCAAACTCACCCAATTTGGCCCAACTTTCAACAAAATTCAAAGATTCTCCATCAATTTCACCAAATTCCACATCGAATTAAAGAAATTAGTCAACCGCCATCATCAAATTCGGGGCTTTTCAATAATTTGACCGAATTTCGCTCCAATTTTGCCACCAAATTTGGGGCTTCTCAAGAATTCGGCATCCTTCATCGACATCGAGGCAAAATTCATCAGCTTGCGTGACATTCAACATCTTTCGGGTAAAATTTTTACAAAAATTATCAAATTTCTCGTCAATTCACCCCAATTTCTTTAAAAAATTGGGGCCTTTTTTGAAATCCATTAAATTTCATCAATATCAAGGCTCAATTAAGCTTAAGGTGCAACATTCGGCATTAATTGGGTAAAAAATTTACTCAATTTCTTCAATTTCTCTTCATTTTTCGGGTAAATTTTGAGGCTTTTGCCCAAATCCACCACCAAGGAGCCCAAAATTCGGAGACTTTTCCTCAATTCATCTTGTTGGCCCTCAACGTGCTCCAAAATCATACTATTCAGCTGCTGGCCCTGTTTTTCCCAACATTGAAAACAAATTTTATTATTACGGCACATTATTGGGCAAATTTTCAGTATATTCTGCTGCTGTCCACATTATTGGAGCATTTTCAGCCATTAATCTCTGATTTCAGCATATTGCTGACTACCCCCTTAACTGGGTAATATTCATTTCTGAAAATAATTATTTTCTGCATCTTTTTCTCTCTCCTCAGAAGAATAAACAGCAAGAAAAAATTATTATTCGACTTCATTGAGGCACACAGCAATTCTTCTATCAATGACTTATTATTAATCGAGCATCTACTTTCTCTCTCTTCACCTAGAAAATATTATTTTATTGCTGAGCATCACTCATGGCCAACAATATTAATGATTTGTTGGACACGCTTGGCACCAACGACAAGCTCAACAGCACCAATTACCCAATGTGGACTTGCATGATGCGACATGCACATGATGCAACATGCTCTTGTCTCAAAGAATCTATGGCATATAACCAATGGCACCAAGCAAAGGCCGGCTTCTCCGACACCAGCACCACCTCCTACTTCCACATCACGAGGTGGCTCTCATGATGCTAAATCATCTTCTTCTTCAACAACGCCCCCCACTCAAGATCAGATTCGATGGGATGGCAGTGATGCCCAAGTGCATTCCCTAATTGCTTTATCTGTGAAAAGCGCCATCATTCCACAGATCCGATCATGCGAGACATCCAAGGATGCATGGCAAAAGCTTGCATCATTGTATCAGATGCGCAATGAAGCGCGCGTTGCTTACCTACGTAAGCAACTGGAAGACATTCGCATGGAAGGAGGTAATATGGATGCCTATCTCACCCGCATCAAAGATCTTATTGAGAAATTATTAAATATTGATGAAGTTCTTGATAACCAGCTTGTTTCCATCACTCTTAATGGTCTATCAGAGTCATATCAAGGTTTTGCTACCACCTAACAGTTGGTAACTATGGGTAACCAAGTTACCTACAGCTTCAACCAACTTGTGTCTCTTTTGTTACAACAGGAGCAAAGCTATCTCAACCGCAATGCTACCATGGCAACCGAACAGGCCTTTTCCACCCATCATCGTGGAAAACCAAAACCCAAGCTAGAAAACAAGGTTACTAGTCAAAAAACAGTAAATTTTCGCGCCGGTCATCCTTCTTCCTCCACCCCTTCTACATCGAAGACACCCTTCCATGCCAGTCCATCCTCTTCTAAACCTTCCAAGGGTCTAGTCAACAAAGCTAAGAGGTGTAATTATTGCCGAAAAACAGGGCATGACATCACTAAATGTCGTAAGCCCATTGCATTAGAGAAGGAGTCCGATCTTGCTCTTACACATGAGACCCCTAACTATTCTCAGTTTAAGAATTATACGTTTGTCATTTAGTGTCAGTATAATCCCTCTATTCATGATGCTTGTTTTTCTATTACTGATGCGGCTTCTACTTAGCATTTCAATAGTGGTGCATCTAAGCATATCACCTCTTGTCGAACATTATTCTCATCTCTCTCTGATGTACCTAAGGGGGGTATATTTACGTGTGCTAACAATGCCTCTTATGTAGTTAAAGGCATTGGACATGTGCAAGTTGCTCATCTTGGGCACTCCTTTGACATTGCATGATGTTCTCTATGTGATCAGCATCAAGAAGAATCTTATCTCCATTTCAACCATTGCTACTTCCGGTTTTCGCATCATTTTTTATGGCCCCTAGTGTGCGGTATATGATGATCACATTTCTTCTTCCATTGTCTTGATAGGCACCCTCATTAAAGGTCTCTATTGTCTCAATACTTATGATCAGCAACTTGCTGAAAATCCTATTGACAATGCCTTATTAACAAAGGAATCTTTTCATGATACACATTTATGGCATCAAAGGCTTGGTCACATAAACTATCAAGCATTGATGATGCTCCAGTTAGAGGATATGGTCAAAGATCTTCCAAATATTCACTTGCCATCAAATCACATTTGTGAAGGTTGTTTACTTGGTAAGATACATCGATTCTCCTTTCCTCATGTTCATTCGCCATCTATTTTGCATCTCCTTCACAGTGACGTTTGTGGTCCTATGTGGACCAAATCCATTGGTGGATTTTTATATTTTGTCACTCTCATAGATGAAAAATCCGAATTTACTTGGATATATGGACTGAAATCTAAGTCTGAAGTCTTCTCTTGGATTTTTATATTTTGTCACTCTCATAGATGACAAATCCGGATTACTTGGATATATGGGCTGAAATCTAAGTCTGAAATCTTCTCTTGCTTCAAGACTTTTATTGCTATGGTGGAAAACCAAAGCAGCTTTCACATTTGGACCCTTCGCGATGACAAGGGAAGTGAATATCTTTCCAAACAATTTTCAAAGTATCTAGCATCTCGAGGAATTCATCATCAATGCACCATTCCTTACTCCCCACAACAAAATAGAGTAGCAAAGCAAAAGAATAGGTCACTCGTGGAGATGGCAAGATGCATGCTGAAGAGTAAGAATTCACCTAATTCCTTTTGGTTCAATGCTCTTCTATGTGCCGTTTTTGTTTTGAATAGGTGTCCCACAAGAGCTTTACGCACCATCACTCCTTATGAGGCATGGATTAGCTCCAAGCCTTCTCTCTCTCATATGAGGACTTTCGGATCATTGTCGCTCTGTGCCTTCTCAGAAAAGGCATAAGCTGGATGATAAGACTATTCGCTGCATATTTATTGGATATAGTCTTGAATGTAAAGGGTATTGTCTTTATCTACCCTGTACAAGCAAGGTTATTGTCAGCAGAGATGTTATCCTTGCTGAAAATGCTTCTCATCCCTTGCTGGACTATCAAAAACAGCCTACTATTAATGCTTCAAACATCTTTGACAGCTTACTACCGCTTTTTCATAATGGTTCCATGGCTGATCCTTCTTCTCAGCCTTCATTTCCACCATCTACAAATACATTACAACAGTCTATTCAGCCTGATTTACAGCAACAACAGCATCATGATACCTTGCCTAAAGAGAAGGTCCCCATTCTAGATCAACTAGAGCATACAAGGGCTGAAATTCAGCAGCCTAAAAGAGTCCCTGGCTAGCTGTTAGACACTCTTCAGGACAGCAAACAGCCTCTTCATTTGGTTGCCTGCACATGAACCTCTACTCACAAGGATCAAGGTAATCTTCTTGCATGTGCATTGCTGGCTATAGCATGCAATGAAAAACCTCTATGTTATAAAGATGCTTCTTCAGATCATCATTGGGTAGAAGAAGTGAAGGCAGAGATTGATTCCATTCATCAGAATGACACTTGGGAGCTATGTGACTTGCCTCATGATAAGCGTGCCATAGGTACCAAATGGGTTTATAAAATTAAAAGAAAGTCTGATCATTCTATTGACAAGTACAAAGCCCGCCTTGTTGCCAAGGGCTATGCCCAACAACAAGGAATCAACTTTGAGGAGACTTTTGCCCCTACCTCTCACATTACTACCATCAAGACTATTATTGCCCTTGCTGCCCACTTTCATTGGGAAGTGCATCAATTGGACATCAAGGGGGCATTTCTCCATGGATATCTCACTGAAGAGGTATAAGTTACTCAGCCTCCAAGATTTACAGTTGAAGGCTCTAAGCACAAAGTCTATCATCTCAACAAGGCTCTGTATGGTTAAAGCAAGCTCCACAAGCTTGGTACACCCGCATACATTCTCATCTATATCTTGGATTTCAAAATAGCCCTACCAAGGCTACTCTTTACCTTCGAAATCAGGAATCTGATTTTATTATTCTTGCACTTTAGGTTGATAACATGTTTGTCACTGGGACCAATGCTGGCCAAATTGCAGCATTTAAAGCTGATTTACAGCAAACATTTGCCATGACAAATCTTGGTCTACTTCACTATTATTTGGGTATCCAATTTGCCACCATTGAGGGGGGCATCATTATGACACAATCCAAGTCTATTGGACAGCTTCTTCAGCGTTTTCAGTTTGAGGATTGTAAGCCCATGTCTACTCCCATGGAGCCTGGTTTTAAATTCACTTATGACCATGGTAATGGATCCTTTGATACTACTTTATATCAGCAAGCTATTGGATGTTGGATTTATCTATCACATGAGACCCGATCTTCAGTTTGTTGTGTCCCAATTGAGTAGATATATACACAACCCTTCAGTACTTCATTGGTAGGCAGTGAAGCGTGTTTTTTGGTATCTTAAAGGCACCCAAGATCTTGGCCTTTTCTACAAGGCTGATTCTTCACTCTCTTTACATGGATATTCTGACAGTGATTGGGCTGGATGTCCAAATTCTCGTGTCTCTCATAGTGGCAACTGCTTCTTCTTGGGTACATCTCTTGTTTCTTGGTTCAACAAGAAACAAACTACAGTTGCTACTTCCAGTTGTGAAGCTGAGTACAGAGCAACATTCACAACCATAGTGGAGTGTGTTTGGCTTCGCAAGTTAATTGCAAATCTTCATGTGCACCAACAGCTCCGACACTTATCTACACTAACAGCCAAAGTGCTTTGGCCATTGCACAAAACCCAGTGTTTCATGGCCACACAAGACATATCGAAGTTCATTATCATTATGTTCGTGAGTGGATATCAACTGGAGACATAGAATTGTCTTATGTACCCACTAAAGAAAACTTGGCAGATCTTCCTCCACCAAAGTTCCAAGCTTTTCGGCAAGCCTTGAACTTGATTCCATTTGTTCCATCATCTATCATACTCTGTATTGTCATAGGTTGCTATATCCACTTGGATGAACTTGTGCAACCATGACCTTATATTTTCTTTCATTCTCTAGGATTTTGCTATTTTTCCTAGATCAATCCACCCATTTCATGAAGGGGGATTTGTAGACCATCTCGTAGGCTGCACATTGATGCACTTTGAACCATGATCCGAGCTCCCTAGGCATTTAAACTATCATTAAAAGCAGTTGTTTCCCCTAATGTCCTAGCACTAAGTGATACTAGGGTTAGGGTTTATCTTAGGGTTTCCTATGACGGTTAAGCTGTTAGGGTTTCATCTTTTATTATTTAAAGACACTTCATGCCTCATTTTGCACAAGTGTGGCATTATTCAATGTGATCGCCTAGAACATTATACTCTCTCTCTCTCTCTCTCTCTCTCTCTCTCTCTCTCTCTCTCTCTCTCTCACATTAATTCATCACTTCTCATTCGTGATTGAGTATTGTTGTGCATCAATTAATTCTTTCATCCTCAATCATTTTCCATTAAATTAATCACACAATTACTCCACGCCTGGGCCAACAACAAACCTCTAATTATGCCTCTATGGGACAAAAACTTGAGGTCAATCTTTTGTCCGTAATATAGACACCATATACTACACATTGCCTAGATCTTCTTATGGAAGATATTGGCAAGTTGGAGTAGGTGATGTACACTTTGCAACCATAAGGCTTTTCCTTGAGCATCTCTACAACATTCGCAACAAGCTCCAAAAGAAGATTGTGTCCAACGAGTTCAAGGAGTAGCTTGAAGAAGAGTCCTTGTTGAGTCGAGTAGAAGTGAAGGTTGTGCAATGGCTTTGCTTGAAGAAGAACCTTTAAACGGATGTGAGGGGCATTGTCATTGCCATCACTCCCATATACAAGGTGCTTCCCATGACCGACATGGAGGGATCTACTATCGTCCTCCTCTATCATCTGAGAGTGAAAGCAATAGCGGAGATACAAGCATTGACTATCTTGGATAGGGAGGCTTTTTCTTCATGGTAAATTTTTTTTTTTATTCATGATTCATGCTTCTTTTAATTTTCAGAATTCACATTGTCTCACTTTCTCTCTTTCCACCATCCAAGAATAATCTACCCTTTATCTCTCCCTCTAAATTTCTCTCTCATATCTTTCTAGTGATATCTTGGACACCACATAAAAAAGAGATGATATTCTCTTTCTTATGAAGAAGAGATGGGAGTGGATGAAGTGACCCATCCGTGGGTTTGCAGCACCCTTGCATCCCGCATTCAAGAAGCCCTTCCTTTTATGAAGGCCAATGTCCTTGCCAATCGTGATGCCTTTCTTCTAAAGGCTTTGGTGGAAGAGCACCATAGTGTCTTCCTCAAAGAGCTCATAAACTATAGTATTCAAAGGGACACCACTTTCACTTTTACAATTTATTGGAAGAGAGATTCATTGATGAAGCCTCTTTTTTTATAGGAGTCATTTGGTTACCAATCGCTCCACCTTCAAAAAGTGGCTTTACACATTCTTACGCAAGTTTACAACAAAATCTCTGATCTCTTAATTCTTTTAAATTGATTTTAGTTGCAAGCTTGAGTTTTGAAGTTTAAACATAATTTATTTTCAAATGTGTTTTAGGATTGCTGGTCAGGTGCATGTGAGAGAAGTTGTTCCACCTATTTCCTCATGCACACCAAAATTCCAACAAACTTAGCACTTGATATTTGAAGCAACTAATTTATTGCTTCTCCAATTTACATACTACACAGTATGCATGAGAAGTCTGTGGTAAGAGATGTATACTATACCTATATACTTGTTAGTTTATTCATGAAATTGAATCATGTAACATATTTAGAGATGTTTTATTTATTTAGTCTAAGTAATTTATCCTTTAAATGTATAGGTTAATATAGATGCGCTCAAGCTCTCCACAAGCACACTTAAAAGTAAGACTCGTGAGAGGGACTTGGAGAAGAAGCGTACCTTTAAAGATCTTTATTTGGAGCTCAAGGAGACAGACCGAGGGGTCTCTCGCACTCGTGCACGCCAGCGTGTCGTTGTTCGTTATCGCGCCACTAGAAATGGAGCCTCTACTTCAACATTGGCACCGACTACCCCTTGTGATATGGGGTCCTTAGATGCTATACAAGGCATAGAAGTCACTTGAGAGGCACTTTTAGTGTGGCACATGAGGATACACCTAACACTATCTCCTGTGTAGAGCTTAGGGAGCCCAAGCATAATGAGGAGGGCAATGTACTTAGTGAGAGTGGCTTTGTTGACCAGGGTGATGACTCCTCAAGTGTTGGTGAGAATGCTTCTAGCTCCAATTTCAAGAGTGATATGAGTACTTAGACTCTAGAGAATATGTCATATGAGATTGATCATCTTTCTCACATGATCCATTTTTGTATACCCTTTTTTGTATGAGATTGCGACTCGACTCGTAATAAAATTGTCGGTTTAAGACTATACTCTTGGATCTTGAGTCTTATTTCAACTCTCTTTTACACTTACTTTAGGGTAAAGTCTCTAAGTTTATGCTTAAGTCCAAACATTTAAGTATAGACTTTAAATTATATGTTTACTTCTATTTCTACTCTTTATGTTTCTACTTCCATGTAAGATGTTGGTAATATTCAAGATGAAGGGAATCATAAATCTACTCACATAAGTCTAAGTCCTAAAGAGGGGAGATACTTGGTGCATATAAAAACAAATCAATTAACTCTCCTTCGAGTTTTCCTTCTTTAAGTTTTGTTTCTCATAGTCACTCTCTGAAGTTGGTGCATCATCATTTCCATCGTCATCTACTTTTCAATTTCAACAAAATCATTCATCTCCATTCACAACTATCCCCTCCGCACCACAATTTTCAATCCCATCCATCCCACTCTTCTCTTCCGCTACATCCATAATTACATTTACATCATTTCTCACATCACCATTCACTATTCCACCTATCCAACCACACACCACACTAGAGAAATCTTCAAATATAGGCACATCCTTGCTCTTTAGGTCCTCTACTTATGCATAACTAGGTGGTGGAGGTGCACCGATGGTGGGAGTTTATCCCCCAAACAAAACCTCCATGGAACCTATATGCAAGGGTATCCCACCCACGCATCTCAAGCCCCACCCTCCTGTGCCATCTCCCACATGGCCACATAATTTGCCAACACGCCACTATCTAGTGGGCCACCCTACACCCTTTCGGCATTAGGACCACACACCAATCAATTACCTCCTTTGTGACCCACATCTAGAGTCACCATGCCACGCAATTCCATGCCACATGTAGAACCTAGTCATCCACACTTATATCTTATCCCATCCACCTATACCCCACCTCACCTACCCATCCATCCATTTGCATCATCCAAGCGTGCATTTACAAATAAGGCTTATTTTAACAAGTCTAACTTCCGCTTGTTCTAATTTGATATAGATGTCTTGGATTCCCAAGGCTCGTGGGAACTTATTTACAGGTAGAAACCCCAATCTAACCCTCACCAATTCTCATACGAGGCAATTTACTTTTGGAAGAGCAAAAATGCCATACCTATCATTGAGTTGATGTAGGGTCTTGTTGAGCTTAAAAATGCCTTATTAACTGATTAGGTCTTTCGAACAACCCCAAAACATGTAAATTACCTAAAGTTTTATTAAATGGTGCATGGTCCTAGAAGGTGCCTATGTCCCTTAACCAAACCCTAATTTGGGAGGATCCACTTATCTATCCATAGGCAAGCTTTATATTCAATTCTTATTGCCACTTGCTATTTAAGAAAAGCGGATATCGATACATTTATATCAATGCCATTGAGGTATTTTAGAAAACCAAGGCAAGAAAGAAAGGTCTCAAACTATTGGCCATAGCTAAATTAATGTCTCCGAAAATGCACAATGGCCTTACTATACTTGGCATTCATTATCATCCATTGGCCAAAAACATTCATTATATATTATGTTTCCCCTTGGTCTTAAATGCTAGCTACAGCGTATAGTGTGTGCTAATACGTCCACAACCTCCTTTGGAAACTAAATAACATGTCACTGCGATGTTCTAATCCAACATTTTCAAGGAATATTTGATGGCTGTCCCTTTTCCGCTAGCTTCATTATGAGTTGGTGAAAATTCTGGTAGATCTAAAATGGACAAGCAAACATACTCAACAAACTAACTCTATGCTCATGAAAGCATACATTGAAGTAGATTGTTAGACATCCCTTCAACTCTTTAAGAACCAGAGAAAGCTTGTTTTATTGGCAAAAAAGGGATTGCTTCAATTCAAGATGTCGTGGCTAATGATGGATATGTGATGTCTGGTCATTATGGATTGGGCATGCTCTACAAATCGGGAGAAAAATGACCTTATAAGACTGCTTGAACTGGCCTTTCTTCTTGATCCAGCTTTGAGATGATATGATTGAAGTTTGCAGTGTGCTTCAGTTCATAGCAAACCTTTGCCCTTGGGATTGTTGTATGCTAAACTTGTTTATCAATATCTTCTCCCTTCACCCTCCTTCAGTGATGTAGTTTATACTTGGAGTTTGCAGCATGCTTTGTTGCATATCAAACCTTTGCCCTTGAGATGATTGTCTGTTTTCTATCAACATTGTCTCCCTTCACATTCAAGCTTCATGCTTTTGCTGTAAACTCCAATCATACACACAAGTCTTTGCCTGGATGGGAACTAGACACTTTTGAAAATATTGCAACTGTATGGTCTTTGCTAACATTACCATTTATATTTTTACCTCCTCCTATAAATCTTTGCAACCGTCCCATATGACTTATAGAAACTTCAGGATATTGAACAATCAGCTCTCTCTCTCTTTTGTTAACGTTATTTGACTTCTAGTACGCTCACATTGGACATAGTTGTCTATATATAGATGTAATAAAATTCAATTCCATTCACATTGAACATAGGTGTCTTTATACATTGAAATAGTGTATCTCAATTCCATAGTTTCACCAGAAAAAAGGGTGTGTGTGACGTGTCCATGCACATGTGCATGCCACACACACGTGCAACTTTCCACATCCAAGCAACAAACAATGCATACACATATGCATGACCTCATTCACACATGCCTGGACCCACAATCACCCATGAAAATTGGCATACACACACATGGACCAATGAACACTAAGTGCATGTGAAAATTTTCATGTTTTTATTCATTTGAAATCTAGAGGAATGAGAATGGTAAGGATGACATGACAATAACCATAATTCTTCCTATAAACAAAACCAAGAAAGAGATTCAAGTGCACTATGAAGCTATCAAAAATATCAAAAACACCAGTTAAAAAGTTATCATATATTTTTACCTTCAACGTGACAACTGCTAACCCATCCATCAGCCTCATTCCTACCACTCTTCCTTTGACTACCCTGCCCTCTTTAAACCTCTGTTGCAACTTCTCTATGCGTTCATCCGATGCATCTGAAATCTGCAACAAAAAGGGGGGCCAATCTCAGGGGTGTGGATTCTCAACAGACCACTTCATTTTCACGGCAAAGTAAGCAACACTCTTGACAGTCACTGATCTTGACACATACATGCACATAGCCAGCAACTGATGACTTTTGGGAAGGAAGTTCAAGAAGAAGGCCAATGGTGGGATCCAACCTCTGCACAATTGCATTCTCATAAACCTCACCAATGCGTGTATCCTGCAACTCAAGCAATCAGATGCTCCCACTTCAAACATGCAAAGTACAGCCACAACTTCCACACTTTGTATTTACACTACTTACAATTGTAGGGCATGTGTTCTGAACCAAATTAGCATTTAATGTCAATCCAATAGATTTCGTCACATGATCTACATATAAAATGCGTGCCTTCACCTGTACATACAAAGACAGATATATCACACATCTTTGAGCTGTCAGCCAAAGAGCAGGCAAACATAATGCAGCTGTTAAGGACAGGAAATATCTCACAAATATACACACATGTAAATTTTCCGTATAGCGTTCATGCCACTTTGAATCAGGCAATGGATCCTCAAGGTGGAACACGTTCACCTTTATGTCCAAAAAGAAAAAGAGCAAACAAAAATCCCAAATAAATATACATTGCCAGTTGACTGTATGGTATTAAAGGCAATCGAAAACACCTGTATCTCACAACTTACAGTTCCTGAGAAGTACGTTAGAAAGGATAGCAATAAACCATTCTTTAGCACTGCTCGAACCCTAGCATTTACTAATGTGCCAGGAACAAGTAGCTCCATCGATAATCCCTCAATGTCTTTTGTCTGGCATTCATAGCGGTAGAATAAAGAATTGATCTAACATGAAAAGGGTTGTGCAGGGTTCTATAAAGAATTGCTTGAACACGCAAGACCATGATGCTTACCACAGTCGATGCTACCAAGTCAGAATCGGCTTTCAGCACCACCATGCCCCGTTTCTTGTCTATTGAGGAAATCAAGCATTGCAACAATTGGCCTTTTCTCAATTTTGGAGTAGATTCACCTGAGTAGAAACCCATTTATATTTAAGCAGATGGCAGCAGCAGTAGTGAGCTAATGTTTCTGCAGCCTTATACCAGAGCTCCAAAAGGAAAGACCAATACCTGCACCCTGAGCTGTGTGAAGCAAGAATCCTGTGATTCCCGGAACAGCAAAAGATAAGAGGTAGCCATGATCCTCAATGCTAGTGACATAAGCTAGTATTAACTGTCAATACAAGAACAACAAACATCATTACCAAGTATCAAAGTGCCTCTCATGATCAGGTCTAATAAAACAGGTCAACTAAGCCCTCAAAAAACAGCAGTAAATCAGTCTGTGTTCAACAAAACTTACTGATCCTTCATGCATAGCGTCAATTGTTAAACCTTTGTGTAGACTACTGAGCTTTAATGAAAGGCCAATTCGCTTGCTTTTCTTTTTGTTTTCTTTATTTTTTGTTTCATTGAGTTCTGTCACTATGCATGATACAAGCTGTCTCTCAGAGAAAACCTCTTTCAAAGAGAAGCTGTTTTTCTCCTGCATAGACACACGATCAAGAAAGAGGCCACTTATTGATAGATATACTTGTGGTTGAAGAACAACACTGAATATTGTCAAACTATTTGAGAAATAAAGCATTCAACATCAGCAATTTATGGGCTCAGATTTCAATTAAGCAGTAATGATGGCTGGTAAAAGACGAGCTGTTTTTCTCCAGCATAGACATGCTATCAAATATGAAGCCATTACATAATACAATTGCAGACAGAGAATAATCCTGGAAAATTTCAAGGTATTTGAGAAATAGAACATCCAATATTGGCATTTCAAGGGCTAAGATTTCACTTAATTACAAATGATAGCAGCTAAACGATTCACGTGCCCTTTGTTAGACCATACTACTTAGCACATCACAAGACAAAATGGCTCCAGAGGAAAACTCTCGAAAAAATAATTAGCATCTCTCTTTCAAGCAGAATACGTTATGCTGGAAACTGGGACTTCGGAAATCTTTTGCTTGCCCCCTGAAGGCAACCACACAGCTGGTTTGGTTCCAGCCTCTCTGAGTGACATTAGATTGAACCACAGTTCAAAAGCACAGAACAGTGGATCTCAATGCCCTTTCAATGTTAGCCTCACAGATCACTGATAATAATAGGATTTGTAGCAGAAAAAATCAGTTCCTAGCAACAACATTCCCATCATGAAAGAAGGATCGGTAGACATGGTCTGTACACGGTGATGACCGAGATTCTATGAAGCATAAACAAGAGGGTTAAAGAATTGTAACAACAGCTTTAAAAAACATCCAACAGAAATAGTGCCAACCAAACCCTCCGAATAAAAATCAATCTTACCTCTTCTGTAAAACCATTTTCTTTAATAGCACCTTCACCTCCAATTGTATGTGACTTGAAACTTTCAGATAGATAGTCAGAAGCATCTTCGGCCCTCACAAAGCCACGCAAACCTCCAGGAAGACTAACAACAATATCTTTAACTCCAACCTCCAATATAACTCCCCAGATTTTCATTCCTAGTGACAAATTCTGCAACAGAACTAAGGAGAGTAAGCAAAGTTTCATATATTTTTGAGTTCACATCATAAAGCTTGCATTACAAATGTTCTTCCAAATTGTGTGCAAAACATTTCTTTTCCCATACCAGAATTACAAAACATTGGATTTTGTGATGAGAGATGCATGAAACTAGATTGAGAACCAAGTTCCACCAGATGAATCATGATAAACGTTTTTGCAAATGTGAATTTTGGCCCTCAACCCACATGATAAGAAGATTTACCAACCCATACTATCCTTTAGTGGACATTGAAGGTTACACATCACAAAAACTGGTGTTGCATTAGTATTACATAACCGTCACTTGTAATCAATAATTACATGTAACAAAACAGCAAGATAAATGTGAACATTAACTTTTGCACATATTTGAAATGCTGCTTTGGGGGTAGGCAGGAACGTCTTGTCTTGCTAACAACATTGTCAATAACCTGGAGTCAGTCTTTTCCCTCCTTCTATATCTCTTGCTACTTCCACCATTGGCCTTTGATCAAGACAGGACACCAATCACTTGTGTGTTTCATCACAACCCAAATGTGTTGGAGACGGATACAGTAAAAACAACTTACCTACAAAGTAGAAGCTCCAAAGAGCAACCAAGGCATCTCATTGAGAATCATAGAACTCACAAGCTGGTTCTATTAGAAGCATAAAGAGACCTTGTCTCCACACTGAATCTGCTGTATTTTACGACCTTAAATCACAGCGAACTGAACAGAGTATGTTTGAAGCTGAATTTTGAGTTTAAAGAGAGAACCAAGTTCCAATTACACAGGGCAGCATACTGGCAGGAGGTGGAAAAAAGCAATCCTCCACTAAAAGTTGGTTCTAAGAACTGAAAACAGCTTTTTTCACAGTTAGGAAATCCACTTGTGCTTGCCACAGAATTTTCGGCAAGTGCCAAAGGGCAAATATGTGACAGATGCAGACAAAGACTGCAGTAGATGAGTCATAATAACACAGTGCCAACATCCCAGTTTGCACGAGTCACAAATGACATACTGGAACTGACCACGAAGGAGGCTGACACAACACAAACTGACCTGGACTTTTCACAATTTTAAATACAAGCAAACTCGATAAAGCTACTCAGAATTAGACTAAAAGTTAATCCCAAATTTTAAGGGCTAATTTCCTTCAGCTCTCATACAGCCTCAACACATTTTCTAGATGAAATTTATGTAAATATGAAACTCGAGTTTTTGGTTGGATAAATGGCTCAAAAAGTTCTACAAAAGGGATCCAATATCTGCCCACACATCTCATCCCTAAGCCGTACTCTACATTCACGGTGTTTTCCGCTAGCACACTTCACCCCTGCTTTTTAGCCTGTTGCACCCTGATTTCAGCCTCCAACAGTACTTACCCTACCTCCACAACATCATTATCAGCTCGAGACTTGATTGGCTGCTGCTAACATCACTCACCTCTGCTGGCAATGTTATCAGTCTGCTGGTAACAGGCTCTTGTCCTGCGTCCTCAGCTCACTGCCTGGTTTTCCAACCCAACACCTACCACAGACAGCTGCTTTGTGCGGTCTCAGCACTCCAACTAAAAGTCAACTACGTCCTGAACTTTGAAGGCATCTTTCTTGTCAGTTGAATCAGTCATCTTCTCCTTATCATTTGTCATTTGCATTTCGTTTGAGCTCATTTTTGTCAGCATCTTTGTACACTCTGTTTTCTTTGCAAACCCCTGGGTAACTCAGCCATGATAAAGGCAAGCCACACTAACTGCACAAACCTAAGAAAGAACTTGTACCAATTCATTACAGACAAGAATTATTGACTGTAACGTGGGAACAAGCCCATTTGCATAGAGTGCATCCCCTGCAACACTCTTCAATCAGTGCTTCTCTTATTCCTTATAATGAGCATAATGATGCAAACCATGTGGCATGCATTGATGGGTCCGCAATGCAGTGACAAGCGAATCCACTTTCTTTTTATGACACTTGCTAGACCCACAAACAATGTTTCGAACCCCAAACCTATAGACAATATTCTGATCACAAAAAACAGACATAATCAATGCTATCGTCAGTCTCTGGTGTGGCATGCAATAAGCAATATTGATCAGCTCTAGTGTCTGGCCTAGCAAAACAATATGCGGCAACCAATCAGCACAACATGCTTTTTTCTTTCTTTTTAAGTGCAAAAGGCACGAGTTAAGGGCAGCAGCACATACAAGCTGCATGAGGTAACTATAGCACAAAAAGTGATAATAATTCCTTCCAAATGGTTAGCAACCATGACATTTCATGTCCTTTTTTGTATCCATCTCTTGGTTGTGAGCCTCAGCCAAAGTTTGGTGAGGACATTTGGAGCTCCAACACTCTGCATGTCCATCACTCGTTGAATGTGTCAATAGTATTCACCCTAGGCATATCAAATGGAGGCAGGTGTGAAAGTGCATAGCAGAAAGAAAAGTGAACAGGTAGTGAACAGTGGAGGAGATTGAAAGAAACATAGGAGAGAGAATGAACAAACTAACAAAAGATTGACATTTTCAGCCTAATTTCAACTCTAAAGGGAAGGTTCACACATGCCAGTTGTCATGCCTCTATTCACTACACCCACTTCATATTTTGTTCCCTCTCGTATCTCTTATCTATACTATTCTTTCTTGCTTTAACAATTGAGCGCTTGGTTTGGGGCTTATAAGTTATTAACCATAAGTGCCCCAAGTATTCGCTCTAAAACTTTGTGTATCTTCTTTGAATACTATTTATCAATGGCTCCTCCATGTTGCAACACTAATGACAAGCTTAAAGGCCTTAACTACCTAACTTGAAGTGCGTCATAGTCACAAGTGACAAGGGATGACAACAATGACAAGGACAAGAACATGACCAAGACACCTAGAAGTAGGGGACAAGGGGTTGGATCGGCATTTTAAAAGAATACATAATATACTTCAAAAATGGATATAGGAACTTGCAACCAGATTGTGATCACATGGGCAAATAGGTGGGTGGGTGGGTGGGTGTGTGTGTGTGTGTGTGGAGTCACCATGATTACAACTAAGTAAAGATTAAGGTTGTTGACATTTGATCCTTGGAACTTGGTAGCTAGGCCCCAACTATGAATAGTTCAATAGAGAGAGAGGGTCATAGGCCCATGAGAGAGAGAGAGAGAGAGAGAGAGAGCCTTTGAAGTTTGTTAGTTTGGTTGTGAGTGTGAGCCATGAATAATCAAAAGAAATGAGTTGCAATGCAAGTTGGTAGCAAAGATGACAAGAAATGAAGCTATGAGTAGGTTGGAGCCAAAAGCAAGTTGTGACGAGAAGGCACAAATGACATATGTGATGACTTGCTAGGTGCAGTATAAAGATCCAAGTCTTTGGCCCAACATTGGCCCAATACACAATTGGACCAACGGCCCATGGTTGCCAAGGGCTTCTGAAACGAGAGGTATGAAATGAGCTTCATAGGTTTCATACAAGTTTCGTAAAATAATATAAGCAAATTTCATTGGAGATATAAGAAAGTATGAAAGCTTTATATACATACTATATGATTCATGTGTCAAAGAAAACATAGATTGATATTAATCATTATTCTATACAATGCAAATGAACATTCAAGTTTGCATTAATATTTACATGCATCATGGTCCACTATCCATGCCCAGCATTAACTTTAGCTATAAAAGGAGCCATCAGTATATGCAATCATCATGGATAACAGCTCAAAATAAAACTTTGGCAATTAATGTCAATATTCATGTCAACGAGTTAAGTAAATCCATGATAAATGATGATTACAAATGTCTCAAGACATTCAGGGTATGGCATTTGTGAAAGTTCAAAATAGGTATTCCATACATTTATGAAACGCTAGGTATGAAACAAGTTTTCTAACCTTATGAAACAAGTTTCTTGGCAACTATGGACCAGCCACATGTGATGGGAAATTCATCTCATCTTGTCATAGTCTAAATTTGTCACAACATGTGATGTCGCATTCTCCATTACGTACCATCACATTGTAACAACAAAGACAAAAGTGATGTCACATCAATCAACATATACTATCACATCACAACTTGTAACATCACATTTCACATCACAACATGTGATGTTACATTCCACATCACACACCACCACATTATGACAAAAAAGAAAGTGATGTCACTTTCAAATGTAACACCTTCTGTGACAGACACCTCCGCATCCCAAGGCCCCGTTCCCTCTATTACTTATCACTATGTAGTGAGATAATGAAAATCTTGTGTCGCCAAAAGCCCTCTCCTTTTCCGTGCAATTAGGATGAATTTTTGAAATCTCACTTAATATATGGATTAATTTTTAATCACATGGTTAAGTAAATGTTGCACATATGAGGTATAACTGGGATTAAAGTAAATTTACAAGTCCAAGTCCCAAAGAAATCACGAGATGTCAAAGGCAAAAGTTGCTATAAGTTATGCTGCATAGGTACTTGGTGGTGTCTGGTGCCAATTGTTGGCCTAGGTCATTCATTTGGCCATAGGTATCAATTAGTGCCACATGAAAAGTGGCGTTTAATGAAACCTAATGCCAATATGATAGTCAAAGATGACACAGAGACACTTGGGAATGGAAGTTGCCTAGCCAATTAATTATTGGTCAATCATATTATTTTTCTTGACACCCAAATAATTATCAGATTAACTTTCAGTAATTAAAGATTAAAAACCAATATTTAATTATGAATAATGCTAGAAAAACCATTTGGAAAGGCTGTCACTTGTTAAAAATATCCATGCAAGACTAGAAAACGTCTTTAGAGACTGAAGAGAGGCATTTTAGTGCATTCAACTTGCGAGAGAGAGAGAGAGAGAGAGAGAGAGAGAAGATGCTCCTAGTTTGATCTACAGTCATTAGAGGATCTTCTGAGGCAACCAAGGGCAAGAAAACACCAATCAATAGCAAGAGACACCATCTACAGGCAGTTGACATAGGGCTGTAGCAATAAATGACTGGATTTTTTAGTTCTTCACGAAGAAAGTCTAAATTTTCTCTCTCCTCGACATTTTCTCTCATCACCCAACCTTGCTCCGACAATTACAGCATTAAGATCATCAACGGCTAAGAGATTTCAAATTTCTCTATTATAAACCCTAACCTACAAAGGCAACAAAAATTAAGATTTAGCAACAACCTCGAGAAACGTGCCAAAAATTCAAAGCTCCAAGACTTAGATTTAACAGGGTTGAAGTTATTTTCAGTCAAATTCAAGAGAAGGAACCAACAAATCAATGAATTTGGGGCATCTTTCATCTCCATCAAAGCAGTTGAAGACCAATTAATCACATGAATCAAGAGACAAATCAGATTGGAGACTTGCTCATCATTTTGGACAAGGAAAGTTGGAATACTGAAAGGGATTAGGAGAATCTCATTGTACATCAATAACTTTTTCGATTATGTTAAAGAAATATCGAAAGGGGCACCAATTTTTGGATCAATAAGGTGTCCATTGTCCAAGATTATAAGTTAATGTACATTTCTCAGTTTCGTAATAAATGTTGTTGCTATAACTAAGTTGTAATCTGGGAATTACCACCCATTCACATAAACAATGTTGGTTTCACCTACACTTATCTGTATAAAATTTAGATTGCAATCAAAGAGTCCTTTTTACGTATTAGAAAGTATCTATCTTCACATATTTTCTATCAAATCAGTACTGCAAGAGAAAATTAATTCTAGTAAAAGCAATAACTACCACCACAAACAAATCCAATTATATAAATGTTTTCTTCTCAATGCCTCAATCATAATACATGGTCCCCTTTAAATTTATCAATATTTAAGGCTTTTGGCCAAAAACAATTCTTTCAATAAAAGCATTTGAATTCAACTTTTGTGAATTAAAGCAAGAGTTTGAAAAGGCCACAAAAAAAAAGGAACAAAAAACAAAAAGTGAGACTATAAAAAGATATGATTCTAGTTGGAACTATCTCTTATTACCACTAGCACAAATCGAATGTACCAATGGTTTTAGCTTGCTTAAGACCTTTGACTACGAGGTGCCAAGACCCTTTCCCCCATCCCAAAAAGTTTCCAATAGTTCGAAAATTTATTGTCATTAATCTTTCAAGCTGCCTATAGAATCATATTATAATATTCTCTAAATATGAAAATAATAATACAATCATTTCAAAAGGCTAGAAGACACAAGAGCTACCCCAGAGTGAGTCACTTAATAGTCCTAACAAGGTTGAAAGGCAAAAGATGAGCCTCACCAAAATGAGCACCAATAGAAAAATACCATGGGTTGGATGATACAAGAGTCACCAAAAGTGAGCCACTTAATAGTTCTCACAAGGTTGAAAGGGGAAAGACAAAAGCCTAGCTAAAGTAAGGTCCAATAGAAAAATACTACCAATGATTTGCTTATTAAGCTACCTTGTGGATGTCTATTCTTCAATTACATTGGGCATTCTCCTAAACTTTTTTCTGTTTCAACTAATTTCAATGTCCAACATTGCATTAAAACTAGAACAAATTGATGATGCAACTTTGAAGCCTCAAAAAACATTTACCTTGTAGCGCAAAAGCTCCACAAATTTAGGTACTTTTCCAAGGAACACTCTGTTTTCATCTAATAGGTGACCATTCTTCTTGACCTTCTTGCAGCCTCTTCCTTCACTTTTGAACTCTGCCTCAGCCTGCGCACGAGCTTCTTGTATCTCTTCGCGGGTGAGGGTGGGGGCACCACCTTTGACAACACAAAAACACCAACACTGGCATGGTGAGAAAACGATTAAAGCTGATTAAACTTAATTCAGATTGTCACCATGGATAGAAAAATAAGAGACCCTGCTGATATATGACAAACTAAGGAATACTAAAACAACAAATACGATTTATGCTGGCATAGGTTATATGCAGGATGTTGCAATGGATAGAAAATAAACAAACTGAGAAAATATTATAACACCAATTAACCGTATCCAAAACAATGCCATGGATCGAGGCATAACAGTCACTAGCGATCAATGTAAAACTAGGAAAACCTAACCACGGATTGACGCATAATAATCAGTGCATGGTCGATCACAAACTAAGTAAAACTATGCCATAAATCGTACCTCTTGGGAAGTCGGGTTCGACGTTGTCCAGGATGGGAGGTTTTGCTTCATCCTGCGGTTTCTTCTTCTTCGACTTTTGGGCTTGCAAGGGCAAGCTCTTTCTTTTCTTGTCGTTAGCCATGGCGAAAGGTCCTTACAAGGCTGACAGAAGTGGTGACAAGTTCCGACCTCGGAGCCCGTTCCTGTTTCCAGGGTGCCTCTCCCTCGCTCGCTCGCTCGCTCGCACGTCCCTACCCCACTCTTACCGTCTAGTCCCAGTCAGGGGAAAATTACTGAACGTGGAAAATTACTCCCAAATATCAAGTGATTGACCTTTTTCCTCGCTTTTCTGGTTCCAAGGTTTAAGGTCGCTCCAAGGTTTATTTTAATGCTTTTGTGTCTTTTTAGTTGAAGTGTCATTAGTTTTTGCTCTACTCTCTACCCATATTGTGTCATCATATTCGTTTTTCTAGTCATATCCACTATAAGTCGCAGGTCGGGGTGACTCTGTGATTAATGCCACTTGCTATAATCGTCTCGTTATCACTACTAAGTTGGGGTTGTTGATGCAACTACTACATTATATTAGTCAATGTGACTGCAACATTGCATTGACACTCTTGTTGTTGCATTGATTGTGAGATTACTATGTGGTTGTGTGTAACTAATAATTAGATGATTGTGACATTCCATCTATGTTGTTGCTATCATGTTGATGCTTGATCATGTGTTGACGCTACTTGTTGCATTTAGATATAAATTGATTTAGTTATATAAATGCAGCATCAATACAACGTTCCATACATTGATAGTGATTAGTTAACAATTAGACATTAATTAATTACATTCAATTAATTTGTTATTAGTAATAATTAAGTAGTTATTATAGCTTTTGCTTATAAATTTAGTTTATAGCAATTAATTAATTAGCTTTAGTTGTTTGTTATAATTAAGTAGTTATTATAGTTAGTTGAATTAGTTCATATCGATTTATTAATTAGTTGTAGTTGTTTGTTATAATTAAGTACTTATTATAGTTAGTTGGAATTAGTTAGTTATTGTGCCTTATTAGATATCATATTTATTTAAGCTGTATCTCTACCTATATAGAAAGAAATTTAGATAGTTAAAAGACGCTTGTTCCATTGTAGATGATGAAAGAAAAGAGAGAGAGAGAGAGAGAGAGAGAGAGAGAGAGAGAGAGAGAGAGAAGATGAGACTCGAGAATAAAGAAGTTGTTCACAATAAAAGCAAACCTTCCCTTCTTGTCACTTGGAACAAAATATCCACTAGCCTTGCAATCTCATTTCTCAATGACTAGCTCACTCACAAATTAAGGACTCCCAACCTTAGGGGGACCAGTGCCCCCACTACCTAGCTAATGAACCTATTGAACATGGTTCAGGAGCATGTTTATATATTGTTATTAGCTAGTACTTAATTAGTTTATTTAGTTATTAGCACTTTTGAACACAACACTAATTAATTTTGTACTTAGAATTAATTTGGTAAGCCTATTCAATTATGTCTCATCATTGTAAGCTTCACTTCCATAAAGGAAACTGCAATCTTCATAAATACAATCTTTTATAATGTTAAAGGTCACCCCTTTTTTTGTTTGCAACAATGAATAGTAAAGAAGGGTAAAGTAAAGCATAGATCTTCTTGAAAGACTAGGGAATGGTATCTTCTCCCATAAATATAAACAAACAAACTAGCATGTGCCAACTCTTCAACATGCTACTTCTATAGCATGTTCATGGGTTTTTATTATTAATATGCCTTTACAAAGTTATAAGTCAATTTTTGAACATCAAAATATCAAAGCTACTACATCTTAAACTTTGACCAACCAACGTTTTGGCGTTTGGTCTTATGTTTTGTAAGGTACTCTTTGGCGACATAATGTCTTAGGCTATACGATAGGTTTCCAACCATACCTATTTAGTTTCAAAAACTTATGAGTGTTGCTCATCTCATGCATAGCACATGTATTCATTTAGCCTAGATATGGTTAAATATACATTCAACTAGCAATATAAATATGATCTATAAAAATACACACATTCAATTCTCACATGTATTTTAAAAGACATGCATTTGTTTTGTCTAAACATAGCTAAAAAAGCCTTCAATTGAGAAAGATTAGTATGACTCATAATGTAAATAGTCAGAGTTCCAAGTTCTAGAATAAGTTACTCCATGCATTAGTATTGTACTTAAAGGGTATACTACTTATTTATCAATTTAGAAACATCAACCAGACTCTATGAGAGCATTCTAGATCAAGTAGCTTTTTCAAGCATAAAGAATGGTTATAAAATCATATTTAATAGAATTGCTCTAGCATCATGAATAAATATCTACTTATGCTAAAAGAATACATAGTAGTGACAAGCTCCATGCAAGTGCTGAATCAGATGGCCTCATTAAGATCTTATAAGAAAAGGAAAACTATGGCTTCCAAGGAAATATTGTTAAAACCATATGCTGCAAGGTGGTACATGTATATACAATTTGGAGTTCTCTTAGGCAAGTGAATGTGCAAGTATCATTGGCACACTAACAATATTTGGAACTTGTGGAGCACTTTCTCGATTAAACATCAAACCACTAATGTAGAACAATGAGGATTTTTTCAACCAAAAAGTATCTCTAATTCTTCTAGTTTCCACAAAGATCTCAAAAAAGAATCATCTTAATAGAGCTAATGCAATCATTCACCAAGCTTGATCTCTCTTCAACAAACTTCTCTAAACCCCATTATGCAAGCCAAGTTGCACATGTCTCTCTAGTTTTTTTGCAGTATTGTTGAGCTAAAAGCACAACAATCGGGACATTGGACTAACTCACCCTCTTTTGGGATTTAGGCTAGGCATGCTTTATCCTTAGCATAATTATACCAAGCCCACACTAATACAATCATAAATACATGCATGCAACCCACACAATAAATAGTTGTGGGTGTGATAAATACACATGTGAGTGATGATACAATGTGCACGAAAGTTGAGAGCTTAGCTCTCACACAATAATACAATCGTGATGCCCATGAAGTATAATAATGATACAAGTGCCCAAAAATAATACACTAAAGCTCCAAAAATAATTGTCCACCATCAAATAATTTTGTTACTTTAGATTTCACTTTGCTTTGACATTTTTTTACCGTAGCCTTCATAAAATACTATTAACATTATCCCCCTTTGGGATGAGTGCTAATCCCATGGCACTCATGTCAAAGGTAAAGGTGGAATGTTGGGAACGGTCCAAATGAAGAAGTAGTCTTGCAAAGGTAACAATCCTAATGGAGACAAATCAAGACTATGGATGAAGAATTAGTATTGATGAAGATGTGTTTTATTATTTCTTATATACATGATTGAAAATGACCGAGTTTTCATTTATTTTAGACACTTATAACCATTTTCCAAACATTTTCAACCATCTTTCCACAATAGAAACAAAGGTACGATATTATATGCAAGAACACATCACTTACACTAAAACCCACACATGTGACGTATAAGTTTTCAATAAATTGGAGTTGCTACCACACACAGTCATTTACGCTTCCAAATTCATCAATCAACATACCGTCACATTCAAAAATCATTGCACATACCTGTTCCATCGAATCATACTTCTCTCTTATCAGAATATTAGAATGTACTCATATGAACATGTACTTAGAGAATATCTAGGAAGACAATATATAGATATTTAGGAGAACTAGATAAGATGGATCTAGAACATGTGGAGGATACTTTACAAAGAGAAGCTACCATATCCACACCTTTATTGTATATATATGTGTACTCTCACCTATTCCAATGTTGGAGTGTGTAAGCAAGTGTGCAATACAAGTGTGTGATTCATTCTCTATCTCATTGTCTCATTCTCTCTCTCTCTCTCTCTCTCTCTCTCTCTCTCTCTCTCTCTCTCTCTCTCTCTCTCCCCCATCACTTTCACTACATCTCTTCTCACTCACTCACTCAATCTCTCCGAGTGGTATTTAGATAGAGTATTGCACAACTTTGAACTCGATCACACACTTTATTGATCGAGATAGGTGCATGGAGTGGACATGCAAGAGAGACGAGGTTATGCAAGTTGTGTGGACTACAGAGTGTAGAATCAGAGGAGCACATGATTATGGCATCTCCAACATATGTGCACATACGGGTTGACTTTGATATCCCACTTCACCAGTTTTTGACCACTACTCCTATATCGAAGTTAGGGGCTATCATCATCTGTATGTTATGCTTTCAGGAGAACCACGCTACATAGATCATTCTTTCACCGTACCTACCCCTTTCCTACCATGGGGGAGGAGAATCATTGTATATCTGGAAAGGTCCCATGGGTCATAATTTGGGCTTCCATGGACAATAATAAACTACTCTACTCTACTCTACTCTCTCTCTCTCTCTCTCTCTCTCTCTCTCTCTCTCTCTCTCTCTCTCTCTCTCTCTCTCTCTCTCTCTCTCTCTCTCTCTCTCTCTCTCTCTCTCTAATATAGACATAGAAACAAGGAATAGGAAGGAGAGAAAAAGATTGATTTTCTAACTTTTAGCATAGTACATCATTTCTTGTGCTCGTTGCAACAATTTGAAGCGAGAAATAGCAGAATCCATTACCTAGGCTATGTCTCATGATTTGATTGGGTGAAAATTGCCAAATTCTCTCCCATGAAGAGGTGCACTGAATTTTGCATCCCCTCCTCCATTGTCCTGTGAAAAAATCATGTTTTGAGTCTCGTTAGACTTTTAAATCACCTAATTATCAAATATCCAGTTCATCTTCTTTGTGCCACTTGCCTTCAAAACTCTAGTGCCTCTTGATTTTTACTAAAAAATGCTCCATTTTTCACTTCAGTGTTGGCACCTAAATACACCTCTCATTGGAAACTACAGAATAGGGCAACTCAGCCTATCAACCCACAAACTGATCTGCACAAAAATAGAACATAAAGAGTATCAAGCTGCTTCAAATAAAATACAAAACATAACATAAAATAGAGCTCTCACCCCAACCTTGACAAAGATCAAGGCATGAATTCCACAAGGGATCAACCAAGCCAAACAAAGAGATCAGGAGCTAGTTGCTAAGTCACTGCTCCAACATAGACTGGCTAAAAGATAGACTAATGAAGTGTAATTTTTCCATTTTTCTCATTTGCAATTCTTCCGTATTTGGTACTTGAATGTATAAAAATGAGAGAGTTGAGCATATCATGACCCAAGGAGAATAGTGCATCGGCTTCAAGTCCAATCTCGATACCCAACAACCTACCAAGCTCTGGTAAGACGAGATGAAATCAATTTTTTTTTCCACTCACTTTTATTTTTGCTCCAACGATCCTTATTTTCTTTTCAGCTAAATGCCACCCCCAAGAAGACAAATGTATCAGCCCCATATTTGACTCATCCCCAGGAACCTACCAGACCTTTGCAAGGCAATGAACATATGCTCTTTTGATTTTGTCTCTCTTATTTTCTTATTTCATGGGTCAGAACCCATTTTTACACATCTATGTATTGTAGGTATTTCAGACACATTTATTATTTTTTCTCTTTTATTTAGCAAGCTTCGCTAGCTACCTCACAACTAATAAGATTTCCTAGAAATAGCTGCCTACTAAGCTAGGAGGGTAGAGTCACTAGGGTTACTACTAAGGCAGAGCTTTGTATGCTTGACAATGTCTTCGCAAGAGGATGGACAACTACTCAAACCTCCCCATACATACCTAGCCTAATCTTAGGGCTTCATGCCTTGACTATCAATTCCCAACAAATATAAAAATGTCCCCAAGTACACGTACAAATTTTGCTTAAGGAAAAAGAATCCAGAAAGGAAAGGTACCACCTAAACTAGCCACAAGAAGCTTCTATGCAGTAATTGGCTCCCTCCAAGTGCTTTTTCAAACCCGTCTGGTGCAGCACTAAAACAAAAACCATCAAGTGCACCTGCATCAAATAAACACATGGCCCTCTTGGCCTAGCAAAAGAAATAGTTATATCTAAAACAATTGACCCTCTTGGCTTAAAGTAATAAATCAATATAGCTTATACGACATCCCCCCTTTGAGTGGTACTAGACATATAAGAAGATACTCCATTCCAAGGAGAAAATAGAGCTTCTAGCCCTAAACTAGGTGCATCAAATTATGACCCATTCCTCTTGCATATACAACAAGAGGCATACGCATAACATGTCGTCTAACGAGCCTATGGGTCTAGGATAACAATGGCAGATGGGTCTTGCTAGTTTTTGTGTCACCCAAACTAACCACTGCTAAAGCATGTTCAAATAAAAGTCCCCATAATCGACTACGTCCTATCCCATCATTAAGAGATGCATCCAAGCTAGGACCACAATTGAAAAAGTGTTCTTCTTCATAGGCATAATTTGCTAATGAATTGGAAAATTGGTTCCAATTTCGTGAAATCAACTAAAGAGACAATCTTTTAAACTCACTAATTAGATCTATAGTAGTGCTATAATACATACAAAGGATGGGATTACGTTATGTGTACATTCTATTTAGTTGATTCAATATCAACTAGGAATCCCCCTTTACTAATAATTGGCGAATACTGCCTCTCTTAGTAATGTTCAGTCCCATTATTAGGGCTTTATATTCTACCATATTGTTAGTAAATCTTACCCCAATGTAGGTAGCTAGTTTCATCCATGACCCTAGGCTAGGATGTCTAATGACTATCCCAATGCTCCCTTTCTTATTGGGACCCCTGGACGCTCCATCAAAATACAATGTATAGGTCCATAAAGGGTTTACACAGTCAGCCATCGTCAATGCCTCTACTCGTAACTATGATAATTGAAGTTCAACATATTCAAAGGGTGAACCAAAGGCTCCACCCCACCTTCTTCATTGAAACCTACCTTGCTTAGGAATACTTTTTGATACATGTGTCATAGCAAATTTCCTATTCAATTGATCATCAATATCATTACTAGAGCACGCATATCCTTGTACCAAAAGAGCTAGAGAAAACTACCATCAGGGAAACTTTAATCAAGGCCATGCAAAGTTGGCTAGTACTCTCCAAAACCATGGCAACAATAACGACAATAATAGGGATTATAATAATGAGCCATGTTGCTTTCAATGCAACCAACTAGACCACTTCAGTGTTCAATGCCCCAATAGGGAAAGAAACGCCTATGCTAACGCTCTTCGAAATCCTCCTAGGGAAGGAAATTGTAATAATCAAGGACGTGGATGTGGAGTAAGGTGTGGAGATAGGCCAATGGCTAGATAGGGAGTAGGGCATGGAGTTGGAACTTATGTTTGTGCTATCATTAATAATGCATTGGCTCCATCCCTTGATGATGAAATCAAAAGAGGGTCTATTAATGCTCCAATTAACAACTAGGGTATTGGTTTATAGACTAGAAATTTCGCCTTATCTCAAATATCATAATATATTTCATATAAGCCTTCTAAAGCCTTATGTCTCCAACCTTGATCATATCCTGGATGATAAAAAAAGTTAGGAAATTTTAGAAGTTTAGCCTAATAAGATATTGGAAATTAGGGAAAAGCCTCTTAGGAATTATATCGTCCATGAGTACTTTATCCAGCAAAAGTACTTCCCTGAAGAGCTTGCTACATGGATTGAGGAGTCCATTCTCTAGAGAGACCACCCCGATTTTCTATCGAGATAAGGACATATTGATTTTTCAAAGGGGAAGAGGATACAATGTCCTCATTTTTAAATCAATTTTCTATTTCCATGATTTTTTTTTTCTCCATGCTTTCTTGTTGTCGTATGTTAAGGCAAATGCTGGACTACTTGAAAAAAATGACATAAGAATTGACTGGAATCGCATTGGAATTGGCTCATAAAAATCATGTAGAAACCAAGATTAATCTATAAGGGTTAGACATCATGCGGAAACCAAGATTTAACCTTAATGTTTTAAAACCTTTAAGAAGATATTGAGAGGAAAGAAATAAGGGGAGGGATTGGCCTCAAAAACAAGTTGCTGACCAGCTGCCATACTCCCCCCTCTTGTAGACTTCAAATGCCCTCCCCTCCCCATGCCATCATCATCATCACCATCATTTCTCTCCTCATCTGTAGCCTCCACCATGCCATAAAAAAATTCTCCCCCTTATATTTTTAAAATACTTTTAATAATTAAATCTCACCTACTATTAAAATCTCCCCATTAGATTATTAGCAATCTCCCATTATATTTTAATAGGAGAGAGAGAGAGAGAGAGAGAGAGAGAGAGAGAGAGAGAGAGAGAGAGAGAGAGAGAGAGAGAGAGAGAGAGAGAATTCCTCCCTAAAACTCATTAATTGACATTTAATAGAGGAACCCCTCCCCCCCTCCCCCCCCCCCCCCCCCACATTTATTGGGGATCAAAGGACAATAATCCCCTTACTCTATTTATGTCTCCAACAAGTGTCCTATGGATATTTTATACTCCCCTTTCCTAGTTTAACACTTGGTTAATTAGAATTAAATTAACTTGAGACATTTTAACACTTGGATGATTGGAGTTAAGACAATTAGAACTTTTCCCCTTCTCTTGCCACACACCTCAAGCTTGAATTTGTTGGTATCGACAATGGAACCAGAATGAAGTGGGAGCTCATGCTCAATCGCCAATACCCACAGACCGCTTATTATTCAAGCGTTTCAAGTGAGCTTTAATGGCTATCTCTCACCTAGCCAATGTGCCTCTGATCCCATAGGTGTAGTGAGCTTACCTTGATGCTCAAGTGAGTGGCCTCCTCCCGCAAGCACTTTGATAGCTCCATGATCCTAGATGCAAGCTCAAGCAACCTCATGCCTCCTCTTTTGACCTCCATCCTCTATAGCCCTACGTGGTTTAAGAGAAGAGAAGATGGAGAGATTCTCCACCATGGTCCCTCGCCCTCACACACTCACTCCCTCACACTCTCACACTCCCTCTCTCAAGCACAAGCACACACAAGCAATAAGGAGAGAAGAGAAGAAGAGAGAAGAAGAAGCTAATTTAGCCACACACCAAAGAATGAGCTTCGCATTCACTTATTGAGTTTATACACAAGCCCTCAATCCCTTGGGCACCCATCCCGTTTTCACATAACCGGGCGTCTTGCCAATGTTCTCTTTGCCTATTCCCTTCTAGTTACCTTATCCCTTCACCTATGCCCATCTATGTTTTGCAATTCACACAGGAGAGGACCTGGCGCTCTTTTACAAAATTTTAGTGACACCTTTGCATTATAAAATGCGCCTTTGCCTTCAACTTGGTCTTTGTGGTCGCCCTTACACTTTTGGCATTTCCTCTTTTATTCCTTGCATGGTTGCCTTTATCCACATTATTCCATATTTTTGAATTTTCTTTTTTCTATCTTGCCTTGGGGTTAACAATATATTATCCATATCCCATTCTCTAAATCCTTTAAAAAAGGAAAAGTATAAGTTCAAGGACTAGTCTATTCATTATTGATTCCTTCAATTGTAGAGTGGTCATAGTTCCACCTTTTGATTGCATATCCATATTCCATTCACTAAATCCTTAAAAAAAAGAAAAGCATTAGTTCAAGAACTAGTTTGTTCACTATTGATTCCTTCAATCGTAGATTAGCAACTATTTGGCGATGATCAATCACTAAAGATTCTCATCCTATAGGGAGTACATAATGGCTAATTGCAAGACATGTAGGTTATGCTAAGACCTCAAATGTAGTCATAAAAAGTTACCATAAGCTAGGAAAAATTTGAGATGTACTCTGATAGGTCAAGTATTACTTTCACAGAGCACATACTGACCAATTGCAAGACATGTAGGTTATGCTAAGAACTCAAATCCAATCATAAAAAGTTACCATAAGCTAAGAAACAATTGAGATGTACTTTGATATGTCAAGGATTACTTTCGCATAAATTCACTAAAGATGAGAGGATTAAAGAGACAAGAAAAAACCATCCCTTGGATATACTACAAATGAACCAAATATGTATCTAAATAGCATTTCTCACAGGTCTTCACATTTTGCAAGGTTATGATTGTATCCTAGTTGTGGTAGATTTTGTTACCAAGGTATTCCACTTTGTTTTGAATAAAAAAGTATATTCAAATCCTTGAATATATTTGATCTACTCATTAAGAAATCCTTCATACTTCATGGTTAATGTTATGTAGTACAATGTATGAAGGGTATGTTGTCAAGATCTTCAATGAAATTAATGTGAGAATAGGAACATGCATTAGTATGACCATGGATAGAATATCAATATTAGTGCCCTACTATCCATGCCCTTTTTCCTATCAAACAATATGGACCACTATTCAAATATCTATAAAACTTTAGCAATGCATATAAACATAATTAATATTCTAATGATTTCAAAAGAGGTACTTAGACATCATATACAATAACAAAGAAAGTACTTAGAATTGAGTAAAAGTTGTATAAAATTACAAGTCATAGAATAATCACAAAAGAATATGTATAAATGTAAATAATAAGAATACAATAGATATAACTAAGTCTATATAAAAAACTACAAATCCTAATGATACAATTGAAAGGTTATGTGGGTATAGAATACAAACTAATGAGATCCATAATTCGAGATTTGACACTCTTGTAGATCCTCCTCTACTCAATGATGCAATAAGAAAGAGACACATATTATAAAAAATCTTGGATGGAACATAAAATGCAAGCATACTAGTATAAAAGCCGACTACATCTCTTCCTTGTGCATGTAGCCTCTCAATGAGCCATGTAACCCCATGGTGTATTGCATACTCCTTCTCTAGTTTAATTGTTGAATGACCATTGTATCCATATTAGAAAAACACTAGACACACAATAGCTATAAGAGGAATTTGACAAAATAGTGAAATGATTTATAAAGTACAAACCTAGAGTAGATAAAAATTGAAAAAACTTACTTACAAATGTCACCCTCTTGTAATTACTCTTCTATCCAATGTGGTAGCTAACATTTGGGAGTTTGACATAGAAATTACCCTATGTGAAGTCAAATCTGATGCCAACATACTGGGATTACTTCAATGGTCACTAGATGTTTGTAAGGAATTCAAGAAAATGTTATGAAATACTTATGTCATGGAGTCTATAGGGGTCAATTAAGTAGGTAGTGAATAATGGGAACATATTGAGAAACACTGCTCTAGGGTTCAAGCTTATGTTGATGGCATCTTGAGAAAGTACAATGGTAGATTGAGGCTCTTTTGTGAACATAATGAGCATGGATTTTTTGGAGAGGTTAGGTCTACCCACTTAAAAAGATGTCACAGCCATCTTAAAGATGACAAATGATAATTTAAGACAACTAAATATGCTAGTCTTAGAAGATGTACCTATAAAGGGTTGTGTAGAGGATGAGAAGAATGAAGAGCAAAATGAACTTGTTTGCAAGAAGTTTGTTGCAGGTCACATTGCCAATTGTGAGCATATTCTAGCAAGATTGGAAGAGGTTCATTTGACCCTTTCTAATAGTCATATGCCAAAGTTTGATGGGATTAACAGTATGCAGGACACCCATTGCACTACTTTAGAGGTAAGAAGATTCTTAGGGGCATGTATTTTATATTATCGGATGTTCTCTATAAGTTATTGCATAAGGGACAAAACTTTGAGAGGGGAAGAAAGCACATAAAGGCCATGAGGAGACTAAAGAGGTTGTTGAAGATTGCATCAACATTAATAAAGCTAATTATTGGAAGGAAAAGCTCATTTCCATTACAATGGATAGTAGTTTGATTGGCATTGGATGGAAAATTGGGCAATATGACGATGAAGGGAACACATATATAGTCAAATTTAGTGCAAAGGTTTTAAATGAAAGATAAAGGAGATACCCTCAAGTGACGAGGGAGTTTTGGTAGAGTCCTAAATTGCAATAAAGAAATTTTCATTAGTGCACATGTGATTGTTGAGATGGATTACTTACCATTACTAAGGATGATTGAAAATTATGCTACTTCGGATATTGCCATGTTGAGATGGATTGCACATATAGAGTCTCTCAATATTGAGTTTCATCATTTTGTAGGGAAGAATAACCTAATGACAGACATGTTATCTAGGGCACAGTTTGAGGATGAAGATGAGATAATGAATAGTGATGATGAGGGTGAAATTCAATAGACAATACATATACAATTATTGAAAATGCATTGATAGCTATTGTAAATGGAGGAGGCATACCAATCATAAATCTAGGAATAACAATTAATGTAGAAGGCATACTAAAAGGATTGATGGGTACAACTAATATAATAGTAAGCCCAATAGCAAGAAAAGTGCTTATTGCAATAGACAAATCATGGACAATAGGGGAAAACACTATAGATGTTATGTTTTAGCACTAGAAATGTCTCAAGAAGAATTATATGATGGAGAATGGTTGAAAATTGCTCAATAATTGAGTATAGCTAACCTATCCTTTATCCATTCATTATAAGTGGATACTTGATTTGGTGACCATACCTATTAGGTTTTGATAGATGAGATATATTATGCTTGCATGTGAAGTTTTGACTAATTCAAGTGGAAGGAGAGCCCTATGCACTGAGTTAACAAATGCTCAATGCAAATTTCTCTTTGAAGAAATCTTTTGTCACTATGGTTGTGTAGATAAGATCACTACCAATAGAGGGGATCTTGATGTAGATGAGGCTCATAAATTCTTCTCTCAAAACTGGGTACTAATCTTCCATTGACATTAGAATATAATCTAGAGGTTAATGGGAAAAGTGAGAGGGGACATCCTCCTATCATCAAGGTGTTGCCAAAGTCATATAGAGGTAGAATGAAAGAAAAACATAAAATCCTTTAGGGTTGATCGGAGGTGGTAAGTTTAAGATTACTATTATTTTAGACAAATTGATGGCAACCCATTTCTCAACAACTTACCCTACGACGCAATCATGTTTAACACAAAACTAGCATTTTAAGGGGTTCATTAAGAGCTTACATTATGTCCACTACTCAAAGACTTATTGCAACTTGATTTTTCCCCTATTTTTCATGGTTTTTCCCTATTTTCCCTTATTTTCTTGCATTATTTAATTGCTGAAAATTCAAAGCCCTTGAAAATTATATGCATTAGATGGTAGAATGTCATGGATGCATTCATCAAACCAAAGGGCATGAAGTTGTGAAAATGAAGTTATGTGCCCATTGTATATGGGTGGAATTATGCTCGATTATAGCTTGAAAATGTGTCAAGTGGTAGGCTTTCTTTTCTGGCACATGCTCAAGCATCAGTATCAGAGCCATCGTTCGAGGAGCTTCATCGATATTCACTTCAGTCCTAAAAGAGAGCTTCATTCACAATTTTTGTGGCTTGTACATGAGTAAAATAAATCTCTCTCTAAGTAGCCACATTGACTTTTTTGTAGCTTTCACACTCGAATTTGCCACAATAATGGTTCATACCTAGTCCATGCGGTTGATTTTATATATGAAGCTTTGTTTGAGGAGCTTTTCCAACTTTTTAACTACATGTGAATGCCTAGGGTTCATTAGATATTTGATGGATTTGGTGTAAAGTGCCATCAATATTATATGAATAGTAATATGGGACTCCCTCTAGAGTCTAAATAGGAATAGGTAGACAAGTCGGTGAGCTCCCTTGGACCCACCAAGGTGAAGTAAGCTTGATCATGGAGGATGAACCACATAGATCTGTACTCATATCCATTCATCTTAGCCAATTACCGCCAATAATAATAATAATTGGTCCCATTTCCAAAGTGATCAAATCCATTCTTATTATGCAAGTAGGAGACAGTTAAATAGAAATATATGGACACACTTCTTTACTAGACTCATAAGCACCATTTGCAACTTGCGTTCGCAAGGATGATTCTATATCAATGGGTAGAAACTTCAGTCCACTCAAGGAGTTGGTGTCCATGGGATATACACTTCTTCTTGAAATTCACCATGCAAGAAGGCATTCTTAACATCCATTTGCTGCAAACTCCAACCTTTGGCTGCTGCCAAGGCAATCACACATCTAACAGTTGCCATCCTAGCAACTGGACTACATGTCTCTTCATAATCTATGCCATATGTTTGAGCATAACCTTTTGCAAACAGCCTAGCTTTATACCTGCTAACTGAACCATCTGCATTATGCTTGACTTTGTAAACCCACTTACAGTCAATAGCTTTCTTACCCTTAGGTAAGGATACCAAATCCCAAGTCTTATTGGCTTCTAATGCAGCCATCTTCTCATCCATTGCTGTATTCCAATGAGCATGACCAACAGCATCCTCAAAACAAGTGGGTTCAACATCCTCAACTAGTTTCACCATATAAGCATAATGGTGAGATGTATAACCTTCAAAACCAAATCTTTTAACGGGGTATCTGAACCTGTTAGATCTGCGTACCACTGGATCACTCAATGGAGCCTTTACATTATTATGAGCTCTCTGTACACCTGGTGTCCTGACTGAAGGAATACCAAGCTCATCATCCAAGCTCTCTGAACCACTAGAATCTCCATCCAATCCCAAATGAATGGTAGATGCATTAACACTTTCTTCTTTCTTGCAACACTTATAGATCCACCTGAAGATGTGGGGCTACTCCTTAGTCTCCCAGACCAAGGGCTCACTGTAGGTGTAGTACCAGATGATGTTTCTGGTCCACTAAGACTTCGTGATTATTGTTTATCTTTTTGCACATAGCTGTCGTGATCATTATCATCATCCAAAACATCACCAGTAGGTGTATACCAACTTCCCATCCATCAAAGATAACATCCCTGCTTACTCTGAACTCACCTGTGACAGGGTTATAATAGCGATACCCTTTCTGCTCTAAAGAGTATCCAATAAAAACACATTTTTCTGCCTTTGGGTCAAGCTTCTTCCGTAGCTCATTTGGCACATGAACGTATGCAACACAGCAAATACCTTCAAGTGCAATACATCCGGCTTCTTACCAGTAAAGCATTCTTTAGGAGTCATCCCATGAACTACAGCTGTGGGAGTTCTGTTCATAATGTAAACAGTAGTATGGACAGCCTTAGACCAAAAATGTTTGGGCATATTCTTTTCAGCCATTAATGCCTGTGCAACTTCTGTAATATGCCTGTTTCTTCTTTTTGCAACACCATTTTGCTGTGGGGTATACTTGCAAGTAAATTGCCTCTTTATTCCATGAGTCCTCAAGAAGCCACTGAACTCATTAGAGAGATACTCTCCCCCTCTATCTGATCTCAAGCACTTTACTTTTAAGCCTGTTTTTGTTTCAATAGCTGCCTTAAAAGATTTGAAGTGCTCAAACACATCACTTTTTTCCTTCATGAAGTATACCCATAACTTCCTTGAGCAGTCATCAATAAATGTAACAAAGTATTTGCTGCCACCAAGAGATACATTCTGTGTAGGCCCCCAAACATCTATATGCACTATATCAAGTATTTTTCTACTCACTTCTCTATCATGCGAGAAGGGTTGTCTTGCCTCCTTACCAAACTGGTATGCTTTACAGACTTTATGCGATTCTGCAACTCTAAAAGAAGGCAACCCTTTAACCAATCCTCTGGACTGCATTAATTTTAGCCTTTGCACATTTGCATGTCCAATATGTTTATGCCATATTTCAATATCTGCAACTACTCCTTTTCCTTTATAGCATACATAGCAGTATCCATTGCAGGAATTCCAGCATCTAAAGTGAACATTCGTCTGACTCTACTTCCTTTTGTGACCAATCTACACTTATAATTAAAGTCTTCTGCAAAATAACCTTTTGCATTGAATTGGACATGCAACCCCTGCTCTACCATTTGGCCAACAGATACTAGATTCTTTGTAATTGATGGCACATGTAATACATCTATCAGACTCTTTGTCTGGCCATCATACAAGGATAAGGGAACCTTTCCAATGTATGAAATTGGGTGGCATGAATCATCACCCGTCTGCACATAGCCTGGGTTTTGTAAGTCATGCATCTATCCAAACCATTCAACATGACTAGTCATATGATTAGATGCACCTGAATCGACATATCATACATCATTATGTGTCCCCTTTCCTGTAACTGCATTCATCATATGCTGCATAACAAACATACGCTCATTTTTGTCTTCATTCTGTTGTGAAGACGATGCATAGTTTCCTTGCTGCAATTTACCACTGCGAATATCATCTTTCTTTGCATAGCAATGGGTTGCAATATGGCCTATTTTGCCACAATAATAGCAAATAATAGCAGAATTTCCAGAACCTCTATTCTGCCATCCACCTCTTCCTCTAGAGCTCCCCCTGCCTCTAAAGTTTCCTTTGCCTCCAGAAACCTGCATTTCACTAAACTGTTGATTGAACCTATTTTGCTGGTTATCGCTAGCACATCCCATACCACGGCCTCTCAAAGAGGATCTACCACATCCCCTTCCTAAACTTGAGTAAAATGCTTGGAGCTATTCACTATTTCTTTCAGACAAATCACCCTATATATTGATATCTTCAGTAATCATGAGAGAGATCAGCTCATCAAAATCTGGAAATGGCTTCCGTACATATACTGAAGTAACAAATGATTTCCATGCCTTCTCATTGTTAAGGCCACTAAGAGTGGATGAAACCAAATCATCATCATTTGGCATCGCATCAATCGCTACTAAAGCATCTGCAATAATCCTTACCTTTAACACATACTCATTGACAAACATTTTCCCTTTCTTTAAGGCATTCAACTCTTGCTTGAGTTGAATCTTTCGTGCCTTTGTATTTACTGAAAACATGCTCTCAAAAAATTTCCAAGCTGCATGTGAAGTTTCTGCATTTCTGATATGTCCCAGCATAGTATTATCAATGACTACAGATAGCTAGTACATCACCTTTTTATCTTTCGCATCCCACTCTTTCCATGCTTTTAATTCATTTGTAGTAGGAGGGATACCCAGCTCTAGCTCCTTTTCTTCACCTGAGACAAACTCATAAAGGCCCTTTCCAATGAGGAAGTTCGTCACACGGAACTTCCATGAAGGGTACTTGTTCTTGTCGAGCTTCTTAATAATGGTATTTCCATTGTTCTCTGCCATTATCACAAACAAGGATACAACACAACAAGCTAGTCTTCTGCAATCTTTCACGACATGTGCACAACACTACATCAAGCAATCTTTTTCACTGATTGCTCAATAGTATATGTAATCTGTAACGTGTTTGCAGATAAACCTTATGTTTGCTTCCTGGAAACACCTACAAAATTACAGATTTGCAATCTGTAACCTATGCACCCACTTTTGGTCAATACAACTGAAATCACAGTGTACCCTAGAAATGCTGTCCTCGACCTTGCGGCTCTAAAACGGGACCTGAAACGGCCTCAGACGCCCAAAATAACTGCAGAAAAACCCTAAAGGGCTTATTTGCAAAATATATAGTGATCTTCTCACACATTAAATCTCACAGCAATCTAAGATTTTTGCTCGACCCTGCTTCCGGTGCCTCCATAGGCACTATCCAAGAGAGAGAGTGGAAGAATGGGAGAGCTTCTTACCCGTTGCTTGCTTGCTCGAACCTTGCTTCTTCTCCTTCACTTCAGCCTTCGAAATCAGCCTCTCTCAGTGGTGTGGCTCTGATACCATGTCAAGAATCGTGTGGTGGGGGGACTTGCTTGAGCTGCGGTGCCAAACACACAATGTATACACAAGAGGAAGCTCACTCAAGAACACAAGAAGAGAGATGGAGGCCAAAACGTTTTCTTGCTGGTTTCTTCTTCTTCTACCACACACTATACAATGTACACAAAGTATAGATAAGATACAGCATAAAGGAAAGTGGCCTACTAAGTCAAACAGTGCATAACCGACTACATTAATCGTCTGGCGCTATGTCTTTGCTAGCTGTAGGTAGGTGTAACAAACTAATATACTAAGTGATAAGTCAATGGCCATGTGAGTATCATAATGACCACCAAAGTGCTAAGTGTAGATATGCGGACCATCTAGCCAGGCGGTCCATCATCAATGTCCACACATGTTGAGCTTTCCATCTCAACAGAATAAAAACCCCCAAGTCTCAATAGAAGCTCTGAATCACAACCAAAACAGAGGACCCTCTGGATCAACCCAACTAGTGTATGCAATAATTACAGAAGCTTCCCAAAATCCTACTACAAGCACTTCAGGAGGTGAAAATCTGAAGGACTACTTATCCAACTCAGTTGCAAGTATCAAGAAATAGCTTATGGATGTGATTACAGAGTAGCTACAGATGTTGAAGATGAATACTGCCAATATATCCACTCCTGCGGGAGCTGGGAGAGATGTGATGCATTCTAATACATGTTGCGAAAAGTGTTATCAAGCAAGACATTTAGCCACTGAATGTACCTGAAAACCAACCATTCATGAAGCCTTTTATTCTTACTGTTTGAAGAAGAACCATATAGAGGATATTTGCTCTATGAAAGAGATGCAGGAACGAAGACAGAAGGATAAAAATGCAAGATTCAACCTGCTAGAATCCAAAATGACAACACAGGATATTAGACCAAAGCCTAGGGAATTTGGTCCTAATTTCGGTCCAAGGAGGTTTCCCTCTCAAAGTTATAGAGGACGACAGTTTGGTGGTAGTCAAAGATTAGAGGTGGAATGTTATAGGTGTGGAGAAAAGGGTCATGTCTCCTCGAATTGTCCAAACCCTAGACGATCTATGGATTACAAGCCCTTATGCAACCGATGCAAAGGAGAGGGTCACACTGTAAAGAAATGTCCAAGTCCAGCCCCTGTCAAGGCCAATGCCACTGATAGCCAACAGAAGGCACAAGAGTCTGCCTCCAATTTGGTAGAGTTGGAAGTTGTCGCTATCATGCGCACCAAGAAGAAGGAACCAGTTGTCCAGAAAGAGAACAACTCTCTTACTAAGACTGTGAAGTTCAACCTGCCAATAGAGGGACAGAGTAATACAAGACATAATAGTGCAATACAGAGCACTGTAGTGCCACAGAGAGTCTCAGAGACAGTCCCAGAAACAGGACCAGAGGTCCAGGAGATAGACGATAGAGAAGCACCTCCAAAAATAGAAGAAGTGCCGATACTGCCATTGCTAGAAGAAAAAGGAACGATGAAAATGGGTGTAGCTCCATTCCCCAACAAGCTGGAAAAGCCCATGGATCCTATCAAAGAATATGACTTGGTAAAAGACCTAGACACTTTTAAACCAAACTTAACATTCCGACAGTTGCTGATGCTATCTTCCAGCTATCGAAAGAAATTCAAAAGCAACTTGACTCGAAGATGGGGATTAAGAATTGTTCCTTCAACAGGAACCAAGACCAATAAGGCCTCGGAGCCTGTAAAGGAAGTAGATGTGGCTAACGCCTTTCTAGATCTTGGAACCCCAGAGATTAGTGTATGGATAGAAAAATGCTTTATTTCAGATGCATTGATTGATGGAGGCTCATAAGTAAACATAATGACGGATATGACAATGCTTTATTTAAGATGCATTGATTGATGGAGGCTCATCAGTAAACATAATGACGGATATGACAATGAAGGACTTAGGATTGCAAGGAATTCTACCTACACAGTGGCTTATCAGATTGGCAGACCAAAGTAGAATTAAACCGTTGAGCATCCTCCCATACGTAAAAACAACCCTTCCAGCTAGAGACTATTGGTTGACATATTTGGTGGTCAAACCAAATTCTTATGGGATCTCATACCCTATGCTGTTGGGAAGACCTTGGCTTTTTGAAGCGAGAGCCAAGATGGATTGGTTCAAAGAAACCCTAACCCTAGGCAGAGGACCCAACAAAGTGGTGTTGAAATTGTATGGATCGCAAAAAGGCAATGGATCCACATCCATCAAAGTCATAATTGACTCCTCCAACGAAGTAACAAATGGTACATTAGGAGACGAAGAGGCTGTTAAGCAGATCTTTCCCAAGAAAATAGAGGCACAGTCCCTAACAATGGGCGCTGTAAGCCAACTACCAAGGAAAGCAAAGTCCTTGTCCATGATGGGAGAATACCTCTTGCCTTAACTAGAATTGACTTCTGAAATCACATCTGACAGTAAAATAGAAGCATGGATATACTGTTCTCCCTGTTACATGGCAGTCGCATAGATAGTAGTAGAGATAGAGCCAGAGACAGAAGCAGAAGCAGAAATAGACACAGAGGCAGAGGATCTGTTCTTCTTTTACAGAGCCTCTATAGAAGCTGAGATAGAGCCTCTAGAGGAAGAGGATGAAAATGATGAGAAAGAAAATGAAGTAGGTTATGAAAGTGCAGTTGAAGAAGATCCTCTGATAGTGGATGATCTTGTTGAAGTCCCTACAGAGAGTTCAAAGGCCGAAGATCTCCGGGTGTTGGAGGGAATGACTATGGTTCTATTTGGGTTGACCAATGGACCACAAAAAGTATGTAGAATCTACATAAGCAATGGATCAAAGGCATAAAAATTAAGTTCATGCTCCTATCACCCCGATCATTCAGTCCAGAGAAAAGATGATGATGATGCCCCTTGCCAACAGAAGCCAGAGCTATCAAAGCCCCGACTTCTAGAAGATCCATGCTATGTGACATTCCTAGACGTATCCTCTGAAGATGAATCCCTAAGTCCAGAAGAAATTACCACTCACACAGGAGCAAACAAAGCTTTGATACCCTTCCAACAATCTCAACAGACAAATGAGTCATTTGTTCAGAAGGAGGACACTGGTTCACTAGCATAGCACGATGCCCGCTCTAGCTATATGTAGTAAATTTTAGATATATGCACACTTGAGAGAGCACCTTCATTGAGCATGCGTTGTTTCTTGCATGCACAGCAATTGGGATATTTATCATTGAGTTAGGAACCTTTGGATGAGTGTGAAAGGTGGTTGGGTGAGTTTGAGGGTTGTGAAGGACGCCCGAGAGTGTTGTGAGATAGATTTTGGGTGGGAGGAGCAAAGTACAATAATTATCTTACTGAGTGATGAGAGGTAAAGTTAAGGATTGTAATCAAGGAATTGTGTTTGTATTTTGCACGATGCACGGGCGCCTATGCCTAGTGGACTAGATCAATCCACAAAGGGGAATAAGCCCAAAGCTTTGTAGAGGGCTTCAAACTTCTCATGATGGCAAAGCCTTTGTGAAAAAATCTATAAGGTCATCTCATGTTGGCACAGAGTCTCTCCGTTAATAATCATAGTGCATCTTAATGTAGCTTAGTATATGCATGGGATGTTGGATTCCATGGTATAGCTAATGCACTGCGATTGCTAGTAAGGATGGTAGTGGCAAATGATTGTCTGACACCCAAATCATCCAAGAGGTGTCTGAGCCAAATACACTCAATCTTAGCTATGAAATATGCTCTTTGCTTAGCTTCACAAGTAGAAGTGGCCATAGTGGACCTCTTCTCGCTGAATCATGATATGCATGAGAGCTACCAAGCATAAAGCAAAAACCACTTATGGATGCATGAGTACCGTAACAATGGCCCAGTTAGAATCTTAAAAAGCATGTAAATTTGGTGATATAGACCCCCCACCCCCTTAAAATACCCAAGGTTTAAAGTATCACTTAAGTAGCAAAAGATCTACTTTCCTACTTGCAAATGCTTAGCCTTAAACTCAACAATGTCAGTCTCATTAGCACCAATGAAAGGAGCATGTCATCGACATAAACCACAATGATCAAAGGCATATCACCCTCATGTCTCACATATAAGGTACTTTTAGTTTGATAATCTTGAAAATCATGTCCAGCCAAGTATGCACGTATCTTCTCATACTAAGCCTAATAGGTGCTTGCTTCAGACCATATAAAGTCTTTTTCAATTTGCACACTTTGTTTTCTTGCCCCTTCTACACAAAACCACGAGGCTAAAAAGCATACGCTTCCTTATGAAAATCACAATTTAGAAATGCAACTTTAATGTCCAACTAATGTACATTCCAACCATTATGAGCTACTAATGTACATATAATACAAAGAGCTATCATACAATAAGTGGAAGCAAAGGTTTCATCAAAATTAATGCTCTTCCACTAAGCATAAGCCCTTGCAACAAATCTAGCTTTGTAGCAATCAACACTACCGTGTGGCTTGCTTGCTAGGAGGCAAACCACATAAGGACCAAGTACCATTTTAACAATAGCATCATACTCAAATTGCATAGTAGCCATCCATTTTTCTAAATTTATCTCTTCAAAAGATATCGTCCTCTTCACATTGACTAGAAACAACTAATGAATAATAATCTAATGCATAGGAGGCACAATAAGAGCCCAAACAAGTACAACTAGCCAATGTGCATCGAACTTATTGTCATGCAATGTTTACACCAACAATTTTGGTACGAGACCACTCAATCTCTAGTCTCTCATTAAGAAGTACATAATTCAAATGTGCATTAGAAATAGAATGATTTGCATTATCATGAGAAATTTATATAGGATGAGAAATTGCCTCATTTAGCATTGCACGTGATTACACATCATTGAAAAGAGGCAATGAAGTATCACAGATATCCTATGAGTATATATCTATCTCTTTTATACATGAAAGTAAAGGCTAAACATCATCTTTCACAAATAAAATATCATGGTGGCTAACTAAGATACATTTACTTTGTGGATGGTATAAGTTATAACATTTTCTTTCATTACTATATCCAACAAAAATGCATTTTAAAGCCTTTCCATCTAGCTTATTGTATTGTTGCACTAGTAGCAAAGCATAAACCAAGCAATCAAAAACATGCAAGTGAGTAACAAATGGCTTTTAACCATGCCAAGTCTCATACACAGAGTGGTGGATTGCAAGGCCTTAGGACACCTATGAAGTACATATGCTACATATAAAATACCCTTAAGCTAAAAACTATGTGACAAAGATTGACTCTTAATTATGCATTGTGCCATCTCCATGAGGGATCTATTTTTTCTTTCAGCTATACCATTTTGCTATGGCGTATACAACTTTATACATTGGTGTTTTATCCTACATTTGGCTAGATATGCATTAAATGCTCCAAACATATATGCTCCAAACATATACTTCCTTGCTCAATTTGAATGAAGAGTGTCCACTTTATGTTTTGATAACTTTTCAGCCATGCTAGCAAATTGCTTGAAGCACAAAAATACTTTAGACTTAGCTTTTAAGCCATATAACCATGCATGCTTGGAGTAATCATCAATGAAAGTCACAAAGTATAGGTAGTTTTACCAAAAGAAGATGTTTGCATTGGACCATAAACATTGCTATGTACAAGTTGTAGTTTGTGAACAACTCTCATTGACCTATCTTTTAGAGATGAAGTGCACTACATTTTACCCAATATGTAACATTCACAAATGTGTTTTCCAAATGCTTCAATAGTAGGTAATAAAGACACAATATTAGATTTCTAAAGGTGCAACAAACTAGCAAAGTTTAGAGTGACCAAACCATGTATGCCAAAGTTTTGCATATGCAGTTGCCTATAAATCTGTATCTGCACATGCCATGTCTTCCACACATTTTTAAAAGTTATTGAGCTTACATAGCCCATGGCATAGTGAGCTATATTCAATAATCACATCACCACATGAGAGATAATGAATTGTACATTTGTGGTAAAAAAAATCTCAGAATCAAGCTAATCTTAGTAAGTGTTAAAACTGAGAGCAAATTATTTTTTACCTTTGGTATATATGAAGCATTCATAAGTGTGAAAGTGCTGCCATTAATAGCAACAATTAGCATAAAAATTTCAACTCCTTTGACATGATAAGAGGAGTTAGCATTGCATGCCATGGTATTGTTCTTAAGAGCATATTTATGAGACACGAACAAATTGGGTAGAGAAGGAATATGCTTCATGGCACCATTGTCAAAGTACCATACATCTGACATGCAAGAATCATGAAAAGAAGGGTTAACTATATTGTACACTAAATGCCCATTTCTTTATTTTGCTCAATATTTGTAGGTTATGACTTAGAAGGAGAGGTATCTGCAAAGTCTCTTTCTTCTTAGCCTCTTTCATAACCAATTTAGGACAATCCTTAATGACATGATCTTTTGCCTTACAATACTTACAAAACATCTGACTATATTTTTTTCCTCATCCTTATTAGTCTTCTTTGTTTGAGCAACATTTGTGATTTTTTATTTGTTAGCAAAAAATGAAGCTTTTCCTTTATCTTTTTGTCTAGCCACAAAAGCTTGGCATGCAACACACATAATGAACCTATTTTGAAAAAATATAGCCGATCTACTATTTCATGACCATCACCTAGGTTTGCATCCAACTAAACATGGCAAGCCCCCCATACATCACCCTTTTTTCCCCTTGATCATTGAGCAATCAATTTCTTAAAAGGTTGCATTTAAAATGCAATGGAAGGTAGAGATGAAGTTTACATAGGGTTTCACGGTCCACTTCCAATGATCTCCCTTTGTATAGTAAAGACCATCCATCTTCCTTATAATAACTACCACTAGTCATTTTGTGCCTAGATTCTCTTAGTGCTTCGAGCCAGTGTTCTCTCAGTGCTTCATATTGGGATTTGAAGGCATGTTAGATGTGGCAAGAGGGTTCATGGGAGGTTGATAGAAGGAGCATAATCCAAACTTCAAAAGCATTTGCAACTTAGACTAATACAATGTTGAATGCACAAAAATGTAATAAATAATGATGTGGCACTCACTAATATATAGGGAGTGGAAGACCAACATTAACATGATCAAGGCTAAGCTATACCTTGAAAGAACCCTTATGAACATTTCTCAAAGTTTCTCATGGTGATTTCTATTCATATTGGACCTATCATAGTATGTATATTATCCTCACACATTGAGCATACAATATTACATAAATTTACCAACCCATACACTATATTGAGAATTACTTTTTCTTCTTCCTCTCTCTAATATATATCCAAATTATTAGATCATTATATATATTAATTATCATACGTATATTGAAGTGCATTAAAGTATTAACGATTGTAATGTTTATATTACATTTATCATTAATACAAATGATACATAAGGGATAAATATACATTATATATATATATATATATATATATATATATATATATATATATATATATATATATATATATATATATATATATCAACATATAAATTTTTATTAAAAATTAATTTATATATTAATAATTAGTGGTTCAAAAGTAAACAATTATGTTAATGTACTAATAACTATAATCAATATGTATATTAATGAAATAATATACATTTATATCATATGTAATGTTATTTTTATTTATTATAATACATATTAAAGATAGTAATAATATATATAATTATAATTATATAAGTTAATTATTATATACTTAAATTTATATATTATATATTATATATTATTATAAATAATAATTATATATATGATCAAACAAATTATTAATTAATTAATTAATACAATAATATATAAATATCAACTATAAATATACATATTTTTTATATAGGAAGTGGCATCTTATAGCCATAAAAGGTCTCAAAAGGAAAAATATCAATGTTGAAATGGACAAAAATATTATAGGTAAACTCAACAAAGTGGAGCCATGAGTCCCACACAAAATGCATGTCATGATAGAGATATCTAAGATACTTGTTTTGAGCAGCTTATTAACTCTTTTTGTCTAGCCATTAGTTTGAAGTTGGTATGCTATAGATGGTGGCTCCCATTGAGTTAAAAATCTCGTATCAAAATTTGCTCATAAATTTGGTGTCCCTGTTATGAACAATGACATGTGATAATCTACACAATTTAAATATGTGCTCCACAAATTGATTGGAAACTTGTGATGCAATAAACTAAGTCTTGGTGGGAATGAAATAGACTCCCTTAATGAGTCTATCCACCACCATATATATACTCTATCCCTTCTTGATTGTAGGTAAGCCAATAACGAGATCCATAGTTATGTGCCTCGATTTGCCTTCAAGGATAGGTAATGGATGCAACAGATTATATGGCTTATGAGTGTTGTCCTTATTCTATTGACATGGCACATATCTAGAAATGCAATCCTTTACATCCTTTCATAATCCCTTTTGGTGAAAGCTCTTGGAAATCTTGTCATAGGTCTTGAAAACACCTAAGTATCTAGTTATAGATGAAGAGTGCATCTCCTTCATAATCTTTTGCTTGAAATAGGAGATATAAGGAATAAAAATCCTATCATTTAACCAAATGAGACGATCTCTAAAGTGAAAATGAGGGTTTTTCTCCACGATTACTTGCTGCAATTTTTGACATGGTTGAGTTCTTCATCCAATAGATAGGCTTCTTGCAGCTCTTCAGTTCAGTCATCATGAAGCTCAATAATGGTTGAAACTTTGCATGTACACATTCTAGAGAAACAATTAACCACAATATTATCTTTATCCCACATATGAGTAGTATCAAAATCATAGTTTTCTAGTGTAGCCGTCTATCTACGTTGCTTAGAAGTAAGATTTGACCGGAGAGGAAGTGCTTTGAGTACCTTGTGATCACTTTTAAATCTAAATTGGTTTCTATACAAATAGTAGTGCCATTTCTTTATTGCATGGAGAATAGACAACATTTCTAGATCATAAACATTCATTGCCATCTCCTTTTTTGTAAGCTTGTGACTTTTAAATGCAATAATTCCATGCTTCTGTAACAATACTGTACCAATGCCCCATCCATTAACATCACATTGAATGGTAAACTCCTTAGAGAAGTCTAGACAAACCAAAGTAAGAGAAAAAATAAGCAAGTTCTTCAACTGATTGAAGCGTTAACCAACAGTGATATCCCAAAAGAAAGGTTCTTTTTTAAGTCTATTAGCTAAAGGCACTGGTTGTATGATGCTGAATGAATCTAAGATAGAATGAAAATAAACCTATAAATCTAGGAAGGAAAGTAGAATTTGTAGGGTTGGCCAATCTCTCATACATCGCACCTTTTTAGGATTAGCCTTAATTCCCTTCTTACTAATAACATGTCCCAAGTATTCTACCTCTGTCTACATGAATGAATATTTGGTCTCCTTAGCAAAGAGCCTATGATACCTCAATTCCTCAGATATAAGAGATGTTTCTCTAATGTTTTTCTATAAATTACGATGACATTGAAGAATACCAAGGCAAGCTTGAAAAGGAATGGCTGCAATATCTTATCCATGAGGCTATTAAAATTGACTAGGGTGTTAGTTAGCTCAAATGGCATAATCAATAAATATTAGAGCCATCGGTCAATCTTGAATCTATCTTTATTTCATCACCCTCTCTCGTAAAAATCTAGTGATAGCTTGATCTCAAATGTATTTGAAAGGTGAGAAGGATCGAAGCTTGCTTGGAAGTGAGCTATGGCGGAGAGCAAGAGCAAGAAGAGAGAGAGACATATGGGAACTCCAACAATCACAATGTGTGACCGGACCTTCCTTTATTCAAACTGTCACTAAAAGAATAAAGAGTAAAGTGATGGTGACGGGCACCCGCCATATGCAGTGTGCAATGGCGGGTACTATCAGTGTAGTAATACACATGCGACTAGGCGGAGGCGCCTTTACACCCAACAACCTCCCACTTAAAGGTGAATCTGCCCCAGTGAGGAGTGAAAAGAAAAAGAAAAGACAGTACAATGTACACATGTACAACAAGATGAGGAAAAAACGTCATCTCATTCAACGCTCATCAATCTCTTGAAGAAGGCAAAGCCCTCAGTAGTGAGGCTTTTCGTGAGTAGATCTACAAGATTTTCATCAGTGGAGATCTTGATAAGGTCAACAGACTTGTCCTCCATGACCCCACGTATAAAGTGATACCTCACCTCAATGTGTTTCGTCTTCGTATGGAAGATCGGATTCTTGGCTAGCTGAATAGCACTCATAGAATCCGAATGTAGTGTAGGTATACTATCAATCCCAAGGTCATGAACCAAACGGCCCAACCATATGGTCTCCTTGCAAGCCTTAGTGGCCGCAACATACTCGGCCTCAGTGGTAGGGAGAGCCGTACACTCCTGAACCTTGGACATCCAAGAAACAACACCTCTAGCATAGGTAAAGACATAGCCGAAAGTGGACTTTCTATTATCTGCATGTCCTACATAATCAGAGTCTATGTAGCCCACAACTCTTATCCTGGCTGCCATAGCAAATACACATATCTGCTGTGCCCTTCAAGTATCTCGTGATACCCTTTACGACATCCCAATGCTTTTTACCAAGTGTATCCATATAGCATGCCACAACACCACAACTGCAAAGGAAATATCTGGACGAGTGGCGATCATGGCATACATCAAACTACCCATGGCTGATGCATAAGGGATCTTGGTCATCTCGGCCCTCTGCTCATTTGTCTGTGGACAATCGACCTGTGAAACCTTCACATAAGAAGGTAATGGACAGTCAATAGGCTTTACAACCTACATGCGGAAACACTCAAGGACTTTATGAATGTACTCCCTCTGTGAGAGGTAGAGGTGTCCATGATGCCTGTCGCGCTTAATGTGCATACCAAGAATGTGAGAGGCATGCCCCAAATCCTTCATCTCAAAGCTCTTCTTTAGCTGAGATTTAAGAGCATCCATCTCATCATGAGCTTTCCTTGCTATCAGTATATCATCCACATAAAGTACCAAAATAAGCAAGGAGCCATCACGGGCTTTCTTCGTGGAAAGACACGGATCCATAGCACTGCTGTTGTAGCCCTGTGACTGCATAAAGGCATCAAACTTATGATACCACTCCCTAGGTGTCTGCTTCAAGCCATAAAGACTTTTCTTCAACTTGTACACTAGGTGCTCCCTGCCAAGTTTTACAAAGCCCTTAGGCTGCTCCATGTATATCTCATCATGCAAATTCCCATGCAAGAATGCAGTCTTGACATCCATTTGGTACAAGTCCAAGTCAAGCTACGCGACTAAGACCAAAACCAAGCATAGGGTGGTCATCTTGACCATAGAAGAAAAGAATTCATCAAAGTCAATTCCATGCTCCTGTTTAAAATCCTTAGCAACAAGTCTTGTGTTATAAGCCGGCTTGGGGTACTTTTCAGCTTGTACATCCATTTGCATGGCAAAGCCTTCTTGCCTTGGGGTAGTGCAACCAAATCCCAAGTCATATTCTTGTACAGGGAGTCTATCTCAGACTGTATAGCCCTCTCCCAAGAGTGATTGCCACCCCTGTGCATAGCCTCATCATATGTGAGAGGCTCTCCTGCATCTGTAACCAAGACATAATGCATCGATGGCTCAAATCTATCAGGTGGACGTCTATCTCTAGTAGACCATCTCATGGCAGGCTCTGGCCAGTCCAACACCTTAGCCATGTGTACCAATTGCTGCTCCAGGCTGTCCAACTGGATGTGCAGGAGCACGTGGCTCTTCGTGGAATATAACCCTGCGTATCTCTACCACCTTCTCAGGCTGCCTATGCATATTGTCTTCATGGAAGACTATATCATGGCTGCGGATGACTTTCCGTGCTTGCGGATCCTAGAGGTAGTAACCCATCTTGCATACATCCCCAAAGCCAAGGAAAATGCATTTGACACTCTTAGGATCCAACTTAGTATACTTGTCTTTGGGCACATGGCAGAATGCCTCACATCTAAAGACACGTAGATGCGCATAAGATGGAGGTTTACCAGTCCATACCTCCTCTACAACTTGGAAATCCAAACCACTAGAAGGTGATTTATTTATGGCATGCACAACTATACTAACTGCCTCAACCCAAAAGCTCTATGGTAAGCCTGCATGGCTAAGCATACTACGTACACACTCTTGGATGGTTCTATTCATCCGCTCAGCCAAACCATTTTGGGGTGGGATATAGCGGCAGTCAATCGACACTTAATACCCCTCTCGTCACATAGTTGCTCAAAAGCACGTGATACATATTCTCCCTCATTGTTAGTTCTAAGGCATTTTAGCATATGCTCAGTTTGGTTTTCAACAAATGCAAGCCATCTCTGAAATACAGCCAAGACATCGGGCTTAAGGTTAATGGAGTAAGCCTAGACTTTACGTGAAAAATCATCAATGAACATCACAAAATACTTTGCACCACCCATAGACTGCATGGACCCACAGACATCCGAATGTAATAATGTTAGGGGCTCACTCATGCATGTCCTACCAGGCTTCTTATGTGTACTCTTAGTATGTCTGCCATAAAGACAATGCTCACATGAATCAAAACATGCGTAGTCAAGGGGCGGTAAGTACTGCAAGCCAGAAAGCATTTTCATTCCCTTCAAGGACATATGGCCTAAACGGGCATGCCAAAGAGATACATGTGAGATGGAACCCACTAATAAAACATGGTCAATAGAGGACCCATCAACTACAAGAGGATAGAGGCTACCAGCTTTGACACCTCTAGCAAGCACAAGTCTGCCATGGGTGATCTTGACAAAATCCCCAAATTAAACATGAAACCTAGCATCATCAAGCTTCCCTGTAGACATAAGACTGCGTGTAAGCACATGTACATGACATACATCCTATAACAAAAAAGTACTGCCAGTAGAGAACTGCGGCCGTACATCCCCAATGCCAACAATAGCAAGTGACTTGTCATCACCCAAGCGGACTAAACTAGAGACAATGCAGTAGGAGTGGAACCACTTATGGTATGGTGTAACATGAAATGAAGCACCAAAATCCAAAAGCCAGCATTGCACATACATAGAGTGAATATCGGTCAACGACGTAGCATCACAAGAACTAGCTGCAAGTATGTACTCCTCATTGGAGCCATCAGTCTGCATAACATTTATCTCCTCAATTTTCACACTGGATTTTGAAGGCTTAATGTTGCGATTAGAGGACTTTTCCTGTACTTTTTCTTTTCCCTTCTCTTTGCGCTTCTCACTGCACAACTCATGACATTGTGGGTGTATATGACCCTTTTTGCCGCAATGATGACATGTCACATTAGCATTTCTCCCACAAGACTTGCTGTGCGACTTACCATGCGATTTAGACCTAGACTTCTGTGAGTCGTGCCACGACCATTCCCACGGTCATTCTTGCCATTACCATCTCTACCTCTAACAGTCAAAGCATGCAACACACGAGAGGCATCCAAGTTCTTACGGTTAATCTCTTCCTGTAGAAGAGCACTCTCTACATCAGACAAGTTCAAAATAGTAGCAGGAGCACATAAGGCAGTGCGGAATACATCCCATGACTCACTTAGAGTCCTAAGCAAAAACAATGGAGTAACCTCATCATTAAAGGTAATACCCTGCGAAGTCAAGTTCTTGAGAATAGCATGGAACTGGCTCAAATGAGCAGACATTGTCATATTCTCCTTCATGCGTAGGTCCATAAGCTGCTTTAGCCAATACATTTGACTTGCTGGACTTTTCTTGTCATAGAGGTTCTTAATTTTATCCCAAAGCTGCCAAGCACTCTGTGCTTCCTCAACCACATTGTAATGCACCTGTTCAGTGAGAGACAAGATGAGGGTGGACTTGCATAACTCATCAATCTCATCCCATTCGTCATCAGTCATAGTTTCAGGCTGCTTGTTATGCATCCTTAGTGGCTTTATTTGCGATTTCTGCACCAATGCTTGCCAAACTTGGCTCTTCCAATAGGCATAATTCGTACCATCAAGCTTAGTGATGTTGAAGATAGCACTGTCAGTGGAAGAAGAACCCATAATGCAGTCCAAAACAGTCTAGACAGTTTAAAATTGCTTGCTTTTTTTTGTTGTAAATAGCAAAAAATACCACCAAAACCAAGGCAAAATGACCACGAACTGATAGCTAATGATGCTGCCCACCAAGTACCATCAAAAGTACATAAAATCAGAATGATTCAACATGAAAAACATCAGTCCATACATAACTACTTGTTGTAATAAATTACAACCACGTACAATGAGAGCAAACTGTAGGCAAAATCAATACACCAAGTCAACCACTGACTGTCAAAGCATAACTAGCATAAAGCGGGCATAAATCAGCATATGACAATCATACGGACATTAAGCAAACACCCAAGCATGTCAAACGAATCCGTCAGTAAGTCGGCACACCCCCTGTGTAATAGGGCAAAGTGTACACAACACTGGCAAGACAACCTGACACAAAGAGGTGTATACTTAGGGAGTGTGAAGCCTAAATTAGCCCAAGTACATGTATGCGGACCACGGCATATCAACCATGCAACATCCAAGTGAAGAAGATTCCAGTCTCAGAAGACTCAAAGCTCAATAGCATAAACCACCTGCTCAATGTCTGTTAAATATCCAACAATGCTCCCACTAGCACAAAAGCCATATGGATCAAGCCAAGAAGCTCAAGAAGGGCATATGAGAGCACCAATGATGAAAGATCCAAGACCAGACATCAATAAGACATCATGAGCATATAGGCTTTGTAGCCTCCAATTAGAGCATCCATAGACATCAATTGTATCCCAAATACAACTCTGGCAAGCCAAGAAATATCCCAAGTAAGTTCCTGGAAGCTAGATGCAAGCCAAGACAAGGCACTAGTAGCAATCGGCTCTAAACAATGTAAGTAGTATGTAGTAGTGGTATAGGCCAAGCATGTCAAGATTGGTCAGACATAGGTAACATACATGCCATATGTACATCTAAGACGGAGCATCAAATGCATTCCAAAGTTGAGCTCAAGCTCAAATGAAGATCCGGAACCAAAGACAAGCTCGATGTCGTATCCCGAAGGTCAATACTTAATTGCATATCCCAAAGGCATAGTCACTGGTTTTAAGTGAGGCCCCAAGTTGAGAGGGCGATCAATTTCTCTCTTATGCGAAGGGCTATAGGCACCTAGAATAGGTCTTTGTACTCCTCTAGAAGAGCTTTTTATTGATTCCTTGGATTGATCTATGACCTCTTTATTTAGATGCAAAACAAAGATTTGTACCTTAGCAAGACAAACTCCATATAAAGCTATGAAAAATCCATAGCAATTATTTTCAAGTGCACCATCCAATCACAACCCAATACCATATCTATAGGGCCCATTTCCAAAGCAATCAAGTTCAACTACGTACCATAGTCTCTACTACTATCTACCAAAATAAAGACATTTCTCCCATGGATGTTAACCTGAATTTGAAGTGTGTTTAGGCTCCTAGAACTTATGCATGTATCCATAGAGATAGAACAAAGTGAAGCAGCATCATATGACTTAATCCCACCTAGATCAGAAGGTGTATGCCCACACGGTTCAAAAGAAAAGCCATCCATAGGATCACGAAATTGTTCTTGATCATAATCATCATCATAATTCTCATTTTCAACATGCATCATATTATTTGGACCTTCAGCCTCATCTTATAAATTGTCAAGAAAAATCATGTTGTAATTATTTGCATTTGCATTCCTTTAGACACATTTTAAAGCATGATTAAGTAAATATTTTCCCTACATTTAAAGCATAACTCTTTTTCCTTATGCTCTTCAAAGAAGTCTATGGGGATAACTTTTTGTGCATCTTGGATTGAAGTGTTGTTTGATTTGTTTTCAACTTGTTTAGTTTTCACTTTAGAGCTACTTTCTGTCTAGAAATTGCCTTCTTATCTTAATGCATTGAATGATGGGTAAGTGGGCACTCTAAGGCTGCTATTTGATACATTACTGTCACCATAAGTCCCTCCGAATTGCCCTTGCCTCATGATAACTTGGCTATCCAAAAGATGGCTGAATTTATGGCCCTCTCCAATACTTCCTAAAATACCTCTCGGATAGCTCAATAGCCTTGAATAGGTTTTAAAGAGATTGCACCATTACATTAGTGGACAAGTTTGGATCTAACCCATACATGTATAACTTGGCATCATCACTAATACTCGCCATATACATGGTAAGGTTAAGAAATTAGTGAGTGTACTCCCTTACAGTAAATCCATGTTCCTCTAAGATGTACCATCTTGGAGAAAGCCTTTCTTTTTCAATCGAGGAGACAAAAACTTGTGCAAAGAGTTCCTTAAACTCATCCCAAGTGTTTACAAGCTGATTTTTCTTTTATAAAACACCACCAAGTATGTGCAAACCCTTTCGAGTGTAGAGTAGAAAATTGTATCTTTTGATCATTTGTCCTCAAGACAATGTCAAAGTAAGCCTTTGCTTTGGAAATCCATTCTTCAAGTTCACATGGGAATGAAGATTGACCATTGTATTTTAGCAACACTATCTTGTCTATTAGTTCATGTTTATTGTAGGTAGGTTGTCCATATAGATATGATCAATATGAGTTTCCATAGGGCCACTATTACTTGAATAATTTCTGACATAATAGGGCTAAGGTCTTATTGTGGGAACTAATGGCCTTGGAGTATGAAAGTTTACCAAAATGGCATTACCAATATGGTCCTCATTCCTATGAGAATAATCTCTCACCTCATAGGTGCTATTAGAAATCCATGTTTTTCCATGAATGCTCATGAATTAACATTCATTGATTGAAATAGCACTCTTTTCGTATGTGATTGTGATTTTTCTTTTATTTTCCTTTTTCTTCATTTGATTTTTTTTTCTTCATTTGGAATTGTATCCATTTTTCAATTTGCTTCACAAGTCTATCAACATAAATACCTTGACGAGTGTTGCGTTTCATACTCACATAAGTTAGCATCATGAAGTGCATACTTTTGTTTACCCTTATGCACTATCATCATGGTGCAATCTTGCAACACCTATTGTCACTAAATATGCTATAACTAAAAAAAAAAACCTTTAATTGACAAAATTATTGATTCAAATCAAAGATTACTATTTTTGCTCAAAGAAAGCACTTAACCTTGCACTTCGAGTTGCTAAAAATTGGTTAATGGATTGTATCTTGGACTTGTCCTGATTTGAATAGACATGTAGTTGATCTATATGCTTATTTGTGGATGTTTTAGAGTATATACACATTGCATACGCATGTTCAACAATTAAAATATCATATCATTTCATATGTGTAATTAAAAAAGAAATCCATATCTTTTTCTATATGAGAGAGAGAGAGAGAGAGAGAGAGAGAGAGAGAGAGAGAGAGAGTGTGTGTGTGTGTCTCCAATTAAAAGAGAGTATGTGTATGCACCTAGGTTCGGAGAGAGAGAGAGAGAGAGCACATTTTTTCTTTAATTTTGTAGAATAAACTCTTCTTTATTGAAAAGTAAGATATCACACATTTCAAGGCTAAATAGACCACTTAGCTGAAGTTAATTCTAGGTAAATTTTTTGGGGCCTATACCACCTTGTCATCGCACACTTGTGCAAGCATATGTCCTAAAGGGAAATGCTAATAAGTTTAACCCTACTCATCCTTTAGGAAAAAACCCATTTTATTTCTTGAATACCAAACTTCTCCTTATGCTATACATGCTTGGGACTTGGGAGCCTTGTGGTTAGTTATGGATCCCTAAGGGGAAGTTGTAAATAATATATAGAATAGACTTAATGACCTTGGTTTAAGAAAAGACATATCCGTGTGTTATACAAATATCATATCTCCTTTTCCCAACCATCGATCCTGAGTTCCACGAAAAGCATCGACATCCTCTCTCTTACCCAGCTACGACCTGGAACAAATATCACCAAGATCCCACCTTTACTGCAATTATTCATAACTTCGCACCTTCTCTAATTTGAATTCAAAAATTTGAGCTTTTGACGCCATATGGAAACAGAGCTGCCCAATTCCCCTCCTTTCCCATATATATGTTAGCCATTCGTATCATTCCCTGTTGTCCTACAAGTACTTCCTACTACTTTGCACACGTACTTGTACTGCATACAAACCTGCTGCTGCTTTTCTCTCTCAGTGTGTACTTGTAGACAAACCTCCTAACCTACTAATGCAACTCATTATCCACATCTACTTTTTTGTTTATCTACATTAGTTGCTTCTGTGTTTGTCCACATCGCTCTACTATTGCAAATCAATTGCATGCATCTATTTGAAGGTTTTCCCTCTTGTGTGTGTTAATGCCACTTGCAAAGTGTGCTTCCCAATCAATATTGTCCTGCCATGTCAACTATATGTGAGTGTAAGGCATGTCTTGCTGCTAGACATCCATTTGTCTCCCATATCTTGTGCTCAAATTTGCTATTGAACAAGCAAGGGGGTAGAATCTATCAGTGTGGAGGAATCCACATAACATCTCCTACCTTTTGCCTTGTTAAGAAGCAATTGGTACCTGCAATTCATCCCCCAAACAATCATCAATTCCCAAACTACAAATTGCCCTTCCACCACCCAAAACTAGGCTCCCCAAGCTACCAAAAGCAAAAAGTGTTGAAGTTCCAAAACCTCAAGTCAAGGAACAACCAAAGAAGAAAGTTCGTTGTCTTGATTATGTATTTTTGCTTGATTGAGGTATTCAATATATAATGTACTCTTTAGTACATTTATTCACATCATTGATTCAACTTCTAATATTGTGTTTTTTTGCGAAAGTTAGTTGTCATGATTATGTATTTTTGCTTGATTGAGGTATTCAATATATAATGTACTCTTGAGAACATTTATTCACATCATTGATTCAACTTCTAATATTGTGTTTTTTGCATGTTTATTACAATTTGTAGTAACTCTCCTTTGATTGCTTTCCTAAAAAGAGCTCTACACAATTGTAAACCTCTCATTTGTGTTTGTTAACACAATTTGCATTTTACTCCTCCCACGATGCCTAGCAAGAGGACAAACGCACGAAGGCAATCAGGAAAGGTTGTAAACACACCTCAAAATTGGTCAATTGTTCTCCCTTCCAAAACTACTCGTTTGCACTACTAGAGGGCCCGTCCTATTAGACCCACTAATAAGCATGCTCATATTCAACCTCAACCTTGTGAATGACCTCTTTTGCCTCAACCAACCCAATCAAGTGCGGGACCTTCTTTGCCTCTACCCAATCCTTTGCCTCATCCAACTGAGCCTTGATCTCAGCATAGTGCCAAGAAGGGACACTAGCCAATATGGACCGAAGAAGCTTTGATGAAGGCAAAAGTTGCCCATGAAGAAGGCATGCCCATTAGAGAATGTAGTAGGTAGTTTGGAATGAGCTCAACATCATTGACAAACTGGATTGATGGTAGAACAAAGAAAAGGATGAAGGGCCCGCCTATTGTGCTAAATGTTGAAGAAGAGAAGGCCCTTGTTGAATGGACCTTTAGCATGCAAACAGTTGGTTGTGGGGTTTCTATAAATTGCTTAAAGTTGAATGCAACAAAGATAGTTCAATCGCACGCCAACCCTTTCACTAATGGGATCTTGGGGAAGAGTGGTGGGATGGATTCCGTATACCAAGAGCTCACATTTTGTGTGTGTGTGTGTGTGTGTGTGTGTGTGTGTGTGTGTGTGTGTGTGTGTTGATAGGTCTTGAGCTATTAGTGTACGATCGGAGGTGGTGAAGACCTTCCATGATAACTTGGCCACATTGTACAATTTGCATAATTACCCTTCTCAACATATTTGGAATAATGTAGGTGATACTAGAGTGCAAGGAAGCAAGGATAGGGGTATGCATGTCTTGGCTAGGAAAGGGTCCAAAAATGTATATGACATGATGACCGATGTAGGGAGTGGTTGACTATCCTATGTTATGTCAATGCTACTGGATATGCTTTGCTAGGGTACTACATCTTCAAAGGCACGAAAGCCATGCAAAATTATTTCTTGGAGTGTGAAGAAGGGGATGCAATGTCTATAAAAAACAAAGCATGGATGACAGGGCAGCTGTTTGAAGCGTGGTAGGAGCATTTCCAGTAAGCTGTCCTAACCCTGCCATCTCCCTCATCTCATCATTTGTTCATTGTGGATGGAGATGGCAGCCATACAAAGCTTAAAGTTGTTCAAAAGGCAAAAGGTGTTGGCATAGATATTGTCACTCTTCCGGCTCACACGTATCACAAGCTTCAATCTTTAGACGTTTTAGTTTTCAAACCCTTCAAATTCTATTTCACCAAAGAGAGAAATTTGTGGCAGTTGCGAACGTACTCCACTCAAGCGTCAAAAGGGAGAGCTTGCTGGTGTTGTGTCAAGGGCACTCACAATTGCATGCACGAAGTCCAACATAAAAGTTGGATTTCATGCTATTGGATATATGGCCTTTAAATCATGACATATTGCAATATGAGGAAATGTCATGCAACATGATCGATGTGCATGAGATGGTTGTAGATTTGGAGACACAAGATGCTGGGGAGAATATAACAACCCAAAATCCTCTTGATTGTAGTCAAGTGCCTGGCACACCTATGCTTGAGGATTTGGATGGAGGTGCAGCTGAGCTACTTTCAAGCATGGTTGCAACCAACCATGATCTATTAAATATTGCTCCATTGCCATCAAATACAATGCAAAATCTTGCCACAACTACAACAGCCAATTTACTCGAGCTTCTATGAGTGCCAAGGGAGGATGTCACTATCAATCAGATCAACGGGGATGCTTTTGTGGACTACTCCCGCTCACTTTATACTCACATCCGACCAATACATTGAATCCATGAAGGCCAAAAATGCCAAAAAGCTAGAACTGGAGAGGCAAAAGGAGGAAAGACCAATTGAATGGCAATTAAAAAAGCAAGCAAAGATGGCTGTTGCTGAAGCTAGGAGCAGGCAACAAGAAAATGAAAGGCAAGCAAAGGAAGAGAGGAATTGATGGGAAGCACAGCACATCAAATCGAAGAGGCACTTGAGGGCAGTCCTTTGGGAGGGGTTGACTGAGGACACTGGATCCTTGCTAGCCCTACATGTTCCTACTGAGGAATCGTGGCTGAGGAGGGCAGCATGGCTCCATGGAATGAGACAAAAGAGGCAAAGTGCAGCAATGTAAAAGAATGCCTACAAATTTTGTTTTGTAGAAGGGTTAGACTACTCCTTAGGCAGCACAGTTTTGCATACATGTTTTTGCTGACATAGTGGAATAGTAGTTTGGTTGGATGCTATTGATGCAAGCCTGGTTAAATGGTATCCTAGCTCCCTTGTAATTTTCCCCCTTCCAATGTACTGCCTCGAGTGTAAGGTGGCTACTAGCCACCTAGTAGCCACCTACTCAGACAAGGATGTGTACAATGATTATCGTATAATACATTTTGATTGTTGTTCCAGTTCTACTAGCAACAGCTCAACATCTACCGTCTAAATCTGTTCAAGCAGAGATGAAATGGTTTCTAATCATACAAGTTCATGTTGAGATTTCAACATCACAAGCGCATAGCTAGGAGCCTCAAGAATTTGAAACATAAATATGTAGTATGCTGACAGATTAGACCCTGCAGTTTTGCTCAATCTAACAAGATCACATCCTCATTCTCTGCAGTCCTCAGAATTGCATCATATTTCATAGTTTAGTCATTTTAGATAACACGCTCAAACTATATTGGATAATTACAAAAGAGAGATCTTAGTTTACATATCTAATGCAGTTAGTTGTTCACTGAAAGAGCAGTGAGCTTGCTACTCTAAATCATGGCCATCATCATGAAAAGACTTGCCTGCTAATTGGCCATGGCTGTTGCTTGAAGTCAAGCCTTTCTGTCAAAATATGATTAGTCATTTAGGCTTCAGTTCAATAAAGAGTCTTACCATGCGACATCATGAGAGCTTCAAAAGAGAGTGTAAGCATCAGTTTGGAACTCTTCGACCTCATGATAAATGCCATGTCCTGTCTTCTCATAAAATGGTCATCTCTAGATAAGTCGATGTGTGTAATGACACCAATGCTCCAAATATCATAATGGACTTTCCTGTGCGTTGGAAGAGAGAATGCATTTAAAGCCAAAGATTCACCATAAATAGTCATTTATGCCACATCCAGGCTTACATGCATCAGACGTAATTTGGTACTTTACCTGGACTTATGAAATCTGACAATCGAAAATCAATAATTTTCAATACAGAATCTTCATGCTCAAACTGAAACAAGAAGGTTTGGTACATATGCATAAACACACATATCCAAAATAGTTAGGCATCAATATGCAAAACATTGTTACACAATGAATAGATCACTTGATGAAAAATTATAACCTACTTGATGCTTTAGATCACGATGGACACAGTATGTTAAAGGATTGCAGGCCAGTGATGCATAGGTTGGGACTGCTGCATGCACATGTACATTTGCATTATCAATCGGTTTGCTAGATCAAGTATGGAAAAGAAGATGTTTGAATTAATGGCTTATCTCTGCAGGAAATGTAAGGTCTAGTAAGCACCAATTCATGTCAGGGCACGGCGGATAGAATCTTATTGTTCTCGTGCATTTGCGAACTACCTTTTGCAGTCAATGCCATGCTGAATGCACCCATCATTGTACCCATACTGAAGGTATCCTGAAACACCCACGAATCTAACAAGCTGCCAGGAATCGAACCAGCAATACCAGAAACCACACACAGGAAGCAACAAACTGCTGTCGACACTTCCCTTCAGCTGTGAAGACAATTGTAATAATACACATGCTACGTGATACACTGATGCAGACATGTTTTGCATTAAAACCCTCAAAGACCAGTCGATAAACAAACATTCTCACTCTAATTCAATTGGACCAATGTATAATGTCGAATATGTCAACAACATAATTAATGACCTTGATACCACAATGTCACAGCCATGAACAACAAAGACTGCACCCAATGAAGGGTGAAATTGCATAGAAACAAGTCAACGAGGAACAGACCCCAGCCCATGCACCAGGGCATAAGCGAAGCACAGTTGATGCAGTGATGCTGAAGACAAAGAAAAGACCTCGCATGCCCGTTTATCAATTAACTTTCGCATGTTCGAACCCCTGGAGGTATCTATCAAAGCCTTCATGTCATCCTGCAGGAATGACTCCGATTGGTCGATTCATCTTGTGCAGTACCTCCGTCGTCTTGTCCACGAAGAATGCATACGGCCATGGACGCTGGGGAGAGAGGCGACATGAGAGACGCAGAGTAGAGGGGTGACAGAGGAGGGGACGAGGACGACGATCGCCCGGTCTGGTGCATGCAATGCTTCCCCTTTGGACTACCACTCAACTTGGCATTGGTCCACTCGGCCTCCCATGCCCCACAGCAAACTAGACGATGCCACGCGGTCTCTCCACATGGGCCTCTTTCTATGCAAATTGTATTTTTAAATATTAATCATATCCCATCTTTTTTCTCCACACGGCCCAAGTGTGTGCCCACCCCCTTGGCCCCTTGACCCTCGATAAAAGGTGGAAATGACAGTATGGATTGGAACTTAGCCGATACGATTTCAAAAATACAGAAAAAAACCTGCATGCATACTCACTGCACAAAGCGAGCCGGTACGACCGAGGGAGCTCATCCTCGAACTTCCTCTGCTGCCTCACCCTGAATTCCAGCCATAGATCGCACAAGATCTCTTGAAAACCCTAACTTTACCGCATGGCAACTGTCAAGCTCGTTCTCGCCAATCCACATCTCGCCCGTGGCGGTGTGGACGCTCAATTATCCCTTGGATCGTCCATGCGGGGGGCCTATCCGCGCGCCTTGCAGCCAGTGCCTTCAATTCGGTCTGCTGGAAAGCGTCTTTGTGTGGCCCCAGCCTTGGCTTGCAACCAGACTATGAGCTTCTTCGATGTTGACAGGTGCCATGTGCTTCGTTTAACATCAGTAAAGGCACAATGGCAGCAGACATATATGTCAGAGTTTGGAATTTCGCTCATGTTAGATAATTCTAGTCCCAGTTTATTGTGCATATCTTTAAAGTCTGTCACCTAGAATTCATGTTTGAAGACAAGTTATCCCCTCAATGTGTACCTAGAAAGTGTGTAGGACTACGCTAATCCTGCTATGTTTGCAAACAGAATAGAATATTAGAACATCGAAGTTCAAATTGGAAAGTAGTTTTACATGTGGGGACAAGACAATTGCATGTGAAGCATCATGCCTTGTGGGGCCTCCTCCTCCAAGATCACAGGGACCATTCTTCCCATGTCATGGTGTCCCCCTTACATTGTGGTAAGAAGGCTAATGTAGAAGACATCGTACTTGGGTGAGGGGAGATGTGACAAAAGGGTCACAACCACATCCTACGATGAAACAATCTTCCTAACATACACCAATTCATCATGTATCTCCTGCATCTTGTTGATGTAATCCTTCAATGTAATCCTTCATGGTAGGGGAATCCTAGAGAGAGTTGTCTCCACTGCATCTCTAGGCATCTCTAGGCTCATTTGGTAGGTGAGGGTTTGCACTTGATAAAGCTTTGATAACTGGATCCAAATCTCAAATGCATTTTGGATGTGTTGTATTCCATACGAGAAGAAAACACAAACAAAAATAGAGAACTCTAAAGCGAATGAGTCAATGCTGTAAATGAATGAGAAAATGTATAGAATGCTTAAGTTGTCCAATAGCTGGTGGCTCTCGTGGGATTGGGCTGAGAGAGGTGTTTGTTGAGCTAAAATATGCATTACTTACCGATTAGCCTCTTAAATAGCCCAAAAACACAACTAAAAATGCTCTTTTAGAGTAAAACCCTAAAATGGGGAGCAGTTCGAGAGAGTTTAGTGGAAACCCTAATTTTTGGGGTGCCCTTCTAAATCTATAAATAGACAAGCTGCCCCCATTCAGCCAATCATCCTTATTTGTAGGTTACACCAGCCCACACACCCTCTGCTGCTGTTGGCGCCTAGTTTCCAACCTGCAGCCCGTCTCCATCTGCTGTCCAACCATCATCGACTGCAGCCACATTATCTTCAACCTGTCCATTGCTGTAGGCGATAGCTCTCAGCTGCTGGTGACTGCCCTAGACTGTCCCAGACTGTTGTTCAGCCTGCTGTCCATCATCTCCAAGGTCAGCCAGCTTGCGTTTTCAGCATTGCAGGCCCTGACACTCTTAGACACTGTTTCAGTCTGCTGTTTACAGCAGACTATGCACAGTTTCCAGCCTTCGATCGGTGGTACACTGCTGCGTTTACTAGTTTCCAGCCTCCAGACTGTTGTGTTTTGGTGACCAACCTGTTGCCATTCACTATTCAGCACTCCTACACTTCGACTGGTGGTCACAGACTTGGGATCCGTCTTCGGTGGATGTCACACTCCGACATTGCTCTGCCCTTGAGCACACTGTATACTCTTACATTCATTTACATCATTCATTCACTTCAGAGTTGTGTTTTCTCTCTCCCTTCTTGTGTTTGTGTTTGAGTTTTGAGTTTTGCGTTTAGGGTTTGAGTTTTTGAGTTTTGCGTTTAGGGTTTGAGTTTTGCCCTTTGTGTCTGTGTGTGTCTCTTTGTGTTTTTGTCGTGGTTGTACACTGTGTGTTCTCAATGCAAACCCTAGCAGTTTCCTTCACAGTGTTGATGTATGTTGTCTATTGGAGATGGATCCCGAGTGTAGTAACTACTAGTTGGAGAAGAGGCTGATGAAGAAAAGTGCTGAATACATAAAAATGATTTCTATAGATGTAAATGCAAATCAAGCCGATGAGAAAATGATGGCAGTTGATCATCGGCAATAGTAGTGGGAGGTTGGGTGATAGCTATGGACCATATAGTAGCAATGGGCTGGATAGCTAGTGGAAGAGGGTTGATGGCTGAAACTTGTAGGACAAGGATGGATTGAATAGTGGGTAGCTTGTTTATTTATAGATGTAGAAGGATCCTCCCAAATTAGGGTTTGCTTATGGGATATAGAAAGCCTCTATGACAGTGTACTGTTTAATGAAACTTTTGGTGATTTACATGTTTTGGGGTTGTTTTAAAGAGCTAATTAGTTTTTAATGCATTTTTAGCTCAATATCCTCTCTTCAGTCCGATATTGGAGCCAAGAAGGCATTGGAAGAAAAGCTTAAGTCCAATTTTACCCCAAGTTGTCCCGCCCCAAAGCATTCAAGGCATCGGACAAAGGGTGCACATTAATTGCCCAATAGACTACCAAGTCTATAGAGGCGATGCTTATCTTACCAAGGGAGCCCAAGTGATATCCCAAAGAGGCTAAGGTATCAGACAAAGGATGCTTGTCGGCTGCCTAGTAGCCTATCAAGACTTGCAAAGGTGGATAGAACCACATTGAACTTTCTTCCCCTTTTTTTTTGGATGGTTTGTTGGGGAAGAAGATATGGTTTGTGGCCTGTCAAGTAACTATGGCTGGGGGGAAGAATGAAAAGGAGTGGTTAGATCCAACACATCATAAAACAGACAAGATATCTCGACTACTTGAGAGTGTCGATGATGAGGAAAAATTGAGAAGAAGTATGTAGGTTTGGTGGTAAGGTGGTGAAAGAACCGTCGGTGGAAATAGCTTAGGATGGTGCTTTGCACAATGAGATACATAGACTAATGCTACATGATGAGAATGCATATGCTATAGGTGCCACTTGGACAATGTCTCTCATAGGGAAATTATTCACTTGTTGAAGCACCCTTTTACAAAGATGATAATGATTATACAGTGCAAAGGGAATGTACAACAGGGAAGGGAGGCTGATGTGGAAGATAAATACCGAAACTTGTAGATATCAGAAGGGTAGGAACCCCCTCTCAACCATTGATGTCAATGTTAAAGGAGGAAGAGGAACCTAATGTTGGTCTTTTTGTGGTGCCGAGAACCATGAAAAATTTGATGATGAAGGTAGAATTGATACCTCTTAGCTAGAATAGCCAAAGGAGAATTAGCCATATGGATATGCAGAACATGCCCATACTCGATTTGGGAGAGGGCTCCAATGCTAATCAAGTGGTGTAGGCCACTCCGAATCTCAATTTTGGAATAGAGCTCCATGCTAGTCAAGCAGTACCATAATAGTTGTCCACCATGCAAATGGATCTAATGGATGAAGGAGGAAGACATGACTCTCTTCAATTGGAAGAGTGGGGAAAAGTCAGCCACCAAGGTAGTTAGGATGGGTTTGATGCTAGCCAAGAGTACAAAGGTATAACCACCAAAGTAGTAGTCTATCTATCATGAAAAGTAAACTAAAACTGTAGATAGTGATGGTTAAATGATAAAAACACCTCAATTTGAAAGGAAAGAAAAACGGATGCCAAGAGAAGAAGGATGCCAAATAGCCCAAGTAGGATTTGCAATCTTAGTACTAATTGAAATACAAAACCTAGTATGAAAAGATCTAGAAAAAAACTTACATACTAGATGTTTCTATTGAAATGCTTTAATTATTGTGAGAGTGAGATGCAACGGAAGTGAATGAAAGAAGGAAGTGTGTAGTGGAAGACTTGAAGAAATATGGCCAAGCCTAAAGGAAACTAGCCTAAGGTTTCTAAAAATAACCTAGGACTCTTAAGGGACTAGCTAGGGAAGGTAAGGACCAAACTAGTTAGAGATATTGCAAGACACTGACTGAGGGGAAGATTCAGGATCCACTGTACTAGTGTCGAGCTACCCATTGATGAACACAAATACTAGGAAGACCCCCTCTCAACCCCCTTGGAGTAGCACTATCATTACAAGAAAGGGTTGAGGTTGGTTGAGGAATGGGGATTGGATTTAACTTTGGTATGGGTAAAAGACCCTTAGCTGGGGATGAGGTGGTTTTGGGTGTGGGTCTAAGACTCTTGGCCTTCGAGCGACAATTGTCATTTGCATAGCCTCGTTTTTGACAAAATGTACAAAGCCTATTCTTTTTAGGCAAGAAGTGCCAAGAGGGTCTTTCTGAGGGTATGAGTGTATTACTCTCTTTTTTCTTCAAAGGAGACTGGCCATTGGTGTTGGAATGTGGTTTGTGTTTAGGGTCAATTGGGGAAGGTGAAATTGGGCCTAAATGTGGAGGTGATTTCTTTCCACTCCTTGTTTCCTTCAAAGGAGACAATTCATTAGCACAAGATAGGGATTCATGTGTTTGAGCAATCAATAAGGGCAGTACAATGTGCATGAGGGGGATTCTCCACAAAACAGGACCAAAGGACAAAGAGTAACATACTTATGGGTGTGTGTAAGGCACAGTGTTAAAGGGTGGCATTCTTGCTAACAATATACTAGGATGTAGAGTGGTATACTTCTAAGGGTCTAGGGATGGCCTAAAACCTTAATGTGCATCAAAGACAATGTGTGCTAAGACTGGATAATCTTGTGAGAGTGCGCAACGGAAGAGGAAATACGAACACGGAGGGAGAGAGAGAGAGAAAGCAGAAAATAAGGAAGAGAAATCTGCACTGACTGAAATGAATGCTGAATACACTGAAATGGACTGATCAGTCCCTGCACGCAGCCCACAGCGTCAGTGAGGGCACCAGATCAGGCTGATGATGATGGCAGCACCACCACGGGGGAGAAGGAGTGTCGGAATCTGCAAGAAGACAACTGACCAAGTGGGGAGGGGGGCTGCCAATAAATAGGCAATGGACAAACCCTAACCCTAACCCTAAAATGGGCGCAAACCCTAAAATGGGCGCAAACCCTAAAAGTGCCCTAAAATGGGCGCCCCACAACAATGACCAAAAAAGTGGCCGGGCAGCCAGTGGCTGCCCACTAAAAGCGGCCAAAAAGAAATACACAACCTAAGACAGCCAATCAAGAGTGACTAGCCTCCCCCATCATAACACATGACAGACATGTCAGAGCTCCTAATGTCCTCGTCTGACTCAGACTGAGGCTCACAGGCAGGAGATGACAAGGCATGACAAACATGATTGCTAACAAATCTATGGTTAGTCTAAAGTAAGGGTCTAGATTGAAAGAAGAGGAATCTAAATGTGAAGCTAATGTGGGAGGGAAGGGCGGAAAATGTGAAGGTGAACGGGAAGCACCAAACTCATACTCAAGTGAAATAGAGGATGAATGATTACCTTGTGGAACATCTCTAAACATAGAGTTTTCTTCAAAATCCTACTGATACCAATGTGGGTCTTTATGGTGACTTGCAATCAGTTCCTATATAATAATTGGAGTAGTATAGTCAAAATCAAACTCACACAAGAATCGATTGTATGAATCTGCCACTGAGCTTGATTGTGAAGAGTTTGAACTTCTGGCTGTGTCTTGAGTGGATAGTCTTTCCTCAAGTGAAAGGTGATTAGTCTTGTCAATAGAGTGCTCCAATTGAGATGCACCTTGTGAAGGAGTATGAGAGGAAGAAGAGTTGAGCCTCGGTGAGTGATCCCTATAAGAAAGGTTAATAGGAGTGTTGTCCTCCAAATCAAGACCATAATGTCTCCTTAGGATCTCCATTGAAGTAGTTGGAGAAAGCCTCAAAGGACTTGAAGAAGGAGTCATTTGAGCCATCGTGAATTAGTTACGCAACGTTCGTATATCTTGCACAAAATCAAGCTCTCCATGATAACCACATGATACTCTTTAAAAGAGCACTGACTTTGATACCATGTGAAGATTTGATAGAGTTTATGTAGAGAAAACATAGAATATATGAACACTGTTGAAACACAATAACTCATATAATAACGCAATAAATGCAAACCCTAAATGCAAAACGCAAAAACCATAAGTATAAATAGAAAAGAAAGAGAACTCTAAAGTGAATGAATCAATGCTGTAAATGAATAAGAGAATGTACAGAATGCTTGAGCTGTCCAACAGTTGGTGGCTGTTGTGGGAGCAGTTTGAGGGAGATATCGATGTGTCATCCATCGAAGATGGATTCTGATAATGTACGAATACCGTTGAAACACAATAATTTATATAATAACGCAACAAATTCAACCCTAAACGCAAAACACAAAAACCACAAATATAAACGGAGAAGAAAGGGAACTCTAAAGTGAATGAATCAATGCTGTAAATGAATGAGAGAATGTACAGAATGCTTAATGGTAGATTTGTCCAATAGTTGGTCGCTCTTGTGGGAGCAGGTTGAGGGAGATATCGATGTGTATCATCCATCAGAGATGGATTCTGAGTGCAGTAACCACTAGTTCGAGCAGAGGCTAATGAAGAAAAGTGTTGAAAATATAAAAACGACTTGCTGTAGATGCAAATGCAAATCAGGCCGATGTTGGAAATGGAAGAGCAACAGGCTTGAAGCTAGAATGCAACAATCTCTACGGCTGGATGGTGGTAGTTGATCACCGGTAGTAGTGGGAGACTTGGTGATAGTTGTAGACCATGTAGTAGCAGTCGTTGGGGGTTATAGCTAGTGGAAGAGGGTTGATGGCAGAAAGGTGTAAGACAAGGATGGATTGAATGGTGGGCAGCTTGTCTATTTATAGATGAAAAGGATTATTCTAAATTAGGGATTTGCTTATGTGACATAGATCTCTTGAGTCATATGGTGTGTGAAGGTATGATATTCCAACAGAGTCTACATTTTCATTGCAGAGTAGATTCTGCGAATATACGCAAGGATTGATTCTTGGCAACTCATAAAGAGAAAGGAACAAGCTTGAGAATTGAGCCTATCCTAAAGGGTTGTGTGATCAATAGTTGATCCAATATGAGAGTCCACCACTAGATGATGGATGGGGGTGGTGACAAATTCCCATAGGTCAAATACATCCAAGGTGTACTCTACTTTGCAGGACCAAAGGGAGTAGTTGGAATCATCAAAATGCTCTTTTTCAAGGAGTGTAGGAAGCACGGGCATATGCACATAGGGTGCTATGATTGCCAAATGAGGTCCCTCAGGAGGGGCTCTTGTAGAAATGGAGGGAGATGATGGAACATGCTATGATCTTCGATATGTGTTAGATCTCAAATCTCTGTTTGATTGATGGTTGGATGTACAATCTCTGTCATCTTCATGATGATCATCCTTGACTTTCTTGTTGGTCTTCTTGATCATGATTTAGGCTTCATTAGTCCTCATGGTTGATTAAAAGTGTCTTGTAATTGTACTGGTTTGCCATTTGTCCTTTAGAAATATTTGTAAAAGATGCAAGCATACGTAAGAAGATGTTGCATTTTGATGTCTAGTTGCTCCGAATGGTAAAGGTGTCAGTTGCAAGGTTGGATTTTGCAATCGATGGCCTATAGATGCTCTGTCTACACTGAAACAATTGAAGTTTATGTGTGAAAAATTGTGTTTTGTGGTCGCCCAGTTGTTGCTAGCTATAGGAGCTGAGAAGGCAATGTTGCCGCACAAGAACATAATAAGAAAGGTATGGTCTCCTCTTTCGGGTGACTGTGAGCTCTCTCGTTTGGCAATGATTGCTGGGGTGTTAAAGGTTGCCTGTGACTAGCTGCCTATATTTACCTTATACTCAGTGCCCACATACCTGTATACTGTAGGTGGCGGCTGCCCATCATTGTCATATTTATTCTTTATTCTTAAATATGATAGAAGAATAAAGGGAAGGCAGGTTACACATTGTGACTGTTGGAGTTTTCACATACCGGTGTCATACCGCTACGCGCACACCGTGTGAAAAACTCTAGAGTGCAGCTTTCTTATTGATCTAGAGAGCCAATGCCATTTAGACATTAGTGTTAGTGTCCGTAGTATGGATGGTTAAAAGATATTAGATTTTTGGATAAGTTTAGTCAATTATTGATATTTTAGATATTATCTCTTGTAAAAATCCATAAAACTGTAGATAACTTCTAGATTAGGATGACATGAAAAAGAAAGTAGGTAGCTTTCAGCCATTTTGAGAGGATTTTATGTAAAAAGAAAGATTGGCGAAATGGCGCAAAGCGCGGTCGCTGTTTTCACGCAGTGAACAGCCCTTCAAAGTGGGAGATAAAAGACGTCAGCTTAAAGAAACTGAAACGGATTGTTTCGTAACTCCATTATCGCATAGTACGATGCAGGACGTGCGCGGCAAGTACGAAGTCATATGGTCTTGTGATTGAATCACAAGAAGAAAGGCTAAATTCTTGCAACAAGGATGGCAGATCCTTACGCAAGCTATCTTGCAAGAGGATGTATACTTTGATATTGGCCTTCTGATAAAGTTAGTAAAAAATTACTTTAGTGTTATTTACATGGTGTATAAGTATTCATATGAGAATTGGCTCCATCTCTTCTCAAAGGGACACATGGCCAAGTCTCCATTCATACCACGATGCTTGCAAGCAAGCTCATTTATCTCCTTGGTAGAATTCTGGTCAAGTGTCTTGGTATTTTACCCCCCTTTCGGAGCCAATGGAGGCATCAGATTGGCAATCTGAGCAGCATAGAGGAAGGTATTATTTTATGTACGTTTTTGTCTACGAGAGATTTGTCTTCTCATAATGCAGAAATAAATTGACTGCTTTAACTCTGTGAGTATTCTTCTATGTCTCTGCATCTCAAGAGAAGAAACAAGAATGGAAGAAAAGGGACAAGCAGCCCGGTTACATGTTACAATCGGATCTTGAGACTGCCACAAACCTTAAAAAAGTCTTGGAAGATCGTATACTTGGTAGTAGAGTGGACTTCACACTTGGCGAAGTTCTTGGAATCGCAAAGCGTGAATTTCATGATGCAATCATCGATATGCTGAAACGAAAAAGACAGTTTGATGGTGAAGTTTTACAAGCATTGATGTAGGTTGACAAAGATATAGAGAAACATCTTCAGAGGATATATAATGATGCATGTCATGATATTTTGGAATAGGCTGATGCTGAAAATGGGCTCAATGGGAGTATAGATAGCAAGCTTGTAGCTGAAAATGGTATTATGGCCAGCATTAAGCATAGAGAGGAGGCTATGTATAATGGAAATGTTCATCAACAAGCACATGAAGAAGAAGATGCTCATTTTATTCCTAGCAGTCATTATTCATGAACGCATTGGGCTGGTGCTACAACAAAGACAATTGTTAAAGTGGGAGAAAGAGAGACACCTTGCACAACTCTTTCGGATTATGGTTCTGATATCAATGTTATGGCACACAGCTTGTATGAGAATGGAGATTGGCCGATTGATGTAGATCCGGGATGGCGTATGCGAGTAGCAAACAATTCATCAGGGGATCTTTATGTGGCTTGTCCGAATGTACCCGTGACTATTGGAGATATTAGGGATGAATATCATTTTTTTGTACATGATTCATGTAGTTATCCGGTGATTTTGGAGCAGCCTTATATTTCGGAATCAAGGCTGGAAACAAAAGCCTTGGATGGTTCTTCATATGCTCGGGTTCAGAGTAAAGACAATACAACGGCGATACAGTTTCTCATTGTTTATGTGAATCATCCCCGCAATCGGGATAATCCTATGCCACCTAATGCACTAGAGTTTAAGGGTTTTTAGATAGCACTGTTGTAAGTGGAGGCTATGGTAGCGCCTCTAGGAAGATAATTATGCCTCCAAGAAAGGGGAAAACTGTGTTTGTGTCTAGATTGTAGGAATGGACATCATGTAATCTTGGCAGTTTAAAGAATATTTCAGCCATGTGTAGGGCTGAAAAGAAATATGTAGGATGGGTTGAAAAAGAGCTGAAGACATATGGTTTAATGGCTGCAAATGAAGGTATTTCAGGGCTGGTTGATGTTGATATAGTGGCTAAAATTTCTGCAACAATTAGTGCTGAAAACAGGGTAGGAAAAGAGGTTATTTATGTCGACACTTTAGAGATATATGAAGTCATTCAAGAGTTTGCCGAGCATGAATGTTATGGGCTGCAAAATAGGGCTAAAGCAAGAGTGGATACAAAGTACAAAACAGTTGTAAAGAAGGTTAAGCTTGTGGCTTTTCCTTTACCACCTGAAAGTGATGGGTTGGCTGAAAAAGTGACTCAACAGCCTAGTTTATGGGATCCACATGGAGTAGGACATAAATTTATACCTGAAACTTTACAAAATCTGAAAATCGGTGATACAAGCTTTCTTTTGCTTACAAAAAGAGCTTGTTTCTTGCAGATGTTGGCATAGCATGGGAAAGCCTTTGCGTTTCAGCCAGATGAAATTGGATGTATTGATTTGACCATAGTTGCACCTATGGTGATCTTTACAGTACCTCATGTGCCATGGAATTTAAAGCCTATTCCAGTACCTCGAGCATATTTTCCTAAGCTACTAGAGCGTTTGAACGAGAAGATTAGAATGCGGATTTTGGAGTCCTCTTTAGCTCCATATTCGAATCGGTGGTTCACTGTCCCAAAGAAGAATGGTTCTTTGAGGTTTATAAAGGATTTGCAACTAGTTAATAAAGTCACCATAAGGAATGTTGGATCAAGCCTGATAGTGGATGAATTTGCAGAAGCATTTGCAAGCAAGGCAATTTACTCTATGGGTGATTTATATTCAGGATATGATCAGTTTCAGTTTGCATTGGAAAGCCAAGATATCACTACCATGAAGACACCGCTTGGATTGGTTAGGATGTGTACGCTTTAAAGGAGCAACCAATTCAATGGTGCATATGATGAATGCTATGCATAAAGTTTTGAGGGAGTATATTCCTCTACCCTTTCTTGATGATGTGCCGATAAAAGGATGTGGTATCCATGAGAAAAATGAAGAGCTGAATAAGCAGGGATGTAGAAGATTTGTGGCTGATCATATTGTTGATTGTGACAGGATTTTGAGCCGTCTTGAAGAAGTGCATTTGACTTTGTCAGGAGAAAAGTCGGTTTTTGGAGTGGAGGAAGTATTAGTTGCTGGGCACATGTGTGGACCATATGGGAGAAAGCCCTCACCAAGAAAGATTGATGCCATAAGCAGGATGTGGAGACATGTTCAAATGTATTCGAGATGAGAAGATTTTTGGGTGCATGTGTCTTTTACTTGATATGGATTCCGCATTTTGCTCATGTGGCTGAAAGTTTATATTAGCTCTTGAGAAAAGGGCAAAAGTTTTGGTGGGGAAAACAACATACGAAGGCAATTCAAAAGCTAAAGATCTTATTGATTTCAGCCCTAACACTAAAGAGAGCAAATTATGAGAATGGGCAGCCTATTATTCTCACTGTGAATACAAGCCCAATTGGTATCCATTGAGGCATTGGGTCAAGATGATGCTGATGGAAATAGGTATGCCATTCGGTTTGGAGCAAAGGTCCTCAATGAACGGCAACGACAGTATTCTCAAGTCAAAAGAGAGCTTTAGGGTGTAGTGATAGCCCTTAAGTGTGATAATGAGTATGTTATGGGAGCTCATGTAGTGGTAGAGACTGATTATCTACCTCTATTGAGCGTGATAGTGAATTGCTCAACTCCTAATATTGCCATGTTATGGTGGATTGCATATATAAAGTCACTTAACCGTGATTTTCAGTATATTGTAGGTAGAGAAAACCCTTTGGTTGACATACTCTCACGAGCAAGGTTTGAAGATGAAGAGGAGATGATGGAAGATGAAGATGATGATGTGATAGGTGCTAAAAATGACTTTATGACAGTAGGGAATGAGTATGCAGCTATTGTGAGTGTAGGTACAATTGTTGTAACAGGGATTTCAGCAATAAGAAAAGAGCTTACAGCCATGGAGAAGAGATGGGCAGTAGAGAGAAAGCATCATCAGTGTTATGCTTTAGTGAGAACACAAATTTTGGAAGAGTTGTATGAGGATGATTAGCTGAAAATAGGCCAATATCTCAGTCTCATGACAAAGAAGACTGAGTGGTTTGAAGCTGAATTCAAAAGGATTAAAAGAAAAGCTTATGGGTTTTTCTTGAAAGATGGATATTTATGGAAGCATGCAAAGAAAAAGAGAGGAGCTCCGGTACGTGTATTGGGAAATAGAGCTTCTCAACTTGGTGATGCAGGAGTTTCATGAAAGCTTATGGACTGGACATAGAGGAGTTTGGGACACATTTGCCAAGATCAAAGAGAAGTATTGGTGGAAAAACATGTATAAAGATGTGGAGCATTATGTGGAACTATGTAGCGTTTTTCAGATGTATTCCATGGTAAAGCATAGAGATGGGTTGCAACTGACCTATCCATTGTCTATGCATTACAAATGGGTAGTTGATATGGTTACCATGCCTACATGTTTATGGAATATGAGATATCTTGTGCTTGCATGAGAAGACTTGACAAATTAAGTGGAAGGTTGAGCTCTTAGTACAAAGACTACTCAAGCAATTTGTAGGTTCTTATTAGAAGAAGTTTTTTATAGGTATGGTTGTGTTGGTAAAGTGGTTGCTGATAGAGGAGAATTGGATGTGGATGAGGCTCGTGACTTCTTTTCACCAAGCTGGCTTTAACTTCAACCTATAATCCTTAAGCAAATGGCAAAAGTGAAAGAGGTCATCAGTCTATCATTAAGGCATTAGCAAAGTCATGCAAAGGTAGGATGAAAGAGTGGCCAAAAATGTTACCCTTTGCTTTGTGGACTGATAGACCACTCATAGTGCAGTTACAGGGTATATGTATGCTGAATTAATGTATGGAAAACATCTAATCATGCCTATTGAGGAAACTATTGCTACTTGGAGTATTCTACCATTCGGAAGATGGCAAAATGGTGGTTTAGTCCATATGTGGTAAGGTTTGTTTTTGATAATGCTATCTATGCATTAAATGAGATGGATGGGACAGCTCTAAGGATTCCAGTGGCTGGAAAACGTATCAAGCCGTTTAAACGTAGGGAGTCTTCAGCATATGAGTTGAAGGAGTTGGATACTGAGCATGAACATGAGAATATAGAAGAAGAAGAGGTAGAAGATGAAGGCATTGACATGGCAGAAGATACTTCTTCTGATACTACAAATTCGTAAGACTTTGGCACATGCCAGAGGATGTGCACGTTAGGAGGGGGTGGATGTCGTGCTACTATACGCACACCGTGTGAAAAACTCTAGAGTGCGGCTTTTTTATCAATCTAGAGAGCCAATGCCATTTTAGACTTTTAGTGTCCATAGTGTGGATGGTTCAAAAATGTTAGATTATTGGACAAGTTTAGTCAATTTTTGATATTTTAGATATTATCTCTTGTAAAAATTCATAAAACTGTAGACAACTTCTAGATTAGGATGACATGTAAAAGAAAGTAGGTAGCTTTTAGCCATTTTGAGAGGATTTTATGTAAAAAGAAAGATTAGTGAAATCGTATGACGTGCGACTGCTGTTTTCAGGCAGTAAACAACACTTTGAAGTAGGAGATGGAGTGATCTGGCAGAATTCTGGCCAACTGTCCTGGTATTTTATCCCCCTTTTGGAGCCAATGGAGGCATCAGATTGGCGATCTGAGTAGCATAGAGGAAGGTATTATTTTATGTACGTTTTTGTCTACAGGAGATTTGTCTTCTCATAATGCAGAAATAAACTGACAGGCTTCAACTCTGAGTATTCTTCTATGTCTCCTATTTCTTATAATCCCTTCTCTTCTGTCTACTCCTCTCTCCGAATCTCCCTTCACCTTGCTGTCTCTTACCCCTGCGGTAGACTTTCGACCCCAAACGCTCCAACACCGGCTGTGCTCTCTTGAGTTCAAACCTCCATAGCCATAGCTCTTGCTTCCACTTATGCTCTTTTCTCTCTCACTCTTGCTCATCCTTTCAACTAGTATTAGCGTGGACATTCAAGCAGCTTCAACCATTCCACTTCAACTTAGAAAAGAGAGCTTCAACCCTAGCAGCCATGTCTTTATCCATTTGAGTTAACAATGAGCTCCCCCACGTTTTTGGCTTTTTTCTCAGCTTCCAAGAGACCTTTGCTTAGCTAGACTACCCAAAAACATCAACCACAGAGTAGGAGGAGCACTAGGAGCAACTCCTGCAATTTTCGGTGCATTTTCAAGGGGTTTCTTTGTTGCTCCTGCCTTTGGTATCTACCTCAGCCATCTTCTCCAATGCTTTGCCTAGCTATCAAGGACTTCTTGCACATTGGACTTTGTCTTGGGTATCATTTTGAGAAGAAATCATCAGTCACATTGATTGACATTTGTGGATTACTGTTCATAGTTTGGGGCAGCAAGAATTTGAATATTTATGCTTCTTTGATGCTTATTCACTGAGGTTTTAATGCTCGATGATGTATTGATGCTTGGGGATGCTCTACGGATCGATTAGAGCTCATTTTGCTCAACCATGGGAATGTCTTTTGCTGTCATAAACAGTGGACAGTAAGCATATGTCCTAAAGATTAGCGAAATCCATGCTTTTATACTACTTGGGAATGCTCTTGGATCATATGTATACTTGGTGATGCTGGCTATATTGGATATGCTTTTCTTAGAGCTTTGAGCTTTGATCTTAAGCTCTTTTACATTTATATGTGGCAAAGGTTGCACTGGTTAGTGATCTACTATTTATATGCTTGGATGCTTATGCCATTTATATGCTCCCGAATATATCACTTATTATCTTTGGGCTTTCGGAATCCGAATGTTGTGACCTATATGTATTGAGCTTGGTTTGCTCTTAGATACTCTGGTTTGCTTCCGGTGGGAGCACTTTTAGATTTTATTGCGGAGATTGGCATCTTGGAGACCATGGAATCTCTCTATATGCTCATTAGTTTATGTAGACATTGTCCTTGTAGTTATTAATCAGTGTGGGTTGATCTTTATTTGATATTTGGTTATGTCGTACTTTCTCCTATCAGACGGGTTGTCAGTCATGGATACATGCTTTGTTATGTACCAAGCTTCGTTGTTCATGATTAGCGAGTTGGTTGTAGCTTGGTGGATATCACGTTGCTTAGCGATCTCTTATTGTTAACCGCAAGCCGAGAAGGTAGAAGAATGAATGAAAAAGCGGGGAGAAGACAGAAAATGAGCAAAGACATGCAAGCGGCCTCTAAAGCTAAGCCGGGGCCAAAAGCGTAATTTTAAATGAAAGGTGCCTCAAAAACTCAAAGAAGAGGGAATTAGAAAAAGAGACCTTGCCACAATGGCCGGTTATGTAAAAAGAGATGGGCGTCCATGGGATTTTAGGATTTGTATATATAAAGTTAAAAAAGTGAATGGAAGCTCATTCTTTGGTGTGTGGCTAACAAGAGCTTCTCTTCTTCTCTTCTTCTCTTCTTGCTTGTGTGTGCTCTTGAGAGGGAGTGTGAGAGCGTGAGGGAGTGAGTGTGTGAGAGTGAGGGATCAAGAGGGTGAAGCTCTTCACCATCTCCTCTTTTCTTATTCTTTTCTCTTCTCTTCCCTTCTCTTACGCGTGTGGCTTTGGTGGATGGAGCTTGGAGATGGAGGAGGCTTCAGGATGCTTGAGCTAGCATCTAGGATCGTGGAGCTACCGGTGTGTGTGAGAGAGAAGGCAACTCATATCGACATCAAGGTAAGCTCATTACACTCGTAGGATCCGACGGCGCGTTGGCTATGTAAGAGGTAGCCATTAGAGCTCCTTGGAACGCTTGAAACAATAAGCGGTCCGTGGGTCTTGGCAGTTGAGTGAAAGCTCCTACATTTTGGTTTCGTTGCTGGGACCAATGGATTCAAGCTTGAGCGCCCTATATCGAGCATCGAAGTAAGGGATTCATCCCCGAAATGGAGCTTGAGATAGGTAGGAAGGTTGGGTGTTTTGATCTTCGAAACAAGTAAGTATTTTAGGTTAGTTAGTTTGTTTGAAGATTGGAAAACCGGGAGGAATCATTTCAGTTTGTTGCTTTCGATTCTTGTTGCATTTAGTGTAGGATAGGATTAGGAAATCGAACCGGGAAAGGATAGGGTTTACTGTTGCAAAACAGGGCAAAACAGGGTATAAATCATGCAAAATCTGGCAAAAAGCTTGCTTGGGATGCTTAATGTCGGCAAGTGAATGATTGGGAGCGTCAAAGTCTTACCCGGGAGGGGGTTTAAGAGCCAAGAGACCAAGGGAGAGCTCATTTGCAACCATTGCAGTGTGTGAGAGAGAGAGAGAGAGAGAGAGAGAGAGAGAGAGAGAGAGAGAGAGAGAGAGAGAGAGAGAGAGAGAGAGAGAGAGAGCCCCCGCAAAGATTCGATTCGATCTCGTCTCGAAGAGCCTACCGCTCACCCCAGGTATACCAATCACTTTCCTTGGTGACTTAGTTGGGATCTGGAAGTTTGTGCTTGGAGTGATTTCCTGACTCGTGAGATTTGGTTGAACTCGTCGTTGCGCGGCATTCGTTGCGCCACGTTCGGCCCGTCTGAGCGGCCTTTGTTAGACCGAGTCCCAGACTCGGTCCTCGGACCCTGCCATTCTGACCTTGACCCTGAAACCCTAATCAGCCCTCGGCCCTTTGTCCACTCGGCGCGTCCGAGTGACGACACTCGGCTCTTTGATCAACTCGACACTCGGCCCGAAGTCCACTTGGTCCCATTTACCAGTTCGGCCCTCGCCCCAGGATCCGACTCGGCCCTCGGCCCAACACTTGACTCGGCCCTAGGCCCAACACTTGACTTGGCTCGTCCGAGTGACGCCACTCGGACCTTGGCCCGCGAAAAATTTTTGTACTCGAACCAGTGCAATTTGGCCCGTCTGAGTCACCCACTCGGCCCCTGCAATTCGGACTAGTTGGGCCGAGTGCATATTTGCCTCAACTTTTCAGAAATTTGACCTGACCCAGCTGGAGCTCAGCAGCACAAACTGTCGTAGGCACTCTTGATGCTTCGAACTTGATTCTGGCGGCGCGGAATGGACAAAATCGTAAGGAGTAGCCGCTTAGCAGTTTGAGTGGGCTGTTGCGATGCCTAGAAACGTAGAGACCTAGAGGCAACCCGCTGAGCCACAAAACCCTGATTGGACCCAAAAACGGTAAGGCAACGTAACCGAAAAGCCCTAAATCCCGTCTAGACGACCAGAGAATTGATCGACAAAGCCTATCAGGCCCAAAACAAAGCGAGGGTGCGTAAGACGCTTAGAGGCTATTTGCCGCACTCACCTTGAATTTTCTCACTTGAAGTGCACTTAAGGAAAACTAAAAGCCTGATTGAGCATAAGTGCACTAGAAAGAACACACGCACTGAGTGGAGATAAATTGAGGTCTGTATTTAATAAGTCAAGGAACTCACTCAGATAAGCCACTCAAGGAACCCACGAATAGGAGAGAACCCACAGACAGAGACAAATCATCAATACGCGAAGTAGGACCAAGCAAGCGGCACAAACGAAGTGGATTTGACAAACCTACTCAACCTGATCGATAGCTTGGCGGAGCACCAAAACTCGACTATGGCAGAGGAAAGCTCAGACCGCAGGTCTAACGAGGAACTCGACTTAGGTGTCTTCCCAAAGGCTATTTAACAACTGGTCAGCAGCTACGATGCGCACGCCTGGTATGAGCACTACGGTCAGACAGCAGATGCTATCATTGCAGACTTAGAAAAAGAGAAAAAGCTAGCTCACAAGGCGTTGCAAAGCATAGCCGCATACAATAGAGACTAACAGGCCAAGAGTCAAAGGCAAAGTACGGAGTTACGTGAGGTGCAGCGAGTGCTGAACTTAGCCGGCACGGATCACGAGAGAGCCCTAGAAGGAGACTTAACGCTGAGCGAGCTTCTTATGAAGCGATTGTTAGACAACACCGCAACGTTGCAAAGTGCTGCAGCATTGGCGACCTCACTGCTGGCAGGGTTAGGAGCAACCCAAGGCTCTAAGAGCCAGTCTAAAATCCCAATAGTTACAAAGCAGCTCGACAAGTACCAACCCCACGACGATCCATTTAGCTTTGTAGAGCAGTTCGAGCAAGTCTGCGAAGCCAACGGCCTCAGCGACCTGACTCAACGCTCTCAAGCGTTTGGGCTCTGCTTAGGTGACAAGGGTAGAACTTGGTATACAAGCTTAGATGCCACAGAGTGAGCAAATTTCAATAGTCTCAAGAATCTCTTCATTAAGAGATTTGCCGAGTCTGGATACTCTGACAATCTGCTAGTACGACTGATGAATGTCAAGCAGAAAGAGGAGGACATTCGGAATTACGTAACCCATATGAGGAGCATCTTCAAGAGAATCCCTACAGGTGAACGACCGACTGAAAGAGCAGTTTCAACTGTGTTCATTAACGGAATTCGAAACGAGGAACTGTATAAGGCTTTGGTAGCCAACTCGAGCTTGCAATGAGACGCGCTAGCTAGGGTTTTTGAGGAAGCTATCAGAGTTGATGATCAGCTGAAAGAGAGGAGCTCCAAGAGCTCCAACTCAGAAGAAGCCATCTCGCGAAGTTCAGAAAGAGCATCAGCCTCTAGTGAACGACCAGCCCCATCATCCCAAGATAAGGGGAAGGCCACCGAGACGAACCAAGACTTGGCTGATGTCAAGATGGAGATAGTCAAGCTGCAAGACCTGTGGAGACGACCAATGCGGCCACACATCCAATGTGTGTATTGTGGCGGAAACCATTTGCTGGCCGAGTGTCAAGACCCTCAGTCGAGACCTTGCGCTAATTGCGGCAGGTTCGGTCACGACATTGTGCATTACAGATTGCCCTGGAGACTTCCGTACTCCCAACCATACGGTCAGCCTTACCTAGCGAGCAGGCCGCAGCCACTCTTCGGAAGGGGAGCCCCATTGGCCCTTCTTGCGCCTAACGACATTAAGCTGGCTGTCTCTAGGGTGGACATAAACCCTACGGGTATATCTAGACCACGTGGTCCTTATGTGACCCATCCACCGAGTGACGCTCCAGTCCACTACGTGGAAGAGCCAAATGAGGAAGAGACTTACTTATACCCTTATGTCTCTCACGACGATGAGGGCAACGCAGTCCTTATGGACTATCGACCAGTACCAATGATGGCGTTGGGGAGAGGACGAGGTAGAGGCCTCAGAGGGCAGATGCAGGATCCAAGGACTTGTGGTCACCCGGGTCATGTCTCATCACGTTGCCCCGAGAGGGAGCAACAGAATAGAGACAAAGCTGACCTAAGATGCGTTGAGTGCGGAATCACCCATCTCTTTGTCGATTGCTCAAAGCGGAAACCTTCCACAAGTTCAGTCAACGTACCATCTGTTCCATTGGGGCTGTTTGGTATCGAGAACCTTGATGGAGAGGCCATACCTATCCCATTGCGGGTCATGACCCGTGCCCAGACGAAGCAGGCCGGCATATCACTACTGGGACCCAACAACCTTGATGCAGCCTCGATAGGGAAGAAGAGTCGCAGGCGAAGGAAGAAGAGGTCGGAGGCTAAGATCGCACTGAAAACTGAGAGTGCTACAACTCTACTTGTTGAAAAGAAGGTCACGGACGCAGAGGCAGAAAATTCGGCCCCCAAGATGGCCGAAAAGGGAAGTGCCAAAGTAGGGGAGTACTCGCATCCGAAGCGCCAACTCGAGGCCATAGAGAAAGTGAAGGACTGGGTGAAAGAGGCCCAAGAGCACTTAAGGGATGCTGAGCCCATCCTAGAGGGCGAGATCGATGATCTCACTAGCATGAACACGACGGTCTCATCCCCTCGAGCAAAGTCAGGAGATGCAACCACACCGCAGGCAGCACCCCTTAGGCCAAGCCTTGATGCCGTAGGCCCACAAATCAGTCATGGCCTGTCAGACGTCTCTGAAGAAGACCATCAAGCCAGAGGAAAAGCCGTCGAAATAAATGAGCACGAGATATCCTCTCATCTCCCAGCCTTGCCTAGTTTTATTGCTGGCCAGACCATCGTGATCCGATTGCCAACCGTCAAACCTTGGTGAGTCCTACTATTCTTGGACTCTCTTTGGTTCTAGGCTCCCCTAAACCCCGTTCGGGCGTCCAAGACCCCGGACGGTCATCCTCGTGCATGTTTCCCTTGATTTACCTTAATGTCATATTTAATGTCACATTTCCTTCCCCTTAAGAATCGGTTTCGTCCTCGAAAACGATACTTGGAAGGTCTAACTGTAAATTGGGAAACCTTTTCTTTAAAGTACTTACTCGCTTCCATATTGAGCTTTCTTCTGAACAATCTTTCCACTTAACCAAACATTCTTGATAAATAGTATTCCTTGTTCGTCTATTACAAACATTTAATATTCTTTCTGGTTCATGTGGATTAGATTGGTCATTTAATAGCTCCTCAATGTCATCATTTAAGATTAGATAATCCAAATCACCCAGCTTCTTCCTTAATTTACTTACATGAAAAACTAGATGTATTTTACTACCAGCAAGTAGTTGGAGCTTCTAAGCCAATTCTCCCACCTTTTTAAGTATTATGAAAGGATCACAATACTTCGGTGAAAGCTTTGGACATTGTCCCTTTTTCATAGTTTTAGTTTGTTCAGGCACCTTAAGATAGACCAATTCTCCTTCTTTAAAGGAGATGTCCCTTCGGTGAGGATCTGCATATGCTCTAGCTCGATTTTGAGCTTTTTTAATATTTTCTTGAGCAAATTTTAACATACTATTCATATCCTCCAAAAAATCTTTGGCTGCCTGAACCTTTTCCTTATGCAGTAGGACTGCATAAGGAGCTCTGGGCTGAAATCCATACATTAACATAAATGGACTATATCCAGTGGAAGAGTGCTTGGCACTATTATATGCAAACTCTGCTATCGGTAGATACTCTTCCCAATTAGTTTGCCTTTTACTTACATATGCCCTAAGCATATCTTCAAGGATTTGGTTAACCCTTTCAGTTTGCCCATCAGTTTGCGGGTGATCCGCCGTGCTCATGCTAAGTTTAGTATCCAACTTCCTAAATACCGCACGCCAAAATTGACTATCAAATTTTCTATCCCGATCAGAAACTATATTTGCCGGAAGGCCATACAATCGGTATATGTTCTCTACAAACAATCTAGCCAATTCTGGTGTTTTAACATCAGTTGAAGTTGGAATAAACCTAGCCATTTTGGTTAACCTATCCACAATCACCCACACAGAGTCGTGCCCCCTCTATGTTCTGGGTAAAGCAACAATAAAGTCTATGGAGATACTCTCCCATTTTCCCGAAGGAATCTCTAGTGGATGGAGAAGTCCTCCCATTTTCAATCTTTCAGCTTTATTAACCTGGCATTTATTACATTTGACCACATAGTCAAGGACGTCCTTATTCATTCCAGGCCAATAGAATTGCCTTTTAATAAGACTATAAGTCTTATTAACTCCTGGATGTCCCGCGCTAGGGGTATCATGACACTCAAAGAGTATCTGGTGCCTTATTTCTATATCTTTCGGGACACATACCCTACCCTTGTAGAGTAAATAACCATTATCAATGGTAAAATTTTTCCACTTGAATCCAGTTTGAGCAACCCCTGATGCTCCATTTCCTTGTTGAACATCCTCAGATATTCCTTCCTCAGTAGAAGTACTTTCATTTGGATCCCCATTTTTTATTGCTTCCCATATGTTGGAATATGCCGGATCAACCTGGCATTTCCCTTTTAAAGATTCAAGCAAGTTGGAAGTGAACTGAGTAAAACTCAATTCATTAATGATGGGCATTCTGCTGAGTGCATCAAGTACTATATTATACTTTCCTTTTCTATATCTTATCTCATAGTCGAACTCTTGGAGGAGTTCGGCCCATCTGGCTTTACGCCCGTGTAAATCCGGTTGATCATTAAGCCACTTAATGCTTTCATGATCCGATAAAATCAAAAGTTTGGCACCGTACAGATAGTGCCTCCATTTCTTCATTGCATGTACTATTGCATATAGCTCCCTCTCATAAACAGAATAATTCTGTTTTGCACGGTCTAATTTCTTGCTTTCAAAAGCAAGTGGTCGACCTTCTTGTAATAAGACCGTGCCTATTGCCTTATCACTGGCATTAGCTTCAACCATAAATGGTTTATTGGGATCCACTATTAATAATACTGGAGCTGTAGCAATAGCTACCTTAGGTTTTTGAAAACTTTCATTTTGGTCCGTTCCCCAATTAAAGCTCTTTCCTTTCCCTTTAAGTTGGTCTGTCATTGGAACAACTATTTTGGCATAATCTCGAATGAATCTACGATAAAATCCAGATAAACCTAGGAAGATCTGCAGCTCTTCCAGGTTCCTTGGAGATGGCCATTCAATAATTGCCCTTACTTTTTCTGGATCCATGTTGATTCCCTCTTTTGAGATAATATGCCCCAAATATTTGACCTCTTGTGCAAAGAATTCACATTTAGTTTTCTTCGCATAAAGGGAATTGTTGCTTTATATTACAGAAAGTGAAAGTGTTCTGTACAGGAAGAGACCATAACATATATACCTCACAAACTTTTTTCTTTATCAGCTTCTGAACTTTAGTAGAACACATCAAAGGATTATCAGATACTTCATGTTCACCTTGAATGACAAAAGTCTTACCATCCCTTTCAAATTCCAGTGTATTATGATGGTAACTACGTTTTAAGGATGGTTCCAATCCCCATAGCCACTCCCTCCCTAGAGCAATATCAGCTCTTTCCATGTTCATAATTTGAAAATCAAGTTTATCTTTATATCCTTGAATCTCAATTTCCAAATTGGATACCATTGTATCCCATATTTTATTGTCTTGGCCTTGCATCATACGAACAACATATTGATGCCCACTCTTTTGTTGGGGAAGTTTCAATTTTTTGACAAGTATATAATTTATAAAATTATGTGTAGCAGAGTCATCAATCATGACTCTAACTCTCTTTCCAGTTATTAATCCATGCACTCTAACTAAATCATGTGGCCCAAAAGTAGGCTGCCACATAGAAGTTGACATACAACACTTGTGTTGTACATCCATGTGCAAGACCTCTAAAGATTTGTACCTTTCATGCCCCTTTAATTCTAAGGTCTGCACTACATGGATTTGTTTTTCTTTTCCCTTGCCCTTGTCCTTATCCTTTTCTTTGTCTTCCCCCTTTTTCTTTTGAGGGCAATTCCAAGCAGCATGGTTAGGGGATAGGCAATTGAAACACAACTTTTCTTTTTTGGCCTTATCAAAGTCATCAGGACTTAACTTTGGCCTCACATATTGTTTCTTTTCAAAAGGTTGTTTTTTACCCTTAGAAAATGGCATTTTTCTTTTAAATTTGTCCACAAATTTTGAGGTTTCCAATTCCTTAGACTTGGGCTCCGTATCAGTGAGACTAGTGAGTGTACCTGGACGCATACTATCTTCATTGATTAATGCAAATTTAATTGCCTCTTCCAGCGTCTAAGGTGAACTCCTTTTTACTTCCTTTTTACAGGCTTTATCTAGTCCCCTAATGAATCCTCTTGTTTTTTGAAATTCATCTATTCCTTCCAATTTGAGGATTATCTCACGATATTCCTCCAGATATGTCAGTAGGGGTCTTTCCTTTTGTCTGACATAATCCCAATCTTCCCAATTTCTTTCCATTTCATTTTCAGGAAGGAATTCTTTTAAAAAGACGGATTCAAATTGAGCCCAAGTTTCAGGTATTTTATTTGCCTCCTTTAAAGTTCGCCACCACTTATATGCTTTAGGCCCCAAAGTTAAACTAGCCTCCAGTGCTTGGAGATGTGGTGGAGTATTTTTAAGTTTATGTAAATCTTCCCATTTTTGGAGGAAATTAAAGATTGCATCTTTATTTCTATCTTTTTCCTCCCCGTGAAACTGAGGGGGTTTCATATCTTTTAGAACTGGATTATCCCTCAACTTGTGGTGGGGTTCCTTAGGATCTCGCATAGACACATCTAAATCTTTCGATGAAGATGGGACATCCGAGGTTTCTATCTTATTTTTATCTCTTTCTAATAATAAAGTTAATTGAGATTTTATTTCAGTGAGTGTTTGAGTTAAAAATTCCATTTGAACCCCCTGAGCCTGCACACGAGCAGTAAGGTCATCAAATTGTTCTCGTGTAGCAAAAAATTCTTTCCACTGTTCTTCTTGCATCTCTGGTTCATGGGGATCTACCATAGGGTGGTCCCCAGAACTAGAACCTTCCATTACTCTCTCTTTTTCTTTTTCTGTCATTAATACACTGGAATTGGAAAGCAAAGATAAGAAATTTGCATGCAAAATAAAGTACTTCCCTGGTTTTAATGGCAGGCTACTGTTGCTGGTTTTGTAAATAAGCCCGAAGAGTAAGGAACAAATTTTGCCTTCCCGGACTAAAGCAGTGAAGCAGTCATGCTGGAAATGAAGTTTCCTGACTTCAATCGTGTATCATCTGATGTTTTTTTTTTCGTCTGTCCCATGACGTTTTTCCGTCCGTCCCACAACAGTCACCTCACGCACAGAAATCGTCTCACGTTTCTGGCGCACAGCAGTCGCCTCACATTTCTAACACCTTTTTCACGTTTCGCCTCAGTTGACCACCGTCGGATGCTCCGCCTTACGCCTTTCCTCTGCCCGCAACGTGTCACACTTACGTGACGTGGCACGTCTCACGCCTTTTACTTTCCTTCACGGCCCGTCACGCTTTCACCGCGTCTCCTTCCTGCGACGTCTCACTTTTCGGCCAATAATGACATATGACGGGTAACGTATCTGTCAATGTCAGACGTCTCTGAAGAAGACTATCAAGCTAGAGGAAAAGCCGTCGAAATAAATGAGCACGAGATATCCTCTCACCTCCCAGCCTTGCCTAGTTTTATTGCTGGCCAGACCATTGTGATCCGATTGCCAGTCGTCAAACCTTGGTGAGTCCTACTATTCTTGGACTCTCTTTGGTTCTAGGCTCCCCGAAACCCCGTTCGGGCGCCCAAGACCCCGGACGGTCATCCTCGTGCATGTTTCCCTTGATTTACCTTAATGTTACTTTTAATGTCACATTAATGTCACACGGCCGTTGGCCAGGATAATCCAGTTTAGGAGAGGGACGAGCAACCCACAGCCTCCTTACTACGCTAGTGACCATCCTTGTGACGTTAAGCCTGGGAGACCTGCTTAAGCAGCATCCAAATGGCAAGACCTCAAGCAGTGGGTTGAGGGGTCACGAGAACAAGCTGTAGATCTGCATGATCGTGATGCAGAAATACAAATACCAAGTCTAACGCTGCACTCTGTGCCAAAATCCTTGCACGTTAATGCTTTTTGGAAAGGCACCGAGATGGTTTAGTCGCTTGATATTTATTTTATTTACATCGTTGAGTTATCGTTACATGCGTTCGAACAAATACATGTTGTGCACGAATTCGATAAAGCACTGTGTATTAAATTTAGGGTACGAATCGTGTTACGTATAAATTCGACAAATAAACGTAACATTCAAGTAAAAAACAACAGTAAATGACACGTATCACAAACTACATTGCACGCGAATCCAACAAACATCGGTTTTCATTACTTGAAGAAGCCTTCATCCTTCACCTTTCCCCTATCATTCCGGGTTAAAATCCCTAAAACCTTGACTATTCCGTGTCCTAAAACCTCTCTAAAAAATCCCCCTTCCTATACCTTTTACCCCAAACCCAAAGTTCTTCCAAGGTTCATATGGTTGTGAAGCCATACTCACCCATAACCTTTTTGCCGTATATATATACCCTATAGGGCCTTCTTAGGCTTTATAAACCTTTCCCTTTCCGAAGAAGCTAAGACCTTAAAGGTCTTATTACCCTTCTCGTGGTTAATCCTTTGAACGGATCCTTGCCTCGAAAGAGAGACGGTGGAAATCCGAAAAGGAGAGTAAAAGCTGCCTTCACATTCGAAGGATTACAACTGCGATGCCGCCTAAGAAAGTCCAAGGAGTAGCTGCGGGAGGGTCATCTCCCGGTATCCATGTGGATATCTCACCCCAAAACTAGGTTTTTCCTTCTTGGTTTTATATCGGTTTTAATTTAATCATGCAAGATGAATTGTTTGGGATAAGATATATTTTGTCCTAGTTATTTACGATGGAGGAGTTTAGTTTAATTGAACATGCAAAAATGATAATATAATAAACATAGTTTCCTTCAAATAGCATCATGCTTTGAAACAAATTACGAGCAAGATTATCTACCTATTATATTAGTATATTTCGGTTAAATCTTGAAGGTATAAAAACTGCATCTTGCACCATTAACCCCTATTCTTTTTTGCAACAAATCATCATAGAAGGTGAAATTCATGAAAGGTTTCTTACGTTGCTTGAACTCTAGGAAGTTATCATTGCTAACTGCATATCTTAGCAAGGAAAAGATTGTTATTTGGCATGAGTTTCGTTTGCAAGGAAAAAGGAAGATTAATTGAATTTACCTAACCTCAAAGCAATAAAGTTTAGGACTGAAAAATCAATTGTCACAAGGATAACAAATCGTGCCGAGGTGATCTCAATATTACCTTCTAAAAGTTAACCGAATTAATGTAAACCTAGAAATACCTATGCTGTGAAATATGTCTTGGGGAATGATTTAAAAACCAAGAAACGTTTATATCTTAAACACTTGACTACCTTCCCTGATTGTAGGGTCAATAAATCGTAAATAAATAAAGAACTAGGGTTTGTCCCTGAGGTTCTTAAAAAGAGATCCTAGGTCTGACAAACGTCAGCTTAAAGAAACTAAAATGGATAGTTTCATCGTATATTACGATGCAGGACTTGCGCAGCAAGTACGAAGTCATATGGTCTTGTGATTGATTCACAAGAAGGAAGGTTAAATACCCTCAGCAAGGATGGCAGGTCCTTTATCTTGCAAAAGGATGTATTCTTTGATATCCTTCTAAATAAGGAAGATTAAAAACCGGAAACTAAAGTACCCAATGAACTTTAGGGTTGACCAAGTTGAGTTAATAGGGTACGCCCTAACCCAGAATATAAGGGATCTTGCCAAGTTGCAAGACTCCCTGGAACGAGTGCTGATGCATTCGAAAGGAAAGAATCATTCCTTAGCAATTTGCGAACAACAAGATCGGTTAATGGAAATGTTTGTGCTTGCTAGAGATTTTAGAGCACTGTTTGATTTATGAATTACAAGTTAAATAAATATCTATACTTCAGTTTGAAGGCCTGAAGGGAGAGGCAGCTTTAGTTACCCCCGACTGCCTGCCTGACCCTAACCAAGGGGGTTGTTGACCGCGCCGGGAACGTGGACTGAACCCGCCACGAGAGGTCTCTCCGTTGAGCTCTACTTGGAGCAGGAGGACGCTTGGGTGCCAGGGGGAGGGGGCTCTAGCCATAAATCCCTCGCCTTTCGGGTCGTGCACAAGAGGCTAACGTGACTCGGGATTGGATCTCGAGGCCCGCATACTAGTTTACGGGCGGAAGCTTGGAATAGTGATCCCTATGGATTACTGGATAGCCTTCGGGCGGATTATGGACAAGCCTACGGGCGGAACTCCTTGTATTTCAAAGATAAATATGATGATATGTTAATAAAGAACTTGTCTGATATTGTTTTTCTATGTCACGTGATAAGATTACGTGAAGGAACCAGTGCTTAACGGATTAATTAAAGAAGCTGATTGTTACATGTCAAATTAATGTGTTAGATAATTACATAACTAAAATAAACCGAGGAAAGTACGGAGGATGGGCCATGGGTCCGTCCTACGGTTGGGTGGTCCCGGTTAGCCGGGAACTTTTCTCAAAGAACAACGGGATGATCGTCAAAGGACACGAACAACAAAAGCGTTGACCTAGAGTGATGTCTTAACCGATTTACGCTGTTTTAGGGGAACGGAATGGGACTATGCCTTATGGCAGAGAGGTTGAGCTTTGCATCCCTCTTGTTTCCCATTCTCCTTGAACCAAGTGCAGTGTGAATCCGCCTCGGGCCTGGCGTTTCTGCGTAAAGTAGTTCGCTTGGGTCTGACGCTAGTTGCTGTTAGATAATGACCAATCAGGAAAACCTTAAGTCCGGTCGATCCTAAGTGGGAATGGCCAGAATACTTCCGCTACGTGGCAGACGCGGAAAGCCCTATATCGCAAATCCCGTAACATTCCATGGGAGTGCCGGACGGAGCTTTCTAGACATCCTTCCCGACGGACTGCTAAGACGTGTCTTGGATGATGCTAGTGGACACGTTACACTAAATGATTCCATGACGCGTTTTCTCGTGGACTTCTCTTTATGCCCCAATCCAGCCTTTATAACTACCTGTAATTATCTTAGGTTACTTAAGTTACTACTCAAGCAGGACCCGATCCGACAAGAGCATGGCCTGCCTCCCCTCTTTTTTGACCCTAACTCCATTGACAGTTGTGCCATGGCGCGTTTAATGATGAGAGCTAGCCTTCTCCCTTCCTTTTGCCTATTCCTCCTAGAGGATATGGACGACAACCAGTTCGCTAGGTACAACCATCCCTTCCTCTCCATCATCTCCCTCCACGTCCAGGATACATGCAAAGCCATCAATTTTTTAGCAAATCCATCCGACCCCCTTCTCCGCCTAAATCAGACGAGGAAGATTAGGTACGGATTGTCATTCTACTAGTGTCATACTAGTTTTTTTTAAAAAAAAAAGAAAAAAAAGAAAAAAAGAAAAAAAAGAAAAAAAAAAGAGCATCCAAGGAAGAGCAAGCGGAACATTACGCATGGAATGGACAAAACAACTCACTTACAGAAGCACTTAGTACCACATAAAGCACGATCACTGCACCTTGGGGTCCTCAAGTTAGGCGTGCCCAGTGGCTTCGGTCGGCTGGCTCCGCTCCTAACCCCCTAGCCCTTTTTGCTCCCCCACTTCATGCTTAGGGCCCATCAAGGGCAGGACATGCCTAGGGAGGTAACACTCGCCTATGGTTAGACATGTCACCCTAAGCTACTTGCACTGCACCTCCCTTTGCACGAATGGGGTCCCCAAGCGTGGGATATCACCCAGGCTAGCAGGCTAGCCTGTGGCTAGACCCCACTCCCCATTCCACCAGCACGGGCACAATGCACTACACAATAAGGTAGACACCTCCCCTTAGGTAGAGCACCGCACCCTCTCCTTTCAAGCATTACAAAGGCGACTAACCACCGACTTCAACTTCGAAGGCCCCCGTCAACTACTTGCTATCCGTTTGACTTCTCCAACAAACCTTATTACCAAGCTTCAATGAGCACCTGAGTTTACATGTGGCCCTGCCCTTATACGACTACTTCGCCAATTGCCTCTTAAACACCAACAGTCGACAAGAGTGCCATGGGACTGGCACCCGTCTCGGAGGGGGGTAATGTTAACCCCAAGCCGAGAAGGCGGAAGAATGAATGAAAAAGTGGGAAGAAGACGGAAAATGAGCAAAGACACGCAGGCGGCCTCTAAAGCTAAGCCGGGGCCAAAAGCGTAATTTTAAATGAAAGGCGCCTCAAAAACTCTAAAAACTCTTGTAGAAGAGCGCCAGGCTCCCTCTTGTGCCACTTGTAAAAGAATAAACGGGTATAGGCTTAGGGCATGAAGCAAGAAGAGGGAATTAGAAAAAGGGACTTTGCCACAATGGCCGGTCATGTAAAAAGGGATGGGCACCCATGGGGTTTTAGGGTTTGTATATATAAAGTTCAAAAAGTAAATGAAAGCTCATTCTTTGGTGTGTGGCTAACAAGAGCTCTTCTCTTCTTCTCTTCTTGCTTGTGTGTGCTCTTGAGAGAGGGAGTGTGAGAGCGTGAGGGAGTGAGTGTGTGAGAGTGAGGGATCAAGAGGGTGAAGCTCTTTTCCATCTCCTTTTCTCTTCTTCTCTTCTCTTCTCTTCCCTTCTCTTGCACATGCGGCTATGGTGGATGGAGCTTGGAGATGGAGGAGGCTTGAGGATGCTTGAGCTAGCATCTAGGATCGTGGAGCTACCGGTGTGTGCGAGAGAGAAGGCAACTCATATCGGCATCAAGGTAAGCTCATTACACTCGTAGGATCGATGGCGCGTCGGCTATGTGAGAGATAGCCATTAGAGCTCGCTTGGAACTCTTGAAACAATAAGCGGTCCGTGGGTCTTGGCAGTTGAGCGAAAGCTCCTACACTTATGCACAGTTAGCTTATGTACTTGGTTACCCCTTTGTTCAGGATACATCTATGTTTTTGGTACTTTTGGATTCTGTGACAATATTTGGTACTTGGAGTTGCATGCGTTTTATTGGTCACTGCTAGTTGCATTATAAGTCTTGTTGCTATTTGGATTTCCTTGTCAGTGGAAGTATTTATTTTGGACATTTGTCTACAGTTGACTTCTCATTTATTGCGATTTTATGGACAGCACTACTATAATTTATCTTTAAGTAATTATATTGAGAGCAGACACTTGTTTCAGATGCTCTAGTGCTTCTACTTTGTGGACAACAATACATTGATTTGTACTCTTGTTGCATACACTTTTGGCTCAGTTTTGGGGCTATTTTACTAAAATTATAGTAGTCCATACTCTCATTACTTTGCAGTTATCATGGCAAGTACTTCTAGTACTTCTTAAAGGGGGGTGAGAGTGCCCAGGTGGTGTGCGCAGAGAGAATGAGGTGTGTTCAGCAATAGAGAGTGCAGAGACTGGAGACTTGAGTTGGATGTGTACTAGTGTGGTGTACACAAAGAATAAAAGAATGAATTTATACTTAGGATACGGTACATTCACAACTGCAAGGGTGCGGTCACATGTACAAGTAAACATATAACAAGAAGTGTAGCAAAGGGCCTTTACACCCAACAACCTCCTACTTAAAGGTATTGAGCGAACCTTTGACCAACTCCCACTAGTCGAATGCAGTGCTCATGTTGAGCCTTTGCAAGACTCTTAGTGAGAACATCTGCAGGGTTATCTTATGTTTTGATCTTAGTCAGTGTGACTAGACCATCATCCAGAACTTGTTTGATAAATTGATATTGCACATGAATATATTTGGTATGTGTATGAAACATGGCACTCTTAGCCAAGCATATAGCACTTTGGCTATCACATCCAAGTATAGGTGTTTTGGTGGGCAGCCCAAAATCCTTGACCAAATGACCAAGCCAAACAGCTTCTTTTGCAGTTTTAGTGGCTGAAATATATTCAGTCTTAGTGGTAGAAAGTGTTATTATCTTTTGCAATCTAGAGCACCAAGAAACTACCCCACTAGTTAAGGTAAATACGTACCCGCTAGTAGACTTGCAAGTATCCAAGTCACCTGCCATGTTTGCATCACAATATCCATGTAGATCTAATGTACCATTTCCAGAGCAATTTCATTTTCTTTGTGCCCTGAAGGTACCGGAAGATACATGGGAAAACTGTTGGGCTGCTGCTTTGAAGGCAAAGGCAACGGGGGAGAACTACTTTGGGCAGTGAAATCAAGTAAAAGTCAATGGTTGCTGTTCCAACACAGAAATGCTACAGAGCAGGTCTAATCTCTAACATTGTTTGGGACCAATGCAGCACTAGGATGTCTGCTGCCATTTGTACAACTACAGTCTTTCTTGGACTGAAAATCTGTAAGTACAAATAGACATCATTCCCTACTCATTGATGTTCTCTCCATATTTCATGTGACTTCGTCTTGCTCGCAAGGGAATCAGAAAAGTTGTAGTTCTGGTGCCTTCTACATATAGTCCCTAGCCATGGCTGCACACGTGTTACGGTGAGTTAGTTAGTTCATATTTATGAAATTTTAAACTAATTGAGAGTTACTATTGCAAGGTTTCACCCCCTCACGGTCTTGTGTTTGGTTTTACGAGGGTCCAAAGCAAAAATGTATTTGTTATAGTTGAAATTAATGTTTATATCAATGTGAACCAAGATTTCAAACTAGTCTTTGCCTACCTTCATGATGCATGTATATAATTCTAATGAAAATTCTCTTGTATACAGCATGAAAGAGTCATTTGAAGTTGAGCTTAAGGTTCGTGACTATGAGCTGGATCAATACGGTGTAGTCAATAATGCTATATATGCAAGCTATTGTCAACATGGTAATTCTAGTGACATCATATTTAGTGATTTTAAAGTGCTAGTCTTTTAAATATCATTATGTTTATGATTCTTGTTTGAGTATTTGCAAGGACATGTGATGTGGCAAATAATTATCCTTGGCCATTGATAGTTTTCTCTGTTGAACAGCACGACATGAACTACTAGAAGTAATGGGAATAAAGCCAGATGTAATTGCTCGAAATGGGGAAGCTTTGGCCTTATCAGAGTTGTCACTCAAGTTTCTTGCACCTTTAAGAGTAGGTTTATATAATCATCATGTTTTTTTCCTCAGAGAGAGAGAGAGAGAGAGAGAGAGAGAGAGAGAGAGAGAGAGAGAGAGATTTACGAAAAAAAGAAAAAAAAAGAGAGAGAAATAAAATGAAATGATATATTAACATCTACAAAACGCCAAAATGACCTATGAGACTATGAGTTACAATCATGTGTATGATGGTACAACTATCTGCGCAAAATATGTAGCACAAAGCAAAATAAGAAAGGAAACTAACTATGGCTATGTGTAAAACATAGAGCTCTATCTAGTAACAATGAGCTCCAAATGGTACAATCTCATGTGGGTATGGAGGGCCTAGCTTTAGCCCGAGCAATAATCCCTTGTATCCACCTATGAAGGTGTCGTTGGTGTCTGTGTCGAGGCCTAGGACGTTTGGATCGGCTAAGCTGAACGACTCGATCAATCAATACTCCTTGTCTGTATATGGATTGTGGCGGTGAGAGAGGCTCTCTTGTGGACTATGGCTGTAACTGTATTGAAGTCTTCTGAGTCTCCTTTGCAAAGAAGTCTGTGAGCTGCCTCTGTGAAGGGCCTAGATGTCTTGGAGCAGCTGTACTCCTGAGGCGCATGTCACGAAGCCGTCATATCTCAAGAAAAAAGAGGCCAAGGCATCGCTAATGTGTAAAATCCATGACTCTGGATAGTGGTCCAAATCCGTCTCTAAAGAGACAGTGGAAATGACCACGGACCTCATAATACGCTGGGCAGTGGCAAATATAATACTCCTCTGTCTCTGGCTCTAATTGGCATATTTGGCATATGCGCTCCTCTGGTGGGATGGATCTATATCTGCCGGTCTCAATCTCTAGTTGATGTGAGGAGATGCGCAACTGGCCAATAGTACATCTAATCCCATGGGAAAGTTGGGTGTCCATGTATCTTGGGCGAACAATAAATCCATCATCTGTAGTATGAAGGAAATGCTCGCGGTAGAAATCCATCTTTGTCCCTAGCTCCTGCCCTGGCATCAACCATGTCCGCCTGATATCCAACTGGGTAAGATCCATCCTGATGATCTTGTGGATCTCTAGAAGAAGAAGAAGAAGAAGAAGAAATGATTACTTATTTGCAAAATGTCAAAAATGACCTATGAGACCTTGAGTTACAAAAATTTGTAGTGCAATACAAGAGTTGGGGAAATAAATAGTAAACAAAAGCTAAAAGCTAAACGAAAATCCTAGTTGAAACTCTCATGGGTGATGTGTTGAGCTAAAAATAACCAATTAGATCTTTAAAGCAGCCCCAAAACATGTAAATGACCAAAAGTTTCATTAAATAGTGTGTAGTCCTAGAGAGCTTATGTGTTCCATAAGCAAAACCCTAATTTGGGAGGATCCTTCTGTATCCATACATAGACAGGCTGCCCACCATTCAGCCTATCCTTGTTTTGCAGGCTACATCAGTCTTCACCCTCTCTGCTGCTGCTGTTGGCACCCTGTTTCTAGCCTCCAAGCCATCTCCGTCTGATGTCTAGCCATCATTGACTGCAGCCCCTCCACTTGGTGCCTGTCCACTGCTGTTGGTGGCAGTTTCTAGTTCTTGGCGACTGCATTTACTGCCCCAGAACTGCTGTGTTTGCTTTGTCCTAGCTGACTGCCCTGCTGATCACCTTCATTGTTTGCTTCAGCCAGCTTGCGTTTATGATAGTGCAGGCCCATGCATCCTTCAACTGACCCTTCTCAGCTGGTGCCTTGCTGTTTACAGCCTGATGATCAGTTTCCAAGCTTGTTCAGGCAGTCCTCTGATGCATTTACCAAATTTCAGCCTGCAGACTATTGCGTTTTGGTGACAGCTTGCTGCCCTTCCACTTTCAGCACTCTCTCAACTTCGACTAGTGATTATAGCACTCAAGATTTGTCTCGCACACACTTTGAGTACATTGACTACCCTGCCTTTGAGCATTTTGAACATTCTTTCTTTCATTCATAGCATTGAATCATTAACTTTGGAGTTTCTTTCTTCCTTGATTTGTTTTTGCGTTTTACATTCATGGTTTTTGCATTATTGTTCGAGTTATTGTGTTTTAGTCATGTTTGTACATTTTGTGTTTTCTCGGTGCAAACCCCAACTTATCTTCACATGATGAAGGTATTGTAGATACCAAGAGGTTGGGGTACGAAACATGACATTGGTATCCATAGGACGTAAACATGGCATTGTTACATAGACCAAGTATGAATGGGTAAGGACAAGGGATACTAGGAAGATATATATCATCCTAAGAAAGCCATAATTGGGCATTGTCGTATAGCCTCAATCTTGTCCCATGTGAAGAAGAATTTTGGGGGGGGGGGACGGGTGGGGACTTGAGCAACAATCTCTTGTATCCTTCTATACATGTGTGGCTGCTACATGGGTTGGGATATAGGGTGTTTCGACTGGCCAAGTTGGATTGCTTGATGAAGCTAGATCCCTCATGTAGAGGCAGATCGGGTTATGTTGGGGCCTCCTTAGTACTCCTCCTAGATGTAGATTGAGATTTCTTTGAAGTTTCTTGGGCATTCCTTGTGAAAAAGTGTATAAGCTGCTTTTGGATAGGCCTCCATGTACTAGTGCTTTGCTCATCTGGAGGGTCTCTCTAAGCTATCGTATCTCAAAGAGAGAGGTCCAAGACATTGTTGATCATTGTATCTCAAAGAGAGAGAGCCTAAGACATTGTTGATCATTGTAATCCATGACTCCCGATAGTGCCCCAAACTAGTCTCTAAAAAGAATGAGAGTGCCCCCAAATCTCATAATAGGTTGGACAACGGCAAATATAATGGTCCTTTGTCTATCCCTCTGATTGGTGAGTTTGACATATTTTTTCCTTGGACGATATGGATCTATATTTGTTAGTCTTAATGTTTGGCTGATGTAAAGACGTGGAGAATTGGTCAATAGCACATTTGACATAGAGAGGGGGATGTTCATGTATCTTGGACAAACAATAAAGCCATCATCTATAGTGCGTAGAAGATGCTCCCAATAGGAAGCCATCTTCATTCCCAACTCGTATACTAGTATTAGCCATGTCAATTGAACAATATATTGTTTGATGATCTTACCAATCTTTGAGTGGCTTAGAGTGAGGGAAGGTGCATCAAGGGAACACTAAAAGGGTGGTAGTTTGTCCATGCTAAAGGCATGTAACTCAAACTAGGATGAGATTTGAGCATATCGACATGAAGTATCTTCCTCACTGGCCAATTGTTGTGAGGACTCAAGTGCCAATTGCGCATATCTACATTTGGGTAACTCACACAAGCTATATATGAATGATATTGATTTGCATCGACCTCTAATGAGCTCATGTGGGATTGAAGCCTTACATTTGATCACCTTGGAAATCTGGTGTCCTTTGCATTGATCTCCATCCATCATATGTGCCACTAGGTCAACTATGGTGGTAATGCTAGGCCCCATACTTGTAATCCATATAATAATGCAGACATGACCAATGTATCAAATAGCTGAAACTTATTACAGGGATTTTGGAATTGCGGGCACATCCTCTTTAGACCACCCAAAATTTGTGCATCCTCATGTCAATCTAGTCTCTACTGCCTCTCTCATAGAGAGATTAGGCCTTATGAATAAGACTCCTAGCTATGTATAAGAATCCACATACTCCATCTTGTTCTACCCCTACTTGTACTCCATATGTGCCACTAGGTTAACTACGGTGGTAAGGCTAGGCCCCATACTTGTACTCCATATAATAATGCAGACGTGACCAATGTATCAAATAGCTGAAACTTATTACAGGGATTTTGGAATTGCAGGCACATCCTCTCTAGACTACCCAAAATTTTTGTATCCTCACGTCAATCTAGTCTCTATTGCCTCTCCTTCCACCCATACTTGTACTCCATATGTGCCACTAGGTTAACAATGGTGGTAAGGCTAGGCCACATACCTGTACTTCATATAATAATGCTGACGTGACCAATGTACCAAATAGCTGAAACTTATTAAAGGGATTTTGGAATTGCGGGCACATCCTCTCTAAACCACCCAAAATTTGTGTATCCTCATGTCAATCTAGTCTCTACTGCCTCTCTCATAGAGAGATTGGGCCTTATGAATAAGACTCCTAGCTATGTATAAGAATCCACATACTCCATCTTGTCCTACCCATGAGTAAACTGAAGTGTCCACCTCCTGACCCATTGTGATGTAGTATTGAACATCATCCTTGGCTTTACCAAGGTTCATTGAAATCCCACCATTTGCGCATGTGAATGCAATGCATCGAAATGTCTGTTTTGTGAAAACAATATATGCAAGCGGAAGCAACAGAACCAACTGCTGAACATTGAATGAGATGAACAAGAAAAGCAAGATCATATGAACTTAATGAATGGAGAAACAGGCCATGGAATCCATTACCAAAGCATGAGAAGATGAGTTCAGATCACATGGGCTGTGGCTGACCACTAGAGTGCCTTGAGTCTTCCTCTCTCCATAGGATGTCCCATAAGCAAAAACTTTGATTGGTGCCATCTCTATAAATAAAGAGTGCGCTAGGCCACTTACATCCCCATCTGTTTTGCCATCCATTCTGCCCATCATTACCAGCTGCTGTCATGACCATGTGAAGGCTGTGCACATTACCTTCTGGTTTTGCTATCACTCCAGCCCTCTTTTTAACTGCTGCAGCTGCTATTCAAGTGTTCCTAGATGTTGTTCTGATCGTCACAACCTGTGGACTTGCATTTTCATCCCTACACGCTGCCCTTCTGCTGTTCATCATCTGGGGATGATATACACAGCTGCTTTTCATCAGATCAGGCCACCCAGCCTACTATCCTCCGCTGCTGTGTTTCACCGGCACCTTTTCAGCTTCGCTCAGTTTCTGCTCTGCTCTGGTGACTGTTGATCAGGCTGTTCTGATTGCCACATCATCATACTTGCTCCAGCTGCTGTTTTCGAGTTTTCTGCATCAGCTTGATCAGTGTCTTCATCTAGAGGCCATTTTTACATTTTCAGCACTTTGCTACACCATCCTTTGCTTCAATTGGTGGTTACTGTCAGAGTGCAGCATTGTGAAACCAATGGATGGGCTGAGTCTGAGAGAGAGAGAGAGATTGCATGGCAGCACGTGGCTACTCCTAAAAGGATGGCTACATATTTTGCCCAGACAGTTGTACCATCATACACATATTTCATGGCGCATTCGGGAAAGAAAAAAGAAGTGGTAGGACAGATTCATCCAGCTCTGGAAATCTAAGGTTCCGTATCAGGGAAAAGTGTTTATGTGGAGGCTACTTATTGGGGCTCTTCCTATTGGGAATGTGCTACGTGCTTGTAAGATCTCTGGACGATGCATATTTTGTACTACATGTGATGAGACAGGGCTTCATCTTTTTCTCTTGCCCTGTTGCAAAACAGATTTGGAGTTTTGTTTTCTGTGTTTGGTCCTCGTTGACTCGTCACCAGATTTCAGCTCGTTCGTGGATTTTGGGAAAGATGACCTCCATGACCTCTTTGAGTTCAGATTATTCCTGCCTTTTCCATTTCCTCATATGGACAGTCTTGTGGCATATTTAGCATACTCGGAATGCCTTCATTTTTGATTCAGTATCTGGGATTCATGGTCATGTGGCCCGAATCCGAGGTTTAGTGTTGTGGCAAATCACCTCTATGGTGTCTACTGACCTAGTTCTTCCTGATATTGCTACTCCCTGGCTTGACACTGTTTGCTCCACACCAGTTGTGCTTTCAGGGTGATATTTTTGTGTTAGAGTTAGTGTAGATTTTCCTTTGTGACTATTATTTTCCGCTTTTCTCTAAGTCGACTTTATGGTCTGATGTAAAATATTTACTACTTAATTAAATTATCTTCACGAAAAGAGAGAGAGAGAGAGAGAGAGAGAGAGAGAGAGAGAGAGAGAGAGAGAGAGAGATGATTTATTTCTTGCCCGCTCGCTAAGAATATCTGGTCGCTTTTGTCACAGGTTTGGCGTGCTGTGGTGGGGTTCTCACTAACCCCTTTCGATTGGGTTTTTGTGTGCCCAAAATACCCCACCCCGCCACAGTTGCATATGAAGATCTTATTCCACTTTTTTAGACACTGGGAATGTTGGCACAATTGGACCACTCGGAATGCCTTTCTTTTTGATTCGGCCTCTAATGTACCGGGACACATTGCCAGGCTTAAAGGTATCTTGCATTGGCAGATAGATCTCATTCGGCACTCGGACTTGCTCCCTCAGGAGGACTTACTTCCCTGGCATATGGCAATTTCCTCTGCGTCTTTGCTATGACTTGTGTAACTCTTTCGTGGCTTTGTACTGGGATTTTACACACATTGGCCTAGAGCCCTCGTGTATCTTGTAATCATGTAAACTTGTACCCTTTTTTTCGTAATTAATACAATTACCTTTTACGAAAAAAAGAGAGAGAGAGAGAGAGAGAGAGAGAGAGAGAGAGAGAGAGTATATTAACGTCTCTAAAAGGCCAATGTGGCCTATGAGACCAAAGCAATACATACAATGATGGTGTGTTTCTCATCTGGAACGAGAAAAAGATGAAAAACATGCCTATAAGACTGAAAAAGAATGAAATAGTCTCCTATAAAAGGAAAACATGTCAGTGATCTGAAAGTGAGAGCAGAGAAAGGAAAACTCTCCATCAATGATATGTCTGTTCTCTAAGGAGGTGTATCTCTGCATGGCTGAGGCGTCTCGGCATCTGTCTCCTGTGGCGCTCAATGATGGCTTTAATTTGTCTGTGGTGTGGATGTTTAGGCCTTCATCCGGGTGGACGTGGGCGCCTAGACCGGCTAAGTGCCACTGCTCTATCCAAAGGGACACCTACAGAAGATGAGGTCCAATGATGATGTACTCCTGTAGGCTGTGTGGCAGTAGTAGTGGTATCTGCCATACTCTGTCGTGTATCAGTGAAAAAGTCAGTGACTGCTCTCTGTCTATGTGAGCTGAGCTGTGGGGGCTTCCTACTCTGTAGAATTGTTGCTTTGCGCCTCTGGAGCTCCAAGAGGAAGAATCCCAAGCATCTCTGATCCTCAAACTGCATGATCCGTCTCAGGGGTCCAAAACCCTCTCGAAACAGACAGTGGTATCTACCTCGTATGTCATAATGTACAGTGCATCAGCAGATGTAGTGTTCCTCTGTCTCTGGCTCTCTGTCGCATAGTGGGCATATGCGTTCTTCTGTTTGTATACCCTCCCATCTGCTGTCTCAATCCTCAGGTGGTGGGATGAGGTGCGGATCTGACCAATAACTATGCGTAGTCCACGAGGCAGCTGTGTGTCCATGTAATTGGGCCGGGTGATGAAACCATCCTCAGATACCTGAAGGAAGTGGGTCTGGTAGTTTGCCATCCTCGTGCCATGGGGGGAAGGGGGGTCGGATCCAGGTCTTCTCCGTATCTAACTTCAGTATGTCTGCTCTGATCACATGGTTTAGCTTTGATCGGCTTAAGTCAAGTGTAGGGCAATCCAGGCTATAGTCAAAGGGGGGTAGTCTGTCAATCTGCAGCCCACGTAGACTCATCCATGTGCTTATCTGAGCATACCAACAGTGTCTGTCACCGTCTGCTGCTAGTTGTCTAGAAGAGGCCAGGGCTAGCCGTGGGTATCTATCTTGGGGGAGCTTCCATAGTCTATGTATGAAAGTCATTGCCTGGACCAAGGCCTTAGCCACCATGGGTGATGCTCCCAACTCAGCTCTGATAATCTCATGTGGGGTCGAGCTCTTCGCTCGTATCATATGTGAGATCATCATGACCAGTGGTCTTTCCATATGCTCCCATCTGTCATAGTATTTCTTCTCTGGTCCATCCTGGTCTCCCAAAGGTTGTCTCGTGTGAAAGAGACTCGGACCCCAAATAGTTGCCCCATATAGGAGTGTGGGTGTAACCAGGGTGTCAAAAAGCCACAGTTTGGTGCGCGGCTCATGAAATTGTATGTGAGCACATTGCCTCTCCAATGCACCTAAGGCTGCATATGCTTTTGCCAAATGAGCCTCTGATGTCTCTCTCCAAGAGAATTGTGGTCCCTTCAATGTGACCCCCAAATAGACATACTGCCTAACCATCTCCACTGGCTCTCCATCAAAAGTAAACTGGTGCTCAGCTCTTGTCACCCAAGCAGCTGAAGTGTTAAATACCATAACTTTAGTTTTCCCAAGGTTCACCTTAAGATCTCTATCTCTGCAAAAAGCTGATAATGCATCCAAGTGTCTATTTAGTCCCTCAGGTGAGTCAGATATAAGTACAATATCATCGGCATAAAGCAGTAATGGTATCAGCACTCCAGCTAGGCTGGCTCTGGCCCCACCAGTCCTATCCACATATTCTGAAATTTCATCTATATACAGCCCAAATAGTGTCGATGAAAGTGGACAGTCTTGTTTCACCCCACAATGGTGCTATTGACTGTATCTGAGATGCCCTTAGGTGTTCGTACTCTGCCCGTCACTGTCTCATACAAGGCATAGATACTCCACTGTATCTCTACAGGCATATCAATGTTTTGCATTCTTCTCATGAGTCTAGCAGGTGGCACTGTGTCAAAGGCCTTGCGAAAGTCCACAAAACAGCAATAGATCTTTTTCTTGAATGCCTTGCCTTCTTCGATGGTTGCCCTCAATGTAAAGATATGGTCTAGAGTTGTATATGGTCGAGAGAGAGAGAGAGAGAGAGAGAGAGAGTTATTTCATCTTTTGTAAAGGGAGGTTATGCACAATGGCCTACAGCTATCCTGTGTCTTGTAATCATGTAATCTTGTACTTTTTTTGTAATTAATACACTTACCTATTACGAAAGAGAGAAATGAAATGAAAAGATATATTAACGTCTGCAAAAGGCCAAAATGACCTATGAGATCATGAGTTACAATCATGTGTATGATGGTACAACTGTTTGGGCAAAATATGTAGCACAAAGAAAAATAAGAAAGGAAACTAACTATGGCTATGTGTAAAACATAGAGCTCTATCTAGTAACAAGGAGTTCCAAATGATACGAGAGAGAGAGAGAGAGGGGGGGGGGGGGGGGCGAGGAGGGGATTTTTATGGTTAGCTAGAAGGCCTAATGTAAATACTTTTACTTATTTAATTTAAGCTTCTTCATGAAAAGAGAGAGAAAGAAATAAGAAGAAAGAAAGAAAGTTATATTAATGTCTACAAAAGGCCAAATCAACCTATGAGACCAAAATGCTACATCTGAAAAGTGAGGGAATTTTCCAAGAAAGATATATTAACATCTTCTGAGGCCAAAATCAGCCTATGAGACAAAACCATGTACAATGCTAATCGTTACTAGAGATCAAAGTGTAGCATGCTAAAAGATGGTCAGTGATATATTGTAAAAGAAGCTAGTGGTGTACAAGACAAAATAGTGTTCATATAGGGACACAATGTGAGGATAAGGTAGTACGTGTTTGATTGTGTGATTGAATGATACTCGTATATGTAGTTCCACCCAGTCAGGATGGGTGGGTAGAGTATGTCATACATCTCGGATGAAATAGTATAAGGGTAGCATCTGGGTGGTCCCTCAAACTCTGTTAGCTGCTTCTCATGTCGCTGGTGTATCTCCCTCATCTCTCTCTAATGTAGTATATGTGTTTGGTATCCTTGTATCCGTGGGTGGCGTGTTGCTCTAATCTCCTCAGCTCTCTAGGCTATCACCCCTCTATGTGTAGGTGTTATATGTGTGGTCACTATCTAGAAGAAATCGTTAAGCTATGTGATTGACATCCCCTCTCTATGTAGTGTTAGCTTGTAGTAGTGATGTGTGAAGCCTCTGAAACTCAACTAGGAATTGGTCCAAGTGGTGCTTGTGTGGGGACTCCATGACTAGTTTGAGGGAGGTGTCTCATCCAAATAGCATGGGGTATCTAGCTTAGACTATGCTATAGGCTCAGCATTTGCAGATGTAGTGCTCCTTGCTCTCCACCACCTCTTGATATAATTTGTAGATCCGCTCAGCTCTGGGGAGTGGGCTGCTCTCTTGGTCTCAATCTCAAGCTGGTGAGAGGATGCCCTAAGTTGGCCAATGGCTAGTGGCCTCTCATGTGGCATGTATATATCTAGGTATCCACATCTCTCAATGAAACCATCGGTTGTAGTCTTTATGAAGTAGTCTCTTTAGTATGACATCTTTGAGGGAAGGGACTGTCTAGATGAAATCCATATATATTGTATATACAATTGATAAAGGTCCTACTGCATGACCAAGTTTCTCTTTGTGTGGGATTGGTGTATGAAGTGGGAGTTAAGGTCATACTGAAAAAGGGGGGAGATGTTCCATGTCGATTCCATATCCTATAAGCCACTACTCATTTCTTGTCTTTCCTGAGATGGGTGTGTAGAGGCCTTAAAGGCTCTCCTAGGTAGTCTTTCTAGGTGCATATTATGTACTCTATGTATGAAGTTGATGGTCTGAAAAAGGGCCTTCATCATCATGGGGGGTGCAACAAACTCCGCTCTAATAATCTCATATGGAACTGATGATTTGTTGTGAATCATCCGTGTGAGTATGATGATTTGTAGTCTCTCGATCTTTGTCCATAGATATGTAGCCAAGCCAGGGGTCCAAATAATAGGTGCACCATACAGCATGGTTGGTGTGACTAGTTTTGAGGTAGCCAAGGGTAGGAGAAGACGAATCAACAGTAGGTGACAGCATCTACAGGCTATTGAGATAGGGCAGCAACAGTAAATGACTGATTTTCTTCAGTTCTTTGTATCTACAAGCTGTTGAGATAGGGCAACAGCAGTAAATGATAGATTTTCTTCAATTCTTCGTGAAGGAAGTCTAAATTTTCTCTCTCCTTAGCATTCTCTCTCATCTTCGAGCCTTTCTATAGCCTTTCTTTGATGTTTACAACATTGAGATCACCATAGGCCGAGAAATTTTATATTTCTCTGTTGCAAACCCTAATCTGTAGCAGCAAAAATGAGGGTTTAGCAATAGCCTCGGAAAGCATGCCAGAAATTGGAAGCTCCAAGACTTGGATTCAACAGGGCTGAAGCTGTTTTCAATCAAATTCAAGTGGAGGAATGAGCAAATCAATGAAATTTGGGGCATTTTCCATCTTCATCAAAGCAGGTGAAGGCCAATTGACTGTTCAAATCAAGGGAAAAATCATATTGAAGACTTGCTGGTGATTTTGGATAGCAAGGGGAGTTTGAATACCGAAAGGGATTGGGAAAATCCCATTGTACATCAACTTCTTATTCAATTAAGTTAAATAAATACCGAAAGGGGCACTAATTTTGGGGCCAACAGGGTGTCCATTGTCTAGGATTGTAAGTTAATTTGCATTTCTTAGTTTTGTAATAAATGTTACTGTTGTAACTAAGTTGTAATTAGGGAATTACCACCCATCCATGGAAGGAAGGTTGGTTTTATGATTCCATCGCCGGGATTACCACTCAATCCCTTGATTTAGTGGGCCCGAGACACCTGATTGCAAGCTAAAGCTTTGTGCTAGTGCTGATTTTTACTCTCATTTGAGAAATTACAGCAATATATCTTCATACAATGAGATGGACTCAAGTAGTGATGATGCCTCTTAGTATGAACGTTCACATGAGAATGAAGGAAATGCAATGTCTGACCTTGGGTATGGGAGGGAGTTGAGAAGTGTGGTTTACTTGCTCAAATGAAATAGATGGTAGAGATATACTTAATGAAGGGTATCTCCTTTGAGAGCCTTCTTTATTAAAGTTAACATAATCTATTAAAGTCAACATACTGAAAACCATCAGGATCTTGCACGCCAAAAGGAGAAATAGAAGAGGGTTTTGGCTCATATGACTCAAAAGGGTTATATGAACTTGACATAGGGCTTGGTTGAGATAAAAGAGATGGATTGCCAGATGTACCAAATGTCGTGGTCCCTTCAAGATCAAGGAAATGGCTTGTCTCACCAATCAGTCTAGACAGAGTAGTAGCACTCATTGGAAGAGTATAAACTAAACTATACGTAATGGACAAGTAGTCTTTAAATTCTTCCTATGTTAGATAACCAAAATTTGAAGAAGAAGATGCTAAAGGTGAAGGTGTGTCTATCTTCTTTTCCCTGACACTATAGTGTCTTCTCAAAGACTCCAAAGATCGAGAAGCCTAATAGGACATCATAGGATCCCTAGAAAAATGTGCTTGAGACATTATGATTCAGAATCGAGTCACGTGGAGTCTCGCGCAAAGACTAGCCTTCACAATCACTGCAAGATACTCTTTAGAAGAGCACCGGCTTTGATACCACATGAAGATATGCTAGGGTTTGCACTATGGAAACCATAGTTGCATTCGTACTACGTACGGACTAGTTCGTTCCGTACGGTACGGTACATATCTGTACCATTTCGTACCAAAAAACAGGCTATTTTTGGCCTCTGAAGACTAGACCATACAATATCTTCCAACTCCTAATCCTTATATGTTTATTATCATAATTCCAAGTCTCTCACATATACACACACACACATACTCTCTCTCTCTCTCTTCCAACTTCCAAGATGAGTATGCAATTCCAAGAGCATCCCTCCCCCCCTTTCTCTCTCTCTCTCTCTCTCTCTCTCTCTCTCTCCAAACTGCCAAGCCTCTCTCTCTCTCTCTCTCTCTCGTCTCACACACACACACACACACACACACACACACACACACACACACATACACACACACAAAAGAATGAAGAGCTTGTAACGCGTTAGTCCATCCACCCTAAACTTTGCTTTGTTCTTTGATATATTACATATACACTCCCATTTGTCTTCTAGTAGGGCATTGCGCATGAGGTTTTTCCTTGTTATCCTCATATATTCGTCCTATTAACTCAAGTGACATTGCTATTTTAGCTCTAAACATGTGTTCTATTATCTATAATCCAAAATAACCAAGTTTTTTTTTTCGTACTAATATCGTACCGTACCTTATAAAATCATGACGTACCAATTAGTACCGTATTTTATAGTACCGTACCATATCGTACTTTCGTACTTGACAACCCTGATGGAAACACAACATGTATGACCAAGATTGAAATGCAAAGAGTCAGATAATGACAAGCAAAACTCCAACCCTAAATGCAAAACTCACTGCAAAGCTCAAAACTCAAACATAGAGACATATATAGAGAGAAGAAACTCTGAAGTGAATGAATGTTGTAAATGAATGTAAGAGTGTACAAAATGACCAAGGGCAGAGCAATGAAGTGTTGGAAAGTGATATCTACCAATGGAGATGGATCCCAAGTGTTGTGACCACCAGTTAGAGTGATGGAGTGAGGGAAATACGAAATGTTGATCACCAAAGTGCGAAGAGATATAGGTGATTGCAAGGATGATGCCCGAGGAGGGTGGTGACACTAGGAAGTTGCAAACGCAGCAATGGAGGAACTGCTAGGAGGAAGAGGATGAATGTCGGTTACCACCAAGTGTGGGGAAGACCAAACACAAACAACAAAAGGTCGCTAGGAGCTAAGGAAGGGTGCTGCCAATTGTTGCTTGGTTGATAAGGATCAAATGCAAGCAGTAGGAGGCAGTTTGATGGGTAGAGATGGGTGATGGGACCAAACGCAGCAAGAGGGAGGGCACTAGACAGTGGGCAATAGTCGAGGAAGAAGGCACTAGGCAATGGAGGAGTTGTGGAAGGTGTGGCAGCCATTGTAAAGGTCAAACCACCATGTGTATGAAGGTTGTTGGCTGAAATCTGCACAAGAGGAGTGAGAACTGCACAAAAAGGGATGTTGCTGAATGGTGGGCAGCTTTTCTATCTATAGATATTGAAGGGTGTCCCAAAAATTAGGGTTTTGGGGGATCACTGAGACTCTCTTGAATTGCACACCAGTTTTGGATTTTTCATTAATTAAGCATTTTTTGGGGCCAATCATCTGTAAAGTGTGGTTTGGCTCAAAAGACTCTTCCTTGGTCACTTTCTCACGCAATGTGTATTGTTCATCACCCTTATATCTTTATTTTTTGTTTCTTTTTGGAGGATGGGGGTCTCCTACATGGTAATACAAGCATATAGGGCTTGTGGTGGCACATCCTTAACATTGATGTCCATTTTTTGACAGCCTCCTCTTTTTTGGTGACTCAAGGTGTAATGCATCCAATAGAGGTTCGCTTGGTGGCTAACTCCTTTTAGATGGAATTGTTGGCCATGTCAAGGCTGCTCTCTTGGGATCGTAAATAGGAGGACCGGCCAAAATTTAATCATATGGCACATTTGGGTTGGTCTTTTGTTGTTGTTGATGCCACTCTAGTGAGCCACAACTTGCCGATTTCTTTTTGCACATCCTAGACGCTTTTTCAGATCCTTTGTGGATATTGCGACTTACGGGTAATATTGAGAGTGTGTTGCAGCCTATGCAGCCCTTTCCCACCCTTGATTCTGATCGTCCTTGTGGCAGGATTGGGATATCCCAGGCTGACTCAATCTTGAAAGGCTTCGGCTAATTAGGTGTGTCATCTCATTATTGAGGACCATCATTGGCTGGTCACCAAAGCCAATTCCGTTTGGGGTTTGCATAAATCTAAGGCTTGGCGGCAAAGGACTGTGATGGAAGGTTGGCTAACAAGACCTTGAGGCTTGTTCAAATTGAGTTCTTTCTTTAAAGAGTGCTCATTGGCAGTCTTCCCCTTGCCTTCGCTCTTTCAATTCAAAGCACTGAATCTTGAATGACAATTGCTTTTTTTGCACTATAAATGTGGAATCCTCTCATCACAGATTTATCTCATGCTCTTTAGCCAGGAATATCGAGACCCTCCTGTTTGATATTTGGAGAGTTGTGGTTGGTCCCTTGATGTGCCCTCTAATAGGGTCTTTGCTAAGGCAAACTATCCCACTTTGGCATAGCCACATATGAAGATTTTGTTCCACTTTCTCAGATTTTGGGGCTGTTGGCATAAGTGGGTTACCTGGAATGTATTTGTCTTTGACTCCGCCACTAGTGTCTAGGGACATACTGCTAGGCTCAAGGGTCTTCCACATTGGCAGTTAGATCTCATTCAGCATGTTGACCTTCTCCGTTGGGAGCATTTGGCTCCTTTGCATTTGGCAATTTCTTATGTTCCTTTGCCGTGACTTTAATATTACTTTTGTGATTTAACTTTTGTATTTCTTCTGTGATTTGACATAACATAACTACTTATGATGAAAACAGAGAGAGAGCAAAAGCAGCCATCTCTCTCACTATCACGATGGAAAGAATCTTGCAGTGCTGCTCAGCACTGCACCTCCACCACCACTTTTTGGATTTGTTATCTACTCTGTCTTTGGCCTCTTAACCTAGGAACAGAGCTCCAACTGTTGTACACCTAGCAAAGCTCTTCTGTGTGGGCATGAAATTGAGACCTACCTTTGCAAGTTGGCTATCCCCATAGCTCTCAAGACCCTATTGAGATGGTATTTCAAAAATTTCCTCTCTATTTAATGTGAACATGCTGCAAAATAGGGCAACGTCTGTCTAAAATAATAATCAGAGACTAGGTTGCTATGTGAGGCTAATGTATTTTTCCTCACTCTGTTTTTGTATCTTCTCATCCTGCTTGTGTTTGTGTAATCAGAGTGGTGATAGGTTTGTAGTCACTGCCCGGATCAGTGGAAGCTCATTTGCTCGTCTCTACTTTCAACAGGCTATCCACAAGCTCCCGAACAGAGAGGTAATATAAGGGTACCTTGATTTTCCTTAAAGCTAAACTGCTAGAGCAGCCATTATATTATGACATTTTTGAATTTGTCATGTGGTAGTTTTGATGCATAAATTGCTATTGTTATGATCTGTGAAGAATTTTCATAACAGTATATGCTGGAAAGTGAACATCAAACTTGCCTGTTCAATGACTGCATTTCTATAGTGAGAATTGAGGTGGCAGCTTTGTGTGTAGCTTCCATGTGAGATAGTGAGGTCATATTAGCTAAGTACAGATGGATGTTTTGTGGCAAGCGATGCCATGGGATTACTTTGTAGGTAATTGGAATGGCCATGGAAGAACGAGGAATTTAAAGTACCACACTCATACACAATCCCAAGAGCAATGAGAGAAAAGTAACTTTTCTTGATTATAAAAGTGGGATGTTTTAATATATGTTTTGTTTATAGGAAGTCAGACATGCCACAGCATGGCACCTTATAGACCACATGTTGCATGTGGTTGCATGTCTCACAAGAATTTGTTCCATGGTGATCCTAATGCTTAGGAACAAAAGGGTGTTTGGCAAATACATTTACTAGTCCTCTAGGTAAGGTGTAGAATTGGAGGTATGTCATATGCCCATCAGCTTCACAGCAAAGCGATGACATGGTCCTATAGGCCAAGTTGGAGTTACTAGGGGCAGTGTGGCCCTTGAGGCAGTTAGGATGGCTAACTCTAGGCAATGTCCAATGCTTGTGTGGCTCAAGGTAGACCCTAATGTGCAAGTGGAGGTGATGAGATCAGAGAGCATGGCAACTTGAGGAAGGAGCCACCTGCCACTTGAGGTAGGGTAGGCTCCTTTTCAGCTGTAGGAATGGTTGGAATGCCAAATTCTTGCCATTCCTGCTCCTGTTTCTTGTTCCCACATAGTGCAGATAATGACAGGGCATGGCCATTATTGAACTTCCCCATTCCTGTTCCTTGTTCCCTGTTCACAATAAGACAAAACAATGCCTTCTTGCGTTTGCACTAGAAGTCCAAATGACATTGCTTTGCTGTTTGAGGTGAGCTGTTTCCACTTAATTCTTCACTTGATCATCATGGATTGCACAAGCTTTCTATACGCCCTTTGATGCACAAAGGCTTTTTGAAGGGAATTGGTTAGTGTTTACCCTACATCCTCTCAACACAATGTGGTGCTCTTCTTGATGCCCAAGAAGGCCCTACCTAGAATTATTGACAACCTCATACATTTGCAAACCTCTTGGACAAAGAGACATAAACGATCAGAAGAACTACAATACATTGATCTTGACTACAGTCATGTCACGAGGGCATGAAATTTCATTGCTTTGCTTAGCATTTGAGTAAAAGTTAATCAGATGTGCAAACGTGACTTGCACATGTGAGGTGCAAGTCAATTATTTCACAATGTGGGACCTAGGACCTTGAGACATTAGTTGGTGCCAGAGGCAAAAGTTGTAGTAAGTTATGCTTGATAGGTACTAAATGGTACCCGATTTAGTATTTTGAAAACTAATTTAATATTCTGAAAACTAAATTAATAAGCTGGATAATGCTGAAAAATGGGATTAGAAAGCTAACACTACGCAAAACTTGCCCATGCAAGTGGGAGAAACATTTTTGGGGGTTGATGCAAGTCTATTCCAACCATTGTGAGAAAGGAGGCGGCTGGTAGAGAGCAAAGAGTTGTTGCAGATATGATTTGCAGCCACTAGGGACTAGTCCTATAGTAAGCAACAGTTTGGAGCCCTCCAGGTGCAGGTGATAGCAGCCCAAGGTCCTCCTGGTGTAGATGACAACATACATATTTTTTTGTAAATAAAGTGTGGCTAATTATATTACTTCAGAAAAAACCTGAATACAAAGAAGTGCTCATGCTCAATAGACTAGCTGGAGTTGATGATAAGTCACAGATATATCAAGTATATAATCCTCTCAAGGCGATCTAGGGGGGATGGGGGCAAGAAGCCATGGAGAGGGGATGCATCGCTATCTGGGGCTGCCTGCTTACATCATGAAGAACAGGTCCTAGCTGCCCCAAGTGTGCATGAAGTGAAAACGGAGCTCCTAATGAGCTCGAGACTTGCCCTGCACCTAGTCCCATCGTCCACGGAGGGAGTGGATGATGGAGATCGAGAGCTCTGCCAAAGTCGTCTATAGTAAAAGTCTCTCCCCGCCCAAAACCTCTTGACACTGCACCTTTTAGATGTGCCATCTATTAAGACTCCCTACGATCTCCCATACCTCAGAGCGGTCTGCTGTGGGCTCTAATACTTGGCGGATGGGTAGAGTCTCCAAGCCAACCACTACGTACGACCCAGCCTCAATGATGAAGATCGTGTCCTGCATCCCAGCATCATACAAAAGGTGACGGCCCTAGCTGACTGCCTCTGCCAGTAGAAAGCTTCCCATGAGATACATCCAAGGTTGGGTGCTATACGGCGGAGAATGCAGCATGCTCCTCTCCACACGAGCTGTGCCATCTCATGCGACCAAAGGTAGTGCTTTGGAGTTTCCAAAGACTGCTGTGGGCATCGTTTACAATTTCCATTCTTTTGCATATGGGCTAACCAACTTCCCATCGCCAGGCCTCCATGTGTCAACAGCCATAAGAAATACGATACCCTCCTCGGCCTCGGGCTATCCCATAGGCGGCACCGAAAAATCTACCAGAAAGCATTCATGATGCTGTGCTTTGCCCAATACCTCCTACGTGAAGGCGCCTACTCCATATTCTTCTACATCAGTACGTGTTTGCCAATCCAGACTGTGTACTCCAGGAACCTTGGTGGCTTCTTGGCGACCGCAGTGGCTGGCCATAGCCACTCTCCAAGGTCCCACTCCAGCTCATTAAGTGGCCTGCTCTCCCATATCCAAAGGCGCCACTCTTGGAACTCCTCCCAAAGCACATAAGGGTCCAGATGCCATGTCTTTCCTTGAAGGCCAACCACCCGAATCCTCCTCCACAGAAGGACAATTATCCCCTCATCCTGCTGCCCTCTGTCAAGAACCAAACGCCCCGTCTCTTGCACGGTGAAGAAAGTCCCATGTGGGGCACCACCCACTCTACCTGCCACCTGTAGGGCGATACCTGTTGGTGAAAACCTAGCGGCCCCTACCTCACCAGGCTCTACCGGTCCTCGTATCGGGGGTCTAGCCACTCCTGAGGTATCGCAGTGTCAATATCCCTTCTCCTCAACTCAACTCCTCTCTGGCAACCTAATGCCCGCTGCAACACCTCCTGGTCGGCCATCCTGTACACCTCCCGCCATGTCCTAATGGTACGAGCCAGGCCGGCCTCCCAACCAGCCCACTGGATGTGGGGGCACTCACCAATCTGTACCCCCTTCCGATCTCTAACGTGGGGGTTCTAGATCACTGTTTGGCGGTCTATCTCCTCCTGGCAACTTGGGGGGCTCTGAATAAGGACCTTATCGAGGCCCTACCACACACGAGTTGGCAACTTGACAAGGTGACGTTCAGCCTGATAATGTGTAGACTCTGGCTTGTCAAAGGGCCCCATGTGCTAGCAGTTTCCCTTATTAGTAGTGTTGACATAGTTTATTGCCATCATCCATGCCTTTCTCCCCACCCTTCCATGTGCTGCTCACCAAGTTTCTCATTATTACACATGCACTTGAGATATGCGACATAACACGATCACATGGGTGTGGTGTGTGCTCATACGCTAGGCAATAGATGCTAATGCATGTGGGTAGGCCATACTCACACACATGGGGAGGTCCAAGGCTCACTCTAGCATGATAACACTAGGGTGCATACAACTTATTCTAGTACACTCGATCACCACCGATAAGGGGCTCATCACACCACTCTCTTAGGACTTGTGCACTAGCATAGACACCCTAGTATGCTTGCTCATTCACGCATTTGACTATGCTAGACCCCTACACTCCCATGTTGACCATCGAGACCACATGCATCAAGTGTGGGAAAGCTAGGTACATTAGGGCTGAATTCAAATCCAAAGAAAGACAACTATATGTTGGGGTGTAAAGGCCCTTTTATTCACCTCTGTCATGTATTATTTAGTTCTACATGTGAATACACCCTTACGTGCCCTAAATGCAAATACATTTTATTTTTTGTGTACCAACACATTGTTTGTACACCCAAAATCATATTGTACTCTCTCTCTCTCTCTCTGTCACTCTCACTCACATGCTCACTCCTCCAGCTACTGCTCATCCTCAACAACTGGTATCAGAGCCTATGGTACAAAACCAACAGGTCGTGCAAGTGCTCGCAACTGGTTGTAGGGGATGGAGGAACCAGTGCGACAGTCCACGAGTGACTTGGCAAGAGGCATGCAAACGGTTGGAGTTTGTGTCCAGCAGGGAGTTAGGGCGATCACGTTGCTGATCAGCGAGACGAGCAGGTGTGAGACAGGCGACGGGGACTAGGTGATGCGTGCGGGACGGCGACCAGCGCAACGGTCGACAAGATAGAGAAGGCATGACAAATGTCAATCACACGACGTGGCAGGTCAGCGGATCCCCCTCACACCTCCCAATCAGTTTTTAAAAAAAAAGAAATCGGAAATTCCTTTAATTTCTCAATTATCCCCTTGTCTTGACGGGGGTTCACGCGTGGAAGCATCGGTTCCAAATTTGAGCAAATCTGACTCGGAAATTTGGGGCTTTTCCTAGATTTGATCCTGTTTGTGCTTGGCAGTGACATTCGTGTCAGAAATTGCAGACATTGTGCGTGTTGACCTCAATTAAATTGGGGATTTTGCCAAATTTATTGGAATTTCGCTCATTTGAGTAAAATTTCCCAACATTGGACTCGGAAAAATTGGGACTTTTCATGTTTTGCTGAAGTTATACTCAGCTGGGTCAGATTGGCTGACATTTATACACTGTTGGACCTGGGATTTCGGCATTTTGTGCTGAATTTGGTAAATTTCTGCAGTATTTGCCCGTGTGGTGGCTGGTTTATGTAAAACAATAGAGATTTATTTCCTAGTTGGGCAAGAACAACAGTGTATTTGCTGGTTCAGCTTGTGCTCTTGCAATTCAGTGCATTTACTCTTATGTTTGTGATAAAAATGGCTGCAACTTCTTCTAGTTCTGACATTAAGAGTTTGATGGAAATCAAACGGTTTGATGGTTAGGGATTTGACCTTTGGAAAGACCGTATGCAGGGCATATTGTTCTTAAAGGATTGTGAGGATGCCTTGTAGGAAGATAAACCGGCACAAATGTCTGATGCAGATTGGGCCAAAGTTGACAAAAAGGCTGTGGCTTATATAAAGATGGGTGTCACTGATGACATTTTGACAGACATTAAGGGCTTAGATACTAGTTATGCAATATGAGAGAAGTTGAAGACTACTTATGAGATCACCACACCTGTTAATCAAGTGCATTTAATGCGCAAGTTGGTGAATATGCGACTGGATGAGTCCAAGTCTTTAGCTGAGCACTTGAGTGCTTTTACTGGTATTTTAAATCAACTCAAGGATGCTAATTTGGATTTTGATGATAAGTTGAGGGCGATTTTTCTGATCATGACACTACCTGATTCTTGGGAGACCTTGGTGGTTTCTCTCAGTAATAACCCCAATCTCTCATATGATGGTGTGAGGGGTTCAATCTTCAATGAAGAAATTAGATGTAAGTTTAGTGGAGAAGGCAGCAACTCGGCTTATAATGTTAGAGGCAGGGCTGAAAAGAAAAATGCAAATGCTGGACAGAGCAAAGGAAAAGAAAAGAGTGATGTTACTTGTTATCAGTGTGGTCGGAAGGGCCACAAGAAGCCTGATTGTAGGTACTACAATAAGGAACAAGAGAGAAAGAAGAATGCAAGAGATAAAAAGAAGAAAGAGGATAAGACAGATGCATCTGAGGCAGCCAAAGGCAAGGAAAAGGCCAATGTGGCCTCTAGTGTAGTCATAGAGAAGCTCTTGGATACAAAGGCTGATGTATTATGTGTAGTTAATTATGATGCCCTTGTATGTCACATGCAGGATATGCAAATTACCAAGGTTGATGTGATTGATGCACTTTTATCAGTTGATGATGGTGTCACTCAGACTTGGATTGTAGACTTTGGTGCCTCTTTCCATATAACTCCTTGCTTGGAGTGTTTCGCTATGTTCAATGCGGATAGTTATGGAAAATTATACCTTGAAAATAACCATGCTTGTAGCATTGATGGGATTGGCACTGTACACTTGTCTTTAGATAATGGACAAGAGCTTGTGTTGAAAGATGTCGGATATGTGCTTGGCATAAAAAAGAGTTTACTATCTGTTGGTCAGCTTGACTTGCATGGTTACACTACATTTTTTGGTGGTGGTTTGTGGAAATTGAAAAAGAGTTCCATGCTGATTGCAAAAGGAACCAAGAAGGATACTTTGTATTGTTTGCACTATAAAGCTTTGAATGGCAAGTTTCTTGTAGTTGCTAAAATTGGTTGTCATTTGGAGTTGTGGCATAAGAGATTAGGCCATATGAGCTAGAAAGGACTTGATGTCCTTACCTCTTTGAAGAGGGTTAATGAAAAAGGCTCTAAACTTGACTTTTGTAATAGTGACTATCAGTTTGGAAAGCAAATGAAAATTTCATTTTACTCTGATGTCTCTCGTAAGTCCAATGTCTTGGACTTAGTGCATTCTGATGTATGTAGTATGCTCGTGAAATCGCTGGGTGGTGTTGTATTGTTACAGGAAGATTTGAGTTTATCTATTGAAAAAGAAAAGTGAAGTGTTTGTTGTTTTTAAAACTTTTCATGCATTTGTGACCACTTAGACAGGTAGAAAGCTGAAATGCTTGAGAACTGATAATGGGGGTGAGTTCACATCTACTGAGTTTAAGTCATTTTGTGACTTGCATGGAATTAAGAGGGAGCATACAGCTCCTTACAACCCTTCTTTAAATGGGGTGGCTAAAAGATATAATAAGACTTTATGTGAAAAGAGTGTGGTGTATGCTGTCCATTGCTAATCTCTCTCATGAATTTTGGGGAGAGGTACTTAAAACCACGGTTCCCATTTGCAATCGCTCTCCAAACAAGTCCTTAAATAATGGCATCCCTTAGGAGGTTTGATCTAGCAAATCGGCCTCATATGACCATTTACGGATATTTGGTAGTGTTGCTTTTGTGCATGTTAGAGATAAACTTGACCCAAAATCCACCAAAGGCATTTTCATGGGCTATGGTGATGAGGGTGAATTTGGCTATAGTGTGGTTACCACAGTCCAAGAAAATTATTCGCAACTGTAATGTTGTGTTTAATGAGGTGAAACTGCTGAAAGGTACTTTAGCCTCTAATGAAGACATGAAAAAGGTCAAGTTTCAGAATTTGCATCCACCTATTACTTCAAATGATGAGCCTCATGATGTTGTATCACAGGCTGAAACTGATGACAGATGATGCAAATAGAAGCACAAGGAGGTCATGAGCAGCAAGATAGACTTGTTGATTATGAAAATACAGGTGCTGTACAGCATGAACAGCATGCTGAAAATGGCTTACAGTAGCCAATAAATGCTGAAAATAACATACCTCCAGATGTAGACCCAATTCCTGAAAATGTAAATCATTGGGTATGCAGGTCTACACGCTTAAGAAGGCAGCCACATAAGTATGGCCCCTCTTTGCATCATGTGATGCTTACAAATGAGGGTGAGCCTCTTAAATATAAAGAGGCCAAGTCATGTAAATTCAGTAGTAAGTGGGAGCTAGCTATGCAGGAAGAGATTAAATCTCTTGGGATCTTGTGTCATTGCCCAAAGGAAGGAAGCCTCTTCCAAACAAATGGGTTTACAAAGTAAAGACAGTTGATGGGAAACCCAAGTACAAGGAAAGACTGGTTGCCAAAGGGTATGCATAGAAGGAAGGGATTGACTTTCAAGAGGTCTTCTCACCTATTGTGAAGATGACCACTCTACGTGTGCTTTTTGCTCTCATTGTTGTATTGGACTTAGAGCTGTTCCAAATGGATGTGAAAACATCTTTCTTGCATGGTGACATTGATAAGGAAATCTACATGAAATAGCTCGAGGGCTTTGTAGTTCCTGGAAAAGAGCAGTTGGTGTGTAAACTAAAATGCAACTTGTATGGGCTGAAGGAAGCACCGCGGCAGTGGTACAAAAATTTTGACACTTTTATGCTCTCTCATGGGTTTACACACAATGTAGATCATTGTTTGCACATGAAAAAGGATACAGATGGCAGTCCCATCATACTTGTTTTGTATGTGGATGATATGTTGATAGCTGGGAAAAGAAAGACTAGCTTGGATGCTCTCAAAGATCAGCTGAAATCAGATTTCCCTATGAAAGATTTGGGGAATGCAAAGCATATATTGGGCATGAGGATTCACAGGGATAGAACGCAGAAATTGTTATTTTTATCTTAAGAAAAGTACATTGAAAAGGTACTGGACAAATTTAACATGGCTGAAGCTAAGCCTTTTGGGGTGCCCTTACCTCCATACCTTAAGCTTATGACGTGGAAGCCAATGCTATGAAGGGAGTCCCTTATGTATCAGCTTGTGGCTCTCTTATGTATGCTATGGTTGCTATTCATGCAGTGGGAGTTGTCAGCAAGTTTATGTCAAATCTTCGCAAACCACATTGGGAAGCTGTCAAGTGTATTCTTCGATACCTAAAGGGTACACAAAGAAAGTGCATTTGCTATGGGCAGGGTGCACTTAGTTTGCAGGGTTATTGTGATGCAGATATGGCAAGTAACTTGGACACTCGTAGGTCCACTAGCGGGTATGTTTTTATAGTTGCTGGTGGGGCCGTTACTTGGTGCTCTAGGTCGCAGAACATTGTAGCACTGAGTACTACTGAAGCTGAATACATATCAGCTACTGAAGCTTCTAAGGAAGCTATATGGTTGAGCAGACTTGTAGAGGATCTCGGCATGTCTATGAGTACTCTAGTATTGGGATATGATAGCTAGAGTGCTATGTATTTGGCTAAGAATGCCATGTATCATTCACACATAAAGCATATAGATGTGTGATATCACTTTATCATACAGATTCTGGAAGATGGTCTAATCACATTGACCAAGATCAAGACACATGACAACCCTGTAGATGTTCTCACTAAAAGTCTAAGCAAGGCGCAACATGAGCATTGCATACGACTAGTGGGGGTTGGTTAGAGGTTCACTTTGGACCTTTAAGTGGGAGGTTGTTGGGGTGTAAAGGCCCTTTTATTCACCTCCGTCATGTATTATTTAGTTGTACATGTGAATGCACCCTTACGTACCCTAAATATAAATACATTTTATTCTTTGTATACCAACATATTGTTCGTACACCCAAAATTGTATTGTACTCTCTCTCTCTCTCTCTCTCTCTCTCTCTCTCACACACACCTACTCACTCCAACTGCTGCTCATCCTCAACACTATAGACTAATTGAGAGACTTTCCTTAGGAAAACTCTACTTGGCTTTAAAATATAACTTCAAGCAATATGCTTAGTGCACATTGACCCAGCCTAGTCAAAGAGACCGATTGGAGAGCCAACCAAGGAAAGTTGAGTCCTACAAGGTTTCAAGCATGAAATGTTTGAGCTAATAAGGTTGAGAACCCTAAGGGCCTTGGACCATCGAAAGTAAAGATTTGTGAAGATTAATCATCCAAGCACAAGCACAAGCACAATAGAGGGCCAATAACATTAGCATATAGCACATGACCACAAGAGAAGACTTGGGAAGAGGACTAGAGAGAGATTTTTTGAGAGACGACAGTTGTCAGGTGCATTGCTAAGCCTATAGCATCAAGGTTCGAGGAGCACACACGGTGCTCTTCAAGAGCCTAGCATAAACATTGACACGAGCCTGTGAGAATTGCTAAGCTTACCTATGTACTTGAGGTATAACATGATCCAATGAATCCCCTTAGAAGCTTATTAATTGCTTTGCCTCCTCTAAGCCAAACTCAAGCGCCTCTACTCACTTGATTGAGTGATGTGAATCTTAGTATTGAGATGATCAAGTTTTAGTGTGTTCTCTTGGCACTTATGGTTTGCAAATCTCTTCAATTGCTTGATGCCACCTTGTAAGGAGATCTACACACGTGCACACACGCACATGGCTATGTTAACATTCTTTTATATGTGTCAAAGACATATAGGCCAAAGAGACATACATCAAGGTTCTAGTTACAAGCTGGTGTCTTATTGGCACAAAAAGAAACTTCATGGCACCATTGGCACAAAAATAAAAGCAACTACTAAAACCATAAAAATTATTGAATACATAATGGCCCAAATTTTAACTTAGTGAAAGTCTTTGGGTACATCTCATTGTTAGGGTAAAAGTTGAGGTCTAACTGTCACCTCTTCTCTCGAGTCTCTCCACTGCCCTCACACTCCTTCAGGACATTATGGTTCATGGTTCGTGGCTGTCTTCATCATCTTCCTTGTGCTACGACACCCTTGTTCCCTTATATCACATTCACTCCACGATTCAGATCTTCATCATTCCATTCAACAGAGTTTCTTCTCTCTTCTCAGTGTTTATAGAGTTCACTCTGTGTTCCTCCTTGCAAACCCTACTGTTTCGCTGGTACGTCATCTTTTGACATGGTATCAGAGCTGGATCTGCTCAAACAGTGGCAAATATCCTCCACACCAATGAAGGCAAAGGCCGGTGGCGGGTTCGGCATCCACTTCTCTTCTTCTTCCACTGCATCAACACCCTAGTTGGCGGTTTCTCCCTCCTGCATTTGCTGTTTTTCAGCTTGCGTTTAGGGCTGTTGTTGGCGCCTCCACTTCCCCTTTGTTGTGTTTACCTGCTGGCAGCTCTTCTGCTGCACCTAGCGGTATTCCAGCACACGTTCTCTGCTATTGGCGGCTGTTCTCTACTACTGGTGGCTGGGCCAAATTGTTGGCAGCTCCTCCCTGCTACTAGCAGCTCAGCCAGTCTGATGACGGCTATTCTCTACGACCTGATAGCTCCACCATACTATTGTACTGTGTGTGTTTCTACTGGTTGCAACCTCTTACTGTTGGTTGCATCCTCCTCCTACTGGCACCTCACTTGCAGCCCTTCCACTACCCTCCTAGCCCTTGAGGTGGACATTGCAGTTCATGGTTTGTGGCGCCTGACCTCTTCCTTCTTTAGCAAGGCACATTGGTACCCATGGCTTCTTTACCGACAGATGACCAGACTACTAGGTACTCCTACTGTGGCATCACGGACTTTGCTCCCCCCCCCCCCCCGGGAATATATGCGTCTTCCACCAAGCACTCCTTGTGCCACCTCTCCTTTCTGGGCCACAGAGGTCGTTTTGCATCGGCTATCAAAGTACTATACTCAAGGCAATAAGACACATCCCATGCACACTAAGTCCTTTCGAGCACATGGACGATCGATTGGCACTACCACCTCCTAGAGATCGTCACAATGCCAGCGGTAGTCTTCTCCCACCTATTTTTGGGTACAGTGGCTACCACAGCGCGTGGTTCTGCAGTCTGCTCCATCAAGAGACAATGATTGTTTGATAGCGTCTCCTCGTCAATCCACTCCTTCAAGAGACAATGGTTGCTCGACTCCTTCCTCTTCTTCGGCTTCCCGGTCTGATCCATTGAGAAGCAGCGATTGTTGCCTACTCATCAGTCTGAGTCTCACCCTTCACCCTTGCTTACTCAAGTTTGAGAGGCCATCTCTAGGAGTTCTTCACAAACCCAAATACCTTCTTTGGCACGACCGGCAACACTTCCTTCATCCTCAGACATTTTGGAGTCCATGATCCATGAGTTTTTGAATTACCTCAGAGGGGGATTCAAAGGGGGATGATCTTTCTTTGCCCTCCGAGGGGGCATCTTCATCTATTGTGACTTCAAAGGGGGCTCCTATTCCTCCAGTTTCAAAGGGGATCCCTACCCACCGCTCAATCCTTCGCACACCTTGGCGGAGGCCTTTTACCTTCTTCTTCTTCTACCCTTGGATGGGGTGGCTTCCTTCCAGTGGTCATCTCACCTATTGATAGCCAGGATCTCGAGGATCTACCTAGATCGGGGCCTTGGAGATTCAGCCACGACTTGGTGACAAGGCCTTCGTATTCCTTCTTGCATGGATGCACGAAGCTAGTGGCTTCTCTCCCGAGGTTGAGTTTCAGGTTCTCCAATTCACTTTGTCTACTGTTCTTTATTGCAGGTCTTGGTCAGCATGGAGCCGGCTCTTGAGATGGAGTACGGGTATATCCTTATGGTTCTCGGTACCACACAAAGTCCGACATTCCTCTTATGCATTGCATGTTTTCATCATCTTTGTACTAAGGCGTTTAGGCAAGTGAACAATTTCCCCACGAGGGACAGTGTCTAAGTGGCACCTGTTGCATGAGCATTCTTCAGTATGTAGCATTCCATCTCCACCTCACTCTTCTTTTCTTTCCCTTTTTGGACTTGAGAGGGGGTGTTGAGAAACCCTTCACATGCAGTTTGCGTTCTGTGTTTTGCGTTTAGGGTTGCATAGTGGACAGCCCCAAAAAGGAACTGGGCACCCACAGTATGGCGCCACCCTAGACAATTGACGCCCTCCCTTCGAGCGCCACCTAGACAGTCTCTTGCCTATTTATAGGCTACCTCTGTGTTGAGAAACCCTTGATATGCAGTTTGCGTTTTGCGTTTTAGGGTTTCGCATTCTGTGTTTTACGTTTAGGGTTTCATAATGGACAGCCTCAAAAAGGGACTGGACGTCCACAGTGTGGCGCCACCCTAGACAGCTAACGCCCTCCCTCCGAGCACGACCCTAGACAATCTCTTGCCTATTTATAGGTTGCCTCTGTCACTCATTCAACACGGCTGATTTATTCAGTCTGTCACCTCTTCTCTCTAGCCTCTTCACTGCCCTCACATCCCTTCAGGAGGACATTGTGGTTTATGGTTCATGGCTGTCTTCATCATCTTTCTTGTGCTACGGCACCCTTGTTCCCTTGTATCACATTCACTTCACGATTCAGATCTTCATTATTCCATTCATTCGAGTTTCTTCTCTCTTCTCAATGTTTACCAAGTTCACTCCATGTTTCTCCCTACAAACCCTAGTGTCTCCCTAGTACGTCATCTTTTGACATAGATCACCTAACTGTTGAGCTAAAATATGCGCATTACTTTGCTGATTAGGCTCTTAAACAGCCCCAAAACACACTAAAAATGCTCTTTTAAAGTAAAACCCTAAAATGGGGAATGGTTTGAGAGAGTTCAGTGGAAACCCTAAAACGGGGAGCAGTTCGAGAGAGTTTAGTGGAAACCCTAATTTTTGGGGCGCCCTTCCATATCTATAAATGGACAGGCTGCCCCTATTCAGCCATTATCCTTGTTTGCAAGTTACACCAGCCCACACACCCTCTACTGCTGTTGGTGTCCGCCTCCATTTGATGTCTAGCCATCATCGACTGTAGCCACATTATCTTCAGCCTGTCCATTGCTGTAGGCGACAGTTCTCAGTTGCTAGCAACTGCTCCAAACTGTCCCAGACTGTTGTTCAGCCTGCTGTCCATCATCTCGAGGGTCAGCCAGCCTGCGTTTTCAGCATTGCAGGCCCTGACACTCTCAGACATTGTTTCAGCCTGCTGTTTACAGCAGACTGTGCACAATTTCCAGCCTTCGATTGGTGGTACACTACTGCGTTTACCAGTTTCCAGCCTCTAGACTGCTGCGTTTTGGTGACCAGCTTGCTGTCATTCACTATTCAACACTTCGACTGGTGGTCACAGACTTGGGATCCGTCTTTGGTGGACGTCACACTCTGACATTGCTCTACCCTTGAGTACACTGTACACTCTTACATTCATTTACAGCATTCATTCACTTCAGAGTTGTGTTCTCTCTCTCCCTTCTTCCGTTTGTGTTTGAGTTTTTGTGTTTGAGTTTTGAGTTTTGTATTTAGGGTTTGAGTTTTTGAGTTTTGCATTTAGGGTTTGAGTTTTTCCCTCTATGTCTGTGTCTGTCTCTTTGTGTTTCTGTCGTGGTCGTACACTCTGTGTCCTCAGTGCAAACCCTAGCAGTTTCCTTTACACTAGGATCACATTGTACACTAGTACCTAGGCACGGATGCACAAGTCATCTATGTTGAGGGAAAAACAATCAACTATGAGTTTTTTTTTTTGCAAGTAAAATGTGGCTAATTATATTACTCAAAAATTTTGATTACAACGGAGTGCTCATGCTCAACAGACTAGCTGGAGCTTATGCAAAGTCACAAATACATAATGTATACAAGCCTCTCAAGGCGGTCTAGGGGGGGATGGGGACAAGAAGCCATGGAGGGGGGGTGTATTGTCATTTGGGGCTGCCTGCTTGCATCATGAAGAATAGGTCCTGGCTGCCCCAAGTGCGCAGGAAGTGAAAACAGAGCTCTTGACGAGCTCGAGACTCACCATGCGCCTGGTCCCACCAGCCGCGGAGGGAGTGGATGATGGAGGTCTAGAGCTCTACCGAAGTCACCTGTACTAAAAGGCTCTCCCCACCAAATACCTCCTGGCAGTAGTGCGCCTTCCAGATGTGCCATCCAGTAAGACTCCCTATTATCTCCCATACCTTAGAGCGGTATGTTGTGGGCTTTAGTATCTGGCGGCTTGATAAAGCCTCCAAGCCAACCACTACGCAAGATCAAGCCTCAATGATGAAAATCGTGTCCTACATCCTGGCCTCATACAAAAGGTGACGGCCTTGGCTGATTGCCTGCCAACACAAAGCTCCCCACGAGATACATCCAAGGCTGGGTGCTAGACGGCGGAGAATGCGGCATGCTCCTCTCCACACGAGATGTGCCGCCACGCATGATCAAAGGCAGTGCTTTGGAGTTTCCGGAAGCTGCTGTGTGCAGCGTTTACACCCTCTCCATCCTGCTGCATCTGGGCTAGCCAGCTCCCCACCACTAGACCTCTATGTGCCAAAAGCAATAAGAAATATGATACCCTCCTCGGCCTCCAGCTGTCCCATAGGTGGTGCCAGAAAGTCCAACGGAAGGCACCCGTGATGCTATGTTCCGCTCAGTATCTGCTACGCGATGGCACCCACTCCATGTCCTTTTGCATCAGTACATGTCTACCAATCCTAGTTGTGTACTCCAAGAACCTCAGTGGCTTCTTGGCAACCGCAGTAGCCAGCCATAGCCACTCTCCAAGGTCCCATTCCAGCTCATCAAGTGGCCTACTCTCCCATATCTAGAGGCGCCACTCCCGGAACTCCTTCCAAAACACAGAAGGGTCCACACGCCAGGTCTTTCCTTGAAGACCAACCACACGAATCCTCCTCCACAGAAGAACAACAATCTCCTCATCCTACTGCCCTCTGTCAAGGACCAAACGCCCCCCTTCCTGCACGGTGAAGAAAGTCCCACAAGGGGCACCGCCCACTCTACTTGTCACCTGTAGGGGAATACCTGTTGGTGAAAATCTAGCGGCCCATACCTTGCTAAGCTCTACTGACTCTCGTATCGGGGGGTCTAACCACTCCTGAGGTATTGCTACTTCAATCTCCCTTCTCCTCAGCTCAACTCCTCTCTAACAACCTGATGCCTGCTACAACATTTCTTGGTCCACCATCCTGTACAGCTCCTGCAAAGTCCTGATGGTACGAGGTAGGGCCGGCCTCCCAACCAGCCCACTGGATGTGGAGGCACTCGCCAATCTGTATCTTGTCTTGATCTTTGACCTAGGGGTTCCAGATCGTCGACTGACAGTCTATCTCCTTCTGGCAACCTAGGGGGCTCAAAATTAGGGCCTTACAGAGGCCTTGCCACACACAAAGTAGGCTGCGGAGGAAGAAAGATTTAGGGGCGTGATCTGGGCCGTTGTGAAGATCCATCTCAAGGACAGCCTCCAGTCACCACCAAGCCTCGGTCTGCACTCTTGGAGACCCTCTTGTAGTAGGACCTTCCAGGTCTGCCCTCCTAGTGTGAGCCTGTGGACTACTAGCTTGTCCAAAAGGGCCAGGCTTTGGAAATTTGGGTCTATAATCCTAAGCCCTCCCTCAGACCGATGCCGAATGATGGTCACCCACGTCACCTCGGCGTGAGAATTCCTGGAACCGTCTGACCTAGCTCAGAGAAAATTCCACACTAGGCAGCGAAGCTGAACTATACAAGATGAGGAAAAGCACCAACACGAGGCGATGTACCAAGCCATCGCTAGGAGGACCTAGTTGACCACCAGGGCTTGGCCCGCTAAGGAAAGGCAGGCAATACTCTAGTAGGTCAGCTTCCACCTGATAGAGTTGAGGACTGGAAGAAACTGCTGGGCAGGAGTGATGTCGAGTCCCACCTGGAACCCTAGGTATCGGACGTCTCTGCCCTTCGCACACCCATCTGAATCCCAAGTGGATGCCTCACTCTGTGCTAGAGTTCGGGTTTGTAAGGAAACTAACCGACTTTCGCTAGTTGATTTTCGCTCCCCTTGCAATGCAAAACACCTCCAGAGCTAGTCTCACTCTCTCAAGCATCAGCTCATCGTCCTCTATATAAAGTGTGGTATCATCTACATACTCTGAATCTAACAACTTTGTCTCCTCTCTCACCGAAAGTTGAAGGCCACATAGCCTGCTCACACGTGACTTGAGGAAGTAAGACATCACCTCTACAAAGAGTAGAAATAGATATGGGGCCAGAGGACACCCCTGCTGGACCGATCTCTCCAGCCGAAACTCCTCCCCCGTCCTACTACCTATGAGAACCCTATTGGTAGCCGATCTGTAAAGTGTAGAGACCCCGCGGATCCATGCCTAGGGGAAGCCCAACCTCACCATGGTGCCCTCTAAGAAGTCCCAGTCAACCCTATCATAGGCTTACTCGAAGTCTAGGAGAAGTACGGCCAATCCCTGACCACTGTGCTAGGCCTACTCAGTCGCCTCAAAGAAGGTGAAGACATTGTCTAGGATGCTCCTATACTCGACAAAACCTATCTGTGTGTCATGAATGATGTTTGGAAGCACGGGGCGGAGTCACCTACCGATCATCTTGGCCAGTGCCTTATAGGCCATAGACAACAAGGTGATTGGTCTCCATTGGGATGGCTCCAACCGGTCTCCCCCTTTGGGGAGGAGACTGATAAGACCTACCGATAGACTCCTTGGTATCCGTCCACCACTTCCTAGTAGGTAGTGAAGAAGGCCTTAGAAAGACCGGCATTTCTGCCATCCTGTGCATGGAAAGCCTCCTCTAATCCCTTCTCTGTGAAGGGGTCTAGGAGGGAGCGTCCTGTCTCCTTTGTGACGAGGGACAGGATGTGGTCCCATACCTGTTGTCTCTACAGCATTGTCCTCTGGTTGAGACTGTCTCCTATCAGAAAAGGTGTCTATAGTAGTCCGTGGCAATCTGGGCTAGAGTGAATCCTTCCATACTGATCCCGGAGGCTGCGTATCTGCTCTCCTGAGCTATGAGACTGATGCACTTGGAAAAACTCCCTGCACATCGTGTCCCCCTTCTGCGCCCAAAATGCTGTTGAGGTGCGAAAGCAAAACTTTGAGCGCCTGTCCTCGAGGCCGACGAGGGCTGCCCATGCGCACACCTGTGCGTGGGATCCCTTGGTGCCTCCTAGAGTAGTCTCTATGTGGCTGCTAGGTCTTGCCGGAGTGCTCTCTCCTCCTCCCAGCTCTACTGCCTGACCTATAGGGCTGTGGCAGATCCTGCTCGACTCGGCTAGGATCTTTGCAACCTTCTCTGTGATCCGGTCCCTCCTGTTCCACTCCCTAGTCCAAAGCTACTCAATTTTTCTCTTCACCTTCTCCCTCCTGTAGACTGAGTCAAGGATCGCACAGGATCGTGTGTCCAAGGCTGAAGCTAGGGCATCAAGTGTCAAAACTAGGCAGTGATCAGACAAAGTGGTGCTGGTCAACTGCCCTACCTGGCCTCCGCGAGAGCATCCCCACTCTCCCACATAAAACCTGTCCAGCCACTCCTGCAAAACTCTACCTAGCCGCCTGTATCCCCAAGAGAAGTCCAGCGACCTCTCCCTCCGATGGAGAGTTGGTCTCTCCAAGCATCACGTGCTCCTACTATAAGGAGGAAGACCTCCCATGCCTCTTACTCCTCCCCAGCCATACCCTAGTAGTTTCTGCCTCTGTCTCTGCCTTGCTGGTCCTCTAAGGCCTACAGGTTGTTGAAGTCTCCTCTAACAATCCAGGAGTCTACCTCTGGGAGTCGTGCTGCGATCTCCATCCAAAACCTACTACGTGCCCTAACCTCAGTAGGGGCATAGACATTGAGGACTCCAAGGCACGAGTCCCGAATATCCAATCTGATTCATAGAACCCTCCCTACCACAATCGTCCCATGGTCACGTACACAGTCGGTGAGGCTCGGGCAAAGAGGTGCATACGGCTCCACTCCTCCCGTGGGCACCGATGGCGTACTCCTAGTAAGTGTGTGAACTGCCTGGGAGTACCTTCCCTACCCAATGGGCCTGGACAGGGGTGAGCTTATACTCCTGCAAAAGTAAGATGTCGATCTGTCCGGTGGTGAGGGCAGGCTACAACTACTACGGAACAATCAACTTCCTGGAACCACGTGCCCAACTGTAGTGGAGGCTATTCACATTCCAAGATGCAAGATGTACACTCATAGGGAAACCTGTGATTGACCAAACATGCATCTGTTCGGTGCTGAAGCTGCCGATGAAGAAGAAGAGCTATGGGGCATGCGAATACACTTTGCTGCAGGCCTGGACGGTGAAATCCATTCCCCCATGATGGCCCTCGGACCGGACCATGGGGGTGATAGATGCTCCAGGTGATACCACCAGGGCATCTATTAGCCAAGCTGAGAGGCGTGACTCTGTACACTGGTAGAAATGGGCCACCTGTGCCAGGGGCCACTCGATCACATCCATCAGTTCTCTCCACTATAGAGGGACTCGAAAGATAATGCTCAGATCAGGGACCTCGGCACCAGCTCACTAGTTAATGTCCATCATGCAACCTTGCCACTACTGGGCAAAGAGTGCTAGTCCTCCACTAGAAGATGTGGTTTGCCACGTGACTCTTCACCTCCTCCTCTATCTGTGTCATCGTCCAGTCTCCTGTGTGAGAGATCTAAAGGAAGAAAGTATAGTTTGGTCCATTCGATGGTGCTAGTAAATGGACCTTGCTGCTCCTTGACTTGCATACCAGGAAGATCCCCACCTCCAGAGGTAGTGGGAACTCTCTGCGCTCCGCAACTCTCTGATAGAACCACGAACCACCATGAAAGAACTCCTGTGGTAGCAGCTACGCCTCTCTCAGGAAAGTGTGACGGGTGGTAGGGATAGATGAGCTGGTGGTTGTGTGGGAAGGGGAGGATGTCGGCGTATGGGGCTTCTCACCTCCTATGGGAAGAGGAGGGATGGGTGGGGGGGTGGGCCACCTGTACTAGGTGGGGATCAAGGGGATTGATCGGCGGGGGGAGATGGTAGGGAGGAGGAAGATCGAGGGATGGTGGGGTGGTCCAAGGTACAAGGCGGGTGGGGGAGTGGGGCTGGTGGCTCTGGAGAGGGGGGTTTGTGGGCTAGGGTCGGGGGGGTTGGGTGGGTGTGGGGGCTATGGGATCTTGGGTGAGATAGCCTGTGACACCTCCATAGGTGGTGGATGTGGATGCCTGTGGTCTTGCCAGGTGGGGCAAGCGGGGGGGGGGGGACTGTGGGGTGCTCTGCCTAGGGGCCGACGCTTGCCCTCCTACTCCTTGTTGCCATGGTTGTGTCTGAGGGGCTAACTGCGACCCCCCCTGTCGTCTCCCTCTCTATCATCTCTAGATTTGTGTGAAACTGTCAGCGTCCACTTGTGGGCCTGTCGGCGGAGCCGCCTTGGCTCCGAAGCGCGTGCAATCTGCTGGCCTGATGCCCAAAGTCATGGCAACGTAGGCATTGCCCTGGCTGCCCAGTCACAATAACCTGCTGCTTTAAAGAGTGTCCGTCTACCTCAATCTCCAAAAACTTTGGTATATTCTTTGTATCTTTCACAGCCACCCATACCTTTGGGACTCCTACGGCTGTCACTGCATTGGCGAAGGAGGCGGGAAGAACTATGCTGAAGAGCCATCCAAAGTCCTTCACTAACTGGCAATACTCTACCGCCAGTCCGAGGAAGAGTAAGGTGACCGGATGTCTAAGAAACCTACTAGGGAGCGCGAATGCCTCCACTATGAAGCCACTATACCAGGGAACCATGTAAATGACCCCCTTCGTGGAAGCATAGGGTGAGCTATCCACTAGCTCAGGGGCTGCATCTGCAGAGGTGAGTCGAACCATGAAGATCCCTTTACCCATTGTGTAGCATGGAGTGAAGCCAATCCCAGAGTTGGGCCCTAGATGGGGAGTGTCCTATGACTTGACCAAAGATCGTTGTTTCTTTTAGATCAAGCTCTGTGGCATGGATGGCTAAGAGTTGTTCCTTCTCAAAGAGGACGATGAGCAAGGTATTTGACTGGGGGACACTTGCAGAATGCACCGACATCTGACCAGAGGTTTCCATTGCGCGTCCCTGCTAAGAACCTACCAATCACGCTGCTGTGCTGCCGGGGGGGAGAAGTTACTGCAGAGGGAGGGAGCAACTAGAGGGGAGGAGAGGGGGAGTGATGGCGAGGAGGGGGGAAATGTTGTTTCTGACGGTGGGGGACGTGCTGGACATCGTTGAATGCGGCTCACAACAGGCACAATGCGGGTGGTGGGTCTGTTAGACGGGGCCGGGGCCGCAGGGCAGAAGAGGTGGAGGACTAGGGCAGAGGAAGCGGGGGATCAAGGCGGAGGTGGCGGCGGATCAAGGCAGGGGGAGAACTAGCGCAGGGACAGTAGGCGGGGGATCAATGCAGGGGGGATCAGGCAGGGGAGAGCTAATGGGGGTGGGTGAGGCGGGGGCAGCGCGGGGGTTGGGGGGAGGGGGGCAGTGCTAGGAAGCAACGCTCCATGGGGGGGTAGGCGCGCCACAAGGGGGGGGGGGGAAGCTAGGCGGGGGAACAACATGCCATGGGGTAGTAGGCGGGGGCGGGGCAGCAACGCGACGCGACGGCAGGAGCTGAAAAAATTTTGTTGCTCAATGAATCCAATAATTTTTTGTCTTAAGAACAAAACTACTAAAATTGGTCCCTTCAACTATGAGTTGAGGGCCATGGATTGAATTCAAATCATTTCTAAACACAATCGAGAGTGCATGGAGACTAGGGGCTTGCAAGACGAGCTGCCATTCAGGCCAACAAACGGATTCTAGCCTGATTGAGCAAGCACTAAGAGCGATGGTTAATTTGGCCAACTTGCTTACCTAAGCTCAAGTGAGTTTTACTCACTTCATTGACAAGGATTACTACATGACTTGCCCTAAAGGTGCTAAACGAGCAAAATCAAACGCTAGGAAGCCCCAACAGAACACATGAGAAGGCCTAGAGTATATAATCACAAACGACGAAAAGAGCTAGCATAAAGTAACATGGTTCCCTAAGAGCTAGCCTAAGGGTACTATGTAGGGAACTAGTAGTGTTGCTAAGCCAACGGACTTAAGTCTCCAAAAGCCAAGGCTCATCTATCGGAAGAAGATCCCTGAGTATACAAATACCAAGAGTTATGACCTGAAATAGTCATTGACTTGAAGGAAAAGACATCACAAGAGACTAAACCACCACTAAGTTCCCTCAGTGTTGCTCAATTTGAAGATACAAGATCTAAGGAGATGGTAGGGAGATTTTGTGAAAATATGCTAGGATTTGCACTCACAAAACATAGAAAGTACGACCACAATTGAAACACAAAGACTCAAACAGTGACGTGCAAAAATCAAACCCCAAATGCAAAACACAAACAAAGAAGAGAGAGAACTCTGAAGTGAAGAATTAAATGTTGTAAATGAAGGAAAAAATGTGCAAGATGCTGAAGGGCAAAGCTGTCCAACAACCAGTGGCTCTTGTGGGAGTGGACTGAGGGAGGTGTTGATGATGCATACTGCCCATTGGAGTCGGATCCCAAGTGCAATAACCGCCAATTGGAGCAAAGTTTGATGAAGAAAAGTGCTGAAAACAAAAAACAACCTGTTGTAGATGATGGAAGCTGATCATTGGCAGCAGTGGGAGGCTAGGCGACAATTGTAGACCATGTAGTAGTAGTCGTTGGGGGCTAGACAGCTAGTGGAAGAGGGTTGATGGTGGCCGAAACTTGCAAGGCAAGGATAAGATTGAATGGTAGGAAGCTTCTCTATTTATAGACGTGAAAGGATCCTCTCAAAATAGTGTTTTGCATATGGGATGTAAAAACTCTCTAGAACCACTCTCGTTTAATGAAACAGTTGGTAATTTACTGTTTTGGGGCTATTTTAAAGAGCTAATCAATATGATTTTTTAGCTCAACACCCCTCTCAAGCCCAAAATTGGAATAAAAAAGGGGCTGAAAGAAAAACTCAAGCCCATTTTTACCCCAAGGTGACCCATCCTAAAGCAACCATGGCATCAAACAAAGGGTGCATATTGACTGCCTAATGTGCTACCAAGACTACGGAGACAATGATTGTCTTAACAAGGGAGTCCAAGTGATTACCCCAAAGGCCAAGGCATCAGAAAAAGGGTGCTCATTAGTTGCCCAATGGCCTACCAGGACATGCAAAGGCAGATTGACCACATTTAACCTTTTTTTTGTGTATGGACAAAATAGAGATGGTTTACAACATGCCAAGTAATTGTGCTCCATGGGGATAATGAAAAAGGGATAGTTCGATCCAACACATCACAAAACAACTAGCCCAACCACTCAAGGGTGCCGATGACAAGGTAAAGGGTGATAAAGTATGGCAAGGTAGTGAAGAACCATTTGTAGAGAGAGCTCAAAATCCGCCCAAGTGTGCTCTACACAATGAGATGCATATTGTAATGCTACATGATGAAAATGGACGTGTAGTAGGTGCCACTTAGTCAGTTTCCCTCGTGAGGAAATTGTTCACTTACCCAAGCATCCTTGTACAAATATGATGATGATCATGCAATGCAAAACCTATAAAATACTAAGGGTAGAAACCCCTCTCAACCCTAGATGTCGAGGCCGAAAGAGGAAGATGAGTCTGATGTCGGTCTTTGTGTGGTGCCGAGAACCATGGTGATAGATGAAGAGGTGGATGGAGCACCTCGAAGAGCAAGGTAGAAGTCATTGCCATGATAGCATCAAAAGAGATGCTACACAATCTACCTCGAGAGGAGAAGCCTCTATGCTGGCAGAAGAGCAAATCTCCCTGGAAGACAAAACCACAAAAGGAATGGTGTGCATGTGAAGATATGCTAGGGTTTGCAATGAGGAAACATAGCATATACAACCAAGATTGAAACACAATGACTCAAACAGAGACAAGCAAAACTCAAAGCCCAAACACAAAATGCAAAACGCAAAAACTCAAAACTCAAACACAGAGACAAACACAAAGAGAAGATACTCGGAAGTGAATGAATGCTGTAAATGAATATAAGAGTGTATAGAATGTCCAAGGGCAGAGCAATGCAGTATTGGAGAGTGACGTCCACCAAAGACAAATCCCAAGTGCAGTAACCATCACACCGAGATCAGTGCAAAGGTAGAGAATTGTCAGGTGACAACAGGAGAGGTGTTTGCTGATGTAGACGGTCTACTAGACAACAAAAACACAAGTATTGCAGCAATCTTTGGTGGGAGGGATGGCAGCAGCCTGTCGCTTGGCACTAGATGCTGAAAACGCAGGCTAATTAGGTGCTATGGTGATGCAGCAGATGGAGACCTCCAAATAGTAGGGCACTGGCTGAAAACAGGCCACCTAGGACTGCATACTAATGGGCTGAAAACAGGACGCCTACGGCTGGATACTAATGGACTGTAGTTGGTGATGATTGGACAGCAGATGGTAGGTGGTTGATGGCTGGAATTTCTACGGTAGAGTGAGAAACTTGCACAAAAGGATGAGGTTGAGTCATTCCTAGCATTCCTAGTTGGCAATAACAAGGGAAATGTAGCATGAACACATTTGCATAGAATACCCAATGATCATAAATGAATGTTTATGGATCATCTCTAACCACATAGCTGAGCATCTTTGGTTTATCCCATCCTTCCATACCAAGCTTTGTCATAAGAGTTTTGATAAGGTAGAAGAGCATAAACACAAAATGGAGGACAAAGTGCATTTGAATTGGAATGGTACTCCATCCGCGCTTCTATTGCAAAAATTGGCTGTTAGAATATGAGCACTATGGAGGAAAGAAGAGCCATTACAACCTTTAGTTGCCATCCAACACATGTAAGTCTCATTTCCCTTTGGGTGCTTGCAATGGTGTGAGGAGTACCATTCAAAATGGAATGGTACTCCATTTGTGCTTTCATTGCAAAAATTGGGTGTTAGAAAATGAGCAGTGTGGAGCAAAGAAGACCCATTACAACCTCCAATTGAGACACAACACATGTCAATCTCGCTTCCCTTTGGGTGCTTGCAATTGTGTGAGGTGTCGAACTAACAGAACCGATCCAACACCTCCTTTTGGATAAACTTCATACAGAGGAAGAGTTGCATGTTGGTAGAAAAATGTTGGTAGTAGAATGGGTCAAATGTCTAACATTACTAACTCATGATGCCACAATTTCTCGATGCCTGTGTTGCACTCTAATATCATCTGATTCTACAATGGCTTATTACTAAGACGAGCAACATTGTACTATAGCTATCCATTTGTACATAAATAAACAATTCGTTGCAATCGTTCCATGTAGATAACTCTCAAAAAAGAAAATCCATGCACACTACAAGAATCCTATCCTTGCAACACTCGGAAGCATTGCACATTTATTGTGTAGAGGGGAGCAAGGAATAGATGAGGTGTTATGGTGTCGGTAAGCGGTAAAAATCTGAAATTACCATTTTGACTTTTTAGGTGAGAGTCAACTGCATGTACTCCCAAGTTTTATTAAGTGAATGCAAGACAAAACAAGTGACAAGCAAAGCTTGAGCCCAAAGAAGATGTCAAGAAGTAACAAGCAAACAATTCCTTAGAAGAGCCCAAGATTACAAGGGCATGTAGAAGCCTAAACTAACCTTAAGGTATACCAAAGACCATCAAAATTGAGACCCCAACTCAAGAGCCCTCTACTTCCTCAAAAGGACATGTGAACTAATCCAAGAACTCCAATCATCGCTAGTAGCTAACGTTCTTCAACAACAACATTTGCTCTCGTATTGAGGCTTGCACTTCAACTGGCTTGGCTCATTATTCACTTAATTTGCATCAATGCATGAACATTGCAAAGAACTGAAATCACCACCAAGATCAACATTCTAATTCTAACGTCTCCCATTCATGTTGTAAGGATGGAAGCCTCGTTGTATGGCACTTATATATTTATTCAAGAAAAGAGAAGAAAAAGAAAAAGAAATATGCATCCACAGACATTGCATTGCACCTAGGGATCCTTAAGTTAGGAACACATGATGGCCCTGGCTCCATCCCTAACCCCCCAGCCCTCAATTCCTCCGCATTACTCATGGCCTATCAAGGACATGACATATTTAGAGAGCTCAACTTGCTTATGGTTAGACTTGTCTCCCTAAGTCACATGCACCTTTTTTCTCGTTGCCATCAGCTCAACAATGGAAGCAAGGTGGATAAAGCACTTGGAGTAGATAGAAAGGCCCATAGCCATGAGAGGTTGTGGCACTAATCTTCTAGTCACTTTTGATGGGATTTCCCTAACATAAGATATATGCATGTATTTAAAGGGACTAGTCAAAAGCCTAAAAGTGGGAAGGGCGACCAACCTATAGAGGGAACTCTAAATCCCAAACCCATATATGAAAGCTAAAAAGTGAATAGAAGTTCTCATTCTTGTGTATGAAAATTTGAGAGCTTCCTTTCTTCTTGCCTCCAACCTATCTTATTGTGCATCATGTTGAGAGTGAAGCTTTTCTCTTGCCTTGCATTCTTCTCCCCTTCCCCTTCTTCTCCCGTATCTTGGAGGGTGAGAGATGGAGTTGAGGTTGAGACCACCATATCTCCTTGTTCTCTATGTTTCTTCTCTTTGTTGGAGCACTGGAGGGGTGGATTAGTTTGCGACGGAGTAGTAGATTGGATCAAGGAGCCACGATTATATCATGAGGCCTTTGTCAAGTCTTCAAAGGCATTTCGACTACAATGTGTTGAAGGCAAGAAGGTGAGTCTACTACGAACTCTTGGTTGTTTGCTTTCTTTCTTGCTTTGGATAGTGAGGGGAGAGTAGATGGTTGTGAGATCGGAGTGTGAGTTGACCATGTGAGAGATGCTTTGAGTACAAGGGCATTGAAGCTCTTGAAATAATAGGAGTTCCATCCAATGTTCTGAATGTCGTGTACATAGCAGCTTGACACATGCCAAGGATTTGCAAGTACATGAATGAATGAATCACTATGGCTACACTCCCTCCTTTTATAAACAAAAATAAAGATGTCCTCCCACAAAATAGGTTGGCCGACTATCAGTAAAAAAAAATAAAGGAGTCACTCATAAATAAGGGCATGGACTCTTGTTAACCTATGATATAACCACTTCTAACGTCCTCTCTCAAAGCACATGTAAATAAATAAAGAACAAAGAAAAAGAATACCTAGGATGCACCATGGATTATAGTAATATGGGATGGGTTTTGGGGAGGGGAATGGGAATGGGAATGGGGATGAGGACAAGAATTGCCATTTCTTGTTACCATGAGAGGGGGCTTTAACATGGGGATGGAATTGGGACGGTACAAGAATGGCATGGGATTGGAACAGGAAGCTAGAAATGGTTGTCCCATGTTACTATGCCATGGATCGTCCAGCTGCATGCACTCCAATGGATGCACCTTGATAATAAATGCATTGAAGAAGAAATCCCAATGCCATCATCCCTCTTTGAAAGCAAAATAGTCGAGCTAACCACCTTGCACTTCTTTTAACCACACAAGCTCTATGGATAGCTTGTTATGACATCAAGATTGCTGGGAGATTCCTCCACTAAAGCATGTGCATGCCCTTCGGATCCCCTCATATGAGACTGCATGAACACATCATGTCACATGTCCCATCATAAACTTGGCAGTAGATACACAAGTCCAAGGTTTAGAGTCGTAAAAACATGTGCTTTTGATGACACACAACAAATCCACAAGAATGACCGGCATTAGCGTGCCCTCTCTTCATCGTTGCACTAGCCCCTTCTAGTTAGGAGTATGCAAGGGTGTGTAGCATCACTGGAAGACTACTTTGTGAGTCACCTGAGCTGGAGTAGCCCTTGATGAATCAGAGTCAAAGTTGGAATATGAGCTGCCACTCTTCTTGCCCTTTTTGGTAACATTCTTCGAACACCCCTTGCAGAGATAGCCCTCCTTACCACAAGAAGCAATGAAGTGGGTGCTGTTTAGTCTTTCAAGATATTGCCAATCTTGTCTTGATCACCATAAAGCTTTTGAAAATCATCCTTGTTCTTTTTTGTTCACGTGGAGGATTTGATGGATGCTCTACGTTATGATATGTCATTGATTTGATGCTGATTTTGGCCCTGTTTATGCTCAGTTTGACAATGAATTTACTACTGTAATAGAGCAGGGCTGAAGCTATTTAACTCAGGTTATTTTATGCCTATTGGTCTCGAGTGCTTCCTGGATGCTTATTATGACTATTTGGATGCAAATGGAGGTTGGCAATGTCTTGGATGGCTCCGGAATGTATTTTGAACCTCGTTTGAGCTCCATATTGGTTGGCACTTACTTGACATTGGTTTACACCAGCATGCTTTGTGACAAAGGCTATACCTATGGTCTATCCATATCTCGTTGGTGCATGCTTTGAAGCATATGTCAGTGATGCATGCTACCTACATTGTTTGAGCTTCTTTGCCACTTGGAGCTTCAATTGGGCTTGTACTTGGATACTTTGGAACCTCTTTTGGATGTTTCTTGGCTTGTCAGAGATTGACTTGGGTTTGTACATGATGTACTTGGATGCTATTAGATGCTCGACCATTTACATGCTCTTGGTGCTCTCATGATGTACGGTCTTGGCTATGAGATATCTTATGCATTTACATGCTATCTTTGAGCTTGGTTGCTCATTTTCCATCAACTTTTGTGCCAGTGGGAGCTTTATGCTTATGGTCTTGGATTTACCCAAAGCTTGCGGGTTATGCATTTGAGCTATTACTTGGAATTTGAGACTGGGATCTCTTAAATCCAAGAGCTTGAGGGTTATGCATTTGAGCTATTACTTGAGATTTGAGACTGGGATCTCTTACACGTCCTTGACTATGATATTTGCTTGGTAGATACTTCCATGTCTACTCTTGGATGCTTATGAGCTAATTTGATCCGTCTTCATTGAGTATACACCGACCTTGTCAAGTCTTGCTAGTGGTGTGTACATCTTGCTTATTACTCAAGGGATGTATCGGTTGTACTGACAGACTCTCTTGACACATTTGGGTGTTTGGCTTATGTTCATTGGCTGTCATAGTGTCTTTGTTATGCCCGCTTAATGCAGGATTGGACTTGGGAGTCACTGTTGTCATTGGATCTCTATTAGCTCACTGTTTGCTCTCATTTACTCATTGCTATAATTTATTACAGCAAACTGTTTTATGCAGACTATTATGTATTTATTGGGCTGAATCATGTCATTTTGATGTACTATTGATAGTACTTGGTGGGAAGCATCATTGATCACTTGTACTTCACCATTTTGTCTTGGTTTGCTCGTGGTTTTGGGCTGTTTACAGCAGTATACAACAAGCTGTTTTGACTGTCTGCACTGTTTCCAGCTTGCATTATGGCTAATTCTTTCAATGATAATGCTATATTCAACATCACTAAGTTGGACGGTACGAACTATGGCTATTGGAAAAACCAAATATGGCAAGTGTTGGTGCAGAAATCGCAGGTTACACCACTGAGATTGAGTGGGCAACAGCTCGTAGCAACGATGCCTAATGATCAATGGCTTGAGCTTGATGAATTGTGCAAGTCCACTATCATATTGTCTCTCACAAAACGAGTACACTACAATGTAGTTGAGGAATCACAAAGTGCACAAGATCTTTGGAAGAAAATTAAGAACTTGTATGACAAGAAAAGTCCTACTTTCCAGATGTACTGGTTAAAACAGCTTATGGATCTCCGCATGAAGGAGAATGTGACTATGTCTGCTCATTTGAGCCAGTTCCATGCTATCCTGAAACATTTGGTTTCACAGGGCATTGATTTTAAGGAGGATGTGACTCCCTTGTTCTTGCTTGGCACTCTTAATGACTCTTGGGATATCTTTCGTACTGCTTTGTGTGCCTCTGCTACTACACTTAAGCTATCTAATGTTGAGAGTGCTCTTCTTCAAGAAGAGATAAATAGAAAGAATTTGGATGCCTCACGTGTCTCTTATGCATTGACAGTTAGAGGCAGGAATAATGGAAATGAAAAGTGGCAGTGACTGTGGACGGGATTCTTAGAGATCCCGCTCCAAGTCTCGTGGGAAATCACGCAACAGATCCCATGGCAAGAATGCAAATGTTACATGCCATCATTGTGGGAAAAAGGGCCACATTAGGCCACAATGTCATAAACTGTGCAATGAATGGTGCAAGGAAAAGGGGAAAGAGAAAGTATAGGAGAAGTCCTCTGATCATAGTATTGTACTTGCAAAGTCCAATGTTAAGATTGAGGAAATTAATGTTATATAGCCTAAGGACTCTGATGGAGATTATATTCTTGCAGCTTCTTCATGTGATGCCTCACAAATGACTGACACTCACTCTATGTATGCCTAATGTTGGCTTTTGGATTCAGGTGCATCCTTTCATGTGACACCCTGGGGCCTGCAGAGACTGGTTTCATACATACCGCACTATTTTTGGTTCTATGTATCTGGTGATGACAAGTCTCTCTATATTGTGGGTATAGGTGATGTTGTGCTGCAGTTTTCCTTTGGTAGCACTTTTCTTATGCATGATTTACGCCATGTACTTACATTGACCCGCAATCTTATGTCAGTTGGTTGGACAGCTTGATAATGCAAGATATCATGTATCTTTTGGAAAGTCTACATGAAAAATTACTCCTAGTGGGCTTGTACTTGTAAGAGGTGCCAAGTCTGGCAACCTCTACCCCTTGGTTGTATCTGGTTTTACTATTCATCATGTTTTGGAAGTGAGTTCTATCCCGCATGTATCTCTTTGACATAATCGTTTGGGGCATATGTCTCTTAAAGGAATGAAAATGCTTCGTGTTTTACAATATATCTCGCCTTTTGACTCTTTTGACTTTGTGTCATGTGATCACTGTTTGTATGGCAGGCAAACTAGAAACTCGCATAAGAAGTTTGGTATGTCACACATGGGTGAGCCATTGGCTCTTGTGCATTCTGATGTTTATGGACCCATGCCCTATCAGTCACTAGGGGATGCGAAGTACTTCGTTACATTTATTGATAACTTTTTTTACGTAAGGTTTGGGTTTATCCCTTAAAGCATAAGTTTGATGTCTTGGCAGTATTTCAACATTGGCTTGCTTTAGCCAAGAACCAATCTGGGCAGAGGTTGAAATGCCTAAGGACAAATAATGGGGGTGAGTATGTCTCACGTGCTTTTGAGCAATTTTGTAATGAGTGGGGTATTAAATATCAGTTGATCGCCCCTTACACCCCTCCCCAGAATGGTATGGCTGAGCGCATGAATAGGACTATTCAGGAGAGGGTACGCAGTATACTTAGCCATGTAAGTTTACTACAACATTTCTGGGTTGAGGCAGTTACGACTGCAGTGCGTATCATTAATAGATCGCCTTGCTATGGCATTGACTTCCAGGTTGCAGAGGAGGTATGGATACGAATGCCTCCCTCTTATACTCATTTGCGTATCTTTGGATATGAGGCATTTTTCCATTTGTCCAAGAACAAGCACAATAAGCTACATCCTAAAAGTGTGAAATGCATATTTCTTGGCTACGGAGATGGAGTATCGTCTCGAGGATCCGCAGACACGGAAAGTCATGCGCAGCCATGATGTTGTGTTCCATGAGGACAAAATACATAGGTAGCCTAAGAAGGTAGTGGAGACACACAAGATTATCTTTCAGAAGAAGCTACCTGCTCCCGTACAACCAGCTGGATAGCTTCTAGCAACAGTTGGTACTCATGGCCAGGATGTTAGACATAATGTTGGATAGACAGCACAGCCTACAATGATGTGTTCTACTAGAGATAGACACCCTTCTAACCGCTTTGAGTCTTCTATGCACTATGTCTTGGTTACAGATGCAGAAGAGCCTCTCACCTATGATGAGGTTATGCGCACGAGTGACAACCACTCATGGAAGAGGGCTATGCAGTCTAAAATAAACTCATTACATAAGAATCATACTTGGGATTTGGTTTCCTTGCCTAGTGGCAAGAAGTCTCTTTTATGCAAGTGAATGTACAAGTTGAAAAGTACCCCTGGACACCCCAAGCCAGCATACAAGGCCAGATTGGTAGCAAAGGGTTTTAAATAGGAACATGGTGTTGACTTTGATGAGGTTTTCTCTCCTATGGTTAAGATGACCACCCTGTGCTTGGTTTTGGCTTTGGTTGCATAGCTTGACTTGAACTTGTATCAGATGGATGTCAAGACGGCATTCTTACATGGAGACTTACATGATGAGATTGACATTGAGTAGCTTAAGGACTTTGGAGAGCCTGGCAGGGAACACCTAGTGTACAGATTGAGGAAAAGTCTTTATGGCTTAAAGCAGACACTTAGGGAATGGTATCATAATTTCGATGTATTTATGCAATCACAGGGCTACACCCGTAGTGCTATGGATCCGTGCTTGTACATGAAGAAAGCCCGTGATGGATCTTTATTGATTTTAGTACTCTATGTGGATGACATGCTTTTGGCAAGGAAAGCTCATGATGAGCTAGATGCTCTTAAGGCTCAACTCAAGAAGAGTTTTGAGATGAAACATCTAGAGCAGGCCTCTCATATTCTTGGTATACGCATTACGCATGATAGGCATGAAGGACTACTCTATCTATCACAGAGAGAGTATATTCATAAAGTCCTTGAGTGCTTCCGTATGCAAGATGTAAAGCCTATTGGTTGTCCATTGCCTTCTCATATAAGGATATCACAAGCCGATTGTCTGCAAACAGATGAGCAGAGAGCCAAGATGGCTAAGATTCCCTATACATCCGCAGTGGGCAATCTTATGTATGCCATGATAGCCACCCGTCCAAATATTGCTTTTACAGTTGGTATTATGGCACATTATATGGCTACACCTGGCAAGAGACATTGGGATGTCATGAAGGGTATCATGAGGTACCTAAAGAGCACTGTTGATATATGCATGTGTTATGGCAGTCAGGATACAGGAGTCGTGGGATACACTGGCTCTGGCTATGCAAGAGATGGAGATACAAGAGGCACCAGGGGATCCCACTCTCCATGCACAGGAAGTGCGTAGGCGAGCAGCCATTGTTAGCTTAGAAGATAGGCGCTCTAAGTTCTCTTTCTGTACCTCAGCAACTTTCTAAGCACGGAAGGGGGACACGATGTGCAGGGAGTTTTTCCTGGTGCACCAGCCTCGCACCTCGGGAGAGCAGATACGCAGCCTCTGAGACCAGTATGGGAGGACCCATCCTAGTCCAGACGAGGTGATGGAGATTGCCACCGACTACTATAGTCGCCTCTTTCAGCAGGAGACAACCTCAACTAGAGGGCAGCGATGTAGATAGCAGGTCTGGGATAACATCATGTCCCTCGTCACAGAGAAGATGGGAAACTCCCTCCTAGTCCCCCTTCATAGAGAAGGAACTAGAGAAGGCTTTCCATATATAGGACGGGCAGAAATACCGGGGAGAGGATGGTCTCTTTAAGGCTTTTTTCACTACCTTCTAGGAAGTGGTGAAGGACCCCCTATTGATGGCCTTCCAGGAGATTTTCACTTCAAGACAGATACCAGGGAGTCTATCGGCAGGCCTTATCAGTCTTCTCCCCAAAGGGAGAGACCGGTTGGAGCTTTCCCAGTGGAGACCGATCACCTTATTGTCAGTGGCCTATAAGGCACTGGCAAAGATGATTGGTAGGCGACTACGCCCCTTGCTTCGAGACATCATCCATGATACACAGACAAGCTTTGTCTAGGATAGGAGCATCCTGGACAATGTATTTACCTTCTTTCAGGCGACAGAGTGGGCCCAGTACAGTGGGCAAAGACTGGTCATACTATTGGATTTTGAGAAAGCCTATGACAGGGTGGACTGGGATTCCCTAGAGGGCACCATGGTGAGGTTGGGTTTCCCCTAGGCTTGGTTTTCCGGGGTCTCCGTACTTTACAGGTCGGCCACCAGTAGGGTTCTCATAGGAGGGAGGCGAGCGGAGGAGTTTCGGCTGGAGAGATCAATCCGACAGAGCTGCCCCCTAGCCCCGTACCTGTTCCTTCTCTTTGCAGAGGTGATGTCTCACTTCCTCAGGTCACGTATGAGCGGATTACGTGGCCTCCAACTTCGAGTAAGAGAGGAGACTGAGTTGTTAAACTCAGAGTATGCAGATGATACAATGCTCTACATAGAGGACGATGAGTTGATGCTGGAGAGAGTGAGGTTGGCTCTTGAGGTGTTCTGTTCTGCAACGGGAGTAAAAATCAATTGGCAAAAGTTGGTTGGTTTCCGCACAGACCCGAACTCTAGTAGGGAGGAGTGGGATGTCCACCTAGGATTTAGATGGTGAGCAGAGGACAGACTGTCCGGTACCTAGGGTTCCAAGCGGGACTCGACATCACTCCCGCCCAGCAGTTTCTTCCCTTCCTCGATTCTATTCGGAGAAAGCTGACCTACTGGAGCACAGCTCGCCTCTCACTAGCCGGCCGAGCCCTGGTAGTTAACTAGGTCCTCCTAGTGACGGCCTGGTACATCGCCTCGTGTTGGTGCTTCTCCTCCTCCTGCGTAATGCAGCTTCACCGCCTAGTGCGGAATTTCCTTTGGTCCGGGTCAGACGGTTCCAAGGATTCCAGGGCCAAGGTGGCATGGGCGACCATTATACGACATCGGTCAGAGGGAGGGCTTGGGATCATAGACCCAAAGTATCAGAGTATGGCCCTCCTAGGCAAGCTAGTTGTCCGCGGCCTCACACCGAGAGGGCAGACCTAGAAGGTCCTATTGCAGGAGGGTCTTCAAGATTGTAGACCGAGGCTTGGCGATGAGTGGAGGCTGTCCCCGAAATGGATCTTCACATCAGCCCAGATCACCCTTCCTACACAGCTTGCTCCATGTGTGGCAGGGCCTCCGTAAGGCCCTAATCTAGAGCCCCCCAGGCTGCTAGGAGGAGATAGACCGTCAGCCAGTGATTTGGAACCCCTAGGTCAGGGACCGGGAAGGGGCACAAATTGGCGAGCGCCCCCACATCCAGTGGGCTGGTTGGGAGGCTGTCCCGACTCGTACCATCAGGACATAGCGGGAGGTGTACAGGATGGTGGACGAGGAGGTGCTGTAGCAAGTATCAGGCTGCCAGCGAGGAGTGGAGCTGAGGAGAAGGGAGATAGACGCAGCGATACCTCAGGAGTGGCTTGCTCCCCCGATCCAAGAGCCGATAGAGTCCAGGGAGGTATGGGCCACTAGGTTTTCACCAGCAGGCATCCCCCTACAGGTGGCAAGGAGAGTGGGTGGCGCTCCACCTGGGACCTTTTTCACAGTGCAAGAGGGGGGACGTCTGGCTCTTGACAAAGGACAGCAGGATGAGGGGATAGCTGTTCTTTCATGGAAGAGGATCCGGGTGGTTGGCCTTTAGGGGAAGACATGGCGGCTGGATCCTTTGGTCTCTAGATCTAGGAAGGAAGGCCACTTGATGAGCTGAAGTGGGATCCAGGAGAGTGGCTTTGGCTGGTCACTGTAGTCACCAAGAAGCCACCGAGGTTCTTGGAGTACACCGCCAGGATTAGCAGACACATACTGATACAGGACGATATGAATTGGGTGTCGTCACGTAGCAGACACTGGGCGGAGCACAGCATCACGGAGCCGTTCCGACGAACCTTCTGGCGCCACCTATGGGACAACTGGAGGCCGAGGAGGGTATCGTATTTTTTATGGCTAGTGGCACATGGAGGCTTGGTGGTGGGAAGCTGGCGTGCCCAGATGCAGAAGGAGGGAGTTTATAAGTATTGCACACAGCAATCTATGGAAAACCCAAAGCACTGCCTTTGGTCGTATGAGGCAGCACAGCTCGTGTGGAGAGGAGTATGCCGCATCCTTCGCCACATAGCACCCAGCCTTGGATGTATCTCTTGGGGTGCTTTCTGCTGACAGACGGTCAGCTAGGGCCGTCACCTTTTGTATGAGGCCGGGATGCAGGATACGATATTCATTATCGAGGCAGAGTTGTGCGCAATGATGGGTGTAGAGGCTCTACCCATCCGCCAGGTACTGGAGCCCACAACAGACCGCTCTGAGGTATGGGAAATCATAGGGAGTCTTACTAGTTGGAATATCTGGAAGGCACGGTGTCAGGTGGCTTTCGGCGGAGAGATACTTTCAATACATGCGACCTTAGCAGAGCTCTGGACCTCCATCATCCACTCCCTTCGAGGCTGATGGGATCAGGTGCAGAATGAGTCTAGGGCTCGTCAAGAGCTCCAAGGTCATTTCATGCGCAATTGGGGTGGCCAGGACCTGTTCTTCGTGATGCAGGCAGGCAGCCCCGGATGGTGATACACCCCCTCTCCATGGCTTCTTGCCCCTACCTCCCCCAGACCGCCTTGAGAGGCTTGTATATATGATGTATCTGTGACTTTCACCAGCTCCAGCTTGGTCTGTTGAGCATGAGCACTTCTTTGTATTTAGGGTTTTTTTTTCTGAAGTAATATAATTAGCTACACTTATTTGCAAAAAAAAAGACATGCAGATAGTAGGAAGTCCACCTCTGGCTATGTGTTCCTTTTGCTGGAGGTGTTGTTTCATGGATATCCAGGTGCAGAAATGCACTGCCCTTTCTACTACAGAGGCTGAGTATGTTGTAGCCACTGAGGCTTGCAAGGAGGCCATTTGGTTGGATCGTTTGGTTGTTGACCTTGGTATTGTAGTTGCTATCCCTACACTGCATTCGCATTCTATGAGTACTATCTAGTTATCCAAGAATCTGGTCTTCCATGAGAAGACAAAACGCATTAAGGTGAGGTATCACTTCATTCATGGGGTCGTTGAAAACAAGTATGTTGATCTTGTCAAAATCTCAACTGACCAGAATCTTGCAGTCTTCCTCATGGAAAGCCTTTCTACAGAGCACTTTGCCTTCCTTAGGAAGTTAATGGGCGTTGGATGAGATGGCGTCTTTCCTCATCCTCTTGTATCTATGTACATGTTGTACTATCCTTTTTTCTTCTCACTCCTCACCAAGGCAAATTCGCCTTTAAATAGGAGGTTGTTGGGGGTAAAGGTGCCTCCACCTAGCGACAGGTGTATTACTACACTGACAGTACCTGCACCTACACACTGCAGGTGGCAGACGCCCATCACTGTCACTTCATTCTTTATTCTTTCAATGACATTTGAATAAAAGGAAGGCTGGTCACACATTGTGACTGTTGGAGTTCCCACCTTTGGAGTCTCTCTTTCTTGCTCTTGCTCCATCCGCCATATCTCTCACCTTCGTGCTCTCTTGCTCGATCCTTCTCACCTTTCACAAAGTTGCTGAAAAATGCTACACATGGTGACCTTGATAAGAAAAATGTCAAATTTCAGCATGAATAGCCAGCCATTCAGCAACCATTAGCTGAAGATTCTATCCCTTTTGATGCTGAAAATGATCAGCAACCTATTGTGCTATAGCTAGAAGATATTGGACAGCAAATTGATACACATGATGGAATAGGAGAGCAACAAGAACATGTTGAAAATAGGTTACAGCAACAAGAAAATCCTGAAAACTAGCCACCAAGTGACCTATCAACACAAATCATTGGGTAAGAAGGTCTACACGTGTTAGAAGGCAACCACAGAGGTTTCAGCCATCTTTAGATTGCATTTTATTGACTGATGAAGGTAAGCCTTTGACATTTAAAGAGGCACAGTCATGTGAAAATAAGAGAAAGTGGAAGCTTGCTATGCAAGAAGAGATGAAGTCTCTGTATGTGAATAACATATGGGAGCTTGTACCTTTGCCCCAAGGATAGGAAAGCTATTCCTAATAAATGGGTTTATAAGGTGAAATGTATTGATGGGAAACCCAAATACAACGCATGTTTGGTTGCTAAGGGCCTATACATAGAAGGAAGGCATAGACTTGTAGGAGGTTTTTCCACCAATGGTAAAGATGACTATGCTCCGTGCTTTGCTTGCTCTCACTGCGTCCTTGGATTTAGAGTTGGACCAGATGGATGTGAAGACTGCTTTTCTTCATGGTGACCTAGATAAAAAGTTGTATATGAAACAACCCGAAGGTTTTGCTATTCCAGGGAAAGAGCATTTAGTTTGTAAGCTGAAACGTAGCTTATTTGGGCTGAAACAGGTCCCTAGACAATAAAAGTTTAATACTTTTATGCTCAACCATGGATTCAAACTCAGCCATGCAGATCATTGCTTATATACTAAGAAGGCTGATGATAGAAGCCTTATTGTGTTGGTTTTATATGTGGATGACATGCTAGTTGCAGGAAAGCATAAGAGTACTTTATATATTCTTAAAAGACAACTGAGTTCAGCCTTCTCAATGAAAGATTTGGGAGCAACTGAACACATTTTGGGCATGCGCATTAAAAGAGATAGAGGACAGCACTTGTTGTTTCTCTCACAAGACAAGTACATCAACAAAGTACTTGATAGATTTAATATGGCTGATGCTAAGCCTCTTGGTGTGCCTTTACTACCATATACAAAGCTTAGCAAAGTTGATTGTCCAAAAGATGATTCAGTTGCTACTGCAATGAAAGGCATACCTTATGCATCAGCTTGTGATTCTTTGATGTATGCCATGGTTGCAACTCGTCTAGACATTGCTCATGCAGTGGGAGGAGTTAGTAAATTCATGTTTAACCCTGGTAAACCACATTGGGAAGCAGTGAAATGTATCTTTAGATACTTAAAAGATACACAATACAAGTGTATATGCTATGGAAAGGATACATTACAACTGCAGGGATTTTGTGATTTGGACATGGCAGGAGATCTTGACACTAGCAAGTCTACCAATGGGTATGTCTTTACTTTGGTTGGTGGAGCTATTTCTTGGTGTTCAAGATTGTAGAAAATTGTAGCACTGAGTACTTCAGAGGCTGAATATATTTCAGTCACAGAATCTTCTAAAGAAGCTATTTGGCTTAATCGTTTGATCAAGGATTTTGGTCTTTCTTTACGTATTCCAGTGCTTGGTTGTGATAGCCAAAGTGTAGTATATCTGGCTAAAAATGCCATGTTTCATGCATTTACCAAACACATAGATATTCGGTATCATTTCATTTGACAGGTCTTGGATGATGGCCTTGTCACACTGACCAAGGTTAAAACCTAAGATAACCCTGCAAATGTTCTCACTAAAAGCCTTGCAAAGGCTCAGTATTCGGGATCATTTCATTTGATAGGTCTTGGATGATGGCCTTGTCACACTGACCAAGGTCAAAACCTAAGATAACCCTACAGATGTTCTCACTAAAAGCCTTGCAAAGGCTCAGCATGATCATTGCAGTTGGATAGTTTAAAGGCACCACTTCGGGCCTTTAAGTAGGAGATTGTTGGGTGTAAAGCCCCTTTGGTTGTAAACTCCCATTTATCCTGTGTAGTATAAACTTATGGGTGTGAACACACCCTTTACTTGTACCCTAACATATAAATATATTTTCATTCTAGTCTCGCATTCAGTCAACACTCCACCTCAACACGGTAACATTAGAGACAATACATTAATTAATTAATTAATGCTAGTCTAAAGGCTAATAACCACTCAGAAATACTTGGAAGAAAATTGGCTTAGCCAATTTGATTATTGGCTAGTGGAATTATTTTTTTGGACACTAGAATAATTATTAAATAAATTTTCGAAATTAGTATTTGAAAAATTAATTTAATAAGCTAAATAATGTTGAAAAATGGAATTAGAAGGTTGCCACTTAGTAAAACTTGCCTATGTAATTGGAAAAAACGTTTTTGGGGATTGGTAAAAGTCCTATTCCAGCCATTATGACAAAGAAAGAGGCTGCTAGAGAGTAAGGAGATACTAGTATTTACAGTCATTAGGGACCATTCCTACAAGTGATAGTAGTTTGGAGCCCTCCAAGAGCAAGTGATAGCAGCCCAAGGTCCTTTTGGTGCATATGACAAATAGGAGAGGGCAACAATCTTTCTGGTGGTCCTAAGCTGTAGATAACAGCTTTCATAGTTGTTTGAGTAGGATAGCATTGGTTTTTCACCCTTTCTCACGAGAAAACTTTGCGATTTCTCACTCTAAAGTATTCTCTCTTGTCCCTCAACCATCTATTAAGTTATCTCAACAAAATCTAGCCATTTGAGTAATCAAAGATGGAGATATTGAAAGATCTTTGTTGTAAACCCTAATTTACAGCAAAAATCAATTTTGGGACTAATTTGTCTTTCAGGGAGCAGGATGAGAGGCAATCCTCGAGCAAACTAAGAGGCAAATTGGTTTGGAGGCATGCTAGTTAGTTTTGATATCAAGAGGTGCTTGGATTAGCAGAGGAGATTAAAAGATCTCAATAGTACTCCTTCCATTTGCTATATAAGTTAAAGAAATACCACAAGGAGCGCCAATTTTGGGGCCAACAGGCTGTCCAATGTCCAAGATTAAAATGGTAACATTTGCATTTGCAATTTATGTGAATTTTGTGCTTGCAGTAATCCTTGTTAATTTAGGTCATCACCACTCTCTCCAAGGAGAAAGGCTAGTTGCAAGGTTCCATTGCTGAGATACCATCAACTCCCTTGAATTGGTAGGCCTAAGGTACTTGATTGAAGGCCAAAAGTATTGCTCTAGTGCTGAAATTGTATTCAACTAAGCAACTACAGCAAGAATCTATTCAAGCAGTGAGATGGGATCAAGTAATGACGATGCATTTGTGTGAAAATGCACATGATGAAGGAAAAAACATGCAATGCCTAATCTTGGAATAGGCTTATAGCATGGACAACAAGCTGATTATGTTGGTTTAGACCAAAATGTGGGTCCTTCTAGCCTTTAGAAGCTGATGGCTTGCAAGAGGCAGAGAAATTTGATGATTAGTTTAAAAAAACTGTTGAGGACAGCATCTGAAATGTTTGTGCAATTGGCAAATGATTCTTAATCATGCGCTTTTTGAACCCCTTAAGGGAGGGCAACGAAGGCAAGAAGAGGAAATTGTCTTCAAAGAGCTTCAAGATAGTAAGATGCACTAAAGGAAGAGTCAATATAGAAGCATGATATTCCAAATGTGGATGGTCAACATAAGCAAATGATGCCAGTGGGGCAAGTGATACATATGCAAGGCCAACTTGGAAGTGCCGATCCAATGTTTTTTTGGACGGTAGGTCATGCATAGAATTATGGGGCAGCCATGATACTTTGGTGATGGCAGTAGTTTCCATGCTATGGTGGGTCAGAGACCACATACAAAGATGTATGGCATAGCTCCTTATGGTATGCAACAACCAATGCATGGTATACAAGGCCCAATGTATCTGAGTATGATTGGTAGTATGAATCAAATGTGCTAAGGAGACTTGCTCAGGTGAGGTGCAAGTTAATTATTTCATGATGTGGGACCTAGAACCTCGAAATATCAGCTGATACCAAAGGCAAGAAGAAGAATTGGCAAATGATTCTTAATCATATGCTTTTTGAACCCCTTAAGGGAGGGCAACGAAGGCAATAAGAGGAAATCGTCCTCAGAGCTTCAAGATAGTAAGATGCACTAAAGGAAGAGTCAATACAGGAGCATGTTATTCCAAATGTGGATAGTGAGCATAAGCAAATGATGCACTAAAGGAAGAGTCAATATAAGAGCATGATATTCCAAATGCAAGGCCAACTTGGAAGTGCCGATCCAATGCTTTTTTTGGACAGTAGGCCATGCATGCAATTATGGTATAGCCATGGTACTTTGGTGATGGCAGTAGTTTCCATGCAATGGTGGGTCAGGGACCACATATAGAGATGTATGGCATAGCTCCTTATGGTAGGCAACAACCAATGCATGGTATACAAGGCCCAATGTATCCAAGTATGGTTGGTAATATGAATCAAATGTGCTAATGAGACTTGCTCACGTAAGGTGCAAGTTAATTATTTCACGATGTGGGACCTAGGACCTAGAAATATCACCTGATACCAAAGGCAAAAGTTGTAATAAGTTATGTTTGACAGATGCTAGGTGGTATCCAATGTCAAATTTGGATCTAGGCCAATTTATTAGCCACTAATATTAGTGGTAACATTAAAGACAAGGCATTAATTAATTAATTAATATGAATTTAAAGGCTAATAACTACTCAAGGATGCTTGGAAGACAAATTGGTCTAGCCAATTTAATTTTTGGTTGGTAAAATTATTTTTCTAGACACTAGAATAATCAATAAATTAAATTTGAAATGAGATTAGAAGATTGTCACTTGTGAAAACTTGCCCATGCAAATGGAAAAAATGTTTTTGGGGATTAGTGAAAGTCTATTCCACTCATTGTGAGAGAAAATGAGACTATTAGAGAGTAAGGAGATACTACTGATGTGATTTGCAGCCATTATGAACCATTCTTACAGCAAGTGATAGAAGTTTGGATCCCTCCAAGAGTGGCATTGTCTTATGCCAGAAGGGTTCTTCCAAGTTGGATCAACCAATATTTTATGCAAGCCGAAAGATCCTCGATAGAGAATGAAACTATATAGTGACAAAGCTTGAGTGCTTGGCAATGGTGTTTGCATTGGAGAAGTTCCGACATTATCTATTGTCAACGCATTTCAAATTCTACATGGACCATGAAGCCCTGCCCTTCCTGATGAACAAAGCAGATATTAAAGGATGAATGATGAGATGGTTGCTCCTATTCCAGGAGTTTGATTTTGAAGTGTCATTAAGCCTGGTCGTTCCCATGTCCTAGCCGATCATCTGTCATGGATCCCTCAAACTGTAGAAGAGGAGTAGGATGATCCGGACCTCCCTGATGCTTCCTTATTCTTGGTTGAGACTGTATCCCCCTGGCATCTCGAGCCATGAGAAGAAGAAGCTTCTATTGGAATCATCCCCCTACACCTTGTTAGGTAGCGCTCTGTACAAGAAAGGAAAGGATGAAGTCTTACGAAGATGTGTTGCAAGAGAAGAAATCGGCATAGTCTTGAAAGCATGCCATGACGAGCCATGTGGTAGACACTTTGTAAGAGAAGCAACAGCTAGAAAGGCCTTACTTGCAAGATATTGGTGGCCAACCCTCTATAAGGATGCTTGTGACTACTGCAAGAGATGCGATGCTTGTCAGTGAATGGGAAGGCCTACCAAATCCAGTGCCATGCCCTTGCACCCCACTCTTCCCCTAAAGCCGTTCGAGATGTGGGGGATTTATTTTGTGGGTCCCATTGATCTACCCACCAGAAGAAAGCAGAACATATACATCCTGGTATGTACGGATTATGTCACCAAGTGGTGTGAAGCTAAAGCTCTGAAGCGGGACGATGGAAATAACGTGGCATTGTTCCTGTATGAGAATATCATCACCCATTTTGGCAGTCCCCTAAAGCTCATAAGTGACCGAGGTACGCACTTCCTTAATAAGATTATGGAAGAGTTGACAAAAATGTATAAGATTCGCAATCGCAAGTCCACCCCTTATTACCCCAGAGCCAACGGCCAAGTTGAAGTCATTAATCGCATCCTCTGCTCGATCCTAACAATGACGATTGCCGCATATTGCTGTGATTGAGATGATCAACTTGCAAAGGCCCTCTGGGCATACATAATCTCCCATAAGACAGCTACAGGACAAAATCCTTTCTAGTTGGTGTATGGAACAGAAGCTGTCTTTCCTGTTGAACTTGAGCTACCCTCTTTGCACATGGCCATTATAGCCTAAGGTCCTTCAAGTGCAGGTGATATCATATAGTAGAGAGTAGTAGTCTTTCTAGTGGTCCTAAGTTGTAGGTGACGGCTTCCATGGTTGTTTGAGCAGGGTAGCAACAGTTTTTTAGCCTTCCTCGAGATGAAACTCCAAAATTTCTCACTCTATAGCATTCTCTCTTAGCCCCAATCATTTGTCAAAGTTATCTTAGTAAAATCTAGCCATTTGAGCCATCAAAGGTGGAGATATTAGAATATCTCTGCTGTAAACGCTAATCTACAATAAAAATTAGGGTTTAACAGCCACCTCGGGATATATGCTCAGAATTGAGGGCCTAGGACTTGAATTCAAACAGTTCAAATTGTGGAATTTCAAGGAGATTCAGGAGACCTGCCAACCAATATTGGTTTTGCGGCTAAATTTGTCTTTCAAGGAGCAAGGTGAAGGCCAATTCGTGAGCAAACCAAGGGGCAAATTGGTTTGGAGGCTTACTAATTAGTTTTGACAGTAAGAGACGCTTGGATTAGCGGAGCAAATCCAAGGATCTCGATTATACTCTTTCCATTTGCAATATAAGTTAAAGAAATACCACAAGAGGCATCAATTTTGGGACCAATAGACTATCCAATATCCAAGATTAAAATGGTAACATTTGCATTTTCAGTTTATGTGAATTTGGTGCTTGCTGTAATTACTGTTGAATCAGGTCACTACCACCCTCTCCAAGGAGGAAGGCTGGTTTTATTGCTACTCAATCAACAGCACAAAATCTTGTGTAAACAATTACCCTTTCCACAGCTTTAGTGTGGAGAAAGATACTGCCTTGAATAGTGGTAATTTTTCAAGGCGCCTCGACCATGTGGTCATTTGTATCCCCAATAGCGAGGTGTGAAACAAAACTTGTGTCATTTTCTTGTTAATAGCAGGTCTGCATACACTTGGACTTAAAGAGTGATCAAAATACATAGAAGTTGAAGCTTGGTGTTGCCTTTGCCAACAATCTTGCCATGCTGAACAATAGCCATGACTACACCACCTTGTGGCATCATAACCTAGCCATAACAATAGCTGTGCATCCACAGCTCATGGTATAACCTTTGGTCCAGAACTTACCAAATAACCTGCAGAGATTTTGGCAGACCTCTTGGACAGTTTGAGGCTGTAAGGTCACTTTGTTTGTCCTGTTCACAGCTAGACAGGTCTGCTAGTTGCCATTTGGCCCCTGATGGCCTCAACTGCTGTAGATGTCCCAACTGATTTGCTTACAGTCTACCTGAGAGGTCCTGTTTTCCCCCTCTTTTTGTAACTTGTATGGGGGGCAATTGTAACAGGAGAGGGCATCTACAAAATATCTGATGATTTTAACAGGCTAGGTACATCCAATTCTTGCTTTTTTTTTTGGGGGAGGGGGGGTTGGTTTAAAGAAGTGGTAAGTGGTAATTATGTTGCTCATAATATTTTACAATGAAGTACATGTGCTCAACGGTCTAGCTGGAGCTGTCTCAAAAATTACAAATCATCCTATATACAAACCTCTCAAGGTGGTCTTTCTGGGGAAGATGGGGCGCCGCAGGGTGTGTGTGTGTGGTGTTTTGGTATATGTATGGAGGAAAGAAGCCATGGAGGGGGAAGGTATTGCTGCTACCCAGCTGCCATCCCATTCTTGCATAGGCTTTACCTTTTCAAGGTTAGTGTGAATGCTACCTTGACTGATGGTATATCTCGAGTGATGCACAAAAGTGAGGCTTTTTCCGCTTGATAAACTACGCACAAAAGTGGAGCTTTTTCCTCTTGATAAACTATGGACATCTTGCTCATGCTGCTGCTCTAATTATGTTTAAAAGATCAAAATTCTAAACACAAAAACTTTAGGTGCCTTGCAAAATGCTTACTTTAGTTTGATTAATTCTCATACAGTGGGGTATTCTACGTTTATTGAAAGCTGAACAGGATCGTAGGTTCTGAGATCTTCTCTACCAGGATGGCTGATGACGTTTAATGCCTGTTGTGGTTATATGCAAATGACACTCTTTAAGATGCAAATATCAGTACTGTACAATCGGCTGGCATTGTTTACATGAGTACGAGGGCTCTCCTTAAGTGGTTTTTGTATAATTGTGCCTGGCCTTTTTTGGACAGCCTGTTTTGGAAGCAAAGGCCACTGCTGTCTGCCTTGACAAGAACTACAGGCCTGTACGTTTCCCGGCAGACTTCAAATCAAAGCTTGTGCTCTTTCTGAGAAAGGAGAGGGGAATGGAGAGCTCCTGACTAGTGAACCAACTCGTTTATGATTTAAAAGATGTAGAAACGAACACAGTTCGATTACATATGTTCCGGTGGGCAAGTCAGCAGGGAACCCACTACCTCGGAGCAGTCAGAGAATGATGACAAATCTTATAATGCCATGACTGCTTGTCTGCATTTGAAAGCTTACCGTTGGTGGTGGTTACAAGGCAACTCGAGAGACGAAAAACTCCAGAAGACATGATGTGCCCTACTATAGAAGTGCTGTCCACGGACCACTAGTCAAATCCTAATACTTGAAACGTGCATCAGAACGCTTACATGAATGGCGTAAGCACAGATCACGATTCACATCCTGTATCGCCTGGATGCTGGATTTTTCATTGCGTTGGTGCTCGCGACTCGCGAGTCGCAGCCTTTTATCGTGATTTCGCGGTGAACATCTTATTCATTACTTACCGTTACAAGCTACCGATGCCAAATTCCAATATATGGCATGGATTCATGAAATAAATGAGGTGCCCCCCCACGCCCAAAAACCCCACACACACACACACACTCACTCTCTCTCTCTCTCTCTCTCTCTCTCTCTCTCAAGTAACAAATCACTTATGTATGGGTTTTAAAAACTCTCTGAACCTTGAATTTATATGCTCGTGGCTGCATCATAGGGAGTATTTTCAAAATTTTTATGCTTGGGCTGCTAATATTTGGGCCCTACTACAATCTTTATTGCCATATGATTGAATTGATCAATTAACTACTGTTTTACAATTTGATTCGGCACCGGTGCACATGCGTGCATGCGAACGCACACATTTTTGCTTGGACTTTCTTAGCCGTGGTGGGCAATTTACTACCAAAAGCATAGGTTATCAACATGACTGATGTGACAATTGAATGTCAATCATATTGAACAACAATCTGAGTGTTAGTGTTAAGCCCCAATTTGATTTACTATTCACTTGAAGTACCCAATGGTGCTTGGTAGGCATTTGGTGGGTTTAGTTCCTCCAATGTCAAGAGAGGGCTACATCCCTCTTCAATGGGTATTAGTTTAATCACAGTCCAAGTTAGACTCACCAGTATCAATTTCTTGAGTTTACTTGGGATTTCCGATGTTAAAGAGCATGCTAAAGAGTGCCCACTTGGGAAAAGGTTTGAAATGGGAAAACATTTCTAAGTGATCAAATGTCACTTTAGAAAATCATTATTTTTGAAGGCCATGAGATTTCTTTCTTTGGGTCAAATTTTGGGCTTCGTGGATCCTTATACCATAGGTGTTATATTGGTGTTTTAGGTGTATTTTATATATATGTGCTTTTCACAAATTTTTGCCTTTTTTGAGTAGGCTTTGCTATGAAGTTTATTCTCTTTGTACATTTTATCTATTGATGATATTGAATAGTTTCACATGCGTGTGCGCACACATAAGTAGCTCATTCATCAACTTGAAGTGCATTCTCAATACCAAAAGCAGAGATTGATATCAACATGCCGGTTGTAGCAATTGAATGTTGAATGCTAATCTCAGACAATCTTTTGAATGTTGGGATGAAGTCTTAGTTTAATTGCATACTATACACTTGCAATGCATAATGGAAATCTACATTTTTTAATCATAGTTTAAGTTAGGCCACCACAAATTCTTGAGTTTGCTCAAACTTTGAAGACAACTACATGTAAAATAATGTCTAGTTGGGAAATGTTTGAAAGTAGAGTACACTCATAAGTGATCAATTGTCACATTAGACAATTTTGATCTTAGTGGAGTATACTTCTAAGGGATCAAATATGTAATATTGGTAAGTTAATTATGCAAAAATATGAGGCACAAATTTGTACTAGATGGTGCATTGTGTGTGTGCAAATCATAAAAAGTTGAGGCTCACAAATGACAACTTTGTAGATCTAATAACCAATGGAGAGTCATCCTCATTCACATTTGATTATTATTTGCAAATGCAATACATTGGAATACATTAAAAAAGTTAGAATATCTTCAAAAGCTTCCAATTTTGTCATGGTGGAGGCAAAGCTTGGCAAACTCCTCACTTAATCTGATGAATGATTTAGTGTTTGGTCTTATGTAGGTTGCTCATTAGAATACTACCTTGGTGAAATCTATTGCTTGATTGGTGAAACAAAATAACATAAAGGACAAAATACTAGCCTGACTCTCTACTTGGCTATATTCCTACCTTTCCTTGTCCCTTCAATTCCATGGTGGACTACCTAATACACAAATCGTTGTTTGCATGATTAGCAACAACATAGTATATGTAGTCAATATATGATGTGATAAGAGTGGTGTGCTTTAAGTGTTGAGCTTGGCAAGCACGCTAGCTACTGCACAAAACATTTGATAAGTCAAGCAATGCAACTATGAAAGAATGTACTTTTCAAGTGAGCCACCTTTTACAATTTGTTTTGTTTGTTGGGTAAAATGTGAAACAAACAAGTTCAAATCCCTTTGGCCATACTCTAATTTCTCTATTGTCTCATATTGTTGCATCCCTCTTATTTTATTTGGTGCTTCTTCTCTCTTTTCGAACTCTATGGGTTTCCTCTTCTCATCCTTGTCTCTTCCTTAAAGCTTGAAATTATTGACTTAACTTTGGAGCTCAAAGGAATCAAGTAGTGCAAGGAGAAGAGAGTGATATTGAGATTTTTATATATTTGAAGGAAAATTATGAATGGAGGTGATGGTATTCTTGCTATTGGGCATCAACCACAAACATTGGCAATGAAGTAGCATTTTTTCAAGCATAGGAGCTATATTATTATTTTTGTGGGTACAAGGCTTTTATTCTCTTAACTTCAAGTTATTATCTTGTTTCCTTTTCCTTTTGGTACTTTTACATATTCATATTCCTTCAAAAACCATTTTACTTAGGTCAATTTCTTAATCCACCTTGAGGGAGCTAAGGCAAGTCACTTGGAGAGTTTAAGCTTAATATCGGGACTTATAGTTGCTATTTGTATAATCATGTGTTACACTTGTGCTTGTAAACCATTTTTCTTAATCTCTTGGGAGTTGTACTTGCTATTTCTATAGTCATGTGTCACATTTGTGCTTATAACTTAGAAACGTTTTTTCAATTTGGGCAAATCACTTTGACTAGTGGAAACAAGAGTCATTGTGGCTATTAGCCATTGTGGGGATCACTTGCTGAATAGGTTAACCAACACAACATGATGACATGCTTGAAACTCCTTTGCTCTTTGATCCTTGTTGAATCCATTTGAAAGTAAAAATTATTTTAACATGTTTGTAAGTGATATACTTTTCGTTTTGGCGTAGACAACTCTATGATTGAGGTGCTTGAAAGAAGACAATAATATTGTCAAACCTTGCAAATTTGAGTATAATCATGTAATTATTGCAACCTTGTATACTTGAGTGTTTGTTTCCTTGATTAAGACATGGCCTCAAGCTAAACATTCCACCAGGATACTACCTTCTCTCTTGGACATTTTGTTTAAAAAAGCTTTTCTTATGATGCCATGTAGTGAGAAGTTCCTAAAAGCGATGACTTGGAAAACGTGTGAATTCACACTTCACACCACCAAACAACAAGCAAGCAAGTGGTCTGTGATGCCTTTGAGGGGTTGGTTGGGTGGGCCAAAAGCATCAGAACATCATTATGAAAAACTAGTGTATGAAATGAAGGAGAATGTAAATATCTTGTGTGAATTTCAACCATTCATGATATCCATATCTAGACGTACCTTAAATGGTGGTTTCCTTGAAGCCTTCGGGCCATGAGTACTTCTGGCTTTTCAATTCCTCTATGAAATTGTATGTGAAAAGCATACAATAAAAAACAATAAAGAAATCATGAATAGCCACTAAGTGGAAAAAAATCCTAGATTTGAGTGTTTTGAACACAAGTCCTATTTATCTTATTGTGAAGTCAAAGTTTTACACTATCCAACCACAAGCATGTAAGTGGAGATTATGTAGCCTTGCACAGGTCAATTGGCTTGCACTTGCCACAGCTTTAAGTAACTACCCCTAGCTTCCTTCCCATTAAAGTTTAAGACTAGCTTCAATCACACCTTTGTATTGACCATGTGTAGATATATCCAACCAACATTTTCACGTATTTGATTGATTTTGCGAATATGTTACTTTACTACTATATTATTTTGGTTATAGGTTCGGGAAGCCCTGAACCTCCAAAGAGCTTCCCGAATCTACCTCCTTTCCAAACCTCCCTTTTTAAAATTAAAAACCCCTCTCTCACACATGCAATCTCTCCCTTTTTCTTCCTCCTATTTTTAATTAAATCCTCATGCCCCTCTCACGTGTAGGGCTTGGCCTCTCTCTCTCTCTCTCTCTCTCTCTCTCTCTCTCTCTCTCTCTCTCTCTCTCTCTCTCTCTCTCTCTCTCTCTCTCTCTCTCTCTCTCTCTCTCTCTCTCTCTCTCTCTCTCTCTCTCTGTGTGTGTGTGTGTGTGTGTGTGTGTGTGTGTGTGTGTGTTAGATTAAACTTTTTAATTTACACCCTCTTTTTAATTAATTTTTTTAAATTTTTTTAAAATAATTTTTTTGACATAGTTTTTCACACACTTTGAGAGGGAGAGTGAAGAAGAAGACGGAGAGAGAGAGAGAGAGAGAGAGAAAAAGGAGAAAAAGAAGAAGAAGAAAAGAGAGAAAATTATAGAGTAGAATGATAAATTTTAAGAGAGAGAGAGAGAGAGAGAGAAGAAATTAAGGAAAAAAGAGGAGAGGGAGAGAGAAGGAAAAGAGAGGAGAGAGGGGGGCCACAGAGAGAGAGAGAGAGAAGAATAATAATAATAAATATAAAAAGAGGGAGAGAGGGGAGAAAAGAGGAAAGAGAATAGTATTATTGAAATTAAAACTTTTTTTATATAGTTTTTGACTTAGAGAGACACACACACAGAGAGATAGACATAGAGAGAGAGAGAGAGAGAGAGAGAGAGAGAGAGAGAGAGAGAGAATATAATTTGAGAGAGTGAGGAAATAGGGAAAGAGAGGGGGAAAGAGGAAAGAGAAAAATAGAGAGAGAAGAAAAAATAGAGAGAGAGAGAGAGAGAGAGAGAGAGAGAAAAGAGAGCGAGATAAAAAACTTGAAAGAGAAAGAGAGGAAAAGATAAATGAGAAGAGAGAGAGAGAAAGATAACAAAAATGAAGAGAAATATACAAAGAGAAGAAAAGAGAGAAGAGGAGAGGGAGAGTGAACATAGAGAGAGAATTATCAAGAGGAAAGATAAAATTTGAGAGAGAGAGAGAGAGGGAAAAGAGAAGAGAGAGAGAGAGAGAGAGAGAGAGAGAGAACTGGGAGAAAATAAAAGGGGAGAGAGAGAGAGAGAGAGAGAGAGAAGAAGAAGAAGAAAATAGAATATGAACACAAAGAGAGAATTTAGAGAGAGAGAGAGAGAGAGAAAGATAAATTTTAAAAGAGAGAGAAAAGAAAAAAATTATAGAGAGAATGAAAGAGAGAGAAGAAGAAGAAAAATTAAAAAATAAGAGAGGAAGAGAGAAGGAAAAGAGATGAGAGAGGGAGAGATAGAAAGAGAAGAAAAGTAGGGAGAAAGGTGAGAGAGAGAGAGAGAGAGAGAGGAAAGATAAAATATAAAAGAAAGAGAAAATAAAAAATTCAAAGAGAGAATGAAGAGAGAGAGAGAGGAGAAGAATAAGAATAAGAGTGAGAGAGAGAGAAAGGAAATATAAAAAGAGAGAGAGAGAGGGAGAGAAGAAAAAATAAAAAAGAAGAGAGAAGGGAGGAGAAAAAAGGGGGGAGGAAGAAATGGAATAAAAGGAGAGAGAGAGAATATGAACACAAAGAGAGAATTATAGAGAGGGGAAATATAAAATTTACATATTTTGACAGAGATTGAGTAATCTCTCCCTTTCTCTTCCTCCTCCTCATTTTAACTAAACCCCCCTCCCCCCACATGTAGGGCCTATGCTCTCTCTCTCTCTCTCTTCCCTTTTTAATTAAATCAAACTTATTTTTAAATCAAAATTCTCTCTCTCTCTCATAGTCAAGTTAAGCTTTTTAATTTAAGCTTTCCTTTTCATTAAATATTTTAAACATTTTTTTATTTAAAGTTTTTTTGACATAGTTTTTCAGACACTTTATGAGAGAGAGAGAGAGAGAGAGAGAAGAAAGAGAGAGGAGAAGAAAAGGGGTAAGAGAGAGAGAAGAAAAAGAAGAGAGAGAAAATTATAGAGCGAAATAAATTTTAAAAGAGAGACAAGAAATAAAAAAATTTAAAGAGGGAATGGAGAGAGAGAGAGAGAGAGAGAGAGAGAGAGAGAGAGAGAGAGAGAAATTGAGAGAGAGAGAGAGAGAGAGAGGAGGAAAAGAGAGGACACTCAGAGAGAGAGAGAGAGAGAGAGAGAGAGAGAGAGAGAGAGGAGTAGGAGAAGAAGAAGAAGAAATAGAAAAAGACAGAGAGAAAGGAGAAAAATGAGGAAAGAGAATAGTTTTTTAAAATTTAACCCATTTTTAACATAGCTTTTGACTTAGAGACTGAGAGAAAATATATAATACGAGGAGAGAGAGAAAATAGGGGGAGAGAGGGAAAAATAGAAAAATAGAGAGAGAGAATATATATAGAGAGAAAAGAGAGCGACAGAAAAAAATTAAAAGAAAAAGGGAGGAAAAGAAAAATGAGAACACACACACACAGAACAAAAATTGAGAGAAAGATACAAACAGAGAAGAAAAGAAAGAGGAGGAGAGAGAGGGGGAACAAAGAGAATTGTAGAGGAAAGATCAAATTTAAAAGAGAAAGAGAGAGAAGAAAAAAAAGAAAAAAGGAGGAGAGAGAGGAAAAAGAGATGAGAGAGAGGGGAGAAGCATTAGGGGAGTTTTGAGGTCTCGAAAATGCCTTTTAGGAGATAGAGAGAGAGTGCTCTAGGCCAGTAGGAGCAAAGCCTCCATAACAGAAGTTCTATTTTAAAAAATACAAAAAAATATTTTATAAAAAGAGATATATATAATATTACAACTTTGTATTATCAATATCTATTTTTAACCTCTTATATTCATGATTATGACAATCTTTGCATTAATAATATACAATCCTGGCCACTTTTATTTATTGATATGTCTGGATTAATGATAATGACATGTTTAATCTAAATTCAAATTAATAAAGAGCTTGATACTTATTTTTTTTCTTCCTTTCTTTTATCCCTCTTGTGTTTTTCCCTTCTTTGTGGTAGCTTAGTCCTCTCTCTCTCTCTCTCTCTCTCTCTCTCTCTCTCTCTCTCTCTCTCTCTCTGCACCATGGATACAGAAATTTGACCTCAATAAGGTGTCCAAGCTCCCAAATCACATCTATATCAGTGTTTAACTCATTCTAAACTCATTCCAAAAATATGGAAGATGGATTCCTACAATCATTAGCAAAGGCAGTTGGATGACCGTGCAATAGGCAAAACATGGGAAAAAGCAAAGATATGAGAGCTCGCTCATCTCTGCTTGGAAATGTAGAATCCAAGATTTCAAGCTTGGAGTAAATAAGAATAGCATAAAAGAGGTTCTGGTGCAACATGTGTTTATGCATAGAGAGCTATATTTGGAACTTGGAAGTTCAAATATTCCAATGTATAAACCAAATTGTAAGGATTTGATTCTTAAGGTCTTTCTTTTCTTGGACGGTTTAAGGTTTTCCATTATAACATTTGTTCATTTGTCTTGTAGATGTCTATCCCTCTAATCTTGAGGAATGGCAACCGGTCGAGTCTATTGTTGATGTGATTTATGTGATGCATGGCTTGATTGGAGAAGAGATGTACAAAGGTAGAAAGAAGACAGAGCTTGCAAAGAATGGAATAATCTTCTATGACCATTATTATATTGTCCCCATGCAACGTAGTCAATGGGGATCAATGTCCCCCCTTCCTTTGCCTAATTTTTCAAGCTTTGAGTGGCCTTTGCCAGCTAGTGAGGGCTATAGATGTAAAATATTTTCTGAGATACAAAAAGCATTAAAACCTAGTATCTCAAATAGGCTAAGCAAAGTTACTTTGTTCATGCCTATTAATATATTTTTTGACTTCTTTTCTAATGTGAAGATTAGAAGATAAAAGGCTATGCTTTCAGTGAAGAGACTAACATATGATCTTGTTATACAATTTGTTGATGAGGGATGGTACACTAAGACAGAAGGAAAAATTATATATAAGATAGATCAAGACTCTATAGCTTATAAATATATGATTTCTACTCAAAATTTCATCCTTAGTGTTATTATAGTAAATGACATTATGTTGGTGGTAGTCTAGTTGCTTTAGACCAAAATCTTGATAATTTTAGCAAAGATCCTATAGTGGATCTTGATGTTTGGTACAATGAGGACATTATTGCAATCCTAAAGGTTAGATCATCATGTACGCTACATCAAGTGATGATGGATTTACAAAATGAAGATATTGAACTACCATACTCATTTGTGTTCCAACTTAATAACAAACGAGTAAGTTTTTATATCATATTATATCCACTTAGGTGTATATCTGATTTCACTTCCTGATTAATAAACACTTGTAATATTTTTTTTTTACAGATATCAATGAGGAGAGAGAAGAATATAAAATGCAAGGATATTAAAGAAAAGATCTCTTTACTATCAATATAAAATACATGTACAAATTTTATGGCAAATTTTTGTCAACCATCTCTATGACTTATACGTAAGGGCTTATAATCAATGAGGCAAAGCTACTTTTTTTGAGAACTTTTCTTAGGAGAAGGGACATCCTTTCTAGTGGTTCTTTTGCCTATCTTTGATACTTTGGTTGCCTTGGGTGTTAAAGGCATAACTTCACCTGCTATAGTTACATGTACCTCCTCTCCTTCAATGTCCAAGCCCCCACTATTTTCCATTCTTGTCGATTGTATACAATTGACCATTATGTACTTCATCAACTTTGCTCTTATATACTAAATATGCTCACTTATATAGCAATCCCTTGTAACCTATCATACATTTGTAAGAAAATATTTTCAGTTCATTGTTATTTTTTTACAATGGACTATATTATTATAATCAATGGACTATTTTGCAATAAACCTATATCTTAAAGTTTAGTATGTTTCACATTACCTTTATAAGTTTATCATCATTTAGATAAATAAACTGAACTAATCTTCTAGCATTTACAATTACTCCCCAGCCACAAGAGTAACTATCATCTTGATGAGGACACTGCAATCAACAATATAAAGTAAAACTATGAAACTTGTTTATGGTAGTTTTTAGAATAAATTTTCATATTATATTCCAACCATATTAATCAAGACCTTACCGCAACTTGTTTATATTGTATTTTTGCAAGTAAATCAGAAGGCATGGGCGACTTTTTCTCTAGCACTTCAATCAATCTTTCTATAGCCCTGTACCAAAAAGGAAATAAAATTTAGAGTAATTATAAAAGAAAGATCAAAATATTTAGAGTACCTATAAAAAAATATCAAAATATCAAGGAGATCCTAGATTATATAACTTACAACTTAGCATTTTCATGGCTTCCCTTTATAGAATGATGAGGAAACATTGCCTCTCCACATAGTCTAATCTAATTAGGCTCCAATGAGAACTGAAAATAAAAATATTTCAATAATCTAGCAAGAAATTTATCATAAAATCTAACAAAATATCATATTACTTACTTTTCATTATATGGAATTACAAGAACCTCCAAAGTTTCAAAGTCAATTGAATTGAACCAATGGTCAAATGCACTTGCATTAAACTCACTCCTCATATAGTATGAGATAGATGGATCAAGAACATGCATTACACACCTAGCAAAGGAATGGAGATAGGAAGCATCAACATGAAAGTCTATTGCTAGAAAAATATAGTGAGTAAAAACAAATTTTTGTATACTATACCTCATCCCAGTAAGGAGAATAGAGTCATTCACTTCTCTCACTTTATTTTTGAAAATTTGAACGTAGTCAGAGTCCAGAAATACCATATCAGATCTTTTGTTAATATCACCAGGTAAAAAGCAACAAACATTGAAGCCCTTAGGGTCAGCTCTTTCAAGAATGGTAGATAACTCCTCTTCAAAAGATGGGAGTTGTTATGCTTTCTTTTCTTCTTCATTCTTTCTTTTATATTGCCTCCATTTATCTGCCAGCTCTTTTGTGGCCTTTTCCTCTTCTCATGTTGTCTTGTGTCATTTTCATGGGTAACATCTTCAACCTTAAGACTTGGATCATTTTTCTTCTTTCTATATGGAGTGACATTTAAAATATTGAAAGCCTTCACATCGAAAAGGGAGACTGGCTCAAGGACCTTTGAAAACTTGTATCTCAATCTCCTAAGATTTATCATGTCTTTATCCATAAGTGTAAGCCTATGTGCATGAGTAGCATAGATATAAGAATCATGGAAAAAATCACTCAAAAAATCTTTTATAGCCTCTTGAATACAATTGAGAGCTGCCCTAGTCCATCTAAAACTATCAAGGCTATGCTTACCATAAATTTCTCTAACAAGCCTCTGAAAAGACAGTTTTGGAATTGCAGTATTCAAAGCCTTCATTGCACTTCTAATCTCCTTTAGGCATCTAACATGCTATGAGAACCTTCTCCTTGGCTTTGATTTCCTTGTAATTTTGGAAGGATTGGAGGACTAATGGATCTTTGAGGCAAGATCTCTAGGATCAACTTTCTGCTTCCTTGCAGTGGCCTTTGTTCTAGCCATCTGAAACATCAAAGAAAACAAATAATAAAAGTAAATTAGGACAAATCTCCAAATCTCTGACATAATATTATCTAAAATCACCTAGTAGCAAACAAACACTAATCATATAGTCTATCTCCAATTTGAATAAAACAATGCAGGCAGAGGACGTATGAAATGCGAGGAGGCCCTCTGGACAAGATAAACAAATACCCTCTCGTGTTTCACACGTCACTCCTTTCTAGGATACATATTTGATCAAAGATATAAATGTCATGAGGCTTTACAAGTCTCAAAATAGAACATCTTATTATCAACAAGGATCCTTCTATGTCATCAATTTCTGTTGAGCTAGGGTTCTATATTAAGAAACTTGCATTCCGACGACGTATGAAATGCGAAAGAAGTCTTGTCCATAGGAAGAGCCATGACTTATCACATTTCATATGTTGTGATTTTTTGGGATTATTTGAAGAAACTTGCATACGTGAAAAAAAAATCCCATTTGAAGAAACTTGTTGAGCCATGACCATTCATGGAAAAAAAAAATCATTTGAAGAAACTTGCATTCTCAATGACATATGAAACGCGAACGAACTCTTGTTGATTGGAAGATCATGACTAATCATGTTTCATATATTGGGCCTTTTTTTGTACAATTTGGCAAGAGTTGTCAAGTGTTGCAAAGTAACCTCAAATTTGTCAAAGAACTTACATTTTTGAGGGTTCGGTGCATATGCTGGACGATGAAACCTTCTTTAGTTGCCTTCTTGTACTGAAGAATAATTTTGCATTGAAGAATAAGTTAGCGTTGTATTGGTGTGATCGAGTATAGAAAGAGATTTGTCTTCGAAAAAACTCTTTTGCGGTTCAAGATTTGGGTTTAAAAGGATGTTGGTTTACATGTGTGGCTACTCTAATGTGCAGTTAATTTCACACGTGCAATGAAAAGACCGTTTTTGTACGGGGGAAGTTGTGCCACGTGTCACTTCCTTTTTTGGCATGATTGCACTTTTATGGCTCCACTTTTAAAAGGTAAAAGATAATTCTTAGCATTTTCTTTTTCATTTTAAGTGCATCTCCTCCGAATTAGTGTACTATACATCTTGGACAAACATGCATTGACCGTTGGCATATAGATATATGACACTTGGGGTCAGGTTTATGTTAATATTTCTTTCATGTATTTTGTATTGTCTTATCTTGTAAGCATCGTAAGCTTAACTAGGCATATTTTAACGAAAGACCATTTATTCTCAACAGTAGGGACTATAAATCTTAGGTAACAAACTTTTTCTTATCATTTTTTCTCTCCAATCCTGAATAATTATTTTGAAAGTATATTTTCATATTTCATGAGTCTTCAATGTAAAAAAAAAAAGAATAATGAAATGTGAAACTTAGAAATTGGTTTTACTTAGTTTTACGTAGTTTTGAAAGTTTGTTGTTGCATTTCATGATACATCAGAAACTATGAATTATGAAACTAGTTTTATATTATGAAACTAGTTTTACGTAGTTTTGAAATTTTTGTGAATTATGACAATATCATAAGCATGAGATTTTGCGAGAAGAGAGGGACCAAACACTTAGATAGATTAGCAGGCTACTAATGCAATTGCCCCTAGCTAGGTTTGTGGCCTTTCCCTTAGAGAAGTTTATGATTTTGAATAGTATGGGGAAAAACATGGATATTCTCATATAGAAAAATGTCAAATACTTCATTGAAATTATCAAGAGCTCACCTTGAGGGACAATATAATAGGCAACATGACGTTTAAGGGAGTGACATCCATTAAATGATGGGGTTTTGATGTTCTAGATGCATTGTTTTGGATAAATTTTTCGAATGTTTTAAATGCGAATTCGTTAGGTTTTTTTGTTAAAATGACGTGTGAAACGCGATTTTATGAACTATAAAGCGGTTTGGATCATTGTTTTCGTGTTTCATGAGTCGTGAGTGTATAACAAATTTTGATCGATGAGATGCGGAATTTTTTTGCTTTCTCTCTTGCATTTCTAAATCTCTAACATAACAAACATGTTAAATTCAAAAGTAGTGCCTTGTAGGTTTTTACTTAATTTTTTTAGCAATCTTTCTTTAGTCTTCTGGATATGAGCATATGTGGATTAGTACATTATACCCCTAATTTTAATTTTTTGTTTTCTGGATATATTTTTATGAGTGATCAGGATGACTAAAAGGAAGTTTTCTTTAGAGAGAATGGAGGAGGAGGATCTGAAGGATACTTGTGATGAAAAGCTCTTTGATTTTCTTCATGCAATTGGAAATTCATCTAGATTTATTTACATCAAAGATATGCTCAATGTTCCCTTTGATTTGCAAGATCTCTTGAAGGATCTTGAAGATAAAGTGAATGATTTTAGGGAGTTTTATGATAGACATGTGGAAGGCCTAGAGATTAAGGAATTTGTCCATTATAGCAATGTAATGGAAGCTACCAATGCTACTAGAACAACTTTGCAAACAAGGTTTAGCCTTATTGATGAGGAATTCAAGAAGTGGAAAGCAAATTGCCATTTTCATCATAATCAACATCAATGCCTTCTTGTACTACAAAAGGGTATTGGATTTCTTATATATCTTCAATATATGGATAGTTCTTCAAATACAAGAGAAGAGAAGAAGATAGAGGATATTGCATGCAAAGACAAAGAAGTTGAAGAGAAGGGGGAAATGTTTCATGAGGATATTGAGAACCAGTTAGTGCAGGGATTTGATGTTGCTTTGTTTAAAAGTGAGAACATTACAAAAGTGGAAGAAAAGGAGATATAATTGAGTGTAAAGATTAAAACAGGTCCTCTTGAATGTGTCCCAACATTTCCTAATTATCTCATCAACAAAAAAGATATGTATTGCTAAATGATATTCAACACATTTTTTATATTAGAGAAGATTACTACTTGGCAATCCTTGCAGCATGGGGTCACAATGATAAGAATTTTATAGGTTATGAAGAGGAATTTCTAGCAACTCTTGATATTGAGGGAGAGAATTTTCAAGACATCTCTATAGCCTTGCATTCTTATATTAACCAGATCGTGGAATATGAAAAGGGGGGCATACCTATAGAGGAAGAGTTCTTACAAATTCAGTTAGAGACTTAGTATTGATAACATGGGGTATGAAGAGAAATTGAAGTCTCCATTAGAGGAGAAACCAAAAGGTTCAATAAATCTATATGATGATAGTCTTCTTGAAGAAGATGAAAACCCTAAGGTATGAAAGATAATTCTAAGATATCCATTGTGATTTATATTAGAGTATGTTATGCATTATAGATAAATATTATTGGATATTTATCTACTGACATCTTATACTATAGTGGTTTATTGTGCAGATAGAAATTGAAGATGCATACAACTTTCTTGGAAGAGTCAAGGGTTCAAGGCCATTGAAGCTTGGCAAAAGTCAAGGCAGTGGTCATTATATTGGAAGCTTAAATAATCAAACACTTGTAATTTATCATAGCAGGTTATCAAGCTCTCCAAGCTTACCAATAATGCTATCTCCAAGGTAATTTGATCCCAAGCTTTCAATAGAGATTCAGACAAGATAGGAAATAAGAGTTCTTGAAATGTAGAGGTCTCATCGAGTGGAATGAAACAAAAGATTCCTTTAGAGGACCTAGTGAATTCCTTGAAACTAAAGACTCTTCTACAAACAGAGTTAGACTAAAAGATGTTAAGGGTTTCTTGAAACCCATATTTTTCCATCTCTTTATCTAGTTTGTAACCATTTTGAATATCTTTTCTTTGCACGAGTGTATATATCCCTCTTTTCTTCTTTGGATAACAATAGATATAGTCCTTGCCAAAGATGATGTATTACATGATGGGGTTGTATCTTTAAGCTTAAATTTGTGCCAAATTTGTCTGTAGAACCATTGAAAGACCTCTAATAAAATATTTGATTTGTATCTTCCATCTCCATGTCTTCTGTGTCTAAAGTATTTTGTTCTTGCTTGATAATGTGATTTTTCCATACCTTGGTTTGACCATATAAATAGAGATCCATATTTTTTTATAAAATATGGAGCATGGTCGTATAAAATATGATGCATCGTTAACAAATGAAGAAATTCAATTAGAAAACCCTATATGAGTTAGATAATAAAGAGACATATATATGCAAACTTCTTACTATATAGTGAGTGAAATGTTGATGCCTCAAGCTTCTGTCTCATTGCCTTTTAAAAAAGGTTCAATTGCTTGTTGAAGTCTTTAAGATCATCATCATTCCACTCAGTTTTATCACAATAAAAGAATACTTTGTCTAGTGTTTCCCAAACATTGGCTTTTCTATTCTGAGCTTGTCCATTATCAACATGATCCTTAACTGCATTATGTAGGCACTTCCACTGATTGTATCTAATAGTTGAGCCACCATTCTTAGAGTTTATCTTACCAAGTCTCCTATGAAAGTCTAGGAACCTTCTAGCCTTCACTCCACCAATAGATGGCTTTTTGGAGACACAATTTCCATCCTTAGACTTTTGAAGATCCGGTTCAATAACAACATTACCACCATGTAAACCAATTGCAGATAAGACTTTTTCCATCTTTGTTATAGCATTTGTTATAGCTGATAATGGCATTTGTTATAGCATTTGTTATAGCATTTGTTATAGCTGATAATGGCTTCAACTTCCATGCAAATCCTATATAAAGATGAACAAGCTTTTCAATTATCCTATAAAGCGCATGAAGTGTATAGTTATGGGCATTCAGTAAATGAATATCTAGGACTGATTTAAACCATGGATCCTTGTTGTGCCTAGAGGGAGCTCTATTCCAATTTCTTGAGTTCAACTCTATGGCTAGGAACATGCAATATAGGCAAGGAGATCTAGAGTTGGCTCCCTTTGATACATTGTACACACATTTAAGTGTCTTTAAGTCACCAACTATGTGCCACTCAATCTTATAGTTCCCAAATCCTTCAACCAATAGCTCTTTCCTGCTTGTTGTCTCTTAATAACATCAGGTATTGGTGTTCAATGAAAAACCCAATACAATATATTAAAATCCTCTGTATCTACTTCGAATGCTCCTAGCCACCAAATGTTGTGTTCCGATTGAACACTAAATGACATTGAGTGATTGCAATGATCTGATGAAAGTGCTCTATTCATCAAGGTTATAGAGACCCTCTCTAGTTTTGTACATTTTAGAATCTAACTTTTATCAAGTTTAACCACAAATCTAGCCACTCCTTGTGCCTCTTCTAGTGAGAAGTCATAGAATCTAATAATTAAATATTGTAGGGTGGGCAAGTCAAGGAAAATATTGTTAAATTCATTGAATACAACTTTCTTTTTGTTAGGGTATTTCTTCTAGCAATTGCTTACAATATGTCCTTTTTTGTGATAGAAGGAGCACTTAGTAGAAGTAGTATGGACTAACACTCGCTCACAAAAAGTGATTGTTGACGTTCCTTCAGTGTGGTTTCTCTTCTCTTCATTCAGGCAAGACTAGATGGTACTTGCTAAATTTGGGTTCAAGATATTAGTTAGGGTAGTCATAAGGGTTGGAAAAACCTTCTTCACAGACTTTAGCAGGATGGCAATGGCATCTTCATCATGGACGGGTGCTTGAATGGGGGTAAGCTGTGCCATAAGCCCCTTCATATGTGAAATAAACTTGCTCAAATCTTCTCCCTATTTGTATTCCAAGTTGAAAAACTCAATCTTGAGAAATATCTTGGAGCTCTTCCCTGTAGCACCGTAGAGCCTTTCAAGCTCATCCCACTTTTCTTTGGTAGTGGAAAGTTGGTCAATATGATGAATTAAAGATTCATCTAAATGAAGCATGATGATGGCTTGAGCCTGTTCATCATCTTTTACATCAAGGTTATTGGATGGGTCAATTACTTTGGTTCCTTTTATGAAGGGCCAGTAGCCTCTTTCCATCATTTTGTATTTTACCAAGACTTGCCAAGGATGGAAATCTTTTCCATTAAATTTGAGAATTTGAGGCCTTACATCTGCATAGGCCATGGCCATTGTAGGAAGGTCTTACCAATTTCCTTAAGCAATGGCAATGTCTAATCCTTTACAAGTGGCCAAGTACAACCGAATAATAGAATTGATAGCCAAGTTTTAAAGTTGTAGAGTTGAAAACGGTTGGAAATCATACATATGTAATATCTCAAGATAGGATTTAGGAGGTCTTGTTCTTCAAACAACCCTTGATTTAGGCTTTAATGTTTTTCTAGGTTTCAATGAGGTGAGCTTTGACTAGACTTCAAGCTCTTCCCGGTAATGTGGCCTATCAGAGGAGTTTTTGGTGTAGCATGGCTTATCGATCAATTCTATGCTTTTGGATGAATCAAAGGAGAGTACAATAACACTCATATCTCTGATGTACCGGTAGACTAGTATTGGGATATGGTCTATGTGTTTATAGTTGTATACATAGCCTTACAACCAAGCAGGAAGGGATAAATGTTATAAGGCACTTTGATGGATTTAATTTTCTAATAAAAATCTAGATTGAGTCAACATCCATCGTTTATGCCACTTGAGATATAAGATGTGGATTTTTTTATGAATTAAAGAGATCTACCGAGTGTAAGAACTTTGAAATGGAACTGTCAAACCTTCAACTAACTTTGGAGAAGATTAATCAGTGATTAGAATCACTGTTAGTGCTCAGACATTGAAAATTTTGAAGAATGAAAAAGCTTGAAGCTTTCTGGCTATGGCTGCCAAGAAATAGACAGTTAGGGTTTGGTTGATTGCAACCATCATAGGAAGAATTTCACCAAACCCTCCTAGAGGGAGATAGCTCACTGGGGGAGCTTTGAAAGCCCTATGGTGGCCAAGAAGACTGCGCTACCTGTAGACCACGGCATGCCTTGGAACATCACGCTGCCCAAAACTGCACTGTTTTCAGGAACTGACCAATGCTACCCTCCACGTCAACTAATCCATGTGTTTAACATACCATGATGAAGCATCTTATGTTAGGGAAGAAGTTTGCAATTGAAGCTAGGAGCTGAAATGCTCTCCTTTGGCTTCCCCAGGTCCTCCAAGGTTAGGGGGTCAAGCTGGCTATGGAGATTGAAGGTCCAAGATGAGAGAATGAAGCTTTTCTTGTGCACTTAGTGAGGCTGAGGTTAGAGGAAGCTAAAAGGATTAGAGGAGGTTCTGATACCATGTGGAAAATCAGAGTTGCAGTAAGAAGAATGTGTACAAGAGGGAGATGAGAGATCAAAGTACAAGAACAAAATCTTGCTTACTAAGTTGCTCAAAGCACAACTTGGGTACACTCTATCTCACACTTGATAATGACCCATAGGCTATTTATATAGCCTTTGCCAAGCTAGAGTTAGGGTTTCCCCTGCCCCTTAAGACCATTCACATCCACTTGCTCATATACCCTTACTTAGGGTGAATTCCTATGCCTTTATTGTAACAAGGCGGAGTGGTATTTTTGCTAGGATCTTTGGGATATAGCTTGCCATCTAACCAAAGATCAAGATTCTTCTTTCCTTCAAACCTGAGTATATATTTCGTAGACTCTATAATAGTAATGGGTTTTGTTCTCTTCCTTATTGGTTCATACTCACTATCTAACTCAATATAAAGATGATAGAGAGGTCTTTTACTAGAGCTACAGAGATCATTGGATGATTGATCCATAGCTAAGGATGTGATTAGAAGATTGGATTGAAAAACTATGTGAATTAGAAAGAAGAAGAAAAAAAAAGAAGAAACTAGTAAGGATGGGAAAGAAAGAAGAGAGTGAGAATGGAGGGAAATAATCAAACGTTTTTAAAAAAATCAAATTGAATATTAGTTTTCACTTTAATGAGGATAACTAAGATCTTCATTATGGCAATCTTTGTCACCTTTATGGCGGCCTAGATTTTTAGGTTTGATGTAACCATGAGAATATCGCAACAATGACTTATTAACAAATTTTTATATATTTACTTACCAAAATATAAAAGGTTTTAAAATTCTAAAATTATTTTTTTTCTAAAATATTTTCTCTCTCTAGGATCGCTTACAGGGAATTTTTAAGACCTTAAAACTCCCCTAATGAAAAGGAGAGAGAGAGAGAGAGAGAGAGAGAGAGAGAGAGAGAGAGAGAGAGAGAGAGAGAAGAAGAAGAAGAAGAAGAAGAAGAAGAAGAAGAAGAAGAGAGAATATGAACATAGCGAGAATTTAGAGATAGAGGAAGATAAAATTTAAAAGAGAGAGAAAAGAAAAAAGGTTACAAAGAGAATGGAGAGAGAGAGAGAGAGAGAGAGAGAGAGAGAAGAGAAGAGAAGAAGAAGAAAAAAGGAAAAAACAAGAGAGGGAGAGAGAAGGAAAAGAGAGGAGAGAGGAGAGAGAGAGAGAGAGAGAGAGAGAGAGAGAGAGAGAGAGAGAAGAGAGAGAGAGAAGAAAAGTGGGGAGAGAGGGGGGAGAGAAGAGAGAGAGAGAGAGAGAGAGAGAGAGAGAGAGAAGAGAGAGAGAGAGAAGAAAAGTGGGGAGAGAGGGAGAGAGAGAGAGAGAGAGAGAGAGAGAGAGAGAAGAAGAAGAAGAAGAAGAAGAAGAAGAAGAAGAAGAAAGAGAAAAAGAGGGAGAGGGGGAGGGGGGAAAAGAGAGAATAGAAAAGTCTTTTTGAAAATTAAACCTTTTCTTAGAGATAGGGGAAGGGAGAGAAGAAGAAGAAGAAGAAGAAAAAGAAGAAAAAGAAGAAGAAGAGGGGGGGGAGGGAACAAAGAGAGAGAGAGAGAGAGAATATGAACATAGAAATAAAGAATTATCAAGAGGAGAAAGATAAAATCTATAGGAAGAGAGGAAAGAGAATATTAAAGAGAGAAAAAATATAGAGAGAGGAAAGAGAGAGAGAGAGAGAGAGAGAGAGAGAGAGAGAGGAAAAGAAATATAAGAAAAGAGAGAGAGAGAACAAAAAACCAAGAGAAAGATACAGAGAGAAGAAAAGAAAGAAGAGGAGAGAGAGGGGAGAACAAAGAGAGAATTATAGAGAGAGAAAAGATAAAATTTAAGAGAGAAGAAAAAATTAAAAAAAGGGAGAGAGAGAGGGGGGGAGGGAGAGGGAGAGAGAGATGAAAAGAAAGATAAGAAAAGAGAGAGAGAGAACAAAAAACCAAGAGAAAGATACAAAGAGAAGAAAAGAAAGAAGAGGAGAGAGAGGGGAGAACAAAGAGAGAATTATAGAGAGAGAAAAGATAAAATTTAAGAGAGAAGAAAAAAATAAAAAAGAGGGAGAGAGAGAGAGAGAGAGAGAGAGAGGGAGGGAGAGAGAGATTAAAAGAAAGATAAGAAAAGAGAGAGAGAGAACAAAAAACCAAGAGAAAGATACAGAGAGAAGAAAAGAAAGAAGAGGAGAGAGAGAGGAGAACAAAGAGAGAATTATAGAGAGAAAATATAAAATTTAAGAGAGAAGAAAAAAATTAAAAAAGGGAGAGAGAGAGAGAGAGAGAGAAGAAAAGTGGAAAGAGAAGAAAAGGAGAGAGAAAAGAAAAGAGAGAATACGAACACAAAGAGAGAGAGTTATAGAGAGAGAAAATATATATTTTAAAAGAGAGAGAAAAGAAAAAATTTAAAGAGAGAACAGAGAGAGAGAGAGAAGAAAAAAGAAAAAAAGAGGAGAGGGAGAGAGAGAAAAGAAAAATAGAGGAGAGAGAATATGAACACACAGAGAGAATTATAGAGAGAGGAAAGATAAAATTTATATACTTTAAGAGAGACTGAGAGGGGGAAGTAAGAAGAAGAAAAAGAAGATTAGAGAGAGAAAGGGAATAAAGAGAGAGAATTATGGAGAGGAAAGATAAAATTTAAAAGAGAGACAGAGAGAGAGAAAGAAAAGGAAAAGATGAGAGAGAGAGAGAGAGAAGAAAAGTGAGGAGAGAAAAAAGGGGAGAGAGAGAGAGAGAGAGAAGAAGAAGAAGAAGAAGAGATAAGATGAACACAGAGAGAGAATTATAAAGAGAGGAAAGATAAAATTTAAGGGAGAAAGAGAGAGAGAGAGAGAGAGAGAGAGAGAGAGAGAGAGAGAAGAAAAAAATTTAAAGAGAGAGGAAGAAGAAGAAAAAAGGAAAAAGAGGGGGAGAGAGAGAGAAAGAGAGAGGAAAGAAATATATAATTTGAGAGAGAGAGGAAATAAGGGAGAGGGGAAAGAGAAAATAGAGAGAAAGGAAAAAACTAGAGAGAGAAAAGAGAGTGAGAGAAAAAAAACTTGAAAGAGATAGGAAAATAAAAATGAGGGGAGAGAGAGAGAGAGAGAGAGATGTTGAGAAATAACAAATGATATATGCTCCAAGAAGAGGTGTCCTGAATCCCATATGCACAGTGAGGAGAGTGGAGAAACTGAAAAGCTATAAAAGCATATACATGGTTCATCTTTCAATACAATATTATGATGCTTTGTACTTTCACTTAGTATCATGTCAGTGTCAGTTCATTACACAAGATTGTCTTTATGAGTCCAAGCTAATCTATCTTGGAACCTCATTCACTTGTGTAACTGTCAATCTCTCTTTGTCTATGACAACATGAACATAGTCTTCATCTTCCAACCTCCATAGCTGCCATGCTCTAGATCCGTGATCTTCAACATGGTATCAAAGCCTAGTCAACGGGCATGGCTTAGCTCATCTCCATTTCTTCTCAGCTCAGGTTGAGTGTTGGATCTCATCTCCAACTTCATTTACATACCTACCTTCAATAAAGCTTCCATGGCAACCATAGCCAATAGTACCATGTCAACATGAAGCTTCAAAATCTATCTCCATAGGCCAAATTTCTCTGGACTTCCTTCTGAAGAAGTGGTTCTCTACTTCTAGAGCTCCTCCCTTGCACCTCAATCAGTGACATTGGGCAACTATAGCCTCAACACTGCATGTTTTCAAAGTTGCTGCCATATCTGTGTATGTGGACAGTAGTACCTACCTTACTTGGAGGAGCTGGATCTCCACATACAAGCTATATCTCCCAAGCTCTCTTCTAAAGAAACATCCATGAACTCCCTGCACTCCTGCCTAGTACATCACAGTGGGGCATTGTTGCTTCTGGGCTCTAGCATTGATAAAATTCACCACATTGTCCTGAAATGTGCTTGCTAATCATTTGTACGCTGGTACTCTCTAGGCGCAACACGATGCTTACCAAGACCATAGGGCTTTGGAAGCTTGAGGCCTAAGCTTCTTCCTCATCAGAGGATTCATGATATGAATGCGCCTACAAGCTACACGAGCTGAAAGAACAGTCGGTTGTTTGAAACCCTAGAGGAAGCCATAGCCAGAAACTTGAAAAAGCTTGGCAACCTTGATTTTTTCTCACTATTCCTCCTCACTGAAGCCTCTGCCACTCAAACCTACTCAAATTCCAATAAGAAAAATCTTCAAGAAGATTTGGAAGAATCAAATCAACAATCAAGCTCAGCATAACTAGTATCTATTGATACTCAAATAGTGCTTCTTGGCACTTAAAGTTTTTTCTTTGGCTTACTCAAGAGTAACTCATCTTCAGCTGCTTCAAAGCTTACTCTCAGCTTGTAATGATTTGAATTTTTTTCCTTGTAAGTCTCAATCTCATTGTAAAAGGATAGACACTGCTCGAGCATTCTCATGGTAAGACCTCCTTCTAAGATGACTGAAGTGGAACAGATAGCAAAGTTTAATGGTGAAGGCTTTCACGCTTGGAAGGAAAAAACCATGTACCATCTCATGAGGAAAGACCTTTGGGATCTCTTTGAGGAAGATGATGCATATGACAATGCTAAAGAGAAAGATGTTGCAGAAGACCAGCCTAAAACAAAGACATGGAATAAAATGAACAACAAAGCTCTATGTATTATTGCCTAGGGTCTATCCGATGATGTATTACATCATATTTCTACCATTAGGGATGCAAAGAAGGCATGGGAAGAACTTGACAAGATCTTTGGTACATAAGCAAAGAACTCGAAGGTAAAATTACTTATAAAATTTTATAAATTGGATGTAAAATATATTTCATCTATGATTGCACACATCAATAAGTTCAAGAGCCTTGAAACTCAGCTAGCAACTCTTAAAAAGAACATTGATGAGGATGAGGCAGCAGTGCTACTTGCCAATGTTAATCATGAACCATATGAGAACATTGTTTCAACACTAAGTAATGTTCCTAGTCTCTCACTCAAAGACATTGAGCACTCACTGCTTGATGGAGAAAGCAAATTTAAAATCAAAGATGTAAAAGAAACCAGCTCAAGGGAAAATCTCTTGAACACATTTTTAAATCAAGAAAAAGAAAAATGAAATTTCGGAAGTTCCTTTTAAGATATTTTGGGGATTTTTTATATCCTAGCTTTTGGTCAAAAAACAAACCAACTGGTCAAATTTCGTGTTTTTTGGAGATGTTTTTGGAGGCAAAATAGAAATATCTAAAATACGAAAAGTCTTGGACATCCCTACCCTCTGAGCTATTTCCCCCCATATCTATACTCTCTCATGGCTCTATTGTGACCTATTCTCTGTGTTTATGCAACCTTCATTAATAGAGTGAATTACTTACACCCTCCTTTCCCTTGGCACCTTTGTGTGCCTCTCTGTGCATCTCCACTCTACCTCTTCTTGTGACAACCAAGTAGGCTTCTCGTTTCTATTAATAGTAAAATGAATACATGAAAGAAGGAGTTGCATATTGAGGTAGAGATTGATTATGCCCCATTATTCAAAAGAACCCAACGTACCAGTGTCAACCCTCAGGTTTTGCAGAGTTATAGGCAAATGGGATTGAAACATGTGGATTTGTGGGTTGATGGGGGAATCTACCCAATTGACCCCTTAAACAATAGACCTCCAACTTTCTCAGGAATCACAAATTTGCTGAAGTATGTGTGCGAGGGTGAAAATGGGTTGCTTGGTTATACTAGGCAGCTCAATGATCAAGCGTTCAAAGTATTTACAACTTGCCAAGTTATATGCTTCACCTAAACCTTGTACAATACTTGCATGTACAAAAAAACACCTGCATGAATCCCTTTTAACAAAAACACTTGCATGAATCCCTTTTAGCAAAAAATACCTAGATAACTTCATGAATAGAAGCAAATGATGGACATAAGAAAACATCAATCCCATCAAATATAAAAGTCACTAATTAAATGAATAAATTTTGGCACCACAAAATATGGTAGGTAAAAAAGAGAGAGAGAGAGAGAGAGAGAGAGAGAGAGAGAGAGAGACGTTAGATATGTTAGCTTATTAGATTAGTTTGTTTAATTTAGTTAGTTAGTTAGTTTAATTTAGTTGGTTAGTTAGTTTAGTTTAGTTAGTTACATTAGATTAGTTAGTTTAGTTAGTTAGATTTGTTACGATCGTGTTTATTTATTTAGATTGGTAAGTTTTTTATGTTAGTTGGTTACATTAGATTAGTTAGTTTAGTTTCGTTTAATTTATGATTGGTTTAATTTTGTTGTTTTGGTTTAGTAAGTTAGTAGGTTTTAATTGTTTGTGGTTAGTTGATTAGATTAGTAAGTTAGTACATATAGCTATTTAGGGTTAGTTTACTTTTTTTGTTTTAGTTTACTTTAAGTTAGTTTAGTTAGTCTAGTTGGTTAGTAGATAAATTTTAGGGTTAGCTTAATCCTTTGTTTTAGTTTAGTTTACTTTAAAGTTTAGGGTTAGAGAATGATAAGTTAGTTTAGTTTAGTTACTTTATTTAGTTATTCCAATTTTTTGTTTGATTTGATTAGTAAGTTAGTTAGTTAAATAGTATTAGATTAGTTGGTTTAGTTTAGTAAGTTAGTTTAGTTGGTTTAGTTAAATTGATGATTGATTAGTAAGTTAGTAGGTTTTACCTTAGATTTGTTGCTTAGTTACTTTAGATTGTGTGTTATGTTAATTTTTTATTTATGGATATAGTTTAGGGTTGTTAACCCTCAAACGAACGAAGGTGGAAAATCCGGAAAAGCTAAAGCAGAAGACAAAGACAAAGGCCAAGGCAAAGAGAAACGGAAGACAAAGACCCACAAGGAGAAAAGTCCTAAATAAGGGAGAAAGGCACGCAAGGAAAAGCACAAGTCAATACTTTAGTAAAAGAGTGCAAGCGCATCATCGCCGGGCTCTCACCCGTGCAATTTGTAAATGTAGACGGGCGGTGGAAAGGAAGTTAGGAAGATAGAAGGGCAATGGGAAAAAGGGCCTAGGCTACAGCCGGCCATGTAAAAAAGGGGAAAAGGGGATGACCGCCCAAAAGGGATTTAGGGTTTTGTATATAAAGTTGAAAAGTGAATGAGAAGCTCATTCTTGTGTGTGGCCAAAAGTGGCTCTCCTCTTCTTCTTCTTCTTCTTGTTCTTGCTTGCTTGAGCTTGTGGTTGAGGGAGGGAGTGTGAGAGTGTGAGGGTGAGGGACTCGAGGAGGAGAAGCTCTCCATCTTCTCCTCTCTTCTTCTCTTCTCTTCTCTTCTCTTTTCTTGCTCGCGGCAATGGAGCTTGGAGCGTGGATCTTGAGGATGGAGCATGCTTGAAGCTTGCACTTGGATCGTGTAGCTACCGGAGTGCGCGGGAGAGGAGATAACTCGATCAGCATGGAGGTAAGCTCACTACACCCGTAGATATGGATGGCGTGTCGGCTATGTGAGAGGTAGCCATTAGTGCTCGGCTTGGAATGCTTGAAGCAATAAGTGGTTCGAGGGTCTTGGCGGTTGAGCGAAAGCTCCCACATTTTGGTTTCATTGCCGGGACCAACGGATTCAAGCCTTGAGTGCTTGTGTGCTTCGAATCGAGCATTGGAGTAGGGTTTTCCCTGAACCGGTGCTTGAGATAGATAGGTAGGAAGCGAGGGAGTTTGAAGAGGTATTCGATCTCCTTAGCAAGTAGGTTTTTGGTTTTTTGGATTTCGAAAAGCATGTTGGAGTAGTGTAGGTGATTGCTTTGTGATTTGTATGCATTTAGGGTAGGAAAAAACAAAGAAAAAGAAGCAAACAGTAGGGTTTTTTGTTGCTGTATAACAGGCTGAAACAGGGAAATAGGGGCATAGATCCAGATTTCTGGCTGGAAGAGTATAAGGGACTAACCTCTGAGGTCACAACAGGCGGGAATGGGTCAATAAGAGGCCCAAGGAACCAGGACAGGCCACATTTGACATCCTGCCCTCTGAGAAGAGAGCGAGTTTGAGAGCCAGGGGGAGAGAGAGAGAGAGAGAGAGATGTGCGAGGAGATCATCAACGTGCTGGTCGATTCAAGCAGCACACCATTTTTAGGTACGCCAGGCATTTCCCTCCGTGGCTTTGCATCTAATTAGGCAAATCGGCACGATTTGGTGAAGTAGACGTCAGTCTAAGGCATCGCGTGCAACTCGTGGGCCGTCGGCCGTGCAGTCGGACCAATATGTCCGAGTCCCAGAATAGGATTGCCCTATCTCTGGAGTCAGACCATCTGACTCCGAAAATTGGACCACCTTTTCGATTCGATTCCCAGAATTGGACCACCTAGAATCAGACCACCCCACAATCGGACCACCCAAAATTGGACCACCCAGACTCGGACCACCCAGAATCGGACCAGTCCCCGAGTCGGACCACGTGTCAAAATTGGACCATTGGTTCTAGCGTAAAAATCGGATCACTTTTTCGATCCGACTCCCAGAGTCGGACCGTTCGACTACTAGAATCGGACCACCTTGTCCGATCCGATTCCTAGAATCAGACCACTGCAAGAATCGGACGTGACCAAAATCGAACCATTGGGCGGATCAGACCAACCCAAAATTGGACGTCCGATTCTAATAATCAGACTCCTAAAAATCGGGCATCTGAGAATCGGACAGAAAGTTGTCAAAATCAGACAGGTGTCAAGAACACAAATTTTGACGCATCTAAACCTCGAAATTGACCCTAAAGGCGACGTAGAGCTAAAGGCACATCATAGACACATCACTGGGCTGAAACTTAGAGCAAGTAGTTCAAAATTTGGCTATAAATAGTCCTACAAATTATGCATGGTGTTTACCATAACGGCTCTGTGGGCCGGGAGGACCCCCGTAGAGGGCGCTCCTCCGCACCTCCCCCAAATAGGTTGGAGAGAAAACGCACGTCGTGACAGGTCCTCCAAATTAGTCCCTAGTGTAGTAATGGCTCTACATGAGCATGGATCCTCACTTGTAAAAGAGCAATCAAAAGCCCATACCTGAACAAAGAGAATTAGAGACCCTAGAACATCAATGGGCCAAACTAGCCATCAAGGGCAAAAAGGGTACACCATGAGAACACAAAGACATTGTGTTCAAACCGTGTCTAGTCAGAGTAAAATGTAACTTCAGCAAGCTACAAATGCGAAGATGACTAGACATGACACTCTTGATGAGAGATATACCTTGAATAGCACTGCACTGACGATCCAAGACATCAGTGGAGAATCCACATCTGGTCGTGCAGTTGAGGACTCAAGGGCATTTGTTAGAAGGCTTAAATTTACAAGACAAGACCAAGAAAACGAAGACATAGTACCACCTGCTTATCTTAGGGTCAAACTCACCGCGAAAAGAGAGCATACTATCGATGCTCTGATTGATGAAGGATCAGATTTTAATATCTTGACCTATGAATCATGGACCCTACTAGGCCAACCAGAGCTCACACCGACTAGTGCAACTCTTAGCCCTTATGGGGGACACCCACAAGCGCTCATAGGGAAGTGCAAAATCCTTGCGACAATTGAAACGGAAAGTTTGCCTATCCTATTTCATGTTCCTCCAAATAGTGCTAGCTGCGGGAAAGAAATCCTCCTAGGAAGACCCTTCAAAAGGGCGACCAAGTGTGAGGCTGACTATGTAGCACAGAGGATATACTTGACGCTACCGGGTGTGAGGATAGTCACAACCTTTAGCAAGGGTGACCTCATCGAACCTTGAGGAAAAGGCAAGGAAGGTGCTGACGTAACAATCAAGCCTACTAATGAGAGCAAGGACTTGTTGGAAGAGTTGATACAAGCACATGTCGAACAATGAGAACCAGTGATGAGTGAGACCATGTCTACAACAAGAAGGTCAAGAGACAATGCCAAGAACGAGCTTTGGACTTACAAATATCGTAGAAGACCCCAAAAGAAGCCCAAGCCTTATAGACGAAGGCATCGATGGAGGGGCATCACAACGCCGCGATGGATATCCAAAGCCTTGCTACGTGCTCAAGGGTATTACGCAGGTAACTGATGGATTTGGGTACCAACATCCCCTGCTAAACCACCTCTATTAGCTGAAGGCCAGATTACATCAGAAGCAACGCATCACAGGAGGAAATCCAAGAGAAACTCTAGGTCTCGAGGCAAGAAACCAGACATGAGTATTCGAAAGAAAGAGCCTCATCCTAGCATGCTTAATAAGCAGATGTCATATGTAGCCATTGGGCGTGCACAAAAGCCATTTGTGCCCAAAGAGCCTTTAATTTCCCAAGAGGATAACAGGCATCATAGGCACAACATTGCTCAGGGCAAGGCTGATCTCTCAACAAAGTAAATGGCACAATCGTCTAATAGCCTCGAGCAAATCATTCAGCCAGTGCCCATCCCACCTAAGAGTCCTAGACCCCCTACACCCTCTTTTTCCAAACGGACACAGGAAGCACAACAGCGGTCACCAAGGGTGACTGCTCAATCCCAATCTCTATCTCCATCTAAGCTTCCAAATGTCCAAGAGGTGGGACATGACACCATTCGTAGCTCTCGGCCCAAGGATATGCCTGAGAAACCTAATGTGACTAGATCAACTCATGCTCGATCTACACAGATGAATGCTCAAAGGGCAACAAAAGACACAACCACTTCCACTCGCCCCAGGGACTTGACACCGCAATTCACCAAGGGTAGCCAGCCCACGGGACTAGCCGCTACTACTTCCAATCAGGGATCACAGCAGTCACAGCCCTTGGCCGTGACAATGCCCCTTGTGGAATGTGTCCTTAGTAGTTTACCTGTGAAGGAGGTGTCACAGCCAACTTCCTTGACAACTCTAGCAAAGTGCCTAAAGCCTAGGCTAGAGAAGTTAAACACAAGGTAATTGGCTGAAGAGCTAGACTCTCCGAAAAGGGAGGCAATTGTGCCCTCACAACCTGGTGAGGCTATTCAGCAGGCCATTGCTATATCCCATAAGGACATGCTAGAGAAAGAGAATGTTGAGGCCCCAAGCACATCAACGGTTGACCTGGTCCAAGGTCCTGAGTCGTTGAGAGATACACCTACACTGACCGAGAAAAAGAGGAGAAAATAACGAAAACAACAGCGGTTGCAGGTGGTTGTGGACCCCAAGAACATTGAGACGAAGAGCGTTGGAGAGCTAAGGAATAAAGCATTGAGTCCATCCACCACTACACTAATTGATGCCTCTCCTAATAGCGGTGAAACCTTAGACACATCCGTTTGCTCTGAAAAATCAAAGCAGTCGTTACCATCAATGGCTGCTTGCAACACTCAATCCATTGACAATGGAACTCGCATTGACCAATCAAGAGTGGATACAACGCTGTCACAACAGAGTGACAAATTTATACCAGTCACATCCAAGGAGAACCATGACGCAATAACCAAGCCTCAGGAGAAACACAAAAACCCCAAGAGCATAAGAAATGCTAGCATTGGCCAAACTTGCTCATCTAGGCCTGAGCCCCCAGCTACGCTAAAGCCCAAGCAAACTCCTAGAACCTTGCATGAGATAGCAACCGAGCAAGCCCTCATTGAACATAGAAGTGTCACAGAATGCTTAACCGAGTTGGATGCTAAGCTGAAAGTGTTCGCACGTGTCTATGTCCTGGCAGACATGCGAGCATTCCCTAAAGAGCAGCTCGAAGAATACTTTCCATTTCCCTTATCTTGGAAAGAGCAAGAACATCTTGACGAGCACTATAACAGGCTCCTATATGAATGCATGCAACTCATCTCTGACGAGGAAGCCGACGAACTGTGCTTAACTGTCACATTCAATGATGTGCTCTTCCAACCAAATCTCTTAGAGATAGAGCAACTAAAGCGACTATCAGAGGGCCGAAGTCAATTTGAATAGCGTTGGTGTGAAAACCGCGTTGCAATGGTCGAACTAGGAGCCCAGATCATGACAGTCTCAGAGGAGTAATTGGCCAAATGGCGGTCTCAAAGAGACCCAACCTATGTGGCACCAACTTTCCTTCGAGTGCTGATTGCCATTTGAGGTACGGACTTAGCTGAACCTAGCCAAGAGAACTCTCTGTTTGATAAGGTTCTCACTGAAGAGGAGTTACATATTGCCAGTAGAATCAGACAAGGTTCCATGCTACTCGGTGTTGCAAAATATCTATCGGTATTGAGTAAGCTACCACGAGTACTAGATGTGTGTGCCGCACTCCAATACAATCCGTAGTTCTACAATTGGCTTTTATCCTCGTGAAGTGACATGGATTTGTAAATACGTACATAAATAAACAATGAAATTTATGACCCTGTATAGACAATGTCAACACACACAAGCAATGATAGTCAAGTGAAGAGTTAGGTTCAACAGGCTATGCTCCTCAGGTCTTTCTCTCACCATACATTTAAAAGTTGTGTGACCATTCCTGCCTCCAGGTGGAGGGCATGCAACCCTCATCACCACCATAGGAAGCTCTGGCCAATATCTCTGATCCCTTCCTATGCACCTTTTCCTTTATGGTCTATCCTTCCGAGGATGAGCCCTGCCCTGCTCCCTGACAACCAGTCCACACAACTTAGCATAAGCCAAGATCTGCTAATGGGGCTGGAGGCCAAACAAACATCATCACAGGGGCCATCCCTCTACTACAACCACTGCATGCCTCACCTCTCCCCTTCTCATCATATGTGCTTGATAACCCACACTATAATCCCTTCCATACGAATGGTTTTATCCTGTATCAAGGCCTAATTCTTGGTTCGCATTTTGCAGGTCTCCCTACGAGGAAGACATGGAGCACCTAGGGCAGCTGGCTTGCAAAGACACTCTCCGCTGTCTACGGGAACACGCAACACAAGCTCCTCCGCCAGTGCGCTACATGCCTACCATCAAAAGGTATGCAAAGAAACGAGGTCCCAAGCGACACCGCCCCGGACGTAGGCCGAAGAATCCCCAGGCTAGGGGAGTAGAAGCTCAAAGAAGCACACAAGGTGTGGCAACACCGGCTGTGCAAGCCCCCAACAGACGCTCGGGCACCAGGTGCTCAAATGCAGAAAGGGCAGCTCGAGACAAGGAAGAATTCGATGCATTGTTCAAAAGCATCTTGGAAACGGTTGCGTCCAGAGACTACACCATTCAGGTCCCGGCCGACATCTTCCCTGCCCAACCTCACAGGAGCCTCTCACCAGCAGAGCCTCAGTTGCCTAACCACCTAGACTCACCCCGCCTTGTGCAAATCGAGTAGCCCCTATGATATACAAGTAGCTTAACAGGCCATCCTGCCATAACTTTTTGTCTTTTGATGATTAAAGGGGCAGGCTCCCCACTTATACACACTTCCCTTACCTATCGTTAATATATACCACGTCTTTAACAAGCACTGGAATAGGCATTGCAATCAGCATCATAGCATTTTGAAAAGTTATATCTTGACATGATTGCATTTGTTCGTTGTACTTGATGCATGCGACTTGCATATACTCTCATGAAGTGATAAGTGGATGCAGGATGACACAAGTCTTTGTGCAAACGTGTTGAATGCCCAAGTCACCGCAAGACCACCAACCTCACAAAGGACCGCAACAAAGCCACGTTACCGAATGCGAAAAATCACCCTTACGAGTGCCCACATTGCACGCACGAACCAAAGCATAGTCATGGGCTACGCTCTCTTCTTGGGTCAAGCTCTACAGTGGGCTCACGACAGTTGTTACCTCAATCGTACCAACATTGCGTGTCGCAAAGAGGTTTGCAGTATCTCAAGTGTATCTCCCCATCTCAACAACGGCTTCTCTAACAACGAGGCTAGGGCACAATCATCACTGTAATATCCATTTCCTGAGCCTTCAAAGCTTGATATTTCCCAACCTATTGAAAGGCTGATAGCCTCAACATATTGCAATGGTTGTACTCAGGCAAGTAAAAAAAAAAAGGTAGAAAGAAAGAAAAAGCATAAGAAAAAGAAACAAAAAAGAAAACAAAAAAAAAGAAAAGAAAAGAAAAGAAAAGAACGAAAAGATAAGAAGCACCCACGATCACAGCATTGCACCTACGGGTCCTCAAATTAGGTGCGTCCAGTGACCTTGGTCGGCTAGCTCCGTCCCTAGTCCCCTAGCCCCATAGCATCACCCACAATAGTTCAGGGCACATCAAGGGCAGAGAATACCTAGGGAGCTTGTCTCGCCTATGGTTAGACTTGTCACCGTGACCCATTCACATGATTCCCTCTTGCACTCTGCCTTAATACCATTGCAATCAATTGTGGTAAGCACTGCACGAATGGCTATGAAAAGTACACTGTCCTCATCACACAGGTCCAATAGCTACCAGCTACCGATAGTGCAGTATCCATGTGTTCTATTATGTTACGTCGTGTAATCACAATACAAAGGATGTCACATACACCTTCACGTGTACTACTTCTCAACATGGACGACACACGTCGTTATGAGAAACCAGCCCGCGGTCTTCTACCTACGTAATATCTAAGTATGCACGAGCACTCACATAATATCTGCACCGAAGTATATACACAGTTTGGGTCCTCAAGTGCAGGACAATACTCTCAACTTGCTTAGAGTTCGACCTGTCTCCCAAACTAATTAAACTATGTCTTGTGTATGATAAAGACTAGTACTACCCCTAGGGAGAGACCACCTATGAGAGGTTTTCAATTGCAGGTATTGAAGACTCCAACGAAGGTGTCGTTCGCTCTTCATCAACACTCAACTCTGAATTCCTATCCTTATCACCCTGCAAGCCCGCCAAGAATCATCATATACAGAATCCCCAATAAACCGCCACTTGTACTCCATCAGTGCAACCCCCCCAAAGAACAGCCCTACCACCAATTCCAATAGCCCTACCATCTACCATTTAAACCACCAACGTACCCCCAATTATCTTCCTCCCCACCACTACCAACACTCCGCCATGGCAACCACAAACGTCCTTGCCACCCACGTCTTCGGTGCATGCTAACGCCAACTACCTATGACAATGAGTGCCATGGGACTGGCACTCGTCTAGGAGGGGGGTAATGTTAACCCTCAAACGAACGAAGGTGGAAAATCCGGAAAAGCTAAAGCAGAAGACAAAGACAAAGGCCAAGGCAAAGAGAAACGGAAGACAAAGACGCACAAGGAGAAAATTCCTAAATAAGGGAGAAATGCGCGCAAGGAAAAGCGCAAGTCAATACTTTAGTAAAAGAGTGCAAGCGCATCATAGTTTAATTCAAGGAGCGTCGAGCTCTCACCCTACAATTTGTAAATGTAGACGGGCAGTGGAAAGGAAGCTAGGAAGATAGAAGGACAATGGGAAAAAGGGCCTAGGCTACAGTCGGCCATGTAAAAAAGGGAAAAAGGGGATGACCGCCCAAAAGGGATTTAGGGTTTTGTATATAAAGTTGAAAAGTGAATGAGAAGCTCATTCTTGTGTGTGGCCAAAAGTGGCTCTCCTCTTCTTCTTCTTCTTCTTCTTCTTCTTCTTCTTCTTCTTCTTGCTTGCTTGAGCTTTTGGTTGAGGGAGAAAGTGTGAGAGTGTGAGGGAATGAGTATGTGAGGGTGAGGGACTCGGGGAGGAGAAGCTCTCCATCTTCTCCTCTCTTCTTCTCTTCTCTTCTCTTCTCTTCTCTTGTCTTGCCCGCGGCAATGGAGCTTGGAGCATGGAGCTTGAGGATGGAGCGTGCTTGAAGCTTGCACTTGGATTGTGGAGCTACTGGAGTGTGCGGGAGAGGAGGTAACTCGATCGGCATGGAGGTAAGCTCACTACACCCGTAGATATGGATGGCACGTCGGCTATGTGAGAGGTAGCCATTAGTGCTCGGCTTGGAATGCTTGAAACAATAAGCGGTCCGAGGGTCTTGGCGGTTGAGCGAAAGCTCCCACAAGGGTTAGTTTGTTTTTTTGTTTTAGTTTATATATGTGTTATGGGTTAGTTATGGAAGAGAGAGAGAGAGAGAGAGAGAGAGAGAGAGAGAGAGAGAGAGAGAGAGAGAGAGAGAGAGAGAGAGAGAGAGAGAGAGAGATCACTGACTTGAATAATAGTTGCAAATATTGGCTAGACAACCAATCCTCACAAACAAACTGCACCAAATAAACCAAAATACCAATAAATTAAACCATACCAAGAGAACCTCTCTCTCTCTCTCTCTCTCTCTCTCTCTCTCTCTCTCTCTCTCTGGTTGTAAATTTGTTTTGATGTATTTATTAATTTAAATAGTAAGTTAGTTAGTTAAATAGGTTGTTCATTTTGTTGGTTTACTTTAGTAAGTTTTTTATTATTAGTTAGTTTGGTTAGATACGTTAGCTTATTAGATTAGTTAGTTTAAATTATTTTTGTTTATTATCTATTGGATAGTTTAGTTAGATTGGTTGGTTAGTTAGTTAACTTTAGTTTAGTTAGTCAGTTTTGTTTACGGTCGTGTTTATTTATTTAGATTGGTAAGTTTTTAATGTTAGTTAGTTTAGTTGGTTACATTAGATTAGTTAGCTTAGTTTAGTTTAATTTACGATTGGTTTAATTTTGTTGTTTTAGTTTAGTAAGTTAGTAGGTTTTAATTGTTTGTGGTTAGTTGATTAGATTAGTAAGTTAGTACGTATAGCTGTTTAGGGTTATTTTTTTTAAAATTAGTTTACTTTAAATTATTAGTTGGTTTATTTAGTTATTCAAATTTTTTGTTTGATTTGATTAGTAAGTTAGTTAATTAAATAGTAAGTTAGTTTAGTTGGATTAGTTTAGTAAGCTAGTAGATAAATTGATGATTGATTAGTAAGTTAGTAGGTTTTACCTTAGATTAGTTGCTTACCTTACTTTAGTTTGTTGGTTAGTAAGTGTTAGATATGATCAATGCCCCACCCTCATTAGGTGCTACCAATGATCCATGGTGCTCAAAGTTGTAAGGCCCCCATTATGAGGAGAAGCCAAATGTGAGCCCGGGCATTGGTTGAGTCCTGACTTGTATATGATATGAGGTCTATGTGACCGGATGGCAAAAAGGTGACAGTTGTGGGTCTAATCTTTGGGTTAGATGGAGTGGTTAAGCTGGTAGCAACTCGAGGCGCATTGCATCAAGTTGCGATGTAAGGGAGTTAAAAGGGGCCCCTATTGTGGGGTCCGGGGGCCACGGAAGCGGCCCCTGCTGGGGGGGTCCAGGGGGCCAGTGGCCCCCCTGGCGGGGGTCCGGAGGCAGCGCCCCCAGCCCGATGGTAAAGGGAATATTCCCTGGAATATTCCCTAGTCGACTAGTGGAGGCTCATATGGTAGGTCGGTCAACAGGCCTCGACCTAACGACCTTCGCGGGCTATAAAAGCTAAACCCCTTCGCAGCCATCTCTCACTCATCTTTCACCCAGTCAGAGTTGTTGTTCCAGCTAGCCTTAAGCTCCCTTTACCTATCTTCTATCTAGATCGCCATCTAAGCTTCACACAGTGGAAGCGCACGGGTGGACAGAGCCATCTTTGTATTAGTTGTTTGGAGTTAAAGAATTTATTGATTCTCCTCTTATCTGTTGTGTACTCTCTATCTCTTTCTCAGATTCTATTCGTTGTGTCGTGTAATATTTTACATGGTATCAGAGCCCAGGGGGCTCTAGAGATCGGAGAGTGTGCAAGGGGCAAAGGCTTTAACAGCAAAGAGAAACCATTTCGACTTCCGGAAGCGATTCTGGCGCATTAGGAAGCAGTGCAGGAGGTGGTGTTGTTGTACCGGCTATTCAAACACTGAGAATTCGTCCACCAACCTTCAGCGAAGGCAAGTTAGATGGTACAAACTACACCTTGTGGAAGTTCAAAATTACAACTATCCTTGATTCTTATGAGTTTCTGGAGACTGTGCTGGGGACTGACGCAGAACCACAGGCTACCCCCGACCCATCAAATCCTAGTGTGATGATTCCTCCGAATGCAGATCTTCTACGAGCTTGGAAACGAAGGAATGCAGTTGCATTGTGTGTCTTAGTTACAAGCTGTTTTGACAGTGTTTTGACTTTGATTCAGCATACAACCAAAGCGTCAGACGCTTGGAATGTACTAAGGAGTCAGTATGAAACACGAAACCAAACAAGGATTCAAAACTTGGAGAATCAACTAGCAGTGGAGAAGTTTGCTGAAGGAGAGACGGTTGAAGCATTCATGACTCGGATTAAGAATCTGCGCGACCAGATGGCTAGCGCTGGGATACAAAAGACTAGCGAAGAGCTAGCTCGGAGGTGTCTTTGGATTTGTTCACAAAAGTTTGATAGACTAGTAACTGCCCTTAATACTCAGGTGAGACCTCAAGCTTTGACTTTTGAGGAGTTTTGTGCATTATTAATGGAGGAGGAGTTGAGGCTGAAAGCCCGAGAAGGAAGCAACAATGGAGATGTTGCATTCTCTGCCAATGCAAAAGGCAAAGGTGCTTCCTCCACCAAAAATGATGGTGACAAAAAGAAGAAGGGCGGCAAGAAGAAGTTTCAAGGAGAGTGCTTCTACTGCAAGAAGAAAGGACATGCAATTGCAAATTGTTGTGTCAAGAAGGCAGATGAAAAGAATGGTACCCTTAAAAATAAAGGGAAAGAGACAGCCAATACGGCTGAAGCAGAGTTGGAATTATTCATGGAGACCATTGAGGAAGTGTGCTCCTCGGCGCAAGAAGAATCTACCACTGACTCATGGGTGTTGGATAGTGGGGCCTCCCGTTACATGACCAACAAGAAAGGTCTATATAGTTCTATGCAGCCTCTACAAGAATCCATCACTGTGACGGTTGGAAATGATGCTAAATGCCCTGCTACGGGCACATGTACTATTTCTTTTGTTGCTGCAAATGGTGAAGTCAAAAAGCTTTCAAATGTGTTGTATGTTCCCGAAATCAGGAGAAATCTCTTATCAGTTGCTGCCATAACTGATCTTGGTCATGAAGTGAGGTTCAAGAAGATAGGTGCAGAAATTATTGATAGTGCTGGCACAATTGTTGGCAAAGGAGAAAGAAGGAACAACCTGTATGAGCTAAGTGCTCTTACAGCCACCGCTGGAGTGGGCACAAGTAAGCTTTGGCATGAAAGGTTTGGACACATCGGATTTGCAGTATTGAAGGAGATGCAAAAGCAAGGTATGGTTGCTCACCTATCTACAATAACTGAATTGAAGGAACCATGTGAAGCTTGTATGATGGGCAAGCAACAGAGAAAGGCATTTCCACAAGAAAGCAAGAATAGAACACAGGCTCCTCTAGAGTTGGTGCATGCTGACTTGTGTGGTAAGATGCCTACATAGGCCTTGGGGGGATCTTCTTATTTTATGTTGATTGTCGACGACTACAGTAGGAAGATGTGGGTGTACTTCCTTCGTGATAAGGCTCAAGCTTTTGGTAAGTTTAAAGGATGGCTAATACTTGTTGAGAATGAAACAGGGAAAAGTGTGAAGAGATTTAGAACAGATAGTGATGGTGAGTTCAACTCAAAGGAGTTTGAAGGCTTTTGCAAGAGCAAAGGGATCAAGGATAATTGACGACGCCTCACACACCTCAGCAGAACGGTGTTGTGGAACGCAGGAATTGCACCATTGTGGAGATGGCAAGATGCATGCTAAAGGGCAAGGGATTGCCTAACCATTTTTGGGCTGAAGCTGTTAATACTGCAGTCTACATTCTAAATCGGAGCTATACAAAGGCTCTCAAGGGAAAAACACCTCATGAGGCTTACACTGGTAAGAAACCATCTGTCTCACATTTCAAAATTTTTGGATGTGAATGTTATGCACATGTTCCAGATGAGAAGAGAAACAAGTTACAACCAAAAAGCAGAAAATGTATCTTCTTGGGTTATAGTGATGAGCAGAAGGCTTACAAGTTATATGACCAAGAGGCAAAGAAGATCATCGCGAGTCGTGATGTGGTGTTCAAGGAGGAGCCGCATACAGTGGAGGAGGAGAAGGCAAGTTCTTCCACTTTATCATCAAGCGAAGAAGTAGTCCACTATGAACCTGTCCCGAGAGCTATCCCTATCCTTAAGGAGGAGGAAGCATCATCTTCAGATGATGAGGAAAAAGTTCACCAACCTGACAACACCCCACTGGAAAGGCCATTTCCGCGCTGGGTGAAGTAGCTCTATGACCACAATAATCATATGCCTGCATCTGTTGAGGAGAAGGCAGACGGACCAAGGAGGTCTCAGAGAATAGAGGAGCAAAGGAGGGCTTCTGCTCACATAGTCAATATGGCCTTGATGGTTGAGATTATGAGAGAAGTAAAGGAGCCAACTAACTTAGAAGAAGCACTTGCAGATCCATCATGGAAGGCTGCTATGCAAGCCGAGTATGACAGCATAATGAAGAATGACACTTGGAAGCTAGTGGATCGACCAGCAAAGTGGAAGGTTATTGACACCAAGTGGATCTGGAAGGTAAAGTACAAGGCTAATGGTACCTTAGAAAAGTACAAAGCTGGACTGGTTGCCCAAGGATTTTCACAAGTTGAAGGGTTTGATTTTCAAGAGTCATTTGCTCCAACTGCCAGAATGACCACTATTCACACGGTACTTGCAGTGGCTGCCCACAAGAAGTGGCCAGTGTACCAAATGGATGTTAAGTCAGCGTTCTTAAATGGTAACCTCAAGGAGGAGGTGTATGTGGCTCAGCCACCAGGGTTTGAGGCCCCCCAATCTGAGAACAAAGTGTGTAAGCTGAAGAAGGCACTATATGGACTGAAACAAGCCCCGAGAGCATGGTACCAGCGGATAGATAAGTTATTTTTAAACCTTAACTTCAAAAGATGTGCCTCAGATGCTAACTTGTATGTTTACAGGGATGGTAAAAAGTATGTAGTGATTGTCCTATATGTGGACGACCTTCTTATTACAGGTGACTATGAAGATATGATCAACCAAACTCGAAAGGCTTTGAGTTCTGAGTTTGAAATGACAGACTTGGGCTTGCTGCACTATTGTTTGGGGATTGAAGTCTGGCAAGAGCCAGGAAAGATCTTCATCTCTCAGAAGAAGTATGCATGGGAGATCTTGAAGGCATTTGGCATGACCGAGTGCAAGGAGATAGCTACACCTATGGAGGTGAATGCAAAGTTATCCGTCGAGGATACATCAGCACTAGTAGACATTGGGAGGTATAGGAGGTTGGTCGATAGTCTGATCTACTTGTGTAACACCAGACCAGATATCAGTTTTGCTGTTGGTGTTTTGAGCAGGTTCTCAAACAAACCTCATGAGAGTCATTGGAAGGCTGGGATGCGGGTGCTCAGATACTTGAAGAAAACTCTTGACTATGGTATCACATACAGTTTCGAAACTTCTCTTGTGGGGAATTGACTCAGATTGGGCAGGAGACATTCATTCCAGGAAGTCAGTTTTTGGTTATTGTTTCTCTTTGGGTTCAGGAATTTTCTCTTGGATTAGTAAGAAGCAACCAACAGTGGCATTGTCTTCTACTGAAGCAGAGTACAAGGCAGCTTGTTTTGCTGCATGTGAAGCTGTATGGTTGAGAAGGATTCTATGGCATATGGGAGTGCAGGATGAAGAACCAACTGTGTTGAGATGTGACAATCAGAGTTGCATCGCCATTGCCAAAAATCCAGTGTTTCATGCACGTACCAAACATATAGAGATCCAGTATCACTATGTGCGTGATTTGATAGAGGATGGGATATTGGAACTGGTCTACTGTCCAACAGAGGAGAATGGAGCAGATATCTTCACCAAAGCACTTATGAAGGATCTGCTTCAAGTTCATCTTTAGAGACTCAGCATTGGGCCGAGGAGATAGTTCACCTATGGGTGGACATTGAGGGGGGGGTTGTTAGATATGATCAATGCCCCACCCTCATTAGGTGCTACCAATGATCCATGGTGCTCAAAGTTGTAAGGCCCCCATTATGAGGAGAATCCAAATGTGAGCCCAGACATTGGTTGAGTCCTGACTTGTATATCAGATGAGGTCTATGTGACCGGATGGCAAAAAGGTGACTGTTGTGGGTCTAATCTTTGGGTTAGATGGAGTGGTTAAGCTGGTAGCAACTCGAGGCGCATTGCATCAAGTTGCGGTGTAAGGGAGTTAAAAGGGGCCCCTATTGTGGGGTCCGGGGGCCGCAGAAGTGGCCCCTGGCTGGGGGGTCCCAAGGGGGCCAGTGGCCCCCCTGGCAAGGGTCTGGGGGCAGCGCCCCCGGCCCGATGGTAAAGGGAATATTCCCTGGAATATTTCCTGGCCGACTAGTGGAGGCTCATATGGTAGGTCGATCAGCAGGCCGATCTAATGACCTTCGCGGGCTATAAAAGCTAAATCCCTTCGCAGCCATCTCTCACTCATCTTTCACCCAGTCAGAGTTGTTGTTCCAGCTAGCCTTAAGCTCTTCACCTATCTTTTGTCTAGATCGCCATCTAAGCTTCACACAGTGGAAGCGCACGGGTGGACAGAGCCATCTTTGTATCAGTTGTTTGGAGTTAAAGAATTTACTGATTCTCCTCTTATCTGTTGTGTACTCTCTATCTCTTTCTCAGATTCTGTTCGCTGCGCCGTGTAATACTTTACAGTAAGTTAATAGGTTTTACCTTACAGTAGTTTCTTACCTTAGATTACTTTAGTGAGATATAGCAAGTTAGTAGGTCAGTTAGTTAGTTGGTTGGTTAGTTACTTTAGATTGTGTGTTATGTTAATTTTTTATTTATGGATATAGTTTAGGGTTAGTTTGTTTTTTTGTTTTAGTTTATATATGTGTTATGGGTTAGTTATGGAAGAGAGAGAGAGAGAGAGAGAGAGAGAGAGAGAGAGAGGTTTGCTTAGTATGGTTTAATTTATTGGTATTTTGGTTTATTTGATGCAGTATGTTTGTGAGGATTGGTTGTCTAGCCAATATTTGCAACTATTATTCAGGTCGGTGATCTCTCTCTCTCTCTCTTTCTCAGTTTGTAAATTTGTTTTGATGTATTTATTGGTTTAAATAGTAAGTTAGTTAGTTAAATAGGTTGTTAGTTTTGTTGGTTTACTTTAGTAAGTTTTTTACTGTTAGTTAGTTTGGTTAGATACATTAGCTTATTAGATTAGTTAGTTTAAATTATTTAGTTAGTTAGTTAGCTTTTTATGTTGGTTTAATTTTGTTGCTTGCATTAGATTAGTTTATTTTTGTTTATTATCTATTGGATAGTTTGGTTAGATTGATTGGTTAGTTTAGTTTAGTTAGTTAGTTAACTTTAGTTTAGTTTAGTTTAGTTTAGTTAGTTAGTTACTTTTAGTAAGTTTAGTTAGATACTTATTTAGTAAGTTTTTTTTTTTGTTTAATTGATTGGATTAGTAAGTTAGTTAGTTATTTTCTTATGTTATTTTGGTTTTTTATTTGTGGATATAGTATAGATTAGTTTAGTTAGATAGTTAACTGGGAGTTAACTTTAAATAGTAAGTTAGTTTAGTTGGTTTAGTTTAGTAAGTTAGTAAATAAATCGATGATTGATTAGTAAGTTAGTAGGTTTTACCTTGCAGTAGTTACTTACCTTAGATTACTTTAGTGAGATATAGCAAGTTAGTAGGTTGGTTAGTTAGTTCATTAGTTAGTTACTTTAGATTGTGTGTTATGTTAATTTTTCATTTATGGATATAGTTTAGGGTTAGTTTGTTTTTTAATTTTAGTTTATATATGTGTTATGGGTTAGTTATGGAAGAGAGAGAGAGAGAGAGAGAGAGGTTGGTTTGCTTGGTATGGTTTAATGTATTGGTATTCTGATTTATTTGGTGCAGTTTGTAGGTTGGTTAGTTAGAGAGAGAGAGAGAGAGAGAGAGAGAGAGAGAGAGAGAGAGAGAGAGTAGATCTCTCTCTCCTCACCCTCTCTTCTTTTTCTTCTCTCTCTCTCTTCCCTTGCTCTCCTTATCTCTTTAACTCTCTCTTTCTTCTTGATTGTGAGTTAGTAAGTTATTGTAAGTTTTTGTCTTCTTCTTCTTTTTCTTCTCTCTCTCTCTCTCTCTCTCTCTCTCTCTCTCTCTCTCTCTCTCTCTCTCTCTCTCTCTCTCTCTCTCTCTCTCTCTCTCTCTCTCTCTCTCTCTCTAACCAACCTACTAACTAACTAACCAACTAAGAAAGAGACACACAGAGAGAGAAGAGGGAAATCTTGATCTTCTCTCTCTTTTCTTGTTTCTTTTTGTTCTTCTCTCTCTCTCTCTCTCTCTCTCTCTCTCTCTCTCTCTCTCTCTCTCTCTCTCTCTCTCTCTCTCTCTCTCTCACTCTCATTCTCTCTTCTTCTTCTTCTCTGTCTTTGTCTCTCTCATCTCGTTCTCCCTCTTCTCTCACCTCTTCTTCTTCTTTGTCTTCTTCTTCTTCATCCCCCTGCTCTCTCTCTCTCTCTCTCTCTCTCTCTCTCTCTCTCTCTCTCTCTCTCTCTCTCTCTCTCTCTCTCTCTCTCTCTCTCTCTCTCTCTCTCTCTCTCTCTCTCTCTCTCATTCTTCTTTTTCTTTGTCATTTTTCTCTTCATCCCCTTATTCTCTCTCAATGTCTCTCTTTCTTGGTTTAGTTAGTTTAGTTGGTAGGTTACTTTAGTTTAGAGGTTGGTTAGTTAGTGCATTGGTTGGTTGATTAGGTGTAGAGAGAGGGATAGGGAGAAGCAAAGAGAGAGGGTTAGCTGAACTTTGGCGGTATTAGACATGGGAGTTTTTGCTGTTTCTAAATTCAAGAATATTTTATATATCCCTCAAGGCTAACACGTGCTTTTTGTCCAGTATGGAGGCTTCTATAGCAAGCAAGAATATGACTGTAGAAGATATTATACAGTGCACTCCTAACGTGCAAATGAATGTACACAAAATAAAGGAGGTCACAAGGAAGAAGGTTGTTCGTCATGCACTTAAGCATGTTGCAGGGCATGATAGTTCCATTGGTTCTCGTGAGGTTTATTCGTCGCTTGGATGGGATTGAAAAGCAAGTGAAGACACTATTTTGGCATCAAAAAGCTTCAATTTCAATTTCTAAGAACATTGGTGACTATCTACAGAGGATTGAGAGAATGTTGGAAGAGAAATTTGAAGGGCACCTTGCTAATGGAGTAATGATACAGGGCGAGTTAGAAGAGATCAGGGGTTATATAGGTGACATTTATGAACATATCCAGAAAATTTGGTGGCCACGTGCTGGATCTTCAGACGATCAAGAAGAGAAGTTGAAAGATATTCTTAATAGTGCAGGTCGTATAGAGGATGGAGTATGTGAGTTGATTGCACACAAGAACGAGAGCTTGGTTGCACCGGAGAACATTGCTCTTGATGTGCAACTTACTTCTTTGAAAGTTTATCTTAATAGATTTTCAGCAATGTTAACGCAGATGAATCGCCATGCAGGCTCATCTTCTGGCACTAGAGATCATTGCCCTTGATATGCACTAGAGAATGTTGCATCTTTGAAGAGTGGTTCACAATAGGTTTTTGGCAATGTTAACCAGTGCTCCTTTGCCGTGGTTTGCTTGGTATATGTAATTCCTGCAAGACTTCTTAAATTAATTGTTTGATGAAAATCTTCATTTTGAAACACATCGTATGTGTCTTACAAATTATAAAACGACTTTTAAACTGTTTTAATAGTCTCTCTTTCTCTATGTTTCTCTCTCGATTACTAAGCAATTTTACTAACGTACTTTTGTAACTTAGATTGGATTAGATACATAGAATGATTGAAGCTTTGATATGTTGGGACATTTTGTATAGTTTGGTTTTGCAATTAGGGTACATATGCCTCCCTCCCTCCCTCCCTCCCTCTCTCTCTCTCTCTCTCTCTCTCTCTCTCTCTCTCTCTCTCTCTCTCTCTCTCTCTCTCTCTCTCACATGGGCGGGCACAGCATCTTTGTAGACAGATACATTGATTGGGTTGTAGGCACTAACTCAAATATGGTGGCAGTGGTTTTGTATCTTGATATTTAATCTTAATATTTAGATATTTAAATATTAAATGTGTCTATACATTGATAATTTTGTGGCCAACCGATCAATATGGGGTGTTCGCATCAAGCAACTGGCAGAGACTATGTGTTGCATGTTCATAGGGACATGCTTACATACACAAGGTATGAGAGATGGTAGGTTGCTAAACTCAGGGCTCGAAAAGGGATTTTAGATCGTGGTAGATAGAGATATTGAAAACCTGACGTTCCATCAACAGATTCTAAGTGGTCATCATGAACTAGGCCAACCACAGTTTGGTATAGATGTGGCTAATATTTTGCCATCAGCGGATAGAACCATTAGGGGTTTTGAAGCCCCGCGATAGTTTGGTGTGGATTTGACGAATGTTTTGCCATCAGTGGGTGGTTGCAATGGTCTTAATCATGTGATTATCGAGTCACACGTTAATAATGTTTCAATGTCTAAGTGCCAACATGGGGGAAATCTTAATGGAGTGGTTTGTGAGAGTGTGTCTCGCCATATTGAATTTGTAAATGGGGATAATGAGCCAGTTAAACAGCATGTTGGTTTAGATTTTGGGAATCACCACAATGTGGAAAATTCCGTGGTTAATGAGTCACATGTTCATAATATTGTTGTTTTTTATCCCTAGAGTAGTGGATTGTGCTCCATTTGCTTTGCCTGCAATGGATGTTCACCTAGCAACATCAATACTGCTATTTCAAGAGCTAGATGTGCATTCCATGGGAAGTCTTTGTGTAATGTGTGAAAGGTGTTCAGCTAAGTTGCGGAGATGCGAGAATCGGGTGCAAGGGTCGATTTTGTTTGGAAGGCACTGTTGTCGAAATGGAAAAGTAATGTTGCCACCATTCCAACGTCCACCACAGCCATTGCATGATTTGTTGCATGGTATGCACCCTCAGAGTAGGATATTTAAAAACAACATATGAGCATACAACAGTGCTCTTGCATTTGTATCACTCGAAGCTAATGTTGACGAGCTACCTGTTATCGAGAATGGTTACACCTTTAGAGTGCATGGCTCTGTTTATCACCGTATAGGTACTTTGCTTCCTGATGTGCAGCGTCAAGAAAGGCCAAGATTTGCACAATTCTATGTTTATGATACCGAGCATGACTTGCTTAACAGGCTGGGGGTTATGCATGATTTATTACCAAATTTGCTAAGGGAGCTTCAATGTATGATGCATGGACACAACATATATGCATAGGCTTTAGGTCAGTGGGTTTGGAATTGCAAAATAATCCCTTGCAAGAACTAAGAATGAGTATTTTTGGTGTTCTAAGAACCAGTAAACAATACTATGCTCCTGCAGCAACTGAGGTTGCAATTATCATGCCAGGGCAGGGTGACGAGAATACTCTTGATCGTCGGGATATTCATGTTTACACTCGGGGTAGTCGATGTGTTGCTATTTCAAACTTGCATAGAGCATATATGCCAATGCTATATGTCCTCCTTTTTCCTATGGGAGATGATGGTTGGCATGTAAAGGCTCCCTATAGTAATGTTAGTGTTTCTGTTAACATATATGATTTGTCCAATAAAAATTGTGTTACCCAAATGCAATTTTATGCATCCGTCTTCAAGTGCGCGAAGATACTAAGATGTGCATATTGCGTGCTGGTTGACTCCTGCAGGTGGTAAAGAGAGAGGTAGAACTGTTGTATCGCCCATGCGATTACCAATGGAAACTGTGGGATCATTCCCTGCTTTGCCTTCACATATTTTGCTCAAGGAGGAGGATTTTGTTAACGATTCCTCAAAGAAGAGGAAGCTTTCTTTCCATTAGGTGTCTTGGAGACATTGTCTTTTTTTGTTGGCATCAGCCATTTGCCTATGGTACTTAGAAATATGCCGGTGCCTTATGCTTGGCCTTTGTGGCTTCATTTTGACTAGGTCTCTTATAGAAATTATTTTTGTGGTGCTTGGTCTTTGTCTCAATTATGACCCATTTCAATGTAACGTTGTTGTTCCACGTACTTATATTGTGATTTTTGTTCCAATGCAGGTGGTAAAGAGAGAGGTAGGACTATTGCATCACCCATGCGATTACCAATGGAAACTATGGGATCATTCCCTGCTTCGCCTTCACATGTTTTGCTCAACGAGGAAGATTTTGTTAATGATTACTCAAAGAAGAGGAAGCTTTCTTTCTATTAGGCATCTTCGAGACATTGCCTTTTTTTGTTGGCATCAGCCATTTGCCTATGGTGCTTAGAAACACTTACGTGCCTTATACTTGGCCTTTGTGGCTTCATTTTCACTAGGTCTCTTATAGAAATTATTTTTGTGGTACTTGGTCTTTGTCTTGATTATGACCCATTTCAGTATTATGTTGTTTTCTTTAAGTATCGTGCGTGCAAGCATATGATTGCTTACATTGATGTCGAGAGGAAAGTTTGTAAGTATGGTGCATGGAAGAGATTGTTTCTATGTCTGGCATTTTGTGTTACAAATTTTTTTAACTAATTTTAGTTTTAAGTTTGGTGTGTGTGTGTGAGACAGAGAGAGAGGGTGCTTAGAGAGAATTGGGGAGAGAGAGAGAGAGAGAGTGTGTGTGTGTGTGTGTGTGAGTGAGTGAGTGAGTGAGAGAGAGAGAGAGAGAGTGTGTGTGTGTGTGTGAGAGAGAGAGAGAAAGAGAGAGAAATAAATCATATTAGAAATGGAGAGGGAAAATAGGAGGGAGAAAGAGGAGAAATGGATTATTGAGTGAAGTTGTCGTGCGATAGTATGGTAACTTCGCATGCCGTGAAACGGCCTAGCATTTCGCGCACGTGAAGCGTGCACGGAACGCTAGTGTATATTATTGCCAGAACAAGCATTTGGTGAGATGGTCACACTTTTTAAAGATTGAACGTCAAATTATAGGTAAGGTCTACCTCTTAGCTTGGTTATTTGGGCACATATCAAGATATTAGCGTTGAGATATTTTTATCTAGAATCAAATGTGACCCGTTTTGTGGAGTATTGCTTGAGCTACTAGGAGAAGCTCGTAAAGAGCATCTTTAACATGAAATATGGCAAACAACTGTAGTCCTTTAGAGCAAATTTACAATCCACCTTTCTCACCACTTGGATAAGACCATAAGCATAATAGGTCATCATCATTTTATTGTGCCCCAATAGATGTAAGAGTATTTATCTAGCTATTTATATTCAACCTCTATTCAACACATGTTGCTTCCTTTACATAATTCAAGCCTTGCTTTATGTTTCATGTCTTCGTACTTTTATTTTACAAAAGGATTAATCATGCCTCATTGGGTGCGCTTGCATCTTGCATGTGCCCAACCAATGCTATTAGATGGTGCATTAGACAACCAACACATACATTTTCATTTCAAGCATCTTGTCATTTGACTTGATCTTGGAGGGATATTTTTTTAGAGGAGTTAGTATTACTCTTTCCTATAAATATATTCCCATAAACCTTTGATCATCAAGCAATTTGTAATTTTTAACTACCAAACTTGCTAGTGATTCTTATTATGCTCTCATTGACCAATTGAGATGAAACTTCTAGTTATCTTTTTAAGCGAGTGAAGACCAATGGGAAGCACAACTCAAGAGTTACACTTTTCAAATTGATTTGCTACATATATAACCACATATGCTAGGAATTTAGTTTTCTTCCCTGATGAAAAGTATGCATTGCCACGCAAGTGGATGTAAGGATTGAAGAGTACCCTTGGTCACCCTAAGCCAACATATAAGATCAATTAGTTGCTAAGGATTTTAAATAGAAAAAGAGAGTTGATTGTAATGTGATCTTCTCTCTTATAGTTAAAATAGCTACCCTACACTTGGTCTTGGCCTTAGTTTCTCGATTGGATTTGGATCTTTACCATATGGATATTAAGATAGCTTTCTTATATCTAGACTTGCATGAGAATATTTATATGTAACAACCTAAGGGCTTTGTGAAAAAGGTAGGAACACCTAGTGTGCAAATTGAAGAAGAGCCTTTAGATCTTAAGTAGGCACCTAGGGAGTGGTATCACAAGTTTGATACTTTCATACATTCACATGGATAATATTTGAACTTGAGAATTGGGATTGATAGTCAAATGGCTTAACACTAGGTAAACATAAAGATTGCAAAGAGAAAAGAGAGAATTATGAAATTATCAATAAAACATGCACCATATTTTGTCAAATTAAAGTTGAGATAACATAAACAAAATGAAAAATTGTAGCTAAATTACATGACAATTTACTAAGGTCTCTTACATAGCAAGCAAAAGTGTGAGTTCTATAGAGTCCATTGATATAAACAATCAACATAATCATTTATAATAATAAGTGAGCCGAACAAGATTGATTTAATGCTAAGTTTTGAAGGCCTAGACAAACAACTTGGTTATAAGCTCATACTTTCAATAATGTTGCAATGTAGAAGGAAACATCTTGGAGCTACCCGAGATGCTTGACTCACACATTTGTCCTAAAGGTTTTATTGTCATAGAGGAAAGATTTTGCAGCAAAAAATGATAGTTGCTACTAAGTTTTAACTTAAAAATTACATGGCAAATCGATGGCTATGTGAGCTTTTTCCAAAAGGTAAAAAGTGATTTGAGAGAGAATTGTACAAGTGGTGGAGGGGGCAAGGGCGAATGACAGATTGTACAAAGCTTTTACGAGAGATGGAGGTTGTGCAAGGGCTAGATACCCACGATCTTGTGAATTTCTAGCTATCACCATGATACAAGCATCCCACCACGAGAGGTACAAGACACATAGCGGTGTAGCTTTGTGCCAAGCAAAAAGAATTAGCTACCAGCGTGAGCCCATCATCTTCTTGAACTCCTGGAAATCGACGCGGCCATTACCGTCGGAGTCGAAGGAGCTGATCATGGTGCGGCAGTCGCTGAGGGTGCGGCCATGCAGGATTCCCATGGCAGACAGTACGGAATGGAGCTCCTCGGCGCGGATGAAGCCGTCGCCGTCCTGGTCGAAGACGCGGAAGGCCTCGAGGAGGCTTTCATCATCATCATCCTCCTCCTTCTCCTCTTCTTTGTCGTCACCTTCATTGTTTTCATTATCATGATTGCTGCTGTTGCGGGTGCTGCGATGGCGGTCTCGACCTTCCTTGCCCTGCAGCTGGATGGAGCGGTAGAGGTCGGAGAACTCGGCGAAGTCGACGACGCCGTCGCGGTTGTGGTCGGCTTGGGCGAGGATGTCGGAGAGCTCGCGGTCGCTGGAGGGGGCGAGGCCCAGCCGGCGCAGGGCGCGCGCCATCTCCTCGCGGCTGATCTCCCCGTCCTTGTTCTCGTCGAACTGCTCGAACACCTGCCGAAGCAGCGGCCTGCTGTGCCCCGCCGGCCGCGACGCCGAGCTGGCAGGCTCGGACTCTTCACCGCGAGGCTTCATGAGAAAGTTCTCTAGACTCTCCTCCGCGCGCGCTCTCTCTCTCTCTCTCGGTGACTCTGTGTGTGCGCGTGTGTGTGTGCAGAGACGGGCGGGAAGCGCGGGGTTTTATTTGCGAAGACGAACGCGCTTTCACGCGCTTGCGTTTTCAACCCTCTGCTCACACACACACACACACACTCTCTCTCTCTCTCTGTCTGTCTCTCTTTATTCCACGGTTCCGTAGAACGGCCTAAAAAGGCTCCATTCTGCTTTTCGTGCAACCAAAAGCGCGGGGGAGCTTCCATTTCCTTCGCCTCACAAAATTCAAAACAATTTCTAAGGTAGTAGGAGTTCACACCCCTGCCCCTCGGCCACGATGAAATTCAAAACAATTCCTAAGGTAGTAGGAGTTCACACCCCACCCCTCAGGCATTACAAAATACCTTTTTGCATGCGAAATAAAGGGATATTGCACTTCGACGCGTAGTTTACATTATGATAAGGGGACCAATAAGTTAATGACCCCAAAAGAAAAGCACACCCAACAAAAATTAGTTGCAATGTCAAAAAAAAAAAGGATCACTTACAATCATCATACAATTTTCATGTGTTACTATACTATGTTATTTTAGTTCGGGCTGAGGTAGACCTTTACCTTCACCTTCAAAGGGCTTTCCAAACGTGCAACCTCTTTCCAAACCTCTAAAATTTAAAATTTGAAACTCGTTTTTCCCTCCTTATGCAAGCTTTTGCATATTTATTTCTTTCTATGTCTCTCTCTTTCTTTTTCTCAAGCTCAAATTGCTTTGTGTGTGTGTACAAAAGAACAACTAATAAAAGAGGTCCATTAGAGAAGTTGAGATTGATGAGAAGGGTATTGTATGGAGAAGGACAAGGGAAGTGCAATAGCAGCAAGGATATTGTATAGGAGTGCTACTACTTCTATTGCTCCAAGTGGAGAACAACTCATGTGGTCTTGCAAGTTGTTGAATTGGAAGGTCATCCCATAGGGGATTCACTAGTAGTAATAAGGAGACGTCACCTGCGTGCAAGAAATATATGAAAATACCCCTTATCTATCCCCTATTTAAGGGACCTTACCTTATAAAATGTACATTTCTTCCCATATATAACCCCCCTCCCTTACACTCACATGGTACCATACAATAAACCCTAGTGGATCCCCCGAGGGTCATCAACACCAAGAGACTCACCGAACTATCCCACAATTTGAAAACTCTCTCTCCCTCACACACACACACACACACTCTCTCTCTCTCTCTCTCTCTCTCTCTCTCTCTCTCTCTCTCTCTCTCTTATAGAGAGTAACAGAGGAAGGGAAGCGGGGTGCTAGCTATAGTATAGCACAACAATAGAGCTAAGGACAATGGAGAGGGAGGGGCAATACTGAGAGCAATAGGGAGGTAGAGGAGCAGTGAGAGCAACATAGGAAGGGAAGTGAGGTGCTAGCTATAGTGTAGCACAACAACACAGCTAAGGACAATGAAGAGGGAGGGGCAATACTACTGAGAGCAGTAGTAGGGAGGTAAGGAGTAGCGAGAGTAACATAGGAAGGGAAGCGAGGTGCTAGCTACAGTGTAGCACAACATCAAAGCTAAGGATAATGGAGAGGGAGGGGCAATACAGAGAGTAGTAGGGAGGTAGAGGAGTAACTATATGATCTCTCTCTCTCTCTCTCTCTCTCTCTCTCTCTCTCTCTCTCTCTCTCTCCAACCATTCTTGTGGGCTAGACAACAACTAGAAGAGTGGCCATCTAATGATTGAGAAGAGATTGGAGGGTCTAGTTGGCAAGAGTGCGTGAAGCAAAAGAGGGTGTAGTAGACAATGCGTGAGTGCATGAAGGGTGGTGAAGTAGCATGAGTGAGTGCACAAAGAGTTATGTCTAATAATCTACTCATCAGAACACAAAATACCTTAGTGTTCTTTTGTCTATCTACTAAGCTTAATATAACCACTACAACATGCGTACAATTGTGTAATAAGTGACAAATCATGCACTAAATAAAATCGAGTTATTTCTATAGTAAGTATGATTATCATAATTCCATAACACTTTCTCCTTCATCATACAATAGATAATAATTGAAAGAAAATAGAAGATGAACAAATTGCAAGAGAATAGAGAAATCCACAAAATTTGCAAGGTACAAGATCTGATACAATCTCCCCCCATGCATGGGCGAGCTCCTTCCCCATGCATATATCTATTGATTGTGTAAAGATTTTGTGCTCAAAATAAATTGAAGTTATATTTTTGTGGTCTTGCTTTTCTTATTCTCTCATGACTTGCTTTTGGAAAATAAATCTAGGATAATCTATTCCAAAAAGTTTTGTATCCGAAAGAATATTTAAACCTTTATAGTTTTTCATGATAATTATATCCAAAAATAAATCATTACACATGTGGATATGCAAAGTAAAGTCCTTGGGCTCAAGAGGATCTACAAAAATACAATATTGTCACACTACGTAAATTATTAGGTCAAGCTATGTAGAGTAGGTATTTTGGAATATATATATTTTAATACATCAAAATTATATGCTTCATACTGTAGAAATACTATAAAAATTTTTACACTACATAGTGTGAAAATATCATATTTTTGTAAGCACTCATAGGCGCAAGCACTCTACATATGCATATGTGTAATTGAATTATTTTAGATATATTTATTAAAGCCTAAAAATATTAAAATAGTATTTTTGGATGCAAACCTATTCAGAATAGGTTATATTAGATTTATTTTTTCGAAAGAAAGTCACGTAAGAAAAAAAAAAGAAAAACCAAAAAAAGATGCCTTCAATGTATTTTGAAACAAAAGCTTAAATAATTAATAAATACATATATGGGGGAGGCACTCACCCATGCATGGGGGAAGATTGTACCCAATCTTGTGTCATGAAAGTTTTGTGGATTTTTCTTCTCTCTAAGAATTTAGTCATCCTTTACTTTCTTTCAATTTTTGTCTATTGTATGATAAATGCTAGCAATAGAAACTATGCTTTCTTTTGATTGGTTGAGAGAGAGGATTTACAAAAGTTAACAAAATGTGGATGCATTGAAAGATGAGAATGTTTCATCATTGGTGAATTCAAACGCAAACATAAGATAATATTTAACAAGGTCATGGCAAAAGAAATGGAAAGTATGCTTTGTTTTGATTGGTTGATTGATTGATTGATTGAGAGAGAGAGAGAGAGAGAGAGAGAGAGAGAGAGAGAGAGAGAGAGAGAGAGAGAGAGAGAGAGAGAGAGAGAGAGAGAGAGAGAGAGAGAGAGAGAGCATCTTCTATATCTACTAGAAAGAGAGATGAGAAAGACCAAAAAGATAAAGTATAAAAGGAGAATATGGGGGACCTATAGACTATAACAACACTAGAAAGTTTATTTTGCACTAAAACATTCTCGCCCTTCTTGTTATATTTACATCCATTATAGTAGGATGAATCATCTCCTATCATCCAATGATTAAGAGGCATCCATCATCTAGGTGCTTGTTATTTTAGCTCTTAAGTAAAATAGACTATTTTATAGTGAGTATGAATTTAAAGTTTTGAAATTGGCCTCACAACCACACATTTTCATAATAATTTTGAAAGAAACTTGTGTGGTCCTCTTCATCACTATTCTCCTTTATGCTAATAAAACTTTGATTATTAAACTAGGTCAAGTAAAGATATACAAGGGAATATACTTCTTTTCATTGTGTTTGAGATAACCTAGGAGCCTATCACCCCAATACCTTGCTCACTTAGCACCAATCACTTTAGGTCTTGAGGGGGTTAGTAAATTTACTAAGTTCATTTAAGAGTATGCTTCAAATTCCATACCTTACTACAAATCACTAAATGTATATACGACCTAGTTTTTGAGTTCAAACATCACAATTTGACAAGTCTTGTGATCCAACTAACTATGCCAACAAGTTTTGGTCCAGATGACCCCTTTGACAAGTTTTTTTTGGTGGGTCCTAGACTTGCTAAAAGTTGAGCAAGGATAGTTCTTGTAATGAAACTATCTCTAAGCTTCAAATATGTGTTGTCTTCTTGTAAGGTTGTATATTAAGCAATATTTGCTTCACATTTTAAAAATATCAAAGAAAAAGATGCTCAAATGACTAAAATTTAAATTTCTCCCTCATAAATATCATATCGGATTAAAATGCTAAGATGGATGATAGAAAGCAATTGTGTGCATGTGCACGCACGCATGCACGCACGCCTGCACGCACACACGCACACACACTCGCACGCGCACACCCAGACACACACACACACACACACGTGCACACACACACACACACACACACACACATGTGCATGCAAGATGTTTGTGTATATGTATATAGGCATGCATAAATAGATATGTGTTGCACATGCCATTAACTATTTTATATTAGAAAATAGAATGGAGCATGTGTTACAATGACTCATATATGTGGAGTTTTAAATTGTCCTCATAAGTCACATGTTTTAATATAGGTTCCCTTGTTAGTTTAATTGACAATGTAGACTAAGTGTGTCTTGTAGTGACCATGACTTGTGGAATTTTAAATCAGCACCACAATCACATCTTATGTAACAATTATAGCACTATTGGCACTAGATTATTTGCCTTTACTTTCATATAGGAGATTTGAATCGCAAAGTAGGAAGGAACATATCTTATAATGACCATGACTTGTGGAAGTTTGAATTGGCACCATAAACACATGTTTCAATATGAATTGGTGAGCAATTTTTCACTTGTATACGAGAGGTTCAAATCAACTACCTCTATTTAGAATTGACCATGACTTTTACATATCTAGAAGTGACCATAACTTGTATAGGCCTCCTCTTAGAATCAATGACCACATGCTATAAAAATTTAAATGAGCCTCACAATCACACGTATCTAAGGTGTTCTAGAAGAATTTTGAGTTGTTTTCTACTTATATAATTGGAATTTGACTACATTCACACCTTAGTTTTTAAGTAAGACCGTAGGTCTCGACTCATTATTATATAGGGATCATTTTATCTTGTAAGCCCCTAGGCCTTGACTACATTTGGACCTTAGTTTTTAAGGCAAGAAACCTTGGGTCCCAAGGGATTCAAGTGTATACTACTTGCATTCCACCAAAAGGGATTTTCTCATTATAAGAAGAATACATAGACATGGTTTCTAACTAATGAAGTCCAAATAAGCAATCCTTATTACTACTAGGCTGCTAATTTAATTGCATTGTGTACATCCTCAAATCAAAGACTCCAACATAACTTGAGATTCATACCCATGCCTGAGCACTTCATCCCACTGCTATCGATTTCATTTTGTAAGAAAGCTCATTGAAAAATTCTTGTGGTAAATAAGCATTGTGGATAATAATCTAATACATTGTTGGTATGAGCACAATCATTGGATTGTGTTAGTGTTGTTAGTTATTAAAGATACTCACCATTAGGGCCAAAAGTGAAAGAAAATACTTATTTTATTTATTTTGGATTCACCACTAATCAAGTCATAGCTAGATAAAAGAGGAGACATCCCACCCTATTAAACACTCATTTTTCTCTAACTTTAGGGTTGATTAGCATTAAATAATGCTTTTGCCTCTCTTTTTCTCTATCTTTCTATTTCTTCTAAATGCACCTATTTTTAAAAATATGACTTGACATTTCAATCAATCTCACTAGTATCTCAAAATGCAAATCATGTAAACTCTATTTTGCTTTTTTAAACATAATTTTCTCAACATCCTTGAAAATTTCATTCGTGTCTCCTTTTTGGCTCTACTTTTGTCATTTCTTTTTTTTTTCATCTTCTTTTTCTTTCTCAAAGTCTCTTGGCTTTCTTTCTTTGTATATTGTTGCTTCCCTTTGCATGTTTGTGAAGGCCATTAGTAAAAAAACTTGAAGTACGAATATGCTAGTGGATTGCCACAAGATGTTGTTTAGAATTTCAAAGAGACCTCTTTCTTTCTTAAAATACATTTTCAACATAGATTTCATTAAGGTTACATATTTTCTCTTTCTCATCTATACTATATCTTATTTCACACACACACACACATACACATTCATAACAGAGTGGAAGCAATTGATAGCTCTGTGTGTGTGTGTGTGTGTGTGTGTGGAATAGGAATAGTAGGTAGGCTAGAAGTGCATCAACATGGTGGAAATGAAATGAGGGAGAGAGAGAGATGGTCCTCACAAGTTGGCATCGCTTCTAGCAACAAAGGAGGGAAGGAGAAGCGCGCACGTACACATACACACACACACACACACACACACACTCTCTCTCTCTCTCTCTCTCTCTCTCTCTCTCTCTCTCTCTCTCTCTCTCTCTCTCTCTCTCTCTCTCTCTCTCTCTCTCTCTCTCTCTCGGAAAAGAAAAGTGAGAATTTTGACATATCCCAACTCCATATTAGGGATGAAAGACAAAAAAACAAAGTTGCTACACAAAAACATGATAATTGCACCTCCCTCAAGATGTTGTATATTACATGGGTGAAGTGTGACGTTATTTTTGGGTAGCTTCACAAGATAGTGCAAGAGGAAGAAGCCTTGAAAAAAAACTTGCACAATAATTTTGCTTCCCTTCCCCTTTTGACTTGATTTTTCCACATAACACGATGATATATTTATTAGGGGTGCCTATGCCTATGCCGCCCTATATTTACTATACACATTGTGACCACACATCTATACACTACATTTGATGGCGCCCATCACTCTCACTTTATTCTTTATCCTTTCAGTGACTATTGAATAAGGGAAGTTTGTTCACACATTGTGACCATTGGATTTTCCACATATGGTGTCTCTCTCTCTTGCTCTCTTGCTCCATCTTCCATAGCTCTTATGTCTACTTATGTACTTCCACTTTGGCTTTACCTTTCAATTGGTATTAGAGCAAGCATTCGAGGATATTATTCATCCTTTGTTTCACCTCGGATTCAAAGCTTCAGCTCAAGGTTTCATGGCAACCATTACTTCTTCCCCATGAGGTATGCATTAAGCCTTCTCTTCTCCCTACGTATTCCAACTTGCTTTCGACTTTTGTCAAGGAGCTTCCCGGGCTTATTCGAGTCTATTGATTCCTTATTAAGTTAAGAACCAACCATTCTATCCATTTTGAGTGAATACAGAGTATGTTAGAGAAGTCATTGACAAATATGACAGCTTGACAATGCTTTTATATTTTGGCCATAACTTTTGCATACGATATCGGATTTAGATGTTCTATAGCTAGAAAGGAAGAGTGCAGTGAGAGCTATAGATTTGAGCACTCATATATTTGATTTTATGCAAATTTTAATTCTGTATTTTACACAGAACAAAACAATTTTGGCTTGGATAGCAAGCATTTGATTGGTTTATGCTTTAACGATGCTTATCGAGAATGTTTGCAATGCTCGAATGATGCATTTATGCTTTGAAAAGGTTTTTGGATTGATTAGAGATTGATTACTCAATCATGGAAGTGTTTATTACTGTAATAATAATTTGGGCAGCAAGTATACAACATTGAGTCTCATGCTTCGAATGCCTATTATGCCTACATTGTATTTCGAGTATGCTACATGTCTACGGTGATGTCTAGCATTGATATATGACCCTAGATATGGTTATGACATGTTTTGGTACTTGGATTTGAGCTAGATTTTATGTACTTGGACTTTAGTAAGTTTCTTTGAGCTTCTATGCTTACTCACTTACGGGTATTGAAACTTCATTATGCTCCCGGATGTATATGTGATGCACTTAGGCTTCTTGGATGCTTTGATGTACATGTCTTTGTTAGAATGTCGGATCTAGAGCATGGTAGAAGCTATGGTGGATAGAAGATGAAGGTTAGTTCATGTTGACATAGACAATGAGTAGACAACTTTTACACAAGTGAATTAGGTTCCAAGATGGAAGCTTGGACTCATAAACACAATCTTGTGTAGTAGACTGACAATGATACTAGCTGAAAGAGGAAAGTATCATGGTATTGTAGTGGACTGACAATGATACTAGCTGAAAGAGGAACGTATCATGGTATTGTATTAAAAAGGAGAGCAAGTATAATGCTTTATAGGAATAGACTAGGTTGTACTTTCCACCATTGTGCGTATAGGATTCAGCATCCTGAGCCCACACTACTCCATACAAAGAGGCTAAGCTTGGTGTGATTGCCAATATCTCAACACCCCTCCTCAATCACAACTAGGGAAGTACAAATAGAGGCTTTAGGAAGCAACCCCCCGCAAAGTGTGGGCACACCACAAACATGGTAAACACAAGAGGCTGTCACAGAAAAGGACAAGTGTGGGTATCAAAGACATGGTGGACATCCAGAGGCTATGACAAGGGCCTCACAAAGTGTACAGAGGCTGTAGTACAAGGTTATATGAGGAGTTTACAAGCTTATGTTAGAAGCATTAGGGCTAGGCAATACAAGGCTAAAAATTTCTATTAGAATAACAGGGTTCTCCTAGTGGTCTTCTTCTTTTTTGCTCCATGGTCCTCTTCTTCTTTAACAGCAGCTAGATAGGCCTTTTGAGACCTCTTCCTGGCATGACGAAATTTCTCTATGTGCTTGATCTTTTTGCAAAATTCACATACCAGCTGATCTTTCTTGCCCTTATACTTGGTACCTACATATAACATTTGTTCATCTTTAGAGGTGCTTGGTTCTTCTTTGGATTTTATCTTCTTTTCTTCTTCTAGCAGGGAGGCCTTAATGTCAACTAGTTTAGGACTAGGCATGTTGATCAATGTAGTTGACATAGTTAGGAGGTAGGCTTTTTAACAACACACTAATATAAATATCTTCATCCATCTTGAGATCAATTCTTGCAAGCTGAGTTAAGAGACTTTCCATGTAGTTTAAATGAGTTGCAAGAGATGTGTTTGATTTCATATCTAGCTTGAAAAATTCGATAAGTAATCCATACTTAGATGACTTTGATTGTACACCAAACAAAGTATCTAATCTCTTCCATGTATCATTAGAGGTTTCACACGTATCCACATGGTGGATGTAGCTGTCATCCAATTCTAGCTTAATGATGGGATGCGCTTTGTTATCATTCTTTTAACAAGTAGCTGCAAGGTCCCCATCCCGAGGCTTCTTCTCTTTGTCATTGGTAATGGCCCAAAGATCCTTCTTCATCAGGATGAGCTTGATGCGGGTTTGTCAGGTGTGGAATCTAACCCCTTTGAATTGAAAAGTTGGAGAGTCTTTGCCCATGTTGGAGCAACAAATCAGCACCAAAACTCTTAGATTTGAGTAGCAGAAGATTTAATTGTGTCAAGGGACACAATGAAGGTAGTGTCAAATAGATACTATGCTTTTAAGCTTTGATGTTGAGAGTTTGATGCTTGGATTTCTCCCCTCCTTACTGATTTGATGGGAAATGCTTGCTGGAAACTTCAATTCTCAATGGATCATAGTGGCAGAGGTTTGGTTTGAGTGCCATGAGAGAAAATGAAAGAAAGCTAAAGCTTCGAGTGAGTTGGTTATGGAGTTTTAGGGTTTGCAGGACAGGGACCTGGTTTTTCTCTCTGTGTGTGCTCTATACTCAATTATCTCTAGAACTTTTTTAATGGAAATGAGGCTTAGCTAATGGGCTTTCAAAGCCCTATGATTGTGGTCAACATCATGCTGCGTGGAGAGAGATCAGAGCATACGATTAGCACGGGCACAATTCAAAACAGCGTGATGAAATGTTAGCAATGTTGAAGCATATGATGACCAACGTTGCACTCTAAAGTGACAAGAACTAGTGCCTTGAGCAGAGGAACAACTCCCCAGAAGGAAGCGCTGAGAAATACAACCTATAGAGTGAGATATGAAGGCTCCAATTGGACAAAATATAGGCTGGCTATGGCTGCCAAATAGTGGGCATGATATTTAGGTGAAGAATGGGAGTCATACACTCAAACTGAGTTGGAGTGAGATGAAGAAGAGCTAAAAGGAGTGAAAGGAGAGCTGGGCCATGCTCAGCTAATCTCTCATACCATGTTACGATATTGGATCTAGAGCATGGCAGAAGCTATGGTGGATAGTAGATGAAGGTTAGATTCATGTTGACATAGACAATGAGTAGACAACTGTTACAAGTGAATTAGATTCCAAGATGGAAGCTTGGACTCATAAACACAATCTTGTATAGTGGAGTGACAATGACACTAATAATAATTGAAAGAGAAAAGCATCATGATATTGTATTAAAAAGGAGAGCAAGTACAATGTTTTATAAGAATAGACTGGGTTGTACTTTCCACCATTGTGCATATGGGATTCTGCAACTTGAGCCCACACTGCTCCATACAAAGAGGCTAAGTTGGGTGTGATTGCTAATATCTCAATAGTCTTGAGCTTTTCTTGCTCCCTTTGCATTTCAAACTTGCTTTCAAAATGGGAGATGCTTGTACTTGGTAGAGCTTAGTTCTTTGAGACTATGGGACTTTTAGTTTATGTAAATACTCTCATGTATACTATTGGATGTTGTCACCCCTGCTTGTGGGCTGATTTGATTCCATATGCTTTGGACCCCATCACTTACCTCTATCAATAGTTTATCAGTAATGTATATGCTTATGGAATATATGGTTTATGGACACTTTGAGTTTGTGAGTCTTTGGTAGTGGTGGTCTATGCTTAGCCATTGCTAGTTACATTCTTTGTATCTCGGTTGCTACTCGGATATCCTTGACAATAGTGTTGAGATGGAAAGCTCAACACGTTGTCGTGCCGCTACGCGTACACCATGTAAAAAAAAATCTAAAGTGTGGCTTTCTTATTGATTTAGAGAGCCAATGCCATTTTAGACATTAGTGTTAGTGTCTAGGGTTCAAAAATATTAGATTTTTTTGGACAAGTTTTAGTTAATTTTTGATATTCTAGGTATTATCTCTTGTAAAAATCCATAAAACTATAGATAACTTCTAGATTATGATAACATGTAAAAGAAAGCATGTAGCTTTCAACTAATTTGAGAGGATTTTATGTAAAAAGAGAGATTGGCAAAATTGCACGATGCGTGATCGCTGTTTTCAGGCAATGAATAGCACTCCAGAGTGGGAGATAAAGAAGGAGTGATCTGGTAGAATTCTGGCCAGGTGTCTTGGTATTTTACTCCCCTTTTTGGAGTCAATGGAGGCATCAGATTGGTGATTTGAGCAACATAGAGGAAGGTATTATTTTATACATGTTTTTATCTATCAGAGTTTTATCTTCTCATAATGCTGAAATAAACTGGCAGGCTTCATCTCTATTAGTATTCTTCTACATTTCCTAATTCTTTTTTAGAGTATTCTTCTACATCTTCAATTTCTTCGAACCCCTTTTCTTTCGTCTACTCCTCTCCCTGAATCTACCTTCACCCTACTGTCTCTTACCCTCGTGGTGAACTCTCGACACCAAATGCACTGACACCGTGTTAGGGAAAGTTTATGTTATCATCAGAGGTGAATTCCGAAAGATATTTGGGTTGATTTGGGGCTGATATCTTCAGCCATATTTAGAGAATTAGCTACAGCATTGTTCTTTTAATTCATTTTTTACTCTACAGAAGATATATTGTCAAAATATGCAAGTATTATGTGCCCCTATGGCAGGGCAATGTTTGTAGATCATTCATAGATGCTTTGAGTTGAATTAAGATGATCTTTTTCTCTTATTTCTTGGTTGTGGTAACTTATCCTTATCAGGAACTCAATTTGAAGCTCTCTTGAAGCAAGTCTCTTTGCCCTACAAGCCTTGTAATTGACTCATAAGCTTTTGTTCCTAACATTCTACATTGAATGTAATCATGCAAAGTTGATTCATGCTATGGCATCATGTATGAATGATGGGATGCAGAGTTGTTTATGAAACATGACAACATATTGTACTTGATTTTATAATTGGTGATTGCTCTTACAAACAAGCTTGATTTGAGTTAGAACTTATGAGATAATACTCTTGTGATCTTTACTAAGAACATGCAGTTGGAAGCTCTATTAACATCTTCAAGAACTTGGCTTGAAACCTTCAACCCTTCTCTTATCTCTACCATCTCCGGAGTCTAAGCTCTTGAACCCCTATACATTCTTCTCTCTCAAAGTACCTCTTGAACCTTTAAATATTCACTGTAATTTACTTATCTCTTGAAGACACATCTCTATCTATCTTGTCCAGTTTTCTTGCCAAACCCCTGTGGTGACCTTCAAACGTGTGTAGACATTGATGATGGATTGCCTAGTTAGACAAGTTTGTATGTTTATACTTAGTATGTCGATGGTCATTATGATCCTCACATGGCCACTAACTCATCACTACTTATATTTAGTTTGTTGCATCTACCTATAGCTAGCATAGTTATAGTGCAGTCGATTAGTGTAGTCAGTTATGCATTGTTTGATGTTGTAGGTCAGTTTCCATTATGTTGTCTTATCTATACTTTGTGTACATTGTATTGTGTGTGGAAGAAGAAGAAAAAACTAGTAAGAAAGGATTTTGGTCTCCATCTCTCTTCATGTGTTCTTGAGTGAGCTTCCTCTTGTGTGTATAGTGTGTGTCTGGCATAGCAGCTCAAGCAAGTCCCCCCACCATGTGATTCTTGATGTGGTATCAAAGTGGCACCATTGAGAGACGCTAGTTTTAAAGGTCGAAATGAAGGAGAAGAAGCAAGGATTTAAGCAAGTAAGAAACGTGTAATAAGCTCTCCCATTCTTCCACTATTTCTCTTGGATAGTGCATGTGGAGGCACTGGAAGCAAGGAAGAGTGAAAATCTCAAATCATTGTGAGATTTGGTGTGCGAGTAAAGCACTGTATTCTACAAATAAGCCCTTTAGGATTTTTCTCATTGTTTTTTTGGGCATTTGAGACTGTTTCGGGCCCTATTTTAGACACACAAGATTGCAAACATCAGTTTTAGAGCATACTGCAATTTCAGTTGTGTCAGTCAAAAGTGGAAGTATAGGTTACATGCTTCATGTACTATTGAGTACATGTTACAGATTTTAGGGCATACTGCAATTTCAACTATATTGACCAAAAGGGAGAGTACAGGTTACAGATTCTATAAGTTTTGAGATATCTGTCAAGAAGCAAACATAAGTTTTATCTGTAAACAGATTGCAGATTACATATATTGTTGAGTAGTCAATGAAAAAGATTGCTTGGTATATTGTTGTGAACTTGTTATTGTGAAAGGTTGCAAATGACTTGCTTGCTGTTTTATATAATTTTTGTGATAATGGCAAAGAACAATGGAAATCCGTCATTAAGAAGCTAGACAAGAACGACTACCCATCATGTATGTTTTAAAGGTGAAGAGCATTGCAAATGCTTTGGCAGTGATTGATATAATGCCTAATGATAATGATTTGGTTTATCTACTTTGGGTGGCCTTAATAATGAGAAGGCTTGGAAATCATTTGTCACTTCTGTAAAAGTATGGAAGCCATTTACTCCTTTGAAAGAAATGGTAAATATGTCCGAGCATTTTACTCAAGTTCAGGAAGGGGATATCGATCCTCTTCGAGAGGTTGTGGTATGAGACTTGTTGGTGATAACTAGCAAAATAAGTTAAATTAAAATTCGATGAAATGCAAGTTTTAGGAGGTTGTGAAAACTTTAGAGATAGGGGGAGCTCTAGAGTAAGAGGTGGATGCCAGAATAATAGAGGTTCTGAAAATTTTGCTATTGTATGTCATTATTGTGACAAAATAAGTCATATTGCAACCCATTGTTATGCTAAAAAGGATGATATACATAGTGGTAAATTGCAATAGGAAAACTATGCATCATCTTCATGAACAAAATGAAGATAAAAATGAGTGTTTGTTTGTTTGTTATGTAGCATATGATGAATGCTATTACAAGAAAGAGGACACATAATGATATATGTATGTTGATTTAGGTGCATCTAATCATATGACTAGTCATACTAAATGGTTTGGAGAGATGCATGATTTACAAAATCCAGGTTATGTGTAGATAGGTGATGATTCATGCCACCCAATTTTACACATCGGAAAGATTACCTTGTCCTTGCATGATGGCCAAACAAAGAGTCTATCAAATGTATACATGTGGCATCAATCACAAAGAATTTAGTATTTGTTGGCCAAATGGTAGAGCAAGTGTTGCAGATCTAATTTTATGCAAAAGATTGATTTGTAGAAGACTTTAATTATAAGTGCAGATGATCACAAAAGAGATTAGAGTTGGTTGCATGTTCACTTTAGATGATGGAATTCCTGCTCTGAATATTGCTATGTATGCTAAAGGGAAAGGAGTAGTCAAAGATATTGAAATATGGCATAAACATATTGGACATGTAATGTGCAAAGGTTGAAATTAATACAATCCAAAGGATTAGTTATAGGGTTGTCTGCTTTTAGAGTTGCAGAATTTCACAGAGTGTGTGAAGCATGTCGGTTTGATAAGCAAGCAAGACAACCTTTTTTGCATGATAGAGATGTGAATAGAAATATACTTGATGCTGTATATATAGATGTTTGGAGATCTACTTAAAATGTATCTCTTGGTGGCACCAAATAGTTTGTCATGCTTATTGATTATTATTCGAGGAAGGTGTGGGTATATTTCATGAAGGAATAGAGTGATGTATTTCATGAAGAAAAAGAGTGATGTATTTGAGCACTTCAAAACTTAAGGCTATCGGTTGAAATAGAAACATGCTTAAAAGTTAAGTGCTTGAGATTAGATAGAGGGGGAGAGTACCTGTCTAATGAGTTTAGTGACTTTTTGAGGTCTCATGGGATAAAGAGATAGTTTACTTTGCAGGTATACCCCATAGCAAAATGGGTTCGCAGAAAGAAAAAATAGGCACGGGCATTGATAATTAAAAAGAATATGCCAAAACATTTTTAGTCTGAAGTTGTTCATACTACTATCTATATTATGAACAGAACTCCCACAGTTATGCAATTCATGAGATGATCCCCAAAGAATGCTTTATAGGCAAGAAGCCCAATGTGTCACACTTGAAAGTATTTGGCTATATGACATATGTTCATGTGCTAGATGAGCTACAAAAGAAGCTTGATCCAAAGGTTGAAAAATATATTTTTATTGGATACTCTTTAGAGTAGAAATGGTATCATTGCTATAACCCTATCACAAATGAGTTCAGAGCAAGCGGGGATGATATTTTTTATGAAATGAGTAGTTGGTATGCATCTAGTGGTGTTACATTAGATGATGGATCATGATAGTTCAATAGGCTTTCATAAATCAAAGGTAATAATTTGAAGCAAGAATATGCAGAGATTGAAGTAGATTATCATGAGTATCTAAGAGGTCCATTGGATAATGAGCAACCGCTTGATAAAATCAATCATGGCTCTTAGTTCCAACTCCTTTTCTCACTCGTGGCATCCCAAAATGAATGCATTGAGTACTACTCTATGGTGAAACAAAGCTCTTAGGGGGACTGAGAGGACACAGCCAACTAATTGACCAATATTAATGACATGCAAGTGTCATCTATATGGGCTTACAATACACTTCATGAGATTTGTTTTGGCATGTCACATGCCTCAATCAAAGCTGCCCATAGAAAGTTATGACCAATTTTCTCTAGCAAGCTTGTTCTAGACAACATGATGTCCATCAACCCCTAATTATCAAGAATTGGTGGCCAAACTCATACGCTATTAACTTTTACATGTTGTATGCATCTTATACATATTTGTATGTCCCAATTTCACATGTGATTGTACTTCCCCATACCTATATTATCCTTTGAAATTATGAATAGAGTAGTACTCTACAACCCCCCTTCCTATGAGCCACTCACCAGCAAGTCCTCTTTTTGTTTTTTAGGGCAAAAACCTTCAAGGTTGAGATAGAATGTAAAAGAGTGGGATAGATGGGTAGGACATGAGGTTAGCATGGGAATACATGGTTACACTGATGGGGTATTTAAGGTGTTGAGAGAATGACTTAGTGATCCATTATCTCTCTCTTCTTGGCATTCTCTCTCTTCTTATTGTCTTTCTCTCTCTCTCCTAGTCTTTCTATCTCCTCTTTTTCTCTCTCTTTTACTCATTTTCTCTCCCCTCACAGTCTCCTTCATTACATTTTGCTATATACTGCAACCCTCCTTAGCCTTCTCTATCATGACATTAGGAAAAATATGAACTCTCTTTTGGGCCTTTTAGCCTTCTACCCTCTCCTACTTAAAACAAATGAAAGTGAAGAGAAAAATAGCAAAATAATCATATTCTCTCTCCACTTTTGCAATCTTGTTTTTCTTTTTTAATATTATCCACAAATGATTTTTTAATGTTTCGTCTCTCTTCTCATTCAATAATTCTTTTTTCCAACCAAATATCATATTTCAAAACAAGTTAGTATAGGAGCATGGTGTTTGATTTTCAATCCAAAATGATTAGCAAATATGAGTAATTTATTTTTAATTAAAAGTAAAAAAGTAAAATCTTGAGAGTTATTTTAAAGATTTTAAAGAAAATTTTGATTTTCTTTTGATTAAAAAATAAATTAGTTGATTAAAATTTTCAATTTTTGAAAATATTTTGGAGGTAAAATTGATTTTTTTTAAATTAAAAAACTCTTGGACATTCCTTCTCCTTGATTTATTTTGCTTCATTTCATTACTCTCTCATAGCTCAATTGTGACCTTTTCTTTGTGTCTATGCAACCTACCTTGACATGTATATGTACTCTACATTCATACTCAACTATTTCATTTCCATTGATATCTCTATGTATCTATCCATCTTACCTTCACACATAGCGACCTACTTCCTTTAATATCTCTATATATCTATCTATGTCTCTATGGTCTACCTCCTTGAGACATCTAACTCCATCAATATCTCTATTTATGTCTCTCCAATCTACTTCCATAGAATCAAGCATTCTAATACCACTAACATCTTAGTGGGTCTATTTGTACCTCTCTAACCTATCTCTATAGACATCAAACCCCCTATTGTCATTAAAATCTCTATGAGTCTATGCAGAATATCTATTTGTACCTCTCTAACCTATCTCTATAGACATCAAACCCCCTATTTTCATTAAAATCTCTATGAGTCTATGTAGAATATCTTGACACACTCAACATACATCAAGCTAAATTGTGTAATCAAGTCATATATTTGTAGTTGGACCACACTATCGGTAAGTAGAATGAATACATGCAAAAGGAGCTACATATTAAGATAGAGCGTGAATATGTCCCATTATTCAAAAGGAAGAGCATACCAACGTTAACTCTCAAGTTTTACAAACTTAGAAGTAGATGAGATTAAAGCACATGGTCTTGTGGGTTGATGAAGGAATCTACCCAATTGTGTTGAAATCAAAGAATGATCAATTGATAAAGCAATGAGCAAGCCACTATAGTAGCAACATGATCAGCTTGAATCATAGGATTAAAAATGACAATGATGAAGCATTCCATCATCAATGTCGAGCTCTATGATACTAAGATGGAGTGCTTAATTTCAGAAAGCTCCCCATGAGAGAGTTTCCAAAATGGTGAAGTAGAAAGAAAGATTTCAATCCTCCATTAGAGCTAGGTAGGTGAGAGATTCTAAGCTTTGGATATTTGAATATAAGTATACATAGATTAGTCCCTAATCATGTTGATTAATATGGAACATATATAGGGAGATTGGATATGGCTTTGGTACCATGTTAGAAATTAGAGAATCATCAATCTATGAAGCAATGAGCACACACATTACAAATGGAGTGAGAGACAATGAGAGCAAAAAGTAGAGTGCTAGAATCAATGTTTATTCATGTGTTGAGGCCTCTTCTATTGGTGAAATACATAACATTGAGGGCCAAACCAACTTTCTAGAAAACCACCATCTAAAATGTCACTAGCTACCTAATTAGTTCCACCAAACTTAGCTCCCTTTTCCAATAGTTCATATGCTACTAGATTCCACTAACTAGAACTAGGATAATTTCAACAAAATGATCCTCTAACCAATAAACTTCCAGTTTTCTAAAAAATTAAAAATTTGCTAAAATATAAGGGTAAAAATGGATTACTTGTTTACACTAGACGGCTCAATGATCATATCATAAAAGTGTTCACAACTTGCTAAGCATTTTAAAAATTCTATCATGATGTCATTGTTTTACATCAACTTCAAATACAATAGTTAATAGGATAAGTGAAGCAACTAAATGAAATTATAACTTAAAAAACTAATCCGATTATCACAATGCAAGACCCTTTTCATGACATTGTCATCATATCAAAGGAGGCAAATCTATAATTGGACAACCTAAAAAAGAGCAATATCAAGTTTACATAGGAGTACAAATGAAAGAAAAAGCCAATTTATGATATAATTGTGAATAACTAATTGTGGAAGCAACATATCAAGGTATTCAAGGTCACTCAAAATGAAAATCTAGGTGAGGGCGAGCTTGGATCATCCATTAGAAGATTGTTAAAGATAAGTACATTGGAAAACACTTTGAACAATACAATGTTCAAGGTTGTGAAGGAGAAGGTAATCAAGTCTATGCTAAAAGAGGTCTCAAATGAGTTCTTAGCTATGGATGCATAATTTGCTTGTGATAGGACTAGTTTTAGCATAAGAATTTACTCGAAAATATTCAAGGGTGTGAAGGATGAGTTTGGTCATGTGTTGAAGAGAACAAAATTATACTCTTCATAGACTTTTAAAGTCAATAGAGACTCAAAATCTACTCAATACAAAGGTTTTGGAGTTGATAAGGCATCCCATGCATGTCATTGGTGTGGAAAAACTAAGATGAGGTAAAAAATGCATATGGGGTTAAGTCTATAATGCTCAACAATTACTATCTCTGAATTTATACAAGGTCCAATCGGTAATTGTAATGTATTATTATATATCTATTTAGGAATTCATGGTAAATTTCATTTTGTTATCAAATTGAATGAAAGTGAGGTTGTCAAAGGAGTAAAGCTTGAAAGAGTTAGTGTCACTTTAATTAACAGATCCTTACAATTCGATGAGAATAACCCAATGAACTTTACTGCTCAATTAGAGTGCCATGTATAGTGACTTGCTATATTTGAAGTTCCTAAGGAAACATTTTAGGTAGCACAACTCTTCTTTATGCGTACAAGTATTTCAAACATCATTGATCACCAAGAACACGATGAGATACTCTCAATTGAAGGGCATGGTGAATACCTAGTTGAATGGCACCTTGTAGGAGACTTGAACACATTGAAATGCATGTATGGATTCTCCAATGGTGCAAATGCAAAATATCCATGCCTATATTGCTTGAGAGTGAGGGTGAAAAGAAAGGACGAGAAGAAGAACTAGCAAATTTGATAATATTATCACAATGTTAATGATTTAATTATGCATACATATGAAATATCACACTATGTATACATTCACATCTCCCCTCTCTCCCTTCTTTGCACATATTTTATAATTACATCTTAATGTGTTAGTATTTTAATTATGCACACACGAGCAAACTACAGACACATCCACTTATACTTGCAAAATTTTTCTCTCTTCCTCTTTTGATTAGGCTTACATATGGATTAAAGTTTTGCATTCATTTACAATAGACCCTTGCAAGCAATTGCTTCACAATCTCCATAAAATATAGGTCCATTTTGCTTTATCACTTGTAGCTATTATTTCTTTCAAGAATTCTTTATTTTAAACTCCTAATTTTAACAAAAAAATAATTTAATGTATTGATATATTTCACATTGAATTGTATGAATTTATTACAAAAACTACAAAAATATATACTAAATCCAAAAATGCATTTGCAAGTTAGTGAACTACTATGCATAAAACAAATGGATATATTTATTACAAACATTAAATATCAATCTAGTTGTCCATTGCTAGAGGTTGAAATGGATGTTCTCTAACAAAATCCTGGACTTCCCCATGAAAACCTGTTAGCTCAATCAAACATGGAAGTATACTTTCCAAGAAGATAGTATTGAAGGGATTTTCCTCAATCAAATAGGGAAGCATGTGTTTGAAGAGGATGGTATCCATGGGATTTTCTTGAAATGTAAATGGATATGTAAAGGAGTTATGTGGGTTATATTGCATCTTCTTTATGCTATCATCCACAAATAGTATCATTGTAGGGCTAAAATGTGGCCAATCAATATCATCAAAACATTTTAGAAATTGTGGCTTCACCTTGACTCCTTACTAAAGAATGAGTTACGAGAACAAATCCACAAGAGGTTTCATTTTCCTACAATTAGCCATATTCTCTTTAGAAGAAGACATAAAAGTGTGACATATTCTAAAGGATACATGTGGAATTACTTACCAGGAATCTAGATCCTTATGTCTCTTGCACATTTTTTTCTTCAAATTTTTTTGTGTAATGCATTCTTGTTGAAGTGGAATTCACCTTTAGGTAGTCGAGGAAGATAGAACATCTCTCGTACACCTCCTCATTCTACTACTACTCAATTTGGTAATCCTTATATATGAGCTACTCCTCCTTCAAGTGCACCTAATATGTGCATCAACAAGATACCATTGCAAATATACATCTATAGAAGGATACCAAGTTATGCCCATAGAGAAGTCTCCATGCTGCTAACTTGCATGACTTTTGAGACTCAATATCATCATTTGGTTTGAATTTCTCTTTATCTCCTATGTGAACTAGAAGAACACAAATCTTTGTTCACTCGAATGGTGTAGTAGTTTTTTCATTGAGAGAGAGAGAGAGAGAGAGAGAGAGAGAGAGAGAGAGAGAGAGAGAGAGAGAGATTATGTGACTTTATAATCATCTCTCTAAGGGACATGATTTTTTTTTACCGAACAAGGGTTTCCGGCAACCCCTTCTTTGGAGAGAGAGAGAGAGAGAGAGAGATTATGTGACTTTATAGTCATCTCTCTAAGGGGATGTGATTTTTTTAAAAACCGAATAGGGGTTTCCAGCAACCCCTTCTGAGAGAGAGAGAGAGAGAGAGAGAGAGAGAGAGAGAGCTTTGAATCACAACTCCCCTCCATCATCTCTCTAAGGGGACATGAATTTTTTGTCGCTAGACAAAGGTTGCTAGAAACCCCTTCTCGAAAAAAAAAAGATAAGTTGCCTCCATCTCTCTAAGGGGACTTATGATTTTTTTTTGGTTAAGAAGGGATTGCTAACATCTCCATATTTAGTGAACAATTTTTTAGAACGGACTTGTAAAAAAAAAATTCACTGAGAAAGGATTGCTTGTTGGCAATCCCCTATTCGGCGAAAAAAAATTCATAAGTCTCCTCAAAGAAATGATGGAGGAGACTTGTGTAAATTTTTTCATCTTAAGAAGGGGTTGCAAGCAACCCTTTTCTTGATGAGTTGCTAGCAACCCCCTTCTCGACCAAAAAAAAGTTAAAGCAAGTCACATAATTTCTCTCTCTCTCTCTCTCTCTCTCTCACACATTTATCTCGCTTTTTCCTTTTCTCATTCGTCTCTATCTATCTACCTCTCTCTCTCTCTCTCTCTCTCTCTCTCTCTCTCTCACACACACACACACACACACACACACACACACACACATTTATCTCGCTTTTTCCTTTTCTCATTCGTCTCTCTCTCTCTCTCTCTCTCTCTCTCTCTCTCTCTCTCTCTCTCTCTCTCTCTCTCTCGTTTATCTTGCTTTTTCCTTTTCTCATTCGTCTCTATCTATCTATCTCTCTCTCTCTCTCTCTCTCTCTCTCTCTCCCCTCTTTATATTTTTATTTAGTAATTAGTTAAAAATAATTAGTTATTATGTCATTAACTAAGCAATAAATTAAGCAATGCATGTGTGTATGCACCTCTATCTTTATGTGTGTATATGTATGTATTTGTGCATAGCCCTTATCTTTATTTCTCACTATGTGTATCTCTTGCAACTCTCTCTCTCTCTAGAGTCATTAGGACTCAATAGAGTCAATAGAGAAGGAGAGAAGAGAGATATATATATATCTAAATAATTTTTTGATGAGAGAGAAGATGAGACAGATGTTTTAAAATAATATTTGATGAGAGAGAAGAGAAAAAATAAATACTAGTTAGGAATATCAAATTATGTGTGATAAAAATTCAAAGCTATTAATGTGTAAGAAGGGACCAAAGTTAATATTGTAGTATTGAGAGAGAGAGAGAGAGAGAGAGAGAGTATGTGTGTAAAGATCCAAGGCTACTAATGTAGGAGGGGGTCTAAGGTAGTATTATAAGAGAGAGTGCTAGAAAAATTTGAAGCCAAAGAAGGGGAGTGTACCATGTCATTGGGTGGAGCAGGTGTGTTGGGTGGTGCCATGTCGTGGGAGGGTTAGGTGGAGCGGGGTGGGGGGGGTGTGCCATGTCATGGCGGGTTTGGGTGGAACGGGGTTTTTTGAGGAGGCGAAGGGGGTGTGCCATGTCATGGGGGGTGGGGTGGGTGGAGCAAGATTTTTTAAGGGGGGCTATGCCATGTCTTGGGGGGGGGGGGGGGGTCTGGGTGGAGTAGGGGGCTGTGTATGCATGGGGGGGTGGGGAGGTTGGGTGGAGCACAGTTTTTTGAGGAGGGAGGGTGTGCCATGTGGTGGGGGGGTTGGATAGTGCCATGTCATGGGAGGTTTGGGTGGAGCGAGGGGTGTGCCATGTCGTGGGGAGAGGGGGGGTTTGGGTGGAGCCATGTCATGGGAGGCGGGTGGGGGTTTGGGTGGAGAGGAGGTTTTTTGAGGGGTGGGTGTGCCATGTCGTGGGGGGCGGGGGGGGGGGGGGGGGGGGGTGGAGTAGGGTTTTCTAGGGAGGGAGGTGCCACGGTGTAGGGGGTATGCCATGTCGTGTGGGGGTTGGGTGGAGTGAGGTTTTTTAAGGAGGGAGGGTGTGCCATGTCATGGGCGAGGGGGTTGGGTGGAGCAGGGTTTTTTGAGGAGTGGGTGGAGCCATGTCATGGAGAGTGGTTTATTTAGGGCGGTACCATGTCATGGGGGGTGGGTTTTGGTTGAGCAGGGTTTTGTTGGGGAGGGGCTACTAGGATTTGGGTGAAGTGGGGGGTTGTGCCATGTCATGGGGGAGTTGGGTAGAGCAAATTTTTTTGAGGAGGGAGTGCGTGCCATATCATGGGGGGGGTTTTGGTGGAGCAGGGTTTTTTGGGGGAGGTTCCATGTCTTGGGGGGGTGGGTGGAGCAGGTTTTTTTGGGGAGGGGGTGCAACAGTTTGGGTGGAGCGGGGGGTGTGCCATGACATGGGGAGGGAGGGTTTTGGGTGGAGCAGCTGAGCCATGTTGTAGGGGGGGGGGGGGGGGGGGGGTTTGGGTGTAGTGGGGTTTTTTGAGGGGGGGATGTGCCATGTTGTGGGGGGATGGGTGGAGTAGGGTGTTTTGGGGAGGGGGTGCCACGGTTTGGGTGGAGCGAGGGGGTGTGCCATGTCCTATGGGAGTTGGGTGGAGCAAGGTTTTTTGAGGAGGGAGGGTATGCCATTTCATGGGGGGGTTAGGTGGAGCATGGTTTTTTGGGGAGGGGGTGCTACGATTTGGGCGGAGCGGGGGGTTGTGCCATGTTATGGGGAGGGGGTAGGTGGAGCGGGGTTTTTTGGGGAGGGAGGGTGTGCCATGTTGTTGGGGGGGGGGGGGTTTGGGTGGAGCAAGGTTTCTTGAGGAGCTGGTGGAACCATGTCATTGGGGGGGTTTGGTTGAAGCAGGTTTTTTGAGGGGCTGTGTGCCGTGTCGTGGGGGGGGGGGGGGGATTTGGGTGGACCAGGGTTTTTTGAGGGAGGGGCATGTCGTGGGGGGAGGGGTGGGTGGGCCGGGGTTTTTCGGGGAGGGGGTGCCATGGTTTGGGTGGAGCGGGGGTGCATCATGTCGTGGGGGGGTTGGGTGGAGCAAGTTTTTTTGGCGAGGGAGGGTGTGCCATGTTGTGGGGGGCTTGGGTGGTGCCATGTCATGGGAGGGAGGGATGGAGCAAGGGGTGTGCCATGTAGTGTGGGGGAGGGGAATGGGTGGAGCATGGTTTTTGGGGGGGGTTTGCCATGTCGTGGGGGGAGAGTGGAGTGGGGTTTTTTGAGGAGGGGATATGCCATGTCGTTGAGGGGGTCACTTTTTAAGCTAAGTATAACAGTTTTGCATTGGGACATAGTCACATGCCTAGTGCACAAGGAAAACATTATTCTAAAAAAGATAACATTAAAAACTATATTCATTCCATTGGAACAAATGCATCCATCATTGCTTGAAGATTTTTTATAAGTTCGAAGTCCTTAAGAGTTACAATGGTACGCTTCACATGTATTGCACAACACTGAGTATCATTCATCAAGTCTACCAAAAAGTGAAACCCTCTTATATATTGCTTAAACTTTAAGACTCATTTACATAGACATACTCTCTCTTTCTTTCTTAAATAATAAATTGCATTCACACTGAACACATTCTTCATCTTACTCTCTTAGCTCTTTTTGAACCCATTTACTGTCTCCTTGAAGCGTACCATATCTATAGCCACTTGGCATGGTTTTCTTTGGTGCTTGAGGCATAATAACATGCTCTTTTAGTGACACGAAGTGATTTAATCATATCTATACAACCTATTCATCAATACTTTCATTTGCTCTCTTCCACAAGTGTTAAGCTTTATCTACTATGATGATCTTGTACCACCAAGATAGCAATGAGATCATTGGATTGCTACCATTCACCCCTCCACCATGATTGGTTTTTCTCTGGTATACACCACCAAGATAGCAATAAGATCATTGGATTGCTACCATTCATCCCTCCACCATGATCAATTTTTCTTTGGTATGCACCACGTGCTATCCAATGTGAATTTTCCATCCCTTATATAGACCAAACTTTGATGCTTCTCTTTTTTGTAAAGTATAGCCCATGTGTCTTAAGGATATGCTACAAAGGCACATATCACACATGATTAAAAATATGCTCAATAATTTATACAATTCAGATACTTTTAAAATATTAAATTAGTATGCACCATGTAATGTGTGATAGAACTTTTGCCCCATGCTTCCACCATATTTTCATAGAATTTATACACAACATCAATAAACTCTTGCTTCTCTCCATTATCAAATACTATCTTTTGAAGAAAGGGAGCCCAGACTAATCCAAAACTTGGCTTCATCCAATCTTGTTTTGCCTCCATTAGCTCGATTAGGAACCGTAATATGCAACTTTTTCCACCCTTTACAATATTTCGACCTACAAGCTATGATATTTTCATTCTTGTTGATGGGTGCTAAAAGAATCTTCCTAGGCTTTGCTCCTTCAACTGAGAGCATCTCGCTATGTTCCTAATTATGGATGATGTTTGGAATGCTTGTGTATATAAAGAATAGCTCTAGCACCTCAAATGTTTCCTTCGGAACCTCAAATGCAGCGAACCACTACACATGGTACTATGATTGAATACTAGGGTTCATTAGGTTACTGTCGTCAAATTGTGAAGCTCTGTTCATCAAAGTTACACTAACTCTTTTAAGCTTTACTCCTTTGATGACCTCACTTTTCTCTAATTTTATGACAAGATACCATTACATTCATTAACAAACATATTGTAGTACATTTCCATTGCAATCTGCACCTTGTATAGATCTAGATAATAAGTATTGAGTTTGGTGAACTTCACCTCATATGTAATTTTGGTCCCAACCTTTAATGTTTCCACACCTTGAACATGCATGGGATCTCCTATCAACTCCAAATCCTTTGCATTAAGTTACCTTCACGTCTCTATTAACTTTGAAGATCTAGAAAGAGGCATGATTCTATTTCTCTTTAGCACACAACCAAACCCAATATTCACACCCTTGAATATTTTTTCGTAAGTCATTATACTACATCAGCCTTGTCACAAATGGATTGTGCATCCACAAGTGAATATCTTTCAATGTAGACTCAATCACCTTTTCCTTCACAATCTTGAACTTTGGATTGCTCAAAGCATTTTTCAATGTACTCACCTTTGGCAATCTTCTAATAGATGATCCAAGCTCACCCTCATCTAGGTTTTCATTTTGAGCTTCTTTGCATGCTTTAATATGTTGCTTCCATCCACTAGCCGTATTCACAACAATTAACTCATTGATTGGCTTATTCTTTCATTTGTGCTCCTACGTTAGCGTAATGTTGATATTTTCAAGGTCATCCAATTGTGCCTCTTTGCCTCCTCATATGAGATACCAATGTCATGGATGATGTTCTACATTGTGATAATCTAATTATTTTGTTGAATTGTAGTCTCATTTAGCTATGTCACTTGTCATATGGGCTATTGTTTATGAAGTTGATGTGCAATGATCACATCATGATAATTTTTTATGGTTTCTTGGTAGGTTGTAAATATTTCTAATGCCTTATCATTGAGTTGTAGCATAGTGTAATCGAGCAACCCATTATTACCCTCCACACATACTTCAAAAATTTTGTAATTCTTGAGAAAGTTGGAGGTTTATTAGTTAGGAAATCAATTGGATAGATTCCCTCATCAACCCACAAGTCCATGTGCTTCAATCCCATCTGCATGTAACTCTCTAAAACCTAAGGGTTATTGCTGGTACGATGGGTTCTTTTACACAATGGGGCATATTTAGCCTCTATGGCAATATGCAACTCGTTAAAACATTAATGAAAATAGTTGGTGTGGTGTCTATATATGGAGATAGATTGGAGGGGATGCATAGAGATATTAATAGAAATGGAGAGCCAGGCTTGGTAATCTCAAGAGGTAGAGAAAATATGCATGGAGAGGCACACAAAGGTATCAAGAGGAAGTAGGTAGCTTAATGTAGTGAGGGAGGATAGATAGATAGATATAGATAGAGTGTATATAGTGGTTATGGATGAGTAATTGTGAGCAAGAGAGGTGTAAATAGTTCTTTGTGTCAATGAAGGCGACATAATCATAGAGGAGAGGTCATAATAGAGCCATGTGAGAGTACTTCTCTGTGTTAATTGTGAGCAAGAGAGGTGTAAATAGTTCCGTGTGTTAATGAAGGCTACATAATCATAGAGGAAAGGTCATAATAGAGCCATGAGAGAGTAAAGAAATGGGAAAAAATGGCTTAGAGAGAGTAGGGATATTCAAGAGTTCTCATATTTTAGAAAATTCGATTTTACCTTCAAAAACATCTTCAAAAAATGAGAAAAGTGACTAACAAGTTTGTTTTTTGACCAAAATCTATGATATAAAAAATCCCCAAAATATCTTAAAATAAACTTTCAAAATTTTATTTTTTCATTTTCGATTGAAATATCAATTACTTTGTATCTACTAATCATTTTGTATTGAAAATCAAGCACCATACTCCCGTAAATAACTCCCTTTTGAATATAAAATCTAGTTGAAAGAGGTTCTTGAATAAGGAGAGAGAAGGAATATGAGAAAATCCTTTGTGGACAATATAAAAAAGGCAAAATGAGATTGTAAAAGTGGAGAGAGAAGAGGATTACTTTACTATTCTTCTCTCCTATTTTTCTTGTTTTAAGGAGAGAGGAGGGCTAAAAGACCCATTTCTAAATAATAACTTAATGAGAGACAAGGAGAGAAAATGGGAAGAGAGAAGGGGAAAGAGTAGAAAGAAAAAATGTGTGTGTGTGTGTGTGAGAGGAGAGAGAGAGAGAGAGAGAGAGAGAGAGAGAGAGAGGTTTAAGCAAGAGAGAAGAAGAAGAAAAAGAAAAAGAAAAAGAAGAAAAAACAGAAGAAATAGAGAGAGAGAGAGAGAGAGAGAGAGAGAAGAAAAATATAAAGGATTTAGAGAGAATGAGAGAGAGAGAGAGAGAGAGAGAGAGAGATTACCCAAGTTCACAAAAAAAAATAGGATTCTTGAGTATGTCTAGAGAGAGAGAGAGAGAGAGAGAGTGTGTGTGTGTGTGTGTGTGTGCGCGCGCGTGTGCACACACAAAGGTGTTGTGAAGCGACTAACAAGCCTTGCATGAGAAGGTGGCAATGGCACTACTGGTATATGAGCAAGAGAGATAGATATAGAGACAAAGTGCATGTGTGTGTATGTGTATATGTGTAACTGTGAAGGTGTCACAAAGTGCCCAGGCCTTGCATGAAGATGGCAGTGGCAATATTGGTATATGAGAGAGAGAGAGAGAGAGAGAGAGAGAGAGAGAGAGAGAGAGAGAGAGAGAGAGAAAGTGAAGTTGCCATTCAAAAATTTCCACACAAACATATAGACATGAGTGTGTGTGTGTGTGTGTGTGTGTGTGTGTGTGTACAATCAAAAAATTGAAAACCCTATTGCATTGTTCTTTTATTTCCTTGTTTGTCTTGATAGGCACGTCTCTATTTTTCCCCTCCACCATCCATTAGTTGCGAGAAAAATGGATGGTCATGCTAGGTTCAAAGAGTTCTTGGCAGACGTTAAGATCAATCGATGGATCAACCACACCAATATCTTTTGAAGATGGAATCCAAGTGATACAAGGAGAGGCTGTAAAGGATGCATGCAAAAGACCACGCGCTAAGAATGCATGTTGAAGAGTAGCAGGCATATAGAGGGCTAAGCTAAAACTTGCATCATACCATAGCAAGAAGCCTCACACATAGGAGGGGATAGAGAAGCCAATCTAAAATGAGATATCAATTCCAACACAAAATGCTTGATGAGGCATTAAGCCAAAGTTGAGGGACATATGCCTATCACCAAAGGTAGGCCATACTCATAGGGCATCCATAATAATCACCATCAAGTTGGTTAGCTCTCTTGAACCATCGGAGCTCTATGACACCAACAAGGCCTCTAATGATTGGTCCTCGGTGTTGTCCTCCTTCATATTGCATGTGGCAACTAGTCATTGGACCCCTCTCTCAATAGCGATGAGGGCATCCTCGATTATTGGATGTAGGGTCTCCAGTCCAAGCATTGCCTTAGACTTGGATGTTTCCATTTGTAGCCACTTAATCAATACTTCTCCTTTGACTCTATGCCTTTGATTAGTTGCATTCTCTCTATTAATTCTTTTTCTTTGGGCTCTATGCGTTTGATTTTATATCTACTATTTTGAATATATCGATTTGTGTGATCCTCTCTCTCTCTCTCTCTCTCTCTCTCTTCTCTCTCTCTCTCTCTCTCTCTCTCTCTCTCTCTCTCTCTCTCTCTCTCTCTCTCTCTCTCTCTCTCTCTCTCTCTCTCTCTCTCTCTCTCTCTCTCTCTCTCTCTCTCTCTCTCTCTCTCTCTACTTGGTGGTTAATCTTGGGTCAACACCTTGAATTTCCTTACATGAACCCCAATGAGGAGGAGATTGGTCTTTACTCTAGGAGTTGGACAGCAGGTGGAGGTTGTGGACTCATATGTCCATTTACAATTCATGTTCACTACATCCACTCAGAGATTCAACATGGCACATATAGCTAGAGATCAACTTATACAAGGATATATATAATTGGCAATGATGGAAAGATGGTGCCACCAAGCACACCTCTAGGAGTGCCACATACAAAGGTGGCTATTTGACTCATCGGTCATCATACTATCCATGATGTACGGTGCACCTGTTTGGACCCTTAACTTGACTACATACCTATGCACATAGATGGAGAGACATAGATCATCATGCTCTTATGGATGATCCACAACGAACCATCAATACCATATATCATTAAGTAGAGTTTGTTGCACCCCCCATGATGTTGAAGGCCCCTTTTCAAATCACCACCTTTGAACACAAAGTACACAACATGGACCGAGACCTACTTACCTAAGAGAGCCTTTGAGGTATGTTGGCACAACTAGCTCACGTAGGACATGAGATCTCATGGTATGTATTGGTTGAGTAGTGGCTCATAAGATATGAGATCAAGATGGACCTTCTTCTTTTTCTTTAAAAACAAACTCTACTTAATGATATATGGTATTGATGGTTCGTTGTGGATCATCCATCAATACCTATAGGAAGCTTTTTGCCACCTTTGCAAAAAGCTTCCTATAGGCTTCCTATTTCTTTTTGATGCAAAGACCTATGCCTATAGGAAGCTTTTTGCAATGGAGTAACACCTAGAAACAATTTAATTTTGTGATTTAATTCTCCTCATGATTGTGGCAACTTAGGTGGATAATCATCATAGGCAAATCAATATTTGTATGAATCTAAAAACTTTTTCTGTGTAGATGATACACAAGAGTTAGCTTTTTCAACTTCAAACACGAAAATCATGAATGCTTTGTGTTGTTTCCTAAGTGCTCCCTTAGCATGCATGTGACTAATCAATAGAAACAATTCAATTTTAGGATTTTTAGTCAAAGAAATAAGCTGGTCTTGAAATTCAAAAGTTATTGTGTGAGTATGGTAATCAATATCAAGTTTAAATTGATGTCTAAATGGCATACCAAGGATAATGTCTGATGATTGAAGATGTGCAACTTAGAAATCATGTTTCTCTTTATATTTTTTCATAGAGATTTCTAATCCATTTTCTTTTGTATCGTTGTACCCTTGAAATGCAGATCTAACCTTGTACTATAAAAAACTAGTTTCTATTGCAGCCTCCTAACCAAATTTTCTGAAATAAAATCATGAGAACTTCCATCATCATGCAAAATAGTCACATCCAGATTATACATAAAACCTTTCATCTTCAATATAGCATGTAAAGGAATAGATATACACCTGATTTTTAGTCCATATTTCCTTCATGGTGTAGGGTTTCAGTAGTCCACTTAAGAGTCTAATCAGGTTCTCCTTTGATATTGTGCAATTGAGCGGTGTTTTGGTTGTTGTGTTGAGGGGTAATTGAACTCGACAATCCACTCGAAAGTGTCCAAAATTTCCACAACAATGACAAATCGATTTGGCCTTTTTATTTTGAACATTAAGCTTTGCAATTTGAGGCTTTACCTTGTTATTCAATTTTTTGTTTAAATACCTTTACACATAACCACTTCATGGTTGGAAATTAGAAGACATGTTAGATGGAAAAGAAATAGGAAAATAATGAAGAAAAGGTCCTTTCAAGTTGCAGTTATTGTTGAGGAACGAGATGGATGGGTTTGCACAGTTCAAAGCATCTAGACCATATGGATTGGAATTCTTTTTCAACATCATGAGCATAAGAGATAGCTTTGTAAAAAGAAGTGGATTTAAGAGAGTTCAATTTAGCTTGGATGTCGAATTGAAGACCATCTTCGTATTTGTGTTGTAGTGAGTTGTTAGAAACTTCCTCAAGCATGCACAACAACAAAATTGTTTGCCAAAATCTTTCAATATAAATAGAAATAGTATCGCCTTCTTGCCAATATAAGTTGGACCAATTTCACCTAGCTTGAAGATAAAACTCAAGTAGAAGAAAAGATTCTGTAACTTTTTCTTAAAAAGCAGTCCATGTCTTCGAACAATCAATGCCATGGCATAGGACATTCCACCAAAGCAAAACTTTATTTGTCAAATAATTGGTTGCACACTTGATTCTATCTTTCTTGGGAAAAGCTTCTTCATTGAAGTAATTATCAACTAGCTCAACCAAGATTAAACAATATTTTTGTCCTTTTTTCCATCAAATTTATCCTTTTTTGTTGAGTATCAACAACACCATTTAAGATCCATGAAATTCGATTGTCTTCAACTTGAGCTGTCAAATTTGATTGGTGTTTGTGTTGTTGAAGTGCCCTCGTGACTGCATTTAAATTATGTTGAAGAGGATCTATTTGTTGTTGCAAAGTAATTTCCAAAAGTAGGGATTCCTTATTTTCCATGTTTACTTTGTCAGTGTTGGAAGGACTAGAAATTATGGAAATAATTTATGGTGCAAGAAATAACCTCCAAGAAAAATCTATTGTGTATGAAACATGTCTTAAAAGATCCCACAAGATCGATAAGATACTTCGTGTGTGAATGGCCTCTTGTAGAACCTACAAAATAAAAGATCCCCCGCGTGTAAAACCACTTATAGAATTCCTCCACATATAAATAGGTGTTTATAGCGATATTGATGTGTTTTAAGTTCCATGTAGAAACAACTTCTTTGCCCCCTTGAAGAAGTAAAAGGAATTGTGTGCAAAGAGAGGCCTTTGATAGTAGTCTTCCCTCCCGACAATTATGGGACTATCCAAAAAAGATAGTGGTTAAGCTTTAAGCTTAGCTTTATAGCTTAAGCTTTAAGGCTTTTTTTAAAGGAAAACGGTGCAGAACAAAGCATGCAATCAATGCATGCCATGCGTGACGATGAAGGCGTAATTAGCAGCTCTAAGACAATGTAGGCGCTTTGGATCCAGCAAGGTAGTGTAATCACATCGATACATGCAGATCTTGCTCTCTCTCTTCTTCAAGCAAAACCACGATTGGAGGGAAAACCACTAGAAGAGGTGGTATTTGACAATCATGGATTTGTGAATAGGAAAGAGGGAAAGTGTCTTTGATTAAAGCCTTAGAGGAGTCTCCTTTAATACTTTCACATTGAAAGTTGAAGTACATTTGGGAAATCCAACTTTTAGGCAAGGACCTTTGAATTGAGCATTCATTCAAGGGATAATTCGATGGTGCTTAATATGCATGAAGATGTAGTCCTCAAGAGGAATGAATATCTCTCTTCTCTTTGATGTTGATATGCAGACCAATCACTTTAATATGATACCAATGTTGCTTGCCTTCACTATAGAATAGAACTAAATTGAGAATAAAATAGAGAGTGAGCAAATAATATGAAGAGCAAGAACACCCAAAACGTGCACGACACAAGATTGGGTACAATATGCTCCCATAAATGGATGAGCACCTCCCCCATGCATATATTTATAATATTAAAGTAAGCTTTTTGTCCAAAAATACATTAAAAGCATCCTTATCCTTTTTATGTTCCTTACTTTTCCTAACTGTGCACAACTTGCTTTTGGTGCAAATAAATCAAAACACACTCTATTCTGAAAGGTTTACAAAAGTAGTATCTTGTCTTCTCTAATAAATACATAAAAAATAAATATATTTCACATGTGTGCACACAAAGTCCTTACGCGAATAGGTGCATACAAAATATAATGCTTTCAGTAAAAAATTTCCATGCTAAGGCGGACATAAACTTCATGCATAAAATTGCATACTCCAAAAAGCATAATTTCGCTTACTCCATCTAATTATTTGCTCACCACAACACAACATACTTTAATATCCTTCCATCTATCTACTATAAGCATAATGCGACCAATACGGTGCACATTCTCCCATTTTTTAAAAATAGTTTCAATTGGTTCCATCTACCTTTCTAGGACTTGGTAGGCCACTGGGCAGCTGATGATGAGAGCACCCTTTGTCCGATATTGTGTCCTCTTTGGGGTGACTGCTTGGACTCCCTTGGTAAGATACCCATCGTCTCTGTAGTCTTGGTAGGCCATTAGGCAACTGACCTGCATCCTTTGTCCAATGCCTTTGCTGCTTTGGGGTGGGATGCCTTGGGTTAAAAATGGGCTCGATCTTTTCTTCTAGTCTCTCCTTGGTTTCAATTTTAGGCCTAAGAGGGGGTATTGAGATAACAATTCATTACCCACTGATTAGCTCTTTAAATCAGCCCCAAAATAGTAAATTACCAAAAGTTGCTGCAAGTGCGATTGTTGTTTAGAGGGTGATAAATCCTTAGCAAAAGTAGAAACTAGAGTAGTAGGCGCATTAGAGAATTTATCTCGATGACAGAAATAAGTGCAAAGTGGGTCCTATGAGAAACAAGGCTCAATTGGCACTACGGGCATGAAAGTCTCATTTTCTTTTCCTTTATTGCATCAGCGTGATTCTGTCACATCCTTGTGTTTCCAAATCTAAAACAAAAACTAGTTGCTTGCCTTTATATAGATTGGGTTGAATACCTTTATACAAACTATTTGAATAATTTTTTGATGGGTAGAAGGTGGAGGCATGTTTTGGTCCTTGTCCATGGGTTGATCCACCATGATGAACTTTCAGTCTAAACATTTGGCCATGAAGTGACCTAGTTGACCACATGAGAAATATTGACCAGTAAAACTACCCCACTTAAGCATGAAGCAAAGAGGCTGCATGATGTTGCAATTGAGGCACAACCAATCCGATCTGATTCTGGTGATATCCCACAACATACACAATAGATTTTAGTTGGCAGCCTTCAAACTTGGGGGTACCAAAACATTGGCCTACTGCAACCATTACATCCTTGAAAATGGCCCAATAAACACTTGGGCAACACTCCACTTCCACCCATACTAGAAATGCTTGCTTGAGTAAAGATTGGAAGCCTAGCATTGAATATCATGAGATAATATGCACCAATTATTTATCAAAGAAAAGGGGCTATTATTAATAGGAAGATCATGTGTTGAAGTAGAAAGGAGCACAACCTCATAGAATCCATGCTGTCGTGTGGTTAGAAGTTCAATGAAGAAAACCATAAGAGAGAAATTTTACAAATACACATGATAAGGAGTCTTTACTCAGTCTTACTCAGTATTTATAGGGTTTTCTAGGAGCATAACTGGTCTTTGAGATAGTTTGAGTATCCAATGTTAAGTTTTAATGACTTGATGAGGTCTTTGGGTCAATGTAAATACATGCAATGACTTAATTTGAGTGGTACAAGTCATCAAAGCCAAAAAATATTAGAAAGTGACATGTTTACAAAAAAAAACATCATTTTCTACCATTCTTGGTTATTTTTGCAATTCTATCCGCATAAGCTTGTTGAGATCAAGTTTATTCACTTTCATTTGAGTACTTGAATGACCCTATTTTGAGTTTCTATGACAAATGATCAAAATAAGTTGTAGCCAAGCACAAGGCATGCACAAAAGAAAACAAATTTAGGAAACACACTGAAGTAAACAAGGAGAAGACTTACATCATACACTTGTGAATACATATTTGTGACAGATCAGGGTGAGATTTGGGACTATTTTACTATTGTTATGCAGGGATTTACAAAGGTTAAATAGTAAACTAAGAGTTTACTGAGGATCTCTAGTGTTATCTCTTGCATGTTGAGTGTAACCCGAAAAGAGAGTTTTTGTAGACAGACTTGGATCTCTCTTTTCCTATTGTTGTAGACAAAAAGAGTATAGGGTTTTTATGCTAGAAATACAATATTTTTTAAGATTTTTCTTAGAGAATACACTATTCTTTAGGTTGTTTTGATTCAAGTGTGTCTTTAGTCTATATCGGGTTGTTTTAAAACTCTACGTGCATTATTTGTGTAGAGCTTGATGTATTACTATCGCTAAAGCTTTTGGGCTAAAGTGTTTGGATATGAGCTATTGTCTCAAAATCTTATTACATGACTAAGATACCATCTTGGTTATAAGGTTGTAAGTCTAAAAGTGATAGTGTAGTTATACGTAGATTAAAGCAATGGTTATTTGCTAGAAATAGATGATGTAGTTTGATTTTTCTCTTGCATACTTCTGTTACGTCTTTTGCCTACAATTTCTTTTGTCTCTCATCTATCAAATCATATTCTTAAGTCCCCCATGATTTTAGGTGTGACACTTTATTCTCTCCCCCAACATTTTGGTGAATGATGTGAAAGGCCAACTCCAAAATTGAAAGATGGGAGACCAAACTAAAGAGGTTGTCAAAGCAAGAGATATCAATGGTTTTATGCTCACTTATGAGATAATTAAGTATAAAGAGGCAATTACCAAAGCTTTGCATGAATTAATACTAAGGCAAATGCAAACAGTGTCTTCTATTGTTCCTTCAAAGGATGATGCAATTGATGATCTTATTAAGTATATGTGGGATTAACATATTAAGCTTGCAAAGCTTGAAGATCCAAGAAGACCAATAGCTTTGGATTTTGCCTAGAAAAAGATTTATTCCCATATGTGGTTGATGCAATAGTGCAAATCATGATTATAGAGATTCTAATTTGTATAGAGAGGCTTTGCGCAAGAATTTGATTTTTAGGAAGAAAGGAAAGATTCAATGGGCCAATGACAGAAGATTATCCCTTCTTGCAAATTCGAGACTAGATGGGATTCACATGTGGATTCTTATTCCATTTACGCATATTTGGCGAAGATATAGAACACAAACATCATTGTTGAAGAAAAAAGAGAAGGATGCCAATGATCTAGAGTTGGTTGTGAGAATGCTTTACAATGAGATGTAGCAAAGATTGTGCATGATAACCTTGGGGGTTTTCCACTTACTTCTTAGGATGCTATTCTAGATGCTAAAGATACAAGTGACTTGCATGATATAGATGTGGTTTCTATACATATTTGGGCTAATTTTGCTAATGATACATAGATTAAAGTGCTTTACAAGATGCTAATGATATGGAAGAATTATCCAATGATATAGATAGACTATCTAAGGGTATGATAGTTTGACAAAGAATATAGATGATGTTTTGACGGATGCTAAGATTGAGAATGTAGTTGTGAAGATTGCACATGTTGTTCAAACATGCAAGTCAAAGAAGGTGTTCTTCAAGGTGTTATCCTATTTGTATATAAAGAGATATATGTTTTGTAGTTGGCTTATCCGTGGATGCATAATGATGGTTGCAAAGCTAAAGGGGGTGAAGCCACTTCATCTATGTTTCTATATATGTTGCAACGTATGCAAATATGGATGATAGACCAAGGGAAAGTATGTTTTTATATGTAACATACTAATGGAACAAAAATGAATATGTTATATGGACTACAACAATTTGAGTACATTGTAAAAGGGATGTTGGAATACTCAAAGTTATCTTAAGATCTAGGATTTGTAGGCTTGATATGTTTGATGGGTCATCTCTACCATTTGATCAAGTGTAGCATCTATGGATTTCATGCCTTATGATACAAATGAATATATGCTATGTAGACTACATGAACTTATGATACGGTACAATCTAGGAGGAAAATGGTTTGAATGCATGCTTATGAGGGAGACAAGTATTCAAGTTTATGATCTAGGTGGATGATATGATGCTAAAGCCTTATGTAAAATGACTATTTGGACTTTTGATCATGGAGGTGATCATGTGTTGATAAGCATGGTACTTTAGGTGATTACCATATGGCGTTTTGACCAAGTCAGACTTTATAGGGTAGCATATGCGGGAGGAAGTGCAAGTTTTGAGGGGATGGATGTCATGTGGTTATATGTTCAATGAAGAAAAACCATAAGAAAGATCATTTATACAAAGACACATGGCAATAAGTCTTTACAAGGTTTTCGAGGAATAGAACTGGCCTTTAAAATAGTCCAAGTATCCAACATTAAGTTTTAATGATGTAATGAGTCTTTGGGTGAATGTAAAAAGATACAAAGACTTACTTTGAATTATACAAGTTGTCCAAGCTTAAAAATATCAAAAGGTGACATGTTTACAAAACATGGTATTTTCTACTATTTGGGGGGGCTCTCGACTAAATCTATTCGCTTTGATTTGAGTACTTGGATGATCCTATTCTGAGTTTATATGATAAATTTATGATCAAAACAAGTTGCAGGAAAGCACATGGCCTGCACCAAAAGTAAACGAACTTAGAAAAAACACTCAAGTAAATAGCGAGAAGACTAGTAGATGCTTGTGGATGCATGTTTGCAAGAGATCTAGATGAGATTTGGGACTGCTTTACTACTATTATACAAGGATTTATAGGGCTAAAATGTTGAAATAAGAGTTTACTAAGAATCTTGCCTTGATTCTGGTGATATCTCTTGCATGCTAAGTACCCAAAAAGAGAGTTTTTGCGGATAGATTTGCATCTCTCTTTTTCTGCTACTATAGGAAAAAGAATGCAAGGTTTTTTAGGTGAAAATACCAAAATGTGAAGCTTTTTCTAAAAAGATACATAGTTTTTTAGACTGTTTTTATTCAAGTGTGTCTTTGGACTATCCCAGGCTGTTTAAACACTCTAATGCATTATTTGTGTAGAGATTGACGTATTACTATTAGTAAAGCTTTTGAGCTAAAGTATTGTCTCAAAAGAAGTATTATTTGACTGAGAAGCCATCTTTGTCATTGGGTTGTAAGTCTAAAAGTGATAGTGTAGTTGTACAAAGACTGAACCAAAGGTTCCTTGCAAGTAATACATGATACAATGTGATTTCTCTTACATATTTCTATTGCCTGCATTTTTTCCCCCTTCAAATGCCAAATCATATTCTCAAGATCCCAATGGTTTTAGGTCTGATACTGTACATCCTCCCCCTTCACTGACATTTTGATATCAAATGTCGAGGGACATAAAGTGCCAAGCCTAAAGCACTGAGATTTAGAGAATATGAATTTACAAATAAAAGGTAAAAAGAAATTGTACGCAAGAGAAGTATGTAAGAGAGAAATCACACTATATCATGCATTACTTTCATGCAAAAGATAACATCCGAATCAAGGCCATATCCTCTACAAACTCTAAGTTTTGCACTTCAATTCTACAAATCTGTATGTAACAGCAATATAAAAATCCCAAATCTCACACAAATCTGTCACAAACATACATCCATAAGCATCTGTCAGTCTTCTCCTTGTTTACTTCAGTGCTTCTCATGAATTTTTTTTCTTTCATGCAGACCCTCTGCTTGGCGGCAACTTGTTTCAATCATAACTTCATCGTATGAACTCAAAATAGGGTCATCTAGGTACTCAAATCAAAGCGAATATACCTATCAACAAGCCAATGCAGGAAGACTTGCAAAAATCTCTTTTGGATTGGATGACTTGTACCCCTTAAGATAAGTCCTTGCATGTATTTTCATTCACCCAAAGATCTCATTAAGTCATTAAAACTTAATATTGGATACTTGAACTATTTCAAAGACTAATTATATTCCTAGAAACCCTTGTAAGGACTCCCTGCCATGTGTTTTTGTATAATGGTCTTTTCTATGGTTTTCCTTCACTAAACCTATAACCACATAACATCCACCCCCTCTAAACTTGCACATCCTTCGACATGTGCCACACTATGCAACCCACTCAAGAAAATGTATTTCTATAACCATGTCAATATCCTCAATGTAATGCTCATCTTTTAGAGCTTTCCTAAAATCAATCCAGGTCTAGGCATGCTCTGTGTAAATTGCATTCGTTTGGTTTCATAGCTCATAAACCACAACCCTGCTAAAATATCATGACATCTCATCAACCTAAAGACTACCCATCTCTAGCTTTTCTACATAGATCCCGTCGAAACTTGGAGATATTATTTCCATCGAATTTCTTCAACTTTGTAATCATCTCTTGTAAAGCTTTGTAACTACCTCTTCATACTTAATCATCCCATAAGTGCCCATAAAATCTATGATATCTCTTGCTTTAACAACCTCTTCAATCTGGTCTCCCATCTTTTAATTGTGAAGTTGGCCTTTCACGTCCGATTCACCAAATGTTAAAGGTAAAGTATCAAGCCTAAACCACTAGGATAAAAATAATATGAATTTACATATGAGAGACAAAGAAAATGTAGGCAAGAGAAGTATACAAGAGAGAAATATCACATTGTATCCTACAATACTTGCAAAGAACCTTCGCTTCAATCTCTCTACAACTCCACCACCACTTTCATACTTATAACTCTATGACCAAGATGATAGCTTAACCATATAACACTTCTGAGACAATAGCTCAAACTTAACACTTCAATACAAAAGCTTTAATGATTCCAAGACATCAGTCTCAATGCAAATAATGCAAATGGGACTTCAAAACAACCTTCATATAACCCTATGACACACTTGAATCAAAACAGTCAAAGGAACAATGTATTCCATGAGCAAAGCTTCAAAACTATTGTATTTGCAACCTAAAATCCTTGCACTCTTTTTCCCATAGCAGTAGAAAAAGAAAGATCCAAATATGTTCATAAACTTCCTCTTTTTGAGTACTCAATATGCAAGAGATAACACTCGAATCAAGGCAACATTCTCTATAAACTCTAGGTTCCGCACTTGAGCCCTATAAATCTTTCTATAATAGCAATATAACAGCCCCAAAACTCACCCAAATCTATCACAAACATGTGTCCACCAGCATGTGACATTCTTCTCCCTATTTGCTTCTAGTGCTTGAATTCCTTTTCTTTTGTGCAGTTGAAGTGAACAGACCTAATCGACAAGCCAACAATGGCAAAATTGCAAAATTTCTCCCAGAATAGTCGTAAATGCTACTTTTTGTGGATGATTTTTGCCCTCAAGATAAATCCTCACGTGTTTACATTTCACCAAAGATCCCATTAAGTCATTAAAACTTAATGTCGAGTATTAGCTGTCTCAAAGACTAGTTCTGTTCCTAGAAAACTATGCAAAGACGCTTTGCCATGTGTCTTTGTATAAAATTTGGTCTTGCCTAAGGTTTTCCTTCACTAAACTTGTAACAACATGACAACACAGATTAGCAAAGATCTCCTCCACACATGCAGTCACAAAGAAGAGAGGTTAGCCCCTGATGAGAATCCAACCAATGCACCTAGGGACCACATCACGACACCTCATGGTCCCAAAGTATCACCCACCTTGTCTACGTCCCCTATGCATGGGAAGAGTGGAGGGTTTCACCTATTTGATGGATGGTGAAGCGTACACATAGTGATATAATTTAGAGTGATGACTAGGGATATGCATTATGAGCTTTTTCCTTGACCCATTTCCTTATATATGAAATCATTAAACTAGGAGTTTCGATTATAATGATTATCCGAATATCATCCCTCTAAAATTTCCCCTCCGTATGAATAAATAAAAATACTTTAGTTTCTTACTATGTAGACCATCGGATGTTGTTGCGAGCAAGGGGAGAGAGGGAACGCAATGGACATTGCTAGAGGTGGTGTGTGTCTCTCCAGACCACGTGCAGCAATCCGGACGATTATATATTAATATGAACGTGTTTGTGGGTGGCGGGAGGAGCGGGAGTCGAACATCTCATCGGTGCAGGGCACCATCATCCATGTCTTCTTCCACCGCATCTTCTTCCACATCCGGATCCAAGGCTGCAACAGCTCCATCCATATTCGAGCCCGGCCCATCAAGGAATAGAAGTAGTCAGCCGTTCATTGTCTCTTTCTCTCTGTCATGTTGCCTGCAAGCACAACATGCGTGCAGTCCTGTGGTACTATGTTGCAGAATAGAGAAGCGGCCGTGACCACAGACAAGGATGTTCCTTGCGTGCTGTAAGGTCGTCAAACAGGCTGACGTAGGGGCGACAGAGCATGCGCAAAGCTGCAGAGTGGCAGTGTAGAGAGGGCACGCAGGTGCCAAGCTACAGGGCGGCGCTGTACTCCAGCAGCAGGGTGTATGTGTGGCGTCCAAAGGGCAGGGTGACATGGCCGAGGCAGGGCGACAAGGCCACCGGCTGGTCAACATGAAATGTGGACCAAGACAACATATCTAGTGCAGGCCGACATGTCCCATCTCTCTCTCTCTCTCTCTCTCTGGTGGAGAGTCGCCACCCATGAGACCCAAATGGAGCGCAATTCTATCAACTTGCCCTTCTCCACTGCCTCCCTCAAGATATTCCGTGTATTTCTCCTTTTAGATAAAATATAATACATTATACATATTAACGAGCATTTTTTATGAAACATTAATACTAAGACGTTAAATAATTGTATCGTTATATCAATAAACAACATTATTAATCTAATGAGTATGATAATTTACAAAACCGTTTAGGAAAACATCAAATTATACTAAACATTCAATAAAATTTAATCAACATTTTGATTATGAAACTATATTTCAAATAGATTTTAATTATCATTTTTTAGTTTTAGTACTAGTAATTGATTTAAACTTATGATAATGAAAACATCAAATTATACTAAACATTCAATAAAATTTAATCAACATTTTGATTATGAAACTATATTTCAAATAGATTTTAATTATCATTTTTTAGTTTCAGTACTAATAATTGATTTAAACTTATGATAATATAAATATGTAATTTTATTATAGCTTTATATAGTAATATTGAAACCTATTTTAATATTAAAGTTTATTGTTAATCTATTATTAAACATTTTAGTATGAGATTTTGTTTAAAAATCATTTTTATTATAATAAAACATAATAGGGGGTTTGTATTAAAATTTTATCTAATTTTTTTAAAAATAAAATTTTAAATAATAGTTGTTAAAAAACATTTAGATATAAACATTTAAACGTAGGTATCAAAGAAACGATGGTTTAACATATATCTTTCTAAGAATTTTTTAAATGAATACTAATTGAAATGTGATGTTTTGTTATCATAGAAATATTACATTTTATCATATTAAAATGTAAAAAGATTATCATCTTTAAAATTTTATTGCAAAATATCATTAAAAAAAATTATAAATGTTTATTGCATTAAAATGTTTCTTAATTTCAAGAAGCAATATAAAATCATTTCAATAAATGTTTATTACAAGAAAGTTTAGATATAAACATTCAAACATAGGTATTAAAGAAAAAATGACTTGTAAACACAATTATAATATTAAGAGTTAATATTCATAAATCTCTAATATCATTTATGAAAAACCTTAATTATATAGTATCATTTTATTTCAAGATTGATCATTACTACTTTTTTATTATACAGATATTATATTTTATTATAAATTTAAATAGCTATATTAAAACGTGTTTCAAAAATGTTCTTATTATAGTTTATCATCAAGCTAATACAATAAATATTTCAACATAGAAATTTTATTGTACTAATTGACATTAAACATGACCACATGCAAAGATCTGTGTTTAATCAAAATTAGACAAGCTAATGTTGGTTAATGGATTCGGTACGAGTACAAATGCTTGTAAAGCTACGCTAAAGCTTCTTCTAATAGTTAGCCGGTTCATTTCTATTTATCTAAGAGGTTCATAAAAATATTGAGGTATTTCATAAAATACTTCTTTCATTTAATCCCATAACTAAAGGCATAAATTCGAGTAGCTTGAGTGCTTATTGGTACAAACAAGCCTTGAAGTTGAACCCTTTATTACTAGGATCATAATTAGAAGAAGGTTTCATATTAAACTTTATCAATAAGCTAATACAATGGGCATTCTAATATAAAGCTCTTTTATATTACACATAAAAGTTTAATGGGGCTACCATGTGCCACACCCCAAAGGGCTTGAATGATAGCTATTTTATTAAAACCGTTAATTATATAGTATCGTTTTACTTTATTATTAATCATTACTACTTATTTATATTACAAATATTATATTTTATTATAAATAAAGCATCATCTAATAATTAGATTGTTCATTTCTGTTTATCTAAGAGGTTCGTAAAAATATTGTAGTATTTCATACTTCATTTAATCCCATAACTGAAAGGCATCAATTTGAGTAGTCTGAGTGCTTATTCATACAAACAACCTCGAAGCTGAACGCTTTATTACTAGGATCCCGATTGCAAAATGGTTGATATTAAAGTTTATCAGTAAGCTAATACAACGAATGCTTTTAATATAAATATTCCATGATATTAAAAATGAAAGTTTACTGGGGCTAACACAAGCCACCAGTGACCACACCCCAAAGGGCTTGAATGACTGCCACGCTTTTCGGAAGGATTTTGGAGGCGTTGGCAATCCCCAATTGCCCAAACGATTCGTAAGTTGCCAATGCATGTATTCCATCTTGGTGGGGTCTCTTATGTCATTTGGAACTCACCATGGCATGTATGCTCTCGATTTTGTCGATATGGCGGGGCCTGTAAAACCTTGTGCTCTGATACCTTCTGCAAATGCAACAGTCCAGTTATATGACAATGAGCGTACTAGCTCTGCGTCCTTGTTTGAACATTATTTTTGGCCTTCCTATAGCAAAGGTTGCTGCATCGAGCGTAAGAAGTGCTCTCTCTTGGCCATCTCTTGAAAACATAAGAAGGTGTGAACCCGTGTGCATGCCTTAGTACGCGTGCGCACACATGCACCATCACGCACGCCCACGTACATTCAGGTTAAGAGACATGTATATACATCTGTGTATTATAAGCATAATAAGCAAGAACCAATTGCAATTTGGCATGTCAACATACCCTAGCTCCACAGTCTGGTTCACTGTAACAGAGAAGGAAACAGATAAATTAAGAAATATTAACAGAGAATCAACCTCATTATTAAAATGGGCCGACGTATTTTGAGATTTTAAGGCTTTGATCAAAATATACACTGGAACAAGCCCCATCATATCTTAGGGGGAAATGTTACATTACAATGAGGTCTCTTGTGAGAGACAAAGACATTGATGAAGAAAGCTATATTGTACACTTTTGTGTTTGCAACCACTAGGAAGTGTGGTATGCATTCCACAATACATGTAGAGGATCTAACTCTTTACAAATGAGCTCACTAGCTCTTCTTTCTGAAGCTTTAAAAGAATTTCAACATCTCTACAGCTATTATGTTACATTGTACAGGTATCAAAATTGTGCCATTCATGCCAAAGCATGAATCTGGTTCAAAACTGTCGTCTTAATTTACAGGGACTGTTTCTTCGACCGCGGCCGCCCAGCAGCACTACTTCGCCTTCGTTTCTTTGATTTACTACCATAGTTATTGTCATCCTCATCGCCATCATCATCCTCCTCATCAAGGGCTGCATCATCCTCCTCATCAACATCGATGTACCCATCATGATGCAAATTCTCCTCTTCAGTCTTTCTGCCTATTGATGCACTTTTCCTGCGCACCGGTCGCAAATTGTGCACATGACCATTCACTTGAACGCCCAGATCACCGTCATCCACTGGCTGTCTGTCAGAGGGAGCAGTAGACAATCGGTTCCTTTTTCTCGACAGATTAGCTGAGTAAGTGGAGTAATCCATTGAATCCTCTTTCATTAGCCTTTTGAAAGCCTGACAATCAACAACAAAAACAAAGTTGCAATCTTATGTTAGAAATTCTATGCACAACACCACAAGATCCGAGTGAAAGTCTCTGGCGCAATATCTCTGCCAAGTTCCACCCTTTTCATCAAGGAGAGGCAGGCAAGCTGTCACAAAGTATGCACAGAGATGCATATGCTCCTCATGCTTCCATGCACCATATTTATCCTCCGAGAGTCACTTAAATAAACTGTACTCGTTTCATGAATGACCTGCCTGAACCATAACATCCAATAAACTGCAGGTGGCTCAGAGTAGAGTAGCCCTCAACTCTCATCACTTGTGCCTACACCTACCCCAGCGCATAATCTCAGAGACCAGGCTCATAACCTGAGCGTGGATTTATGTTCCTCTAGTCATCCCCATGTGAACGGGGAGTCAGTTCAGAACATTCAATATTACATATTTAAGTTCTGCAAATATGAGAGCAAGGCCATAATTCTTACAACCCTCTTGTAGGCATAAAGCTGCCCGACTCTGTTTCAATTTCTTCAATTAACTGGTATACTACTAACACGTTGGTGTAAATTTGCTTGCTTGATATGGGAAAAATGTGTGCAAACACGTAATATCCTACATTCCTGCACAAGGTAAATAATAAATACAACTCGCTTTATGGAAAGCTGTGCTCCTTGTCAAATAATTTTGTAAGGAACATGTAGCAATAACGGAAGTCTTGCAGAGTTGTGAGGGTTGTAAGGGGTGTTTGTAACTCTGCAGACTTGCAGTATTTTCACTCCAAATAAAGCTGATTTCCAACAAAATGTTCCACCCCCCACACGATTTTCTCATATCTTCTTTTAGAGAAATAAAACAGACCGAGGACTTGCAAACTTAGAAAGAGAGAGAAAAAGAAACACAGAGAGAGAGAGAGAGAGAGAGAATCATTACAAAAATCAAACAATTGCACCAACAGTTTCAGATATTCAAAGTGCAGCATTCATCCTTCAACATGCACTTTTACTGCCTAAGTTCAAGGTCAAGAGTTTATCATCAGCGCAAGTTTGGTACAAAAGTCAACATTTCATGTGCATTAATATTCGTTCAATATGCAAGCATGGTGCAAAGATGATGCAGTTAGAAACATGCACACAGTGCTAGAAACCACTTAAGGATACAAATCATCTGCCCGTTGATTATCATTTTAAGTCAGTCCCACAAGAGATGACCAACTCTGATAACTAACAAGAATCTTTATTTCACTTGCTTTCGTTCAGGGAAGGCGGAAATAATTAATTACCTGATACTGCTTCAGCATATGTTTTATTGTTTTGGCTGAAGAAGTTGGTAATCCCTTGAAGCTAAAATCCTTCACATTCTGTTTACATAATGTATCACCTGGCTTGATCGCTTCAGTTGGAGTGAAAGCCTATCAAGTCAGCTCAAATGTCATCTCCTCTCTTTCTTTCTTTTTCGTAATACATCATCATCTCTCTCTCTCTCTCTCTCTCTCTCTCTCTCTCTCTCTCTCTCTCATATGAGGAGTTTTGAAATAGTAAAGAGAAATCTTTACAAAGGGACTTCTTCCCAACCAGGCGGACTCAAAGACATAGGAAACAACACATGAAATTGGAAGGCTACAAAAAACGTAGGGCTACAATAACAGGAGAAGGAAATCATGAAGAAAGCACAACCGGGGCTGGAGCAGAGGATTTCCATCCATGGATCAGCCACCTCTCTGAAGATCATACCAGCAAAAACCATGGAACTAGCTTACCACAATTCATACTTACACTCTCGAGGGAGCAGACAGCATGAGTTTTGAGACAAACACCTACAAAAATGCACATAAGAGAGACATCAACCCCCTACCCCCAAGCTACATGGGTGTGCATATGTTCCATGTTATGAGAGTTGCTATTGGTCAAATCAGAGTATCATTGCAAACACTTGAGATCGAGGCAGCCCATGCTTGCTTGGAGTTTCCGAAATGAAGAAACAGAAGCAATTGGGAGAAGGAAACAGAACTTCCATCCTAACCAGATACTGCAATGCATGACGCAACAAAAAGTTTTGAAACGTTAACATGTATTGAAGACACAATAAACCATTATTCACTGTAAAACTTAATCATCTAGCATTCAATACACATTTAATGATTTGCAATCCATGCTCAAAAGTTGAAGTTTCAACTCACAATTGACATTGAGTGCTAGTGGCCCATGAGCACAGAGATATAACCAATGTTAGTGAAACCAGCCTTTGACAGCTCAAAGGGCAATAAACCCAGGCTCCAAGATAGCAAGCATTGTCACTGCCAAATGCAATAGTTCTCACCATCTAGCATTTGATCCTGTGGAAGGACCAATAACGTAGGGACCTTCCAATCCATAATTGCCCGGAACTCCACATCAATTTCTGACGATATAGGTCCTAAATAACCTATACAAAACAATGGGTAGCTCCCTCTTAACTTTGAAACAAAGCTTGCTAGGGCTTCCTCCGCTTATCTCAAACCTTCTTTAACCACCAAAGTCGATTAAAAATCAAAATCTATAGCAAAAGGCTGAAAATACAGCCTTCCTCCTTCCCGATCAGCAAAACTTGCACAAACACATCAACCTCACTTTCCTTCCAGCACTCTACTTGTTCCTGCCTTGTGTAGACGCATAGCCCTCTTGCTTACCCTTGAACACTGAAAATCTAGACTTGGTGTCACGCTGAAATCTCCTCTTCAAATATCCCCACCATCAATCAGCCCTTCAATGTTGCTCCGATACCATGTCAGAGTGCAGCGAATGCAAAAGTGTATGACGAGATCAAAAGAAAGATATTTACAGAGAGAGAGAGAGAGAGAGAGAGAGAGAGAGGCTGAAGACTGCAGAAGATGAATACTAAATACTGCATGAATCCGCCCTAAACTGCCATGTTCTGACTCTTTTACTACCTGTTTGCTATTGTGTACCCTGCATTTACAGCTTTCCCTTCTTTATTTGGACTCCAGCTTTGTTTGTTGTACTTCATGTAGCTATTGCCGACCTTTTTCCAGCCTGTCAACATCTGCATTTTGCTTTTTGGTTATCACCTTATTGATCATGGCCAATTGACCTTGTGTTTAAGCCATCAATCTTACATCATCTCATCAATCTTTCAGCTCTAAGGCCGGTGGTATTTTTTATTATAAGTTATGTTTAAGAGAGGGTTCATGTGTGTCAGTTTTTGTGATTAGTCACTACCCTCACTTCAATTTATATTCCTTTCTCTTGTATACCTTTCTATTGAATCATTTTTCTTGAACACTTGAACCTCCGATTGTGGTTTCATTGACCCCAAGTGCCCCATGTACTCTCTCATACTCTTGCTTAGCTTCTTTCCTTATTTCATCATTCAATGACTCCTCCATGTACTAACATTGATGACAAGTTTCAAGAGCCTAACTATCTGACTTGCAGTCATTGTCACCAACGATGGGGTACGGGGACAAAGTTTTTTTTTTTTGAGGGTGGGGGGGGAAAGAGCAAACAGAGGAAAATAGGAGACGAGGGACCAGGACGGGGATGGGGACCCAAAAAATATATGTATGGAAAACATAATTGAAATATCTATAAAGAAACTAAACAAATATAATAGCTTAACTTAAAAACCTTCTAAAAATATCCCATAAAAGTTTAAAACAATACATGAACCATGAAAGTTGAAACATAAGAAATAATGAATACTCCAATTGAATAGTAAAAGCAATAATTTTCAATGCCAAATGGTTACTAAGAAATGTTGTGTGACTTAAAGTACAACAGTAAACACTGAACAAGAAACAGTACAAACTGAGAAATATAGCAAAAGTCAAAACTGAGCAATAATAAATACAATATGACATGAAGACTAAAGTCCAACAATAACCACCAAATAATGAGTCCTCACACTTGGTGAACTAAAAACCACATGAAATAGTGCAAATAGTAAAAACCCTATGACACGTTGCATCCCCTCCATCCCATCCCACACACCCATGTCCCTTATGAATATGCTTGAAGTGTTGTTGTGAAAGCCTGGTTTATTCAGAAGTGCCTATGTTCACGTGTTGGATCCCCTCCATCCCATCCCACACGCCCATGTCCATTATGAATATGCTTGAAGTGTTGTTGTGAAAGCCTGGTTTATTCAGAAGTGCCTATGTTCACGTGTTGGATTTAGGGTTCTAGGAATGCCAACTACACAACTAGGAAAAGAAGAAGCTTCAGAGTGCACAACTAAAAATTTGACTTAGTATACCCTAAATTGAATCGGCGTTATACAAGACCAGAGGAAAAAAAAACTCCTAGAGGAGAAACAGTGCTCCAGCTGTCCTAAGTGTTGAGAAACCACTTCTTCAATTCACACGCTTCATTTAGGGTTTCGCACTGACAGCCCCAAAAAGGTTTGGTGTTCACATTTTGGTCACTTTTTCAATGGGTCCCCACACAATGGTGCGCCACCATAGACAACTTCATTCATTCTTTCCTCCTACCACTCTCTTCACTCATTCTTCACCCTTCTTCCTCCATCATCAGACATCCTTCCCTTCTCTCATCATCCCCTTCCACTGCCCTCACACCCCTTCAGGAGGACATTATGGTTTGAGGCTCGTGGCTGCCATCACCCTTCCTCTCCTAGTACAGGCACCTTGTTCCAGCATCAGGCCTTGCCTTTGGAGCATCTTCCACCTGGTGTCACCATCATCTACTTGGCATCAGTACCCTTCTCCATCACACTCCACCTTCACATGCGTTTTTCAATGTGGAGACCTCCTTGCCTAGCATCGTAATCTCTAGCTTGACATAGCATCGTAATCTCTAGCTTGACATCAGCATCCTAGCCTCTGGCAACAGTCTATATCACTGAGCATCAGTGATTTCATCACTCATCTATTACAAGGGCTGCTAGGACCTACGTTTTGCAGCCTGCCTCCTTCATCACCTCGTGTCATTCACTTATCACAAGGATTGTTGGGACCTTCGTTTTTGCAGCCCAGCTCATCCTCCATCATCTAGCATCATCGTTATCTACCTGGCGTCAGCATTTGGGCTGCTCTCCCTATGTTTGACAACTTCGATATTCTAGGATTTGCATTTTGCTACCCAAGTCACTCCCCAGCATCAAAGAACTACAGTTCGCTCCCTCGATAGCCAGTGATCATCGTCCACATCTCTAATGGCATCAAAGGACTACAGTCCACTCCATTGTTAGTTGTCTTTCACCTTCTAGTGATTACTTCGATAGCCCACTGCTCGGAGGAATGTGTTTCACTCCCTTCACTATGTAGATTCCCCATTGGCAAACACTACAATGCTCTTATCTTTTGAGCTTCGCCTCTACTATATCAACTTTTCTTCTCATAGCATGATTCAATGCATCATCATCGTGTTCTTGTGTTTCTAAGTTTCTCTTCTCTCTCAGTATTTGCCGTACACACTCTGTGTTACTCCCCACCAACCCTACTCTCTCTGCACTGTCACTTATTTTGACATGGTATCAGAGCATACCTGATACTTTTGACATGGTATCAAACCGTAGGAGCTCAGAGAGCTAAAGACTCTGTTCATCAGAGAAGGTAAAGACAAGTTGCGGGTTCGACATTATCTACTAATTTCCCCCTCACTGATACTGCATCACTAGGAGACAGAGATACCCTTCACTTCCTCTCCCATCCACCCTCGCTTTTACATATTGATACCCCGATGCTATGACTTGTCCACAGACAGATGGACAAATCACTGGGTGCTCCTCTTCAGGCATCACAAGAACCCCCACCGATGCTTGCCACCATGGACCTTTCCTCCCTACCCCGCCAAAGTATATGCATCCACCTCCAGGCCCTCGTTGTGCCATCTCTCCCTTCTCGGCCACAGAGTTTATTCTGCACCAGCTTTCAGATTTTTATGCTCAAAGCAATAAGATGCATCCAATGCACAATACGCCCTTTCGAGCCACGAGAGGATTGACCGGTACCACAACCTCCTTACAACTGCTACAATGCGCTATGAAGGTTGCTTCTACTTCTTCTAGGATTTCAAGGATGCCACCTCTATAACCCATGATTTTAAAGTCTGTTCCCTTGAGAGAGAGTGATATTGGATACCATCCCCTCGGCAATTCACTCCTTCAAGAGACTCTGATTGTTCAACACCTTTTATTACTTTGGCTACGCAATCCGCTCCACTGAGCGACAGTGACTAGTGCGCACCCTTGGCTCCGAGCCTCACCTTTCCCTACCCTTGATTACTCAGGTTCGAGAGGCCACCTTTGGGAGTTCTTCGATCTCTTCGATACACCAAATACCTTCTTCAACTTGACATTAGCATCCTAGCCTCTAGCGATAGTCTACATCACCGAGCATCAATGATTTCATCACTTATCTATTACAAGGGCTGCTAGGACCTGCATTTCTGCAGCCTGGATCCTCCCCCATCACCTAGCGCCATTCATCTATCACAGGGGCTACTGGGACCTGCGTTTTTCCAGCCTGGCTCCTCCTCCATCGCCTAGCATCAGTCCCATGTCATAGACGCTATTGGAACCTGCATTTTAACCGCCCGGCTCATCTCCATCATCTGGCATCCTCATTATCCGACTAGCATCAACACCTAGGCTGCTCTCCTTACGTTCGACAGCTCCGACATTCTGGGATTTGAGTTTTACTGCTAGGTCACTCCCCAGCATTAGAGGACTATGGTTCGCACCCTCGATAGCTGGTGATCATCTTCCACATCTCCGACGGCATCAAAGGATTGTGTCGCTCAGAGGAATATGGTTCGCACCCTCGATAGCTAGCGATCATCTTCCACATCTCCGATGGCATCAAAGGACTGTATCACTCTCTCGACAATTGTCTTTCACCTTCTAGTGATTACTTTGATGGCCCACTAGTCGAAGGACTACGTTTTGCTCCCTTTACTATGCAAATTCCCCACAAATACTACCGCTTGATTCAAACAGGACAGTGTAGTTATCTTTTGAGCTTCAACTACATTGTGTCAGCTTTTCTTCTTATAGCATGATTCAATTCATCATCACCGTGTTCTTGTGTTTCTAGGTTTCTCTTCTCTTTGTGTTTATCGTACACACTCTGTGTTACTACTCACAAACCCTACTATCTCCTTGCACTGCAGCTTATTTTGATACTGTATCAAAGAATATATGTTATTTTTGACATTGTGTTCACACACATCACTACCAAAATATGGTAACCAATCCCCCTTGGGAGTGATGCGGTGAACTAGAAATGATGCAATGAAACGGAGCTAGCATAGTATAGGGGAGTGCCAAGCCCAGTGGACTATGATCAATCCACAAAGGGGAGTAAGCCCAAAGCTTTGTGAAAAGCTTTGAACTTCTCACAAGGCAAAGCCTTTGTGAAAAGATCTACAAGGTTGTCTTGTATTGGCACATAGGCCAACCTAATCTCTCCTACAAAGAGTCTCTCCCTAACATAGTGATAGTGCACCTCAATGTGTTTAGAACGTGCATGGAGCACTCGATTCCATGCAATTGCCAATACACTCTTGACTGTCAATGAAGATGGAGGTGGCACATGACTATCGAACACCCAAATCAACCAAAAGGTATTTGAGTGGAACACACTCCATTGTAACTAAAAGCTGCCCTATACTCAGCTTCACAACTACAAGTGGTCATAGTGGACTGCTTCTTGCTCAACCATGATATGCATGAGCTGCCAAGCATGAAGCATGTACACAAGTGCCCTTGCTGCCACCTGCTTAAACTCCTTGCGTACAAGCACACTGACTGCAAACCGTCAGTAGTGTTAGTTGCTATTAGCTTTCTATAGAGCTACTTTACCTCTTCTCCAAACCACCCTTCCTTATTGGCTAGCATGCCCATCCAGCACTCTTTGATCCCTGATCTTATCGGCACTAGGATGCTCTACGGCCTCTTCGATAGCTCCTCAGTACTGTCTTCTAGAGAAATCAAAGACTTGACTTATCAATTCTCAACTGGTTACATTTGCTCTGACTTGTTCAAGGCCTTTCCACGCCCATTGGCATCTTCTTGCCACCCCTAGCAGTGAATTCTCAACTGGAAATGGGTCATGCTACTTAGCTATACATCTACATCAACAAACTTCATTGATATGCACATTAGCTGGTCTTCCATTGGAATTTCTGCTCCAATCTGTGTCAAACGAGGACTGGGACAAGGACTTGGGGAGCTCCATCACTATCTTAGTCTATCATCCATTCTTATGTGTCAGTATTTTCCATTTCAATTATATTAGATGGAGATTAGAGTCTCTTCTCCATTTCATCCACCTATTCACTTGAGCCTGTTCACTCTACACATTAATCCTAATAGAGTGCATTTGCCATTCATGCCACACAGTAGCAGGGCACCTTCACTCCAGCCTTCAATTGGCCATTTTCAGCTGGTCACATCATCCAGGCATTTGCAGCATGTAAGCTTGTTTCCCAGTCAGTTGCCTATTGAGAGGCTGCCCCAGTCCATGCCTCCACTGTCTCATCCATTACTTCCAGCCATTATCGTTCTCACTCATCTTTCTCAGTGAGATCTTCTGCCATCAGTCCTCACTAACACACCTCTTCAACATGCAGGGGCTGATTGTGTGCAGCTTTGTAATGGTGTCTTCAGATCATTAATTTGTATGTCCTTTTCCATTTCATCTCTGCTCTCTCCTCTCCGTGTTTCTGATTCCATTGTGCACTCTCACAATACTCTCCCCTAGATAAGAAGTGCCCATTGCAGGCAGTCTGTTGCTCTGACTGAGATGCACCATCTAAAGACCATGGGGTGACGATACTAAAATTATAAGGAGGTCAAGCCAAAGTAATATGGAGAGAATCCATGGCTGTCAAAGGTGACACACTCCCTAAGATTCTAAAACCCACAAAGTGCACAACTGAATGAGCATAAAACCTTCTGCTTGATTAGAAGGAGCTATTGTCTAGTATATCTTGGTTTGGGTTCTAGTGATTGTCTGTTGGGGTTGCCTTTGGATTTTGCTCGAGGTGCTATTCTTTTTTGTTCTCACACCAGCACTGCATGCAGCCCAGAAGCGTTAGCTCTGGCCACACATGACAGGCTAAAAAAACCTAACAGCCAACTCATCTCCTATCATGTACTAAATGTTCAGCCCACAAGGGGAGAATCATAGAAAGCAAGCATAAATTCAATTCAACTTTTGTTCTCTTTTTTAGTCAAGGATTTACTGTAACAGTACCAAACAAATCCTTTACCTGGCAACGAGCATCATTGAGGCTGTAAGCAATTTTAACATGTCGTTTTAATCTCAGCAATAATCCCAGTGCTGCTGCTGCCAGGCATTCATCCTAGTTTTAGAAAAAAGGATAAAGACTCAATAAGTTGCTCCAGAGCTTTTTAAAGACATGCCAAAGAAGAATGACCTATCTATATTGCCCAAAATTGAAAATTTTAGGTGAGTTACTAAAACAACAAGGGAATAAGACCTTCAACTTAGATACAGCATCTTCTGGAATACCCTGGGTATCATCAAGATCAGTACACTCTTCATCCATTTGAGGCTGAACAACATCCAAATTATAGGCATTCTCACTGTCTCGCTGTCTTTCAGCAGCTAACAATTCCATTGCATGCTTGGCAGCTTCTTCCAGAGGACCCTCAGAAATTAATTTTTTAATCGTTGACTCAATTCCTCCTGCTCGAACTTGTACCACACGATTGATGGCATATACAAGATACAAAGGCTCATCTGGTAAGCTAAATGGTAAGGATGCAAGAATCTCTGTACAATACCTGGAAAATATTAGGAAACATAACTATCAACCACTGATGTCAAGATTGTGAAATACTGCAAAATTTACAAAGTATCAACATGGTTATAATGGTACAGAAGGATAAGCTACATGCATTGCAAGCTAACATACATTGTACTCTTATGACTGCTATATCAAATTTCACCTATGCTGCAAGTGAGCCACAAATGGATTAGCATGTAAGATATCCCACACATTACATACATGCCCAGTGTAAAGATATCCAAACAATACAGGCTATAGCTCATGTACTTATATGCAAAGAAAATAAATAACCCTTGTTGACACAGCAGAATGAAGTTTATCTAAACAGTAAATTCACTTACACCAAAAAAGAAAGTGAAGATAACCCCCAAGTTCCTACATCAAACTTTCGGACGACAGATGAGATGAACTTGTTTCTTGAAACTCTGCTGTTACGAATAAGCTTGTAAGTGCGACTAATGCCCACTTTTGCTGATACTGCCAAAGTTGCATCAAGCTTGCCTCTGGAGGTACTTGAACTTTTTGCCACAGGTGACGTTTGGCAAGAACTAGCGGCACCAGTTTCAATAAATTTGAAAGAGAGCTGAAGACCATCACCCAAGCGGCTCTCAAAGAATGAAGGGTACCTATCCAAAAATATTTAGAGACCCTAATTATTGAAAGAATATTAAACAAACAGAATCTAAGGAAGAGTCTCATACTTCTCATTCATATGAGATAGTAAGCGGTGAGCCAGTTTTGAATTTGATTCGTGTTGATCAACTTCAAGAGCTATCAAGTGAGGTACACAAGTCATTGGGTGAACCAACCCCTGTCGCAAAACAATCTCCACCACCTAAAACATGAAATCTTTAATTTGAAACAGTCCAAACAGTGATACAAATCACTATACAAAGGACACTGTGTGACCCTTGAATCATCACAGCCATCTATAGAAGAAAAGACTTGATAAATGACCCTCAGAGATAGTTTATCTTCTTGAGATATTCAGAGGCCTTAGAATTGTTGAAAACAAGTACCTTCAGTGCTGCCTGTCGGACTTGATCATTCATATCCAGACATCTCTCTAGTATAGAATCCCAATGCAATTGAATGATACCTCCACAAATGTTATTATCACCGGCTCCTGCTGCCACAGGTACAGCACCAGATCCATGCCTGCCTCTGTCTGGTGCTTCATTCCCAGCTTCGCATCCCATCTTTTCTTCGACATCCACTAGATAATCGTGAAAATTTCTCAATGATTGTATCTACAGCATAAGTAAACACAACAGAATTCATTCAGACCTGTGAATGAGATAAATTCACTCAATGGACAAGCTTGAATGCTCTTTAAATCTGAGTAATTTATGACACCAGTACTCTTATGACAGAGAACTCTCCTTCCCTCCCTCCCCCGTTCTTCGTGTGACTAGCATACAGGCTGTTCCAACACTTAAGGACAACAACAGTGACTGTTGGCTAAATGTGAGGAATGATTCATACTGGCTCTTGAAGACTTGATGAGCTCAGGCTGCACTACAGCTTCAGAAAATGCAACACCACACCCCCCCCCCCCCACCCCCCCGGGCGGGGCTTTTCCCTTTTTTGTTTTCTATCTTCCTCCCAAAAGAAAACAGAATCTTACTATCTCACAATACCTCCACAAGAGTCTAATGCTAGACCCATCTATCTCTTTCCAAGAAGAGAGAATGCTATTTATAATTCTCTAATGAGCCAAAGTCAAAACACAATACGAGCCTGTAGGTGACAATAATATTAAGGAAAAAGAAGATTTCCAAGCTCTCTCATCACAGGAGAGTGTTAAATATGAGGGTTGTGCGAAAAGCCAATCTGGTGGTCAATAATGCCAGCCAATGTGTGACTGCAGATGGAAATGTGCTTGAATCCCAAACATTAAGAAATGCATATCTCCTTCTCATGCACTCAAAGTCACCCTGCAACCTCTCTCATCTCCATCGGAGAGTCTGGGTATCTTTATCCAGATCCTAAAGAGTCTCTAGTGTGTATATAACATGCATCTAACTGCAGAAGTTGGAGTCTGGGTGTTAAGTCCAAGTAACACATCTCCATTGGCTATAGCCAGACTACCCAAGGATATCAGCTCTATCAGTTTCGGAATCATTGAATCATCCAAGCCACCCACACCTGCTGGAATTTGCACTGAAGACAGCCACAAGGTAGCCTGCTAGGTCTGTTCAACACTCTGAATTGATTTACAGTCCGTCCACACACTAGGGATGCGAAATTTGGACGTTGATGGCATCAGAACTTGCAGGATCCAATGCTGCTAATGGTTTCTGTGTCTGTTTACCGTGCCCATGACATCTCAGAGATACCCCACCACAATTGTCACATAAGGAATATGATATGCTGGCAAACCTTCTGAGTTGGATGACACAGTCAGATACATGACCTGACCTATGCTGGCAAAAGAGAGCAGACTGTAAATGGTGCAGGACAATGTCCATGATCCCAAATAAGAAGATACATTGTAGCCGATCACACACTGATGATAGTGATTGCTTCACATCTGCAGTCAATCACACACAAAGAATCATGAATATTAGGATATGTTGGGCTCGTACATCTTCCTTGTCACTATCATCATTGTACACATGTCAATTCCCAGACAACTCCATGGGAAACTCAGCTTGGTGCTTCCTTCATGTGATCACCCACCCACATCATCATCTCACAATACCTTGTAACTGCACGATCGCTTCATCTTCATCATCACCAAAGGGAACCACATAGAGCTTAGTTTCATCAATGGCATTAGGCACAAGGTAACCATCAGACAGCAGAAATAACAGGACAGCACTGTAGTGCCAATGGACATCATCTCAAGGTTGTGGCGCCCTTTCACATCCCAATATGTGAATATGCATTTTCCTAAGGTGCATGCCCATGCAGTTAGCAAGACACCAAAGATCCACTACAGGTTTTTGATTTACCTTAGGAGTATTATTGCTTGGAGCAGCAAAGCAGAGCCTTCTTTCTCCTTGATCAAAAGTGTGTAGAAAGAACTTTTCTCCAAAATTGTCAGTTCTATGCTAGACATTGCAACCTCTCCATCCCAATTCATCCTAGTGACCTTTGCTCATCACAAGCAAAGTTATCTATTTTCAAATGCACTTCAACAAGCATTTGAAAAGCCCAAAATAGCAATCCGTGTGCTAAGGCACCTACATTGTAGGATGAGAATAGTCTAGCTGCAGAGGCTATACACACATTGTTTGATAACAAGAAATGATATATGGACAAGGAATCAAAGCATTCCATCATGGAAATTGGCAATGGTGAGAAGCTCAAAAGTTCAGATGAGGATGATTCTAATAAGGAGACGAAGGTCCCATACACCAAGGAAGAAAACATTATGCTCAATGTCATTGATACCTACTATTATGAGATTAGCATGCCTACAAAGTTGGAACATATGATGTTGTTTGAATAAGCCAAATCAGCTCATGGAGATTCAAGTTACATGTTGTAAATTTTGACTGCGCTTTATAACTTGTTACCTTAATTCTTAAATCAGCAGACAAAGATAGAGTGGCCTCTATCATTCTTCCCATGTCCCTCTCCATCATGAACTCTGGCCTTGCTATGAAGAAAAAACCAAGAGCCTGCACATTCATCAAACGTTAGGTTTGGTAGTCGTTTAGAACAATGATTTCACCCAGCCTTCAAGAAGCTTACCTGTAATGAACGAGCCTTGATATCAAAATCCTCAGATAGAAGATAGTGCTTGTATAACTGCAACAATTGCTGCATGCTTGTTTCTTTATCATCCATTGCATCAATCATAGAAGCACCATACCGTACAAGCAGGCCAAGGCAAAATAAACAGCGTAACACATTCTGCAAGAGCATAACAATTATTATTTTTAAAGCCTTGAGATAGATAGCTATGCCACTGACATCTCCAGTAGAGATCTGTGGGTTTTGTGTGTGTGCGCGTGCGTGCTTTTTTTTTTTGACCGGGTTTATTTTATGGGGCTGTGTCTGTGTGTGTGTGTGTGTGTGTGTGTGTGTGTGGAAACCTTACGAAACTTCACAGATCCTTTAATTTGTGTGCATATTCTGTTTCAAACAACATCCAGGCCAGTGTTCTCACAGGCTTCTCTGAAGCTCCAAATTGATTTTGCCTCCAGTTATCCAGCAGTCTATAAAACTTCCGCACGAGAAACTCAAATGAGTTGAGTCCTTTTGCTGCAACTTTGCCCAGTGAGCACAAGCATCTGCCAACATATGAGACATGAATACGTGCTCATGAAAATATGATCTACCTACAATTACCAAAACAGTGTATGTCTACCAATCCACAGAAATTTTGGCTCTCACTTGATGCATGCATGCACAACTGTTAGGAAAGAATAACGGACAATCAGCTGTCTGAGATCCCTCTCAAGTTCCTCCACAAAATTTGGAGGTGGTCTACGAAGCAGTGGTAGAACAGTGTCAACTACAAAAACAATACTCTGAAGTAGTTGAGCAACATCCCTATTGTCAACCTGCCAAGTCATGTAACGATAAAGTCAATGAAACAAGGATTATAGAAGATATTAATGCAGTAGCATGATCATACAGAAAATTACCTGTGTTTTTAGGTAAGGCTGCAAAGTTACAGCATAACGTGATGGATCAGAAGCAGGAGTACAGAGTGTTGGATCAACCATGCAAAAAGAATGTAATGCAAGAACATAAGGTAGAGCACGTGTTTCTGCTTCTTCAGTAGGCCCCTCCTCAGCCTGCAGGAAATGATTCATTATGGTAATTTATAAGTGTCAAGTTGAGAAAGCCCATACTATAAAGCCATGCACAGTGCTGTCAAATAAAGAAAGCACGCACAACATGGATTTTAAGCCCATGCAAGTTGGTAAATACTATGCGATAAGATTCCACTAACCTTCAAAATGTTTTCTATCAAGCATTTGCACATCAATTCACAACGGTTTCTTACAGTAGCTTGAGAAACCAAGCTAGCTGCTGAGTTCTTAGCAGTCTGATGGGGAAAGTCCAAAGCCAAGCTCCGTTTCACAATAATAACCATAGCTTGATGGTTTTGAAGACACTTCAAAACACCAACAAGCTGCTGGACACGCTCAGCTATTTCTGAAGGAACAACACTGTTATCTCCAGAATATGTGGTATTCTGATTAGTGGGCTCTTCAAACCATAACTCATAAAATGTTTTACAAACAAGATCCTGCCAATAAAAAGCTGAAATAAGATTCAATCTCACAAACAAAGAACTCTCCAATCTGCCATCAAGCTTCACCTAATTACCTCTTATGATTAGATAAAAAGAACACCAACCCAAAATCAATAAAGTAAGAAAACAGCATCCAAACATGTTCCAGAATTGTAGAATAAATTAAAAGCTAAGGAGATACTACATATGAATGTTTTGTAAATCCCTTAACGCCAAAGTGGGTGCACATTACCTGCTTGTCACTACAAGGTGTAAGGAGGCAATGTCCTGTATGTGCAACATAAGGGATTAATCTGAAGCCAAAGGATGATACAAATACATGTATGCACACATAGTAGCAAGGAATGGCCGTCCTAGGCCTTGGAATGAGGGAATGCTGTCCAAAACTGATTTGCCGAAGGGGACACCAAAATGGGATGGGGGACAGCCATCCTCGCTCCTAGCCGCCCCCTACCCCATCCCCACTTGAGCTTAAAAATGCATTCCAAACTTAAACTGTTCAATTAGCTCTTTAAAACAGCCCCAAAACATACTACTACCAAACTTTCCTAGAGTGTGTTTGTGTCCAGTAAACAAACCCTAATTTGGGAGGATCCACATCTATAAATAAGAGGCTGCCCACCCACTCAGCCCAATCTTCGTTTGCAGATTCCTCACACCATGTCTACTGCTGTCCACAAACCTTCCAAGCAGATATCTTAGTTCATATTGCTGTCCTACAGTCAGGCGCCAGTTTCCACCCCTCTATTAGCTTGTGTATGCTACTGACCACCCATCATCAGCCTCAAAACTGCTGTGTTTTTCTATCATCCGTCACCAAACAGCTGCCACCTCATCAGCCTACTGTCGCCCATCATCCAGACTGCTGCATTTGCAGTATGCAGCTGCCACCCAGCCTATCTGCCTCTCTAGGAGCTGTTTGTCGACTGTCTTCAGCTGTCTTCATTTCCAGATCAGTCATCAACCTGTTTGGCCCTCCATTTTTGGGATGCTGAAGCCTGCTATGCTGTCTTCTGCCATTTTCTGCAGCTGGTCAATGTTTTCAAGGTTGTCTGCTGCGTTTCAAGATCTTTCAAAGGAGGGCACTCAGCCCCAATCCCTCATAGACACATGAGTCCAAGGTTTTGTATTCACTCTACATAGTGTGTTTGCTACATTGAGCATCGTACTATCCATTATTCATTCTTCTTCCTTCTTCATTATCTCTCAACTACTCTTCCTCTAAGTTCCATTGTTATCACCTTGTGCCTTGTCAAGCATTTGTGTTTGTCTTCTGTGTTCGAGTTGTTATTTACATGATGTCAGAGCTAGATACTCTCTAAAGAAACCTAGGCCTTGATCTAAAAGCTCAACATGTGAAACAAGAACTCTCAAAGGGAAGATGAGTTCAAACAATTCCTCACCACTTCAATTTCCAAAGCAACCTATGCCGAGAACTCAACAAGAGTGGGCCCATGAGATTCCATCATTGGTGGAGAACCTCTGACTATCATGGCTCTTATAGGCCATTCGAGATCTCATAGACCGAATACAACCTAAATCTTATACATCAAGCCTAGCAAGCCATTGAACGTAAATATGACTCTTTCCCTTTAGATGTTGCACATAAATCTAAAGATCTTTCAAGATAATCGGAGCCTCCACCAAGAATGGCCTCCCTAATGAACAAAGAAAAACAACCATGTTCCATTCTTCCAACCTAATCCATCTACTCCAATGCAAGATGTACAAGTCTCTACTTTTGTGCCTTCTTCTTCTTATGCTCCTACATCTATGCAAGAATCTAGAATAGATTAAGGTGAAGATAAGTCTCAATTTGTTGACTGTGGAATAAATCCCAAAGAGGATCCATTTTGTATGTTAACAAATGTAGAAGTGGTTATAAGAAAAGATAAAGTGCTGCTTCTAACTTTCCTTCTTTCAGTTTTGCTTCTCATAGTCAATTTGATATTAGTATTTCATCTTCACTTCCTTCTACATGTACCTTTCAATTTCCATCATTTAATTCACAAAATCAATCAAATGCATCCATTTCATCTACACCATCATTTCAAGCCCACCCATCTCACCCTTGTCTTCCGCTGCTTCCACTAATACATTTACACTCATTCACATCATCTTTCACCGTTACACTTGTTACACCACACCCCACACTTGGAGGGGATCTTCAAACATAGACACTTCTCTTCCTTTTAGGTCCTCAACCTTTGCTTGTTCAAGTGGTGGAGGTGCATTGTTGGTCAAGGCTCATCCTTCAAACCAAGAACTTTCAAGATATTCCTCAGATGGGTCACCTACCCATGCTTTCCCCCTCCTAAGTATGGACCGTTTGGTACCACAATTTGCCAACATGGCAATTCCTAGTAGACCTTCTGGTTATGTCCCTATGTACCCTTTGACATTCGGATGGGCGCTAGTAGCATCGATCACAATGACTATGAAGCAACTTAGTACACATACACTACTCTTGGACACTTGGCCCATTGGTTGACACATCCGTACATTGAGATGGTGTGGGTTGGTGGTATGAGACGTCAATACTTAGGATATGGTCATGATCTGAAGTGCCACTAGCTCCAAGGTCAAGGATGAGCATGTTTGGCTCTATGGCTAGGAGGTAAGTCTAATGTCTGATCCCTTATATTCATGAATGTGGCTTCTGTCGTATCTCTTGTGCAAGTTGGATACTAGGGGGGACATTTCATATTATATCCTTGGATATCCAAATGGGTGCTAGTAACATTGGTCACATTGGTTATGAAGCATCTTAGTTTGAATGCACTAAGTATACTTCAAGGTTAGAGCAATGGAGTCCTCTTTATAGGACTCAAGGCTTTATTGTGTACATTCATTGTGTGATCACCAATCTAGGACTCTTGGCATGTTGGCCCACACATCCATGCACCAAGATGGTATGGGTTGGTGGTATGGGATGTGATCATAGCTCAAAATGCTACTAGCACCCATGCTCAGGTTTGAGCTCATTTGGCTCTATGGCAAAGAGATGAGTACGATGTCCAATCTCTTACATTCCTGAACCTGCTTGTATTGCATATCGTCTACTGCATGTTGGATCCTTGGGGGATGTTTTAACCCCATGCCTCAACCAATAGTTGGACAAGGATATTGAATTATAGTGCCTCCTCCCCATGGTTCAACCAATAGTTGGATAAGAATATTGAATTATAGTGCCTCCTCCTACAACACCCTATAGAAATCCTAATCCTATTTCTACCTACCTATCTTACCCATCCTACAATTCTTATCCCTATTACCCTTCTTTCCTAATACCTCATAGTTCTAGTTCCTCATTTACATCAACAATGAACGCTTTCACTGACAAGACTTATTTTAACGAGTCTACTTACAACACTTGGTCAAACCTCATGAGGCATGTCCTAGGCTGGCAAAACTTGTGGGACTTAGTACAAGGGCTAAAACCCCAACCAAAGCCTTGCTTTGGTCGACGTGAGATTATCCACTCTTAGAAAGCATGTAAGATTGTCTACTCTGGTTGGATTGGAATCCCAATCAAACCCTTGCTTTGGTCCACCTAAGATTGTCCACTCTTGGCCTTCTCAAGCAAATGGAAGGAGTACAACTGAGATCCTCTGATCTTCTCTGCTAATATCAGTACCTCTTGCTATCAAAATTGACCAACAAGCCTCCAAACGAATTTTCCCCTTGGTTTGCTTGGAGATTGGCCTTCACTCTGCTCTTTGAAAGACAAATTCAGCCCCGAATCTAATATTGGTTGTCTGGCCTCTTGAATCTCCTTGAAATTAAATTTCAGAGTTTCATCGTGAGAAATGCTGAAAAACTACTACTGCTCTACTTAAACAGCCATGGAAGCTGTCATCTATAACTTAGAATCACCAAAAAGACTATTGCCCTATCCTATATACTGTCATCTGCACCAAAAAGACCTTGGGCTGCTGTCACCTACTCTCTGAGGGCTCCAAACTGTTGTCACATGTAGGACTAATCCCTGGTGGCTGCAAATCACATCAGCAATCTCTCCTTGCTCTGTAACAGTCTCCTTCTCTCTCATAATGATTGGAATAGACCTCTACCAACCCCTAAAAAGGTTTTTCCACTTGCATGGGCAAGTTTTGCCAAGTGGCATCCTTCTAAGCCCATTTTTCAACATTATCCAACTTATTAAATTAATATTTAAAATATTAATTAATTTGATAATTATTCTAGTGCTCAAAATATTAATATCACCAACTAATAATTAAATTGGCTAGGCCAATTTGTATTCCAAGTATCCTTGAGCAGTTATTAGCCCTTAGCTCGGCATTAATTAATTAATTAATGCCTAGTCTCTAATGTCAACACTAACATCAGTGGCCAATAAATTAGTCTAGGTCCAAATCTGACATCGTATACCATCTACTACCTATCAGACATAACTTATTATAACTTTTGCTTTTGACACCTACTGCATCCTTAGGGTCCTTGGCCTATTACCATAAAATAACTACCATGTGCATCACATGTGCTAAACAACCTTGCACATTGGATTATTAATTTAATCAAATCTTATTAGCAAGATTAAAGCATCCCAAAATTTCACGTCCCTATGGCAAACCTCCCCCTTCAAATCCCTGCAATCGTCCTAAATTGCACTTCATTGTGCCAAAGAAAAAGCATATCGTACTGAATTTTCCACAAGGCATCACAATCACAACATTGGCTACTGTTGTCCAACCATGCTATATGCCCCAAACCTACTGAAAATTTCCAACTAACATAAACATGAGATAATTCTAAAAACCAATCCAAAACTATTGCTAAAAACCCATTGGATACATCCGTAACTCATGTTTCTAAATTGTTTTGGCTTTAGAATCACAGTAAAGCATATTCTCAATACAAACTATGGTTGAAATTGTCAATGGCATTTACTAATATGCTACCATCCAGGAAATTAGTTATAAACCATTGAAAATCGAATGTAGTTTTATCATAAACTGACCACTTGCTGATCTGAGAACTGATTACAAACTGCTGCAAGTGTGACCCCAAACTGATCAAACTCATTGCAAAAACTGACCAACAATCAATGAAAAAACTGATACAAAACTAATCCCAAAAGTGACCATAAACAATTCTCAAACTTATCAAAATTTGAGTTGAAACTTATTAGAATTTTTGTCTCAAAATTGAGGCAAATTTTATGCCAAATTGATCCTAAGCTTATACAAAAGTATAGTTTTAATGCCCGGGTGAAACTCATACTCATCTACAAACATCTCACAGTGACTAGTACACTAAGTAGTGACCTCATGGCAAACATACTGTCAGTCAATACCTTGGATCCATATTGAATACATCCGAGATCCACTACATAAAAGAGTTATCCATAACTAGAGTGAAAATGCTACCTCCGCCTTGAGCATCAAGTAATACTCTGGACCCCTGCTCTGTTGAACTTGACGAAACTAAAGTTGGCTCTAATTGAAAGGCATCTAGGTAAAGCTGCAACAACTAAGGATGGTCTACCAAGACATCCTCTTCCATCCACTTTGCATCAATTGGTGAAACAATGCTAAAGCTTCACCAAGAAGCATATGAAAACTTTACCTCTAACTTTAGTTGCCTCAAAACCTCCACTAGGTTGTAGGCCTTTCGTCCCCTTAAGCATTGTGATACTGTAACTTTCACATTGTTGGAATTTCAACTTAACTAATATGCAACATTGTCTAGTTGACCAACCCCTCATGTGTACCTAGCATACTAAGAGCACCAGGTGCATTAGGAAACATTCTTTTTTGCATACTTTGGACCATTGCAATGATACTGTGCATGGAAATTTGTTTACTACCAACCATAACAAGATACATTTTTCCATATGTAGCATGCATTACTAGCTGCATTTGTCCTCATGACCAACACTATATAGAGCATTTGCATGACCAGCATTAATACCATGAGTCCCAAACACAATGGGCTGCATATATGCATTGCCAAACTTGCCATTTTGTGCCCCAACATCATGCCAATATTGCTATACATGGGGTTATGCATATTACCAACCATACCAGGATGCATTGGGCCTTACACACCATGCATTGGTTGCTGCATACCATAAGGAGTTGTACCATACATCCCCATATGTGATCCCTAACCCACCATAGCATGGAAACTAGTGCCACCACAAAGTATCATGGCTGCCTCATCATTGCATGCATTCCCTACTATCCAAGAAACATGGGATTGGCACTTCCAAGTTGGCCTTGCATATGCATCAATTGCCCCACTGGCATCATTCGCTTATGCTTGCTACCCACATTTAGAACATCATGCTATTAAATTGGCTCTTCCTTCGATACATCTTGCTATCCCGAAGCTATTGAAGGCAACTTCCTCTTCTTGCCTTTACTGCCCTTCTTTAAGGGTTCAAAAATGCATGAACTGAGGATCATTTAATTATATAAACATTTCAGGTGCTGTCCTCAGCTGATCTTTATACTGGTTATCAAATTCCTCTTTCTCTTGCTAATCATCAACCTCGTTATGCCTTGAAGGCCCTGCATCTTGCCTAACAGCAACATTTTCAGCTTGCTATCTATGGTTTGAGCCTTGTCTAAGGTCAAGCATTGCATTTTCCCCAACACTTTCTGAATTTTCAAATTCAGAAGCATCGTCCCTGCTTGATCCCATCTCATTATTTGAAGACATTTCTGCTATAATACTTAGCTGAATACAATTTCAGCACTAGAGCAAAGCTTCTAACCTTCAATCAGGTGTCTCGGGCTCACTAAGTCAAGGGAATTGATGGTATCCCGACAATGGAACCATGAAACCAGTCTTTCTTCTCAAATAGGGTAGTAAATAACCTGATTTAACACTAATTCCAAGCAACATAAAATTCACATAAACTAAAAATGCCAATATTACCACTTTAATCTTGGACATTGGACACCCTATTGGCCCCAAAATTAGCGTCCCTTGCAGTTTCTTTATCATATATTGCAAATGGAAGGAGTACAATTGAGATCCTCCAATCTCCTCCACTAATCCAAGTGCCTCTTGTTGTCAAAATTAACCAACGAGCCTCCAAACCAATTTGCCCCTTGGATTGCTTGGGGATTGGCCTTCACCTGCTCCTTGAAAGACAAATTCAACCCTAAATCTGATATTGGCTACATGGCCTCTTGAATCTCCCTGACATTCCTCAATTTCAATTGCTGGAATTCAAGTGCTAGGCCCTCAATTCTCAGCATGCATCTAGAGGCGGCTAATAAAAAGCTAATTTTTGCTGTAAATTAGGGTTTACAACAACGATTAACTAAAATCTCTTCCTCCAATGGCTCAAACAGCTGGAAAATGCCGAGATAACTTGAGAGATGGCTTGGGAAATCATAGAGAATTCTGCAAAGAGAGAAATTTCAGAGTTCCATTGCGAGAAATGCTGAAAATTTGATGCTACCCTGCTCAAAAAGCCACGGAAGTTGTCAGCTACAACTTAGAAGCACCAAAAAGACTATTGCCCCATCCTATATGTTGTCATCTACACCAAAAGGACCTTGGGCTGCTATCATCTGCTCCTGGAGAGCTCAAACTGCTCTCACATGCTATAGGATTGATCCCTAGTGCCTACAAATCACATGAATAGCCTCTCATTGCACCGTAACAACCTCCTTCTCTGTCACAATGGCTAGAATAGACTTCCACAAGCCCTAAAAAGGTTTTTTCCACTTGCATCGGCAAGTTTTGCCAAGTGGCTGTCTTCTAATCCCATTTTCTAGCATTATCAAACTTATTAAATTAATTTTAAAAATATTAATTAGTTTAACAATTATTCTAGTGCTCAAAATATTAATTTCACCAGCCAATAATTAAATTGGCTAGGCCAATTTGTTTTCCAAGTATCTCTGAACGGTTATTAGCTCTTAGACCAGTATTAATTAATTAATTAATTCCTAGTCTCTAATGTCAACACTGACATTAGTGGCCAATAAATTAGTCTAGATCCAAATCTAACACTGAGTACCACCTAGTATCTATCAGATATAACTTATTACAACTTTTGCCTTTGGCATCCACTGCATCCTCAAGGTCCTTGGCTTGTTACATTGAAACAATTACCATGTGCATCACATGTGCTTAATAACCTTGCACATTTGATTATTAATTTAATTAAATGTTATTAGCGAGATTAAAGCATCTCAAAATTTCACATCCCCATGACAAAAGCACGTAATGCTTCGGTTACCATTGACTTCATGCAAGGATTACTTCCAGAACTCAATTCACAACTTCAACATTTTCGCCTTGCATTTGAGCATGGTGGATCTCTCTACAAAGTGATATTGACTAATTCATCCACAATTTGGCACTTCTTCTTGAATATACCTATGATTTCATCATGAAATTCTCTCTTTGCAATCCCAAGACCCAAGGTAAATTCCATTTTGTTGTTTAGAATCCTATCCTCCAAGACTTTCTTCAAATTGTAGTTCATAAGCCAGAGGCTTAGCTTTAGATTTACTTTGGTCTTGCTTTTTCCCTTTTGATACATTTTCCATATATGCATCAAGTGAAGAACTTGCACGAGGCATACACTGTTCAAAATCAAACTTGGCTGTCCCTTTTTATGTCCCTTTATTACCATCATCCTACTTCCATTTAGCAAGTTCTTACAAACTTCTTCAACATTAGCTCTAGAGCTGCTCAATTGACACTACCACTACAACAGCACCATTACACCATCCATGAGTCAAAGGAGTCGTAGTGGACCATGCAACCATAGTCCATAGTACATAGCACCCACCATCTTGTCACCATGCTCAACATTCTTATCTTCAATATTCAAGCCATTATCACTTGCCATCAGAGATAAGTACCTCTTTTCAATGGACTCTCTGTCTTGGACCACCCCATGACAAAGATTCTTACCTAGAGGTGAGCATAGTGTTTCTAGAGAGTTCTATTGATCACAGTGGGATCCTCTGGATTAGCTAAAGAATCATTTAGAGATCATTTTGTACATGATCATAGCCCATACTTGTAGCTATTAGGATTGTAAGTATCAACATATTTCAACGTTTTTCATTTTCATCGTTATTCTCAAGTAGACATAACATGGCCAAATATACTCACTTCTTTGTCCCATAGGCCATTCTAGCTCTCTAGAGACATAAATACCTCTCTCTCTCTCTCTCTCTCTCTCTCAAGTGGATACCCTAGTGGTAAGCCACTTGTTTAACCAACCCATTGATCCAGGTTCAATTCTCCCTTTTTTAATACCTATCCTAAATGAGCATGTGGAATGTAGGAGTTGATCCCAAGACCTTTTAATCAACATTCGTTCAACCTAACAAACTAAGCTACACATGTTTGCGTGTCTCTCTCTCTCTCTCTCTCTCTCTCTCTCTCTCTCTCTCTCTCTCTCTCTCTCTCTCTCTCTCTCTCTCTCTCTATGCATATAGACAAGCAAATGGGAGGGCAAATAGACAGAGGAATGCATATGCCCACTATGCGACATAGAACCAGAGACAAAGAACCACTATATCTAGTGATGCACGATATATTATGATATACAAGGCAGATACCATTGTCTATTTCGAGAGGATTTTGGACCCTTGAGATGAATCATATAGTTTGAGGATCAGAGATGCTTGGGTTTCTTCTTCTTAGAGCTATAGAGGCGTAGAGCAACTATTCTATAGAGCTGAAGGCCCCCACAGCTTGGCTCACATAGATAGAGAGCAGTCACTAACTTTTTCAGTACTACACAATCGAGTATGGCACATACCACTACTACTATCACACAGCCTACCAGAGTACATCATCATTGGACCTCATCTTCTATAGGTGTCCCTTAGGATACAGCAATGGCATTCAGTCGGTCTAGGCGCCCATGTCCACCACAACAAAGGCCATCCACACCACAAAAAAATTAGAGCTATCATTGAGCGCCACAAAAGACAAATGCTGAGATGCTTCAACCATGCAGATATACATCTCCCTAGAGGACAGACATCTCATTGGTGGAGAGTTTCTTTTTTCTACTTTTACTTTTAGATCAGCGACATGTTTTCTTTTTATAGGACACTATTTTACTTTTCAATCTTGTGGGCATGCTTTTTATCTTTTCTTGTTCTAGATGAGAAAACACCATCATTATATATATTGCTTTGGTCTCATAGGCCACATTGGCCTTTTAGAGACATTAATATTCTCTCTCTCTCTCTCTCTCTCTCTCTCTCTCTCTCTCTCTCTCTCTCTCTCTCTCTCTACACACACACACACACCCACACCCACCCACCACAATCCCTAATGACGTGGTGTTTTCATGTCCCCCTCCTTGAAACTTGTCAATTTCCATTTTCATTTCCATATCCATTCAGTTTTCTTGTTTCTCACAACTATGGTCCGATGTCTTGGCTACTTTAAGGTGGGACACCTTGGAATGTCATGAGAACGTGTATATTTAATGCTTAGCTTTGGCATTATTAAGTTAGGCACATGTGAAATGCAAGTCAGTTAAGTCACCGTAATGGCTTAAGTAACCGAAGTAAATAGTGGGTGACACATAGCCATATGGAATGGGGAACAAGAAACGGTGACAATGATGGCGACGGGAAACGTGGTTGGAACGGGGGAGGCCCATTCTAGGAATGGGGAAAACAAGAACGCAATTGGAACAAAGAGACTCCATTCTAGGAACGGGGGGAATGGAAACGCGATTGGAGCGAAGAGGCCCCATTCCGAGAACGAGGGGAACGGGAAGTTAAAAAACAATTCTACATCAAACAACTTCAGAAGTATTCAAAGACACTCTAGAGTCTAAAAGAATACTTTAAACATTATATTGAACATTGCATTTGCCATGAATGGTGCTGGCGGCTCAGTGCAAGATATATTTTATTGTTAAGGCCAATCGGCATTGAAAATTTGAAAATTTCAAATAAGACTTGAACACATATTACAAAGACTAAAGTCTAAGGTGTAGTGTGCACACAATTCAAAAATATTAAAACTCTAATGATTAAACTTTAGAATCCAAGAGTCGAGACTCAAGAGTCAAGAGCGGCGAGCCATATTTTATAAATACTAAGTTGTGAGTACACAATAAACTAAAAAAAAAATACATCACATGTATCATGCCTCATGATCACACTGGGAACTAGACTCTAGAGTCTAGTGACTAGTCTCTAGTACATCAAAAAGACGCATCATAACATTTGTCATCAAAGATCATACATCATACATGTCTCTAGGTCCTCGGACCTAGAGTCAAGACTCATCAGCCATATCACCAATGCTCTCCTCTACTACCTCATGTGCTTCCGCCTCAATCTCTCAAGTTTGGGACCTGCCCTGCTCTTTGCTCCTCCTCCTACTTCATCTACCACTCAGTAAAGGGATTGGGCTTTGCAGTCACACTATTGCAAAGCATACATAAGTTTGCACTGACGAAGACAATATTATTGGCCTTCTACACACCAAGGCTGCTTCTTTTCTTGGAGGCAATGTGGCTACTAGAGCTCCACAATCGCTCCAAACAACAGGAGCTAACAGCCAGGCTCAAAATGCAAACTGCTAGGCACTGAAGCTCATGGCCATCATGGCCATAATCCTCCCACCACAGAGGGACGCCTCTAGTGAACCTATCCACCTTTGCACCACCACAACCATATGAACCATGGAAATTCTTGTAGAGTGCAAGTTGATCCTTCACTATGTGCCTCGTCTCAATATCAAAAACCATGCGCTCCAATATGCACCTCCAACCCATCACAACCTTCCTGTCACTCTCCTACCCACGACCCTGAAACTCTGGGTCTAACATGTATGTTGCAGAATGCAAAGGAGATGCATAGGCATCTCAACGTGTCACACATAAGGTGCGGATCTCATCATACCAATCATCATTTGGCACCAACTCCTCTAGGCACTCACTCTATCATCCTGTCCATAGCTTCGTAGACCTCGCCAATACATGGCTACATCGCATCTATGAGGTGCAATAAGTGTATAACAAGCTGAACCACCGCATCAATCCTCTCCACCTCATCCCAAAATCCCATGTCCTCAACTATATCTATGCATGATATCCCTATAGGAGTAGAAGCTAAACTGGAGCTCCTAAACTCATCACTATGAATACCTGTCTCAATGCACCACCGCACTCCCCTCAAATGACCTAGCATCAAGAAGTAAGCAAAGCGAGTGTCAGAGTACTCCATGAGAATTTTTTTAGACTTCTTTGAAATTCATGGCAAACATACTAATAGTTGGGCACAAAGATCAACATCTCAATAGGTTTAGTAATGATCGGCTCAACCCATGAAAGCTTACCAATATCCTTGAGAGGATTGTTTAAACAATGAACCATGCAAAAACAAACTATAATGTGAGGATAGCAGCTCTCGACTATAGCACCAACTGCTATATTTGTTGGCTCACCATCTACCATGAATGCCACAACATTCTGTGACCCAACCATCTCAATGCTATCTATCCACTCATGGGCAAGTACATCCGCACTCTTACCTGTGCTTGAAGCATCATGAGATGAAACAAAGTATATCTCACCACAAGAATATGCTACTAGCCCATGAATGGATCCCCTACGGCTATCACTTCATCCATCTGCAATCAATGTCACACCATGGCGTGCCCAAAGCATCTTTGTATCCGCTATAGCCTACTCAACCTTGCACCTCTCCCTATCCAAGACAGTAGTACACAAGTGCTCTGATGATGGTGGCATGTAAGTAGGGCCATATTCGGCAACCTTCTTCAGCATTCCCTTGAAGAACTACAACCTAATTGATTATTAAACACAATACACATCATGATTTAAGATTTCATATGTATAGTATTGGATACATTGATACAAACTTCAAAGATCAAAATAAGGATTTATCATTAAAACTTAAATTTTATTTTATTAAAATTTAATAGATAAACAACAAACATTTTATTATTTTACAAATTTTACCTCGCAATATGAAAGACAATGTGATCCACAGAGAAAAAGCGAGTGACATCCACATCAATCTCCTCCTCCTGTGGATCCCACGAAGCCTCAAGGGTACTCTATCGTTGTATACAAGGTATATCAAAAGTAGATGCCCCAACCTCTGATACATTGTGACCCTGGACATGGGAGGATGAGGGTGTAGTCGTAGTCAATATTGGAGAGGGTGCAACAGATGCTACCCATGGAATGCGTGTAGTGGGATCAGTAGCCACATGTTGCCTCAATCAAGCCCAGGCGTCTTCTACTACACATGCCTCAAGCTCTCCCCTCTTCTCATGCATCATTCATATGCAAAAGCACACCTCTTTTCCTTCCTCTCCCAAGAAACGAACACGCACCTTATCAACCTTACTTATGCTCCCATAACGACATAGCTTGCACATCCATTGACATGCTCCTTCACCACAAGCAAGGTGCTAAGCATTCGCTTTATCCCACTATGACCAATCTCTAGGTGCATTGCACCAGGTTTGGCCTTGGGAGGAACCAACAGCAACCATTTCTAATTATTGTGATGAGCACGCAACAAGCTTAAGCCTGAGGCGCACGCATGTGTGTGTGTGTGTGTGTGTGTGTGTGTGTGAGAGAGAGAGAGAGAGAGAGAGAGAGATAGAGAGAGAGAGAGAGAGCTAACTCTTAGAGAGGAGGAGAGAGGCTCAAGGGTCAACCAAACTACGTGACTGGTCACTCCAGTGTGTGCAATCTACAAGTAGGCCCCAAGCCGTGGCAAGTAGCATGCTACATGGCAAGCAGCAGTTGGTTGAGTGACGGGGCGGGCAGGGTCACATGATGCACATAGAGCGACAGAAGCCGAAGATATGGACAACTACTGGTCTAAACCACCAAACGAGCACGCTACAAGCAAGTGCTTGCTAAAACATTCTGTTCCCAACATGGAATGGCCTTGCTAAAACATTCCAAGAAGCGAACATTGTGACACGGTACACACGCAACGTTCCAACCGCAAAGAGCGTGATTTTCGTTCCGGTCCATTAGGGGATAGCGTTCCTATGTTCCCAAGCTCCGTTCCGCCCATTCCATGTGGCTATGGGGTGACAGTAGCAAAAGTTAAACAAAGTTATAGCGGGCTATTACTTGTGGGTACTTGATGCCAGTTGGGTCTAGGCCATTAATTGGTGTTAACCCCCAGTGCAAGAAAGACAAAAAATTAAAAAAGAATGAAGCAAAAGAAAATTTTAAAATACAAGGCAAAGAGGAAAAAGATGGCTCGACAACAAAAAAAAGAGGAAAAAGGGCCAAAAGCATAAAGACGCCTTAAAATCCCAAGGCGAGTCCAAAAATGGAAGAGGCGCATTTTAAAATGCAAAGGCAACCATAAATCTTTGTAAAAGAGCGTCAAGCTCCCTCTTGTGCAATTTGTAAAAAGTAGACGGGCAAGGGTAAAGCCACAATGTAAATAGAAGGGGGTAGGAAAAGAGGACCTAGGCTAAACGGCCGGTCATGTAAAAAAGAAGTAGGTGCCCAAAAGGGATGAGTACATGTATAAAAGCTAAAAAGTGAATGAAGAAGCTCATTCTTGTGTGCGGCCAAAACTAGCTCTCCTCTTCTCTTCCTTTTCTTGTTCTTGTTTGCTTGAGCTTATGCTTAAGAGAGGGAGTATGAGGGAGTATGAGGAAGTGAGGGAGTAAGTGTGTGAGGGTGAGGGACCGTGGTGGAGAAGCTCTCCATCTTCTCCTCTCTTCTCTTCTTCTTCTTCACTTCTCTTCTCTTGTCTCACGCGTAGCAATGGAGCATGGAGCTTGGAGCTTTAGGATCAAGCTTGCACCTTGGATCATGGAGCTACCGGAGTGCTTGAGGTAGAAGGAACTTGATCGAGCATGTAGGTAAGCTCACTACACTCGTAGGTGTGAGAGCGCATACGACTATGTGAGAGATAGCCATTACACTTGGCTTGAAACGCTTGAAGCAATCAAGTGGTCCGTGGGTCTTGGCGGTCGAGTGAAAGCTCACACATTTTGGTTCCGTTGCCAGGACCAACGGATTCAAGCCTTGATATCTTGTGCGCTCTAAATCGAGAAATAAAAAAGCGTTTTCCCCAAACCAATGCTTGAGGTAGATAGGTAGGAGAAGGGACGTTTGATCTTCATTGCAAGTTAGTGTTTTGGATTTTTTAAGCATAGATAGGTCGGTTTGATTAGCATCGGAATTTGCTTGTGATCTATAGGCATTTTTAGACATTTAGGTAGGAAAAAATAAGGGAAAAAGAAGGAAAAACACAACAGGCCTAAATCAAGGTGCAAAGAGGAAAACGGGGTTGGAATCAAAAAAGAAAGAGAAAAGAGCATCGAAGGGGTGTTGGAAAGGGGATTTAAGACCCTGAGGAAGGGAGAAAGAGCTCATTTTTACTTGCAGGTTTGAGAGAGAGAGAGAGAGAGCTGACAGGTTGCTGCAGGAGACCAAGGGAGTGAAGATCGCATTGATTTGTGCGATTTGAGTGCAGATGACGCTACAGATCAGCTGCCTCAATTGTTTACGTCCCATAGATCGTATCTGGAGTATGTGGAACCCTGGGGTTGGGAATCGATCCCAAATGAATCAAATTTGAGCCGCACTATGAGATGGGATCGCACGATCCGATTCCCAAAATTAGATGGTCCGATCCGACCAGAAATGTCCGATTCTCAAAATCGGAATCGGACACCAACAGCAGAATCGGAATCGGACTAGCTCTCTCTGTCCGATCAAATGGCCACCCAAAAATCGGACAATCGGAATCGGACATAGACTCGGATCGAATCGGACGCCATAATCAAACAGCAAAAATAGTTCGAGTGCCAGAATCGAACGACTGAGTCTGAGAATCAGACAGAAACTGGCAAAATTGGACTGATGAACCGAACTCAATTTTTGACCTACTCTAACCTGACCAAACCCACAAAGAGCAAATTCTCCCGAGGACTTGGCACCCGACAGTCCAGAAGTGACTACAACCACTAACCACGCCCAATAGAGACCTTGAGCACACCAAGAGGGTAGGTCGTAATTTGTGCCTCAGAGCCACATTGGGCCAAAACCGAACGAAGAGAGGGGAGCAAGACTTTCATTGAACTAGTTGTATTCACACATCATATTACTTAATCACTTGAAATGCACATGAAAAGTTGAAAGCCTGGTTTCACACAGTGCATAGTCAAGAGCACTACTCACAAGGCAGTTGCTTAAATTAGAGGACTATTTCAAATAACAAGAAACTCATACAAGATAACATAAACTAAACAAACCCACCATTAGGTAAAGACTTTAGGCATCCAGGTAGAAGAATCAAGGAGCCAAACCGCTTGGAGAAAAAGAGGAACAGCACCATTAGGGACTCGACGTTGCCTCACCTGATCAACCTAATTGACACCTTAGTGGCTCAAGAAATAGCCGACATGTCTGGCTCTAGCACCAATCATGAAATTGATGTGCTTGATGTGGAAGATTTCCCAGTCGACATCCAGCAAATGATCAATCAGTATGACTACTGTAAGGGTAGAAGCTTCCAAGAAGATGTGATGGATAAACAAGTTGAGGCTATCAGACAAGATATCCAAGCTGCCAAGGATTGACAAAAAGCATATGTTGATCTAGGAAGACAAGAACGGATCTTCAAGGAAGGAGACATGGTTCTTATTCTTGTTCATCCTAAGAAGAGTTCCTTATCCTTGGGGAAATTTAAGAAGCTAAGCCCAAGGTATGGTGGACCATACAAGATTCTCAAGTGTCTAGGAATCAATGCTTACAAGTTACAACTCCTCAAACACTTGAAAGTTCAAGATGTATTTTACATTAATCTCCTAAAAGGTTATGTACCCAATCTTGATCATATTCTTGATAATCAACAAGTTGTAATGCCAAGCCAAGGAGTCCTATTGTTTTAACTTGACATCATACTTGATGTAAATGAATGTATCCTCGGAAGCCAAACCATTAGAGAATATCTCATCTAATGAAAAGACTATCCTGAGGAGAATGCCACTTAGATGAATAAGGATACCCTCTGTAAACAACATCCCCAATTTCTTTTGTAATAAGGAACTAGGACCCAAGAAAATCTTAGAACTATTTTGAAACCCTACACTTGCAATAAGAAGTGCTTGATAAAGGCTATTCCACCTTATCACTATGATCTTAAAAACTTCCAATGATGCATGTAGTCAAAATAGCATAGCAGGAGAGGGAAAAGAAACTAATAAGATAATTATAAAACCAAACACATAAATCGTATTAACTTACTTGTGATATTATTGTATTAGAATTCACATGTTCAGATGTAGCTTCAACCTTATCCAAAATTTTCACTTCAAGAAATTCTAACAACTCTTTCTATATACCAAAAAATTAATGGATTCACCAACTAAACTTCTTTATCTCAAATATTAGAAAAGTTGATGAGAAAACAATTGACTAGCTTACATTCTTTAGATTAGACCCCTTCTTCTCAAATACTTCCTCTCATCTTTCCTTGTACTTTTCCACTAGTCATAAATATCATACTCTCTCCGCAAGTATTCATATCCATGAAACTTCAATGATAAAATTCCATGATGATTTTGAGAGATTATTAATTCAATAGCTGACCTTGAGGAAGAGCGGAAATTGACAAGGAAATTGCTACAAAGCATAGCCGCTTACAATCAAGAACAATGAGCTCAAAGGCTGAGGCAAGACATAGAAATGCCCAAGGTTCAACATGTCTTAGCTCTCACCAATAGAGCCAAGACAGGACCAAACACTGAGAGGGAGAGAGCTTTAGAGACTGATCTTACTAAGCGAGCTTCTCACAAAGCGACTCTTAGACAACACAACTGCGGAGCAAAGCGGAGTAGCTCTAGCGACTACATTGCTAGCAGGACCAAGAATCACCCCGAACACTAGGAGCCAGACCAAGATACCTATGGTTGCTAAGCAACTCGACAAGTATCAGCATAACAATGACCCGTATAGCCTTGTGGAGCAGTTTAAGCAAGTATGCGAGGCGAGCGGCCTTAAGGACCTAACTCAATGCACACAAACTTTCAGACTTTGCCTAGAAGACAAAGAACGGACGCGATACACTAGTCTAGACAATGCCAAACGCAATGACTTTAATAACCTCAAGAGTCTCTTCATCAAAAGATTCTCTGAGGCAAGATACTCCGACAGCCTCATCGTTAGGTTGATGAATGTCACTCAAAAGGACAAGGAGGATATCCGAGACTATGTCACCCACGTGCAGAGTCTCTTTAAGAGAATTCCAACCGCAAAGCGACCTAGCGAACGAGCGGTCTCCACAATGTTCATAAGTGAAATCCGAAGCGAAGAGCTTTATAAGGCCTTGGTAAGCAACTCAACCTTGCAAAGGGATGTGCTAGCTAGGGTATTTGAAGAAGCTATATGAGTAGATGACCTACTAAAGGAGAGAAGCTTAAGACCCACAACCCGAGACAGCACTGTCTATAGAACTTCAAAAAGGGCTACGACAATTGGTGAAAGATCTAACCGGAGCACCCAAGACAAGGGAAAGAATGTCGATCAGAGCCAAGAGTTAGCGGACGTGAAGCTAGAGTTAGCTAAGCTTCAAGAGATGATGAAAAGGCCCGCACAACCTCACGTGCAATGCGTGCATTGCGAAGAAAACCACCTTCCAATCGAGCGCATAGATTCTAGATCCAGACCCTATGCCAATTACAGTAGGTTTGGTCATGATGCAATGCATTGCGGATTGCCGAGGCGGTTGCCATACCCACAGCCATACAATCAACCTTACTACCTTGCAAATAGACTGCCACCTTACGGAAGGGAAGCTCCATTAGTTCTTCTAGCACCCAATGATTCAAGGCCAACTATCCCTAAGATGGATATCAATCCCACAGGGATACCTAGACCACCTGGACCCTTCTTGACCCATCCACTGAGCGACACTCCGATGCATTATATTAAGGAGCCAAATGAGGAAGAGATGTACGTAAACCCTTACCACGTCTTCTGCGACGAAGAGGGTGATCCCATTCTAATGGATTTTAGACCAGTACTAGTGATGGCATTAGGTCAGGGAAGGGGTAGAGACCTAGGAGGTTAAAACCAAGAACCTATCACATGCTGGACTTACAACCACCCAGGACACATCTCATCTCATTGACCGGAACGAGAGCAAGCTAAGAAAAGGCCGACTTAAGATGCCCTAAGTGTGGAATCACATTTGTATGCCGAGTGTCCTAGACGGAAATCGTCCACCAGTTCAGCTATCATGCCATCCATACCTTTGGGGCTATTTCGAGTCTAGACACTTGATGGCGAGGCCACTCCCATCTCATTGAATGTCATGACTAGGGCGCAGACAAGGCAAGCCAGCATCTCATTACCTGGACCTAGCAACCTTGACACAGCCTCCATAGGAAAGAGAAGTTGTAGGAGGAGAAGAAAGAGAGATGAGAAACAAATCACACTCAAAATTGATAGTCCCACTACGTTACCAAAGGGAAAGCAAGTTACGAACGTAGAAGCAGAGACATCTGCTCCTAGACAGCAAAAAAGGGAAGTGCCAAGGTTGGAGAATATCCCGATCCGAGGCACTAATTAAAAGTGGTTGATAAGGTCAAGGAGTGGGTGAGAGAAGCCCAAGCACACCTAAAAGACATGGAACTGATCATGGAAGATAAAATCGATCACGCCAATCGACTTGGATGCCATATGCTCTATCATGAAGGGAGACTCATAAGTCACGAATTCGTATGGACCATTAGCGAAGTATATTCCCTATCCTAAAGACGAGTGGAATTGGATGCATGTGCTAGCCACCGTCAACTTGCCGTTTTCACACGAAGAAAAGGATTATAAGCAAGTTGCAAGGACAACAGATGAGTCCCGTAAAGCCACATCCCACCTACCGAAGGATGAGACCCCACCTTCACCACCACTTTACATGATGGCTAGAACCTCTAGTAGACAACAAACTCCTTCCCTTTTCCAATTTCTTCTAATAGTTTGAGCTCTAAGGGATTCTTGAGTACTTGATGAGGAAGCTAGCAGATAACCCAACCGCCAATCTCAAGCTACTCCAAGACCTCATGAATGAGCCGAAATGGCAATGGACCAAGGTTCACGGCCTAAACTTCATGTACAATTGGACACTGATCACGGATGAAAAAAAAATTGAGAATAGAGACCCAAACAATGATGAGTAGTTAGAATGCAGTGATTCAAACAACAAGTACGAGGACTACTGCTCCGCGAATGAGAAAAGTGAAGAAGAGATCGAGGCAATAGAGTAGGACATAGACGGCCAACTGATCGAACAAATAAAAGTAGACTCCAAGCTACAGAGAGCCAATGCTTTTAGAATTGAAAGAGACATCTTCCAAACTAAATGTAATCGCACTTGGTTGGATCACTTAGGCATGGTAGACTATGAGCAAGTACGGCTAGTCCAACCAAATTCCGCGTCTCTCTTTATAGCAAAATCAGCCTCACAACTGCAACCACCACGGGAGACTCCCTCCTCTAGCAAGGGTTGCGAGTTTAACTCGGAATCAGAAGTAAGCTCTGAGAGTGATCCAGAGATACCCCGACCACCTAAAACCAAATGCACCAAGGGGGACTTGCCGATCCATCTGAGGCACAAATGGTTAAAGGAGAAAAAGAGAGGACACCAAAGGGGTTGAAGGCCGAACAACAAAGGAAGCCCCAGGACCTACCAAAGCACTTCACTAAATTCAAGAAGGGAGATAGGGTAGTGATGTTGTTGGAAACGAAGAGATAGGGACAGGCAAGCGAACCGATAGAAGGGCTTACCAAGGTCAAGGAAGTCAACTTGGCCGAGAGAGGGGAGAAATGTTTGCATGGTCCTTAGATAAACTCAAAGGAGTCGATCCGAGAGTCGTAACGCATAACATTCCAATGACTCCTGATGCAACACCAGTAAAGCAGCGACCTTACCCAATGAGTCCGCAGCATGCTCATGCCATCAAGGAAGAGATCGATAAACTATTGAAGGCTGGATTCATCTATGAGATTGAGCACACAGACTGGGTATCACACATTGTGATTGTCCTGAAAAAAAATGAAAATATTCGAGTGTGCGTGAACTACAAAAAAGTCAATGCCGCAACTAAGAGAGACAATTATCCATTGCCCTACACAGAGCAGATGCTCGAGAGGGTGGAGGGAAAATAAGCCTACAGTTTCCTAGATGGCTTCTCAAGCTAAAAGCTCAGGTACACCCTGACAATAGACACAAAATGACATTCACCACAGAATGGGGAGTATTTGCCTACATAGTCATGCCGTTTGGGCACACTAGCACACCTGCCACCTTCCAGTGTCTAATGTGTGCCATCTTCAAGGACATGCTTAGGCGAGAACTAGAGACATTCATTGGCGACCTATGCTTACACTCTAGTTGGGTGGAACACCTAGAAAAGCTTCGCACAGTCTTTGAGCAGTATAGATTGTATACTCGCTCTTTAAACCCCTTAAAGTGCTAGTTCTGGGTAAAACATGGATGTATCCTAGGGCACATGGTGTCCAAGAACGGCATTGCCACTAACTTCTCCAAAATCAAGGTTATTATCAACCTGCCACCACCAACAAACTATAAGGGAGTTCAATGCTTATTAGGACACACGAGATACTAACGGCGCTTCGTCCTGAACTACGCATTGATAGCTAAACCACTCTACAAGTTGTTGATCGTAATCGAGTGGACCGAGGAGTGCCAACGCACTTATGAGGAACTAAAAAAGGCTCTCACTACCACACCTATTCTACGAGCCCCATATTGAAGCATAACATTCCATGTGCACATCAATGCGTCACAGCTTGTTGTGGGAGCTATTTTGCGTCAGTCTGGTGAACACAATCTTGACGATCCAATGAGCTTTGCTAGCAGACAACTCACAAATACAAAGATGAACTACTCCACGACGGAGAGGGAAAGCCTAGCCATGGTATTTATTGTAAAGAAGTTTCAGCGTTATCTTTTGGCTACGTCTTTCACCTTCTTTGTGGACCATCAAGCTTTGCTTTATCTTGTAAATAAACCCTGCACTATAGAACGCATAACTAGATGGTTGCTTCTACTTCTAGAGTTTGACTTTTTTGTAATAGTACGCAAGGGCAAGAAGCATTACATAACCGATCACATATCTTGCATACCCACTGGAGAAGCTGCTGGACAGGGGATTATAGACAATCTACCCAATGCCCTCCTATTTAGAATATCCAATGAAAAAGACTTGTTCAAGATAGACTTAACGCCGTATTGGGCAAATGACATAGTCCAAATCTTAGAGCACGGATTACCTGCAAGACCTATCAAAAAGGCCAAGCTAAAGCACCTTATCCTCGAGATTCAACCCTATCTATTAATTGCCGACCAACTCTATAGATTGGGACATAATGGCTTATTGTGAAGATGAGTATGTGAGCTTGAAATGCATGATGTATTGACTGAACCACATGATGGAATCACTGGAGGGAACTTCAGTGGAGATACCATGGCCCACAAGGTCCTACAATTTCAACTGTGGTGGCCCACCCTATTTCGCGATGCTATCAAATTTATAAAGCATTGTGACGAGTGCCAAAGGACCAAAGTCCATATTCGTAAAGATAAGATGGAATTGACCCCGATCATAGCACGACAACCCTTTAAAAAATGGAAAATCGACTTCATTGGGCCAATCCGTCCCACGGCACACTACTCCCAAGCCAAGAACATCATAGTAGCCACTGACTATCTCACAAAATGGGCCGAAGCTCGAGCCACCAAGAAGAACGATGCTAGGACTACGGCTAAGTTCCTTTTGGAGTAGGTGATCTCACGATTCAGCTGCCCCATCAAGCTAGTTAGCGATCAAGGCACGCACTTCATTAATGAAGTGATTGCTCATTTGCTATCCACATTCATGATCATCCATAGAAAATCATCACCTTACTACCCTCAAGCCAACGGTCAAGCAAAATCCACAAACAAAATCCTAGTGAATATCCAGACTGAAGTGGTCTCTGCCTCACACAACAATTGGGATAACAAGCTCATGGCAGTGCTATGAGCCTATAGGACAACCTATAAAACGGCAGTGGAGCAAACACCCTTCAAGATGATCTACGGGACCTAAGTGATCCTACCAGTAGAGTTTTTCATTCCAAGCTTGAGAGTAGCGGTACAAGAACAATGGGACAGAAAGGAGGCATGGACAGAACGCCTAATAGAGCTAGAACGTCTTTCTAAGACCCGGCTCTTAGCTACCCATGCGCTAATCTATGGAAAAGCACGACGCAAGAGTTGGTTTGACAAACATGACAAACGGCGTGACTTCGAGCAAGGTGACCTCGTGTTGCTATACTCTGTAAAGGGCCACAAGCAAAAAGTAAAATTCAAAGAATTAGGGCCATTTAATGTCCACAACATTAGTCGAACCGGCAATGTTAAGCTCGAGACGTAAGAGGGCGAGGAGATAGACTTCTTCAATGGTAGTCGCCTCAAGAAGTACTACCCTCCAACCCATCCGTTGCATGAGCCGCCAATACTGCAACCCCCTGTAAATGTAAGAGTGGCCATCATCACAGAGATCAAGGACATGGATGAGGAAGCAATAACACCTACTTACTTGCGAATAACAGCCATTGCTCAAAAAGCACACACTCTTGATGCGCTTATCGATGAGGGAGCTGACTTCAACATCTTTACTCATGAGCATTGGACTCTCCTTGGTTAAGTCCATTGCAACCCACGAATGCTAAGCTCAACCCGTTCGAGAGACAGTCCTATCCACTACTAGGAAAGTGCAAAGTAGCGGTCTCTATCGAGACTGAAAGCCTCCCTATGATCTTCTATGTGTTACCTAACACTAAGGCCGCTAGTAGAGAATCGCTGTTAGGCCGCACATTCAAGAAGCAAGCCCATTGCAATGTTGACTACGACTTGCAGCACATTCACCTAGTCATTGGCAAAGTGCGAATAGTGACAGCTTTGAATAAGGGCACTGTGGCCCCGCTTAAGCCCGCAATGCCACCAATTGAAGTACCTAGCGCAAAGTTGAAGGAGGAAGGTCGTGACTCGTCTTGCCTTGCCAAGACTAACCAACTGCAATCTAAAGAAAACACACACAAACCCACAGAGCAGCAACTCAAATGGGTGCCAAAACGATATCCCTTGTCGCACCCAGCAGCAAAACCTCACAAACCCATAATCCCCAAACACCACGCCCTCAGCCTAGACGACAAAGTCGGTGGTATAGAACCAAACGAAAGGCCAAGCTGTGATGGGTGCCTAAAACCATGTTGCGTGCTCAAGGCTATTATGAAGGCAATAACTGGATTTGGTTGCCTACGATCATGAGTGGCATGCGCACCTCTCAGCCCCACCTCCTAGCCCATCTCCAAAAACTTCGAAGCGAAAGAGGAAATAAGCAATACATCTCGCTTTTGATGACCGCCACAATCACCGCACCTAGGGTTCTTTAAGTTAGGTGCGTCCAGTTTCCTCAGTCGATTGGCTCTAAGCCTAATCCCCTAGCCCTTCCTATCCCCCCCCACTTCACACTTGGGGCACATCAAGGGCAAGACACACCTAGGGAGTTTGTACCCGCCTATGGTTAGACCTGTCTCCCTAAGTCACACCCACAGCATCTTCCTTGTACACAAATTGGGTCCTCAAGTGTGGGATAGCACCGCAAGCTTCCCTGAGGTTCGACCCAACTCCTAGTTTCACTGGCACGGAGACCATGCACTGCACAGTCAAGTAGACACACCCCCAGGTAATGCACTTCCTTTTTCTTTTTCAAGTACACTCAACGACTGCAATCAGCCATCGACATCTAAGGCTCCCATTACCCACTCAATCTACCCTCCGCCTCCACAATCTCTCATCCAAATTTGTGATGCTTCTTCTCCTCGTCCAATCTCCACAAAGCCCCATCACCGACCCACATGGCAACCCTTCGATCACCCGAGCCCTCATCAACAAGTACAACAAGTGCGATGGAGTTGGCACTCGATTAGAAGAGGGGTAATGTTAACCCCCAGTGCAAAAAATGCAAAAAATAAAAAAAGAATAAAGCAAAAGAAAAATTTAAAATAGAAGGCAAAGCGGAAAAAGACAGCCCAACAATAAAAATAAGAAGAAAAAGGGCCAAAAGTGCAAATATACCTTAAAAGCCTAAGGCGAGTGCAAAAATGGAAGAGGCGCATTTTTAGATACAAAGGCACCCCTAAATCTTTGTAAAAGAGTGCCAAGCTCTCTCCTGTGCAATTTGTAAAAAGTAAACGGGCATGGGTGAAGCACAATGTAAATAGAAGGGAGTAGGAAAAGATGACCTAAGCTAAACGGTCGGTCATGTTAAAAAGGGGTGGGTGCCAAAAGGGATGAGAGCATGTATAAAAGCTAAAAAGTGAATGGAGAAGCTCATTCTTGTGTGTGGCCAAAACTAGCTCTCCTCTTCTCTTCTTTTTCTTATTCTTATTTGCTTGAGCTTGTGCTTGAGAGAGGGAGTGAGAGAGTGAGTGTGTGAGAGTGAGAGATTGTGGTGGAGAAGCTCTCCATCTTCTCCTCTCTTCTCTTCTTCTTATTCTCTTCTCTTCTCTTGTCTCGCGCACGGCAATGGAGCATGGAGCTTGGAGCTTGAGGATCGAGCTTACTTGAGCTTGCACCTTGGATGGTGGAGCCACCGGAGTGCTTGAGGTAGAATAAACTCAATCGAGCATGGAGATAAGCTCACTACACTCGTAGGTATGTGAGAGTGTATGGCTATATGAGAGGTAGTCATTTCACTAGGCTTGAAACGCTTAAAGCAATAAACGGTCCGTGGGTCTTGGCGGTCGAGCAAAAGCTCACACAATTGAGCCATTAAATATCCAATGGTAGAATTCTCAGACTAGCTATTCATTAATAAATTAATGCTAGTCCAAGGCCAATAAATGTTAGGAACATTAAATGTCCCACAAGGGTTAGCACATTAATTGTGAATGGGCACTAGCCAATTCTTGGGCAAGATCAAATGAATTATTAATTAATTTTCAGAATTTAATCTTATATAAATAATTAAAGCTAGAAATTAGAATTAAACGGCTGCCAAGTGGCAAAAGAGGTTGCCACTTGTCAAAATCACCCATGCAAGCTAAAAGAAGACTATCTAGGGGCTGGAGAAGGATCATCCCAACATTTAAAGGCTGAGGGAGAAAAAAGTCGCTATGGGATAAGTTTTGAGAGAGGTGACAATTGATCGCACAGAGCAATAGGACAAGGGCAGTACGTTTTCTTCTCCGCCTCAATGAGAGGCAATGATAGAATAGGGGGACTCGCCAATCGCACTAAGGTTTTACCCCTCTTTTAAAGATGTTGGCCCCATAAAAATTGCCATCAAAGCTACCATTGAGAAGATACTCCTTTTAGCTAATTTTCTCTCTCATCCTCTAACATTCCCTTGGCAATTTTCAGCATATTCCAACCATTGAGAATTGAAAAAATTTGATGTTGAAACCCTCGTTTGCAACAGCTATTGGATTTTCCACAACTACCTTTGGATCCATGCCTGGTTACTAAAGACCCCATGTACTTGGTGTAGCTACTAAAGGCATTAATTTGTAGCTGAACGAAGGAGTAGCCCATTCCCACATTATTGTGGCCTACATGCGAGAGATTGAATACCCAAATTGAACCCGGATTGTTGTACAATCAAGGGGAAAAGGGCGCCCAAGCAGTGCTCATCATTTACGATAGCCATTTATATTGAAGATTGAAAGAGATAAGCCTATACCTTAGTGTACCTCAAACTTATAGCAATACAAGATAAAGAAACACCACCACAAGTGCCACTTGTTGGAGCCAATCATATGTCAGTTGTCCAGGACTAAATGGTAAAGTGTGTATTTCCAAATTTGTGACTATATAATTTGAGTCAAATCAAGTTATCACCACCCTTGTCAAGAAGAAAGATTGGTTTCAATATAATGGGCCAAGCTATGAAGGAAGGAAGGCTAGTTTCAATATTATGGGTTGAGCTATGCTTTGCAGCCCTCCTGAGTACCAGTTTTGGGCTTGAGAGGGTGTGTTGAGCCAAGCAATGCATTACAAACTTAAATTGTTCAATTAGCTCTTTGAAACAGCCCCAAAACATGCTATTACCAAACTTTCATTAAATTTACCAACCTTTCCTAGAGAGTGTGTATGTCCCACAAGCCAAAGCCTAACTTAGAAGGATCTACATCTATAAATAAGAGACTGCCCTTCCACTCACCCCAAACACTATTTGTTGTCTTCACTACCATCAACATGTTCAGCCCTACGTTTTTGCAATAATATAGCTTGCAATGCTGCATTCTACCATTTTCTGTAGCCAGTCATTTTTTGGAAGCTGCTTGCTGTGTTTCAAGATCCATCCAGAGGACTACACACTCTCCAACTCATCACTCTACCTGGTTTTTTAGAGACATGGGAGTTCAAGGTTTTATATTCACTCTGCATTGTGTGTTTACTAAATTGGGCATTGTATTATTCATTACATTCTTCTTCCATCTTCATGGTCTCTAAGCTACTCTTCACCTTTGAGTTCTATTGTTATCCCTCTATACTTTGTCGTACATTTGTGTTTATCTTCTACCAAATCAGCCCATATTACACACAATTTTTCTTCAATGGAAAATGCATGTATGCATGCATGCACATGCACATCATGCAAGTTCTTTGGTAATACACATTTGTCCACACCACCCCCCACCACATCACATGCATACGTTTGATATTTATGAAATTAAAATGTTATTTACATATGTCATTTCCTACCCCGTCCTTGTCCCTGGCTTTTCGTCGTCCCCGTTATATCGTACCTTTGACATGCCCCAAATATATGTGGGGCTAGAGAAAGGGGGCTAGTGCTAGAGATGGAGCTGTACGATCTAGGCCACTAGGTGTCTCTACCTTGAGAATTCCTATGTGCGATGTAGTGGGCATGTATACTTTTTCTTTTCTTTTCTTTTTTTGTTTTGTTTTGCTTTTGCTTTTTGAGGCACCATACAACATCATAACATCAAGATTTCAACCTCACTTGCACGTGACTTGAAGTACAAAGGCTAGTGAGGGCTATAGATTTGGCATCACACATAGTCACATGCACATGAGTTTGTGATGTTGGGTGATGTAGATCATTAAGGTACCATTTCTTGAAGGGTGTGTAGGGTTGGGTTTAATTGATGAGACTTGATGGCTGCTTTCTTGAATGGCATGATGATAAACTATCATGGATTCCCCATCCCATGTTACTGTGTATGCAGAGAACATAGACTAGGCATTTAGATAAGAACCTACATAGAGGTGGGCATGTATCTTGAAATGCATAAAAAGTTGAGCACACAAACTCATTCATCTGTTTGGACTCTTTTCTTGTTTATATATACATGTTCTCCTGTCTGCCTGCCAGTCAGCCAGCTGCTCATCCATCCATTCATCCATCAATGAAACATCTACTCAATTTTCTGCAATATAGGTTAGGGATGCACATTAAGCCTACTTGGAGGACAGCAACGGAATCGATACAGCCACTACAGCACATACCAGTGTTTCATCCTCTCAAATTGGTGCGAGTGTCAACAAAGGAAACAAAGGAGCACCGAGAGGGGAGAGAGTATGAGAGGAGATGAAACGCAAGAGAAAAATGAGAGAACACTCTCATCTGAACAAATATACAAGCTGCAAACAGTCATCTCCTCTACGTGTGTATGCCACATCAGTGAATGGGCCAGATTGATGGCAGAAGATGATGAGAATCTGACCGAACAAGATGAAGGATGATGATGATGGTTGGATGATGTGACTGCAACAATAGTAGAAAGACACAGATCAGCTGCATGCAATGATGAAGGCTGGAGACAAGTGCCCTGTAAATAGGGAAAGAAGAATTAACTGGCCAACCTAATCCAAAATGACCTGAAAACTGTCCAGACTTCGACTACACAAAATTCTGCAAAATATGTTGTCAACTTGTGTAAAGTGCCACACAAACAAGTGACTACTACTCTGCCTGCCAGGAAAAGTGTCCTGCTGCCCACAACCAAGTCTAAAACTGTCCACCCTGCTGTGCATATTGTCCACCTGTGCAGCAACAATGTCCGCCCATGCTGAAAAGTGGCCACCCAGGCTCGAAGTTGCTACAAACAGCAGAAAGGAGTAAAGATACAGCTATTGCTATGCAACGTGGACTACCAGGGACAGCTATGGACAAGGCCACTATTCTCCACCTGATGTGCATGTAACGAAGGCAGTTTTTGTAGAAGAAAAAGAGAGAGATACTAACAATATCAGAGCTCCTAACATCCTCATCTAACTTGAACGGAGGCTCACAAGTAGGAAGTGAACAGGGAACAAGACACAGAATAATGTGTCTACTAAGATTTGGATCATCAATGCCGGCACAATACCACATTTTGGCCAGAACAGCTTATCAAAGGCTGCTATCACCAAGAGCCTACACAAGAGGACTTTTAAATGTGGCATATGAATGGCTCTGAGATTGGCAATTTTGTAGAGCTGCAGCAAATTTAATCATGCTAAAGTAATGAGATCATCATCCTTCCTACTTGGATACAAGATTATGGGAATCACTAATGGCACATGAATAAACCTCTCCTGAGGGTAGAAAGCTGTATATGCTAGGGCTTGCACAGGGAAGACACAGATTATATGAACACAACTTAAAAACAATAACTCAAACGAAAATGCAAAAAAGCAAAGCAAGGAGTAGTAGAATTTGATGAATGATTGAATGTTGAATTTGAGTGAGTGAAGAAGATGATGCAGATGTAATGGTCAAGGAGTGAAGATATCCACGACCACTTATTCTCACGGGGTTAGGCTGAGGGACAGTGCAGGAGTGTCATCCTCCATGTATGAATCCCTAGTGTAGCAATACCACTCAATCAGATATAAGTGCAGCCAAATGGAACTGCAGGCGATGTCATGCAGCAGCTGAGGGCCAATTGGGAAGAAATATGCCCATCAAAACTGACAATGAATGTGTAAAAATTGATTGCAACCACCTGAAAAATCATGAAAAGAGGTTTTGTTTTCATATTGTTTGATCAGGAAGTCTGAAGGATAGCGTGATGTAGGTTTCCCATTTCTGTGGTCCATGAAGGACATGCTTCTTTGCCTAGACTAGATTTTGGGCCCTCTTGACAATGCAAGCTTTGTGAAACCGTGTTTGTCTGTTTACATGCATGCTGTGGGTGGTCTCACAAAACGTGTTTGTGCTTACACATGTGCATGTGCACATGTCGAGATGTACATATTATGCAGACAACTATTGCTTTCTACACAATGAAGCATAAAAAATAATTGTGAGTCTGACCTGTATACTAGTTTCCTCATCATTGATGCGAGACAAGATGCGAACGCATGCATCAGTTGCTTTAGCAAATTCACATTTGGATATGCATAAATCACGGATAATTTTAATCACCCGTTTGCGGACACTGACTCCAGTATCCATGATCCGTTCCGCAATTTTCTCAAAGTACTGCACAAATAAGCCAAGTTTTCAGCCAGGCAATCTTTCAGGTATTCAAACTGTCTTAGAATACAAAACTCAGTCATGCACCTTTACAGCAACATCTGGATGAGATGCAATATGCCTGCCAACAAGCTCCATTGCAGCTTCACGAACAGATATAGCAGAATCTAAAAAACGGCCTTCAACAGCCCGCTGCACCCTTTCATCACCTAGAACTCCAGGGTCTACTTCAACAATTGCACTGACCTGTAACAGAAATCAAGTATGAAGCAAAAGAAGTGAACATATATGCATAACTACCCATATGCAACTAGAACAATGTACATAAGTAATCAATCAGGCAATTCCATAGTAACAAGAACATGATGGACTGCTAAGATGACATCAATAGACCTTTGCATTGTACTATTTACAACTTCCTGAGCATAGACACTTTGCCATTTTCCTTGCTCACCTTTTTATATCATCAGCCTACAGCCCACGACATGCACTTCAAGGGGGGTTTCCCAGAGAGAGGAGACATCCAGCACCATGGAGAGCCTTGGAAGTTAAACCATTTTCAATTCTCAGCTAGGCATGTGAGCTTATCATTTTTGTTCGGCTACTTACAAGGTTTACTGAAACATCAGACTTTACAGAAGCAATCATTTGCCAGATTTTGTGGCACTGTCTGTCTTATCAGCCTAATTGTAAACCATAGAGAGCTTATCTGAACCTCAAAAATCCCAATACCTGAGAGATCTACATGATTTACATGTCTGTATCCTCGAGTCAAGCAAACCATATGCATTTAATTCACTTATTGCTATTGGATTCAGTGCACCAAAAGAGGAAGACACTGCTCCCCCCCCCCCAAAAAAAAAGGCGGCTGTGGGAAAGAAAAGCGTATTAACAACTGTGAAAGCATATGTACAAGTACTAAAGTACGAAGTGTCAAACAAAAGTAATCTACCCCAAATACCCTATCTTATTCTTGACGATTGGGATGTAGACAACTATGAGCAAGCAATTCTCGCTTGGTACTAACGATGCCTGAGCATACTCAGCTCTCCTTTGTTGCATCTCGAAGGAAGTCCTTCCGGGGGTTCCTCTTGCAAGTCGTCCCCAAAGGTGTGGGTTAAGCTACAGCTTATGTACAAGGCTCCATCGACCATTCAAATTATGGCCCTGTATGGACAGCTACAAAGTATCAAGTTCAAGGCAATTGATACGATTCAGTCATTTTTCTCATGGTGACACAGATCCAGGATCAACTTCGCAGCTTGCAATCTATCCTTCCTTAAGCCCATCTTATGGGGATTATTCTCTACAAGCTACCTTTGGAGTTCAATGATGTGGCTAACACTTTACAAGCTAAAACTTCAGTAACACCAATCCGTTGTTATCATATAACCTCTACACTACGCATTTTGCTGATCAGCTACCTTGACTGGCTGCCACATCATCCGCAACTGCTGTGTTTTGCTGTTTTCTGCATTGTCTACCCATCTGTCCACCCGTCCAACCATCATAGAGTTGTATATGTTGCTGCCAAACATTATTTGAGACTTCTTGTTGTGTTTCAGGAGACCTTGCATAGTTTGTTTGCTGCATTGAGCATTGTATTTATTCATTATTCAAATTTATTCATCTCTTGTGTTTGTTGTCTTTGTGTTACCTAACCATAATTGTGTTTCTTTATCAATCTATGCATTTGTTGTACAATTGTATATAAATTCTATAGTGAAGCATTTCTTTACATGATATCAAAGCTGAGAACTCACTCTCCAAATTAGCCTATGCCAAGAACTAAGCAAGAGTGGGCTCTACCCCACTAGGTTCCGACAAGAGTGGAGATACTAGTAACTAGCCTAGAGAAACAAGATCTTATCTTGATATAGACGAGGAACTAAAGCTACTCATGGCTCATAGAGCACAAAAAGATTGAAGAGCTCAACAAAAGGATAGCACTTCAACAACAACTACTCGATGAAGGTAAAAATGGTTCTTTCTCTTCAGACATTTCACCTAAATCTAATGATGTTTGTAAGCACAGGGAAGAATGTTAGAATGGCAATACTTTGAACTTAATCAACTCAATTAATTATCACTATGAAAATTACTAGAGAGAAAAGAGTCGACACCACATTGAGAGGGGAACCGGCCCCTTCCCCTTGACAAGAATTTATTGATACAAGACCATAGGCACCAAGTGCCTAAACCATATACAAAAAGGTTGATTTGCTGCAATTCTGAAAATTAGGGTTTTGAAACCCTGATTTCTACAATCTCAGAGCAGTAAGTTCATTCTCTTTTTTAGTGCTTAAAATAGATGAAGTTAAATAGAAAGTGCTTCTTGGATGAGAGATAGATAGAAGAGTACAAAGCATGCAGCTAAAATTTCAGCATGAGAGCTTGTTTCAAATGAAGAGAGAGACCTATAGAGTATAGGTGTGGGGCTTGGGCGCTCAAAAGTGGAAAGTAGAGGCTACAAATGACAAGTATTTACTAAAAATGACAAGTGTAGAGACACTTCTCTCTTCAAAATGACACATGTCCTCTTTTAGATGCCACTTTTGGATTTGACTCACGCCTACACTCACAAAAGAGTATTGGTGATCTCTAGTAGGACATTGGGACACATTTTACTCTCCTTATGAGAGGTTTTTTTTCCCAGTTATATTTTATTTTATTTTACGTGCTTATATTACACAATTCATACACTTATCGTGCTTTACACCTTTTGGGTGTGAACGCACATTAATAACCCTAAGGTTTAAGGGTTGTACTTTGTACTTGCATTACACTCTTTGGTAATTGCATTGGGAGTCGTACTATGTCTTCACTCTCACTCTCTTCACTGTCGACTGTATACTCTTAGTTGAGCTTCGATCTTCTCCTTCTCACATTTGGCATCAGAGCAAGGATTAGGCTTAAGTTCAACTCAGCCTCTCGTCTTGTTCAATCCTATACCAACACCACCCAAATTTATTGAGCTCTTGGTTTATTGGATGGCAATAATTATTCTCTATTGTCTTTCATGATGAAGAATGTTACTGATTGCGAAAAATCTTTGGGCACTGTCAACTGTGTACCCTTAGCTGAGCTTTGATCTTCTCCTTCTCACATTTGGTATCAGACCAAGGATTAGGCTTAAGTTCAACTCAGCCTCTCGTCTTATTCAATCCTATACCAACAACACCCAAATTTATTGAGCTCTTGGTTTATTGGATGGCAATCATTATTCTCTATTGTCTTTCATGATGAAGAATGTACTGATTGCGAAAAACCTTTGGAATTATGTTAATGGTGAGGAAATCCGTTCTGGAGTTGTGGCTCTTGCAACACCTCCTACAGGAGGACGTGGTCAAAGGCCCGCTCCAGCTTTTTAGCCACTTCCCCAGAGATCAACAGCACAAAAGGCTTGGGACACACGGGATGCTCAAGCATTATCACTGATTGCATTGGCAGTTTAACGGTCTATAATCCTACACATACGGTTTGCAGCTTCTTCACATGAAGCATGTCTTACACTTGAGCAAATGTTTGCTGGAAAAAATAAGACACGCATCTCTTTCTTGAAAAAAGAGCTTGAGAATGTAAAGATGGATGAAGGTGATTCCATGCAAGATCATGTTAACAAAATTCAAGACTTGTGTAAGCAGTTAATGAATGTAGATGAGTATTATTCGGATGCACAATTGATCTCTACTACTATGAATTCTTCGCCACCCTCTTACTTGGCCTTTCATACGGCCCTACATCTCACCATGAGAATTTCTCCGTAGCCACTTACTTTTCTTCAATTGGTTAGTTTGCTCCCAGAAAAAGAGCAAACAAGAAGGAACAATGGGGTGAATGTAATAGTCTCTGAACAAGCTTTTATGGCGAGACAAAAGGGGAAGGATAGCCAATCTAAAAATGCTCCACAAAGTTCTGAAAGTTCAAGTACTTCACAGAATACAACAAGAAACAGGGGACACACAAGCCAAGAAGGGCAAGTGCTACTATTGTCAGAAGCCAGGTCATTACATCACGAAACGTGAGAAGCGCATTGCTAAGGAGAAGGAGTCAAGGATGCTATAGAGTCTGCATCTTTTGTTGTAGACTGTGACTACTATTTTTACACTTGCAGTTATGACTCATCTTGGGCTAATAGAGCATTTAGCTCTACTGAGGATGCTAGCACTAGGTTCTTTGGCAGTGGTGCTTCTAAGCACATTACATCCCTCAGGGATTTCTTTTCCTCTATTATTACAACTCCTGTTGGCAAGTCTGTGCATTGTGCCACCAATGCATCTTACCCTGTTAGAGGTATTGGGGAGATTGTCTTGAAAGCCATTGATGGCTCTACTCTCCGTTTACAGGATGCATTATATGTGTCACGCATAAAGAAGAATTTGTTGTCCATTTCTTCTTTAGTAAAGTATGGTATGCAAGTCACATTTGATGATAACAAATGTATGGTCAGGGATAAAGAATTATTGACGTTGGTTTTGACTAGCACATTATGTCATAGACTCTATGAGTTAGATACCTATTTGATTGATCAATCAATCTATTTAGCATCTACTCTCAATCCTGCTATGTCACGAGCAGAGCTATGGCACGCTCGCATGGGGCATGTCAATTACGGCAGTTTGATGCTTATGCAGCGTACTCATATGCTAGATGGATTACTCTCTTAGATAGACATCCTAAGCATATTTGTGAGGGATGCATTTTAAGGCAACCGCCAGATTACAGATTATGCATTTGGATGTATGTGGACCTATGCAAACAAAGTCGTTGGGTCCATGTTATTATTTCGTCACCTTCATTGATGACCTTAGTTATTATTGCTAGGTCTACTCATTGGTGAAAAAGTCAGAGGTATATGATACATTTTTGGCTTTTATTGCACTTGCTAAAAATCAATCTAGCTACAAGATTAAGACTCTCCGTTTGGACCGAGGGGGGGAATACTTGTCTTCCTTGCTGATAATTTTTTGAACTAGAAAGGCATTGTCCATCAATATACTACTGCATATTCTCCACAACAGAATGGCGTTGCAAAAAGGAAAAATCGATCACTCATGGAGATGGCCAGATGTATGCTAAAAGCTAAGAGTTTGCCACATGGCTTTTTGGATGGAAGCAGTTTTGCGTGCTAGTTATGTTTTGAACAAGTGCCCTACCAAGGCATTAAAAAATGTTACACCTTTTGAGGGTTGGAATAGCCAAAAACCTTCAGTTGGTCATTTTTGTAACTTTGGGTGTCTTGCGCATGCTCATATTTCCAATGTGCTAAGAAAGAAGTTGGACAACAAAATTGTCAAATGCATTTTTGTAGGGAATAGTAGTGAGAGCAAAGGATATAGACTATATAATCATGTTTCTAAGAGATTCTTTATCAATAGAGATGTAATTTTTAATGAAAAATCAAAATTATCCCTTGCTAGTTTTGCTACATATCAAGCTACAAATGATGTGTTTGAAAGACTATTGCCCATTTCTTATAGTGATACAGCTGGAGCTTCAGTAAATAAACACAATGTTCAGCCCAACTGCTCCATTAAGCAATGCAGAAATTCAGCCTATGTTTGATCTTAATATTCAGCAAGATGTTGAATTTGAGGTTCAGCAAGAGCTTGTACATAGTTAGGAGGCTAGGCAAATGCCTAGATGGTACTTGCAGACTATGAAAGATAGTCATTTGGATACTCCTATCGCTGGTCGTACTGGAAGACAAGCTCCTCTGCATGATCATGCTAATATAATGGAGTTTGTTATGGCAGCACACACACTTGATGATGAGGAGCCTGAATGTTTTGAGGATGCACAACCAAGTGTGCATAGTATGGCAGCAATGCAAGCTGAATTTGATTGTATAATAAAGAATCAAACATGGGATTTAGTGACATTGCCTATTGGAAAGAAAGCCATTCGTACAAAGTGGGTCTATAAGCTGAAAAGAAATGCGAATGGATCCATTGATAAGTATAAAGCCGGGTTTGTGGCCAAAGGCTACGCGCAAAAGAAAGGCATTGACTATGCGAAGACATTTGCTCAGGAACATCCCGTATGACTGCCATTCGATCTGTGGTTGCTTTGGCTGCCCATCATGGTTGAACTGTGTATTAAGATTGCTTTTTTACATGGGGAACATCAAGAAGAAGTGTATGTATAGCAGCCCATTGGTTTTGCAGTTGAGGGATCCAAGCACTCGATATGTAAGCTAAAAAAGGCTTTGTATAGTTTAAAACAAGCTCCCCAAGCTTGGTATACAAAAATCAATGCCTTTTTACTCAATCAAGGGTTCATTAACAGCTCATCATAGTCTATTCTTTACGTATGCAAAGAGAGGGAATCCTTGCTGGTCATATGTCTTTATGTAGATGATCTTTTGCTCACAAGTACACATACTGATTAGATTTCAGCATTCAAGAAAAGTTTGCAACAAACTTTTGAAATGTCAAACTTAGGGCCTTTGTACTACTATTTGGACATTCAGTTCATCGATGATGCTAAAGGCATTGGATTGTCACAGTCCAAATATATTCGTAGACTCCTTGAGAGGTTTGGCTTACAGGATTGCAAGCCAGTTTGCACACTGATGGAGACTAGACATAAGCTATCTTTGCATGATGACAGTGATTTGTTTGACATCCATACATGTGCTCCAACAGTTGGATGTCTCATTTATTTATGCAACACAAGGCCAAATATTCAATTTGCAATTTCAACCTTGAGCAAATACATACACATCCCACACATGTCACATTGGCAAGCTGTGAAGTGTGTTTTTCGTTACTTGCAGGATACTAGGACTCTTTGACAGCTTTATGCCAAGGGGGAACCACTGCACCTATATGCTTATAGTGACTCAGATTGAGCTGGTGATTTTGATTTATGTCACTCTACGAGTGGAAATTGTTTTGTTCTTGGTTCATCTTGCATCTCTTAGCTTAGCAAGAAACAATCCATTGTTGCCACATCATCTTGTGAAGCTATACAAGGCAGCTTTCACTACCACAATTGAATGTGTATGGCTAAGACATTTACTGGCTAATAGTAATATATCTATCACAAAGCCTACTCCTTTGTTTACTAACAGTCAAAATGCCATCGCAATAGAACGGAACCAAACGTTTCATGCATGCACAAAACACATAGAGATCCACTATCACTTTCCCAAATAGAGGTTACATACAGGAGATCAGTCTTGTCTACTGTCCTATCACCAATAATGTGGCAGACATATTCACCAAAGCTCTTCCTTGTGAGATCTCCTCTGATGGATGATCCTTGTATGCTGATCACTTTTCACTCCAAGGGGGTTTGTGAAATTTGAATCACGCCTACGCTCACATAGGAGTGTCGGTAGTCCGCAGTAGGACACTAGGGCACTTTTTATTCTCCTTATGAGAGTACACCATTTACGCACATATCATGTTTTACACCTTTCGAGCGTGAACGCACATTAACAACCCTAAGGTTTAAGGATTATACTTTGTACTTGCATTACTCTTGGTTAATTGCATGGGGAGTTATATTGTGTCTTCACTCTCACTCTCTTCATTGTTAATTATATACTCTTAACTGAGCTTCAGTCTTCCCCTTCTCACAACCACATGTCACTTTTCTAGATAAAGAAGCTTTCAAACCTTCTACTCTAAAAATCTCTCAAATAATTAGGATTTTAAGATAGCTACTAAAAATAAAATTGTTCCTTGAGAAATTCTAGAGTCTTTGACGCGAACAAAATTTCCATTTGCGTAACTTCCAAAAATAGTAACCTCCTAAATTTTAAAAGTCACCAAATTTAGCTTTTGGAGAGCTTATTAGATAGTTTCACCAATTCATAGTTTGTTTTTTCGATCATGAGCATTTAGTTTCACTTTATGAAACCGCTCATTATATGGCCTTCTAGTCAACGTGACTATGTGAGTATAAAAGTATTAGTCATTTGAGCTTTTGGTCAATCCAATCCCCCAACTAAACTTTTAATTTCTCTTGGGCATCTCATCAACAATGACCAAAGTATAATTATAGGGTGTTCTGGCCATTGGCCACCCTTAAATAGAAAGATAAAACATTTGATCATTTTTTGAAACACTTAAATAATATAAGTCACCTTTCAAAGTACATGAGCATTAAATCAATTTGGAATCATTGAGCCAATATGTCTTGGTAACAATTGATATACAAAAGGTTTATTACAATGTTGCATGGCCATCTAGACCTCCATCATGAATGGATCCACTGTTGAAGAAAGAGATCCAAACTATGTCTCTTTCTTTCAAGCTTTTCCTACTACTCCAATGCAAGATACGCAAGTTTGTGCTTATGTTCCTCCTCCTTCTTTTGCATCTACTCCTTTGCAACATTTTCGTAAAGATCATAAGAAAGATAGAATTTAGTATATTGATCATGGAAAAGCCTCCCTTGAAGATCAATTCTTGTATATTAATACATATAGAGAGGAGTATAAGAAAAAGTTTGATAACTCTCCTTCCACTTTTTCTTCTTTGAACTATACTTTTCAAAGTCAGAATGAGTTTGATATTCTATCTTCATTGCATTACACATCTTCATTAACATTTTAATTTTCATCATTAAATCAACAAAATCAATTTAATGCATCTACATCCACATCATTTACACCTCAATTTCAAAACCCACCTATCCCACCCATTTCTTTCGTTGCATCTCCATTACTGTTCACATCTTTAGCTTCCCCCTTCAAATATCGTCTGTCACTTCACACACAACATCAAGGGATTCTTCAAATATAGGCACAACATTTAGGATCTCTACGCTTTTACTTTCAAGTGGTGCACATGCACCTACAAGCGAGGTTCGTCCTCCGTCTTACACCTTTGGGATATTCACAGCTGGAATACCTACCCAAGCTTATCCAAGTATGGGTCAATTAATACCATAATTTACCACCATTGCAATTACTAATGGTCTTCTGGTTATGCTATTTGCCTCAGCCGACAATTGAGCAAGGTTTGAGCATCCCCGAGCCTTCTTCATAAGCACTCTTCTCATCCTGTTCTTGTGTACCTACTCTATTCCCCCTTATTCTTCTTTCTAGACACCTCACAGTTCTTCATCCTCATCAACTGTACCTACTCTATCCCCCCTTATTCTTCTTTCTAGACGCCTCACAATTCTTCATCACTATACCACTTCGTAGACATACTATATTCTCAAAACTTGCAGGACCTTGTCTTGGAACCCAACCAGACGTGCTCCTTGTTCCCACCTTTTATCCACTCAATAGCTTTGTCAATTGGGGCGACCATCTTTCTTTATTGCAACCACAGTCGAGATCCTACACTCTCAAAAGAGTTAAGTGATTACTCGAGGCAAGACACAACCTAATGGTCTTTGCATGATGACTCGGTTTCTTTCCCAACAACCAAGGACTAAGAGTTCCACCACTTACAAACTTTAGCCACCACATGGAAGCCTACAAACAATGAGCGTCTTTGGCATTATTCCTTCGAACACGTTGGGTATGACTCGCTCTATAAGTTGTCATGATGTCAAATAGTACCCCGCCTTGAAGTATCCAAGGATGTCTGTCCAACTTGTCAACTCCGAAAACAACAATGCACACCATTCCCTCAACAAACCTCACATAGAGCTCAGATGCCCTTAAGATTGATTCATGTTGATCTTGGTAGGTAGGCCGACACCCACTATTGCCCTTAATGGCACGTTGTACTTTTTTTTTAATAGTAGTTTCAAGATATTTCTAAATACATATGGGTATATTTTCTAAAGCATAAATCTAACGCATTCACCTACTTCTCTTTATAGGTACTTGGAGTGCATAACCAGATGGATCGTCATGTAGGTTGTATAAAGAATGCTAGTGGTGGTAAGTGTTGGGTGTAAAGGCCCTTACGCTACTCCCGTGTGTATATTACTTTACACATGTTAACTCGCCCTTGCGGGTGTAACTGTACCATACTCTAAGTATAACTACATTCTTTTATTATTTGTGTGTACCACACTAGTATACACCTATCCGTCAACTCTCACTCTCACTCGCTCTTCACTCAACAATTGTTGCACCTCAATCAATGTGCATACTTTGTTTTACTTCCACTCGCACTCTTCAAACTGGTATCAAAGCACGAGAATCAGTGCTAGCAGTCATGACTAGTACCAGGCAAGCAACAACTGTCAACATCAAGTATAAGTCTAACATACACGACAAATTTGACAAACAGGTGGAGAACGTGGACTTCTCTATTATGTCAAGACTTTTGAACCAAGTCCTAGCATTTTTGCTTAAGCACAATCCAAATGCTTGAGCCTTCTTATCTTCGTATGTTAGGTTATTTGCCTCATAAAGTTGTTCAAACTATTTCACAAAACTGCAAGGGTATTCTCTATCCTTATAGTATTCATTTACCTTGCTAATCAAAATTATTGTTTGCTTCTTGGTCATGTTGGCCTACTTCTAGCATAGCACATAAATTGATTGCTAACTTGATAGCAAATAGACACGCAACAGGTGACCAGCTCAGGCAAGTCGGGTAGCAATGGGCGTCAAGCTTCCAGCACGCGATAGGCACAGTTTATGCAGGACGGACGACTAGACTGCGACAGGCTAGGCGGACTATGGGCGATGGCCCAAGCAGCGTGGGCAACGGGCAGCATGACACACAACAAAATGCAAATCTATGCAAATTTACACTTGAAAATTTGGGGCTTTTCCCAAATTTGGTGCCCGACATGCATAACAATAACTCTTGACCCATAAATTGCACACATTGGGTGTATATGCCTCGAAATTTTTGGGGCTTTTCATGTATAAGTGAAATTATGCTCAATTGAGCCAATTTCATTCAAATTTGTGCACTCTTAAACCCCGAAATTTGGGGATTTTGCACAATTCGTAAAATTTCTGCAACATTTGCCCATATTTGATGCTTGGAAAGATGTATTGAAGCAATAGGGCAATTTCACTGCAAAAATTTTTGGGGTTTTTCACATCAGTGTTGCACTTCGAGTCGATTTGGACCTTGACAGTGAAATTTGCAGCAAATTCATTGCTAAATGGGAGAAATTTAAACTTGGAATGTTTCAAATGTTGTAAAACGGCAGCTTCTCTTGGTATATGTATTGTTGAATGCTCGTTATGCAATGAAACAGTGGTATATACAGCACTTGGGTCATTGCATTTGGGCATTATGATGATGTATTACTAAAGTGGGAGCTGTCATTCATGCAAATGTATCAGATTTGATTTGTGTGCATGCTGTAAATTGTAATCAGTCCTTGAGACTGAAATTGCAGCAAAACATCTGCTTCTTGGACACCATTCATGCGCATGTATCAGATTTGATTTGTGTACATGCTGTAAATTGTAATCAGTCCTTGAGACTGAAATTGCAGCAAAACATCTGCTTCTTGGACACCTTGGAAGTACAAGTGTGTATACTTGCTATTATATTCAGTAAATTTGCTAATTGGCCGAAAGTATTCAGCATTTTATTGCAGTCTTTTATTGCTGAAGATGGCTAGCAGTGCATCTACATCTGACACAAAGAATCTTTTTGAGATTTATAAATTTGATGGCAATGGCTTTGATCTTTGGAAAGATCGTATACAGCCTACAGGGTATACTCTTTCTAAAGTTGTGATGATGCCTTGGCAGAACATAAGCCTATTGCTTTGTCAGATTAGGATTGGGCTAAAATGAATAAAAAGGCCCTTACTTACGTTAATATGGTTGTCACAGATGATATCTTGGTTGATATCAAGGGACTTGCTACTACTTATGCAGTTTGGGAGAAAGTCAAGGCTACATATCAGAATACAACTTCTATCAATCAAGTACATCTCATGCGAAAGTTGGTAAACTTGAAGCTTGATGAGTCTAAGCCTACCTCAAAGCATTTGAATGCTTTCACTGGTATTTTGAGTCAATTACATAACGCAGGCTTGCCAACTTTTGATCCTAAATTGACGGCTATCTTCTTGCTCATGACTTTACCCGATTCATGGGAAGCATTGGTTGTGTCATTGAGCAACAACCCCAATTTGACATTTGATGGTGTGTGTGGTTCTATTCTCAATGAAGAGATTAGATGCAAGGCAAGTGGGGAACATAGTGGGTCAGCCTACAATGTAAGAGAAAGAACTGAAAAAAGATCAAATGCTGAAAATAAGAATAGAAATCTCAGCAAAAGCAAGGAAAAACAGAAAGATGTTACTTATTATCAATGTGGTCGCAAAGGGCATAAAAAGCCCAATTGCAGTTACTTTAAAAGGAACAAAAATGCAAGAAGCAAGCTAATGAAAAGGGCAAAAAGAATAAAAAGGATGGCAGCTCTACTCCTAAAGAAAAAGAAAAATTAAATGCAATATCTAGTGTTATTATTGAGGAGATAGAAGAAGATAAAGATGCCGATTTGTTGGTTGCATCTTCAGATCCACATGCTATGACAGTGGAGGACATGTATATCACTAAAAGAGATGTGATAGATGCTTTGTTGTCAACTCATGATGGTTTGTCACAATCGTGGATTGTTGACAACAGTGCTTCGTCTCATATAACTCCATCTTTGGAGTGCTTTTCTTCTTATGCAGCAGGTAATATTAGGAAAGTCTATATAGGCAACAGCCATGCATGTAATATTGAAGGAATGGGCATCATACACCTGGCTCTTGAAAATGATCAAGAATTGATCCTTCATGATGTTAGGTATGTACCTAGCATTAAGAAGAGTTTGCTTTCTATTGGGCAGCTAGACAACAAGGATTACTTCACTACTTTTGGTGGTGAATGTGGAAGATACAGAAAGGGTCTATGCTAGTCACTAGAGGTGGTAAAAAAGAAACTCTATATTATCTCTACTCATAGTTGTCAGGTACGAAAAGTACGGTACGTTACAGTACGATAAAATACGGTACTGAATGGTACCTTAAGATTTTATAAGGTACGGTATGATATCAGTACGAAAAAAAATTAACTTCATTATTTTGAACTATAGATGATAGAACAAATATTAAGAGTCTAAATAGCAATGCTATTGGAGTATATAAGATGAATACTTGAGGGTAACACGCCAAAACCTCTATGGCATATGCCGCGTGCGCAACATGCGCTACAACTTACAAGTACATACATAGGAGTGGATACATCATACATGAATGATCATACAAATAAGAGGCATGTATGCTTGAGAGAGAGAGAGAGAGAGAGAGAGATGAAATGACATGAGATGCTTTACTAACATCTACAAGAGGCCAAAATGATCTGTGAGACCAACAATTACCAAACAAACCACCAAAGGTTTTGGTAAAGGATTTATGAATTTTGTTATGGTTTTGTTTGGCATTGTTAAGGCTAAAGCAGCTATCGATGGTGCATTCACTAATTCATGTACTCTCAGAAGGTACATTAGGCCAAGCTATCCTCTGGCCTAGTTTTATTAGCAATGTGTACTAATGCTTTGGGTTGGGTGTTGCAAAATGAGCTGTGAACAAAGGTAAAATCAATAGGATTAAGCTACTTGATGATTCTCAAATGGTGCTGAATTTATTTATTGATGACACTAACATATTGTGAAAAATGATGAAATATCAATTAGAAACGTTTGGAACTGCTTGAATACCTTATGTATGGCCTTTGGCTCTAGGATAAATCATAACAAAACATGTATGAGGAGTCTAATCAAGCTTCCACCCCCTTTCTTAGTTGATCGATCAAGGCTACAAAATCACCACCACCACCACAACAACAACAGTCAACAACCCAAACCACCACCAACAACAACAAACACGTAAACACACACACACACACACACAAAATTTCGTACGAATTCGTACGGTACGGTACGAACCGTATAGTACGAACCAATTCGTACTACGTACGAGTGCAACTATGTCTCTACTGCAAGGCACTTCCTAGAAAATTTGTTGTAGTTGCTGAAGTGCGGTCACACACGGAGTTATAGCACAAGCGTCTTGGACACATGAGCCAAAAGGATTTAAAAGTCGACTTTTGTGATGTCTATGTTTTGGGAAAACATGTTAAGAGTTCATACTCTCATGGAGCCTCTAGGAAGGCATATATCTTGGATTTAGTCAATTTTGATGTATGCACCATGCCAATAAAAACTCATAGTGGTTTTTGTTATTTTGTGTCTTTTATTAATGACCATTCTAGAAAGCTATGGGTTTACCTACTTAAGCAGAAACGCAAGGCATTAGACGCTTCTAAAAATTTTTATGCATTTGTTAGTACTCATAAGGGTTTAAAATTAAAATGCATAAGAACGGACAATGGGGGAGAATATGTATCTAAAGAATTCAGTGAGTTTTGTGATGTCAATGGGATTAAACAGGAGCTTACAGCTCCTTATAATCCGTCATCTAATGGTGTGGCTGAGCGAATGAATCACACGTTATGTGAGAAGATTCAATGCATGTTGTCCACAGCTAATCTTCCGCAATCATTTTGGAGAGAGACACTTAAAACCGCGGTGCATATTTGCAACCACTCCACATCATGTACTTAAAAGAGGCATCCCTGAAGAGGTTTGGTCTAGCAAACTTGCTTCATATGACCACTTACGAGTCTTTGGCTGTGAATGCTATGTACATGTACCTATTAATAGCAAAACCAAACCTGACATAAAATCTCATTGAGGCATCTTCATGGGTTATGGAAATGAAGGTGAAATGGGCTATAGAGTCTCAATTCCAAGCATGAAAAAAGTGCTACGTAGCCGCAATGTGGTATTTAATGAGTCAAAGCTGCTGAAAAATGTCACATCTAATGACTTAGACAAAAAAAAAAGTGAAATTTCAACATGATCAATCACTTGAACAACCATTAGCCACTGAAAATTCAGCTCCATTTGACACTAGTTATGATAACCAACGTATCATCATTGAGCCACATGAAAATGGGCAACAAAAGGATGCTGAAAACCACCTTGGGCAACAAAATCAGCATGCTGAAATGAATTACAACAGCCTGAAAATGTATTACAACAACCTGAACATGCAGTTCAACAGCCAAATAATGAGGTCATTGCCATTCCTTTGGATGTGGATCCATTACCTGATAACACAAATCATTGGGTAAGAAGGTTTACTCGTTTCAGGAGACCTATACAAAGGTTTGATCCCTCTTTGGACTGCATTTTGCTCACAGACGAAGGTGAGCCTCTTACGTCTAAAGGGGCATTATCATGTGAGTTAAAGAAAAAGTGAAAGCTAGCTATGCAAGAAGAAATGAAGTCATTGTATCAAAATGATACTTGGGATTTGGTTCCATTACCCAAAGACAAGAAAGCTATTCCTAATAAATAGGCCTATAAATCAAGTGTGCCTAATAAATAGGCCTATAAATCAAGTGTGTGGATGGAAAACCAAAATACAACGCCAAGCTTGGACTAAGGGCTATACACAGAAAGAGGGGATTGACTTTCAAGAAGTCTTTTCACCTATTGTCAAAATGACCATTCTTCAGGTATTGTTTGCTATTGTAGCATCTATGGATCTTGAACTTGATCAGATGGTTGTTAGAACTGCATTCTTGCATGGTGATTTAGAAGAAGAGTTGTACATGAAACAACCAAAGGGCTTTGTTATGCTAGGAAAGGAGCATTTGGTGTGCAAGTTTAAGAGAAGCTTGTATGGTTTAAAACAAGCTCCTAGACAGTGGTATAAAAAATTTGATGTCTTCATACTTTCACAAGGGTTTAAAAGAAGCAATGCAAATCACTACTTACATATAAAGAAGGCTCATGATGGAAGCCCTATAATCTTTGTGCTTTATGTGGATGATATGCTTATTGCTAATAAGTATAAAAGCCAAGTTAATGCACTAAAAAGACAGTAGAAGGACTTGGGTGTAGCTAAACACATTTTGGGCATGAGTTTGACAAGAGATAGAGAGCAGCAGCTCTTCTTTCTCTCACAAGAAAAGTACATCAGCAAAGTACTTTATCGTTTTTCTATGGCTGATGCTAAGCCACTTAGTATTCCTTTACCACCATATCTTAAGCTTAGCAAAGTAGATTGCCCAAAAGATGATAAGGCAACCAGCTCTATGCAAGATATTCCTTATGCTTCAGCTTGTGGTTCACTCATGTATGCTATGGTGGCCACAAGACCTAACATTGCTCATGCAATGGGAGTTGTCAGTAGGTTTATGCCAAATCCTGGCAAAGCATATTGGGAAGCAGTGAAATGCATCTTATGGTACCTTAAGGGCACACAAAGAAAATGTATTTGCTATGGAAAGGGTGCTTTAGATCTGTAGGGTTATTGTGATGCAAACATGGTGGGTGACTTGGATACTCACAAGTCTACTAGCGGGTACATATTTACCTTTTTGCTTCCACTCGCACTCTTCATAAGTTTATCTCCCACGAGTTTACCAAGTTTCTGTAGGAGCATGACACTTTGTGCCAACTCAATCCCCCTCTCAAAATGAAGTCATAGAGCATAGAAATTGAACTATGATGAACATGGCATGCTCTATGCTATTTACACCAAAGCTTCTTGAGCACCTTTGGATCAAGGCTATTAACATTTTAATGTAAATCCTCAACCACTATTGAACTACAAGAGTCCCTCAAAAGACCCCCTTCGAGGCATCTTCTCACACTCGGTCTATTATTTTCCAATTCAAAGTCTTCGTATGTCATGCTTATATACACACTCTTGGTGATAAGATACAAAAGCTCACTCCTCGAGCTGATCTCCTAATCAAGGTTGTCACATCCCATGGCATTCAATTAGTACTGTCTAATATCAATAAATTTTGGACCTACATCGAATGCTACATCCATTGAAAAAAATTGTACATATAATTTTCAAGCCTATACTCAATGTTGAAATTTAATATAATATACTTACATATTGAGAGCTTAAGGATAGAGAGAATGGAGAGCTTAAGAGTGGAGGTAGGGCGGAGATAAAGCAAAGGAGAGCTTGAGGGAGTAGAGGGTAGAGAGCTTGAAGAGAGAGAGTTTAAGAGCAAAAAGTGAAAGTTGAGCTTAAAATTTGAATTTGAAACTAGAGAGAGAGAGAGAGAGAGAGAGAATATATTGCTAAAAGAGAAGGGCATAGGAGGGGCGGATGGGAAGCGAGAGAGAGAGAGAGAGAGAGAGAGAGAGAGAGAGAGAATATGCACGTATATTGTGGGAGAGGAAGCCTAGACAATACCTACAACTACCCCAAACGGTCACAAACAAGCACCTTAAAACAATTGGACAGATTGGATCAAACACTATGGAACATGATCGGACATGTCCTACTATTGAGCTAAGAAATGCATTCCATGCTGATTACCCACTTAAACAGCCCCAAAACAAGCTTAATTTAATGAAAATCCTAAAACGAGGAGCAATTCGGGAGAGTTCAATGAAGCCCTAATTTGGGTGTGTCCATCCTCATCTATAAATAGATAAGTTGTCCCCATTCAGTCCTCTCTCTTTCTGCAAGTTTCTCACCCTTGTGTGCAGATCTCAGCCATCAATCTCCCACAACATGGTGGTCCAACCTTTGCAACTCGTGCCATCACCTCATTCTACTGCGGCATTCTACTGCTATATTTTACTACCGCGTTTTTTACTACGGTGTTCTACTGCGGCATTTTACTGTGATGTTCTACTGCTACATTTTACTACAGCGTTTTAGTGCGACATTTTATTGCAACATTTTACTGCGGCATTCTACTACAACATTTTGCTGCTTCATCCACATCATCAAGTAGCATCCTCTACAGTCGCCTCAGTCTCCTCACACTCTAGTGATCAGCGTTTGGTGATTCTCTCACTCAAATACTCCAACTAGTGGTCACAGCACTTAGGATCCGTCTCCAGTGGGCGTCACTCTCCAACACACTACTCTCCCCCTAGGCACACTATATACTCTTATATTCATTTACAGCATTCATTCACTTCAAAGTTGTGTTCTTTCTATCCCTTCTTCTGTTTGTGTTTGAGTTTTTATGTTTGGGTTTTGAGTTTTGCGTTTAGGATTTGAGTTTTGCTTTCTATGTCTGTGTTTGTCTCGTTGTGCTTCTGTCATGGTCGTACACTCTGTGTTTCCTCAATGCAAACCTTAGCAGTGCCTCCACACTCTTCTTCACATGGTATCAGAGCTAGTGCTCTTATAAAGAGTATCTTGTGGATATTGTGGAGTGTTAGTCTTTGCATGAAGCACACAATAGGACTTGTAACCGAATCATAATGTCACAAACACCTTCTTCTCATGACCCCATGATGTCTTATCCAGCTTTTCCATCACTGAAGGCCCTAAGGAGGTATTATGGACTCAGCGAGGAAGACGACACTCCATATTCACCCTCACCATTACCCTCTATGTTTACACCCATGCCAGATATTCCAGATTTCATTAACCTCACAAAGGAGGAGGTTGAGGAGTCCCTATGCAATAAGTATGGACCACAAGCCATCCCTTCTTCCAGTTTTGCTACTCCTTCTGGACCGGTTGGTGAGGCTAGCCACCTTTCTGATCATGGAGGCAATACAACATTTGGGATGACTTGCGATCCATCTTCATCATCTTTGCCAAGCCCTATGTCAAGTTCGTACAACCCTTTTGAGTTGTTCGAATCAAAACCCTCTCCTATTTTGCCTTTTGGTGTGCAAGATCCTGATGGTCAAATGTATGTAAATCTTAATAGAGGGGGCTCAAGAAACAGACATTTATCATCAAGTATACCTACATCTTCTGTTTCATTTGAGCAAGTCAATTACTCTTCTTCTCTCCTTGCCATCCCACCCTCTTCTCTTCAAGCCACATCACACTCATTTCAAAACCTCTGCTTACATTTCACATCCACCTCTATCACATTGGGAGTTGAACCTTCTATCTCCGCTCCTAGCACATTCTCATTCTCTATTCCATATTCACATCACACTGTCTCGTTAGGGGGCATTCCACCTCTTAACATTGTCACCTACCCTTTTCCACAACCCATTCCATACTATGGGGCTTTGTTACAGGGAATGCCACCCTCTAACACAGTTTCCTCTACCTTTCTCATGTAGGCACATCTTTTCCTACTAGGACGGCTATGATGGGCATCCCCCTCACTACCCCCACCTATGCACACCCCATGACCTCTCAAATGCAGGGATTTCCTTCCTCTGCTTATGCTGCATCGTCTCACTTTCCATGGGTCACTCCTACGCAAGATCTCCATCCTCTGCTCCATGTGTCCCTATCCCTCCACCATGGGGTCCTCATGCGGCGACAATGCCTATGCCTCATAGAAACATGAAACAGGGAACGGGAACGGGGAACGGGGACGGGGATGGGGACGAGAACGCCAAACCTAGAAAACGGGGACGTGGAAACGGAAACGGCATTTAAAAAATTAAATTTCATGAAAAAAAATTAATAGTTCACTCATAATCCATGTGGACTCTCGAGTGTTAAAACTTAAAACCAAGGTATATAATCCACAAGGACAAATCATTTTAAGTTTTAACTTTGAGATATCATGCATCATTCTAAAACTACTCATTAGAAATTGAATTGCAACTTACAGGGCTCAAGAGGTAAGCTATTCAATTATAAATAATAAAATGCATAATACATATGCCATAAATGATAAAACAATGAACAATGAACTAAACTTTAAAGTCTAAGCTAAAAGAACATGCCTATGGTCCCATTGCCAAAAAACTTAAAAGATTACAAATATAAAATTGAAGTCTAATCTTTGAAAGAACATGCTCATTGCCCCAAAAAGGACTATAAATATAAAGTCTAATCTCTAGATTGAAGCAAAATGCGACATGCCAAAATAGCCCAAAGAGCAACTGCAAGACTGCAAGACTCAAGTACAAATATAATATCGGCACAACCAAAAGAACCCCGAAAGATCTTATAACACGAAAGCTGATCTCTAATTTTTCGTCTAGTGCCATGATCAGGCACTAGACGAGACAATATAAGTCTCCATGCATCCATGACCTCAGTGTCATTCTCTTGGCCCTTGCTCTCGAACTTAGGATCCACAACAAATGCAGCTGCATGCATGGGTGAGCTATAGGAGTTCCACCTCGTCACAACCAAATGGCATATCTCCTCATACGCCTCATCATTTGGTGCCAACTCTTGCAACTTTTCATTTAGCCTATCCATAGCCTCATATACCTTGCCAATGCAAGGTTGCGTAGCATCCATAACCCTCAATAAATGTACAATAGGTGATACCATAGCATCTATCCGCTTTACATCATTCCAAAAAGTGGAGTTATTTGCTTTCTCCAAGCATAAGATACTTGTAGGAGTATCTCCCAATGTTGATGAGGTAACTCATCACTAAGAAATAACTGCCTCAAGGCACCACTGCATTCTCTTAACCTGCCTAGCATCAAAAAGTTAAAGATAAATCTGATATCATAGTATTTTAAATGTATCTTCTTTGACTGCAAAGAGAAGTGATGGCAAAGAAACTCGTGATTCAAAACAAAGCTAACCATTTGAGCTCTTTGCTCTATGACAGGTGCAATCCATGACAAGTTACCAATATCCTTTAGTAGGTTGTTCAGGCAATGAGCCATACAATATGAAACTGTGATATACGGATAATATCCTTGGATAATAGCACCTGCTGCCCTATTTGCGGGCTCTCTATCTGCAACAAATCCCACAACATGCTCTGGGCCAATAAGCTCAACACCTGTAACCCACTCTGCTGCAAGTACATCTGCTGACATTCCTGTCCCCGATGCATTATGTGAAGATATGAAATACATATCCCCACAAGAATAAGCAACCATACCATGAATGGATCGCTTGTGTGTATCACTCCAACCATCAACAATCAAGAAAACTCCATTTTTAGCCGACATGCTCTTTCTAGTCACTGTTGCTTGCTCAACAAGGCGCTTTTCCTTGTCGAGCAAAGTGGTGCATAAGGTCTCTGATGATAGAGGTACATACGAAGGGCCATACTCACCAATCTTCTTGCACATCAATTTAAAATACTCTGGCCTGGCTGCACGAAATTAAATGTGGTCATGATTTAAAAAAAACATACCACTAAGGTATCCACCTCTTCCTTCTTCTTGGATCCCAACTAGCATCAAGTGTGCTCTGTCTACGTGCAACATGTGGCGTTGTTGATGCCATGGTCCATGCAATGCCTGCAATAGATGTGGAGGTAGCACTTCCAGATACCGATCCTGCTCTAGATACATCTGATAGGGATGGTGTCACAAAAGTTGCAGGGTCAACTGCAACACATCGTGGTCTAGATGCAATATAAGCTTGTTGACCTGCTACACGGTCACAAAGCTCCCTTTGCCTCTCCAAGGTCACATTTGGACAAAACTATACCTCTGAATTTGGCTCATGTAGAAGATAAGCTCGGACGTGATTATGCATAAATATTAAAATGGAACAAGTGGCAATTGATATTCCATATTCTAATATTTAAGTAACTTTGAAAAATTAAAATTGATAAAAATTTGAAATACAAATGCTCAGCTCAATGGATTACCTTGTTTGCTCCACTAGTTCGCTTGTATGGGCAAAGCTTGTAAGTCCATGGTCGAGATCCTCCACCACTCAATGGGCGGTTAGCATTTACTTCTTCCCACCATGACCAACCATCGAACCTTCTTCCTCGACCACCAACTCACGAGTGGAGCAAGAAGATGAAGCCATTTCATGCTGAAAATTGAAGGCTCGAGAGTCGAGAGAAGGAAAAATTGAAGACTGAAAATTGAAGGCTCAAGATGAAGCCATTTCAGGCTGAAAATTGAAGGCTTGAGAGAAGGGAGAAGGCTCAAGAGTCAAGACTCACTCAAGAGTCGAGAGAGAAGGAAAAAGGAGAGAAGGGAGAAGAAGAAGAGAAGAGGAGAGCTTGGAACTTGGAGAAGAAGGAAGACTTAAGAGAAGAGGAGAAAAAAGAAGAGAAGGGAGAAGGTCCAAGGAAGAAGGAAGAAGAGAAGGGAGAAGTGAAGAGAAGGAAGAAGGAAGAAGAGAAGCAAGAGAAAGAAGAGAAAGAAGAAAAAGGAAGAGAAGGAAGAGAAGGAAAAGGTTGGAGGTGGGAGGAGACGGGGGATGGCCGCTGGCGACTAGGACTAGCGTAGGCTACAGCGTAGTAGGGAACAGGGGGGCGCAGGTGATCTCGAGCAGCAACAGCAACAGACGATCTCGAGTGGGAGCATGACGCAGTCGCAGATGATCCAGGCGGGATCAACGGCCGGCCGGCCGCAGGTAAGTGGTGCCATGTGGTGTTCCCTATCTGAAACGGGACAGGAAACGTTCCACCAAATAGGAATGCGGTCCACGACGGCTTTGTGCCGAGGACGGCAATTGCACGTGCCAGGGGGCCGTTCCGGCCGTTTCCTGTCACTATGCCATGCCTAGTCATCCCATGCATACTTCTCGAATGCCTAGTAGGCACTCTGGGACCCATTCCCAAGTGTACTCCTTTTCACCATAATACCCACCCTAACCACCTTATATGAGCACTACCACTCTTATTGCCTTGGCCAAGAATGCCTTCACGGATAAGACTCGTTTCAACGAGTCAAATTTCACTACTTAGTCGAACTATATGCAACAAGTGCTTGAGTCTAAGGGTCTTTGGAACCTTGTTGTTGATCTTGAGCCTATACCAACCTCACCTAGCCTACCCTAATTACATCTGTCTATGGAGAGCTCGCAATGCCACAGCCAATGTCAAGTTGATGCAAGGTTTGCTTCCTAAGTTTCACTCCCAGTCACAACACTTCCCTCTTGTATCAAAACGTTGGAGTTATCTCATCGACCGCTATGCGGCCAGAGATCGTACTCGGCATATAAACATCGTCTTTGAGCTTCAAGAATTTTCCATTAAGGGGATAATCTAAAAGTCAAGTTGGCCAAATATCCACAAATATCGCAGGTTACTAGCCGAGTTTGCCACTACTAGCTCTCGAAAGTCAAATGACGATCAGGTCACGTTCCTCTTGAACAAGTTGCCTGACAAATACTTCCATTTTATCCATCACATTATCTCATTGCCTAGATTGCCAACCTTCTACAAGTTTGAGTGTCAATTCTTGCGTTACACGAGGCTGCATCATCAAGTCCACACGAAGTCCTCCACTTACATCTATTCACAAGGACACGAGTTGGTTGCCTCTTCTTTGAGAGGGAAAACCAACAATGGCGAAAACTCGCAAGATGCGAAGGCAAGCCAAAACAAGGGTGACACCACTTAATCCACCGACGGAAATAAAGAATCTCGACCCCTTTGGTAGCAAATTCATAAGAAAAATGGATTTTGCACTCACTCTGTCAGAGGTCGGGCCATGTGAACAAGGAGTCTCATACCAAGGCCCAAGGTCTTCCTCCTAGAAAACCACAACAGACTACTACGACTACACAGTCTAGTGGGGCTACACCTCCCGCCGCTACTACCCCATCTACTCCTTCAACCCCCACGACTGCTGGACATGTGGCACACGGACAGCCTTGGCAGCCATCCTAGTCTACTCCTGAGGGGTTGACTGAGTGGTCTACTAGCACTGATCTTATTGCACTTTACGCATCCCTTCCTAAGAACTCCACTACTTCTAGGCCTTCTTTCCCACCTCACCGTATGTAATGGTGGCCACACACTTAGCCTTTCATTTTCAAGTCTTCTATTGCATTTACACACACATACACATTTGCATTATTGCACTTGTTCATTCAATTCATTTTTCATTTCAATTTTGTTTTTCTTTTTAGAGCATCTCACTACTAACCTCTGTGATTGCAGATCTTACTCTTTTTTGCAAACTTTGTTTTCAACACAAGGCTAACATACAAGTTTGTCTACTCCTACCTGGGTTGGAGACATGGGATGCGCACCGTTCCCTTCATGATTTCAGCTTCCTAGGAGTTTTGCTCTTCTACCAACATGGAGGCTTCCCCTCCCGAGGGAGATCGTACAGCATCTCTCTTGATGCTATCATGGTAATGACTTCTACCTTGCTCTTCCAGTCAAGATGATTCTTCTCATCATGGTTCTCGGCACCACATGAAGACTGACATTTGACTCCTCTTCCTCCTTCAACGTCACTATTCTTGGTTGAGAGGGGGTTCCGATCCTTCTTGGTAATCTACACGTTTCGACAGTTGTCTTCGACATCGACCCTTCCCCTCGTTATACCTTCACACTTTGCATTGCATGATTTCATCATCTTTGTACTAGGGCGCTTGGGCGAGTAAACAATTTCCCTATGAGAGACACTGTCCAAGTGGCATCTACTGCATGAGCATTGCATAGCATATAGCATACTCATTGTGTAGATCACCACTAGATGGATCCTAAGTTGTTTCCACCGACGGTTTGTATACCACACCACCACTACTTCCTCACCATTCCCTCATCATCAACACCCTCGAGTGGATCGATAGCTTGTTTGTTTTGTGATGGGCTGGACCTAACCATCCCTTCTCATTCTCGCGTCTTCTACTCAATCAACCACAAACCATTTCACTTTTTTTTTAATCCAAAAAAAAAAGTTCATTGTAGTTCTATCCGCCTTTGTAGGGCTTGGCAAGCCACTAGGCAACAGACGAGCACTCTTTGTCCAATGCTTTGTCCTCTTTGGGGTGACTACTTAGACTCCCTTGGTAAGATAACCATCACCTCTATAGTCTTGGTAGGCCATTGGGCAGCCATCGTGCACCCTTTGTCCGATGTCCTGGATACTTTGGGGTGGAACGCCTTGGACAAACTAGGTTGGCCTTCTCTTCTCACCCTATTTTGGGCCTAAGAAGGGGTTTTGGGCTAAGAAATGCATTCCATGCTGATTAGCCACTTAAACAACCCCAAAACAAGCTTAATTTAATGAAAACCCTAAAATGGGAAGCTATTCGAGAGAGTTCGGTGAAACCCTAATTTGGGAGGGTCCATCCTCATCTATAAATAGACAAGTTGTCCCCCATTCAGTCCCATCACTTCCGTGCAGGTTTCTCACCCTTGTGTGCAGATCTCAACCATCAATCTCCTACCACATGGAGGTCCAGCCTTCACAACTGCTACCATCACCTTGCTCTACTACTGAGTTTTATAGCAGCGTTCTATCGCTGCATTTTACTACCGCGTTTTACTGTGAAATTCTACTACAACGTTCTTCTACTGCGTTTTACTGTCGAGCTTTACTACGGCATTATACTGCTGCATTTTACTGCTTCATCCAGATCATCAAGCATCATCCTCTGCAATCGCCTCAGTCTCCTCACACTCTAGTGATCAACGTTTGTTGTTCCCATAGTTACACTCGTACGTAGTACGAATTGGTTCGTACTATACGGTTCGTGCCGTACTGTACCATACAAATTCGTATGAAATCATACCAAAAAACAAGCACTTTTTTTTTGCCATGGTTGTTGTTGTTGGTGGTGGTTTGGGTTGTTGATTGTTGTTGTTGTGGTGGTGATTTTGTAGCCTTGATCAATCAACCAAGAAAGGGGGTGGAAGCTTGATTAGACTCCTCATACATGTTTTGTTATGATTTATCCTGGAGCTAAAGGCCATACATAAGGTATTCAAGCAGTTCCAAACGTTTCTAATTGATGTCCCATCATTTTTCACAATACGTTAGTGTCATCAATAAATAAATTCAGCACCATTTGAGAATCATCAAGTAGCTTAATCCTACTGATTTTACCTTTGTTCACAGCTCATTTTGCAACACCCAACCCAAAGCATTAGTACACATTGCTAATAAAACTAGGCCAGAGGATAGCTTGGCCTAATGTACCTTCTAAGAGTACACGAATTAGTGAATGTACCATCAGTAGCTGCTTTAGCCTTAGCAATGCCAAACAAAATCATAACAAAATTCATAAATCTTTTACCAAAACCCTTGGTGGTTTGTTTGGTAATTGTTGGTCTCATAGGTCATTTTGGCCTCTTGTAGACGTTAATAAAGCATCTCATGTCATTTCATCTCTCTCTTTCTCTCTCTCTCTCTCTCTCTCTCTCTCTCTCTCTCTCTCTCTCTCTCTCTCAAGCTCAAGCATACATGCCTCTTATTTGTATGATCATTCATGTATGATGTATCCACTCCTATGTATGTACTTGTAAGTTGTAGCGCATGTTGCACATGCGGCATATGCCATAGAGGTTTTGGCGTGTTACCCTCAAGTATTCATCTTATATACTCCAATAGCATTGCTATTTAGACTCTTAACATCTGTTCTATCATCTATAGTTCAAAATAATGCAGTTAATTTTTTTTCGTACTAATATCGTACCGTACCTTATAAAATCTTAAGGTACCATTTAGTACCGTATTTTATCGTACCGTACTTTTCGTACCTGACAACTATGGGTGTTCCTCTTACTCTATCACTCTTACTGGTGATCACAACACTTGGGGTCTGTCAACAGTGGACGTCATTCTCTAACACACTGCTCTCCCCTTGGGCACACTATATACTTTTACATCCATTTACAGCATTCATTCACTTCAGAGTTATGTTCTTTCTATCCCTTCTTCCGTTTGTGTTTGAGTTTTGAGTTTTGCTTTCTACGTTTGTGTTTGTCTCGTCGTGCTTCTGTCGTGGTCGTACACTCTATGTTTCCTCATCAGTGCAAACCCTAGCAGTGCCTCCACACTCTTCTTCACATCCTACTAGACAAGATGAATCAAACAAGTTGATCCATCAGTCAGATGTGGATAACTAGACTCCTGATTTTTGTTGAATTTTCCTCCGAGATGAGAGTCTATTGTTTGTTTGATCCTTAGAGAAACAAGGTGATTGTTTGAAGAGATGTCGTTTATTATGGGAGGGATATTATACGTTGCATTGCATCGGCCTCTGAGCCAATTCCTCCACCTATTATATCGAAGATAGTGTCATCTAAGCCAGGTCTGCTACCTGCTCCTAACCCATCTGCAAAATCTTTAGCATCAAGGTCTCTCCACAAGACCCGTTACCTTGCGAGTACTAGTAGACCGTGCACGATTTAAGGATCCTTCCACCAAGTTTCACACCACAAAGCCCTAGAATATTTGACAAGCCTGCACCTAGTATCTCATTTTCATCTATCTTTACAACAAATTATATAGCATATTCTGAGTCGGAGAGTTGGTAGGAGGCTCTAAAGCATCTCCCAATGGTGAGAGACCATGGAAAAGAAACTTGAGAGCATTGACCAAAATGAGACTTGGACCTTGGCGAATCATCCAAGACACAAGAAAGTCATTGGGACCAAGTGGATTTTTAGGACTAAATTGAAAGTTGATGTAACTTTGGATAAATACAAGGCTCGCCTTGTTATGTAAGGTTTTCCACAAAAATATAACATTGATTCTGAGGAGACCTTTGCATCCATTGCACAGTTGATATTATTCCATCTGTCGGTTGTACTAGTTGCTCACCATAGTTGGCCGCTCTATCAAATGAATGTCAAAAGTATCTTCCTAGCCGATTACTTGGAGGAGCAAGTTTATGTGGGGCATGTTGAGCTAAAACATGCATTACTTGTTGATTAGCCTCTTAAACAGCCCCAAAACACATTTAAAAATACTCTTTTAGAGTAAAACCCTAAAACAAGGAGCGGTTCGAGAGAGTTCAATGGAAACCCTAAAACGGGGAGCGGTTCGAGAGAGTTTAGGGAAAACCCTAATTTTTGGGGCGCCCTTCCACATCTATAAATAGACAGGTTGCCCCCATTCAGCCTTATTCCGTCTGTGCAGAATTCTCACTCCACGTACAGATTTCGGCCATCAGCCTCCTCCCACGTGGTTGTCCAACCCTCGAGACTGCTGCCACTCCATCCGTGTTTACTCCTACTGTTTGCGCCTTCATCCATGCTGACATCAACTGCTAGCAACTTCATCATCTGCTGTGATCTGATCATCCAGTCATCGCCAGCCACATCAAACACTATTTCAGCCTGCTGTTTACAGTAGTCTGTGCATAGTTTTTAGCCTCCGATCGGTGGTACACTGCTGCGTTTACCGATTTCCAGCCTCCAAACTGCTGCGTTTTGGTGACCAGCCTGCTGTCATTCACTATTCAGCACTCCTATACTCCGACTGGTGGTCACAGACTTGGGATCCGTCTCTGGTGGACATCACACTCCGGCCTTGAGCACACTGTACACTCTTACATTCATTTACAGCATTCATTCACTTCAAAGTTGTGTTCTCTCTCTCCCTTCTTCTGTTTGTGTTTGAGTTTTTGAGTTTTGCGTTTAGGGTTTGAGTTTTGCCCTCTGTGTCTGTGTTTGTCTCTTTGTGTTTCTGTTGTGGTCGTACACTCTGTGTCCTCAGTGCAAATCCTAGTAGTTTTCTTCACAGGGCAGCATGGTTCCATAGGATAGATGAGTCCCTTAGAACTCATGGTTATCATTCTAAACCTTATGGCTTGAACTTATATATAAAATCTACTTCAGAGGGGGTCAGCTACATTCTTTTATATGTTGATGACGTCTTTTGATCCCACTACCAAGATTTCTAAGAATTCCCTAGGTTAGCCCTTTAATGAGCATTTATATAGGTCGATTGTAAGGAAATTACTCTAGCTGATGTTGAGAAACCCTTCGCCCTTCACCTGCAGTTTGCATTTTTTGTGTTTTTGCGTTTTGCGTTTAGGGTTTGCAGCCCCAAAAAGGGGTGCCATCCTAGACTGAATGTGCCTATTTATAGGCCACTCTCTCATTCATTCCTTACAGCTGTGTTCATGGTTTGTGGCTATCTTCATCATCTTCCTTGTGCTACAGCACCCTTGTTCCCTTGTATCACATTCACTCCATGATTCGGAACTACATCATTCCATTCATCAGAGTTTCTTCTCTCTTCTCTTCTCTTCTCCATGTTTGCCGAGTTCACTCCGTGTTCCTCCCTGCAAACCCTACTATCTCGCTAGTACGTCATCTTTTGACAACTGATTCGTACTAGGCTATATCTTGTATACTCCATTTCTTTACTCATCTAATATTTCAATGCATCTAAAATGTCACATTGGATTGCTAATATGCATGTGTTGAGATATGTTCAATATACTTATTCTTATGAATTGACTTATGGCCATGGTTTGCTTTTGCACAAATACACTAGTTCAATTTGAGCTCGAGATTCAACACCCACATTCCCATGGCAATTTTCTTTTGTTTACGCATGGCTCCCATTTCTTGGTCAAGCCATAAGCAAGAAACGATGGCTACTTCCACAACCAAGGTAGAGTATCAGGCCCTCTTCTGTTAGCAGATTAGTCAGCTTATGGTTGAGTCTCGACTTGTGGTTTAGCAAGCTAGGCACATAGATTATTTACGCATTTTATTTGTCATTATTTATTGAGGTTTGGGCATTATTCGCAGCCAATCGGCCAGCATTTAATGTTGGCCGACCAGTCATATTTTAGGCATTTATTTGGCCTATATATTGTCTGGCTCCCTCCTCCATTCATTCATTCATTCATCACTTGACAGTTTCTGGAGAGGAGTAGTAGGTGCCAGTGCCTCCACAGCTGGTGACTCACATTGTATCTGTATTGTCTCATGTCTTGGTATATGGATTCCATTCCCCGAGTATACATCTGAGTTCTCATCTGTATTGTGTTCTCTCTTTCTTTTCTTTTGTCTTGTGTTCAACAGTTTATTTCAGCACATGTTTATGCTTCCATTGCTGCACCACTTCTGACATGGTATCAGTTTTCAGGTTTTGTGTTTCTACTGTGTTTTATTGCTGATTTCAGGACTGTTTTCCCTTTTGCTGATCAGGCGGCTGCTGCTCCATACAAGCGACCTGTTTGACCTACGTTTTCTGCAGATTTGCCATCGCCTGCTGTCCAACACCTCTTGCTGCCTGTGTTTTCATCATCAGGCTGCTGGTGACAGTTCCCTACACCTGTTTATGCAATGTGCAGCCTGTATTTTGTTGTTTTCAGCACTCTTTTGGGCTGGGCGACTGGCAGAACAGGCCGTTTTTGCTATTTTTGGCAGTTTTGAACTAATTTTTTGACTTTGTGCAGCAGATTTTGGCTTCTTTTGATCGGATTTTGGGTTATACTATATGCGAACTCTTGTTTTTTTGCAATCTGTGCTTGTGGTTTGGCTATGTTCCCTCTTCAAATACCTTCTCTTCTCTACTTCTCTTCTAAATCCTCTACAGATGGCTGCTCCATGCACATCCACTAATGATACGCTATATGGAGATTTAGGTGAGGCTCTTGCAGCTTCAGAAAGGGGTTCGGAGACGAAGAAGTCGAAGGCCCAATATTATCACTGTGGCAAGAAAGGTCCTTTAAGAAAGGACTGCAAAGAGTTAGCGGCTTTCAGGAAGAAAAAGGAGTAGAAGACGAAGTGGGATGTGGACTCCTCCGACGAGTCATCATCTGCCTCAGATTTCGATTTCGATCCTCCGGCCAAGGCAAAGTCTAAGGTGTGGAAGGGATCCTCTTCTTCCGTTCGTGGGAAGGGCTTAGTGGCCCCTTACTCAACTGCTTTCTAGTGGCGGTGATGAGGTCATCCCTCACGACTCTCCAGTGCCAAAGAGAATGTGAGAGGGTGGTGAGATGGGGCAGCCATGCCTCATCTATATTTCTATACAGATGCACAGGATCCAGAGAGGGACATCCCTAACGCATCGACCAAAGTCTGGCAGGTACAAATCCTGGAGCTAGGATTGACATCCAAGTTCATGATGGGCTGGTTATTTGACAGAGAGCGGGTGGCTTTCGTCTGGAGCTCACATGAGGGGACACTTTGGCGGTCTGGCCAAAGAAGGAGAATTCATGGTCATTTATGCGCTGCGGCATTGGTGACAGGATGGTCATGTATGCTACATCAGGGGCATTGTTGACAAACATTGAGAGCTGCTATGATCTTCTCTATCTTCAAGAGGTGGTACGATTGACATCAACATCACGTTCTCTCCAAGGCATCTTGGTGGCTTGCCCACCCACTACTTGGGTATCCATGGTTCTACTCTGGTGGACATTGTTGTATGTACTATGATGCGACATTATCATTGTATATTGTATTGTATCAGATCACCCATGATCTGAGAGAGGGTGTTAGCAGATTAGTCAGCTCATGGTTGAGTCTCGACTTGTGGTTTAGCAGGCTGGGCACATAGATTATTTAGGCATTTTATTTGTCATTATTTATTGAGGTTTGGGCATTATTCGCAGCCAATCGGCCAGCATTTAATGTTGGCCGACCAGTCATATTTTAGGCATTTATTTGGCCTATATATTGTCTGGCTCCCTCCTCCATTCATTCATTCATTCATCACTTGACAGTTTCTGGAGAGACGGAGCAGGTGCCAGTGCTTTCACAGCCAATGACTCACATTGTATCTGTATTGTCTCATGTCTTGCTATATGGATTCCATTTCCCGAGTATACATCTGAGTTCTCATCTGTATTGTGTTATCTCTTTCTTTTCTTTTGTCTTGTGTTCCGCAGTTTATTTCAGCACATGTTTATGCTTCCATTGCTGCACCACTTCTGACATGGTATCAGTTTTCAAGTTTTGTGTTTCTACTGTGTTTTATTGCTGATTTCAGGACTGTTTTCCCTCTTGTTGATCAGGCGGCTGCTGCTCCATACAAGCGACCTATTTGACCTACGTTTTCTGCATATTTGCCATCGCCTGCTGTTCAACACCTCTTGCTGCCAGTGTTTTCATCATCAGGCTGCTGGCGACAGTTCCCTACACCTATTTATGCAGTGTGCAACCTATGTTTTGTTGTTTTCAGCACTCTTTTGGACTGGGCGATTGGCAGAACAGGCCGTTTTTGCTGTTTTTGGCAATTTTGAACTAATTTTTTGACTTTGTACAGCAGATTTTGGCTTCTTTTGATCGGATTTTGGGTTATACTATATGCGAACTCTTGTTTTTTTGCAATCTGTGCTTGTGGTTTGGCTATGTTCCCTCTCCAAATACCTTCTCTTCTCTACTTCTCTTCTAAATCCTCTACAGATGGCTGCTCCATGCACATCCACTAATGATATGCTATATGGAGATTTAGGTGAGGCTCTTGCAGCTTCAGAAAGGGGTTCGGAGACGAAGAAGTCAAAGGCCTAGTATTATCACTGTGGCAAGAAAGATCATTTAAGAAAGGACTGCAAAGAGTTAGCGGCTTTCAGGAAGAAAAATGAGCAAAAGACGAAGTGGGATGTGGACTCCTCCGACGAGTTATCATCTGCCTCAGATTTCGATTTCGATCCTCCGGCCAAGGCGAAGTCTAAGGTGCGGAAGGGATCCTCTTTTTCCGTTCGTGGGAAGGGCTTAGTGGCCCCTTCCTCACCTGCTTTCTAGTGGTGGTGATGAGGTCATCCCTCACGACTCTCCAATGCCAAAGAGAGAGTGTGAGAGGGTGGTGAGATGGGGCAGCCGTGCCTCATCTATATTTCTATACAGATGCACAGGATCCAGAGAGGGACATCCCTGACGCATCGACCGAAATCTGGCAGGTACAAATCCTGGAGCTAGGATTGACATCCAGGTTCATGATGGGCTGGTTATTTGACAGAGACCGGGTGGCTTTCGTCTAGAGCTCACATGAGGGGACACTTTGGCGGTCTGGCCAAAGAAGGGGAATTCATGGTCATTTATGCATTGCGGCATTGGTGACACGATGGTCACGTATGCTACATCAAGAGCATTGTTGACAGACATTGAGAGCTGCTATGATCTTCTCTATCTTCAAGAGCTCATACGATTGACATCGACATCAGGTTCTCTCTGAGGCACCTTGGTGGTGGCTTGCACACCCACTACTTGGGTATCCATGGTTCTACTCTCGTGGACATTGTTGTATGTACTATGATGCGACATTATCATTGTATATTGTATTGTATCAGATCACCTATGATCTGAGAGAGGGTGTTAGCAGATTAGTCAGTTCATGGTTGAGTCTAGACTTGTGGTTTAGCAGACTGGGCACATACATTATTTAAGCATTTTAATTGTCATTATTTATTGAGGTTTGGGCATTATTTGCAGCCAATCGGCCAGCATTTAATGTTGGCCGACCAATCATATTTTAGGCATTTATTTGGCCTATATATTGTTTGGCTCCCTCCTCCATTCATTCATTTATTCATCACTTGACAGTTTCTAGAGAGGGGGAGCAAGTGCCAGTGCCTCCACAGCCGGTGACTCACATTGTATCTGTATTGTCTCATGTCTTGGTATATGGATTTCATTTCCCGAGTATACATCTGAGTTCTCATTTGTATTGTGTTATCTCTTTCTTTTCTTTTGTCTTGTGTTCAGCTGTTTATTTCAGCACATGTTTATGCTTCCATTGTTATACCACTTCTGGCACTTCGATGGTACCATAAAGACTGTCTACCTGAGAGGCTTGCTAGTAGCACTTCATTTTCCACATGCTTCATAAACTATTCTCTACTGTGACAACCAAAGTTGTTGCACTAGTTGGTAACACTGTCATTAATCCACAAACACGGCATGTTAGTGTTTACTACCACTTCACCAGAGAGCACGTTGAGCTAGGTATCATCCACCTAGAGTTTGTACCTTCATTGGATAATTTTGCAAACATTTTGACCAAGCCCATTTGATTCTTCAATACCTTCTACCCAAGATCAACATGGATGCATCCTCTCCTACTACTTCAAATTGACAAAAAGAGGGTGATTCCCTCTGGCTTTCTCTTACAGATTGAAAGGGGGCAGCTTTTTATTCTTGAGGGTCACAAGATTTTGATTCATTTATTCCTTTACATATAGTTATTTTTATACATTGTATTATTCCATCCTCTAGACTATGGTTGTAAAAGGATTCTTGGGCAAGTGAACAATTCCCTAAGAGGACATCATCCAAGTGATACTATTGCATAGCATTTTACATGAGTATGATGATTTGCATTGCCTCTTGCATAGCCTATGCATTGGCATTCTATTCTCATAAACATGCATCTATGTGCATTTATCTATTTTCCATCAAAGAGTGGTTGACTCTAGATCCACAATATTCGTAGCAACTCTTTTTTTTTTCTTCACCACGTACCCCCGTAGTTTCCTTCATCACCGACACCTAGTGATGGTTGGAATAGCTTGTCCATTCTGTAGTATGTCACGTCTAACCATTCCTTTCGTTTTCCCCTAGGGGCACAAATTACACAAAGAGACGAACGTTTATTGAAAACCTGCACTTAATGTTAAATCAAATCAAATGTTAAAAGCTCTCCTTTCAAACAAAAAAAAAAACCCACTATGGTTTCATCCACCTTTGCAAGTCTTGGTAGGCCACTAGGTAGCTGATGAGCATCCTTTGTCCAACGCCTTGGTCTCTCTGGGTTAATCACTTGGACTCCCTTGGTAAGATAACCATCACCTTTGTAGTCTTGATAAGTTGGTAGGTCACTAGACAATTGATACGCAACCTTTATCTGATGCCCTAGCTACTTTTGTAGGTGGGTTTTGGGGGGGGAGGGGGGGGTTTGTTGTGGGCTTAGGCTAATACAATCCCTTTCTAGTTCGAATTTTAGGTCTAAGAGAGCGTGTTGAGCTAAAAATGCAATAGTATGCTAATTAGCCATATTAAACATCCCCAAAACAAGCATAATTAACCAAATTACCAAATGTTCATTTTTTTAAATACATTCTTAGAAAGTGTTTATGTCCCATAAGCGAAACCCTAATTTGGGAGGACCCAACCATTTATAAATAGATAAACTGCCCATCACTCGGCCTTAATCTCGTTTTTGTAGCTTGCAAGTGCCTCGTCTCTACTGTCCACACCCCGTTCACAAAAGATATCTCAAGTCAAGCTGCTACCCACTCCTATCCATCATTAGGCGCCTGTTGTTCAACCCCCGTTGCTGTCGGAAACTGTTTTTCATCCTGTTTGTGTCAGAGTGCAGCGGTGCGGAAGCGTAGGACTGAGAGAGAGAGAACGCAGAGAGAGAAGAGAGAGAAAGAGACAGTGGAAGATGAAGATCTGCTGTATAAAGAGTGCTGAATACAAAGATATGCAGATATATACACGGGCGCAGTGCGCTGGACTGCGTGTCTCCACCTCGACGATGCAACTTGCTGTTCACCTCGAAGTCCGCTGCAGTCTGCACTGTCTCCTGTCTGAAATCTGCGAACAGAGACGGAATCTGCGCGTGTCACCGGTCTATAATCTGCGAGCAGAGAAGTGTGTCAGACTGCTGAGAATGTCGGGTATTTATAGCCGACAACTGCCTGGAAATAGGGCGCCAGAAATGCCCAGTCGGCAGTCGACTGCCTGCAGTGGGTCGGACTGCCACGTGGCAGTCTGACTGTGCAGTCCGACTCCATGCAGTCCGACTGCACCGGGCTGAAACCTCCTGCCTGGCTGTGATCTCTCTAACACCCCCTCTCAGAGCCTGGGCACAGCAGAAGCCTGAGGGATCTGGAATGTCTCCAAAGTAGAGCCTGGGGAAGTGCCTTCGTAAACAAATCCGCAAGATTGTCCTCCGTCTTGCAGTACTCCACAGTGATGGTCTCATCCAGAAGCTTCTCTCGGATGAAGTGGTACTGGATCTCTATGTGCTTCATCCGGGCATGAAAAACAGGGTTCCGTGCCAAGGCAATGCAACTCTCATTGTCACATCGCAGCAAAGTAGGACGAGTCTGGGGGCACCCAAGCTCCTCCAATACTCTCCGAAGCCACACAGCCTCACATGTGGTGAAAGACGCGGCCCGATACTCCACCTCAGTAGACGAAAGGGCTACCGTGGGCTGCTTCTTGCTACTCCATGAAATAACACCTGCACCCAAGGTAAAACAGTAACCTGTAGTAGACCGCCTGTGGTCCACATCACCAGCCCAATCCGAGTCGCTCCAACCTGCAAGTACAAGATCTGGTAATGAATCCCTAAATCAGACGTCTCCCCCAAATACCGAAGTATCCTCGGAGCAGCCTGCCAATGCACCGTCTTAGGTTCACTCATGAACCCTGCCAAGAGCCCAACAGCAAAACATAGATCAACCCTAGTGTTGAGAAGCCAAATCAAGGACCCAATCAACTGACGATAGCGGGACGCATCCGCCAAAGGAGAAGCTGAATGGGAAGTGGCCTTCCAGTTCGGATCCATAGGAGTAGATAGGGCCCGACAATCCTCCATCTCAAAAGACACCAAGAGCTCCTATACATATCTCTGTTGAGAGATAAAGATCCCCCTCTGAGACTGATAAATCTCATGGCCTAAAAAGAAATGGAGTAGACCCAAGTCCGTCATCTCGAACGTCCGATGTAAAGCTGACTTCGTCTCCTGGACCTGCTGTGCATCATCACCTGTGACAATCAAATCATTAACATATAAGACAAAAAGCACACACACATCCTCGGAAGTGTGAACATACAGCTGCGGATCGGCCTGGGACCGCCGATATCCCAACTGAGATTGGAGGAACGAATCAATCTTCTCGTTCCATGCACGCGGAGCCTGCTTGAGTCGTCCATCGGGAATAAGCTGCATCTTACCCCGACATGCTAGTATTGAAGAGCTGTCTCCAATGAGAATCTGCCCACGCGAGGGTCGCAATTGGGCAACACCATCTGATGAAGGAGTCATGTGCCGTGAGGCACCACTATCAACGATCCACTCTCGAGTCTGAGAAGCCGTCATCGCAGCATCAAAAGCATTCGGTGAAGCGTCCTCAATGACAGCTAGATGAAGAAATGCAGCTGATGAGGGTGCAACCACCGCTCCAGAATCCTTGGTGTCCTTCTTCTTGGTGTCCTTCGTGTCTTTGTCAGGGCAATCCTTCTTCCAATGGCCAGTCTTTCCACAAATATGGCATGTGGAGTCTTTGTCCTTGTCCTTCTTGGACTTGTTATCCCCCTTCTTCTTCTTTTGGTCCTTCCCCTTCTTCTGAGAGGCTTGACCTGTCAGCGCCTCCGACTTGGAAGCATTCTGTCCCTTTAACTGTTCCTCTTGGTCCAAGACCATAGGAACCAACTCTTCCCACCGAAGAGTAGACTCTCGCCCCGAAGCAATAAGGGCAGAATAAAATGTACCGAATCGTGGCGGCAACTGGGACAAAAGTGTGATCGCCATGTCTTCGGAGGAAATCGGCTTCCCCGCATTCTGAACCTGCATCTGAAGCTGCCTTAGCTTGTTAATGTGCTCCCTTAGCGAAGAAGACTTGTTTACGGACAAGGTCCACATCTGTACCTCCAAAGAAACCCGCTTCATTAGGGTCATCCGATTGTACATCTGATCAAGCTCCAGCCATATCTCCCGAGCCACCGTCAAGTGCTCGATGTGAGCGATCACGGCTGTAGTACATGATAGGAAAAGAAAGGAACGAATCCTGGCATTCAGTTTGTCCCAATGAGACTGAGCCTTGGCCAACTCCGCACGAGCATCGGAAGAGAGTTTGGACTCATCTCTTACCGAGGGCCGGTCAATCTCCTCTTGTACCAGCTCTGTCAAATCATAGGACTCAAGGATGGCCAACATCATGACGCGCCAAATGCGGTAGTTGTCGCCGTCGAGCTTCTGATCTGCAAGAAGAACCGGTAAGACAGGCACCTTCCAGTCCATAATCGACTGGGACTCCAAGTCAATCTCTGTAGACATCTTCACCTGTAATGCCTTCACAAATGCAAAAGCAGCCCCCTCTGACTAGGAAAACTCAGCCTGCTAAGGCTCTTCCGCGTCCTGAACCTTCTTCACCCGCTGAAGGCGATGAAAAAGCAAAACTTGCACTTGTAGGCTGAAAACTCAAACTTCCTCCGCGTCAAACAGCAGTAAACAGCAGCAAATCCACCACCTGGACTCCTTTCCTGTGTGCCCACACTCGTTTCAGCCTTGTTCCAAGGCGCAGCCCTCCTGTCTGCCCTTAAACGCAAAAAACGCAAATTTGTGTCGCGATGGAAACTCCTCTTCAGGTTGATTCTGCGCTCAGTCAGCCCTCTAACACTGCCTTGATACCATGTCAGAGTGCAGCGGTGCGGAAGCATAGGACTGAGAGAGAGAGAACGCAGAGAGAGAAGAGAGAGAAAGAGACAGTGGAAGATGAAGATCTGCTGTATAAAGAGTGCTGAATACAAAGATATGCAGATATATACACGGGCGCAGTGCGCTGGACTGCGTGTCTCCACCTCGACGATGCAACCTGCTGTTCACCTTGAAGTCCGCTGCAGTCTGCACTGTCTCCTGTCTGAAATCTGCGAACAGAGACGGAATCTGCGCGTGTCGCCGGTCTGTAATCTGCGAGCAGAGAAGTGTGTCAGACTGCTGAGAATGTCGGGTATTTATAGCCGACAACTGCCTGGAAATAGGGCGCCAGAAATGCCCAGCCGACTGCCTGCAGTGGGTCGGACTGCCACGTGGCAGTCCGACTGCACCAGGCTGAAACCTCCTGCCTGGCTGTGATCTCTCTAACAGTTTGTGCTGTTGTCCAGCTTGGGACTGCTGCCTGCACCTATCAGGACTTATCACATGCTGCCACCTGTCACATCTATTGCATTTATGCAGTACGACCAGCTGAAGGCTGTGTTTCTACTGTCTGCAACATCAATTGTGCTGCCATCTCATCTTGAGGGCTGTGTTTTGCTGCTCAACTGCTTCAACTGCCTACCAGTCATCAACAACTACTGCATTTTTCTGTTTTCTGCACTGCCTGCCTGTCTATCACTGATCCGCACAGAGTTGCATTTGCTGCTGCAAGTTATTCTCAAAGTCTGCCTACTACATTTTGTGATCCATCGGCAGACTGTGACACACCCTTCAGCTCATACCCTCTATTCCAATCCCTAAGACACACAAGTTCAACGTTCACTATTCACCTTGCATAGTGTGGTTGCTGCATTGAGCATTGTATTTATTCATTATTCAGATTTACTCATCCTTTGTGTTCATTGTCTCAATGTTACCCTAACCCTAACTGAGTTTCTTTATCAATTTGTGCATTTTTTTGTACAATTATGTTTGTAATATGTACTTAAGCATTGCTTTACAATAGCTTGATCATCCACTACTTGAATGTGCATGATCCTATCTAATTGTCATTGTTGTACGTACTATAATGACTCCTTTATCATTGTATATTTTATACTATCGATCAACCATAATCCAAGAGAGGGTGTTTAGCAAAGTGCATACCTTGGGTGACAAAGCCCGCAATATACAGAAATGAAAAGCACATTTGGCTAACCACCAGGTATTCGTGATGCCTTTTAACGCTAGCTGACAAGTCATTATTGCTATATTTAGTTTTGCATGTTTATAGGCAATCTCTCCTCCACTCTCCTTATCACTCAAATGCATTGCTTTCATTGGAGAGAGGGAGACTACTGCAATTTGCTAGCTATTCTCAATCCATACCATTGTACTACTCTTGAGCCTTGGTATAGGGATTCCATTTTCCGAGTCTATTGTATCTGAGTTCATTGTGTTATCATTATTCTTTTTGAGTTCTTTGTGCTTATAGCAGATCTATCAACACCATCTCTTTGCTTCCATTGCTACACATTTCGCTAACATGTATAATTTTTACTCTTATAATTTTGTAGTCTTCTCATACGCCTAGACCATGATACAATGTCAAAGACTTTGTGACAATCTGCAAAATAGAAAAAGATACTCTTGCCATGTGCCCTACCCTCCTCTATGAGAGATCTAACTCTTTGTATATGGTCTACTATGGTGAAAACTCTCCCAAAACTAGTATGCCCTAGAGCCCTCTAGCTATGCTTCTCTTCCCACTAATCATTGCTCTGAAACTGGTACTATTGTGTTTTCTTCATCTCCAACTGTCTGGCATCCTCTAACTTTTGAGCCTTAGTGGTATGTTGGTTCTGATCTTCTAAAGATCGTCTCCATTGACTTTTGCCGCACAGACCCATCCTTGACAGAGAGTGGTTTGAGTTTTCCTCTGCTCTTTGAGCATATCCTATATCATTCAAATTCACCAAGTCATTCCTTCACCCCACTCTATGTTTATGTATTTGAGTTTATCTATGAGTTTACTTGTTAGTCGTGTTCATACACACTCCGCATTCCCTTTATAGACCCAAGAGTGTTCTCCTTACATCATGGTCATGTGCTCTCCCTAAATCTACAAAAAGTGACACTTGATCTTGGTGTGGCCTTTACAAGTAGCTATATATGTCTCCGGTCTTCTTTCTCCAACTCATGTGAGATGGATGATCCCTCATGCTCTTCTTGATCAATTGATAGCATTTGGTGTTTCTCACTTCATCTAATAGGTGTCCTTGTAGTGTAAGGAAGCCCAAATATTGCAGGTCATGCTGCAAGGATGGATATTGGTTACTAGGTTCTTGTTGATATTGCTTTGCACCTACAAGAAATCTCCGCTTCTTGCCTTTGATCTTTAATATTTTGCTTGTATAATGGATGTTTTTAACCTTACGGCCAGATTCAAGGAAGCTCACAGACAAGATAGGCCATAGGTTTGAGAGAGCAAAGAAAAGCACACCTCCATTGTATAGAGCTTGCCCTTTTAAATAGGCACATGAGTACATCATATTGAATCCAATTTGACTTGCCACCTAAGATCCTTATCCATCCAACTCATCATCCTCATCTCTCCATACTCTAAGGTACAGTTCATATTGTGATGGTACAAAGAAGGCACCACCCTTACATATGCACAAACAAATGTTTCAACATTATCCTTTGCAAATGTGGTGAAAGTCTTATGGCAATGGAACACAATGGTTTAGATCCTCATATAGCGACATAGACCCTCTTAACAGGCAGCCCTATATATGAAATAAATATTTTTAGAAAGTTCCAAGATCTTACCGCCCTTAATGCTTTTGCACGGGGGGTAGGAGAGTTTTCCTGTAAGCTAACCTGAAAAATGTCAAAAAACAAACAAACAAACAAACAAACATTTAATTTTACTATGAAAAGTTAGGCACCTGTACAGCTCACTGCTCAGTAAAGAATCTCACAAGTTCTATACCAGGAGCCTTTCAAGGATCCGGTCAAAGCCTCGAGCTAAAGGCCTTTGCTGACCAAGCATAGCTGCAATTCGTACAATGATGTCTCTTGTGAAAGGAGTAGGCACAATGCCGAACCCATGAGGAGAAGCTTGGCCTGACCATCTTCCATGATAAAAGGGAAGATTCTGCTCACCCTGAGGATCATCCCGATACCACTGCCACAAGTAGAAGCTGCAAATCGAAGAGGTGAATATACTACTTTTATTGCTTAGTCAAAAGGTTCAAAGACAAGATAACAGACTCACCACTTTGCATATGCAGCTGTACTGTCACTGGCAGCAGCTTCGTCCAGATAGTTCAGCAGCATCTGCTGAAGAATTGCAACTCCTTTCTTTGGCACTATAACCTCATCAGGAGCTTGTGATTCAATGATCCCCTTCACATTTTTATACCTCAGTTTCCCATCAGTGGCTTGTGCTTTCAAGTAGGTCTCAAGAGAAACAAGCTGTCTTTTACACAGGCAGCAATGACAAAGCCAACCACGGCTAAGAAAGTCATGTCCTGTCACTCCAACACAATCTCCATGAAACCAACGGTGACAGCTATCACAAGTGACAATAAGCTTGGAACTTCTTCCAGCATTACAGGAAACACATGTATCTTTTGATGCACGAGTCTCCAAATCAATCTCATGTGCCACCTGAAAGACCCATAGCTTATCTTCACCACAGGCAATGTTATCATGCTTTAGCCGCGCAGCAATCTGACCAAGAAGTTCAATTGCAGTGGCACGAATAGCAGCATCCTTGGACTTCAGACCTGCAGATCCAAATAGAAGCACACAAAGCACCTGCACATGAAGCTGCAGTTACATGTCATGGGTATTGATGAATTTTGGAACCATGTGCAGCTCTAAATTGTCTACCTGTAGCAAAACATTTGCAGCTGGAAACTCAGGGGCATTTAAAGTTGTCAATAAGTCTACAATAAGATTCTCCATCAATATCTTAATATCTCCTCCTTCATGAGCTTTCGGCATTGTCCATTTTTGCAGAACATTTCTCCAAAAGTAAGTACTAGCCTCCATGGCAGGATCAGAGTTCTTGGGTGCAGCACTTGGAACAACCTCAGTGTCTGACCCAGTACCAGGAGCTACTGCATTCTCACAAAGCTCTGGAAGATTCACACTACACTGAACAAGTTGGAGTAGCAAAGCAGTCAACATTTGAATTTGCTTTGACTCTTCATCAGGCAAATGGTAAGTACGCAAGTTCCTCTTTGAGAGAGGCAGTTTCCACAATAACGAGAGAATTTCATCGAGAATGACTGTCCGATGCTGTGGGTAGGCTACAAACACCTGTTGAGTAGATCAATGGCATCTTAGACAATTCAATTTTTAAGGCACACCAGTTAACACTGAAAGCTTGTTGTACCAATACATACCGTACAGGTAACACCTATTGCCTTTAACTGCAACAGCTGTATATTCTCCACACCAAAGGTAGCTAGAACTGTCTTGATTAACTGGAGAACTGTGCTGTCCATCAGTCGTTCAACTGAAAGTAGATCCTTCATAGAGCTGAGGATACTGCACAGTTTTTGCAGCACACTAGATACTGGAACTGACACTCTGCATTAAAACAAATCTTAAAAAATGAGCTCCCAAATTTGATGCTTGATGTGAAGAAGTGTGACAGAGAGAATGTGTACGTGTTTCTTCTCTCTGAAAAAAATCTGTATGCATAAACTCTTGGAGAATCCAAACCATAAACCTATTTTCTTTTGGCAAAAAGGAAATTGTGAATTGCTCGTGGTAAATTAAGGATTTTCTTTGTTATGGTTGGTGAATCTGGCATAGAGCTATTCCCTTGAGGTCTCCTGCAAACACAATCCATTTAAATGTGCATTATGTACCCAGGAACAACAGCTTACTTATTACTACTGGGCCGCTTGAACCTTTGCCCTTTGCTTTTACGGCGGTTTTTCCTTGCCGACCCACCTCCAGCTTCCACCTCAACATCATCATCCTCATCTGCTTGGCCCTCACCAAAAAAAACAAAACTGTGCTTTACTTCTTGAGAAACTAACATAGCATTAGAAGGACAATTTTCTTGACATGGATGCCATACCATCTTCTATTTCCCCACCCTTGTGGAGCTGTTTATATACAGGATCATATGCTGTAAAAATACTGTGCACAATTTGGTACCGAGAAAATCCAATGATCCTATCTATAATCTGCAGGAATAAACTAGGTAATAACAGATGTCAATTCAGGTTTCAGTATTTGTTTGAACTTTACTACTTTAGAAAACAAGGAAACACTCAAAATAATGGATAAATCTGATGAGGTCATCCATTGGATAAAACTCAATCACTCAGGTAACGAAAATCAGAAACAACTCAAACCACATACCTCTTCCTTGTAGACTTGCTTTGGCATGCCTTGATGTGTCATAATAATAAGAGATGTCTGTACAGCCTCCAACGCAGATGTAATAGCTATGAAATTTTCTGACTCATCCTGTGAGGCACAAGAGCAATACCTTATTATTGAGTCAATTCAAATAAAGTAGAGAAACGTGTGGAATATATGTACAAACTCCCAGGTAGCATTCGACTGAAGTAACCTCATCTTCATCTAAATGAGTCAAATGAGTTCACACATTTCAATTGCATAATGGAAAGCCTATTCATCTTAAATCTAAGGACAAAAGGACATCTGCTCAGCAAATTGACCCCGGTTTCTTGATCTAAAATACAATCCTACCTTTCCCTATGAGCTCACAACTCTTACTCTTTAACACCTCATTGCCTTGAATAAACTCAATGTTAGCCCTCTGTCAAAAGGCCTGCCTTCAATGAAAATGATATAGCAAGAAGTTTGCTACCTCATTCTGTGAGCCACAATTAGAAACAGCAATACCCTCTATTGAGACAAATCAAAATGTCAGAAATTTGTGAAGTGTATTGAGTAATAAGTCCCAAGATAGTATTTGACTGGAGTAGCCTCATTTCATCTAGATGCATTCACACATTTTAAATCTATCAATTGCACATTAGTAAGGCTTATTGATATTGAGTCTAAGGACGAAATGGGATCTGGTCAACCAATTGCCCCTGACGTTCTGGGTCTAAAACACACCTGCCTTTCACCAACGACTCACTACTCTTATTCTTTATGCAATGCTACAATCTTAATACCTCATTGCCAGTCTGCCAACCAATATTTACAAAAGGTTCAGAACACTGCCTTTTGCTGCATATGCACACATTGGATACAATAGCTCATAAGAGACATTTCCAAATTCCACTTATTGTCTTACTCAGACATAGAATTGTAGAACCTTTTGTTCGAGAATAGCAATGCATACTGACAACAGACTGATCACAAACCATGACTTACATCATCATCATCATCTATACTACGCTCATGAGCGAGCTGTACTTGCCGATCGAGTAAACTCAATAATTTGACAAGGTGGCCAGTTGGAAGAAGCTGTAAGATGTTCTTGACATGTGCAGTAGCCACTTCGTCAGCAATAAGTTTTACATCAGTATAGGGAAGTGAGAATCCTCCTTCACCTTCATCCTCATCAGGGGAATCCATCTTTTCAAATATACTCTCCAAAACTTCACAAAACCCTGCCAAGACAGCATCTGCTCACAGAAAACATAAAGTACCATTAACATCTGTTTAACTTTGTAGTTAATATAACCAATACAACTAGCATTCATCGAATCAACTGGTTTTTAAACAATGCTCTTAACATCCTCTTCCTTCTCATTCTAGGACATGAATAGAAGTAGGATCACTTATGCACTTTCTTTCATTAACCTAGGGCACCAATAGATCTACAATCACATAATGACAAAAGCAATCATAGAGTGTTGAACTTTGGACAGGACATACCAAGTTCTGTATCCAGATGATACTGGGGAGAAGCCACAGGATCTACCGCTTCCAGATTAACTTTTCTCCTCATTTTCGATCTTCGTTTTGACGATGATGGTATCGGATCCTAAAAACAACAAGTGCACTTTACTTTGTGAATTTGTGCAAGTACTCAGCAAGAAGTTACAAGAAACCAGATAGCCACAGCTACCATAACACCACGAATAACATTTGCAGACATGCCGCCTCCTGTTAAACTAGGAACATTATGGCAGCAAGTCATGAATTTCATAAGCATTAGGATGCTGCCACTTGCAACACATTTACTAGGTCAGTTTCCATTAACTGCTTGGTTATGCTAGAGGAACAGGTGACTTCAGTCTGGACTGCAAAAGAGGATACTGCCACGTTTAGGGTGGACACAATCCCACAAAATTTGTCACGTGCACGAATGATATTTATGTATTTGCACAGTATACTGCAAACCCACTTGGGTTCGGGCTGGCACAAGACTTGCTTGAAGGGCTGGAGCTAGGGGAAGCAATTGCGTTCTCTTGGCCATGTGTATATATCCATGCACTCTAGAGCAAGCTTAGTCTTGTAAATCTTCTACATTGATACCTCTCAATACACTTTGTGTTGTAACTCGTTAGCTCTCAAGCTTCTTCTCCTCCAAGTTGTGTGTGTGCATCCACAACCCTAAATCCATCATTTGGTATCAGAGCAAGCTGCAACCTCTTGGTAGAGTTGTCAATACCCTCCATTCATCTCCCTCAATTGGGACAAAGCATCCGCATATCAGCTAATATTGTGGAACAGCCCACAGGGCTGGGCTTGGTCTGATTTTTTATTTCAGTTCATTTGGGGACCGGGGCTTTGTTTTGCCCTACTGCCAATACTATGCAAAGCTATTTCGTCCTTTTGTGCAAAAATTCGGATGGACTTCATTTCTTCAAGTAAGGCCTTTTACGGTCTACTTTGTATTGTATTATATAGCACAACTGGTTTTGTGCAAATTTTGCTATAGAGGTTGTGCATCCACGATGATGTGTTGTATACTCTCTCTCCCCGCCAACAGCACGTCGGGGGGAGAGAGAGAGAGAGAGAGAGGGAGTGAAGAGAGTGAAAGGGGGGAACATGCAGCCCCCCTAGGTGGAGGGTGGCGGCCGTTAACGGCCGTCTCCCCCCCTCGTGAAGCCCTCCCTCCTCCACCATATAAGGCAGCGCCCCCCTCCCTCGTCCCCTGACAAGTAGCCCCCCCTCCTCATCATCATCACGAGAGAGAGAGAGAGAGAGAGAGAGAGAGAGAGAGAGAGAGAGGTACTAGTTGCAAAAGAGTTGTGAAACGTTCATTGTGCAGGGAACTGAAGTATGTCTTGCTAGGTTGTAGAAGCTACAATAGGCAAAGGGTCACTTGTTTCCTAGTCACATTATTATATGAAGGTAACTTGTGGTTAGCCTCCAAAGATGTTGACCTCTACTCAATCAACATCCCACAACTTGAGGCAAACAAGCACCACCTCTTGGCATGGGATAGCAGTAAGTAAAGACATATTGCATCTAGCAATTCATTTCATGGCTCAATGGGTTTTGACAAGATGCATTTCACTCGGTCATGGAAGAGGGGTAAGAAAGACCTACATTCACTTAGAATTTCAATATTTAAAAGCTTCGTGGCTATTTTGCAGGTTTATGAATTCCCAAGATTGAGATCTCCAACAAAATCCCTCCAAGGCTCTCGTGTTGTTGCATATGCTACACTTGCCACAAGTTATTAGTCTAATGCTAACATAGAGAATTCCAACTTTTTACATAAAACCTTCAGCAATATGTTCAACAATAAGCTTCTGTCAAGACATTGAGATAAGTTCCTTGACTTTGAAAAGTTTAACATCCTAAAGAATGAGATCTCCAACAAAATCCTTGCAAGGCACTCATGTGTTGTTGCATATGCTACACTTGCCACAAGTTATTAGCCTAATGCTAGCATAGAGAATTCCAACTTTTTACATAAAACCTTCAACAATATGTTCAACAATAAGCTTCTGTCAAGACATTGAGATAAGTTCCTTGACTTTGAAAAGTTTAACATCCTAAAAAGGCATTGACAGGCATCCAGTTGTAAAGAAATACCCTAATGCAAAAGCATAAATGAAAGTGTAAGACGCTCGTCAAAGGGCTGACCCAAGGTATCCTTAGACAGGTGGACAATGGAATCAAGAAGCATGGCCATAGGCCGTGTCTGATCTTGACAATATTGATCCACCAACTGAAGAGCATACTTCTGCTCTGACACAAAAATACATCCCCCAAATCAAACAACCTCCATCCCCAAAAAGTAAAACAAAAACCTGAAGTCGATCATCTCAAAAGTAGCGCAAATCTTAGCCTTAATTTCTACTACGGCAACAAAATATAACTCAATGATCAGTAAATCATCTAATTAGAACAGGATATAGCTAACTCTTCTGAAGTGATACACGTACATATAAGTTCATGTCATAAGGGGTAGAATGGTATCTATGAGTTTGAAGGAACTCATCCATCCTCTGGTGCTTGCTTTAGCCCATAAAGAGCTTCCCTCGAGTGAAAGACCTTATCTTCCTGGTCAACAAAAGAAAACCCAAGTGGTTGCTCTACATAGACTCCTCCAAATAACCATTCAAAAAGGCACTTTTAACGTCCACTTGATAGATAGGCCAACCGTGATTAACAACTAGGCTACTAGCACAACCGACCAACGAAAGGATATCAACTGTGCAATAAGAGCAAATGTCTCTTCATAGCCAATAGCTTGCTTCTATCGAAACCCTTGCACTACAAGGCAAGCCGTATATTTGTGTTAAGTTCTATTAGCTTTTAGCTTGGTCCTAAAAATCCACTTTGTCCCAATGACTTTCTTGTGACTCAAACAATCCACCATGATCCAAGTCTCATTTTGGTCAATACTTTCTAACTCGTTTTCCATGGTCTCTCACTACTGGGGGTGCTCAAGAGCCTCCTACCAACTATTGAGCTCGGAATGTGCTATATAATCAATTGTAAATAGTGGCACAAACAATGCTTGAAGTGTAAGCTAGACAGATCTTCTAGGGCCCTCAGGAGTGGAATCCAATGGAAGAATCCTCAAATCTCACATGGTCTGCCGGTATTAGCAAGATAACAAGTCTCGCGGAGGGAGCTTGGGAGTTGAAAAATCTGTGGGAAGGTCAAGAGTGGGTACTTGACTTAGCTCAATAGGCACGATCTCCAATGGAATAATCTCAAGAAACAATGCAAAGTCTAGTATAGAAGATTGGGCAATATCCCTCTCATCAAAAACTACATCTAAAAACTACATCTTTTCTAACGATCACCTTGTTTGTCCAAGGATTGAATAGATTATAAGCTTTCGCTTTGAAGGAGTAACCTACAAAAATCAAAAGATCAGCTCAAGGAGTAAGTCTTCATATCTTATCATCGGAAGTGTCAGTGTGCGCACAACTCACAAAGAATCTAAAGTGGAAAATGACAAGCTTAGAGCCAAAGAATACCTTGTACAAAGCCCTCTAGGACAATCGTAGTCGTGCACTAGTTGAGGGTATACACAAAAGTGTTAACAATCTTGAACCAAAGGTGCTCAAGAAGCTCTACTAAGAACAACATAAAGCGTATCATGTTCATGACGGTTGTTTCTACGCTCTCTATGACTCCATTCAGAGAATGGAGTTGATAGAGATTAGCTAGCGAGAGATATCATGCTCTTCTAAAAACTCGAAAAACTTATGAAAGGTAAACTTGCCACCACTATCACTCCTCATGCATCCTACACAATGGCTAGTCTGATTATGAATCAACAACACCCAAGCAGAGATGAAGGTAAATATGTATCTAAAATGATCATCCTCTAAGCTGAAGTACTCAGTTGTGACGAATGCCTCTGTAGTCACCTCGTCGGAAGGCAACTTGTAGACGTGGACGAGTCTCGCATCCTCAAATGTCTCTATAGAGACGATGTGGGTCTCTGCAGACCAATCCGATATGCCATCTGGCATCGAGAACGATGTAGACTATGATGGCTAACAAGTGGAAATGTGGGTCTAACCTCACCACTACCCTTGCTGAGGGTAGCCACCACCCTACCTCCTGTGCTTGAGATTGCTGAATGGGAGTGGGGTCTGATTCTTAGATTTTGGTGCTATGCCTCTTGCCTTTGATCAACACTCATTATCAAAGTGGCCAACCTTTTGACAATGCTAACAATATCTATTCTTTTTAGGTATATTCTACCACCCAGATTTAAGATATGACTAGGTATGTCAAAAGACGATATACCAATGAGACAGTAGGGTTTGCGAGGAGATACGCAGAGTGAACTCGGTAAACACTGAGAAGAGAAGAGAAGAGAGAAGAAACTCTGATGAATGGAATAAATGTGACATAAGGGAACAAGGGTGCCATAGCACAACGGAGATGATGAAGACAGCCACGAACCATGAACCGCAATGTCCTCCTGAAGGGGTGTGAGGGCGGTGGAGAGGCTAGAGAAAAGAGGTGACGGACTAAATGAATCAGCCATATCAAATGAGTGATAGAGACAGCCCATAAATAGGCAAGAGACTGAGGTATTCCTTTGGGTCTCACTAGCTTGGATTTGATTTGGATTTTGCTTTTGAGAGATTGATTGAAAATTTTATTCATTTACACTCTACTTGCTACCTCTTCTGAGAAGAATCAATGAGAGCCCCCTCTATAGAGATCATACTATGAAATTGATCGAACAACCAAGCGTAACGCAGTAGCTAACACTCAAATTCATAGAATGTGGGCATGGTAGGCTATGAGATTACCTGTTGCACAAAATGAAAGTATTCTCGTGGCAACTTCTTAAGGAGCAAAGTGGCTGGATCGTCCAAGGACTTAGGAGCCCCCATGGTAGAGAATTCTGTGAGATACTTAGCCAACTTGACTTTCAAGCCATTCCGCTCAGTGATTTTAAAGTTTTGAAGCTCATGGTCCAAATTCATACATCAAGTCCTATCCATAAGCCACATAGAAATTAGTCAAGTATATCCAACGCTTAGACACTAAATCAAAATGTTGAAGCTAGGAATGAAACTCAAACAATAAGCCCTACATCACCTTGACAATAGTGAAGGAATTTCTAGCCTTCCACAAGCACACAACCTCGTATGGAACAAGTACAAGATCAGGTTAGGGTTCCAACACCTGCATAATATCCCATATGTTCTCATAGTTCAGGACATGTCTCACCAAATTGGACCAAGTAGTGAAGTTCAATCCATTAAAAAGAGTCTTGTCACTAAAGGCATGTTTGGCTAATGAGAACAAACCACCATGGGGTGTCTGATAAGTGAAACAAGATGAATAAGTATAGAGGCGGATAAGGAGGAAGACGAGGTGGATAGACAGAAATAGACTGGAAGTGTCCAATGGGTGCCGATTGATGCGGAGGCACAAAAGCATAAATGTTTTCATAGGGTGCTGAGGGAGGTGCAGGCACCAAGACATGAGAGTGCTAGTCCCCAATAGCCATCCCCTACCATGTCCCCTGTTAGGGACCCTCTTTTTTTTCTTTTTTCTTTTTTTCTTTTTTTGTGGGGAGGGGGGGTGGTGGTGTGGTGTGGAAGGGGGGTGAGCTTTTCAAACTTCTTCCAAGGACTTCCCCTTTTATAACACATACACATACAAAATCAGCATACTCTTATATGAAATCATATCAAATCAGCCCACATTACACATGCAACTTTTCAACAATGAAAAATACATGTATACATACATGCACATGCATATGTTCTTTGATAGTATACATTTATCCACACATCCACCACCACATCACATGCATACATTTGAAAATGCTATTTATGTATGCTGCCTCTAGTAGCCTGTCCCACCACCCGTCCCCGTTTCCTGCTTTTAGCCATCCCCCGCGTCCTCATACATGTTCCCGTCCCCTATCCCATGTTACTATGCAACCAACTAATCCAGACTCAATAATGGATCTACAAGCTGTGAAATTCTCAAAATTGTGGGGAAGGGAGGACGAGCCTCCATCACGGGCACTTTCCAACTAAGGAAAAGATGAGGGCCTAAAGGTTGTGCCTAAGAGTAAAGGATCCCCCGATGTGATATGTGAGACATATAATGTACACTAAAGGAGACAGAAAGGAATATGTTGCGGAAATAAAGAGTGGTGAAACTCAAGAAAACAAAGGAGAAAACTTACAAGTGTTTGAGTTAATCTTTTGTATTCATTACCTTTCTTTGTGTTCAAAAATAAAAATCTATCTTCTTCAAGACTGATGAACCAATTCCATATTTGCGTTGTCCCCTTTTCATGACAATCACCTATATCTTGTTGGAAAGAGGAAAAAAATTCAAAAGATGGAGAAGTATTGTTTTCCATACCTGACATAGGGCTCAGGAGTGAATGAGGGTGGAAAAGTAAATGAAAGAGATACAAGAGGTAGAGATGGAGATGAAGGTAGTAAAGAGATGAAGGTTTTGTACTCCATACCAATTTCCACATCAAGACGGCCAATCCTTTGTGGGGCTTCCGTCTTCCTACAAAATTATTAGACAAATGCACTGAATCTAAAGAGGAAAACTCAAATTTACCTTCAATTTGAAGTTAAGCCCAATATATGAGGATGAGATCATATTCGGCTCTTGAAATCTCGTATGGCCTATGGACTCCGTGGTAGTCCCAAGATTCTCTGACCATGTCAAAGGATGGCGGAGCAAGCTATGAGGCCCACTTCGTCTTGTTTCTTAATGGATTTGGCTTAAGAAATGAAAAAATGATATTGTATTTAAAGTTATCTTGCCTTGCTGTTGTTCTTACTTCTTGCGAAGGGCTTTCAGATCAAAGGCCTACGTTTCTTCAAAGAGATCCTAACTCCAATACCATGGAAAGAAATACCTAATGCAGAAACATAAATGAAAGCATACAACGTAGCACAAACTCAACAGGACACAGTTAGGGTAAGGGTAGCTAAGAGACAATGAACACAATGAAGATCATAAATGAATGAATCTGAATAATACAATGCTCATGCAACAAAGGCACTGTGTAGTGAAGGAATACAGTATTCCAATTTCTCATGTCTCAAGGACTGAAGCAAAGGTAATGAGTTGAAGAGAGTGTCGTACTCCCAATAGATCCCAAATCGTAGCAAGGCAGCCTCCAAGATATCGAACAGCAAGGAACGTAGCAAAAAATAATGCCATCAGTGTCCGACGCACAGAGGAGAGAGACCACTGTAAACACAGCAGCTGGTGATGACATGGCAGGCTGTACGGCAGCTAGCAAAAAATCAAAACGCAGCAATTGCTGCAGTCGTTGTGGGCAGGGCGGCACCCGGCAAGTCCAAATGCAACAAATACTGCCACATGGCTGCTGGCGACAGCAAGAGAGTGAGCAGCAATCGTCAAGGCTTGACAGCAGCAGTAGATGGTGTAGACTGTGCTCTGAAGGCTGGAAACATGTGCCACATAGATGTAGACAATGTCAGGCAACCTCGAAGGTGGATGAATCTTTCCCCACTCCTATATTCCATGCACACAACCAAGGATAGAGCTTTGATACTCTCTTTAGCTACTATTGACTTGATTACAGAAGCACAAAAACTTGATGAAAGAAGAGAAAGTGAGGAGTCTCTTCAACTTTAATAGTAAAGAGGGAAAGCAAGCCCGGCAACTGCACAAGACAGATGTCATGAAGTGGGATGAGTTGAGGGACACAAACTTAAGCAAAATAATAAGCATTAAGGTTCCTTAAAAACCATGATAGGGCACACGGAGTCCATCCATAACGATCATTAGCCTAGGCAGCCAACTGATTGCTTGAGAAACTAGAAGTTCCTCACGGAGCCATCTTTGAGAATAAACACATAAGAAAGGAGGAGGAGGAGGAGGAGGAGACATCAATTTCACCAGCTCAAAGGAGTATGAATGTCAATGAAAATTCCCTGCTCCTATATTCCAAGCACACAGCCAAGGACACAACTTTGAGAATCAATTTAGCTACTCTTGACCTTATAACAGTAAAGAAAATTGATGAAAGAGGAGAGAGTGAGGTCTTTTCAGCTTCTATAGTACACAAGGGAAGTGAGCCCGGCAACTGCACAAAACAAATGGCATGAAGTGGAGGAAATCGAGGGACACTTGGAAGCTTCAATGACAAGTGCCATGTCACTTGTCCTCTCTTCAGTGCTTTCCTTCTTCAACTAAAAATTGACAAGAATACAAACAACCAAATCAAACATAGACCAAACTTGCTATTCTCAATCCCTCATCCCTATTTTTCAGGTTGGGAATTTTTAGGCAAATCCAACACTCCCAAAATCTAGGGACCTCCTAATATTAAGGGATCCCCCCTAATATCTAGAGGTTCCACGCATGTCAAAAGTCTTTTGGCATATAACACCCCTAAAATCTAGGGACCTCCTAATATTAAGGGATTCCCCCTAATCTCTAGAGATTCCACACATGTCAAAAGTCTTTTGGCATATAACACAAAGCACCACCTAAATCTCGAACTGAGACTTTTGAACAAATATGTATGCCTTTCAAACTTCATGCCACACAAGTTTGTGTGATCATGCCATTTTATCGCTTGTACTTGTTGTTTCTAGTGGATGTAGCCACACTTTAAGGTATAACTTCAACTTGTCAATCTAACCCCAATATGTGTGAGCTGCAACCATAGGTGCCCGATTGGTCATACAAGTGGAAAATGGTACTATCTAAGTTCTAACCTACTCCATGTATCCACCTTGACCTATCAACACAAATCAAGGGCCAACTCTAAGGCACTATTCTGAACAAATTGTACATAGTCGAATAAAAAAGCATATAATTTTAACAAAGCACACAAAAAGATCCTTTTCTCTTAACTTGTAGCACCTCTATTGAGTCCTACCACTCTTCCACATGATCTATATGGACAATATCACTTGTAAGGCTTAAGGACTTGATATAACTGCTGCAGATTATTAGTGCTACCACTATGTTGACTTGTAACCTTGCCGTATGGATAATATCTCCCACAAGTCTTAAGACACTACATACAAACTGTGAAACACTATTCCTACGACAAGAGCCATAATGAGGCTACAATGTGCTGAGACAAGGTCAAAATGTTTACAAGTAATCCTTGATGATGTTCGACACAACACAAAACCGATTGTTCAACTTTGAAGTTTGAAATAACCTGGCATTTTAATATAGCGTGACAAGATAACCTCCTGGCATTAGATATGAAATGTGTAAGATGTAAGTCTGAGAATTTCAACTATGCACTTCGACAAGTCCAGTGCTTAATGTACCAGAGTTAAGGTGCAAATTTTGAACACCTGTTCAATCACTCTTTGCGCTTTGCAAGAAAGTCAAACAGGAAATGTGTTTGCCCATCTACTAGTCTGCCTTTGCTTCTTTAAAAGCTTTGTTCAGACAAGCAAACCTCCTCATCATGCATGTTACAAGTAATAGCAGGCCTGCTCTTCTTGAAATGGTCACATATATGAGGCTTGCACACAACTAAACCAAAACCAATATCTAGCTTCCTACATGGTATAAAATTATGGATTCCAAGTAGGCAGCACCTAAAACAGAATTGCATTTCACAGCAGAGACAAACAGTTTGAACATACATGTACTAAAAACAGACAGAAAAGCCCATAGAACCATCTTATACAAGAAACACGTACCGTGAGATTTTGAGCAGTTGATGACTTCTGTGCAGTTTGTGATGCATGTCCGTCATGTACATCTCCTACAGCACTCCCTACAATGATCGGAGGCCTCTTCTCACTTGTGGTATTTCTCCAACCACCCTGACTAACTTGCTCTGCAAAGAAAACAGTCCCCTTTTTTCAAGAACCATGCTTGCTTACCACTGAATCATCAAAACCAAATATTTGACAGATTGGGGCATTTTTTAGAACAAGGAGGTCTGTCTAAGAAAAACGAGGTAGCAAAGAACCAACAAAGGCAGTGCAACCCAGTCTAGCGCATGCATAATAACTTTGTTATTTCTGATCTAGTAAGCCTTGTATGTTTTAAGATATGTTTGGAGTGAGTTTTTAGCATGTCATCCTCTACTAAAACCCTTATAGGAGCAACAAAGACTTAGTTTCTCATTCACACATCAACTGCATCTATAAAGTTGCCAACCTGGGTCCTGAAGTCGAAATCGCTTTCATCTAACACACTTATTAGTGCATACATATTATGCTCTGTGTAAATATTGGATAAATTTAGCATTTTCATCAGCCTCGCCAAATTCCAATTAGCATGTGTCATACAGTCGTGAATACAACTTGGAGCAGAGCAGCTAAACATGATGAATGAAAAGAGAGACCATGATCATCCTAGCTAACAATAGGCTCTTTCAAACCATTCAACCAACTTTTATGTAGGGTATGTAGGCATTTGAACAGCCTTGGAGAGTCCTTCAACCTCATTAACAGTTTGCTTGCTCTCATTATATTTCACAACTTGCAAACTTAATTAACAGCATGGCCTAGGATCAAAAAAATATGTGACATGAAGCAGCCACTGGTCTTTGTCAAACTCTATGATTTGGTGAGAAGTTAGGATCCAAGGTGATTGGCTAGACAACCAACTGGTCAAAAGCATAGGCTACAAAGAGGAACATTGTGCTATAAGTCACATAAATGCAGCTGCGGTGCACCCTGAGCATGGCTTTCTACATGCACTGACGAAGTCTAGCAAATTCGAATCCTGGAGCAGGTCGGCCTTTCAAATTCGTGATGGGAGGTGAAACAGAGAGCAGTCTTTCCTCCTAGTTTGTTCCCAGAGGGGACACTTTCATGGTTCAGCTGAGGCAGGGAATCCTGGTCACAATGTGCTTCTCATGGAGCTGGTTCATGAAAGGCATCAAGATACAGCTATTTCTACTATCTGTGGTCAGGGATTGGTCTGATCAACCTCAACATCAATATCTTCTAGAGGCACCTTAGTGGTGGCTTCATCAACCACTCCTTGGGTATCCATGGTACTCTCTGATTGTCATTGTTGTATGTTCTATTGTGGGTCTTCATCATTGTATATTTCATTGTACTTGTCACCCATGGGCCATGACCTGAGAGAGGGTGTCAGCATTGTACATATCATGAATTGTTTGGGCAATATAATGGGCATTCGAGTGGACAATTAGTGGCCACCTTTGGGCTCAGCATTTGCTTATGGGGTGAGCCATTTCTTGACTGGCCCACCTGCATTTTAGGCCTTTTTTATGGCTAGTCTACCTGCTTGCGATGTGGCTCATATTTAGCCTATATATGTACTCTATCCTTGATTAAGAGAGGGAGATTGGGAGCACCCTACTAGTTCCCCACAACCGTGTCATTTGTATGCTCTCATACTTTGGTATATGGATTTTATTTCCTGAGTTCTTTGTCTCTGCATTCATCAAATTAAATCAATTTTTGTCGTTCACTTCAGTTCATTGTGTATACATCAATTGATCCATTTTAATTCAATTGCATATCTCTGTCTCAAAAAATCCCTCCCACAAGCTAGCAGATAGGATGATATCTAAAGTAAATCTCACTAAAATTCAATGCTATGGAAGTAATCTGTTCTAGAATAGCAGTTGTCCACAAGCAAAACACACTCTTCAAACCTAATACGTTAGATCTTGGGAAGCTAATGTCAAGATAACAAAACCCAAGTATACCCCAAACAAGGTAGCCATGTTAGATATGCTCAATGCACATCCTCGTAAGGTCGCGCTCAAAGTCGTAAGGCTATTATTATGATAGTACCATAAGGTACCAACTTAATGGATGCATCTTTCCCATTCGAACTGCACTTTGGGACGAGCTAAATACTCCTTATATTAATATGATTCTCCCATGAGATTAGGTTATTTGAGATTCAAACAATTTCTCTCAACCTTCTCTCTCTCAAGTCTACACTTCTCTTATTTGTATGATCATGCATGTATGATGTATCCACTCACATCTATGTAGTTATAAGTTGTAGGTAGCAGTAGCGCATGTTGCACATTCTGCATTAGGTTTTGGCATGTTACCCTCAAGTACTCATCTTATATACTCTAATAACATTGTTATTTAGACTTGAAATATCTATTCTATTATCTTTTGTCCAAAATAATCAAGTTTTTGTCCTACTAATATCGTACCGTACCTTATAAAATCTTAAGGTACTATTTAGTACCGTATTTTATCGTACCGTACCTTTCGTACTTGACAACTATGAAATTTTGAGCTAGGCAAACCGCAAGACAACCTATTCTCCTAATTGCAATTGTTGCCATTAGTGTTTCTAGCTGTCTATCTTGCATTTTTGGCCAATATCCTCTATGTTCATACAATTGTTGCTACTATCGAGCTTCACCTACCTGTTTTCAACCTTGTAACCTTGTGTTTAACATCTCCAATTATTGAGTGATCTTTCCCACCTATCGACCTTGAATGCATTTGAACTTAAATTTTGATTTTTATAGTTGTCGTTTGTTGTGCTAATGCAATTATGAAAGCTCAATTTGTGCAAGAGTGACTATGGTACCTCATTTAAGGATCAACTCATTATCCCCAATGCCCATCTCCTCTTCCACCTCATTGGGACAAAGAATTTTGAGGAAGAGCATAATCGGAACTACTTTGATGTATCCGAAAGGAAGTCCTACTGGCAGTCATTGTTAGACTCCAAGTATGCTCTGATACCATGTCAATATGTGACGAACCAAAGAGAGAAACACACAGTGTGCACATCAAACACTCAGATAGAAGAGAAACTCAAAAAACACAAAAAAAGAAGATGATGAACCACTAAATCATACTATGTGAAGAGAAGTTGATACAACGAAGTTGAAGCTCGGACAATGATTGCATTGGCCTGTCTAAATCAGGCAACAATACCTAAAGGAAATTTGCACAATGAAGGGAGTGAAATGCAATCCTCCAGACAGTGGGCTATCGAAGTAATCACTAGACGGTCAAGGACAGCTATCGAGGGAGTGGAACACAATCCTTAGATTTTGTTGGAGATGAGAAAGGAGACCACCAGCTATCGAGGGGGCGAAACACAATCCTCAAATGCCAAGAAATGAACCATGCTGCAAAACACAAATACTTGGGATGTGTGAGCTGCCAAATGCAAATGAGGACAGCCTAGATACTAATGCTTGGAGGTGGGACTCTATCGCCAAATGGTAGGAGAGATGCCAAGCTGGAAATATAGATAGCACGAGCTTAGGAAACTTGCATCACAACCTATAAGAAGTCGCCAAGTGGAGGAGCAAACGCAGCTTGATGAGACCACCTACTCCCAAACACAAATGATTGGGTTGCAAAGACTAATGCCAACTGGGTAGATGAGGTTATCAAGTGATGAGAGTTGTCACCAGGATGTAGATACTCACGCCAAGTGAAACCAGTCTTTCTTCCATGGATGGGTGGTAGATCCCTGATTACAACTTAATTACAGCAACAAACAATAAATACAAATCTGAAAATACAAATTTACCTATTGACCTTGGACAATGCACACCCGATTGGCCCCAAAATTGGCACCCCTTTCAATATATCTTTAACTTTATTGAAGAAGAAGTAGATTTACAATGGGATTCTCTCAATCCCCTTCGCAATCCAAACTCCCCTTGCTGTCCAAAGTGACAGCAAGTCTTCAATCTGATTTGCCCCTTGATTCGCGCACTTAATTGACCTTCACCCACTTCACAGATGATGGAAATGCCCCAAATTCAATGGCTAGCTAGTTCTCCACCTGAATTTAGCTGAAATTCACCTTCAGCCCTGAAAAATCCAAGTCTTGGAGCTTCCAGTTTCTGACACGCTTCCCAAGACTATTGCTAAACCCTAATTTCTGCTGTAAATTAGGGTTTACAGCAAAGAAATTTGCAATTTCTCAACCTCCAAGGGTCCAAATGCTCAAATCTTCGGAGCAAGGCTGTGAAATGGTTGGAAGATGAGAGAGAAAGCTGTAGAGAAAGAAGAATGACTAAAAATCAGTCAAATGCAGCTGCTGCCCTGCCACAACAGCATTAAATGCTGTCACCTACAACCGAGACATCCAAATCAACTGTCACCTTGTACCTGGATGCAATTGCTCAGCTGTGGAGAGTCCGAATTTGCAATTGCCTCCTCAAAACTCACTCGTGGCTGGCTGCAATGACTGAAAATAGGCTAGCCATAGCTGCTCACAGCTCTCCCACATTTGCTACACCAAGAATGATCTCGTTTTTCCTCTTCTTCAGCCTGTATGGGCAAGTTTACCAAGTAGCAACTTTCCCAAATGGTTTTTCGAACATTATCCATCATTAAATATTAATTTTCAACCTTTAATTACTGAAAATTAATCTAATAATTAATTTGGTGCCCAAAAAAAATCTAACTGGCCACCAATAATTAAATTGGCTAGGCATCTTCCACTCCCGAGTCTCTCTGTGGCATCTTTGACCATTAGATCGTTGTTAGGTACCACTAAACACCACATCTCTAGTGTCACCAACTGACACTTATAGCCAAATGAATGACCTAGGCCAACAATTGACACCAGATACCACCGAGTACCTGTGCAGCATAACTTATAGCAACTTTTGCCTTTGACATCTTGCGATTTTCTCGGGTCCGGGGCTCATAAATTTACTCTAACCCTAGTTGCACCTCACATGTGCAACATTTACTTAATCATGTGATTAAAAATTAATCCACATGTTAAGTGAGGTTTCAAAAATACACGTCCTCATGACACCAGGTGTGGGAGACCTCCAAACGCAACCTAATGCAGAGGGTGGATAGGGCGCCTGAAGCAAAGGGAGGATGGAGATGGAAGCCAACGGCGAATAGCAAACCGTAATGTCCTCCAAAGAGATGTCATGGTTGAGCCTCTAAGGCCCCAGTCTAGGTGGTACCTGAAGATCCTAGGTATCAATAAGAGAAATGACTACTAGAAGAAAATTGTCCCCAAAAAGTAATTGGTGGGTGAAGAACTTCAGGATGAGGAGATGCCCCTTATGAGGCTCGATATATAGAAATACCCTCTAAAGTCAAAGAAGAAGTACAAACCCTCACCGAGGGCAAAGAAAGAACATTCCCCTCTAAATCCCCTTTGTGAGAGAAAACGGAATCTAAACACTCATGAATCAAGAACTTTGAGACATTTGATGATAAAGAAAGTTCCACGAGCCATGTCAAAGAATGTATCTAGGGTGCCAAAGATGTTGAAGAACTCCCGAAGGTGGCATCTAGAACTTGAGTAGACAAGGGTGGGGAAAAGATGTCAGAGTGCAACGATGCGGAAGCGTGGGACCAAGACTGAGAGAGTGAACGCAGAGAGGAGAGAGAGAGAAAGAGACAGTGGAAGATGAAGATCTGCTGTATAAAGTGTGCTGTATACAAAGATATGCAGATATGTACAAGGGCGCAGTGCGCGGGACTGCGTGTCTCCACCTCGACGATGCAACCTGCTGTCCACCTCGAAGTACGCTGTAATCTGCACGATCTCCAGCCTGTAATCTGCACGAATCTCCAGCCTGAGATCTGTAATTAGAAGTGTCGGAGGATGTGCAAAACATCGGCTATAAATAGCCAGCAAGAATACACCCAGAAAAAGCAGGTCGGCTGCATTAAATGCAGCCGATTGGTCAGTACAAGTCGGACTGCCACGTGGTTGGCCGACTGGTCAGCCCGACCAGACTGCCACGTGGCGCCTGCACGGCCAGGACCTGATCGCTAACACCCCCTCTCAGAGCCTGGACAGGGCAAAAGCCTGAGGGATCTGGCATGTCTCCGAAGTAGAGCCTGGGGAAGCGCCTTCGTAAACAAATCTACAAGATTGTCCTCCGTCTTGCAATACTCCACAGTTATGGTCTCATCCAGAAGCTTCTCCCTGATGAAGTGGTATTGGATCTCTATGTGCTTCATCCGGGCATGAAAAACAGGATTCCGGGCCAAGGCAATGCAACTCTCATTGTCGCATTGCAGCAAAGTAGGACGAGTCTGGGGGCAACCAAGCTCCTCCAACAATCTCCGAAGCCACACAGCCTCACATGTGATGGAAGACGCGGCCCGATACTCCACCTCAGTAGACGAAAGGGCTATCGTGGGCTGCTTCTTGCTACTCCATGAGATAACACCTACACCCAAGGTAAAACAATAGCCTGTAGTAGACCGCCTGTGGTCCACATCGCCAGCCCAATCCGAGTCGCTCCAACCTGCAAGTACAAGATCTGAACCACCTGTGCCTGCTGGATAATGAATCCCTAAGTCAAATGTCCCCCTCAAATACCGAAGTATCCTCTGGGCAGCCTACCAATGCACCGTCTGAGGTTCACTCATGAACCCTGCCAAGAGACCAACAACAAAACAAAGATCAACACGAGTGTTGAGGAGCCAAATCAATGATCCAATCAACTGACGGTAGCAGGAAGCATCCGCCAAGGGAGAATCTGAATGGGAAGTGGCCTTCCAGTTCGGATCCATAGGAGTAGAAATGGTCCGACAATCCTCCATCGCAAAAGAAACCAAGAGCTCCTGTACATATCTCTGCTGAGAGATGAAAATCCCCCTCTGAGACTGATAAATCTCATGGCCCAAGAAGAAGTGGAGTAGACCCAAGTCCGTCATCTCGAACGCCTGATGTAAAGCTGCCTTCGTCTCTTTGACCTTCTGTGCATGATCACCTAAAGCAATCAAATCATCAACATACAACACAAAAAGCACACAACCAGCCTCGAAAGTGTGTACATAAAGCTGCGGATCGGCCTTGGAACGCCGATATCCCAACTGTGACTGAAGGAACGGGTCAATCTTCTCGTTCCATGCACGCGGAGCCTGGTTGAGGCCATACAAGGCCTTCTTTAACCTGTAGACTTGCCCATCTGAAGATCCAAAGCCAGGAGGCTGCTCGACATAGATCTCCTCCTTCAAATCACCATTGAGGAAGGCTGACTTCACATCCAACTAGTAGACAGGCCATCTCCTATGGCCAAGGCAAAAATAGCTCAAATAGTCGCCATACAAGCAGTGGGGGCAAAAGTATCATGACAATCAATCCCTGGGCGCTGTGCAAAACCTTTAACAACAAGGCGAGCCTTGTGCTTGTCCAAAGAACCATCGCTAAGGTACTTGGTCTTGAAGACCCATTTGACGCCAATCACCTTCTTATGAGAGGGGCGAGGCACGAGATACCAAGTGCCATTCCTCTCTATAGCCTCCAACTCGGCTTCCATAGCTTTCTTCCATGGTGCGGACTCTAAAGCCTCCTTCACAGAGGTGGGCTCTCAATCCTGCATAACACGGGTCATCAAACAATAGTTAGAGCAAACAAGCTCCGTAGAATGTGCCTGGTGCCTCTGTGACCGCCGCGGACCATCCTGCGGTCTCCACTCCTCAGAGACCCCCTCGATCCCTCAATCTCGGAGTGTGTCACGGGCCCAACGAGGAGGCCGGACCTCTCCTCGTTTCTCTCTATCAGCTGAAGACTCTGGGATATCCACTGGTGGTAACTCCTCGGGGGTGACCGGTGGAACAGTAGACTCTGTATCGGAAACAGAATCGGAATCAAACGGCGCTGGCTCCAAAGGAACTGTCTCGGGAGCCCAACTCTCCCCTGGATCTCCAAGAACGGGATGCTCCTCACCCGCTGCTATGGCCGAAACCTCCACGAACCGTACATCTCGATTGGTGTACACATCCCGCTTGACGGGATCATACAAACGATAGCCTTGGGACTGAGAGCTGTAGCCAACAAACACCCGTCTTCGAGAAGCTGCTTCAAATTTATCACGATGAGTCTTGGGAATGTAAACATAAGCATCACACCCAAAAACCCTGAAATAAGAAACATCGGGCTTAGTCCCAAAGTATGCCTCAAAAGGTGTCATCCCATCAACGGCCGAAGTGGGGGATCGGTTAAGGATGTGAACTGCAGTAGCCACAGCCTCGGCCCACAGAAACTGAGGTGTCTATCGATGCTCCATCATAGTGCGCGCCATCTCGATCACACTTCGGTTCTTCCGTTCAAAAATGCAATTTTCTTGAGGAGTGTTGGTGTTAGCAAACTCCTGGTGAATACCTTTATCTGCACACAAACGAGCAAACTCATTAGAAACAAATTCACCACCCTTGTCGGATCGCAAGGTCTTCAATCGCCGGCCCGATCGGTTCTCCTCAAAGAGAAGCCAATCCTTGAAGTGGGAGAAAGCCTCCGACTTCAACGCCAAGAAATAGGCCCAAGTCATCCTGCTGTAGTCATCTACGATCAACATGAAGTACGAGCTCCCTTTCAAGGACTCGGTCCGCATAGGGCCACAAAGATCTGTAGATACAAGCTCCATCAGGGAAGTAGACCGCCGCAAAGCTTTGTTGGGAATCGCATCCCTATGTTGTTTCCCACGAATGCAAGAAATGCATGGCTGCTGGCTCACCACTATGTCCGGCAACCCTCGAACAAGCTGTCCACGTGACGCCCTCCGAAGATAATTATAGTTGAGGTGACCAAACCGAGCATGCCATAGCTCTGACTGTGTCTGAGAGGTAAGAAGAAGAGTAGGGAGAGCGGTAGAAGACGTCAATTTGTAGATGCCGTTCTCCTCATATCCTGATGAAAGAACCTTCCTTGACCCACGATCAAGGACTCGCACCAAATCACTGTCAAACTCCACCAAAAGTCCAAGTGAACAAATCTTATGAACCGAAAGTAGATGATACCCTAAACCTGGCACATGCAAGACCTCTGAGGTATGAGTACTACCACGTCCATCTGGAATAAGCTGCATCTCACCCCCTCCTACAATAGACACCGAAGAGCTATCTTCGATGAGAATCTGCCCACACGAGGGTCGCAACTAGGCAACACCAACTGATGAAGGAGTCATGTGCCGGGAGGCACCACTGTCAACGATCCACTCTCGAGCCTGGGGAGCTGTCATCGCAGCATCAGAAGCCTTCGGGGTAGAGTTCTCAATGACTGCTAGATGAAGAAACGCAGCTGATGAGGGTGCAGCCACCGCTCCAGAATCCTTCGGGTCCTTCTTGTTGGTGTCCTCCTTGTCTTTGTTGGAGCAATCCTTCTTCCAATGGCCGGTCTTACCACAAATATGGCATGTGGATTCTTTTTCCTTGTCCTTCTTTGACTTGTTGTCCTCCTTCTTCTTTTGGTCCTTCCCCTTCTTCTGAGAGACTTGACCTGTCAAAGCTTCTGATTTGGAAGCATGCTGTCCCTTCAGTTGTTCTTCTTGGTCCAAGACCATAGGAACCAACTCTTCCCACAGAAGAGTAGACTCACGCCCTGAAGCAACAAGGGCGGAGTAAAAAGCACCGAATCGTGGCGGCAACTGGGACAAGAGTGTGATCGCCATGTCTTCCGAGGAAATCGGCTTCCCCGCATTTTGAACCTGCATCTGAAGCTGTCTAAGCTTGTTGATGTGCTCCCGTAACGAAGAAGACTTGTTCACGGACAAGGTCCGCATCTGCACCTCCAAAGAAACCCGCTTCATAAGGGTCATCCGGTTATACATCTGATCAAGCTCCAGCCATATCTCCCGAGCCACCGTCAAGTGCTCGATGTGGGCTATCACGGCTATAGTACAAGACAGAAAAAGAAAAGAACGAATCCGGGCATTCAGTTTGTCCTAGTGAGAATGTGCCTTGGCCAACTCCGCACGAGCATCGGAAGAGAGTTTGGACTCATCTCTCACCGAGGGCCGGTCAATCTCCTGTACAAGCTCCGCCAAATCGTAAGACTCAAGGATGGCCAACATCATCACGCGCCAGATGCGGTAATTGTCGCCATCGAGCTTTTGATCTGCAGGACGAGCCGGTCCATGATCGTCTAGAACTCCAAGTCAATCTCTATAGACATCTTCACCTGTAATGCCTTCATAAACGCAAAAGCAACCCCCTCTAACTGTGAAAACACAGCCTACTAGGGCTCTTTCTTCCGCGTCCCGAACCTTCTTCACCCGCCGGAGGCGATGAAAAAGTAAAACCTGCACTTGAAAGCTGGAAACGCAGCCTTCCTCCTCTTCAAACAGCAGTAAACAGCAGCAAATCCACCAACTGGACTCCTTTCCCACGCGCCCACGCTCGCTTCAGCCTTGTTCTGATGCGCAGCCCTCCCGCTCGCCCTCGAACGCTGGAAACGCAGCCTTGTGTCGCGATGGAATCTCCTCTTCAGGTAGGTTCTTCACTCAGTCAATTCTTCTTCACTGCTCTGATACCATGTCAAAGTGCAGCGATGCGGAAGCGTGGGGCCAAGACTAAGAGAGAGAGTGAACGCAGAGAGAAGAGAGAGAGAGAGAGAGTGGAAGATGAAGATCTGCTGTATAAAGTGTACTGTATACAAAGATATGCAGATATGTACACGAGCGCAGTGCGCGGGACTGCGTGTCTCCACCTCGACGATGCAACTTGCTGTCCACCTCAAAGTACACTGCAGTCTGCATGATCTCCAGCCTGTAATCTGCACGAATCTCCAGCCTGAGATCTGTAATCAGAAGTGTCAGAGGATGTGCAAAACATCGGCTATAAATAGCCAGCAAGAATACGCCCAGAACAGGCAGGTCGGCTGCATTAAATGAAGCCGACTGGTCAGTATATGTCGGACTGCCACGTGGCTGGCCGACTGGTCAGTCCGACTAGACTGCCACGTGGCGCCTGCACGGCCAGGACCTGATCGCTAACAAAAGAGAGGCTTGTGCTGAGCCAAGGGTGGGCAACAGTTATTGTCTCTTAGTGGAGCGAACTACAAACCCAAAGTAATGAAAGGTGTCGAATAGCCATTGTCTTTGGAAGGAGCGGACTAACAAAAAGATGGTATCCAACAATCACTCTCTCAATGGAGTGGACTACAGATCCAAGGACAGTGGAAGCCACTATACCTGAAAATAGGTGAGCAGAAACATCAGTTGGTATTGAGACGGTTTGCAAGACGTCATAGCACCAATTGATTCTCCTTGTGCTCAAGAGGACTTCGTGCTCATCAAATGTGTCTTATTGCCTTGGGCATAAAAATCTGATAGCTGTGTGCAATAAACTCTGTGGCCCAAAAGGGAAATGTGGCACAACGAGTGCCTTGGGGTAGACGCATATGCTCCGATGGCATAGGGAGCAAAGGTCGATGTCAACAAGCATCAGTGGTGTGTCTAATGATGCCGCAATAGGAGCACCCAGTGGTCTTTCCATCTACCTATGAAGAAGTCATAGCACCAAAGTGTAAAGCTGTAAAAGGGAGGGTGGGAGGGAGAAGAAGAGAAGGGTATCTCTTGGTGATACAACAAAAATAGAGAAAAATCAGTAGATGATGCCGAATCCGCAACCTATCTTTGCTTTCTCCAATGCAAAGTATCTTCACAACTCTCTAAGCACCTCTGGCTCTAATACCATGTCAAAATATACAACAAACCAAAGAGATAATTGGGTTTGCAAGGAGAAACACAAAGTGTGTATGGCAAGCATTCAGAGAAAATAGAAACTCAAAAAACACAAAAGAAGAAGATGAAGCATTAAATCATGCTATGTGAAGAAAAGTTTATATGACAAAGCCGAAGCTCAAAAGATGATTGCATTGTCCTGTCTAAAACAAGTGACAACACCTGAAGGAAATCTACACAATGAAGGAAGCGAAGCGCAATCCTCCAAGCAATGGGCTATTGAAGTAATCACCGAAGGTGAAGAAGAATTGTCAGGGAAGCAGAACACAGTCCTTAGATGCCATCCAAGATGAGGAAGGAGATTGCTCGCTATCGAGGGAGAAAGACACAATCCTTAGATGCCAAGAAGTGGGCCATGCTGCAAAATACAAATGCTTGGGGTGTGTGAGCTGCCAAATGCAAATGAGGACAGCCCAAATACAAACACCTAGAGGTGGAACTCTTTCGCCAGATGGTAGGAGAGATGCCAAGCTGCAAACACAGATAGCAAGAGCTTGGAAACAGGTGCCACTACCTGTAGGAAGCAACCAAATGGAGGAGCAATTGCCAAAGGAGCAAATGCAGCCTAATGAGGCCACCTTCCCCCAAACACAAATGCCTAGGGCTGCAAAGATCAATGCCAACAAGGTAGACAAGGTCGCTAGGTGATGAGAGTTTTTGCTATGGTGTAGATGCTGACACAAAGTATGGAAGAGATCCAATCACAACCTAATGCTGAGGGTAGACAAGGCACCTAAAACAAAGGGAGGATGGAGATGGAAGCTAGCCACAAACCACTAACCACAATGTCCTCCAAAGGGGTGTGAGCAGCAATGGAGAGGATGGAGAGAGAAGAGAAGAATGTTTGATGACAGAAGAAGCATCAAGAAGAGTGATTGAAGAAGTGTGACAATGTGCGGAGAGGTGGCCTATAAATGGGCCTTGGTCAGTCTACGGTGGCTCCCCACAGTGTAGACACCCCAATGAAAAAGTGCCCATAATATGGGCACCCAGCTTGTTTTAGGGCTGTCAATGCAAAACCCTAAATGAAGCGACTGTATTGAAAAGTGGTTTCTCAACATTCACCACTTATGGGAAATCTTCCAAGTGATGGGAGAAGCTAAAATTTATGTATCAAGCTCCATCAACCATGCGAGTGTCATCTCCATGGTGAGCTTCAAACCATCCAATTCACGTCTACCAACACCATCCACCATTCCTTCTTCAAGTGACCCACATTCAAGACCAGCTTTGCAGCATGCAATCTGCCCGACCCAAAGCTCAAGGAGGGCGGACCTGCCTCTCCAAGGGAGCAACCAGGCATCTCATCCATCCATCAAGAGCATGCACATACTAACAAATACACCAAGGATTCACCTAATCAACTTTAGTTCTGTGCCAGTAACCTACATGGCAACAAAAACTCAAGTAACATGACAAATCATCCTCGCATTCTTGCACAATGAACTAAAATGAGTGCGAGAGGAACTTGTAACAGCTGGCATAAGAAAGTGCACAAGAGGATGCATTTATGTAGCTTCAACCCTAGAGTTTTGGGCTAGAATGGCAAAACAAGTGCCTACATTTAGGCATATTGAGCAATCACCCCAATTCCCTGAGACAAGGGACCAACATGCACATTTCTTATCTGATGCCTTGTGTCTTTCAGTTGATTGAGCTAGAAAATATGAGCTTCACAAATAAGCGCAAAGTACAGATCTGCCTATTCAATTTTGTCACAAATTTCTACTGACAAAGAATATCTATAAACACAACACTTTGAGCCGGCCCAGTTCTGAAGTGTAAAAGTTTCAATATACCAAACGCGATGGGACTCGGATATTTGAAAGTACTTAATTGCAAACTGCAAAGGCTAACTCTGTTTGTTTCAACCTGATCTAGCATAGCTGAATGCCTCAGGATCATGCTCCAGAACTGCAGCCAAAAGACTTCCAGGTTCTGCAGAAATGGAAGTAGCGTCTTCTGTTGTTGAACCATCTCTGATTGACCTGCAGCATTGAAATATATCAGAGATAACTAAAATCGAATTCTAATGGCAACCAATCATGGAGCTGTATGACTACTCAGATCTGTCCATTAAAAGAACTTACAAGTAGCTTATATCAGTGCCTGCTAAAAGCTCTGCAATCTTCCCAGCATGTGTGACAAGTGATGCTGAATTGAGAGTGTGAGCTGCACTCTCCTTATCTTCGAACAGAACCAGATCCTGGCTTGCTGCACCAAAGCAAACCGGCAAGCTCGGCAAAGGAAGACTTGGAGCTACTTCAGTATGCGTTGTGTTTGTGAGCCTGTACATGACTCAAATCCGTTGTATTTCCCTGCTTTTTGTGCACAATGTAAGCTATCCTAGTAGCAAATCGACAAGCTCCGCAGAGCACAACTTGGAGGTACTTCAGTATGCATTGTGTTGGTGCACCTGTACATCACTCAAAGCCGTTGTATTTTCCTGCCTTTGGTGGTCAATATAAACTATCCTATTTCAAAAAAGCTGTACTTGAAGCTGGAACGTTGCTCAAGCCCCTGGAACAATCTCCTCTAATACAGACTCCTTCAGAATCAATTTTTTTTAAGCCGTCGGGAGTGTCGCAGAAACCTTCTCCGGAGAATGAAAAAGTCAAAAGCAAAAATCCCTGCTCTCTGTGCAAGCAACAGACGTTTCGAGGAGCTCCTTGTGCGAGGAAATAACAATTTCGGAAACACGAAATTTTGGATGACGGCTCGAACGCTGTTAACTGGCTGCTAATTCAAAATGACCATGTGCAGTTTTGACATAAGCTTTACAGAAGCGTCCTGAATTTGGCATGGAAGGAGAAGGAGGTCGAAATTTGAGCCAAAACCTGCAATTAAGCGAGCAAAATGGCAAAGATTGCGGGAGGGAACGGTACAACGCCATACCTGTACGAGACGAAGCCAAAAGCGCGCTTTCTCTCAGGGACAGCGAATATCTGCATTTGCCGTCCACGAAGAAAGATCAGGAGAGAAAATGGAAAGGAAGCGCGTGTGTTTCTTCGCAGACAAGGCAGAGATTGGAGCAGTTCTTTTCCCTCGCAGCCTCGCTATTATAATCACGTCTCATTAAGCGTGAATATGGGGTCTCGCTCCTTCTCCGCTTTTCGCCTGTCAAAATGAGGGGATGGTTAAAATCCATCGTGTGTAGCCTATATGTGGAACCTGTAGCCTGTAGCCTGCAAGTATTATCAATAACCCCTGACTTTCAACACAATAGTATTCAACAACAAAATGAACATAAATCAACTACTTTTCAAAACTTTAGTTGGCCCCCTAAAGAAAACTGGGTTTAAAAGTTCAATTTGAAAGGCCTCCTTTCCCTCCATTTAATGTCCCCACTCTACCATGCCACATGTGGATTGTTAAATCCAAATTTTTTTCCTAGGTTTCCCATACTTAGCATAAGTTGGAAGAATGACTTGTTGTGTCAAACTAATAACTTGGATTCAAAGCTATTTTGCCCCCCATTTCATTGTATAATTGTTCAATTTGTTAGTTAATCACGATTAACGCAAAACCTTATACACTGAACCCTATGCAACATAAAAATCATTAGTTTCTTAAGAGGGTTCAACTGACAGTCCATTACGTTGAAAAATACACTCCGACTCAATATTAACACGTAAAACCCTAAACCTGAGACCTAAGTTTGAAAGCTAAGGAGTTGTAATAACATGGTGACTCGTTGGGAGCGCACCTCTATGAGATGAGCCCAACATCACCCTATCGGCTTTTCAAAAAACCTAGTGAGCTTTTAATAACTTATCAAGCCACTCTTAACCTACTTCTTATCAAGGTTCTAATAAAATCACTATGTAAATGTTATTAATATATGTATTACTGTGAAAAACCTTGTGACCATGTAACTTTCTTTACAATTCTTCCCAACCATGCAAGCCTTACCTCCTATGCATTGCACCACCGTAGATTTTGACTTTGAAGCGGAATAAATTGGGCAACTTTTTGTGAATCCTCTCATAGTGTGGCATGGTAGCAAGAGCAACAACCACTTGTTATTAAAAAGGTGTGAGTAATCAATGAGGCGAAGTGGTTAAACTGCATCGAAGTTATAAAATAAGACCATACATGGTGTGTTGCTGCATTACCTTGTGCTAGTTTTTTCTTTGACATGCTAGTTTGAGTTCCTTTTTTTTTGTGCGTGTGAGGTTATGTGATTTCTTTTTCATTTGCTCATATGCTTGATTGCTTCTTTGATTGGATTGGTTTATGTGTTTTGGAAGGTGTTTCTTCATATTTACTTGTGAAGTTTGTTTTCATGCATCATACAGATAGTAAAGACTACATTGTGGTCGAGCCAATATGGTGGTATAGTTTTAGTTTCTCCTTTGACTTTATGTTATAATTGTCCATATGTGATTTTAGATGTTGTTGGCGATTATGTATTGTTACCTTGTGAGAAAAATGTAGTTATATTCGTTGTTAGTTGTTTTACGCAATAGAGGGTTCTTGCATATGTTGGTAAAATAGAGAATTATACATGCTTTTGTGTAATATTTTTAATTTTTTGTTTTTAAAAATTATTGGCAAGGTGTGTCTCCATTGTTCTAATATATTTGATGTTGTAAATGCTTGCATCATGCTCCAATCATTGAACCGATGTGTGTGCTAAAGAACTACACACATATGATCATATAGTTATTTGTTTATGTGTTGTGCAAACTTGTTGTTCCATTTGTATCATCCGAGAGTGTTGTTGTGCAGGGCAAAGTGACTGAGTGTGAGTCAAGTGTATAAAATTTTACTGGGTGACCCACACCTAGTTTCCTCCTGGCACTTCACATCGAGCCGCCAACTTAAGTTTGGCACTTCACACCAAACTTTGAAGCACCATTGTTACTATTGGTTAATGTATATTAATATAATCTAAATATATATACACATATATGTATACATATACATACATACATACACACACACACACATACACACACACACATACATACACACACACACATACATACACACGCACACACATACATACACATATACACACATACATACATACATGCATGCATACGCTTATGTATGTGTGTATATGTGTATGTGTGTGTGTGTGTGTGTGTATGTATGTGTGTGTGTGTGTTATATTCGTCAAAGCTACAATGTCATGTTTATATGGTTCAATCTAATCCTGGTTTCTTTTAGACTAATAAAAACCGTAAAGAATTCCTATCACATGAGTGAAGCCTTTCTAAATCTCAAAATCCACACCTCAGCTATGATGGCAGCATTGGAATTTCACCACATGATCCAAGAAAAGGTCAACGATATAGTGGTAGTTGTGAACCTTAGGATCTACTAAATCTGCTCCTTTGGCTCTCCTTCTATCCATTCCGACTTGCCAGTGAATCCCTCAACATGTGATTTATCTACAAAACACAACCAAAAGAAGTAATATTCACAAAATATTTTACTTGATGCCCTCTTATGTTAGTGTTTGTCTGTAGCATGCTTTCAAAGGCACACAATTTACCATTGGACCCTCAAACTATATTTTTGTCTCCAGACTATCAAAAGGGGGTTTGGAAAAGAGAGGGGACTCAATAACTATAGACAATGCTAAATGGAAGCAAAATTGTAAATCTTTCCTTTTATATATTCCTATCTTAACCTTTGCCTTCAGAATGCTTTCAAAGGCACAATGTTTCACATACATAAGTTGCATGATTTCAAGTTTGCAAATTGAGTTGACTATTAGATCACTTTTTATAATGCATTGGATTCTTGTAATTACCAAACGTAACAAACAACAATTGTCCTTTCAAGTTTGTGAAGTACTTCCAACTCTTCGAGACAAATGCACATGCCTATAACACTAACATATCAATCCCCCCATTCTAAGGGGGTGCATACAATGAACTGTGGAAAATCAGAGTTGGAAGCACAAGAGTGTGCACAAGAGGGAGAGAGAGAGAGAGAGCTTAAGTACAAGAAAAAGATATTGCTTAGTAAGTTGTTCAAAGGTACAACTAGTACACTCTCCTCAACTGTGAGGGTGTACTTTAGGTAGTTTATATAGCCACTGGAGAAGTTAGGGTTAGGGTTTCCCCTTGCTCCCCTATCCTCTAGTTCATTTACACCTAGCTATCCTTATCCTCTCCAGTATAAGGAGAGTTCACATGCTTGCTTCTCAACACCCCCCCTCAATGCCAGGTGGCATTAGATAAAGCACGATAGGATGCCCCCCCTTAATCCACAATGAGATGCCTTAATAAATTTGGCTACAAAAGATGGTTAGAGGTAGAGAGTTTACAAGACTCAAAAGAGTCTATTGTCTGTGGATTGGGAGGCAAAATCGGCCTCCAATTCCTTAGGTACTTCTAGAACACCATGACACTTACTTTGGTGATATGCCCAGTCTTTTTGCATTTATTGCACTTCATTTTATCAGGAGACTTCTTCTAGTAATTACTTATAATATGTCCTTTTTTATGACAGGAGGAGCACTTTGTAGAAGCTATATGGACTAACACTTGCTCACGAGAAGTAAATACTAAAGTCCCTTCATTATAGTTCCTCTTCTCTTCATCCAGGCATTGATTGGATGGTACTTGCCAAGGTTGGGTTCGAGATATTAGTTAGGGTAGTAACAAGGTTTGGAAAGACCTTCTTCATAGACTTCAGAAGGATGGCAATGGCATCTTCATCATGAATTGGTGCTTGAACGGAGGCCAGCTGTGCCATGAGCCCCTTCATATGTGAAATAAACTTGCTTAGATCTTCTCCTTGTTTATACTCCAAGCTAAAAAATTCAATCTTTAGAAAGATCTTGGAGTTATTCCCTGTAGCGCCATAGAGCCTTTCAAGCTAATCCCACTTCTCCTTGGCAGTGGAGAGTTGGTCAATATGATGAATTAAACGTTCATCCAAATGAAGCATGACGATGGCCTAAGCTCTTTCATCATCTTCTGCATCAAGGGGATTGGATGGGTCAATAACTTTGGTCCCTTTTATGAAGGGGCAGTAGCCTCGTTCCATCATTATATATTTTACCAGGACTTGCTAGGGATGGAAATCTTTTCCATTGAACTTGCAAATTTGAGGCCTTGCATCTGCATAGATCATGGCCATTATATGAAGGTCTTATCTATTGCCTTAAGCAATGGCAGTGTCTAGTCCTTTACAAATGGCCAAGTACGAACCAAATAGCAGAATTGATAGCCTTACAAATGATGACCACCTTTGAAACTATAAAGATGAAAAAGGTTGGAAATCATACATATGTAATATCTCAAGATAAGATTTTGGTGGTCCTATTCTACGGACAACCCTTGATTTAAGTTTTACTATTTTCCGAGGTTTCAATGAGGTGAACTCTGACTGGACTTCTAGCTCCTCCCCTCCTTACAGTTTAGTATACGAGCATTTTGTTGAGCAAGGTCGATTAATGACCTCAACACTCGGTGAAGAGTCCGAGGAGATTTCAATCGCATCAATATTTAGAGGGTAGTAGTATTGATGTCACTAAATGCCTTTTCAGTGCTTAGAAGCACTCATCTCAAGATTGAGATGTTTAGGTATTACCTTGTCAAGCTTGGTGAGACACTCAACTTATTACTGATATTGAAGTCATGCTTCTCGGTGAACCTATGATGTCCCCCAAGTGTTTGAGCTACTCACAGACCAAGAACACACTTCAAAGCATATGCTTCAGTGATTAGAATCACCGTTAATGATTACAGATTGAAAAAAATGAGAATGGAAAAGCTTGAAGCTTTCTGGCTATGGCTGTCAAAAACCCACAGTTAGGGTTTTGCTCATAGCAGCCAATAGAGGAGGAATTTCTCCAAACCCTCTTAGAGGGAGATGGCCCACCTACAGATCTGTGCCGATTTCTGTGTTTTCTTCCATATTGCTCTCCATGTCGCCCAATGTCAGCATTTTTTTTGCCACGCTGCTGCGCATTGTGCTAGGGATGAAATCTTCATAAGAAACCTTGTGCTAAAATGCTCCCCTTTGCCCTTTCCAGGTCCTCTAAGAGAGGTGGGTCAAGCTGTGGCTATGGTGGTCAAGAGGCAAGAGGTAGAAGTTGAAAGCTCGTGTGCACTTAATGATGTAGGGAAGCTGAAGGATAAGAGATGGCTCTGATACCATGTGGAAAATCAGAGTTGGAAGCACAAGAGTGTGCATGAGAGGGGGAGAGAGAGAGAGAGAGAGAGAGCTCAAGTACAAGAAGAAGATCTTGCTTAGTAAGTTGTTCAAAGGTACAACTAGTACATTCTCCTCAACTATGAGGGTGTACTTTAGGCAGTTTATATAGCCTCTGGAGAAGTTAGGGTTAGGGTTTCCCCTTGCTCCCCTATCCTCCAGTTCATTTACACCTAGCTACCCTTATCCTCTCCAGTATAAGGAGAGTTCACATGCTTACTTCTCAACATGAACCTTGTCATGAAAACATTAAACTCGTTTACCAATGTGATTATGAAAGCTTCACAATACATTGAATCCTTCTCCAATCATAGACACATTTTATGTTCATTGAAATGTCGAAAGACAATTGAAATCCACACAAGATGACGTTTTGGGTGAAGGGTTTGGGAAGAATTCTTCATGAAATGTGGCGTTGCATATCCAAATATGCTGGTCTAAAGGCTATTCAACCAATCGATCAACATCAAGATAGAGACACAAATTGTTGGATTGTATTGGAGAGACTTGTTATTCAATTCAACTATCGATCAACCCATCGATGTTGAGTTGGAGACACAAATTGAGGGATCACATTATCTTTTGTCAAAGGAGCTTTTACTAGAATTGGGTTTGGTAGGATCATGTCTATAAAATATGTTACCTTTCAAAGGATTGTGTTTTGCCTTCAAATTGTCGCAAAACATGATAGTGTTTTACCTTCAAACTGGTGAAACTATGACTTGCAAACATTTTTCAGAAGATTGTGCTTTGCCTTAAAAGCTTTTCTTCTAGCAAAAAAACACATTCCGATAGAGAAGCCTCCTCCTCTAATTGTATTATCACCACCTTGGTGACCTGAATGGTCATGCATACACACCCTATTCACCAACAGGTTGCATTGGGTGATAATCCAATTTTCCCCAACCCTCCTTTTATAGTTCTTTTGTGAAAAGTGCTATGCCTACATGAGAAATCATAGCCTCTAGGACAAACAAGCATGCAAATGCAAGCCTTGAACTGACATGTAGGTGTTGGATTTTAGTTTGCAAGGGAGGCTTGGAAACCAACACTTGGCCCCTCCCCGATCTTTGCTTAAATGCAATAGAGATATTTCATTGCTTGTTCTCCAAAAATCATAGATGTAAGGTGCTACTTTTCTTTTCAACATGTAGTCTAAGTGTGGCCTTACGAGCATGAAGCATATGTGTTACAAATAGTGCATTTGAATGGAGGATTTGCCCACATTAACTTGTTCTTTGACATCTCATTATTCTAAAGTTCTATAATGAGGTTTCCCTTTCAAATGTGTATGCCTATTAATTGCAAAACTCTTGAGGTCATTAACTTCAATGCTTTGAAAAATATTAGTTGGCCCAACAAGTTAATGCTTGCCCAAATTGCTAGTTGTGCTTCCCACAATGTAGCATCATCATGAACCTTGCAAGGCTACATCTCACTCATTTTGCCTTTTTTCACGAGCAAAGAGAAGTAGTCTCTTCGCCTACAAACGATGAAGGGCTTGTGTACATTATGTGATATCACTTTGCAATTCATGTGCAACAAATGGTGTGCTTTTCTTGCAATGATGTACAAACACAAGCCAATGTTAATAACCAATAGTTGATTATTGTAGCAAGGTGAATCGGTTTTTATAGTGTTTATATTTGTGTATTAAAAGACCACACTTTTAACAGAGTTTGATGTTTCTTTCCACCATCAATTTATCAAAATGTAAGACTAGTATCTTTTATTTCAAATGGCTTAACCTTTATCTCTATTTTTAACACTCATTCTCTAATGATTATATATATATATATACATATATATATATATATATATATATATACATATATATATATATATATATATATATATACATATATATATATATATATATATATATATATATATGCATGCATGCATGCATGCATGTGTGCGTGTGTGTGTGTGTGTGTGTGTGTGCGTGCGTGCGTGCATGTGCGCGCATGCAAAGAGGGATAATTCATGCCCGAATTTTGGTTTTCACATGGGTGTTTAAGAGCATTCTTGTAATTGTGTGAAACATTGGGTGTTTTGATTGGCATTGGGGCTTCAAATGGGTAAATATATAAGAGCAAGAGAGCTCGTCTATGTATGAACATGTTGCTCAAAAATTTTGAATGTGATTCACGTCCTCTCATGTCATTGAAAGGTGTAGAAGACACACGTTTGAGAAATAAATGTAGTCCTTTCTCAATGGCATGGGATGATTGCATTTGAGAACCTTCACAACTAATATGGCATTTTTAGCTACAACTTTTTCTATTTAATTGTTATTATAACATCACCAATATTCTTGGAAAGGGCACAATGTATTGGCTTTGTTTTTGAGACCTCATCAATCTCATTTGGATGCTCTAGCTAATAGTCATGGCTATATTCTTGTGTAATGACTCAAACTGATAGTTCCATTGCATTGAAATGAGTGTCAAGTACATGTTTATATAGCATTTGGATAGTACCACTCTCCCTCACTATGCTTATGGGATTTTGAACATCTCTTCCTAGAGCATACATTATTTGTCTATCTTCTAGCCTCTTCAGGGCATACATCTGGTCATACATCATTTGCTTTTCTCAACGATACTACCCCTATGGAAGCATATGCATGGCTTACTAAGTGGAGATCATACCAAATGAGATGTCATTATGCTAACAATCTTATGGACATATCAAACAGTTTACAAGTCCACAATAAATTGAACTTTTTAACTAAGTACAATGAAAATTATAATGTGCAATACATGTGTGTAATGAAGTCTACATCCATGAGTTTTTGAATTACTTCCTTAACATGCATGACACAAGGATTCATAGGGTATAGCCTCTATGTGATTATCTTAGCATTGGGGACCATAAATATTATATAAGTCACCAATTTGAGACAAATTTCTTTCACATCCAAAGTACTTTGATGAAAATACATCTAAAAAATCTTATAAATTGTAGATAGGTCTCTTGAAGTGTGATTGTCCCTTATATAGTGAAATGTAATAAAAGCAAACTAACTGTAACTACTCTAACACTTGTAAAAGAAACAAGAGCAATAAAAGGCACACACATGCAATTTACTTGTGACATCACAACCATGCTTGATGAACCAATCTTGCTACTCAAATGGATGATCCAATAGGATAAGACATGGAGTGTGCACCCTCAAATTGTGGACCTTACATGTACATGAGGTGGGTGGGAGAGAATATTTTTTGTTAATCAAGCTAGTTGCAAAAAGGAAGCAAACGGTACCTCCCTCTTTCCCTGAGAACCTTACATATTCTACCTTCAAAAAGTGTATACAATCCCTTCATTTGTGAATTCATATTGTCTAGCATGGGAGTTTCATTTCATGAGAATACATCCCTTCACATATATTTTTGCCTAAAATGTTCAAGAGATGAACCAAGGTTTGATGCTTGTATTTCAGCATTGAGGAGGTGTATTTCAAAGGTGGAAAGTGCATTTGTCAAGGTTGAGGTATATCCAACCATTGGTGATACTTTTATGAGCATTGTTGTTACACTTTGGTCACTAGTTAATGTGCAGTCCTCAAACAAGCAATGTGTGTTATGAGTCCAAGCTTCTACCTTGGAACCTAATTCACTTGTGTAACAGTTAGTAGTCTATGTCATCATGAGTTGTGTATTCATCTTCCATCCTCCATAGTTGCTGCCATGCTCTAGATCCATGCTTTTCACAAGTATGTACCACAAGATCGGGGATATTTCATTTCATGTTCAAATGTTTCGATGCAAACAAATCATAAAACTCCTTTAAGAGGTCCAATAGTCATTTCCTTTCTCTAGCCTCAACTCTACCCCATGTACATTGGATATGATTATTCTCCTTCTTAACCTGGTAGGCTAGTTTCCTTGAAGTTGACAAGCCTATCATAAACTCCTTGGATTGAACCAATTGGGTCTCTTATATCATAGGTGATCCCTTGAGTTTTCCTTCTTCTATTCTTTTAGTTTGGTCATTGATGTGATGGTAGGATTTGTCTTGAGAAGAAGATAATATAGTTTGAAGGTAAGATACCCAATCTTTTATTAATATTGCTTGTTAGAGAATTCTAATAAAGTTACCCTTAGTCAAGTGTAATGAATATATTACATTGAAAAGAAAAGATTGCCCCTATTTAAATGCAATGGCTAGTGGTACAAGTTTTTCTTATTCTTTATTGTGTGTGTTCTATTTTGATTTCATTTTTGGATACATATGTTAGATAAAGATTTTGAGAGATCTTGCTTTCCTTTTGTAGATTCATGTCCTTCTTTGCATAGTTCAACTAGAGTGTGAAGTAGCTCCATGCTTATGCAAGACTATAACTTTTGGGTTTTGTTGGATGTGATATTCTATTTGTTGTAGCAATTCCAATGCTAAGGTTGTGCAAGACTTGTATGAGCATGTTCTTTCTTCTACAATTTCCTTTGATTATTTGTGTTGCATGATTCACATTATAATAGAATGTTGCTACTCATGTTGGAATTTGAATATCCTAGTCAAGGAAGCCAACATTGTGGTCTAAATTTATTGCAATTTCATGATAAGTAGCTTCGCGCACACGCACACACACACACACACACACACACACATAGAGAGAGAGAGAGAGAGAGAGAGAGAGAGAGAGAGAGAGAGAGAGAGAGAGAGAGAGAGAGAGAGAGAGAGAGAGAGAGAGAGAGAGAGAGAGAGAGAGAGAGAGAGAGAGAGAGAGAGAGAGAGCTACTTAGTTTCAAAACTATTCTTGCTCCCAATAGTCTTGCTTTTTCATAGATGTGTGTGCACGTGTACATGTGTGTGTTTGTATATGTGTCTATGAGATAGGAGAGTGAAAGTACATAGTTTATATTATGGCTACATTTTGCTCCATTATAGAGACCATTTGGGGCTAAGACTTACACAATTGAAGTTTTTCTAAATTGTGATAGCTCTCCTTCTTCCTTGTAGACACGATATTAGTGCCATGATTTCTACAAGCAATTAAAGAGAGAGGGGGGATACAATGACTATTGGGATGCCCATAAGCTACTAGAAGGATTAGGATGCAAAGAGAGCCTATTGGAAGGCCCCACAAGCCATTCAAAGTATTCAGATGCATATTACATCCTCCCTCTAGCTAGCTCCTAGAGATTGATCTTAGGGGTTGATTATAAATATGTAACCCTATCATGTGATAGAAAGGGAGATTGATCTTAGAGAGATTGATCGTAGGGCATCATTATAAATATGTAGGCATATCATGTAATATAAGGGATTTGTAAAATCCTTTTTTAAGATTGTTTTACATATCATTTAATGAGGGTATTCACAGGTTGAAAAGGGAAAGAGTGCCTTGTATCCTTGATATATTCATAGATTAGGGGTTTTTCAATTGGGCCTAGAATGCATGTGATAACAAGGGTTTATGTATAATGAACCCCTTGAGAGATCGATCCCCATGCTTGAGATGAATTAATCCCTCTATGCACTTTTCTTGAGATCAACCATTGTATCTGGCATCTAGAAGATTTCCATTTGTTGTCCCTACGAGCTCAACAATGGGATGTTGATGATAGACTCATATTGATCTAAGAGGATTACTCATTCTTGGCATAATCCTCCCTCCCACAGATGGTTCTATATTCTATTCCTATTGTTAGGGCTTGGATTATTGATTAGCTCAATAGGTATGAAGTGTCCTTAAATGTTAGGGCTTAGATTATTGAGCAACTCAATAGGTATGAAGTGTCCTTAAATGTCATGAGACATGCCACTCTCTTTGCATCTCTTGAAATTTAGCCTTTTGGGCATTTAAGACAATGATGAATGGAAGGTCATAATCACATTTTTTAAACCTTTTCTATCAGATTTTCTCTGCTATGATGTTCTCTGCTATGATGTTTGTAATTGATTGATACTATCTAGAATGTGTGTCTAGTGGCTACTTATGTTTTTGTTCAAAGTCTCAATTTGAGACAAGTTTATGTTTCGGTGCATTATTAAGTATTTGTGCCAAGTACACTTGCTAATCATGTAGGTTCCCTTATAATGAAGCATAATATTAAGATCATTCCTCAAATCAAGATGTAGGGTGGTTCTCATTGCTCAACAAATACATGTGCTTATAGTGGGTACATGCACGAATGTGAAGGCCTGATACTATTTGCATATTGGCAGGGTATTCACACTAGCCATGGTTTATCCTAACAAGAGAAAGAGCCAAAAAGCAAAGGGAATGGTTGGAAAAGCACAAATAGGATGATGAGTGATTATATTAGCATAATGTTGAGTGTGGAGAGTCAAATGGGGTGTATGGATTTAGTGAATCAAGAAAATTCATTGAAGGCAAGGGCCCTAAGATAGTTCCTAATGACCCATCTTATGGAGGTGCACATGTTGGGATAAAGTGGATGAGATATGTTAAAGAGAGGTACCTAAAGGTCAACAACCCTAAGACAAATATACCATAAGTATATTCTAATCCATTTGGTTTATGTAGAACCCAAATAGAAATTGGCAAAGAAGACTCCAAATCCTCTAAATTAGAGGAGCAATGCTATGAGTAGTTCCACCCAAAAGGTAGTTGAATTTTGATCGATTTCATCACCAATAAGAATAATAAAAATGTGAAGCCACAACCTATCCTAAAAGGTAATATCCTCAATTGTAAGATGATGAAGTAAAGAAGAAACGCATGGGACACACTCTTCAAGGCAAAGATGTGGATTAGTTTAACAATTATGGATTCAATTCTTTCAATATTGATGCACAATTAAAGAATGCCTTTTTAGGGTACTTTCGTAAGGATTAACCTCGAGGGATATTCTTAATGAGTGGACTAGAATATTATGCCCAAAAGTTTAAAAACCCATCAAATAGGTTGGAGGCAGATTAAATATCATTAGATGAAATGGTTATTTGATACATCATTAAGGGCTTAAAGGGCAAAATCTAGGGTGCTATTGCCAATGTGGGCTAGTCGTGGACCAATATTTGGATGTCTTCATTCAGGAAGGGTGGGGAAAAGGCATTCTTTGAGTAAATCTTATAAAAGTATGTGTAAGAGTTTATATTCATAATTAGAAGACATTTCATTTGGAAAGTTATCAGAATCGAAGTCAAACAAAGATGACTTGGATAAGTCAAATGAGAAAGAGAGAAAGAAAGAGAAAAAGAAAGAAGAAGAAGAAAAGAGGAGCAAGCACAATAAAAAAGAATAGTGAGTCTAATGAGAAATTAGATAAAGGCAAAGAAGAATCCAAATTGGATAGAAAGACCAATGAAAATTTGAGGAATGTGGGAGTTAACCCCCTATGTCGGAAGACTAAGTTGTGTTAGATTTACCAAAGAGCTTAGCATGAAAGAGTAACATGTTTATATAACCCAAAAGTTAGAGGAGGTCCATCAGCACCATTGATGCAGTCGATTGGAAGAATGCAACCACACAATGGTAGCAAATTAGGTGTTGCTCAAAAGTTCATAGTAGTAAGGATTTTGGGTTAGATTAGGTTTCTTAATAGACAGTTATACAAGTGCATTATGTAGGTTAAAATTTTAATGATGTGTTATTAGATGGGGGATATAGAGTTAACATTTTGTGAGGATCAATATATTTAGCCAACAAATTGCAACACTTATACTAGCACATTTTCAAGTTAAGATGCCATATCGAAGAAGAATTCAACCCTTAGGTACCTTGAAAAATCAACAAATTAGGATTATGGGTTAAGTTCAAGTATATTTTTGTGGTTCTTCAGATGTAGAAACTAGAGGAGTCCTACCATATGCTTCTTGGAATGCCATGGTTCAAGCTAGGAAATCTTGCATAAGACTAGGCATTATATAGTAATAATACTGCATGGGACAAAGGAGATCTACCTATGTGCTACCAATAAAGTATTGTTATAACAAAAATGCCAACCTATTGTGGGTTAGACAATAAATAAGGTACTAGAAGCAAAAGATGCTAAATAGAAGTTATTTATGCAAGCTATGAAGCAATTATTTCAATGTTTGAGATTGATGTGGAAAGAATTTCATTGCATAATTTGGATGCATTTGATGTCTCCATTGAACCGCTAATTTAGCATCAAATTTCAAGTTGATTTTGTGCTGAGATATTCTAGCTAAACCCCCATATAGTAGTGTCACCCCCCACACAAAAATACCCATGAATTGTTTGCACAACTCCACCAAAGTTGCTTAAAGCCTTCATATACAAAAACGTTAAACTTGACATGCTCGAAGTCCCATAGTTTCCTCTAATCAACTTCTTGTATCTCATCCTTTGACACGTGTGCTGAATGCATTATGGTGTGCTCATATCTATGCTCCACTTCAACTACGGCTTTTTTGAGCTACATGTTCATGTTGCCTAGAGATGTCTAAATCCAATATATCCTCCTTGGATATTGGACTACACTCTTTTACCTAAATTGTCATCCTCAATCGTGGGTCCCCTGGTTCAACTGCTCAAAAAAAAATTGTGCCCTTGACTTCATGCATGCATCCAAACTTCAGTAATGAATTGTTCTTTCAACAACAAAATTATCATGTTTCTCCTTAATTTTACTTATTCAACCTAAGTGCCATTCACTTCATTATAGATCTAGAAAATACAGGACATCAAATGTATAGTTTTATTGATAGATTTTCATGTTATAACTAGATAAGGATGGTCCATGAAGTCATGGATAAAACAACATATATCACAAAATGGGTTTCCTTTGTTAGCACAGTCATGAACTTTTAGCTCAAGCATGTTTTAGTTGAGTCTGAAGGAGTAGCTTAGAAAACTTTTGATCCTTATCTGACTATCTTCATGTGGCGTTTATGTTGCAAAGAGGGAGATTCTTCTTAGCCATATTAAATTGGAAGAAGAAATGATTATTGATCCACAAAAAATCTTGCTATTTAGAAGTACAACCACCTAAAAGTATGGTTTGTTTGGAGATATAATCAAGAGAGCTCATTCATGGTTCTAAAGAATATTCTTATTGTTGTAGATATATTGAAATCGTTAGAGTGGGATTTATCCTTTTTAAGCATTTGTGAATGCCTCTCATGTGGCAATAGGGAAAAAATTTTATGCAATAAAAGGTGAAGGGTTAATTCAAGCCTATGTATGATGGAAACACAAGACTTGATTCAATAGAAAAAGAATTATGCAATGATCGATAGAGAAGCTTTGGGGATAATTTATGCATTATAGAGGTCTCGTCATTATTTATTGGCCAATTAGGTCATGTTTCATGTGGATCTTTGAGCTTTGTTATTTTTTATTAATAAACTAAGCTCATAGGGAGGTTAGCTAGATGGATACTAATTGATAATCTCACTCCTTAAGAGCAATGTAAACCTAAGCATGTAATTCATCCACTTGCCACTATAAAAGTCTAGCATGCACAATGCTAAGTTTTGTCTAGCATTTGTTAGAGACCCTCTTTGGTGGGGCCATTATAGTTTTCCTCGGTTGACAAAGTGACCCACTTCCCCATAGAGTTGAAAATAAACTTCAAACCAATCTGGCAGCAAGCTTGCAATACTAGTTAGGTCATCATTCAAGAAGGACTCCATAGATGGGTTAGCAATATGCAAAGACATGCCTAGTCTATTTGAATGTGGGTCAACTAGAACCAAGGGATCAAATATCAAATTATATTGTTTTGCCACTCGAGCCATTTCAAAAGTTGGGGGCCAACATTATTGGTCCAATTAAGCCTCTAGCACAACATACTTACAACAGGTATATCATGGTTTGTACTAAGTATTGCACTAAATGGATGGAGGCACAAACTCTGATATTACTATTAGTGATGCAAATTTTCTTTATACTAACTTGATGTCAACCTTTCATTGTCATATTGAGTTTTTTAGTGATGAAGGAAAACATTTCCTACATAAGGTAATCAAGGAGTTAACTATTAAGCATGTGGTTTTACATAAACAGCCAACATTATACCATTTGCAAGGAAAGGGTAAAGCTGAAAGCTCTAACAAGATCTTGCTAAAGGTTTTGAAGAAGATTATAGATGAGAATAGGAAGGATTGGGATACTAGCTAGTTTCAACTCTATGGGCATTTAGGACAACATTTAAGTCATTCGGCATAACACCATTTAAGGCGGTGGAAGCTATTAACCTAATGGAATTTGGATTTCCTAGCTTGCAAGTAGCAATTGAACACAAACTTTGACTTGAGGAATTGATTCAAAACAAATTGCACCGACTTCTGCAACTTGAGGATGATTGAGTTACAGCACCTTATGTATTAGGAGTGGTGCAAAGAAGAAGGTAACATTTGGTTAACAAGCATATCAAGGATAATATCTTCCAAGATGGATGGTCGTTTACAATTCCAAGCTTGAGAAAATTTTAGGTAAGCTAAAGCTCCAGTATATGGGTCCCTTGTATATCTTCAAGGATGTTGGGTAGGGGACCTTCATTATGGCATCCACGGATGGGAAGATCTTGAAGATAGCAATTAATGGTTTGAATATTAGAAAAATACACATGCCAACCATTGGTATGGGTCTCATGTCACTCAATTTGAGGCAAAATCCCCAAAAATTGGAAAGTTCTTTTCCCAAAATCATCATGTTGCATGCAAGTGTGGAAATTTTTGCATCATTAAGATTCCTTCTTTTTCCATTGTTGGTGATAGTCCTTCTTATTTGTATTTTTTACATTAGAGTAGACGAGCTTTTGAAGTAGCCACACACAACACTTCAACCCCACCTATAGCCATAACAAAGGCTTGTGATCAATTTGCTAAGAAATCACAACCTATGAGGTGGTGAGGCACTTATTGCGATATGGTTATCAAAATAGAGTTATTGGGCTTATGCATGTCTCTCATGGGAAAAGTGGGATTATGCATGTCTCTCGTGTCACAAGTGGGATTTATGCACTCATGCAAATGGAGGCATTGCAAATCTCAAATAGAAAAAGTGGGATTATGCATGTCTCTCATGGGAAAATTGGGATTTATGCACTCATGAAAACGGAGGCATTGCAAATCTCAAATAGAAAAATTACAAGCATTATGCAAATCCTTGATATGTTTATGATCAAGGTATGTTGGCTACCAAGAAATTATACTAACGCAGAAGAGTTCTCATTAACCTAATGTGGATCTAGAACGCTTACACCATGGATGTTGTATGAAGATTGAGATACTTTATTGAGTACTTTATGTGTCTAGTTAAGGTATACACAATTACCAAGGATACATTTGCTATATTCCAGTATGTAGAGGATGTTAGAATGCTAAAGTAGGTATGTGTGCTTCGTGGAGTGCACCCTCTAAGAAGTGAATGTACCTCCTCCCAAGAGAGGAAAAACCAAAAGTAGACTAGGAATGATTCTTGCAGCTTTTCATGAACATGCATAAAGCAAGCTTTTTGAGGTCGAAGGAGGTGTGTAAGCAAAGATTGACAATTTAGGTGATAAATTTAGGGTTAAATCTTTAGGCTCAAAGAAATAGAAGTTGGAGAAAATGTCCCAAGGAGACACTCGAGAAACTTGTGCATCAAAATTTGTAAAGTATTTCTAACAAGGATGACTATCAAAAGAACATTATATATGGTTCAAGCCAGTTATGATGAGGAGGAGGTGCAACAAATTATTACAGACTTCGAGTCATTTGAGGATTTTTTGAAACTAGGCAAACCTATAGAAGTGTAGACATCTTAGTAAAATAGTAGAACTTCAAAAGTTCTAAATTTTATGAAGCTAAGGAATATTAGTTTGGGTGTTAAAGGAGTGTAGGCATCTTAGTAGAAGATTGGGACTTCAAAAAATCTTATGAAGCTAGGAAAGATTAGTTTGGATGTTAAAGGAATTCCATATCTTGCACTCATAAGCAGAGTAGTGATGAAAGAGATGATCAAAAATCTTATGAAGGATAAAGCAAAAAAAAGGGAATCAATGTTAGTTTAGAGTATGGTCAATTGTTGTAGCATTGAGCCATTTTGTAGAATTTTTCGCCATGGAATCTTAGAAATCTTTAGTAGAGAAATAGGCAAGCATGAAGGGAAAACCACTTTTGGATACACAAGTGTCATAACAACTAGCCTAGTCAAATTTGAAAATGCATAGAAATTTGATAGTAACGATCCTCCCTTGGGATAAAGCCCAAGGTAGTATCGCTACCACTCAAATAATGAAAGGTACACTTCATTGCTTACTAATGATTGATGCATAGAATATGCATAAATCTATTGATCTATGAGACTAAAAATTGAATGTCAAGACTCATAATGCATACATAAATCAAGCATCCAATAGACTAATGACAAATAACTACATCAAAGTAGTCTCTAGCATAATGAAGTCTCAATTTCAAACCTCAAACCTTGGCAATAATGTCTCAACATACTTTCTCTGGCACAAAGCAATGCTCCCATCACATAGCTTGAACAGACACCCAAAAAATGATAATAGGCCCAAATTTGATACATCAATTGATGTCAACTCAACCTTTGAGTCAATAGTATGCATTTCATCAATATAAACTTCCACAATGATTAGAAACACATCACCCTCATGTTTGATATTTAAGGTGCTCTTAGTTGGGACAATATTGAAATCCATGTGCTATCAAGAATGCATATATTCTCTCATACCAAGCTCGAGGTGCTAGCTTGAGATCATATAATGCTTTCTTCAATCTACACATTGTTTTTCTTCCCCTTCAGAATAAAACTATGATCCTAATGACATATACTTCTTCATGCAAATCACAATTCAAGAATGCAATTTTAATGTTCAACTAATGTGCATTTTATATGAGCAATAACATACAAATACTACAAATCATTTTTGTACAACAAGTGGGAGTAAAGGTCTCATCAAAGTCAACAACCTTTTGTTCAATATAACTCTTTGCCACAAGTCTAGCCTTACAAGGATCAATGCTACCATCTAGCTTATGTTTCAAATTGTAAACCCACTTAGTATCAATGGCCTTTTGTTAAAAGACAAGCCACACAAGAACTAGGAAACTAAGTTTATAACTCAAGTAGCATATCATTGAGCTTCAGGTTAGCATTGTATGAGTGGATTGAGTGATTCTCCATCAACCTAATCATCAATTTGATTAGGATCATTTTCATTGTACATTGATAGTTTAGTCATACATTAGTAAAGCTTGTGTTCACTCTTCTATCTCAGATCTAATTCACTACAAGGATTTGAGCTTATAGCGACGGCGATTAGTGAGCGGCATCGCTATTGCGTCGCTTTTGCGATGCAAATAGCGATGCAAATAGCGACGGTCCACATGAAAAAAAAACGGGCCGAAATCGAGTGCGGCTTTATTTCGCATTTTCGCGTTTTGTGTTTTGAGAGCGAGAGCGAGGGAGAGAGCAACCGTTGTGAGAGAAGGAGAGGAAGAAGACTTGCCGCCGCCGTTGCCGTTGTTCGCGAAGGAGAGGAGGAGCCTTCATCGCAAAGAGGAGCCGCCCCACACTCGCCATATCTCATCGGTGAGTCTCCCTCTCTCCTTCTTTTGCTTGTTTAAGGTTTAAATCACTTTCTCTTTTACTTGTTTAGGAGAGGAAATGAGAGGGAAAGAGAGGGAGAGGGAGAGAGAGGGAGAGAAACAGAAAGAGAGGGAGAGGGAGAGGAAGGGGGAGGAAATGAGAGAGGGAGAGAAAGAGAGAGAGGGAGAGGGAGAGGGAGAGGGAGGGAGAGTGCATTCTCTCTCTCCCTCTCCCTTTTGCTTATTTAAGGTTTAAATCACTTTCTCTTTTGCTTGTTTAGGAGAGGAAATAAGAGAGAAAGAGAGGGAGAGGGAGAGAGAGGGAGAGGGAGGGAGAGTACATTCTCTCTCTCCCTCTCCCTTTTGCTTGTTTAAGGTTTAAATCACTTTCTCTTTTGCTTGTTTAGGAGAGGAAATGAGAGAGAAAGAGAGGGAGAGGGAGAGGGAGAGGGAGAGGGAGAGGGAGGGGGAGGAAATGAGAGAGGGAGAGAAAGAGAAAGAGAAAGAGAGGGAGAGGGAGAGGGAGAGGGAGGGAGAGTGCATTCTCTCTCTCCCTCTCCCTTTTGCTTTTGGAGAGTGTTAGGATATATTGTGAGAGGGAGAGGAAATGTGAGAGAAAGAGAGGGAAAGGGAGAGGGAGGGAGAGAAAGAGAGAGAGAGAGGGAGAAAGAGAAAGAGAAAGAGAAAGAGAGGGAGAGGGAGAGGGAGGGGGAGGAAATGAGAGAGGGAGAGAAAGAGAAAGAGAAAGAGAGGGAGAGGGAGAGGGAGAGGGAGGGAGAGTGCATTCTCTCTCTCCCTCTCCATTTTGCTTTTGGAGAGTGTTAGAATATATTGTGAGAGGGAGAGGAAATGAGAGAGAAAGAGAGGGAGAGGGAGAGAGAGGGAGAGAAAGAGAAAGAGATATATACTCAAATGGATAGCTTTATGGAGATGTATGTCTACTCAAATGGATAGCTTTTGTCTACTCAAGATGTAGTCCACCTGTGTGTGTGTATATTGGAATGATAACATATCCATGATTATGGTAATGGTATGCACTTTGCTTTTTTTATGGGTACCATTACATCGACTCCTTAAGAGGGCTAAAAATTAGTCATACACTTTATAAAGTCTAATTAGGAGATTTAAGATGCACGATAATAGACTTATTGATAATGGTATGCAATGTGCTTTGCCATGGGCCACGTACATTGGTGACTCTTTAAGATGGCTTAAAATTGGTCATATCCTTCATAATGTCAAAGCAGGGGATCTAATTGTGATATGCACAATTCATTGTTTTTGTATTAACTTTATAGGCATAACAAATTAGTAATCATGCCAACTAGTCAACAGAAGGACTAAAAGAAAATGATACCCTAGCTAATGGTCATTATGGTACTTCATCAAAATGAACCCAAAAGTATTGCTATAGAAGAAGAATCCCTTAAATTGAGCATAGGATATTTTCTTCAAATGTTATGACTATGAGTAGAATTGATTGAAACAAATTTTATTACTATAGTTGATAAATTTCATAGATGGCATTAATTTTTATACATGGACCTAGGACAAAAAAACCACATTACTAAGATACTTTTTGTTGAGACAGATTTATTATTAGACTAAGAGATCCTCAATGATGCTCATAAATGGATTACTTATACTCAAAGCCCTCTAGTGCAGTTGTATAAGTAATCCTAGTAGAGCCCCTCTAAGATACTCAAAGTACATAACCTAGAGACCGTAGCTAGGTATATAAGGTATAATGGTTGCACAAGAAGACACCTCAATAATTGACTGATCACCACTAAATCCCAAAGAAGAATCGTGTTCCATCCCCTTCAACTCTATATTCACCTCGTGAAGAACTTCATTAATCATAGCATCCTTGTTACCAATCTTTTTGTTGCAATGATGAAGTAACATATTCATCACTTTTCCTTTTAGCATCTAAGGCATTATCCAATCTTTTAGTCAAGTCCAAACATTTAGTCTTCGACTCATGAACCTTATGAACTAATGCTTTTTTTTTACAATAATGAATAATTATCTATCGGGACAAACAAATCCTTGAGCATGGTATATGGCCAAGATATAACATCAATAAATCTCTCAACTACTATGTCCAATGCATTCTTTACATCAATCAGTAAAGCATTTCTTATATCTTGAAGTTTAGATTTCAACACCATGGATGCATCAATATCAACCTCAATGTTTTACAAAATTTGCTTCTCAATCTCTTGCAGAGGCTAAAACCTCTCAAGCAAGAGCTTATGGTCAACTTGCAACTTGACATACATCTCCATAAAGCTATCCATTTGAGCCTCCTTTATTGTAATGTAGATAAGATGGAAAACGAAGAAGGTCTTATTGTTCAAGATCGCGAGGCGTATCTTAATCAGCGTGTCCCATGTCCTTGCTCTCAATGCAAGTTGGCAATTAGACGAAAACGCCGATTGTCTATAGAACACATACGACGATTTGGTGAGTTTCAATTTGAGATCTTTGATAAGGCAATTGCGGATTTTCAGCAAACGGTAATTTGAAGTTAATATCAATCATGCATTGTACTCGCAAGCTAATTGAAAACCATATACAATAAGATTGGGTCTTGTTGGCAAATTTTCTATCCAGGGAGGTGATGTCTCGTCCCAAGGGGGAGTGCACCCTTTGCGGCCAATTAGAAGAGTTCGTGGGCGTGTGATGGATGGAGTGTAGGAGCCAATCCACCACTCGCAAGGCCAATCTATACGGTCAATGCCAAAGGAGATAGACAACCTTCCAGACCTATCTACAATCTTGGAGCCTGAGAGAGACAATGATCGATGCATTGATTCCCATGGATGTCGAGACATCTGATCCGCTTAGAGAGGAAGCATCCATACCATTATATGATGGGTGTCGAGTATCTTGGTTGAAGACACTGCTTGCACTCTTAAGTGTGCAAGCAAAATACAGGTGGAGCGATACGAATGTGACCGAGTTATTCAGGTACCTTGCACGTAGGCTTCATTGATTTTTTTTTTTGACACTATTATTACAAACATTTGTGCTTTTCCAAGGTGTTTTATGATTTTTTTCAGGTTATTGAAATATAATATATTACCACCTGCAAATACCATGCCTGAGTCTTCGAGAAGAATACGAGACTATGGAGACATGTCCAAAGTGTGGTGCTCACAGGTATCGATAGGACTTGCAAGGGCAAACCATCCCTCAAAAAGTTCTCAAACACTTTCCGCTCATCCCCCGCATAAACCACATGTTTCGTACGTCCAGCATGGCAAGCTTAGCAACGTGGCATGTGCAGAATAGGTCCACGGATGGAGTTCAACGAATATCAGCCGATTCGCGCGCATGGAGCCACATTGACTCTACCTTCCCAAGCTTTGCACAAGAGCCAAGGAATCTTCGGCTCGGTCTCGCAATGGATGGCGTGAACCCATTCGGTCTGTGCTCAACTTCTTACAGTGTGTGGCCTATAGTCCTTGTCAACTACAACATCCCTCCATGGCTTTCTACGAAGAAAGGACATCTCATCCTTAGCTTGCTTATCCCACGCCGCTATAAAGTAAAAAATATGGACGTGTATCTTCGTCCATTAGTTGATGAGCTTAAGATTTTGTGGTTAATCACTCTCTTGTACGTGTTTATGAACATGTAATCTTCTATCCAAACCCCCGACAACCTCGATGGTGGTATGTTATACCTTCAACTCCCTGAAGTGCGAGAGTATATGATCAAAGCGATGTTTCAAGCATATATGAAGATAATATGCAAATAGAGGGGTTGATATTACAAGGGGTGGAGGCCGTCGAAAGCTTGGAGCCAACATCGGCTAACAATGATGGAAATACAAGAGTCCAAGAATTTTTTGAGAACGAGGCGGACTTATTCTTTTGTGGTGACATGTCTATCGACCTTCCAGTGTATGCGGAGTTGTGTCAGGAGATTAACATGGGACCATAGGATACTTCATACTTGGAGCATCCACTTACTCAATTCGTTGACCAATCTCTTATAAAGGTACATAAGATATGCATTTTAAGAGAGATTTTTTTAAATGATTTATATTACTGTGCTTTGTATGATTTAAATTGATTATTCTAACATCATTTTTTATCTGTGCAGGCGACATTTTCAGGATGAGTCGAGGGATGAGCGATGAGGAGTTGCAGGACATCTTCGCACGCATGTCTCTAGACCAGCTCACGAGATTCAAAGAGATGGCAGACTAGGAGCTGTCTCGTTCTTCGTCAGGGCGCTTTGCTAGATCTGCTTCAGTGCGATCGGATGCTTTGGCTTCGAGCAGACGATCTCGACACTCACGACTTGGGCCAGAGGGAGGGAGTGCATCGAGATCAGGGGGATGCTGCTGTGGAGACACGGATGTGGTGTTTCCGTCTCGTCGTTCAGCTGGAGCTGCATCACCTCCAAAATTTGTCACACCTGTGGGGACGTCTACTCCAGTTACTCTGGCTTTTGTGCAGCCGTCAGCAGAGGTGGCACCCCTTTGGGTGCCACTTCGAGAGAGATTACCCCCGTCGGTACACCGGATGTAGAGGGGTCTCCTGGATATGCCCAGGAGCGTGAACGCAGATGGGAGAGGACCCATCTTAGGCAGACTCCTAGGGGTTATGGATATCTGGTCGATAGTAGGTCAAGAGCCATCATCATGAATGATGAGGGGAGGAGGGTGATGGCTCGCATGAGAGAGTTGTGCCAACAAGTTTTTCGGCACAACGTCCTGGATCATTGGAAGAACATACGGGAGGGGAGCAAGGACTACATAGTAGCATCCTTGCACGAGGAGTTTCCAGTGCCAGCCGCAGTAGATAGATTCTCTACGGGCTGGATGATGGATTGCATGCGTGTATACATGTCACATAGATGATCCCCGACGCATGCAAGGCAATCAAGAGTGGGGCTGCAAAGCCCGAGTGGCTAGATGCAGACAACTGGTGCCAACAGAGAGAGGAGGCTAGAGATTCTCCAGGACGTTGGAGTCAGCAGCGCGAGGCGGTGAGGGCACGACTCGAGGCCAGAGTGGTCCATCATCTTGGGAGTGGCGGCCACATGACATATTTGGAGGACTTTGTAAGTTTTTCTTTTGTTTTGCTTGTTTGTTTTTTTGAAATATTCTTTGTACTGACAATCATGTTTCTAACAGTTAGCATTTTGTTTTCTTTGCAGCACTCCATTACAAATCGTGATCCGATAGGCCTTGAGACACGATATGCAGAGAGGCACGGTCTCAACGCATTGATCGACCAATTGTATAGACACGGCGGCCCTGTAAGTCACTCATCTTTCTTGTCCGTAGTTACCATGAGATATTTGAATGCATTATTGTATGGTGGATTGATGTGTTGTTTTTTTTTTCTGTAGAGTCCATTCGATGCTCCTTTGCGGCGGGATGAGCTTTCGGGGGATGAGGATTTGTAGCTCGCCCTTGGATCCTTGGAGCTCATACACCTTTATTTTTTAGTCGCCTGATCTATGTAGACATTTTCTATGTATTAGTGATATCCTGTCATGATTGTACCAATCGTTTTTATGCGATCATGTATTTATTTCATGTATCAGTTTTATGATTTCAGTATACATTCTTTTTGTTTGCAAGTGCTTTGTATACAGTAGTGTATAAACTATTTTGTATGGCTCTCATACAGCACACAGTGCTATATGTGGCAGGGTAGCTTGCTGCCCTGCCACAAATTTTTTTGATCCCTATTACCGTTGCTATTAGCGTCGTAAATTTACTGCTCGCGTCACTATTGCCGTCACTATGCGTGTCGCAAATTTACTGGTTGCGTCGCGATGCCAATAGCGACGTTTCTATGGCATCGTTAATAACGACGCTTTTTGTGATGACGGGGGCAAATTTTGTTGTTTGTATTTTCGTCGCTTTAAACGTCGGTATAAGGTCTATATCTTGTAGTGATTATGTTTGTTGTATTGATTTAAGTCTAAAATAGCACTTTGTTGTCATCTCAATACATCCCATTTACTTTTCTCAACTTATAATTATATTTTTTGAAGAGAGTTGGGCTCACTTCCATGAAAATTGTAACATATTTTGACATTAGGATGGTTGGTTTGCAATAGATGTGAGGTTTTTGGGACAAAGCTTCTATTTACTTTAGTTGGAGGAGTTCCAATCAACCCAAGGTGCATGCATAAATCAAAGTAGAGATAGTAAAAGATAAAAAGGAGGATAGAGTGCCCAACCCAACCCTATACATAAAAACTCAAAAAGTGAATGGAAGACCTCATTCTTGTGTGTGCAATTTTGAGAGAGACATCTCTTGCTTCAAGCTTATCCTCTTTTGCATGAGAGAGAGAGAGAGAGAGAGAGAGAGAGAGAGAGAGAGAGAGAGAGAGAGAGAGAGAGAGAGAGAGAGAGAAGACTCTTCTCCACCTTCATCTTCTTCTTTTATTTATTCTTTTCATTCCCTCACCATGGAGCATTGGTGCAGTAGCATGGAGGCCATTGAATAGCAATTCTACTCAAGGAGGCATCATTCAAATCATGGAGTCGTTTTTGAACTCTCGAGTCTTGACTACAATGCATGAAGGTGAGCTCACTCTAACTCATCATTGATCTTACATTCTTGCTTTTGAGGATTTGCAAGGAGAGTATATGCTTAGTGAGAGAGTGTCTAGAGAGCTAGGTGAGAGATAGCAACACCAAGGAAGGTTAAATTTCTTAAAACAAAGCTCTATCCAAAGTCCCACTGTTGTGCTTGTGAAATGCAACATTTTTGGTTTTGTTGTTGGGACATGGAATAGAATTGAGGTTCTCACTCTGTGGCTATGCGATAAAATAGAACCTTGCACTTCAAAATGGTTCACAGTTAGGAAAAAGAAACCCCCAAAAAACTCAAAAACATTAAAAACCATTAAAAAATACAACCCTTGAAGTCTTTGTTCTATATGGAAGATTTGTGCATGAGACCATCCATTGCTAAATACCAAGAAGGTTGCCATTTCTTCAACCTTATGAGCAAAAGCCTTATTTGATGAATATGCAATTTAACTATAGAAGAGGATCTTAATTAGTCCTCCCTACATCAAATGATCATAAGCAGCTTTCACCTAGGATGGATATTAATTTGACAAGGGTACTAAGGCCCCTTGGATATACTTCCACAAAAAAGTGATGCAATAGTGCACTATTTGGAGGAGCCTTTGGACAAATAGCTATATGTGAATCCCTATGTATCATGTGGCGAGGAGGGGAATCTAGTTGATGGACTATATGCATATTCTAATGATGGCACTAGGGGGGAGAGAAAAGGATTGAAGTATAGGAAGCACACAACCTCAAGAACCAATGATCTATTTGGAATCATGGCCACCTAGGGAATATTTTGTCTTGATTCCTGAAGAATGAGCAAGCTAATAATAATAAGGCCAAATCGTGACTCCTCAAATGTGGCACCATGCACTTACATGCCAATTATCCAAGAAGGAAATCTTCTACCAACAAGGCAATTGCGCCTTCAATACCCTTAAGACTCTTTAGACTAGAATCTCTAGATGATGAGGCAACACCAATATTGTTGTACTCTATGAGTTGAATGTTAGGACCATTGGACACATCCTTATTGAGTTAAGGATTTTGACTCACAAAGCATGTGGCTACCTCTCACCTAGCCTACTCACACATTTAGTGAATATAAATGACTTGATATGAAATAGAGAATGCACTTACCAATACTTTGCACATTGTAATCATTGCATTGGCAAGCCATACTCCATGATCCACATGCATACTCTTTGCTCTAATTCTCACCTCTATTGTTGCCATGTATGAGAGGAGTTGCCAATGACAAGCTTGAGAAGATGGAGAGAAAATAGAGCTTCACATACCACATCTCTCACTCCCAAACACTCTCAACTTCACACACTCTTGCTTACATTCACAATTCACCAAGAGTATGGGATGGAGAAGAAGGGAAAATAATGCGAGAAGCTTCGCAACACTTTCTTTGACTTTGGCTGGTGGTCCCTCAATAGGTTCATTGGATGTACCTTCTCACTTGGCTCCAAGCAAGACAATGACTTTATTCCTTTTCTTGAACTTAATGATTCAATGTGGTAAATCTTGTGGAGTTTTCTAACTATTAGAGTTTGACTCAATGTAGCATGCATATTTTTTCAAGTGCTTCTTTTGTAAACGGATTGGAAGTGCAACTCTAGCACTCTTGGACTAGGTTGATTAAGCTATTTTAGGGTTAGAGTCCCGTCCTGATCTAAGTTTGAATCCGAACTTGTTGTGGCATCTTGTTGGTTATGTTGGGTTAGTAACTCAGGGTTATGACCTAGATTGTCATTTGGAGGTCCAAGTTGATTGTGAACCAAACCCTTGAGGTAGTCCGACCATTCTAATTCAGAAGTAATGCTTACAATTTTAGCGTCAATGAGTTGTGGCTTGTGTTGAGATGGTTTAGGGTCTAATTGAATATGCTCAATGGTGTAGCCATCAGAGTCATAAACTATTGAGTATGAATTAGAATCCCTCTTTGTAGTGGTTGTCCTCAAAGACACTAAAGCTCATCCAACTTCTATGCCTTGCTTGTGCATTTGTGAGACAAAGTGGTTCTTATGAAAGTCAAAAATTGATCGCCAATCTTGGCAATTTTGATCTCTGACCCCACCCTTAAGGTTAGACTCAAGAGAAGTGAATAAATTGCATTGGGAAGTAGTATGCTTAGTGGCACCATTGTCAAAGTACCGCACATCTGTATGTAAGAAGCACATAGCAAAGGGTCATAACCACATTGTCCATTGAAAAATTTCATCTTTCACCCCATGCATTTTCATTGGTTCCTTCTCTACACTTTTATTTGCTCCCATCAAGGTAGAATTTATAGTGGTTTGCAACCTATGAAAGCTATCTTCAATTGTTTCCATGCTTGATGACTTTCTTTTAATTGCTTGGATAGAGAGGTCATCTTTGCTTTATCATTCTCCATCAAGATGGTGGATTTTTCTATTTAAGCTCTAGTTTCCTCTTATATTTTTTGTATCTCTTCCAATACCATCACCTTGCTTTCATCTTTTCCACTTATTTGGTTCCATCCTCTAGTTGGTTATGTGCTTTCAAGTCTCTTTGGGAGAAATTTGTCATCATCGAACTATATCTAAATTTTGTGCAACACTTTGACATCTATGGCCCTATCTTATTGGAGTTCTTTGCATAAGCTCTTGATTATCAATACTCTCAAGGGTGCAAGTTGTTTTACTGGATCATTTCAGAGAATCATCTGGTGATTTGTGACCCAATTTAAGTATCATTTGCCACTTCTACCATTACTTTCTCTTCTTGATCATGGTCAACTTCAATTGTATTTCTTGCACTATTGCCAACAGCCTTTGTAGGTCACTCTGAGCAATGGGAGGGGGTGTTTCATTTAGTACTTTTCCTTCCCCTTTGCTAGAACTCTCTCCTTGTCTAGACTTGGCCAATTCCATTTTTACTTATTATGCCATGAATTCCTTTTATTTCTCATATCCTCCTCAAAAAGGACATTTGTATGGCTATGATGTTATCTTTGTATTCTTTGGCATAAGTAGCTTTCCTAGTCTCAAACTCTATCCTAGATTCTTTTAGGTGAGATGCAGAATCCAGCCTGTTTTGTCTCATTTCCTAAAGCTATAAATTTTCTTACTTTTCTTATTTTTCTGATTGTCCTCTGTGTTTCCCTCACCAAGTTGTGTTGTGTCTCTCTTTTGTTTTTTATATGATGATTGTCTTTTTTCCCTCCTATTTTCTTTATCATATCATGAATCACCTTTCTCTTTTTTTTATCCTTGATTTTCTCTCACTCTTGATGGTCTCCTTCTTTTTCTTTTTCTTCTTCTTCTCCTTGGTCAAAACCAAAGGAAAATTCTTCTAAGAGTGGCTTTCATGGTATTCCCCTCTTTATGGAGGATGGAGCATGTGGTTTGTTTCATGCTTTCTGATGACTTTAGCGAGAGCATTTTCAAATGAGATTGTGCCCCCTTTGACATTTACTAGTGTTAGTGCTTCATTGAGGGCCTTGTGAGTATTTCTTGTGCTTTCACTATGGCATCATGGGCTATAACAATCCACAAGACATTCAAGTTTTGCCTCTTGAGTCTTCTATCAACCCATTGGGATTTTATTAGCATAGGTGTTCATCTTGATATAGGTAAACATGATGTGGAAGACTTGAATTGTGATGCATAGGTCCTTGTCCATAATGACACTATTTAGCCAATTGTCCTAGGCGAGTTTTGGCTTTCTCCATTTGGTTGAGACAATTGTGGCCTCCCTGGGATTTTTACACTTTTCCCTTCTCTACCCAATTCCTAATGCTTCCTCTCTTAGTCCAAGCAAAATCATGATAGTGTAGGACATTATTATAAGTCTAGATCATGATAGTCTTAGTCTCCATTTTAGGATGGTAAGTCTTGAAAAATAGCCAATAGGAATGTTGATAGACCTCCCACACATCACTCTTGTATATACATCTTTAGACCACACTACTTCATTAGCCTTTTTATTAAGTCGTTGGTCTCAATCACTTGTCCATGTTATACATGATCCTAAACCTTAGGTCTCGAAAGCACCAAAGTCATGGATTGAGCCCAAACTATCATTGTTGCTTTACGGTAAAGATAATCTCATCCTTGAATTTGGTGTTTTTAGGAGTTCAATGTGTGATCCTTTCCTCCCCATTTACATGTAAACATAAAACATTCCTTTTAAGGGTCTTATAGCACAAGGTCAAAAAATTAAAACCCAAAAAAAAGAGAATAAATATTAGTACCTCGATATCTTTAGATTGATATGTGCTACTTATTTTTCCTTGCTTGTAATGCTTATTATGGGCATTCCAAGGAATGGTGTGGTTGATGGGTTAGTTCTTATCTTAGTATGTGTGGAGTTTTATGTTGGATTAAATAAATTATACAATGAGGTGGGTATGTTAATTTATGTACAAAATGCTATTGTGCCTAGGCCTTAGGCATTCACCTAGCATAGAAGTCAAGGTTATAGTGAGTTCGAATGGGGATCTAGATTGAAGGGTCCATTCTTTTAGTGTAGAACCTTGCCCACTATTGGGTGATGATGAAGTTTTAACTAAGAGTTTAGTTTCCTAGCAAGGATGATTGACCTTAGAGAAGTGGTTTCTCAACAAGTGGGGTCATACTGCAAGGTCTTGATTGCATGCCATTATTTGACATTTAACAAAAGACAACTGCTGGTACATGTTGAGAGATAGGCATATGAACCCCATGTATGCAAGGGAGGATAAGGGTAGCTGGGTGTGAATGAACTAGAGGGCAAGGGAAAACCCTAACTCTAGCCATCCAGAGGCTATTTAAATAGCCTAAAGGTCACTCTCAATGTAGAGGAGAGTGTACTAGTTGTACTTGTGAACAACTCATTAAGCAATATCTTCTTCTTGTACTTGAGCTCTCTCTCTCTCTCTCTCTCTCTCTCTCTCTCTCTCTCTCTCTCTCTCTCTCTCTCTCTCTCTCTCTCTCTCTCTCTCTCTCTCTCTCTCGTGCACACTCTCTTGCTCTCACTATGATATTTCAACATGGTATCAAAGCCATCTCTGATCCAATAAGCTTCCTTCAACTCCATTTTCCACTAAATGCACACGAGCTTCATTTTCCCATATTGGTTCTTCAACCTCCATAGCCAGCCAACACCTCCCTCCCTTAGAGGAGCTTGTGTGAGCAAAAGAGGGCATGTTAGCTTGTGATTTCTCTAGGAGAAATCTTCCTCAACCTTAGGCGCTCTTTTCTAGCACCACAAACCCCAACATTGGCCATGCACTAGGGCAGCATTGTCAAAAACTACAGGCAGGCATAGACTGGGGTAGCGTGCAAGTCTGTATAGTTGCATGCTCAATAGAGGGTGAATTATTGATGATTACCTTAGGGCTTTGATTGGCCCCCTAGTGAGCTATCCTCCCACAAGAGGGCTCCTCAAATCTCTATCCATAGGAAGAGATCTCTATCAAACCCTAGTTGTGGGTTTCATGACAGCCATAGCCAAGAAGCTTCAAGCTCTCCTATTTTCATTTTTTTCACTTTGGGAATAATTAACAATGATTCTAATCACTGAAACATATTCTTCGAATTTTGTTCCAAATTTGGGAGTAGCTCCAACACTGGGGGATATCAATGAGCTTATCAGGATGCCGACTTTCAACCGGTCCTCACTCAAGCATCTCATTAAGCTTGACATTAGTGTTTTTAAACACTATTGATTAACCTTCTAATCACTTACTTGCTAGATATTTGTTAAATCTAGTATAAACACATTTTCATCCCTCATCTCATCACATTTGAGCATACTATGTATTAATCATCTCCTTTTGCTTCCGCACTTATTGGCCATTATGTAAAGGACTAGACACTGCCATTGCCTAGAGCAATTGGTAAGACCTTCCTATCATGGCCATGGCCTATGCCGATGTTAGACCTCAAATATGTAAGTTTGATGGAAAAGACTTTCATCCATGGCAGGTACTAGTGAAGTATAAAATGATGGAATGGGGCTACTAGCCCTTCATCAAAGGGACCAAGTTATTGATCCATCAAACCCATTTGATATAGAAGAAGATGAAAGAGCCCAAGCCATAGTCATGCTTTATCTAGATGAATCCCTAATCCATCACATTGACAAATTCTCCACTATTAAGGAGAAATGGGATGAGCTTGAAAAGCTTTCAGGTGCTAAAGGAAAGAAATCTAACATTTTCCATAAGATTGAATCTTTTAGCTTGGAGTATTAAAAAGGAGAAGACCTAGGTAAGTTCATCTCTCATATGAAGGGGCTCATGGCACATCTATCCTCTATCCAAGCTCCAATTCATGATGAAGATGCCATTGCAATTCTCTTGAAAGCTGTAAAGAAGGTATTTCCAACCCTTGTAACTACTCTTACAAATATCCCTAATCCAACCGTGGAAAGTACCATCCGATCTTGTTTAGATGAGGAGAAAAGAAATCAGAAAGAAGGTAGCACTAGTCAAGCATCCACTTTAACAGCCCTTGACCAACTCTTGGTTCATATTGTATCTACTAAATGCTCGTTCTGCAACAAAAAGGGACATCTTGTCAGCAACTGTTGGAAAAAATATCCTGACAAAATGAAGTGCAACAAATGTAAGAAGACATGGCATATTACTAGTAAATGTCCTACCATCCCTGAAGCACCAAAAGAATTGGAGGCCAATGTTGTCTTCAACCCACTTTTGATGATTGACTTTTCTAAATCTATAAATCCTCTACTTATTTATAAGCACTCTTGTAGCCTGATTTATAAAGGCATCCCACTTTGTTTGGGGGGGGCATTAACATGTCTTGTAGTCCAATGCCACTCTAGAATTGGGGGGTGTTGAGAGATAGGCATGTGAATCCTATGTATGCAAGGGTGGATAAGGGTAGCTGGGCATGAATGAACTGGAGGGCAAGGGGAAACCCTAACCTAGCCATCCAGAGGCTATTTAAATAGCCTAAAAGACACTCATGTAGAGGAGAGTGTACCAGTTGTACTTGTGAACAATTCATTAAGCAATATCTTCTTCCTGTACTTGAGCTCTCTTTCTCCCTCTTGTGCACACTCTCTTGCTCTCACTTTGATATTTCAACAATACAAGTGTTTTTGACTTGTGTGTGTATCATTGTCTTTGGAAATCTCAAAGAACTTTGGAAATTTATTTCCTACTTGAGCTCATCAACTTCATATTTATTCTTAATTTTTGAAAAGTGTACAAGATCAAATGTGTAGAATAACTTTTGTGTCCTTCTCCATTAGTGTCTTTGAAAATTCATCCACAATAGGGATGTTTTTTAGAAATACATGTTTGTGATCCTCCCACAAGACATGACCTTGCCATAAGACTCACATATATGACCAATAATCATTACTTCATCTACTCCAAAGACCTTTTGACTAGGAACAGTAAGGCGAACCTCTTCTAGTCTAGCCAAAATCTTCTCACAGTTTGGCAATATACCTAGCAACAAATTTCTTGTAGCCATGATCATTTATCTCTTTATTTTTATATTCCTATGCACACCCTTTAATAGGTATATAATCCAAGAATGGCATAGTCAAATAAGGAATATAACCTCTCAACACCTTGTTCATGCACACTAAACCCAAGGGTGTCTTCATAATGGTAATGTCCCTACTCTCTATTGCCAAGTAAAATTGATCATAGCCTAAATACAAGTCCCCCAAGGAATAGATTTCTTTGCCAACAAATGCTTCTACAAATTTATCAACTACAGGACTTGCACCAAATTCCTAATGGTCACCTTATTTACTGAATGGATATCTTGAATAAATCTCAAAGCTATGTTTTTCTTAAGTACGGTGAACCATGCATTCAATTAAGGGGTTGATAAAGGCTTTGAAATATTCATTTTAATATTCTTATTGAGAAAATCCGTGAGCTTTTGCAAGTAAGCTTTCGGCACATGTATTGGTCGCAAGTTCCATGGTATATGTGGGATGGTAAAAATAGCCATAGAAGCCACAACACCTAGATTCATGCAACTTATTTCCAAGGCTGAAACACAAAAGAGCTAAAATACCTAGATATAATCTCCTCAAAGAATTTCCTCCTTGTAGGTCACAAAAATTCATTAGAACCGGTCTTCAGCTCTTTAAGCAATTCCATAATATGTTTGTGACCAAACCCCTTTGGATCCCTTAAGATTGGTTATCTAGACATAAAATCATATATTTCTTCATTGTCTTATGGTAGTGGCATGCAATTGGTTTAACTTTCTTGTCCACAAAGTTGTATTTTATCTCTACCACAACTTCAATCCTTAATTTATACATAGTTCTTCCTACTTAACAAACTCCTCCATCACTTGAAGGATACCTAGTGAGCAAATCCGTATCATGCTATTTTCAGCCATATTTTTGGGTTTTTGTATTAGTGAAATTTCAGCCGCTTGTGTCCACAAAGCCAATCCATCATACCTGTTAGAGACACTCTCATATATATATATATATATATATATATATAAATATAATTTCATCCCTATTCCTAGGTTAAATTCTTCGAAAACATATGGAACTTATTGCTATAAATTCAATAAATCCTATTGAAAAAGCATCTAAGTTGCCCACAATAGGAGGCAAGAGCTTTCTCCACATAGCACCACTTAGTTCCATCTTACAATAGCACTGATTGAAAACCTAGTTTCCTAAACTTTTTCATGTTTGGTAGCAATGGATAGTCCCTTAGTGTGTCTTTATTTCTAGCATGATTCACACATATAATCAAGAACTGGACAACTCTTTTCTTTACTTTTAACTCTTGCTAAGATGATCCATCATCCAATGATTTTGTTTCCATGCGGATAGCAGTGCTATATGGTTGTGTGAAAATAATTAGATGAGTAGAAGTGTCTTGTACAAAGAAATATAGGTCATCCTGCACATCACCAATGGTAACCCTCATATTCAACTGAATTGCATAAAGAGCCCCTAGAGAGTTGGTTGTTGCATGTATCCTCCATCCATGATCAATATCAATCGACCACCTTCCATTTTCATATATACTTCTAACCATTACTTTGATCTTTGATCCAATAAGTGCAATACATGGAGTCTTAGGCTCCGTGTCATCACTATCACTAGCAAACCGTCGAGACCCTATGGACCACTCATCAAGTCAAGTGTTTCAAGCCAGTGGTAATGGCAACCTCTCACATAGCTATGTACACTCTCACACAAGGATGTAGTGAGCTTATTGTTGAATCCAATCTTTGTAGTCCTCTTTCTTGTATCCTTTGATGGCTCCATGATTCAAGGTGCTAGCTCAAGCAAGCTCCATCTCCATGCTCCAAGCTCCAATCTCCATAGCCATGCACATGAGAAAAGAGAAGAGAAGAAGAGGAGAATAAGAGGAGAATAAGAGCTTCTCCATGGTCCCTCACTCACACACACTCACACACACTCTCTCACACTAAGCAAGAACAAGAATAAGAAGAGAGGTACTTTGCACCACACACACCAAGAATGAGCTTATCCATTAACTTTTTGGCTTTTATACATGCCCTTCTTCCCTTGGGCACCCAATTCATTCCCATGACCGACGGTCACCTTGGTTCTTTTTTCCACTCTTTTCCTATTCTTTCCTATTATCATGGCTCCTTTACATGTGCCTTTTCATTTACAACTTGCATAGGAGGGAGCTTGGCGCTCTTTTACAAAGGACTAAAATGCACTTTATCTCTTGTGTGCCTTGTTCTTAATTCTTAAAATTTTCTCATGCTTCTTGGTCTTCTTTTTTCATCAAGTTGTCTTCTTATGCTCCTTCTTAAACCTTCTTTATGCCTCGTATCATTTTGAGGGTTAACATTATCTCCCTCCTAGCTGAATGCCAGTCCCATGGCACTAGACAATATGGATTGGAGAGGTTGAGGGTGATATGTAAAATGGTATTTAGGGCTTTTGGAAATTTGGTCTTGTAGGAGATTGGAGATTGTTGGTGTTGAAGATATGTTGACTAATTGAAGAGGGTGTCTAGAGTTGTGGCTAATTGCACAACGGCAGAATGTACCTGCAAAGGAAGAATAGGTGCACTACCTAGGGGGTGTGTTTATCTTACCATATAGTGCATTGTGAATTCACCATGCACCATGCATCATGCACCTTAAGTGCAACATTAACATTATGAATTTATGGAAAATCGTACCTTCCATGCATCTCTAGAGACCAAAATCTACTCCCTATCTCCTTGGGTAGGGCATGTAGATCAGATTATCCCTTTCACATGGCAATGTGTTGCAAAAATCCATCCATGCATCCATATTCTCATCCCATATGTTCCTTCTCCACTTCAGCTCTGTGATTGATAGCCCTTAACTGCTCTAGGCTCATCCATCGCTTTATCCTCCCAGTATTTGGCTAGTTCTCTTTGCCACAGTGTTGGTTTCCTTGCTCTTTCTTCTAGCTACCTTTTGCTTAGCTGCATTGAAAACTTTATCACCTCCTCCACCACTCTTGGTGACAGTACTCGATCAAATGATCGAGGGTAGGAGAAGATAAATTCGAATGGATTGCAGTGACTTTCATATTGCTCCCATAGGGCTAGTTCTTGTGTCCAATTGACTAGCAAGCACTCTTCATGTTGATGGATAGAGACTTCAAGCACTAGCTAAGGCTTGGCACTAAGATTTCTCTATGACAACTCTACCAATTCCCTTCTTCTGCACCTCATTTTCACAAATTTCTCTCGAGCAATGGGGTTTTCATCATGTGCTTCTGCTTGTGACTTTGGTTGTAGGGGTGGACATAGGACATTAGGTTGCTCTTCCTCATCATTCTCCTACTCAAAATCAGGGCCTTCTTCAAGAACTCATTCTATAGGCTCCTTAGTAGGGGCTGTACTTGCTACTCTTGTTCCCCAAAGCCCAACATGTTAAGCTCTTACCTAGACAACCCTGCCTTGATTAGATGTTGCCTTTTCTTTTCCATACTTAGGCTAGTGCTGCCTTGGGCGTCTTTTCATGGAGACTGTATCTTAATGCTCTCCTTGTGAGTTATAATTTCCTTTTGAGTCCATCAATTGTTTCTTCTCCTTCCATCTAAGTGATATTTAGCATAGTGTTTAAGAAATTCTACTATTGTGTTAGCATCCTTGTCTCTATTGCTTCTACTTTTCCTTTAGCCATTATGCACTTACTTTTTGATAGCATTAGGTGCTTTGCTAAATCCTTGATTCTAGCATCATTTCTTTGCCCATCCTTTAGTTTTTTCTTTCATCTGTTTGAGACTTTGGTTTTACTCTTGTGAGAGGATGATTATCAGTTGCTCTTGCTCTTTCCATATCACAAGCATATTCTCTTTATCTTGGCCTTGGTATTCCAACTGCTTCTTTAAGATGTATAACTTTTCTCTCCTCATTCATTCTATCACACTAATTTTGGAGCTCTTTCACTAGTTCATCATACTCCTTCGTGTTGCGTACTGTCAACAGTACCAAAGTGGTTGATACCTCAAGGCGTGGCACCTTAGGACTTTGATGTGGGATTTTTCATTGGCTACTATTGGTTTCTTGGCTCCTACTATTAGGGCCCCTTCTAATGTTGTTGGTGCCAACTCATGCACTTTGCCTAGTAGGTGCTGCCCCCATGCCATCTTGTTACTTTCATTGACTACTACTTCTATGGCTCCTTGTGTTGAGGGGGCCATGGTAGTCATGATGGTAGTGCATGTATGGGGGCCATTCCCTTACCCTCTACCACTAGTCTCTATTTAGCCTTCTCTACAAGTGGCAACACTTGTTTCAGTCACATTTTTATGTATCGAGCTCATCATGGCTAGTTCTTGGGATTGAGAGGGTTGTTCTACACTATTCTTCTGATAGCAATGGCCATTTGCTCCTCCTCCTCTCGGCTTAACCTTTCTTCCTTCTTCTCTTGTTTCTTTTAACATTTCTCTTCAAGTTTCCTTGACTCTTCTTCAGCCCTCTATAAGTCTATGCTTTCTTCATTAGTAGTTATGGTCTTTTTGATGGGTATCCTCAGCATAACTATTTGCCCCTCTCCTTGATTGGATGATGCTAAGCCTTGCTCCCCCTACTTTGACCATTCTCTCGCTTGAGGTTTCTTGTTTTTGAGCTTGGTAGTTAGATTCCCTCTTCTTAGTCGCTTGCTCTGCTTCTTCCTACTAAACTCTATTAGCTTCTTCTTTCACAACGTTCCCTATAGAGAAAGAGACAGGAGGGCTTACTATAATAGGTGAATGATGCTCATGGATTGGAGATTGTTCTAGTGTTTCCTCCACTTCCTCTTCTCTATCCATTTTTCCCATTGCCTCTTGTATTAGGGCTATTAGCACTCCTCTGAAACCCATATTATTTGATGCCTTAAATAAGGGTTTTTTCCTTTCTGATTCAACCTTTATCGTTGGGGATTCTCCACCCATGGCTCTTAGAGATGATGCCAATATCTTAGTTGATGCTTGGATTATGATTTAGACATAGAAATTTAGATTTACTTCATCCAATGCCTTAGCTGCAATACTCTTGAGCAGTTGTATCCTTATTCTATTCGCGTAAGTACATTGTACCTCTGGCTCGAGAAGAGAGCATGCACCATTTTAGCTTGCAATCAGACAATGGGCTCGAGGATGTGTGCTAGACTAATTCCATCATTCGTGTTCACTTGCTGCTTATTTATCTCTAGCATGCCATACACATCTATCATCGCATCATGAGCAAACCACTTAGTGCTTCAAGTATTTCAAGCCCAGAGATATGACTACCTCACACAGCCATGCACACTCATCCATACACCAATAGAGTAAGCTTACCTTCGAATCCGATCGAGTACCTTCTCCTATGAATCTACCAATGGCTCGATGATTCAAGATTCGGCCTCAAGCAAACTCCATCTCCAAGTGTTAACCCTCAGATGAACAAGGTGGAAAATCCATAAAATCTAAAGTAAAAGACGAAGGCGCGCCAAGAAAAATATGGAAACACAAGAAGCGCAGAAGAATCTTAAATCAATGAGAAAGGCGCACAAGAAAAAGCGCAAGACAATACTTTTCTAAAAGAGCACAAGGTGCATCATGATTTATTTTAAGAGCGCCGTGCAAATTGTAAAGGTAGATGGGCAATAGGAAGAAAGCTAGGAAGATAGGAGAACAATGGAAAAAAAGGGCGGCCATGGCCGGCCATGTAAAAAGGGGATGACCACCCAAGGGAAAGAGGGTTTTGTATATACAAAGTTCAAAAAGTGAATGAGAGTCCATTCTTTGATGTATGGCAAAGTCGACTCTTCTTCTTCTTCTCTTCTTCTCTTCTCTTGCTTGCTTATGAGTGCTTGAGGGAGGGAGTGTGAGTAAGTGAGGGAATGAGTGTGTGAGGGTTAGGGATCCTAGAGGTGAAGCCTTCCACCATCTCCTCTCTTCTTCTTCTTCTTCTTCTTCTTCTTATTCTCTTCTCTTCTCTTGTCTCGCGTGTGGCTATGGAGGATGAAGCTTGGAGGAAGAGGCTTGAGGATGCTTGGGCGTGCATCACAAATTGTGGAGCTATCGAAGTGCTTAAGAGAGAAAGCAACTCAATCGGGCATCAAGGTAAGCTCACTACACTTGTAAGGAGGGATAGTGCATCAACTATGTGAGAGATAACCATTAGTACTCGCTTGAAACACTTGAACAATAAGTGGTCCGTGGATCTTGGTGGTTGAGCTTGAGCTCGCCTCTACATTTTGGTTCCGTTATCGGGACAACGGATCAGAGCTTGAGCACTTGCATGCTTCAGATTGAGCATCAAATTAAGGGTTTCATCCCCGAACCAGAGCTTCAGATAGATAGGAGGTTTTGGGTTTTTAATCCATGCTACAAGTAAGTATTTTTGATTTTTGATGATTAATTGAGTAGGAGAAATCATTTCAGTACTTTGCTTTTGATTTTTGTTGCATTTAGAGTAGGATAGGAGGGAGAAATCGGAGTGGAAAGCTTAGGGTTTGCCACTGTAAAACATGCATGAATAGGGCACTAACAGGGAAAAAATGGAAAAAAAGAGTCCTCAGATGCGTTGGGGTCGCAACGGCAGTGATCAAGAAGGCTTAGGTGGTACATAGCAAGGGTTTAAGGTCTTGGGTGACCAAGGAAAGCCTCATTTGCAGTCCTGGATTTGAGAGAGAGAGAGAGAGAGAGAGAGAGAGAGAGAGAGAGAGAGAGAGAGAGAGAGAGAGAGAGAGAGAGAGAGAGAGAGAGAGAGAGAGAGAGAGAGAGAGAGAGAGAGAGAGAGAGAGAGAGAGAGAGAGAGAGAGAGAGAGAGAGAGAGAGAGAGAGCTTGTAGGTCACGAGTCTACTTCGGATCGATCGGAGCCTATTGGAGCTTTCCATAAGATTCAGGTATAGGATGCCCTTGGCCTACACCCCTGCTTGATTCCTAGAAGTTTTTGTAGGTGGTGGCAACATTAGAGTGGAGATTTTTGGCAAAACACGATTGACGTGCGTTTTTGATCAATGAAATCGGATGTTTTTGCTATGTCCGATTCCTAGAATAGATGGTCTGATTCTCAGGACTCGGGCAAGCCCATCCAGTCCAATTGGACATACCCGTCCAATTTGGAAAATCAGACCAACTCATAATTGGATACACCACCTCCGTTCGATTCAGAGAATCGAATGAGAAGAAATTGGATAATACCATCCCATTTGATCGGATGCTCGTGCATCCAATCGCAACAATCAAACCACAGAATCAGACATAGTGACTTTTTTGATTGGACATAAATTCAAATTGAACCAAGCACCCCCTGTTTGATTCCAAGAAACAGACATATCATAATCGGACCAACTCCAACTTAAGTTGCTTGTCTGATTGTGACAATCGGACCTGACCCTGCCTGATTCTTAGAATTAGACACTAGTAAATCGGACATCCGATTTTCAAAATCGGACACTCGTAAATCAGACACCTGATTTTCAAAATCGGACATTGATAAATTGGACATAGCTTGAGAGAGAAAATCTAAAAGTTTGACAAACCTCGGCCAATGACAAGAGTGACCCATTCCAGGAGAATCCATCGAACGCCTCATACCTATAAATTGTGACCGAATAGTCAGGAATTATGCAATAGCGCATTTTTGCAAGCTTGACGTGTCTGGTGCTGTGGGTCGACGAGGAGAGCTAGAAATTGAACACACAACCTTATCAAGCTAACCCATAGACAAGAGCACTAAAGCTACGCAGACACTTGTTTTCTCACTCAATCTAATTTCCAAGCACCCGAAACACTCTAGAAGAGAGCGAAGAGACTGGTTGTACACTGTGCACTAAAAGGAATACACCCGCACACACATGCACAGAGTGAGGGTAAGTTGAGGACTGGTTGCAATTAACAAGGAACTTACTCATACATAAAACCTTGAAGGAACCCACCAGTATGAAAAGATCCCAAGACATAGAAGGATGATCGAATCCCCAAAAGTAGAACCATGGGAGAAAGGCGATTGAAGAGCCAAACACAGCGAGGATTGACACTATCGGGGAATTGGATCCACACGATCTCATCAACGTGATTGACAACTTGGTGCAACAGGAAGTCCTAGACATGGAAGAGGGGTAGCTCAGGGTATAGAAGCAACGAGGAACTTAACCTAGGAGACTTTCCTGAGAACTGTCCAGCATCTAGTGAACACATAGTAGATCTGTAGAGGGCATCATAGTAGATCTCGAGGAGGAGAGGAAGTTGGCACACAGGGTTCTGTAAGGCCTAGCTGTGTACAACTAGGACCAACAAACTAGGAGCTTGCGCCAAAGCATGGAAATGCAAGAGATCTAGAGAGTGCTAGCCCTAGCAGGCAAAAATCGATCGGAGAGTGAGAGAGCACTAGAAGGAGACCTCACACTGAGCGATCTCTTGACGAAGTGCCTACTAGATAACACGGTAGTAGAGTAGAGCGTTGCGGCATTAGCAACATTGCTACTAATGGAGTTAGGAGTCAACCTAGGCTCTAAGAGCCAATTGAAAATTCTTATGGTGGCGAAGCAACTGGACAAATACCAAGCAAACGACGACCCGTATAGCTGTGTGGAGTAGTTTGAGCATGTTTGCGAGGCCAACGGCCTCACCGATCCTACTCAACGCTCCTTAGCTTTCAGATTATGCTTAGGTGACAAGGGCCGGACCTAGTACATGAGTTTGGATGATGCAGAGCGTGCTAATTTCAATGGCTTGAAAAATCTCTTCATTAATAGATTTTTTCAAACCTAGGTACTTCGATAACCTGCTAGTGCGACTCATGAACGTCAAGCAGAGAGAGAAAGAGGATATTCGAGATTATGTGACCCCTTTGAGGAGCCTCTTCAAGAGAATCCCTATGGGCGTGAGACCAACCAAAAGAGTGGTATCCACGGTATTCATCAACAGAATACGAAGTGAAGAGCTCTAGAAAGCCTTGGCCGGCAACTCAAGCTTGTAGCGAGACTCACTGGCACAAGGGTCTTTGAAGAAACTATTAGAGTGGATGACCATCTCAAGGAAAGAAGCTCCCAAGGCTTAAATCAAGAAGAGTCCAGTGCTAAGAGTTCCAAGAGTGCCTCAACACTGAGTGAGAGAGCATGCCCAAGCACGCAGGACAAAAGGAAGGGCATTGATTTAGGACAAGAGCTAGCAGAGATTAGGATGGACATAGCCAAATTGCAGAAGAGATGATGAGACGACCAATGCACCCACACATCCAATGCATGCATTGTGGTGGAAACCACTTGCCAGCCGAGTGTCAGGACCCTAGGTCATGACCTTGCGCTAATTGTGGTAAATTTGTCCATGATGTATGCATTATCGACTACCTCGGAGACTCCCATACCCGCAGCCTTACGGTCAACCCTACCTTGCAAACAAGCCATTGAACTTCTTCGGAAGGGGAGCCCCATTGGCCCTTCCTGTGCCTAATGATGCTAAGCCATCCATCCCTATGGAGATAAATCCTACAGGTATCCCTAGACCACTTGAACCCTATGTGACCCATCCACCCAGGGATACTTGAGTCCACTATGTCGAGGAGCCTAGCGGTGACGAGCCTTATGTAAACCCATACATGTCGTACGATGAGGAAGACAATGTAGTCCTTATGGAATACTGACAAGTACTGGTGATGGCATTAGGTAGAGGGAAAGGCAGAGGCCTAGGAGCATAGACCCAAGAGCCGAGTGTTGGACTTGCGGTCACCCAGGACACATTTCTTCGCACTGCCGAAGGAGGGAGCAAGCAAATAGAGATAAGACTCACTCGAGATACATTGAGTGTGGAATCACTCATCTCTTTGTCGATTGCCCTAGGCAGAGGCCATCCTCTAGCTCGACAAATTTGCCATCGGTTCTGTTAGGGTTGTTTGGTGTCGAGACACTCGATGGGGAGGCCATGCCTATCCCATTGCATGTCATTACCCGTGCGTAGATGAAGCTAGCAGGCATATCATTGCTATGGCCTAGCAACCTTGATGCAACCTTAGTTGGAAAGAAGATTCGAAGACGAAGGAAGAAAAGACCAAATGCTAAAGTCACCCTCAAAGCCAAAAGTGCCATAAGACTACCTGTTGGAAGGAAAGTCATTGATGCAAAGGAAGAAACATCGGCTCCACGGATGACTGAAAAGGGAAGTGCTAAGATCGGGGAGTACTCCAACTAGAAGTGCCAAATTGAAGCCATCAAGAAGGTGAAAGAGTGGGTGAAGGAGGCCCAAGTGCACCTAAAAGACACTAAGCCCATACTAGAAGACAATATCGATGATCTCTCAAGCATAAGTGTGCCAGTCTCTCTCCCATGACCAAAATCAAGGGAGTCGATGGCACCACAAGCAGGGCCACCTAGGAAAAGTCTAAATGCTTCGGGCCAGCAAACCATTCACGGACATTGGCCAAGAACTGCAGAGTTAGGACAGAGGCAAGCAACTAGCAACCTCCTTAGTTGGGACCACCCATGTGACTTTAAGCTTAGGCAATTTGCTTAGGCAGCATCCAATGCTATGGCAAGAGTTGAAACAGTGGGTCGAGGAATCAAATGAGCTAGTTACCACAGACTTGCGTGAGCATGATGCAGAATCACAAATATTGAGTTTGACTCTACACTCCATGCCTGGGGGATGTCACAAGAAAGGGAATCATAGACACGGGGCATGAGTGAGTGTACTAAGCCATGCAGTATTCCAAACTTGGGGTAACCCACCAGTTGAAGACTGCTAGGTTCAACATCACACTCGCTAACGGAATGAAGGTGAAACCATTCGGAGTGTTGAAAAATTGGCCAATGAAGATCATAAGAATCCAATTCTTTGTTGACTTTATAGTCATGAAAGGAGTGGACTATGACATCCTGCTAGGGTGACCCTGGATGATGCGCAATGTGAGAGTCGTAGAAGATTGGGGCAATGGTTTCATCTTCTTAGGCAATCAAACGGAGACTGTAAAAGTAGAGATGGACACTTGGAAAACTATGCCAGTTGACCTAGATGCCATCTGAACCATGTTGAAGGATGATGACTAGATTAAGGGATCCTATGGGGCCCTTACCGAGTATATCCCATGCCCTGAGGACGAGCGAGACTGGATGCATGTTCTTGCTACCATCGACCTGTCGTTCTTGGACATGGAGGAGTAGGAATGAGCCATCAAGGCAACTGGCGAGCCCAAGGACACATCTTCAGTGCCAGTCTGCATGATGAGTGGAAGCCTATGTGGAAGACCCAATCCTATTGCATTCCAAGTCTCGAACAATAGACGAGAGCTCTTGGAGATCCTAGGGTCCTTGACCGACAAGTTGATTGGCAATACATCAACGAACCTTAAGCCACTTCAAGATCTCTTAGATGAGCCTGAATGGCAATGGTCCAAGGTACATGATTCAAACTTGAGGTACAATTGGGCTTTAATCCTAGACCAGCAAGAAGAGATATATCAAACTTGGAGAATGATGCGCAACCGGACAGATACATCTCTGATGATGAATACGAGGACTATTGTTCCTTCAGTGATGAGAGGGAAAGGAAAATCGATACTATAGAATACGATACTAGGGGACGTATAATCGAACAAATATGAGTGGACCTCAGACCACGCAAGTAGAGCGCCCTTAGAGTAGAGAAAGGAGTTAGGCACAAGGATTGTGATCGAACTTGGTTGGCGCACATAGGCGCAATTGACTACAAGTGACTACGAGCAAATAGACCTAACCCAATCGAGTGATGCACCACTACTATGAATGGATTCACCTTCTGAGCTATGACCACCCAGAGAGAGCCCCTATTCTAGCGAAGACGAAGAGGTTGATTTTGAGTCGAAAGTCAGCTCAAATAGTAATCCTGAAATACCTCGACCTCCCAAGTCTAGAAGTACCAAGAGGAACCTACCCGTCCACCTAAGATGTTGACGGTTAAGGGAGGAACGATGGAAGCTGTGCCTAAAGAAACACAGATAGGGTGGTGATCTTGCTAGGAGCCAAACGACAGGGGCAAGCAAGCGAACCAATCGAGGGACTCGCCAAGGTCAAAGAGGTCAATGTAGCCAGGGAAGGGGAGACCCCACGACCTATCTTTATAGCCGATGGCTTGGCTAAGAAAGATGAAGCAAGTCTCATTACTCTCTTGCAAGAGTATATAGATGTCTTTTCTTGGTCCTTAGAAGAGCTCGAAGGGGTAGACATGAGCGTGGTGACTCACAACATATCCATGACACCTGACACAACACTGGTCATCAACCATATTCCATGAATCTAAAGTGTGCCCACACTGTCAAGAAGAAATTGAAAGGCCAATGAGAGTAGGATTCATCTACGAAACTGAACACACGGACTGGGTTTCCCCCATAGTCATCATGTTAAAGAAGAATGGAAAGATTAGAGTGTGTATCACAAGAAGGTAAATGCAGCTACAAAGAGAGATAATTACCCTCTGCAATACACCGAGCACATGCTCAAGAGAGTGGCTAGCAAAGAGGCTTACAATTTTTGGAGGGTTTCTCTGGATACAATCAGGTGCAAGTGCATCCTAATGATATGCATAAGACCACATTCGCCACTGAATAGGGAGTCTTTGCCTACATAGTCATGCCTTTTGGATTGACTAACGCGCCAGCCACCTTCCAACGCGACTGATGTGTACAATATTCAAAGACATGATGAGGAAGGAGTTAGAGGTCTTTGTGGATGACTTGTGTGTTCACTCTACTTGGAGAGAACACTTAGACTCCGAGCGGTCTTTGAATGATGTCGACTATATCATCTCTCGTTGAACCCCTTGAAGTGCGTATTTTGGCTTAAGCGTGGATGCATCCTAGGACATGTTGTCAAGATTGTGGGAGAGAAGGAAGGAGTCTCACTTGTAGCTTTCTCACTTGCACAATGGGGGAATACACACATAGGTGGAGGCTGAAAATAGTTTTTCTCTTCTTAGTTGTGTAAGCCAAAAAGAACTCTCATACAAAGAAATAGAAGAACCCTATATATGGGTCTCAAACCAAACTCAACTAACTAAGGTGGCATACTAACTGAGCCACGAACTAGAGTAGATAAGTATAGGTGTCATCTAGCCATTATTCATGGGCGGTGTACTAGCCGCATCTGCAACTAACAAGTCGGTGACATAAATGCACAACGGTCACCCTAGCATATCACGAGTGGAGCTCGATATCTCAACACTCCCCCTCGAGCTCAATCCCAATTCCTGCACACCAAGCAGGTCTCTGAACTTGCGTAGCTTCTCTACGCCCAATGCCTTCGTAAATATGTCAGCTACCTGATCCTCTGTGCTGACATAAACTAGATCAATAAGACCTAGTAAAACCCTCTCCCGCACATAGTGATAATGCACCTCAATGTGCTTTGTTCTAGTATGATAGACTGGGTGATTTGCCAAGTGTATACAACTCATGTTGTCAGAATAAATGACAACTGGCCCATCTATAGGCTGATGCATATCATAAAGTAGCTTACGCAACCAAGCTACCTCACATGCAGCCATTGCTACACCCTTGTACTCAGCCTTTGTGCTCGACAAGGCAACTGTAGGCTGTTTCTTGCTGCTCCAAGTGACTGCAGCACTCCCAAAAGAGAACACATATCCACTGGTAGATCGTCTATCAAAAATCCTACCAGTCCAATCAACATCAGTGTATCCATGCAACTGTATCTGAACCCCAGTCTCATAAAATAGTCTATACTGCAATGTGGACTTCACATACCTGAGTATGCATCTAGCCGCATCCAAATGCGGTTTCCTTGGAGCCTGCATAAACTAACTTACCAATCCAACAACATAGCTCAAATCTGGCCTGGTAATAGTCATATAAATCAAACTTCCTACTATGCGTCTGTACATAGTAGGGTCTTCCAGAAGCTCACCTGCATGTGCGCTCAGCTTCACATTCTGCTCCAAAGGAACTGAAATAGGCTTACAGCCTGTCATCCCATATTTGGACAGCATGTCCAATCCATACTGCCTCTGCAAGAGCTGTATCCCACTTGGTGATCTAATCACCTCAATGCCCAAGAAATAATGCAGCTCTCCCAAATCCTTCATCTCAAACTTCTGCTTTAATAGCATTTTCACATGAAGGATATCTTCATCACTATCACTTGTCATAATCAAATCATCAACATAAATGACAAGTAGCATAATACCTTTCTCTGTTTTTCTCACATAAAGTGAGAAATTTGCCTTGGAAATCTGAAAGCCAATAGTGACAAGATACTGTCCTATCTTGTCAGACCATGCTCTATGTGCTTGTTTCAAGCCATACAAGGCTTTCTTCAACCTGCAAACAAACTCAGGATGAATAGCATGCACATAACCTGGTGGTTGCTCCATATAGACCTCTTCTTGTAAATCACCATGCAAGAAGGCATTCTTTACATCCATCTGATGTAAAGACCATCTCTTTGATGTAGCCATAGCAATGACTGCTCTTACAGTTGCCATCCTTGCAACCGGACTGAATGTTTCTTCATAATCAATGCCATATGTTTGTGCATACCCCTTGACTGCCTTGTATCTGTTCACAGAACCATCTGCATTATGCTTCACCTTATAAAACCACTTACAACCAATTGCATTCTTATCTTTAGGCAAAGGTATCAATTCCCATGTAGCATTTGCTTCCAAGGCATCCATTTCTTCATCCATGGCTTTCTCCCATTTTTCTTTTCCCATGGCTTGCTCAAAAGAAGTGGGTTCTAGTTCCTGTATCACTTTGACCATATAGGCATAGTGAATGGTTGTAAATCCATCATATTTCAGCCTATCCATAGGATACCAACCTTTGGTAGACCTGTGCAAAGTAGGTTCACTCCCAGGCGCTCTCAAAACATCCCTGGTCTTCCTTACTCCAGGTGTAACAATAGAAGGAATACCCAACTCATCATCAATGCTCTGTTCTGAGCCACTGGATTCACCATGCACATAAGAGTGACCTGCATTCACATCAAACATGGGCTGATCTACCTTCTCTTTTCCTTTTTGTGAAACCTGCATACCACTATCTGCATTGCTTTGAGGAGATTCTCCTGATCTCAATCTGCCTATCCATGGCGAAGAATGTGAACCACTGCTAGAGGACACTCCAAGTCCACTAATATTTTGTGACTGCTGCTGTGAATTCTGTGCAGCATTACCATTTTATGCATCTACATCATCAATCACATTTACTGGTTTATACCAGCTACTCATCTCATAAAAAACAACATCTTTGCTCACTGTAAACTTACGAGTAGAAGGGTTATAGCATCTATACCCTTTTTGCTGCAGAGAGTAACCAATAAAGATGCACTTCTCAGCTTTTGGATCCAACTTGGATCTCAACTCATCTGGCACATGAACATAGGCAATGCAACCAAAAATTTTCAAATGAGAAATATTTGGTTTCCTACAAGTATACCTCTCCTCTAGAGTCATGCCATGTATTGCTGCAGTGGGAGTCCTGTTCATTATGTAGACTGCTGTAGCAACTGCTTCAGCCCAGTAAAAATCTGGCAAGTCTTTTTCGTTGAGCATGGGATGAGATACCTCTCAAATATGCCTGTTTTTCCTTTCTGCAATTCCATTTTGTTGTGGGGTATGACTGCATGAATATTGCTGCTTTATGCCATGCTCCTGTAGGAACCTTGCAAACTCATTTAAGAGGTACTCTCCCCCTCCATCTGACCTTAGGCATTTTATTTGCAGACCTGCTTCTTTTTCAACCATAGCTTTAAGAGTTTTGAAATACCCAAACACTTCACTTTTCTTTTTCATAAAATACACCCAAACTTTTCTGCTATAGTCATCAATAAAAGTGACAAAATAATGACAGCCTCCAATAGATGCAGCTTTAGTAGTCCACACATCAGAGTGGATTAATTCCAATGGCTTCTTACTCTTGAACATGTCTAGGAAATGGTTTCCTTGCCTGTTTTCCAAATTGACAGGCTTCACATACCTTATGCATTTCTGCAATCTTGAATTTAGGCAATCCTGCAACAATATTTTGGGCCTGCATTGATTTAAGTTGCTGTACATTAACATGACCAATGCGTTTATGCCAGATATTAATATCTGCAACTACACCGGTCCCATGTGCAAACATTGCTGCACTCAATTCAGGCATGTCTGCATCCAACATAAACATTCTGCCCTTCTTCTTTCCTTTTGCTATCAAGCGACCTTTGTTTTTCATATCCTCAACAAAGCATCCATGAGGATTAAATCTGACCTGCAAGCCCTGCTCAACCATTTGACCGACAGAAACCAGATTCTTGGTGATATTCGGGACATGAAATACATCGGACAGGTATTTCTTTTTCCCATCCTGCATAGACAAGGGAATTTTTCCAATCTGCACAATAGGATGTGCAGTATCATCACCAGTCTCCACAAATCCTGGTTTTTCCATTTTCCTTGCATCCTCCATCCATTTTGCATGACCTGTCATGTGGTTTGATGCACCTGAGTCAACATACCACACTTCGTTGCTTTCTTCTACACTTGTCACAGAATTGTTCATGTCTTGTACCATAAACAAATGCTCATTTCTGTCATCACCCTGTCTACTAAAAGATGCATAATTCTGTTGTTGCAATTTTCCATTCATGATGTCATTCTGCTTTTTATAGTAGTCTTTAGCCATATGACCCATTTTACGACAGTAGTAGCATTCAACATTATTGTTTGCATTTTGGCCTCTTTGCCATCCACCACGACCTCTTTGGCTCCCCCTGCCTCTAGAGTTACCACGTCCTCCTCCATAGGAAGGGTTTTCTTGAGTTTGCTGCATATTCTGATTTCTACCACGGCCTCCAGATTGGCCTCCTCTACCTCTACCTCTACCTCTTCCAGCATTTGAGTAGAAGACAGTTTCTTTTGAAGTTCCTCCTGAAGAAGATGCACCACCATTTCTCTGCTCCTCAGAAATTAGAATAGCAATCAACTCCTCAAAATCAGGAAATCTTTCACGGATGGAAATGGATGTTCGAAACTGTGCATAATCCTTTTCTAGACCATTCAAGGTCACATAAATTAAATCATCATCTTGCACTGGTGACCCAATGGAAGCAAGTGCATCTGCAATCTTCTTCACCTTCATGTGGTAGTCATTGATGCTCATACTTTCTCTTTGCACATTGTGCAACTCTTGCTTGAGCTGCATTTTCCTGGCTTGCATATTTGTGCTATACATTTTTGACAAAGTATCCCATGCCTCCTTTGGCGTACTTGCATCCTGAATATGCACAATCATAGAGTCTGAAATACTGATAGACAGCCAGTACATCACTTTTTTGGCTCTCTCATGCCATCCTTTAAATGCCTGCATTTGCTGTTGATTGGGAACATCAGGAAGAAATGGGTCTTCTTCATTTCCTGCAACAAATTCCTAATATCCTTTTCCCATAAGGAAATTCGTCATTCTAAACTTTCATGCTTGGAAGTTATTCTTGTCAAGCTTTTCAGTGACAATCTGTAAAAGAGAATCAGACGCCATTACAGAACACTGCAAAAAATTCTGTCACTGCAAAAAACACAGCTTCAGCCTCACAAGGGCAAATCTGCAAAACTGAAGAAAGTGGTATTGGACCACACAGTCACTTCCTAGTGACGATTTTGCATCAACAGGCAACAAGGATGATTCTGTAACTCCCAATGTCTCTGCACACAGGCATACGATGCAATTTCTACGGTAACTTTTCACCGACCTGTAGAATAGTGGTCGCACAGCAAAAAATAGGGCCTTTTCCTGAGTGCGTGCAGAAAACTTCCGCCTCCAAAACAGACCCCGAAATGGCCTCGAATAAAAAAAACAGGGCAATCGAGGGCTAAAGCCTTTTCCCGCAGCATATACTACCCTCTTGCTACACCGCGAAGGGCGTCTCAATCTAAGACAATGCACTCTTGCACTTTCCGGCTGTGCTACCTCAGAGACTTGCTCTCAAACTCGAAAAATGAAAGAAACACTAGTCCTCTTACCAGAACACCGCGAACTTGGTTTGCTTTCTTGAGCTCCTTAACACGAACCATGCTCTGATACCGTGTCAAGATTGTGGGAGAGAAGGAAGGAGTCTCACTTGTAGTTTTCTCACTTGCACGATGGGGGAATACACACACAGGTAGAGGCTGAAAACAATTTTTCTCTTCTTAGTTGTGTAAGCCAAAAAGAACTCTTGTACAGAGAAATAGAAGAACCCTATATATGGGTCTCAAACCAAACTCAACTAACTAAGGTGGCATACTAACTGAGCCATGAACTAGAATAGATAAGGATAGCTCGTCTAGCTATTATTCATGGGCGGTGTACCAACCGCATCTGCAGCTAACAAGTCGGTGACATAAATGCACAACGGTCACCCTGGCATATCACGAGTGGAGCTCGATATCTCAACACATGTGTGTTGAAAAATGGCATTGCCATATATTTCTCAAAGATTAGGGTCATTGTGGACCTTCCACCCCCATCTGATTACAAGGGTGTTCAGTGCTTCTTAGGACATACAGGGTATTATTGACAGTTCGTGTTGAATTATGCATTGATTGCTAGACCTCTATACAAGTTGTTGATCATATTTGAATGGACTAAGGAATGCAGATGCACGTATGTGGAACTAAAAAAGGCTCTAACCACAGCACCAATTCTATGAGCCCAAGGTTGGGCACTCATGTTTCATGTGCACATTGACGCTTTGAAATTTGCCATATGAGCGGTGTTGTGCCAACCTTGTGGACACAACTTGGATTACCCAGTGAGCTTTGCTAGCAGACAATTCACTGAGACCAAAATTAATTACTCAACAACGGAGAGAGAGGTCTTGGCCATGGTGTTTGCTGTAAATAAATTTTGACATTATCTTCTGGCTATGCCTTTTACCTTCTTTGTTGACCATCAAGCTTTGCTATATCTGGTTAACAAAACTTGCACTACAGGACACATCACTAGATGGCTACTTTTACTTTTGGAGTTTGATTTCTCCATGGTGGTGCGTAAAGGGAAGCAATATTACATGGCTGACCATATGTCTTGCATTCCCACAAGAGAACCCACTGGGTAAGGCATTGTAGACGAACTGCCAGACGCATATCTAGTTTCAGCTTGTCCAACGAAAGGGATTTGTTTAGAGCCACCATGACGCCATATTGGACAGATGACATAGTTTAAGTGCTTGAGCACGGACTACTGGAACGACCAATAGAAAAGGCCTTTGACTTAGAGGCAGTTCATTCTAAAGATCAAACCCTGTCAGTTGATAGTAGGCCAACTCTACAAGTTGGGATAGGATGGTTTACTGCGTAGATGCATGTGTGAGCATGATATGCATGACGTATTGACAAAAGCACACTATAGAATCGTAGGAGGACATTTCACAGGAGTCCGAACTATGGTGGCCTACTCTCTTTCGAGATGCAACACGATTTGTGAAGCATTGTGATGAGTGCCAACGAACTAAAGTCCCCATTCATAAAGATCACATGGAGCTAACCCCAATTATCTCACAACAATCCTTCAAGAAATGGGGGATTGACTTCATTGGACCCATTACTCCCGGGGCACAGTATTCAAAAGCCAAATCATCATCATGGCCATCGACTATCCAACAAAATGGGCACACACTTCATCAACAAAGTGATAGCTCACCTCCTGTCCTCCTTCCTAATCATCTATCAAAAATCTTCGCATTATTACCCTCAGGAAAACGTTCAAGCTAAGTCCACGAATAAAATCTTAGTAAACGTCTTGACCAAAGTCATCTCTGCCTTGCGCAGTAATTGGGATAACAAGTTGATGGCGGCCTTGTGGGCTTATCGCATGGCTTACAAGACAGTTGTAGAAGATAGACCCGCTTTAGGCTGACTTGTGGTACGGAGGCAATTCTACCCTTGGAGTTCTTTGTACCTAGCCTTAGGATAACCTTGCAAGAAAGATGGGACGGGAAGGAGGCATGGATGGAACATCTAATTAAGCTCGAGTGCTTATCGGAAACTCGGCTTCTAGCCACCCATGCATTAACATGCGAGAAGGCAAGACACAAACGTTGGTTTGACAACCATGTCAAGTAGCGCAACTTTGAACAAGGTGACCTAATACTGCTGTACTCAATCAAAGGACATAAACAAAAGCTGAAGTTTTGGGGGCTAGGACCTTTTAGGGTTTGAATCATCAATCGGACTAGTAATGTAGAGCTCAAAACCCTGGAAGGTGAGGGCATAGGCTTCTTCAATGGCAGCCACATAAAGAAGTATTTCCCTCCTCCCACGTACCCATTGCATGAGCCTCCAATTCTAGCACCCCCTGTCCAAGTGTGAGTAGCCACTATCACTGAGATGGATGATGAGCATGAGGAAGCTATAGAGCCAGCTTACCTAAGCATGACAGTCATTGCTAATAAGCACACATGCACCATCAACAAATTGATCGATGATGGAGCTGATTTTAATGTCTTAATCCATGGCCATTGGACCCAACTTGGCAAACCGCAATTGCAGCCTACTAATGCTAAGCTCAGCCCTTATGGAGGCCAACCCTACACACTTTTGGGAAAGTGCAAGGTTGTAGTTTCTATTGAGTCTGAAAGTATGCTAATAATCTTCTATGTGTTGCCCATCACTAAGGATGCAGGCACGCAATTGTTGTTAGGATGAACCTTCATAAAGTGAGCTCATTGTACTGTTGACTACGAGTCGCAACGTATCCACCTAGCCATAGGAAACATCAGAATAATTACATCCTTCAGTAAAGGTAGCGTGACTCCTTCCAAGTTTGCAAAGCCATTGGTAGAGAAACTCACCGTCAAGTCTAAGGAGGGGGGTTCTGACTCATCACAACCTACCAAGCCTCAATGCTAGCAACCCACTGAACCCAATGTTGAAGCCCATGAACCCTAGTTCAAATGGGTACCTAAATAGCAAGGATTGCCACCTAGGAAGAGAAACCCATGGCCTCGCAAGGCTAATGACCCACACTTGAAACCTAGGAAGCCGAGACGAAACTATAAACATCTACGTACGGTTAAGCTGCAATGGGTTCCCAAGACCTTATTACAAGCAATGCGACCAGTGCTTTTCTTGGTAGCATATTATAGTGCACTTATTATTGCGTGTTTCCTTTATATTCGAGGCTTTTTTCTGCACTTTACGTCATTCGATTTTTTTTCGAGTGTGTCTTTCTCTTCCATTTTTCTCTCATTGGGACTGTCTTCCATTTTTTATTTTTTGACTTTTTCATCTTGGACTTTTGAGGGTGTAACATTACCCCCTCGTAGTTGGGTGCCAGTCCCAATGCACTTGATGGTACAGGTTGAGTTGCAAAGGGTTGAGGAGAAACAATGCATGGGTTATTGAGGAGGTGGGCCATGTTGGGCATGCTATGTGTCTTTTAGGGGATCCAGTGTTTTCACTTAAAAAAAAAAGATTAGATGATTACAACTGACATTCTAACACAAGGGTGTGCTCAAGCTATGCCTTGATCTTCCTTGGACAATTCGCGAGGTGGTTTTAGGGACTTAGTCAAAAAGGCGCAGTTCTATAAGTATTCCTTGATACTAGCCTTTGCATTAAGAGGTGTGGTTGACAAGAAAGGATGACTGCACCTTGTCAAGCAGCTATCGCTCATGTCGTCAAGGATCTTTATACAAAAAGAGGGAAGCAGGGTTGCCCTCATCATGAGCCTAGCCATAGTGCATCTATCTGTTCCTAGGTTAATGTAAAAAAAGAGTGGGGGAAGGTGGGCTTCCTCAACTGTTAGCTTTTTCTTAAGTAAAAACCTAATGGTCCTAAGGTAATTACAAGTAGTTATGAAGGCTGGGTCCGGGTAGGAAGAGAAATCCTCGAGGAAGCGATTGATGGATGGGTGCAATTCCCCTGCTTTAGAGGTCATGCATTCCTCGAGAGTTGCTGCATTGACATTGTAGATCTTTGGGAAGTCGTATGTACCATGCACCCCCTATCATAATCCACTCCATGTCTGCAAGGGTAGGGTATGTAGATAGGATCATTCCTTTCTTCTGATCATGTAGCGTAGAAGGCCATCCATGCATTAAGATTGGTATCCCAAATCCTCCTCCACCACTTTGGCTATGCCTCGTAGCCTCGGACGGTTTTGGGGACCTTGATAGACCTTATCCTATTAGTAGTTTGTGGGTTCCTACCTCCATTGTGTGATTATGATGCTCTGCTCCTTGACCCATCAATTCACTAAAGTATTGCCCAAATGAATGATCCTTTCCACTACCTCCAAGGGTAAGACTAGTCCAAAGCTCATGGGTAGAGGAAGGAGAACTCAAAGGGTCGTGATTGGAGCTCTTACTATTGCCAGATAGTTAGCTCCTACAGATAGTTGATGGGGTGGCGATCCCCGCATAGTGGCATGGGCTCATCAGGAAGCTGTTGTGGTCGTGCATGCGCTTCTTACTGGGCTTGCTCCACGAGTTCCCATCTTCTTCTTCTTGCATTAATAATGTGCTCAGGAACCTAGACACCCTCTAGCTCTTCTGGGGGTAGATCAGACAAGGGTGGATTGGGCTCTCTATGATGTTGTTCTTCTTCTAGTTCTTGCTTGAAGTCTGTCAGCCCTTCCTCAATGTCTTGTTCCATTGGGGGTGGATGGGGTTGCTCTTGTTCTTTGAATCCAAGTTCCCTAAGCTCATCAATGGAGAGGTTGGCTTGTCACAAGTAGCTGCGTTTCTAATCCTTGGTTATGCCTGTGCCAATTGGAAGTGTGCGCTCTTGCAGGACATACTTTAAGGCTCTTGTCATCAACTCCAACTTCCTTTTCACTCTCTCCACCGAATCCTTGCCTTCAACTTGTGTGACGTGAAGCATTGTGCTTAGAAATGCTTGCCTCTGTGTGTCGGAGCATACTTCAATGGCCTTAGCCCTGGATTTTGTGAGCACCCTCTTGCACTCCACCACTGCCAGGCACTGTGTCAATTCTCGCACTCCCATTGCTGTGCTTTCTCTTCTAGATCTTTCTTGCCTTTTTCCATCTCATGAGACAACATCACTTGCTACTACTCATTCCACACTTCCAGCATTTGGGTGTTCTCTGTGTCTGAGTGGTTCATCTGCTCTTCTGCTATCCTTCTACCTTGCTTATCCCACTGCTGGTGGGCTTTTGCGAGCCTTTTTGATAGATCTTCATTGGCTTGCACTTGACTTTGTAGTTCTACTGAGTGCAGCCTTCTTTTAGTCATGGCCATGGCCGTCAGTCTCTCCACTTCCTGTTGGGCATTTTGCAGGTTGTCCTATAGGCTCTTGGTGGCTTCTTCCATGGCCTCTTTTTTCTCCTTCGACATGACTTCTATCTCTCTCTCTAGCCTTTCTTGCTCCTCCATTGCTAACCACAACCTGAATACCAAGGCATCCTCCTATTCTTGGCGTTGTTCTTCTAATGCATGATCCCTTTCCCATTGGTTCTCCCATAGTTCTGTGTTCATCTCTTCCACCCATGCCATTCATTAATGGAGCTCAGCGTATTGTTGGATGAGCAACTTGTGGGCCCACTGCTCGGCCACTAGGTCTTAGGCTTCATCCTCTAGCCTTTGCCTTAGGCAATCTTCATTCTCTTGTGCCTTCTTCTCTTTAGCACTGAGTTGCTCTTTTAGGTTTTGGATTTCTTTCTGATGTTCCACAACTTTTCGTGTCATCTCTAGCCTTAGTGCCGTGGACACTTCTCTTTCAGCCTCTAGTTCTGCCGCGGATGCTTTCTTCTCTTCCTTAGGCTTCCCTAGCTGGTGGGCTAGAAGTTCAACTACGTAGGTATCATAGTCTACAAAATCGAGGGCATTGTTTGCGGTGCTGTGGTGGTGGACGCTTCCAAACTTTGCCTTTTTGGATCTTGCCTAGACTCAACATCCTGTAGCTGGCATTGTGACTCCTGCTTCTGGCACTATTTTCTATACTTTCGTGACCAAGAACTGTATCATGGATTAGTGGTATCCATGGTAGGCTTCAACTCTTGTGTTGTGGAGGTAGTGGTGGTGGTTTGAGGTGTGAGAGTCAAAGGGAGGGGGTGCAGCGGGGCTTTGCCCTTTTTTGCAACAACTAGGGATGCTTCAACATTGCCACTTGGCTTGCCTTCGTGCCATGGGCTCAAGGTGGCCATTTCTTTGGCACCATGGGTCTTCTCAATAGACATGTGATGGCCTCTGCCATGTCTTCATCCTCCTTTCTTCTTAGCTCCTCAGCATCTTCTTCTGCTCTCCATTTTCTCTCCTCCTCATCTTTCTGTGATTCCTCTCTTGCCTTCTTCATTTCTTCGCCCTCTTTCCTCCTTCGTTCTTCTTTTGCCCTTTTGGATTCTCTTTGGGCTCTTTTTAGTTTAGTCCATTCTTCTTTCATCATCTCTTCCCTCCTTTGTTGGCAGGGTTTCGTGGCCTTCTTCTTCTCTTGTGCCCTGGCCTCCTTCTGGGTAGTCTGCACTTCCTGCTCTCCTCAATCATTGATGGTTCTCTTGCTAGATTGCTCCACGTCAAGGCACGATGACTGATGGGGTGTCTCTCCTACCTCCTATTCAACTCCTTCTACCTCCTCTATGGCCTCTTGGATAATGGCCGTTAAGACTCCACCAAATCTAATCACGGATGCCTTAGAAGTGGGCTTCTTTCATGTTGATCTGGCCATTGAGAGGATGGGTATTCCCCTCATACTGGTGCTGCACTTGTGGCTGGAATAGTGGCCGAGTTCTTAATGGTTTTCAGAACCCGTTCTAGTCCACTTCTTCAGGGGAACCTGTGGCTATGCTCTCCAGTAGCAGCATACCAATTCTGTTCATCAATCCATTGTACCTCTGTCCTGAGAAGAGGGCATGGACCATCTTCCCTTGCATCCTTACTTCTGGATTTGGGATGTCTGCTAGACTTATCCCATCCACCGTGTGCACATCATGCTTATTCACTCCTAGCATGGTATATACATCTCTCAGAGGGTGTCTTTCTTTCTTGACGGCCAAGCCTAGAGCCTTCTTGATCATTGAAATGCTCAGTGGTTCCTCCACTTGTGACATTCTTCTTCTCTTGTCTTGATTGTTATTATGCCGCAGTTCCTTGCATCATCAAAACTTCTTATGAACTTTGTGAACATGATGTAGCCAATTGCTTTGCCCTACTTTCTCCATGTACTTTCGGAGGGCACACTTGTCCACTAGCTGCTTCACAACCGGCTCCTCCAAGGTGGCTTTGTCCAAGTTTAGTGTGTGCTTGAAGGTGAATTGACTAAAGACCCTTGTTTCCACACTTAGGCCATATCTCGTTTGTTCTTCTTCTAGTGAAAGGGAGCTTGCCACCTTTATCTTGGCTTGCCATTGTGGATACCTGTCATTTATCATAGTCCAACATTAGTATTTCTCATATGAATTTTCCGTAAAGTAGGAAATTGATTTTGCTTCCATGAAGAGAATAAACAAGCTAAATTAGAGACATGAAATTTTCTAATAGTAGCCTATTCATTCCAAAACATTTTTGACATTTTCTTTCCAACCCTTTTTTAAATTCTTTCCTACTTTTAACTTTTAACTTTGTTTAAGAAATTTTGTTTCCTTCTTGCTATGTTTTCTTAATCACCTTACCCCCTTCCCCCTCGGGAAATGATGAGATTCCTTCCTAGGATGGGACATGGGAGAGGCAAGGGCATTTGAGCATAGTATGGTGCTATCTACTTTGGCATAAGCTAGTCGTAGAAATCAGGGTTGTATTCCAAGTGGGCATGACGATCGAGATTACGAGGGCTAACACATACTTGGGTAATGTAAGTTAGGACATCGATTGGATAATCACCCGAGTTAATGCGGCTAGCCACATGTAGCTTCTCTTCCGTAAGGATGCAATCAATGTAAGGGTGGGCCAAGACCTGGTTGTCTAGGTGTTTGTTTCGAGTGTGATGGCCAAGACCCTAAAAGAGGTTAGTGCTACGTAAGTTGGGTCATACTCAGTTGTTTTAATCGCACATCATTGCACTTAGCATTAGTCATTACTTGGCAACCTTGTTTCTTCCATTGGAGGCATAGGTTACACCACTTTTGTAAGAACGATGAGTCAGAGTTAGCAAGGGGAGTGAGTTTATCAAGCTGAACGGGTGCTGTAGGCCTTTGGGGCTTGTGGTATGATGTTATTAGCCATTTGATGAGCACGTGCTCTTTTGAGACTTCACCATTATCGATAAACTCCTTTGTGACCTTGGGGAATTTTATGGTCATGAACTCGTATTCTTCCCAAGTGCAGGATAAAGAACTAACATCAGAGGTAAGGGGTTCATGAAGCAAGCTGAGGTCAAGTATTTTGTAGCTCTTAGCGAATGTGGTAAAGATGTTATCCAAGAGATTGATGCAAGTCACCAAGTCATCTCTCGTATTCTTAGCAAGGTCCTTGGTGACTGATAGAAATGAATATCGCTCATAGGAAGGCCTAAGACCTACTAGTGGTTGTGGTGGAATTGGACTAGATAGTGATGGTTCTAGTGGCAAAGGACTAGACAGTGGAGTTTCTAAGGGTAGATCCATAGTTTGATCCGTGTGTCCAATGCTGCTAGGGGGTACTAAAGGTTGCTCCAGTGGCATAGATGGTGCATTTTCGTCCTCTTTTATACCCATTGGGGCGCCAAGCTCTCTAGACTTAGATGATTATGGGGTATCGAGCTACTATTTTGATCGATATATTAGTTGGAGTTTGATGACCGCAACCATTATGGGTTCTATGGGTCTTGCAACTTGGGTTTTGTGGGTTGTCACTGCCTTAGATGGAGTGTGGCTACCTGGGGGGGGGTGGCAAGTGATGGTCATGGTTGGGCTATGCTTCTAGAATTTCCCTTCTTAGGCACCCGGATCCAGATGTTTCCTTCGTAGTATCCTTAGGCTTGCAATAGATCTTTAAGGATTTGTTGTGGCTTGATTGTGCACCTACGTCGATAGTGTCGGGTCGGTCTCTTAGGTTTCGAATGATAATTGTTAGCCTTGCGAGGCTATGTTTGCTTGCTACGAGTAGGTCACTTTTGGTGCCTTGGCACCTATTTAAGCATGGGCTATGTGGCTTTGGGGATGGCCTTAGTTGGCAGTGGTGTTGTAGTCTAGGTGGGTGTGATGACTCACGACCCCCCTCCTTAGGCTTGGTCCTAGATAGCTCTATCGGTGGCATAGTAGGCTTTGGTGGAGCTTTGCTACCCTTGCTGAGAGCTGTCACGATTTGAACGTTGCCAATGGAAAGGTGAATGCATTGCAAATCATAGTCGACGTTGCAATGTGCTTGCTTCTTGAAAGCGTGTCCTAATTGCGATTCTTGACTTGAATCCTTTGTATTTGGCAATACATAGAAGATGACTCATAAGCGCTTAGACTTGATAGAGAGTGCAATCTTGCACTTTTCTAGGGGTGCATATGACTTGCCCCCGAATGGGTTGAGTTTAGCATTGTTGGGCTATAATTGTGGCTCAACAATGAGGGCCCAATGAGCATAAATCAAGACATTGAAGTCAGCTCCCTCATCGATCAAGGCATCAAATGCGTGCACGCATTGTGCAATGGCCGTGATGTATAGGTATGCTGGTGGTACTACCTCCTCATCCTTGTCCTCTAGTTCGCTGATGGTGGCTACATGGTCATTGATAGGGGCTTCTTAGCATAGGGGGCTCATGCAGTGGATGTGTGGGAGGGTAGTACTTCTTCATGCATCTGCCATTAAAGAAGCCTATGCCCTCACCTTCAAGGGTTTCAAGTTCTACTTTGCCTATCCTACTAATGGTGTGCACTCGGTAAGGTCCTAATCCTCAGAATTTCATTTTTTGCTTGTGACCCTTACCGAGTAGAGAAAAACAAGGTCTCCTTGCTCAAAGTCTCATTGTTTGACATGCTTGTTGAACCACATATTTTGTCGTGCTTTCTCACAAATTAGCCCGTGGGTGGCAATGAGCCGAGTCTCAGAGAGTCATTCCAATTCCATGAGATGGTTGGTCCAAGCTTCCTTCCCTTTCCATCTCTCATGTACTGCTATCCGCAAGCTAGGGACAAAGAATTCTAATGGCAAGATTGCCTAAGTCCCATAGGTCAGAGCCTAAAGAAGACTAAAGTTCCAATGAGCATGTAAGCCACTTATTAAATCTCTATATCCAGTCACCACTCAACTAACTCAATTCCTCATGTAGACAATCCAACAAGTGTCAATAGTGTTAAAAGATGCGGGATCTAGAGCATGGTAGTGGCTATGGTGGCTACATAGAGTAGAGTCTGAGAAAAGGACAATGCTGAGTAGTAGATATGGCAATGTCAAGATCTTATGTGATATAGAGAAGCCTTGGAAGTCAATGAATAAATCTCTAGAAGAGAGCTTGGAGAGATATGCCCTCTACAGAAAGTTATGGAAGCTCAAAGGCAGGAATGTGCAGAGTGGCTATGGCTACCAAGGTGGAGTAAGTGGAGATGTGTTGAGAGATGAGCTCACTAGCTATGGACTTGAGTTGACCTGAGGTTAAGAGGGGCTGAGAGAGCAGAGAAGGGAGTCATGCCATGCCCATCTGTGCTCTAATACCATGGACCTGCAGCACTTTGAGTAGCTAGATCTTCCAAAGCAGGCCATATCTTTGAGTACTCTCTTCTGTGGATCTCTTCATGGACCTAGGGTGCATCATCTTGTTACCACAATCGTCAACATCAGCCCATCTCTACCACGATATTACTCAAAATTCATGCTCGCTGTCAAAAAACGGCGTAGTTTGATAATTTGCTCCCTGCTCTCTCCACACGCCGCGAGGCTGGCCACCATGATAGGGCATTGGAAGCCTATCACCTAATCTTCCTTGCCATATAAAAAGCTCTTGAAAGGATCCAGTCTATAGTGCACATAGAAGAAAAAACCAGGCTGTCCTCAAAAACCCTAATCTAGACTCCATAGCCAAACTATCAAATCTTCATTTCTCCTTCAGTCTCTCTCTCCTCCCAACCAAGCCAAACCATAACCATCCTAGCATTGAAGTTTCTAGAAAATCCTTACATCAAGGAGGGGAACTTCTTGGAGTTCTTTGAAGTTTTTCTTTGTGAAGTTTGGAAGACCTCAAGCACCAATATCAAAACTCAAGCTCCTCTTGTACTTCAACTTCTCACTATTTCTTCTCATTGGAGTTATCAGTAATAATTTTAAGCACTAAGTTACATTCCTTGGAGGTTGCTGAATATCTAGAAGAGTTCAAGGAAGATTAGAAGGCATTTGCAAGCCGGCACACAAGAAGCATAACCATCAAGCTAGTGCTTGTTAGCACTAAGCATAGTGTGTTTTCACACTATCTTCTTGTCTCCTTTGACACATTAGGTTTCAATTCTTTTTGCTAGTCAAAAAGTCAAGGATTTGAAGTTGAGTTCCAATGCCAAACATGAAGATTTTTAAGTGGGTGATTCTCATGAAGAGTAACATGTATCTTATGGCCCATTTACACTACATAGAAGATGTTACTCTACCTACAGGAAGACATGGAGCCATAAATGTATCCATTTGAAGACCTTGGATATAGGAAGACATGTTACTCTTTCACTATTTCATCCATTAGACATGATCCACACGCTAGTGTTTCAAATGACAAAAAAATTATTCCTAAAGCTGAGATTGACTTTGAGAAATAAAAAGATCTTTTTAAAAATTATGAAGAAGGCAAGATGATAAAATTAGAGAGCATCAAAAGTTTATTTACATAACAGATCCAGATTTGTAGATGGATAGTTCTCACTTGGAATGGTATATTGGTTTTCCCAAGCTCTAGGAGGATACAATCACTGATGTAGCAGAGTGAATGTTGATGGTGTTGTTGAAAATTGATTTTAAGAGATCTAGCCATTAACCTCTAAACTTGTATCTTTTTAAAATCGAAAAAGAAACTCTTCTTTCAAAACCCAAAAAGGGCTCTCTTTTCGTCGACATAAAAGAAACCTCAAGACTTCCACCACACATGGGAGTTTTCCCAATGCAAAATTAAGGTATTGTATGTGCCACATGTGGTATGACGGATCATCATATAAATTTGAATCAATGTTCAATGTCACTTTTTCTGGATGTAATTATATACTGAATAAAAACAGCTTCTATCTTTTTTTGTCTAATTGCATTTTATCACTAATTCACTTGCGCTTTGTTTAATCTTTCTTGTGACAAAATGCCACAAATTGCATTCCTTAATTGAAAGTCACAGTCTTGTCCAAACAAAGGTATATGTGCTTTACACCTCTTAAACATCCCAAAAATCGTTAGAATCTAGCATCACTGTTAAAATTTGTGTGTGTTGTTGAAATTATCTAAATATGAAATCAGTTTGAAACAAATATGCTGATGTGTTTGTACTCATCTTTTTTAAATGCAATAAGATAGCATCGTAGACAAATAAAACCTATGTGTTTGTGCTCCATAAGTCATGGTTTTTAGTCTTGCCAATGAAATTTGAAAAGTTTCATTTTTCTTGAGTTTTGTCATATGAAACGTGATTATAGGACTTCTAAGGTGTCGTTAGCTAAAGTTTTTGTGTTTCATATGCCATCTAATAAATCTTCTTCTTTGGTCAATGTTGTATGAAACATGTTGTGTAGATTTCCAATGCCTTGAAAGGCCCACCATCACATTTCATAAGATAGTTCTTGGTTTTTGTTGTAGCTAGTTGTTTATTATTTTTGTTGTTATAACTAGTTACCAATATTGTAATGGCAAGATTAAAATCAACTGCAAGCAAACAAAAAATCGATCCCAAGAAAGATTCACAAAAGATTCATCAAGCCTTCAAGCCTTCAAAGCAATTCCAAGCCAAGAAAACCTAAGTGAAAATTTTCACAAGGTGTGAGATGTTTGAGGGAGATTCAGAAGAAGGCAATAAAAGCCGTCAATGATGCAGAAAAAAAAAACTTACGCAGATTTGTGATAATCATAGTCTCAATAGTTTTAGATGGACAAGATTAATTGTCAATTGCATCAAGAGGATGTAGAAGACTTTTGCTTGAATTTTTCTAGGCTGCTTACATTTGTGCTGCCCATGCACATAGATTGACACTGTGGAAGAGGACATGATCATCCTTAGTAGTAGGGTAAGGTATAGCTTCTTTAGGATTTTTTGAGCGAGTCCCTCTTATAGGTGAGAAGACATATAATATTCTAAATGTGTTGCCACATGGGAAGAAAAAGGTAAATACATGTCCTAAAATCAAGAATATTGCACATGAAAAAGATACAAGAGTGCATGAAAAGGGGATTTAAGGGGCTATAGAAGAATTGACAAATAAATGGAGGGAGTAGAGGAGGAAGAAAGTAGGAGAAAAAGAAGCGGAGAAAGGAGATTCACTAGAAGGTGAGGTGTCTAAGCTCCTTGAAACCCAAGGTTGATCGAGGAGGGTTGGATGTGCATTTCTCTTTGCCTACAAGTGACGTAGGTTGGAGAGCGGATATTGTTACTTTTGACTTAGAGAATGTATTCAGATCCTCAATCAAGAACGTCAACCTAGCGCGGAGGTTGTGGCCTCAACATGCACGACAGCATGCATTGAGAACAACATTTAGTAGCTGCCAGCTCCTGCATGAACAATATCAGCCACCCAAAATTGAGGGTTGCATGCAACATGAATATCATGCAAGAAAGCTGGCAGCCGCATCCTGTAGATCTGATCAGATTGCCCTTCTCCACCATATTAATTCATTGAATTGGGCTCCTGATGCCACTCCTACCAGCCATACACTGATTTACGTGTTGATCAACTGCTTGTCTGTAGAAGCAGCACACCTGCTGCTCAAAACCTGATCGCACCCTCGCAACAACCGCGGCCTTCTCAATTGGATTAATCTACTGCCCTGCTTTCAGTAAGCTCTACGCCCAATGCTTGCCTACAGATCATGGCATCCCTATCGCTGCTGCCTGCATGACTTTTTGCAGTCAAGCGCAGCGCTTTGACAATCAGCCGAGGCTCTCTCTCTCTCTCTCTCTCTCTCTCTCTCTCTCTCTCCACACCTACGTGGAAGCATTGCTCAAATCCATCAAGCTTCTTCCATGGCTCCCAAGAGACATCAAGATGCTAGGCGAGATTATGCTCGGAGAGCTTCCCAACATGAGAAAGTAATTACTGATGTACACGAAGTTGAAGCGCAAGTGAAAGTTGCCTCCGAATCCATTCAACCCAAGGGACTAGCTATTCCACAACAAACCGAGGTTGCTACCACAAACTGTGATCACGATGGATGACCAAACAGAGATAATCGGTTTAGTACATAAGAAAATGATTACTTTAGGCTATTAACTCTACAACTTCTAAATGAGGGATAAGTTAGTCTGTTACATAGATTCTGATAAGTTAGAACACACTTAAGCTTACAAATACATGTTAGTATTATCAATTGCTTTTTAGGTAGGAACATGGGAATTGATGGAGGGGATAGATTCTATGCATAGCATACATTGATAAGTTTGTTAAAAATGTAATATGGTTATAACTGCTTTTGGATTTGTAAATGATGAATTATGGCTCTTATGATTCCATACTTGTACAGATGGATGAGTTATACATTGTGGTGGTTCGAGACATTGAGAGAGAGAGAGAGAGAGAGAGAGAGAGAGAGAGAGAGAGAGAGAGAGAGAGAGAGAGAGAGAGAGAGAGAGAGAGAGAGAGAGAGAGAGAGAGAGAGAGAGAGAGAGAGAGAGAGAGAGAGAGAGAGAGAGAGAGAGAGAGAGAGAGAGAGAGAGAGAGAGAGAGAGAGAGAGAGAGAGGAGAGGGAGAGGGAGAGGGAGAGGGAGAGGGAGAGGGAGAGGGAGAGGGAGAGGGAGAGGAGGAGGAGGAGGAAGAAGAAGAAGAAGAAGAAGAAGAAGAAGAAGAAGAAGAAGAAGAAGAAGAAGAAGAAGAAGAAGAAGAAGAAGAAGAAGAAGAAGAAGATTGGAATTTGAGAGATCTTCACATTTTAGATCTTCACAATGATCTCCCCAATAGATCTATATTCCAATCTGCTTATAGAATCTTCTTCTTCTTCCCCCTATCTATTGTTTCTCTATCATATTACTTAGATCAAACCCACAAATCCCCTAGACGCAAAAAAACTCCATCAAGCTCACTTGCTCTTGATTAAGTCTCATTAATTTCCCTCTTAAAAGCATATCAAATAAAAGCCATACCTGTTGTGTAAAGTCAAATCCTTATCCTATCCTACATTGATGCTAATGCAAGAATCTATCATCCTAGTTCCTATTGTACCCATAGCCATCTATCAAGTTCCTTTGTTGCACCAAATAATTTTCTTAGCCTTGTGAATTCCACTTCAAAGACAGTACAAGTTGAGGATCACTATAAGGATCAAATAAGGAGCTAAGAGAGGATTACATGTAGAAGAATTCGTATGTTTGTGATGGCTCCCAAGAGAAGAAGTGCTCAAACCAAAAAAGAAATCACACAAGAAAATGAGGTTCCACCCCTAGCGACCCAAGTTTAGGTGCCCTTAATAGCATCTAGTTTCTATATCCTTCATTTAAATTAAATAAAGTGGAAAGCATTAAAATAAAGAATCAAAGTAGAGACTAGCTACTAAATTTTGGGATACTTTTGTGAGTATGCACTCGATTAAGAGTAGTTAGATAAAAGATAGGTTTCCTAGGAGGGAAATTCTACAAGGAGCATTCTTCTCCTGAGATAGACCCTAGTTTGTAAACAAGAATATGCCTTTATCTATTGGTTTTATCTCCATGAATGAAGGAACAACTTATGGGTTATCTAGAAGGATTCTCATTATTTCAAAATTATGAAAGTGAAATATTTAAGATTAATACTCTACTCTCCTTGTAGTCAAAGCTACTATAAGAAGGATACATTATAACTTTCATGTACTTATTATGTACTTAGGAACAATCTTATGGCTTGATGCTATCCAGCACAATGCAAACTACTTGGTGTGCCAAGATGTGCTAACTGCCATAACTCCTTGAAACCTCATCAAAAGGGTGGTCTACAAGAAGCTCATGAGGCTTGGAAGCTCTCTCCATAGTCATTGTTGAAGTAAAATAAAGATCAATAAGTAGAATGAAGATTTGTTGCTATAGATTCTATGGAAGCTTGAGAAGGAGAAGAAGAAAGCGAGTCTCTTGAAACATAATCATAGTTTAAATCTAGTCCAACTCTTGCAAATGTATTTTTTCTAAACTACCTCTAAAACTTGCCCCTAAAAGAGTTATGACCTATCATCTTGACCTTGATCCCATCAAACTTGTCCATAGCTCTAGTGAATAGATCTAGATATGGTGTTTACTGTCTGTAAATGGATTGCTAGTCATTGCTACTCACTAACTAAGGCTCATACCTACTATACTTGTAGCAGAATGGATTGTCTAAGAGAAAATAGTGTGAAATGGATATGAAGGAGACTACAAATGGATCAAAAGAATGTAGCTCTTATACCATTTTTCAAGAAATGGATCAAAAGAATGTAGCTCTTATACAAATTTCCTTATGGAATTATTTGTATTAGAAATCATAGATGCCTTAAATTTATGCACATTATATCAATATAAATCTAAATGAATTTCAAAGTCCATATAATAAAAGTGGAAATCTCGTGTGTACTAACTTGTGTGGAGCCCCTTTTTCTATCTTCTCCCTTATCCACCTTTCATAGCTTGAGATTGAGTGAAAATCAACTTATGTACTTGTATGAAAGTTATACTTAGATTATTGGGGTGTTAGACATTCTTCCTTCTTGCTATCTTGACTATTGCTTTCCTATCTTAGGCCTCTTTTCTTCTCTTTTTCTTGCTCAAGGGGATCATGGTGAAGGGATGAAAGGGTTAGGTCAATAAGAGCTACCAAATTTTGCATCACAGAATAAGAGACCATGAATGATTCTTTTGAAAACATCTAAACTATGGTGGAGATTGAGCAACTATTGAGTGTCCTTAAGCTTTTGGGCTTTCTTCTTCTTTCTAGATTTTGTTCATGAAGTAGGCATGAAGTATGAGAAAGAGTGGAAGAGGCTAAGAGATGGAGCAACCCATTCAAGAGATAGGTGATGAATTCAATGAGGAAAACCCCACAAAGAAGTAGGTAGTCCATAAGACAATTATATCGAGCTTGTGTAAATCCCTCAATTATACACAACTATGTATTATGTCACTAAGATAGAGTGAGTAATTTTCACAAAATTCCTAACTATGTTTCTCATCAAGAAGAACAAACTATATTGACAACAATACCCGTTTAGTTTGTTCCTCTTTACAAAAACTTGAGAACTAATCAAAGGTGAACATCAATTGAGATTTCAAATACAATCATTTGGCAGAAACAATCCATTGTAGTTTGTAGTCTTCTAATAACCAATCGTGAATTGTAGCTCTACATATCACTATAAGGGAAGGGGGGAAATAGCGACACTGAGTTTCGATGCAAATTAGTGGCGTCACAACGCAAATAGTGACAATACTCGGACAAAAAAAACGCGGCTAAAACCCGAGCATGACATTTTGTGAAAGAGTTTGCGAAAGAGAGAGTGAAATAGGGAGGGAGACGAAGAGAAAGAGAGAAAGAGAAGGAAGGAGAGCTTCTCCTTGCCATTTGTGCCGCTGCGTTGTTGTTCGCAAAGAAGAGGAGGAAGTGTATGAAGGGCGAAGAGGAGTCGTTACGAAGAGGAGATGAAGAATCCATCTTCTAGACTTTGCGGTGAGTACATTGCTCCCTCTTGCTTTGTTCTTGTTCTTCTCCTTTTCTTTTGTTTGTTTTTGTTGAGAATGAGGTGCATTGAGGGAGAAAGAGAGGAAATGAGAGAGGGAGAAGAACGGAAAAGGAAGAAAGAACGAGAGAGAGAGGGAATAAACATGAAACATAATAAAGAAAGAGAGAAAGAGAGAGAGGGAGGGAGGGAGGAGAATGAATGAGAAAACATGAGGGGGTAGAGAAAAACAAAGAGAGACCGTAGTCATGTGAGAGGAAATTTCATGTTAAAAGCTTGGTGAAAGAAACTCCCTACACCTTGACACATCACAAGGGCCATTGCACTTGAGAGGGAATAACCAAGTCTTCACTAATGGGAAGCTCAACTCAACTCACTTGTTTGGACACCTTTAGGAGTGTTTACAGAGTGCTAGATAGAGGCAAAAGAGATTATGCCAACACTTCTGATATGCTCACTTCCAAAGTGAGTGCTAAAGGCTCACTTCATACCTCGAGAAGTGAACTTGAGTAGTCAACCTTAAACTATTCTTAAGCTCACTTGGAACCATTTGGTGAGAACAACTTGAGTGGATCTCATGCAACTTGGTCATCAAAAGTGACTACATCTAAGAGATGACAACCCTAAGAAGACTAGGATCTCACCTTAATTAGCCTATAAAATCACTCACAAGTGGTTGGATAATCAAAAAAGGGAGTTCACACATTGTGTAGTGTTGTAAAAATTATGATTGAATGCTTGTTTGTATATGTCATAATTGAATTGGAAGTTTGAGCACCATCATCATGAAGATACTTGCACTTATATTGAATCACATTGATTGTGGAAAACAAAAGCCTAATTGTGCATGGTGAACCTACATATACTTGCAAGTTAGTAAAATTGCAAATTTCTAAAAAAGAAACACAAGATACATAAATAAATAAATAAATAAAAGAAATCACAAAATACATAAAGAAATTTGAGAAATAGAGAGATCAAATATTGACAGGCTCTAGAAACCCCTACAATATATACAATGTGAAAAATGGACCTAATCATCAAAAATGTTCTTAAGCTTACAGACCATGCAATAGAGACCACATCACTAAATGAGCCTTACTAGCCAACCATGACAAATTAGGAAACAATCTTTTTAGCACCTAGCATGTGACACATCAAACATATGACAAATTTGGAGTGTGAGAGGTGTCTTCCTCAGAAGCCACCACTTCCTTGCCTAAACTAATCACTTATTAAGATCATAGTCATGTGGGGGTAGAGAAAAACAAAGAGAGGTGGAGAGAGGATAATGAGTGAGAAAACGTAAGGGGGTGGATAGAAACAAAGAGGCAACAAAGAAAGAGAGAGAGAGAGAGTAAGAAAGATAGGAAATGAGAGAGGGAGAAGAAGAGAGAGAGAGAGAGAGAGAGAGAGAGAGAGAGAGAGAGAGAGAGAGAGAGAGAGAGAGAGAGAGAATAGACTTGAAAGACAACACAGAAGTGGGAAAAGAGAGAGAGAGAGAGAGGGAGGGAGAATGAGTGAGAAAACATAAGGGGGTGGAGAGAAACAAAGAGAGGGGCAACAAAGAAAGAGAGAGAGAGAGAAAGAAAGAGAAATGGGAGAGAACATAAAACAAAGAGCGCAAAGAAAGGTGCAAAAAAAGGGGGAGAATCAAAGAAATGGGGAGAAAACCAAGATGACAGTTGACGTTACTTTTGTTGAGTTACAAGAGAAAAAATCCCTTCTCAAATAAATTAAAAAAGAAAAAGAGAAAGAGAACAAAAACAAATTATTTGTCGTAATGTAGACAAAATGGAAAACGATGAAGGTCGTGATGTTCAAGATCGCGAGACGTATCTTAATCAGCGTGTTCCATGTCCTTGCTCTCAATGCAAGCTGGCAATCAGACAAAAACATCGCTTGTCTATAGAACACGTACGGTGCTTCAGCGAGTTTCAATCGGAGATCATTGATCACCAAATCTCAAAATTTGAGGAAATGGTAAGAAAAGTGTGTACCAATCATACATTATATTTGCAAACTAATTGAATATCATATACAACAACATTGGATGTGATCTTAAAATTTATACAAGGAGGTGACGTCTCATCCCAAGGAGGAGTGCACCTAATGTGACCAATTAGAAGAGTTTGTGGGCATATGATGGATGGAGTGCCTGAGCCAATCCATCACTTGGAAGGCACTACCCAGTCTATACCATCAATACCAAAGGAGACAGGCAACCTTTCAAACTTTTCTACAAATTTGGAGCCTGAGATGGAGGCAATGATTGATGCATTGATGCCCATGGATACCGATACATCTAATCCGCCGCTTAGAGAGGAAGAATCCATACCATTATATGATGGGTGCCGAGTATCTCACTTGAAGACACTACTTGCACTCCTAAGTGTGCAGGCAAGATACGGGTGGAGTGTTGTGAGTGTGATAGAGTTATTCAGGTACCTTTTACATACGCTTCGTTGATTTCTTTTCAGTACCATTATGAAAAAAATTTGTGCTTTTTCAAAGTGTTTTATGATTTCTTTTCAGGTTGCTAAAGTATCATATATTACCACTTGGAAATACCATGCCTAAGTCTCCTGATGATGTATGACATGTTTTATGAAAGCTTGGCATGGGCTACAACAATATCCATGCATGTGTCAACGATTGCGTGCTGTTTTGAGGAGAGTACGAGACTATGGAGAAATGTCCAAAGTGTGGTGCTCATAGATATCGATAGGACTTGCAAGGGCAAACCATCCCTCAGAAAGTTTTTAGACACTTTTCACTTATCCCTCGTATATTTCACATGTTTTGTACGTTGGGCATAGCGAGCTTGACAATATGGCATGCACAGAATAGATCCACAAATGGAGTTCAATGAATTTCAACAAATTCACACGCATGGAGCCACATTGACTCTACCTTTCCAGACTTTGCATGAGAGCCAAAAAGGAATATTCAACTCGATATTGCTATGGATGGTGTGAACTCATTCAGTCTCCGCTCAACATCTTACAGTGTGTGGCCTGTAGTCCTTGTTAACTATAATATCCCACCATGGCTTTCTACGAAGAAAGGACACTTGATCGTTAGCTTCCTCGTTCCTTTCCGCTACAAAGTCAAGAAGATGGATGCCTATCTCTATCCATTAGTTGATGAGCTTAAGATTTTGTGGGAGGAGGAGGTCGCCGTGGAAGATATGAGCAAGCACAATAGTCGAGGTCCACCAATATATGAGCCATTTTCATGTGGACCATGCATGACTTTTCAAGATTCTCCGAGTGCTCAAGTAAGTAGGCTTTTGTTGTCATTGGTCATATCTATCATAGCTTGTTCAAGTTTGTGTTCACTAAATAGAGGTGTTGGGATAGGTCTGGTTAACTCAGGTTATCATGCATATCCATTGTGTGGGCCACAGTTAGACTCTCAAAGGTCACAAACCATGAAGAAGATGGTATATCAAGGATATGCCGCTTTCTTGCTGGAGGGTCATGAATTGAGGGAAGGTTTTCTTAGACGACCTCCACCGCACGAATGAATGCCCAAAGCTAGTACGAGCTGAAAATGGTCCACACGGAGACAAATCCAAACGAAATGCAATGATTCTTAGTTTTCTACAAGTTGTCGTATTGGACACACTTACAGATCAACCACTTGATGGATCCCATGCATATTTTCAAGAATATGGGTAGCTTACTATGGGACCACATCACAGGAAAGAGAGACACTGCAAGGGCACAAATGGATTTAAAGGAGGTAGGTAAGATGGAGGCACTTTGGCTACAGTCGAGTGCTAATGGTTGCTTGCAACTACCTTACGCTCCTTGGGTTTTGTGCACTAAAGAAGAGCGTTTTGTGAATTAAATTATCAAGTCTATCTGCACTCTGACGGGTATGATGCGTTCTCTCAGATCTACGTTTTCTAAAGATGACCAATTATCAAGGCTAAAATCCCATGATTGGCATAAGTTATGTCAGATTTGTACTAAGAATGGATTGTAAGTGGCCTGCGTATTTTGCTATTTAGAGTGTAGTCATTGTTCGTAATGCTTTTTCATTTGTTACGACATGGTATATGTCACAAATGTTAAATCTCTCTTGTATGTGATTTTGAATAGGTAATTTTCTATTCAAACCCCTGACAACCTCGATGGTGGTATGTTGTATCTTCAGCTCCCCGAAGTGCCAGAGTATATGATGAAAGCAATGTTTCCAACATAGATGAGGATAGTATGCAGGTAGAGGGGTCGATATTGTAAGGGGTGGAGGCCGCCCAAAGCCTGGAGCATATAGATGAGGAAAAATCGAGTAACAAGGATGGAAAGATAGGAGGCCAAGAATTCTTTGAGAACGAGGTGGACTCATCCTTTTGTGGTGACCTTTCTATCGACCTTCTTGTGTATGCGGAGTTGTGTCAGGAGATTGACATGGGACCATAGGCTACGTCATACTTGGAGCATCCACCTTACCGTGCTTTGGTTGAATCTTTATATTGATTATGCTAACATCAATTTTTGTCTCTGCAAGTGACCTTTGTGGATATTTGGATAGCACGATGAGTCGAGGGATGAGCGATGAGGAGCTACAGGAGATCTTCACACGTATGTCTCTAGATCAGATGGCTCGATTCAGAGATATGGCAAACTTGGAGCTGTCTCTCAAACACCATCAGGCTATTTCATTTGATCTACTTTGGCACGCTTTGATGCGGTTGGCTTGAGATGCATGTGCTACTCCTCACTCTCGTGTAGGTTCGAGAGAGGGTGGCTCAGGTGGTTGTTATGGAGGTACCGACATAGTGTCTTCGTCTTGTCGTTTTGCAAGCAACTTGAATATGCACAGGGATGCGCTCGCAAGAGTCTTTAAGGAGGCCATATGCATAGATGACATACTCAAGGGGAGAAGCTCTTGGGCTACGCACTAAGGTAGCAATGAATTTAGGAATGTTGAGACAGCCACAACAACTAGTGAGCAAGCAATCCCTAGTGAACAAGAAAAAGGAAAGAGTGTTGACGAGGCCTAACCTAAAATTGGAGCTCGCCAGACTACAAGAGTCAATACAAAGGCCAATATAACCTCACGTACAGTGTATGTATTATGGAGGGAACCACTTGCCTTTTGAATATCCCAATCTCAGATCAAGGCCTTATGCCAATTGCTTAAGATTCGAGCATGACACCATGCACTGTCAGTTGCCTTACCAATAACCTTACACTCAGCCATATTACCAAGGAGTTAGGAAACCATACTTCAAAAGGGAGCACCTTTGGCTCTCCCTGCACCTAATGATTCAAAGCCAGCCACCCTGAAGATGGACATTAAACCAACGGTAATCCCTAAACCACTAGGACCTATCATGACCCATTCCCACCAAGCGATGCTTTAATTCACTTTATGGAGGAACCATTGGATGAAGATTCTTACTTCAACCCTTATATCTCTTATGATGAAGGGAGCTCTCTCACTCAACCCCCAAGACCTACAGACCGCTTTATTGGTAAAGCATTCAAGCCAAGCGGCCATGGCTACCTCTCACAAAGCCGACATGCTCTCCCTACCTATGGGGTGTAGTGAGCTTACCTTGATGCTCGATCAAGTATCCTCCTCTTTCTTGCACACTGGTAGCTCCATGATCCTTGAGGCAAGCTCAAGCAACCTCAATCTGTCTCCATCAAGCTCCATCCTCCATAGTTGTGCGAGACAAAAGAAGAGAAGAAGATGAAGAGAGGAGATGGGGAGCTTCTCCTCCTCGATCTCTCACTCTCACTCCCTCACACTCTCACACTCCCTCACTCCCTCAAGTACACACAAGAAGGCAAGAAGAAGAGAAGAAGCTTTTTGCCACACGAGTTTCCATTAAGTTTTTGACTTATATACATGCCCTCTTCCCCTTGGGCGGCCATCCCCTTTTTACATGGCCGGTCATGGCCTAGGCCCTTTTTCCATTTGCCCTAACTTCCTAGCTTAGTCCTACCACCCATCCATGGTTATAAATTGCATAGGAGGGAGCCTGGTGCTCTTTTACAAAGATTTTGGCTATACCTTTATATTTAAAGGTGCACCTTCTTGCTTTTGGCTAGTTTGCAGCTTCCATGGTTGCATCTTGGACTCGTGGTGGTTGTTCCCATGCTTTTAAATTCTTTTCGGGCCTTTTCTCTTATGAGGCACCTTTTCTGTTTTTTGCCTTGCACTTTTTCTCTTGATGCCTCTTTTTTTGCTTTCTTTTCTCTATAGTAAACATTACCCCCTTAGCGGAGTGCCAATCCCATGGCACTACTGGGCGATGAGTTGGATGGTGGTGATGGGGTAGCCAGGTGGCTTTTTGAGTTTGTATACAAGACGTGGTTGAGGATGTGTTGGAGGGATTCATGCTTGAAATTAAAGATGGTGTTGGAGTGAGTCCCTTCGGGGAGTTGGTTGTGGTGGAGGTTTGCCTTTGAAATTGACAATGGTGTTAAGGCAAACCTCCTTCTTAAGGTTGGCCATGGGTGGTAGGCCATGGATCTACCCTTGATTAAAAATGGAGTTGGGTGGATCCTCCTTGGAGAAGCCGAAGATGGTGGACCTGTCCTCGAGGTTGAAGATGCTGTTGGATGGGTTTCCCTCATTGTGCCCTCTCCTTGATGCGACATGATCTTAACTTGCAAGACAAAGTTATGCACTTCCTAAGGGGTGTGTCTGCCTTACCATATAGTGCATGGTGCACGTGCTTCTGGAACTGGGAGATGGGTCTAACCTTGGGCAACTTTGGACAAGCCCTCGGTGGTGTCCCACACTTGACGACCCAGTTTGTGCATGGTTGTAAGTGTGGTGCATCGCTTAGGGAGATAGGTCTTGGAAATGTCCTGCCCTTGATGTGACCTAAGTATGTGCTATGGGATATAGGGCTAGATATGGAAACCCTAGGTGTAGTGATTGTGGCACTGAAGATGATTTTGGGGGATCCAGTGTTTTCACTTTAAAAAAAAAAAGATTAGATGATTACAACTGACATTCTAACACAAGGGTGTGCTCAGGCGGTGCCCTGATCTTCCTTGGACGATTCACGAGGTGGTCTTAGGGACTTAGTCAGAAAGGCACAGCTCTACAAGTATTCCTTGATACTAGCCTTTGCATTAAGAGGTGTGGTTGACAAGAAAGGATGATTGCACCTCGTGAAGTGGCTATCGCTCATGTCCTCAAGGACCTTCATACAAAAGAGGGAAGCAGGGATGCCGTCATCATGAGCCTAGCCATAGCGCAACTATCTATTCCTAGGTTAATGTCAAAAAAGAGTGGGGGAAGGTGGGCTTCCTCAACTGCTAGCTTTTTCTTACGTAAAAACCTAATGGTCCTAAGGTAATTACAAGTAGTTATGAAGGCTGGGTCCGGGGAGGAAGAGAATTCCTCGAGGAAGCAATTGATGGATGGGTGCAAGTCCCCTGCTTTAGAGGTCATGCATTCCTTGGGAGTTGTTGCATTGACATTGTAGATCTTTGGGAAGTCGTATGTACCCCCTATCATAATCCACTCCATGTCTGCAAGGGTAGGGTATGTAGATAGGATCATTCCTTTCTTCTGATCATGTAGCACAGAAGGCCATCCATGCCTCAATATTGGTGTCCCAAATCCTCCTCTGCCACTTTGGCTATGCCTCGTAGCCTCGGATGGTTTTGGGAACATGATAGACCTTATCCTGTTAGTAGTCTATGGGGTCCTGCCTCCATTGTGTGATTATGATGCTCCGCTCCTCGACCCATCAATTCACTAAAGTGTTGCCCAAACGAATGATCCTTTCCACTACCTCCAAGGGTAAGACTAGTCAAAGGCTCTTCTTCTTGTCTTCTTCTTCTTGCATCAATAATGTGCACAGGAACCTAGACACCCTCTAGCTCTTCTGGGGGTAGATCAGGCAAGGGTGGATTGGGCTCTCTATGATGTTGTTCTTCTTCCAGTTCTTGCTCGAAGTCTGCTGGCCCTTCCTCGATGTCTTGTTCCATTGGGGGAGGATGGGGCTGCTCTTGTTCTTTGAATCCAAGTTCCCTAAGCTCATCAATGGAGAGGTTGGCTTGTCATAAGTAGTTGCGTTTCTACTCCTTGGTTATGCCTGTGCCAATTGGAAGTGTGCGCTCTTGCAGTAGCTTGGTATATAATTACGTCCAGAAAAAGTGACATTGAACATTGATTCAAAATTATATGATGATCCGTCATACCACATGTGGCACATACAATACCTTAATTTTGCCTTGGGAAAACTCCCATGTGTGGTGGAAGTCTTGAGGCTTCTTTTATGTCGATGAAAAGAGAGCCCTTTTTGGGTATTGAAAGAAGAGTGTCTTTTTCGATTTTAAAAAGTTACAAGTTTCGAGGTTAATGGCTAGATCTCTTAAAATCAAATTTCAACAACACCATCAATATTCACTCTACTACATCAGAGATTGTATCCTCCTAGAGCTTGGGAAAACCAATATACCATTCCAAGTGAGAACTGTCCATCTACAAATCTGGATCTGTTATGTAAATAAAATTTCCATGCTCTCTAATTTTATCATCTTGCATTCTTCATAATTTTAAAAAATATCTTTTTATTTCTCAAAGTCAATCTCAGCTCTAAGAATAATTTTTTTGTCATTTGAAACACTAGTGTGTGGTATATGTCCAATGGATGAAATAGTGAAAGAGTAACATGTCTTCCTGTATCCAAGGTCTTCAAATGGATACATTTATGGCTCCATGTCTTCCTATAGGTAGAGTAACATCTTCTATGTAGTGTAAATGGGCCATAAGATACATGTTACTCTTCATGAGAAGCACCCACTTAAAAATCTTCATGTTTGGCATTGGAACTCAACTTCAAATCCTTGACTTTTTGACTAGCAAAAAGAGTTGAAACCTAATGTGTCAAAGGAGGCAATAAGATAGTGTGAAAACACACTATGCTTAGTGCTAACAAGCACTATCTTGATGGTTATGCTTCTTGTGTGCTGGCTTGCAAACGCCTTCTAATCTTCCTTGAACTCTTCTAGATCTTCAGCAACCTCCAAGAAATGTAACTTAGCGCTTAAAATTACTGCTGATAACTCCAATGAGAAGAAATAGTGAGAAGATGAAGTACAAGAGGAGCTTGAGTTTTGATATTGGTGCTTGAGGTCTTCCAAACTTCACAAAGAAAGACTTCAAAGAACTCCAAGAAGTTCCCCTCCTTGATGTAAGGATTTGCTAGAAACTTCAATGCTAGGATGGTTATGGTTTGGCTTGGTTGGGAGGAGAGAGAAACTAAAGGAGAAATGAAGCTTTGATAGTTTGGGTATGGAGTCTGGATTAGGGTTTCTGAGGACATCATGGTTTTTTCTTATGTGTGCACTATAGACTGAATCCTTTCAAGAGCTTTTTATATGGCAAGGAAGCTTAGGTCATGATAGGCTACCAAAGCCCTATCATGGCAGCTAGCCTCGTGGTGTGTGGAGAGAGTAGGGAGCAAATTATCAAACTGTGCCATTTTTTTATAGCGAGCACGAATTTTGAGCAATGTTGTGGCAGAGATGGGCTGATGACGATTGTGGTAACAAGATGATGCCCCCTAGATCTATGAAGAGATCCACAGAAGAGAGTACTCAAAGATATGGCCTGGTTTGGAAGATCTAGCTACTCAAAGTGCTACATGTCCATGGTATCAGAGCACAGTAGGGCATGGCATGACTCCCTTCCCTGCTCTCTTAGTCCCTCTTAACCTCAAGTCAGGTCAAGTCCATAGCTAATGAGCTCATCTCTCAACATATCTCCACTCACTCCACCTTGGTAGCCATAGCCAGTCTGCACATCTCTGCCTTTGAGCTTCCATAACTTTCTGTAGAGGGCATATCTCTCCAAGCTCTCTTTTGGAGATTTATTCCTTGACTTCCAAGGCTTCTCTATATCACATAAGAACTTGACATTGCCCTATCTACTGCTCAACATTGTCCTTTTCTCAGACTTTGCTCTGTGTAGCCACCATAGCCTGCCATGCTCTAGATCCCGCATCTTTTAACACTACTGACACTTGTTGGATTGTCTACATGAGGAATTGAGTTAGTTCAGTGATGATTGGATATAGAGATTTAAAAAGTGGCTTACATGCTCATTGGAACTTTAGTCTTCTTTATGTTACTTGACAAGTTCATGTGGTTCATGCTTAAGTTTAGGTGTCTATAAGACACTTTACACAAGAAGATTTTTACCTAGTCTTAATGTATGCTTTGTTGACTTTAGGAAGGGATTTATGGGCTGAAAATTGGACATCATTAAGGATAGGAAAATATATGAAACTATAGGAAGAATAGGGGTGCTATCTATAGAGAATTTGCTAATTAAAGATGTGAAGGGAGATATCTCATGTTTTTTGTTCATGAAGAGAAGCAACTCATAGAAAGGTAACACCAAGAGATAGCAAAGCTTGAAGATGAAGAGTTCTTGGAAGTATTTTATGGATTGATTATCTACAACAAATCACTATTGTAATACAAGATATATAGGCTAAATACTACAGTCCATATTTTTGGCAATCAAATTCAGATGCCTTCTCTTACCTATGTCTATTCTGATGAGACAGAGTATGGATAGATTTGAAGATTTCTTGCTTTACTACGAAAAGTCTTGATGCATAAAGCTTTAGGGCTGAAATAAGTGTCTTCTAAAAGCTCTAGCATAAAGCTTTTGGATTTATGTGGGTTGCTTTGTCTTGAATGAAATCTATGCATATATAGGTTTTGTTAGTAGCAAAGCGGTCTATCTCTTGATTTTGGATCATCTATATAGCAAATCAGATTGATGTATATCCGATATTATGAGCTATCATCTCAAGCATAGCTATCATCTTAGTGAAATCATCTTGAGCTATCATCTCTATCTTATCTGAATTGGATTCATGTATGTTGTATAAGATTTGGATCAAAGATTCTCACATAGCAAGGTTTCTAACATTTCTTGTGTCTCTATTGTAGAATACATTCTTTTTTTCATAGATTTCTTATCTATCTCCTTTGTGGCTCTTCTTACTAAATCCTTGTGATTAAGGTCTTTCACTTATCCCCCCTCCTTCCCACATGAAATGCCATTTAAAGAGTTATGGGGGATGGTGATGCTACGACATCTCTTGCAGGTTCTTATGATGAGGTGAGACAATTATTGTAAACCTTCAATATGTATTTGCAACAATAATAGCAACAACATCAACTACAAATATCTATAATATATGAATTTATTGTCATTAAAGCTTTGTAATTTATTGAAAGCCAATTGAAATTTTTTGATGGTTGGAATGTTTCAGTCTATCTAAAGATCTATATAGAAAATGTGGATTTTTTGAGTTATTGCATGAGTTTGAGTGTTCGTTTGATCGTTGGACACTATTGAGAAGTAGGCTCTAGAGACTCAAAAGTTAAAGTTGTTTTTGTAGGCTCCAGATCTTACTTGGTAAGTGAGCTTCAAAGAGCTCTTGGAAGATGAAATGAAATAACTAGTTTTGAAAACAAACTGACAAAATGTAAAAGATGTTATCTCTATGCTTGTTGAGGAAAAGAATATGGGCTAGATTATATGTTAAGATTATGCACACAACCTCTAGTAAGGCAACAAATCCTATAATGAAACAGCATGTGTCTATGGCCACACCTTTTGTTAAAGATGGTGTTATGGATGACTTGTTTGAAGGGATGCATGACCTACAACTTAAGGTTGCAAACCTTGTGAAAAAGGGTGGGCTACATCCCCTAAGGCTTCAATTTGAGAGGGATTTGTTCATCATTGCATTTGGTGTGACAGTACTCTGCATAAGCAAACTGTGATATACATCGGGATGCTTTAGAAAGAAATCCTTTTTTTTTGGAAAGATGAAAACTTTTATTTGCAAAAAATAGGTTTTCCACTTGAGCCAAAATTTGAAAAGGTAGGATGCAGAAATTTCTTAAGGATATGGCTACTAGGAATGTATATATAGTAGTGGAAGCTACCATTTTTGGGTTGTAGATTGAATTTAGATTTGGACTCATGTAATACACATAGCTAATTAGCTAGTGCAAGCAAGAGCATTCATGAGATGACACATTAGGATATTCCAGTAGATTCATTTTTAGCTCTTATGCTTATCTTGTCAAGACTTAGAACATGGATGTGGTTGTCAAAGAGAAGAGAAGAAGGGACAAGGATAATGCAAGTACTTCTAAGAGAGTGACTCATGGAAATATGAATAAGCCTAGAGCTTCTACTAGGTCTACTCCAAAGTATGTGATGGAAGATGTGTCTCAAGAGAAAAGCAGGATGGAAAGAAAAGGAGAAAATAACCACGGCACAAACTGTAGTCAGATAGTGAGATAGAAATTGATTTGAAGAATGTACTTGATGAGCATATCTTAAATAGTAGGGTTGACTTTACTCTTCGAGAAGCTCTTGGAATTGCAAAAAGAGAATTTCATGAAGAAATTATCGATATCATTTTAAACAACAACAATTTCTTAGGAAGCCAACAAATGCAATGGTACAAAAATAAAAACTTGGTTTGTAGGGCATATGTGTGGATTATGAGGATGATACATGTGTTATTTAAAATATCATTGATGCTATAAATGTGGTGGGCCAAGTTGCAACAAAAGGTAATATATAGGTTGAAATATCTATAAATTGTAGCAATACACAAAGGGAAGTGAGAAAAAATGCTTTATAGTGATTATGAGACTTTAGGTAATCGATTACTAGGATTCATTACACTCGATATCTTTGGCTTCAAGTAATAATAGATACAATTGTGAAGAGTGGGGAGTGTTAACCCTCAAAACAACACAAGGCACAAAGAAGGCTTAAGAAGGAGCATAAGAAGATAGACTGATGGAAAAAGAAGACCAAGAAGCACGGGAAGATTTTTAAAATCAAGAGTAGGGCACACAAGAGATAAAGCGCATTTAAGTACTTTGTAAAAGAGTGCCATGCTCCCTCCTATGAAAGTTGTAAATGGAGATGGAGCTTGCTTGAGCTAGCACTTTGAATCATGGAGCCATCAAAGGATTTGAGGAAGATGACTACAATGATCAAATTCAACGGTAAGCTCACTACATCCTTGTCTGAGAGCATGCACAAATATGTGAGAGGTAGCCATTGCCACTCGCTTGAAACGCTTGACTTGATAAACAATCCATAAGGTCTTAGCGGTTGCTAGTAATAGTGATAACATTTTGGATTCGTTGAGATGGAACCAATAGATTCAAGATTGAGTGCTTGTACACTCCAAATTGAGTGACGGAGTAGGAGGTCATCTCTAAAATGGCGCTTGGTGTAGGTATAGAGTGAGGGAGTTAGAAGGTATTTGATATCCTTTGCATGGTAGTTTAGGTTTTGGAAGATTTACAAACGTTAGTTAGATCAATGGTATAGAGTTTTTCATTAATAGGATGCATTAAGGTTGAGAAAATAAGAAAAAAGAAAGAAAATATAAGTTTCTATCACAATCAGGAACCTAGGAGAAAAAAAAAGAGATTTTGAATGCCTCCCACTCGGGTGACCAAGTCTATCCATTCAAACACCTAAAATTCTCCTCGAATGGCCTAAAAAAGGCCAAATTTTCCACTCAAGCACACCCCCTCTCGGACTTAGATTGGCGCCTCTGTCCGAGTCGATGGACCCTGCCACTCAAACAGTCCAAATTGACCACACTCGGGCGGTTGAGTTTGGGACTCAAACAAACAAAAACCTACAACACTTGAATGTCCAATTTTGCAAACAACCTAAATTAGAACACATTTTTAGGGACCATCTAGACCCCCCAAACATACCAAAGGCTATGAGCTAATTATCAAGTGACCCTAGGTAGATTCGAGACTTGCAGGTGTGACCATAGAGCTGATCAACACCCGAATTCATCTTGTGACAAGCCCAAGAATTGACCAAGTCAGCCGATCACTTGCAGTTTACTTCTCAATAGAGACACTATTTGACTACTCCGATGGACCACCCACATCAAGACCCCATGGAGGATCAAAATTGATTGTCAGGTGTGATCGCAACTCATGTAAAATAGCTACAATTATATGGAACAATTGACTGGCAAGGGGGGTGTGTGTGTGATTTCATTGAAGGTTGCAAAGTGCATTGTAGACACTTAGGTGATGATAAAATTTGAAAGCCTAATTGTACACAACTCACCTTACATTGCACCCTCCAAGTGTGTGAGTAAGCATAACTTGGAAAGTGATTTAATTAGCAAGGCACACACTAAAGCGGAACTAAGCAAAGAAATGAACCCACCAGTAGGACTTGCAAAATCCCTGGGACCATAGAAACAAACCAAGAAAATCATAGAAAGTCCATAGAAACACTGAGAAATGAATAGCCTCAACCCAACAAGTGAAGAAAGGAACAAGACACAATTAGAGATGCATCCTTAGACAACCTAATCACCCTCATTGAAACCTTAGTGGTTCAAGAAATTGCTAGCATGTCAAGTGCTAACACAAACTCAGGCAACCAAGACCTTGACCTAGGAGAGTTTCCAATCAAAATATAGCAACTCATATCATGATACAACCATCAAACAAAAATAGCACACCATGGGAGATTCGCATGTGAAATCATAGCTGATATCAAGGAGAAGAGGAGGCTAGGAAGAGTTTCCTTGCAATGCATAGCTAGCTACAACTAGGAGCAACATGCTCGAAGGCTATGCCAAGAGATAGAGCTCAATGAGGTCCATTGAGTCCTAGCCATCTCAAGCACAAATAGAGCATGAGAAAATGTTGATAGAGAGTGAGCATTAGAAGTGGATCTTACATTGAGTGAGATTCGCACAAAGTGACTATTAGATAACACTGCTGCAAAGCAAAGTGGAGTAGCCCTAGCATCTCTATTGCTAGCTAGACTGGGAATCACCCTAAACACTAAAAGCCAGACCAAGATACCTATAATTGCAAAGAAAATTGAGAAGTATCAAGCAGATAATGATCCTTATAGGTTTGTTGACAATTTTGAGTAGGTGTGTGAGGCAAACAATCTCATGGACTCTACTCAGCATCATGCACAAGCTTTTGGACTCTACCTAAGAGATAAGGGATGAACTTGGTTTGCTAGCCTAGACAAAGCTGACTACAACAACTTCAATAGCCTAAAGGATCTTTTCATTAAGAGATTTTCTGAAGATGAATACTTAGGAAACCTCATTGTCATGTTGATGAATGTCAATCATGTGAAGAGTCTCTATAAGAGGATTCTAGTGACACAGCAACCCAATGAAAGAGCAATCTCTGCCACGTTTGTCAATGGAATCCAAAACAAAGAACTCTATAAGGGCTTACCTAGTAACTCAAACTTGCAAAGGGGCATGTTAGCCAAGGTCTTTGAAGAGGCAATACGTGTGGAGGATGACTTGCTGAGAGAGAGAAGCTCAAGAGCCACACTACAAGAGAACACCACCTCTAAGAACATTGAGAGAACCATAACCCTTAGTTAGCAATCAATCCATAGCATGCAAGATGAGGGAAAAAAATCGATCAAAACCAAGAGATAGCTGACTTGAAGTTAGAGTTGGCCAAGCTACAAGAGATATTGAAAAGACTAGTGCGACCCCACATGCAATGTGTGCATTGTGGTGGAACCATATTCCAATTGAATGTCCCGACCCTAGATCATGGACTTGTGCTAACTACGATAGATTTGGATATGTTGTGATGCACTACCGATTGCTAAGAAGGCTCCCATACCCACAACCCTATACTCAACCCTACTATCTAGGGAATAAGCAGCCCAACTTTGGAAGAAGATCTCTATTAGCTCTACCAACACCCAATGACTCGAAGCCAACTACCCCTAGGATTGACATCAACTCCACAAGAATCCCTAGGCCACCTAGACCCATAGTGACCCATCCATTGAGCGATGCTCTGATGAAGAAGTTGCCAAATTTCTTTGGAAGAGGAGTCCAGCTTCACTCCTAGCACCAAACGATGCAAAACCAACCATCCCTAGGATGGAGATTAACCCGATAGGCATACCCAGGTCACCAGGACCCTACGTAACCCATTCATCAAGCGATGCTCCAGTCCATTATGTGGAGGAGCCTAACAAAGATGAAGCCTATGTGAACCCTTACGTCTCGTACAACAACGAGGGCAATCCGTCCTGATAGACTATTGACCAATACTGGTAATGGCGTTAGGTAGAGCTAGGGGCAGAGGATTCGCTGGCCCAATCCAAAATCCAATCATGTTGGACTTGTGGTCACCCATGCCATATCTCATCATGCTATCCAAAGAGAGAACAAGAGAATAGGAAAAAAGCTGACCTTAGATGTGTCAAGTGTGCAGCATCACTCATCTCTTTGTTGATTGCCCTAGATGGAAGCCATCCTCTAGCTTGGTAATTGTGCCATCATTGCCTTTGGGGATGTTTGAAGTCAAGACATTCGACAGCAAGGACACACCCATCCCGCTGCATATTATGACTAGAGCATAGGCAAAGCAAGTAGGCATATCACTGCCAGGGCCTAGCAATTTAGATGCAGCCTCAATAGTAAAGAAGAGCCAAAGGAGAAGGAAGAAAAAGACTAACGCAAAGGTCACACTTAAGACTGAGGATCCAACAATGCTAGTGATTGGCAACAAGGTCACGGATGCAGAGGCAGAGACCACTTCTCCAAAGGCGGAAGAGAAAGGAAGTGCCAAGGTAGGGGAGTATCCTTACCCTAGGCGCCAACTCGAGGCCATACCCAAAGTCAAGGAGAGTGGCTAAAGGAAGCCCATGAGCACCTCAAGGAAGCTGAGCCTATCTTAGAGGATGAGATCGAGGATCTTTGTAGAGTGAGCATGCCAATCTCACTTGCATGACCAAGGTTGAGAGATGCACCCATGCCACAGGTGGCGGTGCCACCTAGGCCAAGTTCAGATGCTGTGGGCCAGACAATCAGTTAAGAACAATGGCCAAGAAGCACAAACCTAGGAGAGAGGCAAGCAACCAGCAACCTCCTCATGACATTAGTGACCACCCTAGTGACTCTAAGTTTAGGAGACCTACTCAGACAGCACCCCACGCTATGGTAGGAGTTGAAACACTGGGTGGAAGAACCAATGGAGTATGCTGCTATTGACTTGCAGGATCATGATGCAGTCACGCAGATACCCAGCTTGATGCTGCACTCAGTGCCAAAGTCACTACACATCAGCACCTTTTGGGAAGGCATTGAGATGCACAACACACTCTTGCCTATCCTAGCCATAGGAGACATAGCATGAAAGGGAATCGTAGATATGGGGGCGGGAGTGAGTGTGTTGAACCATACTGTGCTCTAGGCTTGGGAAAACCCACATGTCGAAACCACTAGGTTCAATGTCACTCTAGCTAACAGAATGAAAGTTAGTCCATTTAGAGTCTTGAAAAATTGGCCAGTGAAGATCGCGGGTGTCCAGTTCTATGTGAACTTCATCGTCATGAAGGGAGTGGACTACAACATTCTGCTAGGCCGCCTTGGATGAGAAACACTCAAGTTGTCGAAGACTAGGGCAACGGTCTAATATTCTTAGGAAACTGAACAGAAGTTGTGAGGGTCGAGATGGACACTTGGAAGACAACCCCCGTTGACCTAGATGCCATCTCTACCATCTCAAGGGTGCCAGTAAAGAAATCGTACGGGCCATTAACCAAGTGCATCCCTTTCCCTAAGGATGAGCGAGATTGGATGCATGTCCTAGTGACCATCGATCTCCCATTCTCAGACGAAGAGGAGACGTACAAACAAGCTATAAAAACTGTGAGCTTGTCAAAGAAGGAGCCCACGGTGCCACTCTATATGATGGCCAGGAGCTCAATCACCTAGACCTATCTCTTTCCATGTTCCTAGCAGTAGGCTAGAACTTCATGAGATCCTCGAGTATGCCACAGGCAAATTGACAAGCAACGTCACTGTTAATCTCAAGTCACTCAAATATTTGCTGGACAAACCTAAGTGGAAATGGACTAAGGTGCACGATTTGAACTTACTGTACAATTGGGCCTTAGTCACCGACGAAGGACAGGCTAGAGATGAGAGTCTAGGGAATGACAAGTAGTCAGGAGGAGTTGATTCCAACAATGAGTATGAGGGCTGCCACTCCATTAGTGAGGAAAGAGAGGAAGAAGTAGACACCGTAGAGTACAACACTAACGGAAAGGTGATAGAGCACATCAGAGCAGACTCCAAGCCCCAAAGAAGGAATGCTTACAAGATCGAGAGAGAAGTCATGCGGATGGAGTGTGATTGCTCCTGGTTGGAGCACATGGGAGCAATAGATTGCAAACACGTAGGGATAGCCCAACCACCGGTCACACCCTTGCTTAGGATAGATGCACCCACCAAGGCATGAGCCACCACGAAGAAAGACACTAGGACCACAACAAAGTTCTTGTGGAAGCAAGTTATCTCATGATTTGGTTTCCCAATCAAATTAGTAAGTGGCCAAGGCACTCACTTCATCAATGAGATGATTGCCCTCCTGCTCTCAACCTTCTTAATCATCCACATGAAATCCTCACCCTACTACCCTCAAGCTAATGACCAAACAGAATCCATGAACAAGATCTTAGTCAATGTCCTTATAAAGGTAGTTTCTACCACGTGAAGTGATTGGAACAACAAACTTATGGTAGCATTATGGGCCTATCAGACAACCTATAAAATGACCGTGGGACAGATGCTACTACCCTCCCATATTCTAGAATCCCCTATCAATGTCCGCATAGCCACCATCAGTGAACTAGAGGACAAGGATGAGGAGGTAGTAGCTCCAGCATGCCTGCGCATCACGGCCACTTCCCAATGCACACACGCATTTGATGCCTTGATCGATGAGGTAGCTGGCTTCAATGTCTTGATTTACGCTCATTGGACCCTCATTGGTTAGCCACAGTTACAGCCCACCAATGCTAAACTCAGCCCATTCAAGGGCAAGTCATATGCACTCCTAGGGAAGTGCAAGATTGCAGTCTCTATCGAGTCTGAGAGCCTATCAGTCATCTTCTATGTATTGCCAAATACGAAGGATCCAAGTCAAGAATCGTTGTTAGGACTCACTTTCAAGAAGCAAGCACACTGCAACGTGGACTATGATTTGCAGCACATTCGCCTTTCCATTGGCAACATTCGAATCATGACAGCTTACAGCAAGGGCAGCAAGGCTCCAACAAAGCCTGCTATGCTACCTAGGACCAAGCCTAAGGAGGGGGGTCGTGAGTCATCACAACCCACCCAGACTACAACACCACCGCCAACTAAGGCCATCCCCAAAGCCACATAGCCCATGTTTAAATGGGTGCCAAGGCACCAAAAGCGAGCTACTCATAGCAAGCAAACATAGCCTCTCAAGGCTAACAACTATCATTCGAAACCTAAGAGACTGACCTGATGCTATCGACGTAGGTGCACAATCAAGCCACAAGGGATCCTTAAAGATTTGTTGTGAGCCTAGGGATATTATGAAGGAAACATCTGGATATGGGTGCCCAAGAAGGGAAATCCTAGAAGCATAGCCCAACCATGACCATTGCTTGCCACCCCACCCCTAGGCAGCCACACTCCATCTAAGGCAATGACAACCCATGAAACCCAAGTTGCAAGACCCACAGAACCCACAACAGTTGCGGTCATCAAAGTCCAACCAATATATCAACCTAAATAGTAGCTTGTTACCCCAAAATCATCTAAGTCTAGAGAGCTTAGCACCCCAATGGCTGCACAAGAGGACGGCAATGCACCATCTATGCCACTGGAGCCACCCTTAGTACCCCCACGCAACACTGGACACACAGATCAGACTATAGAGCTGCCCTTAGAAACGCCACTGTCTAGTCCGCTACCACTAGAAGCATCACTTTCTAGTCCAATTCCATCGCAACCACCAGCAGGTCTTAGGCCTTCCTACGAGTGATGTTCATTTCTATCAGTCACCATGGACCTTGCTGAGAATACAAGAGATGACTTGGTGACTTGCATCAAGCTCTTAGATAACATTATCATGCACTTGGGAAGAATACAAGTTCATGATCGTAAAATTTCCCAAGGTTGCAAAGGAGTTGATCAATAATGGTGAAGTCTCAAAAGAGCACATGCTCATGAAATGGCTAATAACATCATACCGCAAGCCCCAAAGGCCTGCATCACCCGTTGAGCTTGAGAAACTCACTCCCCTCACTGACTCTGACTCATTGTTCTTACAAAAATGGTGTAACCTATGCCTCTAATGGAAGAAACAGAGTTGCCAAGTAATGACTAATGATGAGCGCAATGATTAAAACAATCGAGTATGACCCAACTTACGTAGCACACTGCAATGTGGACTATGATTTGCAACGCATTCACCTTTCCATTGGCAACATTCAAATCGTGACATCTCTCAGCAAGGGCAGCAAAGTGTGAAACTACATGGATCTAGAGCATGGCTATGATGGTTCAAAGACGGGAAGAAGACTCATGTAGACATAGACTTAGACACTGACTGTCACACAAGTGAATTAGGTTTTAAGATTGAGGCTTGAACTCATAAACACAATCTTGTGTGTGTGGATAATGACACTGGCACTTTACTGAAAAGAAAAGAGTACTATCATTGCATTAAGAAAAGGAAGCAAGTACATAGTTGATATAGGTGTCGTCTAGCTCCAGTTTGATAATGGCCTGGGCTCTGTCATCATTCTTTTGCCTAGTTGCAAGGTCCACATCCCGAGGTTTCTTCTCTTTGCCATTTGTGATGGCCCAGAGACCCTTCTTCATCAAGATGAGCTTGATGCGGGTTTGCCAGGTGTGAAACCCAACTCCCTTGAACTGAGCCATCGGTAAGTCTTTTCCCATGCTGAAGAGTTGGAGAAGCAGCAAATCAGCTCCAAGATTCTCTGATTTTACAAGTGAAGGAGCAGATTACAATGTGTCAAGAGACACAAGTAATGGTAGTGTGAAAACACACTATGTCTGACTTGATGTTGAGCTTGAATCTTCAAGTGGGTTGCCTGGACTTCAGGTGGGTGCTTGGATCTTCAGACGTGTACTCCAAATCTTTTTCTTGAAGATTTATACTGGCTGGAAACTTCAGATCTGAGTAACAAATGCTTCAGTTGATTGGGAAGAAGCAAGATTTAAAGTGAAGGAAGAAGCTTGAGTTAAAGTGGCTTGGTCTTCTCTTGAATCTTTTTCTTGTTGATTCTTCAATCTTCCCCTCCTCAAATCATGCACGACACTTTAGTGCTCAATTTTGATTTGAATATCAGGAATGTTAGTGAGTTGGAAGTGGGAAATGAAGTAAATAAGAGCTTGAAGGAAAATAGCTATGGCTGACAGTTTAGGGTTTCAGACAAGGGCCTAGTTTTTTGCTCTGTGTGGGCTGTATTCTTGATCATCTCCCAAACTTTTTACATGTATAGAAAGCTTATGTCATAGCCTTCCAAAGCCCCATGGTCGCAGCCTGAAATTCATCACGTGCTGATGGCGCAGATGGTATGAACAGGAAGAGGCATAGATCTATTAGTGAGACAGGGAATTTTTGCAATGCTGCTCTCTGATGCGCCCGATGTTGAGGGATGACGTGCCACGATGAAGCGCCTTGGAATGAAGAACAATTTTACAGAAGCAATCGATTTGAGATATGGCCTATAGATGCAAATCTAGGTCCTCAATCAGAGATGGGTCATCCTGGCTATGGCAGACAAAGAGCTTGAGAGAAGTTGGAAGTAAGGAATGAGCTCATTGGCTGGGACCAAACTGACCTGAGGTTAAGACGAGCTAAGAGAGAACAGAGAATAACTAAGCCAAGCTGAGCCATGCCCGACTGGGCTCTGATACCATGTGAAACTACATGGATCTAGAGCATGGCTATGGTGGTTCAAAGACGGGAAGAAGACTCATGTAGACATAGACTTAGACACTGACTGTCACACAAGTGAATTAGGTTTCAAGATTGAGACTTGAACTCATAAACACAATCTTGTGTGTGTGGATAATGACACTGACACTTTACTGAAAAGAAAAGAGTACTATCATTGCATTAAGAAAAGGAAGCAAGTACAAAGCTTTATAGGAAAGTAGTAAAGTGCAATAGGCTCCATTGTGCATATGGGATAGGTAAGCCTGCATGTCCTTAGCCCTGAAGCTCCATACAAAGAAGCTCCATACAAAGAGGCTGTTAGTAGGTGCCATCCCCAAAGCCACATAGCCCATGCTTAAATGGGTGCCAAGGCACCAAAAGCGACCTACTCGTAGCAAGCAAACATAGCCTCGCAAGGCTAACAATTATCATTCGAAACCTAAGAGATTGACCCGACACTATCAATGTAGGTGCACAATCAAGCCACGAGGGATCCGTAAAGATCTTTTGCAAGCCTAAGGATACTACGAAGGAAACATCTGGATATGGGTGCCTAAGAAGGGAAATTCTAGAAGCATTAGCCCAACCACAACCATCGCTTGCCACCCCACCCCTAGGTAGCCACACTCCATCTAAGGCAGTGACAACCCACAAAACCCAAGTTGCAAGACCCACAGAACCCACAACAGTTGTGGTCATCAAAATCCAACCAATATATCGATCAAAATAGTAGCTTGATACCCCAGAATCATCTAGTCTAGGCACCCCAATGGCTATATAAGAGGACGGCAATGCACCATCTATGCCACTGGAGCCACCCTTAGTACCCCCTAGCAACATTGGACACACGGATCAAACTACGGATCTACCCTTAGAAACGCCACTGTCTAGTCCGTTGCCACTAGAACCATCACTATCTAGTCCAATTCCACCGCAACCACTAGCATGTCTTAGTCCTTCCTACGAGCGATGTTCATTTCTATCGGTCACCAAGGACCTTGCTGAGAATACGGGAGATGACTTGGTGACTTGCATCAAGCTCTTGGATAACACCTTTACCACATTCGCTAAGAGCTACGAAAGACTTGGCCTTGGCTTGCTTCATGAACCCCTTGCCTCTGATGTTAGTTCTTTATCCTGCACTTGGGAAGAATACGAGTTCATGACCACAAAATTCCCCAAGGTCGCAAAGGAGTTGATCAATAATGGTGAAGTCTCAAAAGAGCCTTGTGCTCATCAAATGGCTAATAACATCATACCACAAGCCCCAAAGGCCTGCATCACCCATTGAGCTTGAGAAACTCACTCCCCTTGCTAACTCTGACTCATCGTTCTTACAAAAATGGTGTGACCTATGCCTCCAATGGAAGAAACAAGGTTGCCAAGTAATGACTATTGCTAAGTGCAACAACGTGCGATTAAAACAACCGAGTATGACCCAACTTACATAGCACTAACCTCTTTTAGGGTCTTAGCCATCACACTCGAAACAAAGACCTAGACAACGAGGTCTTGGCCCACCCTTACATTGATTGCATCCTTACAGAAGAGAAGCTACATGTGGCTAGCCGCATTAACTTGGGTTATTCTCCAACCTATGTCCTAACTTACATTACCCAAGTATGTGTTAGCCCTCGTAATCTCGATTGTCATGCCCACTTGGAATATAACCCTGATTTCTACAATTAACTTATGCCAAAGTAGATATCACCATACTGTGCTCAAATGCCCTTGCCTCTCCCATGTCCCATCCTAGGAAGGATGCTCATCATTTCCTAAGGGGGAAGGGGGTAAGGTGATTAAGAAAACATAGCAAGAAGGAAACAAAAAGTCTTAAACAAAGTTAAAAGTTAAAAGTAGGAAAGAATTTAAAAAAGTGTTGGAAAGAAAATTTCAAAAATGTTTTGGAATGAATAGGCTACTGTTAGAAAATTTCATGTCTCTAATTTAGCTTGTTTATTCTTGGACTATGGTAAATGACAGGTATCCACAATGGCAGGCCAAGATAAAGGTGGCAAGTTCCCTTTCACTGGAAGAAGAACAAACGAGATACGGCCTAAGTGTGGAAACAAGGGGCTTTAGTCAATTCACCTTCAAGCACACACTGAACTTGGACAAAGCCATCTTGGAGGAGCTGGCTGTGAAGTAGCTAGTGGACAATTGTGCCCTCCAAAAGTACATTGAGAAAGTAGGGCAAAGCAATTGGCTACCGCATGTGCACAAAGTTCCTAAGAAGTTTCGATGATGCAAGGAACTGTGGCACAATAACAGTCAGGACAAGAGAAGAAGAACATCACAAGTGGAGGAACCACCGAGTGTTTCAATGATTGAGAAGGCTCTAGGCTTGGCCATCAAGAAAGAAAGACGCCCTCTGAGAGATGTATATACCATGCTGGGAGTGAATAAGCATGATGTGCACACGGTGGACGGGATAAGTCTAACAGACATCCCAAATCCAGAAGTAAGGATGCAAGCAAAGATGGCCCATGCCCTCTTCTCGGGACAGAGGTACAATGGATTGATGAATAGAATTGGTATGCTGCTACTGGAGAGCATAGCCACAGGGTCCCATGAAGAAGTGGACTAGAATGGGTTCTAAAAACCATCAAGAACTCGGCCACTGTTCTAGCCACAAGTGCAGCACCAGCAAGAAGGGAATACCCAGCCTCTCAATGGCCAGATCAACAAGAAAGAAGCCCACTTCTAAGGCATCCACGATTAGATTTGGTGGAGTCTTAATAGCCATCATCCAAGAGGCCAGAAAGGAGGCAAAAGGAGTTGAAGAGGAGGTAGGAGAGACACCCCATCAGTCATCGTGCCTTGACATGGAGAAATCTAGCAAGAGAACCATCAACGACTGAGGAGAGCAGGAAGTGCAGACTACCCAAAAGGAGGCCAGGGCACAAGAGAAGAAGAAGGCCATGAAACCCCGGCAACAAAGAAGGGAAGAGATGACGAAAAAAGAATGGACTGAACTAAAAAGAGCCCAAAGAGAATCCAAAATGGCAAAAGAAGAACGAAGGAGCAAAGAGGAGGAAGAAATGAAGCAGGTGAAAGAGGAATCACAGAAAGTTGAGGAGGAGGGAAAATGGAGAGCAGAAGAAGATGCTGAGGAGCTAAGGAGAAAGGAGGATGAAGACATGGCAGAGGCCATCACAGGTCTATCAAGGAGACCCATGGTGCCAAATAAATGGCCACCTTGAGCCCATGGCACGAAGGTGAACCAAGTGGCAATGCTAAAGCAGCCCTATTTGTTGCAGAAAAGGGCAAAGCCCCGCTGCACCCCCTCCCTTCAACTCTCACACCTCAAACCACCACCACTACCTCCACAACACAAGAGTCAAAGCCTACCATGGACACCACTAATCCATGATGCAGTTCCTAGTCACGAAAGTATAGGAAATAGTGCTAGAAGAAGGAGGAGTCAAAAGGCCAGCTGCAGGACGTAGAGTCTAGGCAATATCCAAAAAGGCAAAGTTTGGAAGCATCCACCACCATAGCAGCGTGAACAATGCCCTTAGTTGTAGACTATGATACCTACATAGTTGAACTTCTAGCCCACCAACTAGGGAAGGCTAAGGAAGAGAAGAAGGCAGCCACGACAGAACTAGAGGCAGAAAGAGAAGTATCCATGGCGCTAAGGCTAGAGATGACATGGCAAGTTGTGGAACATCAGAAAGAAATCCGAAACCTAAAAGAGAAACTCAGTGCTAAAGAGAAGAAGGCGCAAGATAATGAAGATCGCCTAAGGCAAAGGATAGAGGATGAAGCCTAAGACCTAGTGGCCGAGCAACGGGCCCACAGGTTGCTCATCCAACAATACGCTGCTCCAGCAATGAATGGCATGGGTGGAAGAGATGAACGCAGAACTATGGGAGAACCAATGGGAAAGGGACCATGCATTAGAAGAACAACGCCAAGAATAGGAGGATGCCATGGTATTCAGGTTTTGGTTAGCAATGGAGGAGCAAGAAAGGCTAGAGAGAGAGATAGAAGTCGTGTCGAAGGAGAAAAAAGAGGCCATGGAAGAAGCCACCAAGAGCCTGTAGGACAACCTGCAAAATTCCCAACAAGAAGTGGAGAGACTGATGGCCATGGCCATGACCGAAAGAAGGCTGCACTAAGTAGAACTACAAAGACAAGTGCAAGTCAATGAAGATCTATCAAAAAGGCTCGCAGAAGCCCACCAGCAGTTCTCTATCGGCTAAGCAAGGTAGAAGGATAGCAGAAGAGCAAATGAACCACTGAGACAAAGAGAAGACCCAAATGCTGGAAGTGTGGAATGAGTAGTAGCAAGTGTTAATGATGTTGTCTCAGGAGATGGAAAAAGGCAAGAAAGACCTAGAAGAGAAAGCACAGCAATGGGAGTGTGAGGATTGACAGAGCGCCTTGTAGTGGTGGAGTGCGAGAGGGCTCGTAGAATCCAGAGCTGAGGCCATTGAAGTGTGCTCTCCCACACAGAGGCAAGCCTTTCTAAGCACAATGCTTCAAGTCACACAAGTTGAAGGCGAGGATTCGGTGGAGAGAGTGAAAAGGAAGTTGGAGTTGATGACTAGAGCCTTAAAGTATAGCCTGCAAGAGCACACACTTTCAATTGGCACAGGCATAACCAAGGAGTAGAAACACAGCTACTTATGACAAGCCGACCTCTCCATTGATGAGCTTAGGGAACTTGGATTCAAAGAACAAGAGCAACCCCATCCTCCCCCAATGGAACAAGACATCGAGGAAGGGCCGGCGAGCAAGAACTGGAAGAAGAACAACATCATAGAGAGCCCAATCCACCCTTGCCTAATCTACCCCCAAAAGAGCTAGAGGGTGTCCAGGTTCCTGAGCACATTATTGATGCAAGAAGAAGAAGACAAGAACTCATGGAACAAGCCCAGCAAAGAGTGCAATCACGACCACAATAGCTTCCTGATGAGCCCATGCCACCACACGGGGATCACCACCCCATCAACTAGCCGTAGGAGCTGACTATCTGGCAATAGCAGGAGCTCCAATCCTGACCCTTCGAGTTCTCCTTCCTCTACCCACGAGCTTTGGACTAGTCTTACCCTTGGAGGTAGTGGAAAGGATCATCGTTTGGGCAATACTTTAGTGAATTGATGCGTCGAGGAGTGGAGAATCATAATCACAAAATGGAGGCAAGAACCCACATACTACTAATAGGATAAGGTATATCAGGTTCCCAAAACCATCCGAGGCTATGAGGCGTAGCCAAGTGGCGGAGGAGGATTTGGGACACTGTGGGAGCTTTCGCTCAACCGCCAAGACCCACGGACCGCTTATTGTTCAAGCGTTCCAAGTCGAGCACTAATGGCTACCTCTCACATAGCCGAAGCGCCATCCATATCTACGGGTGTAGTGAGCTTACCTCCATGCCGATTGAGTTACCTTCTCTCTCGCGCACTCTGGTAGCTCCATGATCCAAGTGCAAGCTTCAAGCAAGCTCCATCCCCAAGCTCCATGCTCCAAGCTCCGTTGCCGCAAGCAAGAGAAGAGAAGAGAAGAGAAGAGAAGAGAAGAAGAGAGGAGAAGATGGAGAGCTTCTCCTCCGCGATCCCTCACCCTCACACACTCACTCCCTCACACTCTCACACTCCCTCTCTCAAGCACAAGCTCAAGCAAGCAAGAACAAGAAGAAGAAGAAGAAGAGGAGAGCTACTTTTGGCCACACACAAGAATGAGCTTCTCATTCACTTTTCAACTTTATATACAAAGCCCTAAATCCTTTTTGGGTGGTCATCCCCTTTTCCCCTTTTTTACATGGCCGGCCGTAGCCTAGGCCCCTTTTTCCCATTGTCCTTCTATCTTCCTAGCTTCCTTTCCACCACCCGTCTACATTTACAAATTGCACGGGTGAGAGCCCGGTGCTCCTTGAATTAAACCATGATGTGCTTGCGCTCTTTTACAAAAGTTTTGACTTGCACTTTTCCTTGTGCGCCTTTCTCCCTTATTTAGGACTCTTCTCCTTGTGCGTCTTTGTCTTTCGTTTCTCTTTGCCTTGGCCTTTGTCTTTGTCTTCTACTTTAGCTTTTCTGGATTTTTCACCTTCGTTCGTTTGACAGTTAACATTACCCCCCTCCTAGACAAGTGCCAGTCCCATGGCACTCACCGTCGTAGGTAGCAAGCGTTTAGCATGCACCGAAGACGTGGGTGGCAAGGATGTCTGTGGTTGCCATGGCAAAGTGTTGGTAGTGGTGGGGAGGAAGGTCATTGGGGGCGCATTGGTGGATTGAGTGGTAGGTGGTAGGGCAATGGGAGTTGGTGGTAGGGCTGTTCTTTGGGGGGGTTGCACTGATAGAGTACAAGTGGCGGTTTGTTGGGGATTCTGTACATGCTGATTCTTGGCAGGCTTACAGGGTGATAAGGATAGGAATTCAGAGTTGAGTGTTGATGAAGAGCGAACGACACTTTTGTTGGAGTCTTCAATACCTGCAATTGAAAACCTCTCATGTGGTCTCTCCCTAAGGGGTAGTGCTAGTCTTTTTATCATGCACAAGACATATTTTGATTAGTTTGGGAGACAGGTCAAACTCTAAGCAAGCTGAGAGTATTGTCCTGCACTTGAGGACCCAAACTGTGTATATACTTCGGTGCAGATATTATGTGAGTGCTCGTGCATACTTAGATATTACGTAGTTAGAAGACCGCGGGATAGTTTCTCGTAACAATGTGTTGATGAAGCAAAGTTGTCCATGTTGAGAAGAAGTACAGGTGAAGGTATATGAGACATCCTTTGCATTGTGACTGCATGACATAGCATAATTGAATACAAGGACACCGCACTTTCGGTAGCTGGAAGCTATTGGACTTGCTTGATGAGGACGGTGTACATTTTATGGCTAATCGTGCAGTGCTTACCACAATTGATTGCAATGGTATTAAGGCAGAGTGCAAGAGGGAATTGTGCAAGTGGGTCAGGGTGATAGGTCTAACCATAGGCGAGACAAGCTCCCTAGGTATGTCCTGCCCTTGATGTGCCCTGAACAATTGTGGGTGATGCTAAAGGGCTAGGGGACTAGGGATGGAGCCAATCGATCAAGGTCACTAGACGTACCTAATTTGAGGGCCCTAGGTGCTGTGCTGTGATTGTGGGTGCTTCTTTTTGTTCATTTCTTTTCTTTGTTTTTTTTTCTTTTTTCTTTTTTCTTTTTTTTCTTTTTTTCTTTATTTTTTTTTTTGGCTGCTTTTTCTTGTGCTTTTTTCTTTCTTTCTTTCTCTTTTTTTTTTTTTGACTTGCTTGAGTACAACCATTGCAATATGTTGAGGCTATCAGCCTTTCAGTGGGTTGGAAAATGTCAAGCTTCAAAGGCTCAAGAAATGGATATTACAGTGATGATTGTGCCCTAGCCTCGTTGTTAGAGAAGTAGTTGTTGAGATGGGGAGAGACACTTGAGATATTGCAAACCTCCTTGCGACACATGCGATGTTGGTACAATTGAGGTAATGACTGCCGCGAGCCAACTATAGAGCTTGACCCAGAAAGAGAGCGTAGCCCATGAATATGCTTTGGGCTATGCAATATGGGTACTCGCCAAGGTGATTTTTCGCGTTCCGCATCGTGGCTGTGTTGTGGTTCATGTGCGGTTGGTGGTCTTGCAGTGGCCTGGCTGTTGGACACGTTTGCGTGACGACCTATGTCATCCTGCATCCACTTGTCACTTCGTGAGAGTATATGCTCGCTTGCATTAAGTACATCGAACAAATGCAATCATGTTAAGACATAATTTTTCAAAATTCTATGATGTCTAGTGGGATGCCTATTTCATTGCTTGTTAAGGTCGCATACATTAACGAGAGGTAACGGAAATGTATACAAGTGGGGATCTTGCCCCTTTACTCATCAAAAACAAAAAGTTATCGCATGCTGACTTGTCGAGCTACTTGTACATCATAGGGGTTTAGTCGATAGGTACGAGGCGGGGTGAGTCCGGTTGGCTAGGCAACTGGGGCGGTGCTAGTCGGGGCTCCCGCGAGGCTAGGCAGGGAACATGTCGGCCGGGACATGAATGGTGTAGTCCCGGGCCGCTATCATTTTCAGAATGTCTTTAAAAAATTCATTAAATTCTTCCCTATCCCGGGCCGACTTTTCTCTTCGTGAGCACCTGTGCCCGAGCGTGCGTTGGGGGTCTGTGCAACTGGCATTGCCACATGCTGCGCATTTCTTTGAATCTAGACTTTCTTGGCCCTTCGGCCTTCGTCTGGGACGGTGTCGCTTAGGGCCTCTCTTCTTCGCATACCTCTTGAGGGTGGGCACATAGCGCACCGGTGGAGGGGCATGTGCCGCATGCTCTCGTCGTCTATGAAGAGCGTCTTTGCATGCCAGATGTCCGTGGTTCTCCATGTGTTCATCTGGAAGCCTGCAAGATGCAGTCCAAGAGTTAGGCCTTGATATGGAAGAAGATTGTTTGCATAGGAGGGATTTCCATGTGGATCTTCAAACGCATATGACTAGAAGAGAAGTCGTGGAACATGTTGTACTCGTTGTAATGGTGTCCCTCTGGCATCTAACTACGAGCGGATCTCGACTCACACCAGGTTATGTTGGTTGGTGGTCCTACGTTTGGAGGGCTCATTCTCGGAAGGATAGGCCGGGAAGGGAAAGTGTGTATTGAGGGACTGCGCCCTGCTTACATCATGAGGGATGTTGGCTAGGGTTTTCCATGGTGGCAATGCGGGTGCATGCCCTTTGCCCGGAGGTGGACATGATCTAGTGAAAGGGGGACCGGCTCAGCGTAGCCTGTTGGCCCCGATTCTTCTGTCTGCGCTTGGGTTTTTATTGCTTGTGTGTGTTGATGATGTTTATATAGGGTGACGCAAAAACCATTGTTTATGTACAGATACATTTTTTCGAATCCTTGTCACTTCACTAGGATAGAAGCCAATTGTAGAACTCGGGATTGTACTGAAGCGTGGCGCACGCATCTAGTACACGTGGCAGCTTACTCAGTACTGATAGATATTTCGCCACATCGAATAGCATGGAACCCTGTCCGAGTCTACTGGCAACATGTAACTCCTCCTCAGTAAGAACCTTACCAAACAGAGGGTTTTCTTGGCTTGGTTTAGCCAAGTCCTTGCCCTGGGTGGCAGTCAGCACTCGAAGGGAAGTTGGTGCCACATAGGTTGGGTCTCTTTGAGACCGCCATTTGGCCAATCGCTCCTCTGAGACTGTCATGATCTGGGCTCCTAGTTCGGCCATTGCAACATGGTTCTCACACCAACGTTGTTCAAATTGACTTCGACCCTTTGATAGTCGCTTTAATTGCTCTATCTCTAAGAGATTTGGTTGGCAGAGTGCATCATTGAATGTGACAGTTAAGTGCAGTTCGTCGGCTTCCTCGTCAGAGACGAGTCGCATGCGTTCATGTAAGAGATTGTTATAGTGCTTTTCAAGATGTTCCTGCTCTTCCCAGGATAAAGGGAAGGGCAAGTAATCTCCAAGCTGCTCTTTAGGGAATACGCGCATGTCTGCCAGGACATAGACATGAGCGAACACCTTGAGCTTAGCATCCAACTCAGTTAAGCATTCTGTGACACTTCTATGTTCAACGAGGGATTACTCGGTTGCTATCTCATGCAAAGTTCTAAGAGTTTCCTTAGGCTTTAGCATAGCTGGGGGCTCAGGCCTAGATGAGCAAGATTGGTCAACGCTAGGATTGCTTATGCTCTTAGGGATTGTGCGTTTTTCCTGAGGTTTTGCTACTATTTTGTCATGGTTATTCTCGGATGTGATTGGTATAGATTTGTCACCCTATTGTGATGACGTTGTATCCACTCTTGATTGGTCGATGTGAGTTCTATTGTCAGTTGATTGAGTGTTGAAAGCAACTATTGATGGCAACGACTGGTTTGATTTTTCAGAGCACACGGATGTGACTGAGGTTTCACCACTATTAGGAGAGACATCAATGGGTTCATTGGTGGATGGACTTGATGCTTTATTCCCCAGCTCTCCATCGCTCTTGGTCTCAATGCTCTTGGGGTCCACAACCACCTGTGATTGCTGTTGTCTTCGTTGTTTTCTCCTCTTTTTTTTGGTCAGTGAAGGTGCATCTCTCAATGACTCAGGACCTTGGACTAGGTCAACCGTTGATGTGCTTGGTTGGGCCTCAACATTTCCTTTCTCTAGTGTGTCCTCATGGGACATAGCCGTGGCCTGCGGAATAGCCTTGCCAGGTTGTGAGGGTAAATTGTCTCCCTTTTCGGAGAGTCTAGCTCTTCAGCCAACTCTCTTGTGTTTAACTCCTCCAGCCTAGGCTTTAGGCACTTTGAAAGTACTGGAGTTATTAATGAAGTTGGTTGCGACACCTCCTTCACAGGTAAACTACTAAGGACACGTTCCGCAAGGGGCATTGTCACGGCCAAGGGCTATGACGGCTGTGCTCCCTGATTTGAAGTAGCAACAACTAGTTTAGTGGGCTTGCTACCCTTGGTGGATTGCGGTGTCAAGTCCCTAGGGCGATCGGAAGTGGTCGTGTCTTTTGTTTCCCTTTGAGCACTCATCTGTGTAGATCGAGCATGAGTTGATCTAGTCACATTAGGTTGCTCAGGCATACCCTTGGGTCGAGAGCTACAGATGGTGTCATGTCCCACCTCTTGGACATTTGGAAGCTTAGATGGAGATAGAGATTGGAATTGAGCAGTCGCCCTTGACAACTGTGGGAACTCTTCGAGCTCTACCCCGAGACCTACGGACCACTTATTACTCAAGTGTTTCGAACTGAGCAGCCATGGCTACCTCTCACATAGCCATCGTGCAACGCCTACCGTGTGTGGGTGTAGTGAGCTTACCTTGATGCTCGATCGAGTACCTTCCTCTTTCTTGCACCCCTGCAGCTCCACGATCCTTGAGGCGAGCTCAAGCAACCTCAATCCCTCTCCCATGAGCTTCATCCTCCATAGCCACGTTCAAGACCAGAGGAGAGAAGAGAGGAGGAGAAGATGAAGAGGGAGAATGGAGAGCTTCTTCTCCAAGGTCCCTTACCCTCCCACGATCACTTCCTCACATGCTCTCACGCTCTCAGTCCCTCTCACAAGCACAAGCAAGGAGGCATGAAGGTGAGAAACAGGAGGAGAAGAAGAAGACGCTGTCTGCCACACACGAGGATGCTCTTCTCATTTACTTTTTAACTTTATATACATGCCCTAATTTCCATGGGCGGTCATCCCCTTTTTTTACATGGCCAGCCATTAGCCTAGGCCCCTTTTCTCATTGTCCGTCTATCCTTCTAGCTTCCTTTCCACCGCTTGTCTACATTTACAAATTGCAGGCGCTCTTTTACACGATTTCAGGGTGCGCCTTTTCCATTTTAAAATGCGTCTTTCCCCTTCGACATTTGCCTTGGACTTTTGAGGTTGCCCTTGCGCTTTTGGTCTTTTTTCCTCTTCTTTCTTCAGTCGGGCTACCTTTTTTCCGCCTTTTCCCTGCGTCTTTTCCGCTTTCTTTTGCTTTCTTCGTGTTGGGGTTAACATTACCCCCCTCCTAGACGAGTGCCAATCCCATGGCACTGTGGCGGGAAGTAGTGGGATAAAGGATGCTATTGCTAGGTGTGACTGGCGGTTAGAGGACACTGAGGCTTGTGAATGAGAGGTGATGGGGTTTGATGACGATGCCCAAGAGAGATCCCAGCGTGCTTTAGGCTTCCTGACGATTGCGGCATCTTTTTCACTGTTCTGGCGCCCCTCTAGAACTGGTCATCGTTTGAGTATCCGAAACGCTTGAAACAAGAAGCAGTCCCTTAGGAAGATGGCATTGGAGGGATTTATTCTGGAGAAACCCCCCGAATGCTGTTTGTTGTGAAAAGCCATGGCATGGGCTGAAAAACCCTTGTCTGGGAGTAGAGGATCTTCAGTTTTGAGTTGAAAGTCTTCAGGCTTGTGGTGCTAATAAGTGATCCGTAGGTCTTGAGGTAGTGGGCATGGATCATCGGACGATGAGGTTCCAAGATCTATGCCAATGGCAGCCCATCAGTGGGCGGATGGTTGTCAACATGAAATCTGTGGAGGTATTGAAACCTTCACAGCGAAGCTCCTGAAGTTGCAGTAATGGGGTCATGTCCGACTTCTGGAAAAATTCCTTGTCATTGGAGGATGTAGTAGATGATCGCCTTCAGCCAAGCAGCCCATTCTTGAAACATGAACATAACTTGCAAGAAAAGTGGTGCACTTCCTAGGGGGTGTGTCTGTCTCACTGTGCAGTGCATGGTGCCTGTGCTAGTGGAACTGGGGGATGGGTCTAACCTTGGGCAAGCCCTTGGTAATGTCCCACACTTGAGGACCCAGTTTGTGCGGCTTCTGAGGTGCGGTGCGAAACTCAGGGTGACGGGTCCGAAAGTCCTACCCTTGATGTGCCCTGAGTGTGAAGTGGGGGAGGGGCTAGAGAGGACTTTAGATGCAGTGAGTATGGTGCACCACAATAGTGAATGAAGACATCAAGCACTTTTTTTTTTGCTGGTGAATGAGGGAGAGGACATTGGGCGATGTATGGGGCACCTATTTAGTCACGAGGTGGTCGCAAGCATTGTGATAAAAATGCACGACTTTGTAGGTATTCCTTAATACCGGCTCTAGCTCTTAGAGGAGTGGTGGACAAAAAGGGGTGATTACACCTTGTAAAACGGGTGTCACTCATATTTTCTAATAGTTCTAAGTAGAAGGCCGGGAGGAGAGTAGCACGCATCATCAACCTCGTCATGGCTCTACTATCTATTCCTAGGTTAAGATCAAAAAAGAGTGGAGGGAGATGGGCTTCCTCTGCTTCAGGTTGCTGGAGTAGTAGGAATTTGAGAAGTCGGAGGTAATTACAAGTGGTTAAGAATGCTGGATCGGGGCAGGAAGAGAAATCTACAAGGAAACGATTTATGGAGGGAAGTATATCTTCTGCCCTAAATACTAAGCACTCCTCCGGGCTTCTAGCATTTACATTATAGATTCTCGGGAAGTCAAAATCCCCATGCAAATCTCTGTTGTAATCCACTCCATGCCTACGGGGGTAGGGCATGTAGATGGGATCATTACGCTCTTCGGGGAGGGAGCTACAAAATGCGGTCCAGGCATCAAAATTGGTGTCCCAAATCCTCCTCCGCCATTTCGGCTGTGCCTGATAGCCTTGGACAGATTTGGGAACCAGACCGACCTTGTCTTCCTAGTATTCTCATGGCTCTTGTCTCCACCCAGTTACTATCATGCTTCTCTCTTCCATCCATCTGTTTAAGACCCCAAATGGTCTTACCTTCATTCCGTTTGCTAGCGTGACATTGAATCTAGCGGTCTATACGGGAGGGTTTCCCCATGCCTCTAGGACCGCATGGTTTAGCACACTAACATCGGCGCCTATGTCTACAATTCCCTTCCGAGTCATGTCCCCTAAGGCTAGGACGGGCAAAACTGCGTGCATTTCAGTGCCCTCCCAAAAAGCATTGATGTGCAAAGACTTAGGATCTGTGTGTAGAGTTAGACTTGGGATCTGTGTAACTGCGTCATGATCTTGCAGATCAATGCCCACAAGTTTCGCATGTCCCTCGATCGAGTCTTTTAACTCCTGCCACAAGGAGTGATTTTGCCTAAGCAGATTCTCCAGGCTTAGAGTTACTGGGGTGGACAACAAAGTTGTGAGGAGGCTATTGGACCCTTGTCTTCCTCTGAGGCTGGCAGTTCTAGGCCATGCATCTTGTCTGTCTTGGTAAGCTTCCCCCCGGCCTTGCTGTGCTGAGCCGCTTTTAGGGGTGCAGGCATGTTCCCAGCCGGTGGTTTTGAGGGTGAGATTGGTGTGTTAACACTGGAGAAGTTGTCCATAGGGTCTTCCAATATGGGTTCAGCATCTTCAAGGTGCTTTTGGGTGTCCTTGACCCACTTCTTGACCTTGGCTATAGCTTCGAGTTGTCGTTTGGGATGGGGATATTCCCCTACCTTGGCACTCCCTAGCTTTGCTGTCTTAGGAGCCGAGGTCTCTGCCTCTGCATCTGTGACCCTCTTTCCCGTTACCAGCGTAGTCATTTCCACAGTTTTAAGGGTTATCTTCGCATCAGTACTCTTTTTCTATCTCCTCTAGCTTTTCTTCCCTATTGAGGTTGCATCAAGGTTACTTGGCCCTGGTAAGGAGATGCCTGCTTGTTTCGTTTGACCTCGCGTCATAGCATGTAGTGGGATGGGCATATCCTCACTACCGAAAGTTTCAACTCCAAAGAGCCCCAAGGGCACTGATGGCATGTTGGCAGCGCCTGTTGATGGCTTCCGCCTAGGACAGTCAGGAAACATGTGTGTGATTCCACACTCTGTGCATCGGAGATCCGCTTTGTCCTTGTTAGCTTGTTCTTGCTCTAGGCAGCGTGATGAAATGTGGCCTGGGTGGCCGCAAGTCTAGCATGTGACCGGAACCTGGCTTGGCCCTCCAAAGCCTCTGCCTCGTCCTCTTCCTAAGGCCATCACCGGTACTGGCCGGTAGTCCATCAGGACTGGGTTGCCCTCCTCGTCGTAGGATACATAAGGATTGACATATGCCTCTTCCTCATTGGGCTCCTCCACAAAGTGAACAGGAGCATCGCTAGGTGGGTGAGTCACAAAAGGCCCTGGTGGCCTAGGTATGCCAGTTGGGTTCATCTCCAGCCTAGGCACGACAGGTCTTGGGTCAGTTGGTGCTAGAAGAGCTAGCTGGGCTCCCCTGCCCAATAAATTAGGTGGCCTACTGCCTAAGTATGGAGGGTTGTACTGCTGCGTATACGGGAGTCTCCTCGGCATTCTACAGTGCGTTGCATCATGTCCGAATCTACCGCAATTTGAGCACGGCCGAGATCTAGGATCTTGGCACTCCACTGGGAGGTGATTGCCACCGCAGTACACACATTGTACATGCAATCTCATCGGCTTTCTAACGAGCTCTTGTAACCGCGCAATCTCCATTCTCATTTCTGCCATCGCTTGGTCATGGTCTGCACTCTTTCCCTTGTCCTGTGCGCTAGCAGTTGCTTTTTCCCCTAAGGGGGTTGATCTCTCAGGGTCCCTTTGGTTTGCATTATCTTGGTTGGTAGCCCTCATGCTTCGCTCTCTAAGTTGATCATCTACGCGTATTGCCTCCTTGAAGACTCGAGCTAGCACGTCCTGTTGTAAGGTGGAGTTACTGGCCAGAGCCTTGTAAAGCTCCTCACTCCGAATCCCATTCATGAACACTGTAGACATTGCCCTTTCAGTAGGTTGCTCGTTGGCAGGGATTCTCTTGTAGGGGCTACGCACTTGAGTAACGTAATCCCTAACGTCCTCCTTCTCCCTTTGACTGATATTCATTAATCTAACAATGAGGTTGTCCGAATACCCTGCCTCTGAGAACCTTTTGATAAAGAGGCCCTTAAGGCGAGCGAAGTTTGTACGTTCTGCGTCATCCAGACTAGAGTACCAGGTCCTCCCCTTGTCGTCTAAACACAGGCCGAAGGCTTGAGTTCGCTGTGCAAGGTCAGTAAGACCGTTTGCCTCACATACTTGCTCGAACTGCTCCATGAACCTATACGGGTCATTGCTAGGTTCGTATCGAGCTAGTTGTTTCGCTACTATAGGGATTCTAGCCTACCCTTTAGCTCCTTGCGTGATTCCCAATCCTGACAGTAGCGCGGTGGCTAGGGCAGTAGCACTTTGCTCCACGGATGTATTGTCCATGAGTCGCTTTGCCACCAGTTCGCTCAACGTCATGCCAGCCTCTGTTGCCCGTTCCCTCTCTACATTTGGTCCGAACTTGGCTGCCCCAGCTAGGTCTAGTACTCGTCTAGCCTGGTACATATCCACGTCCTGTTGCAGTCTTCTAGCCCTTTGCTCATGGTTGTAGGCAATTATGCCTTCCAATGCTCTCTTGATAGCTCTTCTCTCTTCTTCCAGGTTAGCCACCACTTCTTCTACAGGTCTACCTTGGATCTCAGTCCTGGTGAGTAGATCATAGTTGTGGACCAGTTCTTGGACCGAAGTTGGAAATTCTCCTAGGTCTAATTGGTCTTCCCCTTGATCGCCTCTTGATCCCGACATTGTTTCTGCTTCCAGCTCCACGAGGTTGTCGATGAATCCAATCAGCTCCGGTAGCTTCCGCTCCTCTATCTTGTTGCTTCCTGTGTCTTTGTGTTTTCTCCAGGCACTATTAGTAGGGTGCTCAGGCACCTGTCTAAGTCTTGGGGTCTCCTCCTACTAGTGGGTTCCTTAATGTTATTAGGTATCCAAATGTGTTCCTTGTTATTTGAAAGCAGCGTCGATCCTTACTCGCATGTTGTGCTTAGTGCTTTCGTGGTGCTTGGTGCGAAAACAAGCTTTTCTCTTTTCTTGCTGTGCAGGTTTGGTGGAGCACAAAAGTGAAATGCCGATGCAAAAAGAGTTTAATGCAAACTCCACCTTGTTTCTACCCACGTTCTTAGTCTAATTTGAGTTTTCAACTCGGTTCCCGGCTATTCTATGGTCTTTCTGCACCCTAAGTTCGATTAATCTCTGAGGTTCTAATGGCCAACTTAGGTTCTGGGGGTATTCAGGGTTGCATCCTGGGGTCAAGTCTGTGGTCAGGTCAGCAAAAGATCCTTATCTTTGTGTTCTGGCAAGATGGCCCGATTCAGGCAATCGGACCGGGATGGTCCGACTCTGAGAGTCGGACGGTCCGATTTTGGCACTCGGACCGGTATGGTCCGACTCTAACAGTTGGACGAGGTTGGTCCTGGTCTGAGTCGGATAGGGGTGGGTCCGATTCCTTCCATTGGACGAGGTGTCTGGTCGGACAGGCTGGTCCGAGTGGTTTGATCAGACAGGATGGTCCGATCGAACAGTTGAGTGTCCGATTATAAGGGACAGTCCGAGTGCCATGTGGTACGTCCGATCGGGATGGTCCGATCCTGGGAATCGGACCAGACTGGTCCGACTCACTCTTAGTCGGACGGTCCGATTCTGGGAGTCAGACGGTCCGACTCCAGAACTCGGGTGGTCCGATTCTGGGAATCGGACCACTTTAGGTTGGTCTGATTGTGTCGGCAACGGGTGCGATTCCGGCGCGTTTGAATCCTTCTTACTATCTGCTGCACTCAATCATCACAAAACATCCCATAACCGATCAGAGCGCTACTGGAACTCACTGGACTCACCTGAAGTAGCACGAATGGAATGCGCCTAGAATCGGGGTTGTGTTTCCTCGTCCTGTGAACCAGAAATTCTCTCTCTCTCTCTCACATAACAAAGCCAACTAAGAAAATGAGGTGTGTCCTGGCCTCCCAGGCCTCTTAAGGTTCTTTCCCAGCACTGCAAAACCTTACAGCCAGTTCCTTGTCCCTGGTTCACCCAGAAGCTTGAGTCTGGTCCCCTGTTTTCCTGTTTCCAGCAGCAGCCAGAACCTCTGTTTTCTCTGGTTTTACCCTAATCTAGCCTCCATCTAGTGCAGCCAATATGAAAAACAGAAATTCAGAACAGTAGTCCTAATCTAATGCTTCCAACAAACCCAAATACTTACATGTTCCTCAGATTAAAACCTCCTAAGTCTCCTAGTTATCTCGAGCACTGGTTCAAGCTACAAACCCTACTTCCATGCTCGATCTGATGCGCGCGGTGCTCAAAGCTCAAATCCGTTTGTCCCGGCAAACGGAACCAAAATGTGGGAACTCTTCGAGCTCTACCCCGAGACCTACAGACCACTTATTACTCAAGTGTTTCCAACTGAGCAGCCATGGCTACCTCTCACATAGCCGTCACGCAATGCCTACCGTGTGGGTGTAGTGAGCTTACCTTGATGCTTGATCGAGTACCTTCCTCTTTCTTGTACCCCTACAGCTCCACGATCCTTGAGGCGAGCTCAAGCAACCTCAATCCCTCTCTCATGAGCTTCATCCTCCATAGCCACGTTCAAGACCAGAGGAGAGAAGAGAGGAGGAGAAGATGAAGAGGGAGAATGGAGAGCTTCTTCTCCAAGGTCCCTTACCCTCCCACGATCACTCCCTCACACGCTCTCACGCTCTCAGTCCCTCTCACAAGCACAAGCAAGGAGGCACTAGTCCGAGTGGTATGAGTGGTCCGATCGGACAGGATGGTCCGATCAGATGGTTATCCGAGCGTCCGATTATGGACTGGTCCGATTCTGGGTGGTCCGATTATGGACTGGTCTGATTCTGGGACTCGGACAAGCTGGTCCGACCATGCGGCCGATGGCCCACGAGTTGCACGTGATGCCTCTAGGCTGACATCTACTACACCGAATCGTCCAGCGCCTTCCAAATAGGTGCAAGATACTACAAGGGAATGCCAGACATACCTAGAATCACTGTGGTGCTCGAATCAAACGACACTCCAAGGATCTGTGCCCCTATTTCCCTGTTTTAGCTTGTTATACAGCAATAGAAAACCCTACTATTTGCTTCTTTTTCTTTGTTTTTTCCTATCCTAAATGCATACAAATCACAAAGCAATCACCTACACTACTCCAACATGCTTTTCCAAATCCAAAAAAACAAAAACCTACTTGCTAAGGAGATCGAATACCTCTTCAAACTCCCTCGCTTCCTACCTATCTACCTCAAGCACCAGTTCGGGGAAACCCTACTCCAATGCTCGATTCGAAGCGTGCAAGCGCTCAAGGCTTGAATCCATTGGTCCTGGCAAAACGGAACCAAAATGTGGGAGCTTTTGCTCAACCGCCAAGACCCACGGACCGCTTATTGTTCAAGCGTTCCAAGCCGAGCACTAATGGCTACCTCTCACATAGCCGACGCGCCATCCATATCTACGGGTGTAGTGAGCTTACCTCCATGCCGATTGAGTTACCTTCTCTCTTGCGCACTCCGGTAGCTCCACGATCCAAGTGCAAGCTTCAAGCAAGCTCCATCCCCAAGCTCCATGCTCCAAGCTCCGTTGCCGCAAGCAAGAGAAGAGAAGAGAAGAGAAGAGAAGAAGAGAGGAGAAGATGGAGAGCTTCTCCTCCCCAGTCCCTCACCCTCACACACTCACTCCCTCACACTCTCACACTCCCTCTCTCGAGCACAAGCTCAATTAAGCAAGAAGAAGAAGAAGAAGAAGAAGAAGAGGAGAGCTACTTTTGGCCACATACAAGAATGAGCTTCTCATTCACTTTTCAACTTTATATACAAAGCCCTAAATCCTTTTTGGGCGGTCATCCCCTTTTTCCCTTTTTTACATGGCCGGCCGTAGCCTAGGCCCCTTTTTCCCATTGTCCTTCTATCTTCCTAGCTTCCTTTCCACCGCCCGTCTACATTTACAAATTGCACGGGTGAGAGCCCGGCACTCCTTGAATTAAACCATGATACGCTTGCACTCTTTTACAAAAGTTTTGACTTGCGCTTTTCCTTGTGCGCCTTTCTCCCTTATTTAGGACTCTTCTCCTTGTGCGTCTTTGTCTTCCGTTTCTCTTTGCCTTGGCCTTTGTCTTTGTCTTCTGCTTTAGCTTTTCCGAATTTTCCACCTTCGTTCGTTTGAGGGTTAATAGACACCAATCTTGATGCATGGATGGCCTTCTATGCTACACGATCAGAAGAAAGGAATGATCCTATCTACATACCGTATCCTTGCAGACATGGAGTGGATTACGATAGGGGGTGCATGGTACATACAACTTTCCAAAGATCTATAATGTCAATGCAGCAACTCCCGAGGAATGCATGACCTCTAAAGCAGGGGACTTGCACCCATCCATCAATCACTTCCTCGAGGATTTCTCTTCCTACCCGGACCCAGCCTTCATAACTACTTGTAATTACCTCAAGACCATTAGGTTTTTACTTAAGAAAAAGCTAGCAGTTGAGGAAGCCCACCTTTCCCCACTCTTTTTTGGCATTAACCTAGGAATAGATAGCTGCGCTATGGCTAGGCTCATGATGAGGGCAATCCTGCTTCTCTCTTTTGTATGAAGATCCTTGAGGACATGAGAGATAGCCACTTCATGAGGTGCAATCATCCTTTCTTGTCAACCACACCTCTTAATGCAAAGGCTAGTATCAAGGAATACTTGTAGAGGGCATAGCCTGAGCGCACCCTTGTGTTAGAATGTCAGTTGTAATCATCTAATATTTTTAATTTTTTAAAAAAGTGAAAACACTGGATCCCCCAAAAGCATCTTGAGTGCCACAATCACTGCACCTAGGGTTTCCATATCTAGCCCTATATCCCATAGCACATGCTTAGGTCACATCAAGGGCAGGACATTTCCAAGACCTATCTCCCTAAGCGACGCACCACACTTACAACCATGCATGAACTGGGTCGTCAAGTGTGGGACACCACCGAGGGCTTGCCCAAGGTTGCCCAAGGTTAGACCCATCTCTGAGTTCCACAAGCACATGCACCATGCACTATATGGTAAGACAGACACACCCCTTAATAAGTGCATAACTTTGTCTTGCAAGTTAAGATCGTGTCGCATCAAGGAGAGGGCACAAGAGGGAAACCCGTCCAACAGCATCTTCAACCTCGAGGATAGGTCCACCATCTTTGACTTCTCCAAGGAGGATCCACCGAACTCCATTTTTAATCAAGGATAGATCCATGCCAACCTTAAGAAGGGGGTTTGCCTTAACACCATCGTCAATTTCAAAGGCAAACCTCCACCACAACCAGCTCCCTGAAGGGACTCACTCCAACACCATCTTTAATTTCAAGCATGAATCCCTCCAAAACATCCTCAACCAGGGATTGTATACAAACTCAAAAAGCCACATGGCTACCCCATCACCACCATCCAACTCATCGCCCAGTAGTGCCATGAGATTGGCACTCGGCTAAGGGGGTAATGTTTACTTATAGAGCAAAGAAAGTGAAAAAAGAGGCATCAAGAGGAAAAGTGTAAGGCAAAAAAAGGAAAAGGTGCCTCATAAGAGAAAAGGCCCGAAAAAAATCTAAAAGCATGGGAACAACCACAAGAAGTCCAAGGTGCAACCATGGAAGCTGCAAACTAGCCAAAAGCAAGAAGGTGCACCTTTAAATATAAAGGTGTAGCCAAAATCTTTGTAAAAGAGCACCGGGATCCCTCCTATGCAATTTGTAACTATGGACGTGTGGTAGGACTAAGCTAGGAAGTTAGGCAAAGGGAAAAATGGCCTAGGCCATGACCGGCCATGTAAAAAGGGGATGACCGCCCAAGGGGAAGAGGGCATGTATATAAGCCAAAAAGTTAATGGAAACTCGTGTGGCAAAAAGCTTCTTCTCTTCTTCTTGCCTTCTTGTGTGTACTTGAGTGAGGGAGTGAGAGTGTGAGAGTGAGAGATCGAGGAGGAGAAGCTCCCCATCTCCTCTCTTCATCTTCTTCTCTTCTTTTGTCTCGCACAACTATGGAAGATGGAGCTTGACGAAGACGGATTGAGGTTGCTTGAGCTTGCCTCAAGGATCATGGAGCTACCAGTGTGCAAGAAAGAGGAGGGTACTTGATCAAGCATCAAGGTAAGCTCACTACACCCCATAGGTAGGGAGAGCATGTCAGCTTTGTGAGAGGTAGCCATGGCCGCTTGGCTTGAATGCTTCACCAATAAGCGGTCTGTAGATCTCGGGGGTTGAGTGAGAGAGCTCCCTTCATCATAAGAGATATAAGGGTTGAAGTAAGAATCTTCCTCCAATGGTTCCTCCATAAAGTGCATTAAAGCATCGATTGGTGGGAACGTGTCATGATAGGTCCTAGTGGTTTAGGGATTACCATTGGTTTAATGTCCATCTTCGGGGTGGCTGGCTTTGAATCATTAGGTGCAGGGAGAGCCACAGGGGCTCCCTTCCGATGTATGATTTCCTAACTCCTTGGTAATATGGCTGAGTGTAAGGTTGTTGGTAAGGCAACCGATAGTGCATGGTGTCATGCTCGAATCTTAAGCAATTGGCATAAGGCCTTGATCTGAGATTGGGATATTCAAAAGGCAAGTGGTTCCCTCCATAATACACACACTGTACGTGAGATTATATTGGCCTTTGTATTGACTCTTGTAGTTTGGCAAGCTCCAATTTTAGGTTAGGCCTCGTCAACACTCTTTCCTTTTTCTTGTTCACTAGGGATTGCTTGCTCACTAGTTGTTGTGGTTGTCTTAACATTCCTAAATTCATTGTTACCTTAGTGCGTAGCCCAAGAGCTTCTCTCCCTGAGTAAGTCATCTACGCATATGGCCTCCTCAAAGACTCTTGCGAGCACATCCCTTTGTATATTCGAGTTGCTTGCAAAACGACAAGACGAAGACACTACGTCGGTACCTCCACAACAATCACCTGAGCCACCCTCTCTCGAACCTACACGAGAGTGAGGAGTAGCACATGCATCTCAAGCCGACCGTATCAAAGCGTGCCAAAGTAGATCAAACGAAACGGCCTGATGGTGTTTGAGAGACAACTCCAAGTTTTTCATATCTTTGAATCGAGCCATCTGATCTGGAGACATACGTGTGAAGATCTCCTGTAGCTCCTCATCACTCATCCCTCGACTCATCATGCTGTCCAAATATCCACAAAGGTCACCTACATAGACAAAAATTGATGTTAGCATAATCAATATAAAGATTCAACCAAAGCATGGTAATATAACTCTTAAAAAAATGATCTTATTTAAATTGCATATTCTAGAGTACCCTTATAAGAAATTCGTCAACAAATTGAGTAGGTGGATGCTCCAAGTATGACGTAGCTTATGGTCCCATGTCAATCTCCTGACACAACTCCGCATACACAAGAAGGTCAATAGAAAGATCACCACAAAAGGATGAGTCCACCTCGTTCTCAAAGAATTCTTGGCCTCCTATCTTTCCATCTTTGTTACTCGATTTTTCCTCCTCTATATACTCCAGGCTTTGGGCGGCCTCCACCCCTTACAATTCAACCCCTCTACCTGCATACTATCCTCATCTATGTTGGAAACATTGCTTTCATCATATACTCTTGCACTTCAGGGAGCTAAAGATACAACATACCACCATCGAGGTTGTCGGGGGTTTGGATAGAAAATTACCTATTCAAAATCACATACAAGAGAGATTTAACATTTGTGATATATACCATATCGTAACAAATGAAAAAGCATTACAAACAACGACTACACTCTAAATAGCAAAATAGGCAAGCCACTTACAATCCATCCTTAGTACAAACCTGACATACCTTATGCCAATCATGGGATTTTAGCCTTGATAATTGGTAATTTAATTCACAAAACGCTCTTCTTTAGTGGACAAAACCCAAGGAGCGTAAGGTAGTTGCAAGCGACCATTAGCACTCGACTGTAGCCAAAGTGCCTCCATCTTACCTACCTCCTTTAAATCCATTTGTGCCCTTGCAGTGTCTCTGTTTCTTGTGATGTAGTCCCATAGTAAGCTGCCCACATTCTTGAAAATATGCATGGGATCCATCAAGTGGTTGATCTGTAAGTGGGTCCAATACGACAACTCGTAGAAAACTAAGAATCATCGCATTTTGTTTGGATGTGTCTCCATGTGGACCATTTTTAGCTCGTATTAGCTTTGGGCATTCATTCATGCGCTGGAGATCGTCTAAGAAAACCTTCCCTCGGTTCATGACCCTCTGGCAAGAAAGCGGCGTATCCTTGATATACCATCTTCTTCATGGTTTGTGACCTTCGAGAGTCTAACTGTGGCCCACATAATGGATATGCATGATAACCTGAGGTAACCAGACCTGTCCCAACACCTCTAATTAGTGAACACAAACTTGAACAAGCTATGATAGATATGACCAATGACAACAAAAGCCTACTTACTTGAGCACTCGGAGAATCTCAAAAAGTCATGCATGGTCCACATGAGAATGGCGCATATATTGGTGGACCAAGACTATCATGCTTGCTCAGATCTTCCACGGCGACCTCCTCCTCCCACAAAATCTTAAGCTCATCGACTAATGGACAGAGATAGACATCCATATTCTTGACTTTGTAGCAGCCAGGAACGAGCAAGCTAAGGATCAAGTGTCCTTTCTTCGTAGAAAGCCATGGTGGGATGTTGTAGTTAACAAGGACTACAGGCCACACACTGTAAGATGTTGAGCGATGACCAAATGGGTTCACGCCATCCATAGCAAGATTGAGTTGAGTATTCCTTTTTGGCTCTCATGCAAAGCCTAGAAAGGTAGAGTCAATGTGGCTCCATGCGTGTGAATCTGTTGAAATTCATTGGACTCCATCTATGGATCTATTCTGTGCATGTCATGTTGTCAAGCTCGCTATGCCCAACGTACAAAACATGTGAAGTATATGAGGGATAAGTGAAAAGTATCTAAAAACTTTCTGAGGGATGGTTTGCCCTTGCAAGTCCTGTCACTACCTGTGAGCACCACACTTTGGACATGTCTCCGTAGTCTCGTACTCTCCTCAAAATAGCACGCAATCATTGACACATGCATGGATATTGTTGTAGTCCATGCCAAGATTTCATAAAACATGTCATGCATCATCATGAGACTCAGGCATGGTATTTCCAAGTGGTAATATATGATACTTTAGCAACTGGAAAGAAATCATAAAACATTTGAAAAAACACAATTTTTTTTATAATGGTACTTAAAAGAAATCAACGAAGCGTACGTAAAAGGTACCTGAATAACTCGGTCACACTCACATCGCTCCACCTGTACTTTGCTTGCACAGTTAGGAGTGCAAGTAGTGTCTTTAGGTGAGATACTCAGCACCCATCATATAATAGTATGGAATCTTCCTCTCTAAGCAGATTAGATGTCTCGGTATCCATGGGCATCACTACATCAACCGTTGCCTCCATCTCAGGCTCCAAGTTCGTAGAAAAGTCTGAAATCCTTTGGTATTGATGTTATAGAATGGGTAGTGCCTTCCAAGTGATCGATTGGCTCAGGCACTCCATCCATCGCACGCCCACAAACTCTTCTAATTGGTCACAATAGGTGCACTCCTCCTTGGGATGAGACGTGACCTCCCTATATAAATTTTACGGTCACATCCAATGTTGTTGTATATGATATTCAATTAGTTTGAAAATATAATGTATGATTGATACACACTTTTCTTACTATTTGCTCAAAGTTTGAGATTTTCTGATCAATGATCTCCGATTGAAACTTGCCGAAGCATCGTATGTGTTCTATAGACAAGAGATGCTTTTGTCTGATTGCCAGCTTGCATTGAGAGCAAGGACATGGGACACGCTGATTAAGATACATACGCCTCACGATCTTGAACATCACAATCTTCATCGTTTTCTATTTTGTCTACATTACGACAAACAATTTGTTTTTGTTCTCATTTTCTTTTTCTTTTTTAATTTATTTGAGAAGGGATTTCTTCTCTTGTAACTCAACAAAAGTAACATCAACTGTCATCTTGGTTTTCTCCCCATTTCTTTGATTCTCCTCCTTTTTTTGCACCTTTCTTTGCGCTCTTTGTTTTATGTTCTCTCCCATTTCTCTTTCTTTCTCTCTCTCTCTTTCTTTGTTGCCCCTCTCTTTGTTTCTCTCTATGCCCTTATGTTTTCTCACTCATTCTCCCTCCCTCCCTCTCTCTCTCTCTCTTTCCCCACTTCTTTGTTGTCTTTCAAGTCTATTCTCTCTCTCTCTCTCTCTCTCTCTCTCTCGTTCTCTCTTCCTTTTCCTTTCTTCTTCTCCCTCTCTCATTTCCTATCTTTCTTACTCTCTCTCTCTCTTTCTTTGTTTCCTCTCTCTTTTTTTCTATCCACCCCCTTACGTTTTCTCACTCATTCTCCTCTCTCCCTCCCTCTCTCCACCTCTCTTTGTTTTTCTCTACCCCCACATGACTATGCTCTTAATAAGTGATTAGTTTAGGCAAGGAAGTGGTGGCTTCTGAGGAAGAAGCCTCTCACTCTCCAAATTTGTCATATGTTTGATGTGTCACATGCTAGGTGCTAAAAACATTGTTGCCTAATTTGTCATGGTTGGCTAGTAAGGCTCATTTAGTGATGTGGTCTCTATTGCATGGTGAGTAAGCTTAAGAACATGTTTGATGATGAGGTCCATTTTTCACATTGTATTTTCTTTGTCTAAGCTATGATTGTAGGGGTTTCTAGAGTCTGTCAATATTTGGTATCTCTATTTCTCAAATTTCTTTATGTATTTTGTGATTTCTTTTATTTATTTATTTATTTATGTACCTTGTGTTTCTTTTTTAGAAACTTGCAATTTTACTAACTTGCAAGTGTATGTAGGTTCACCATGCACAATTAGGCTTCTGTTTTCCACAATCAATGTGATTCAATATAAATGCAAGTATCTTCATGATGATGGTGCTCAAACTTCCAATTCAATTATGACATATGCAAACAAGCATTCAATCACAATTTTTACAACACTACACAATGTGTGAACTCCCTTTTTTGATTATCCAACCACTTGTGAGTGATTTTATAGGCTAATTAAGGTGAGATCCTAGTCTTCTTAGGGTTGTCATCTCTTAGATGTAGTCACTTTTGATGACCAAGTTGCATGAGATCAAAGGGCTTGACTATCACTATTAGTGGTACCTCCACTCAAGTTGTTCTCACCAAATGGTTCCAAGTGAGCTTAAGAATAGTTTAAGGTTGACTACTCAAGCTCACTTCTCGAGGTATGAAGAGAGCCTTTAGCACTCACTTTGGAAGTGAGCATATCAGAAGTGTTGGCATAATCTCTTTTGCCTCTATCTAGCACTCTGTAAACACTCCTAAATGTGTCCAAACAAGTGAGTTGAGTTGAGCTTCCCATTAGTGAAGACTTGGTTATTCCTTCTCAAGTGCAATGGCCCTTGTGATGTGTCAAGGTGTAGGGAGTTTCTTTCACCAAGCTTTTAACATGAAATGTCCTCTCACATGACTACGGTCTCTCTTTGTTTTTCTCTACCCCCTCGTGTTTTCCCATTCATTCTCCTCCCTCCCTCCCTCTCTCTCTTTCTCTCTTTCTTTATTATGTTTCATGTTTATTCCCTCTCTCTCTTGTTCTTTCTTCCTTTTCCTTTCTTCTCCCTCCCTCATTTCCTCTCTTTCTCCCTCAATGCACCTCATTCTCAACAAAAACAAACAAAAGAAAAGGAGAAGAACAAGAACAAAGAAAGAGGGAGCAATGTAGTCACTGCAAAGGCTAGAAGATGGATTCTTCATCTCCTCTTCGTGACGGCTCCTCTTCACCCTTCATACACTTCCTCCTCTTCTTTGCAAACAGCAACGCAGCGGCAGAAATGGCAGGGAGAAGCTCTCCTTCCTTCTCTTTCTCTCTTTCTCTTCCTTTCCCTCCCTATTTCACTCTCTCTTTCACAAACTCTTTCGCAAAATGTCGCGCTCGGGTTTTAGCCACCTTTTTTTTGTCTGAGTATTGTCGCTATTTGTGTTGTGACGCTGCTAATTTGTGTCGAAACTCAGTGTTGCTATTCCTCCCTTCCCTTATAGTGATATGTAGAGCTACAATTCGCGATTGGTTATTTGAAGACTACAAACTACAATGGATTGTTTCTGCCAAATGATTGTATTTGAAATCTCAATTGATGTTCACATTTGATTAGTTCTCAGGTTTTTGTAAAGAGGAACAAACTAAATGGGTATTGTTGTCAATATAGTTTGTTCTTCTTGATGAGAAACATAGTTAGGAATATTGTGAAAATTACTCTCTCTATCTTAGTGACATAATACATAGTTGTGTATAATTGGGGGATTTACACAAGCTCGATGTAGTTGTCTTATGGACTACCTATTTTTTTGTGGGGTTTTCCTCATTGAATTCATCACCTATCTCTTGAATGGGTTGCTCCATCTCTTAGCCTCTTCCACTCTTTCTCATACTTCACTCCTACTTCATGAATAAAATCTAGAAAGAAGAAGAAAGCGCAAAAGCTTAAGGACACTCAGTAGTTGCTCAATCTCCACCATAGTTTAGATGTTTTCAAGAGAATCATTCATGGTCTCTTGTTCTGTGATGCAAACTTTGGTAGCTCTTCTTGACCTAACCCTTTTATCCCTTCACCATGATCCCCTTGAGCAAGAAAAAGAGAAGAAAAGAGGCCTAAGATAGGAAAGCAATAGTCAAGATAGCAAGAAGGAAGAATGTCTAACACCCCAATAATCTAAGTATAACTTTCATACAAGTACATAAGTTTATTTTCACTCAATCTCAAGCTATGAAAGGTGGATAAGGGAGAAGATAGAAAAAGGGGCTCCACACAAGTTAGTACACACAAGATTTCCACTTTCATTATATGGACTTTGAAATTCATTTAGATTTATATTGATATAATGTGCATAAATTTAAGGCATCTATAATTTCTAATACAAATAATTCCATAAGGAAATTTGTTTCCTTTAGAAATTTTTCTCCTAACAATTCCATTACTTAATCCTTTCATCACTTGCAAGCTTAAATGTCAATGTCATAAAACTATTTTTTTACTTTTGAAATTACATATTCTATCTTATCTTGTTGATATGTTTTCCTAAGAATTTTGTCATAAATTTGAAACTTAACAAAAATTTGTAGTTTAGTGATTGAGTAATGACAATAGGTGACTAGGAAATTGGAGAGTGGCACCATGTAGGATTCAACATAATGCTTTCTAATGTTTCCACCAAAGAGCGCATGTGATGAAAGAATGACTTTGTATTGGCACTTGAATCATTGACATTACTTTTTTTTCTAGACTACTAATGCCTCCCTCCCTCCCATACCACACCAATGGAAACCACCATATATATCTATATGGTTATTGATAGAAATATTTAAAAGATTTCAAGTTTTAAGTTAAATATTTGGTTGGAATGCATTTTTCTATGGTTGTTGTATGCCTACAAGTACATGAAACATTGCAATTCCCCTCATTATAATTTTGTCTTTATTTGGCAAGTGTTTGTTTTAGCTCACCCCATTAGATTAAGTTGTCACACTAATAGCTAGAAAACACTGCCACAACTACTTCATTAGTACTTAAAATTTGAGAAATGTTTGTTATTGATTATGATGTTTGACCCCACTAGTAAATATATGGCAAATAAAGAATTGTGTTAATTCCCTAGTATTGTGTTTCTACATGATGACTTACTATGTCTATTAAAAATATTTAAGAAAAGACAACGAGAGAAGGCCATATGTACAAGTTTTAATATCTCCTAAGGCAACCTACAAGATTTTAAGAAATAAACTATTTCTCATGTATGAATAGACTTGAGAGTTGCTTATTTGAAAGACATTTTCAATTTGTGTTTTATTTTAGTATGTCTATGTATTATAAATAGCATGTTATTATGTGGTAGAAAAAACAATAGATTACCTAATCCATGATTTACTTGTGAAAAGATGGAGGGGTCTAGGAAAAATGATGATTTTTGCAATGTGTTAGAAGTGATTATGGTGAAATTTAATAGTTAAATGTAGTTTTGGTTTTTGCATAATATATTGGTTCTTTGTGAGTAATGATACCATGTTGATCATTATATTTTGTAATAAAAATATAATTAGTTGAGGGGTCACTTCTATTTTGACATGTCCGTACGATTGTCATATATTAATATAGGAGGATCCACATTGAAAACCTTTACATGGAACTAGCTCTTCTTTGCAATATTTGGGACCAATAGTTCCAAGTATCTAGGTGAACAAAATGATTCAACAATATTGCATGTGCATAAGTTTTCTTACACATATTGTGAAAATCTAGAGTTTGTATAGACAATTTTGCAATCTCTCATTATGTGCTAAAGGTATAGTTCTTTAATTTAGTAATTTTCTTATTCAGTTTATGAGTGGTCTTGTGCAAAACTTATTCAAATTTCACTTGATATATAAATGAAAAAGTCATTGGAGTAGAGTAGCAACACATTAAAATTTGATATACAATGGAAGCTATGTATGAATAACCTTCAAATTGGCTTAAAACTTGATTGAAAGTTCAAATGTGATATAAGTAATTTACACTTTCTTGAAAGGTTTATGCAACAAGGTGGGGAGATGCCTTAATAGAACCCCAATCACATTTTTGCAAACCTTTCATATCATCCTTCAACCTAGAAATACAAGAATCCCATCAACTAATCCCTTATTCTAACATGGTTGAAACAAAATTGCATTGTCTCTCTAGATATTCTCCAACTATATTAATTAGAGTTTTCATGTGTAATTGTAGAACAAGAAATGAGTGGGATATTTTCATCCTCTCACCAAGGAATGTCATGGTATGATGCCAATATATCCCCTTTATGAATTAATGACTTTGGCTTGAAATGCCATAGCTTGATGGCTTTAGAAGCTCAATAAAGGGGGCTTGAGCTTGTTCTAAACCTCATGGCTTTAGAATCTCAATCAAAGGGAATCCATTTGGGTTACTAATTTGCAATTTAGGAGAGTAGAATCCAATGCAAAACAAGTGGATATATTGAAGAGATGAGAGAAATGAAAAGAAAACTATACAAAATGTGAGCGACAAAGATGGAAATGTACTTGAATAGAGTTCTTTATTATACAAAGAATTGACATGAAAGGTTCAAGATCCTCCTTTACATAGGCCAAGGTACACACAACGAGCTTGACTTTTATTAAGTGCACATGCAATGAGTTCAAAACCACTCATCTATGTTGAGATATCGAGCTCCACTCGTGATATGCCAGGGTGACCGTTGTGCATTTATGTCACCGACTTGTTAGCTGTAGATGCGGTTGGTACACCGCCCATGAATAATAGCTAGATGACAGCTATCCTTATCTACTCTAGTTCGTGGCTCAGTTAGTATGCCACCTTAGTTAGTTGAGTTTGGTTTGAGACCCATAATAGGGTTCTTCTATTTCTATGTACTTGAGTTCTTTTTGGCTTACACAACTAAGAGAAGAGGAAAACTGTTTTCAGCCTCCACCTTTGTGTGTATTCCCCCATTGTGCAAGCAAGAAAGCTACAAGTGAGACTCCTTCCTTCTCTCCCACAATCTTGACATGGTATCAGAGCCTTGTTCATGGTAAGGAGCTCAAGAAAGAAAACCAAGTTCACAGTGTTCTGGTAAGAGGACCAGTGTTGCTTTCATTTTTCTGTTTTGGGAGCAAGTCTTTGCGGGTAGCACAGCCGAAAAGTGCAAGAGTGCATTGTCTCAGATTGAGACGCCCTTCACGGTGTAGCAAGAGGGTAGTATATGCTGCGGGAAAAGGCTTTAGCCCTCGGTTGCTCTGTTTTTTTGATTTGAGGCCATTTCGGGGCCTGTTTTGGAGGCGAAAGTTTTCTGCACGCACTCAGGAAAAGGCCCTGTTTTATACTGTGCGACCACTGTTCTACATGTCGGTAAAAAGTTACTATAGAAATTGCATTGTATGCTTGTGTGCAGAGACATTGGGAGTTACAGAATCATCCTTGGTTCCTGTTTATGCAAAATCGTCACTAGGAAGTGACTGTGTGGTCAAATACCAATTTTGTCAATTTTGCAGATTAGCCCTTGTGAGGCTGAAGCTGTGTTCTTTGCAGTGACAGAATTTTTTGCAGTGTTCTGTAATGGTGTCTGATTCTCTTTCACAGATTGTCACTGAAAAGCTTGACAAGAACAACTTCCAAGCATGGAAGTTTAGAATGACGAATTTCCTTATGGGAAAAGGATATTGGGAATTTGTTGCAGGAAATGAAGAAGAACCAGTTCTTCTTGATGTTCCCAATCAACAACAAATGCAGGAATTTAAAGCATGGCATGAGAGAGCCAGGAAAGTTATGTACTGGCTGTCTATCAGCATTTCAGACTCTATGATTGTGCATATTCAAGATGCAAGTACGTCAAAGGAGGCATGGGATACTTTGTCAAAAATGTATAGCACAAATACGCAAGCCAGGAAAATGCAGCTCAAGCAAGAGTTGCACAATGTGCAAAGAGAAAGTATGAGCATCAATGACTACCATATGAAGGTGAAGAAGATCGCAGATGCACTTGCTTCCATTGGGTCGCTAGTGGAAGATGATGATTTAGTTTCTGTGACCTTGAATGGTCTAGGAAAGGATTATGCACAGTTTCGAACATCCATTTCCGTCCGTGAAAGATTTTCTGATTTTGAGGAGTTGATTGCTCTTCTAATTTCTGAGGAGCAGAGAAATGGTGGTGCATCTTCTTCAGGAGGAACTTGAAAAGAAGCTGTCTTCTACTCAAATGCTGGAACAGGTAGAGGCAGAGGTAGAGGAGGCCGATCTGGAGGCCGTGGGTAGAAATCAGAATATGCAGCAAACTCAAGAAAACCAGTCCTATGGAGGAGGACGTGGTAACTCTAGAGGCAGGGGGAGCCAAAGAGGTCGCGGTGGATGGCAAAGAGGCCAAAATGCAAACAGCAATGTTGAATGCTACTACTGTAGTAAAATGGGTCATATGACTAAAGACTGCTATAAAAAGCAGAATGACATCATGAATGGAAAATTGCAACAAGGGAATTATGCATCTTCTAGTAGACAGAGTGATGACAGAAATGAGTATTTGTTTATGGTGCAGCACATGACCAATTCTGTGACAAGTGCAGAAGAAAGAAACGATTTGTGGTATGTTGACTCAGGTGCATCAAACCACATGACAGGTCATGCAGAATGGATGCAGGATGCAAGGAAAATGGAAAAACCAGGATTTGTGGAGACTAGTGATGATCCTATTGTGCAGATTGGAAATATTCCTTTGTCTATACAGGATGGGAAAAAGAAATACCTGTCGGATGTATTTCATGTCCCGAATATCACCAAGAACTTGATTTCTATTGGTCAAATGGTTGAGCAGGGCTTGCAGGTCAGATTTAATTCTCATGGATGCTTTGTTGAGGATATGAAAAATAAAGGTCGCTTGACAGCAAAAGGAAAGAAGAAGGGCAGAATGTTTACGTTAGATGCAGACATGCCTGAATTGAGTGCAGCAATGTTTGCACATGGGACCGGTGTAGTTGCGGATATTGATATATGGCATAAACGCATTGGTCATGTTAATGTACAGCGACTTAAATCAATGCAAGCCCAAAATATTGTTGCAGGATTGCCTAAATTCAAGGTTGTAGAAATGCATAAGATATGTGAAGCTTGTCAATTTGGAAAACAGGCAAGGAAACCATTTCCTAGACATGTTCAAGAGAGTAAGAAGCCATTGGAATTAATCCATTCTGATGTGTGGACTACTAAAGCTACATCTCTTGGAGGCTGTCATTATTTTGTCACTTTTATTGATGACTATAGCAAAAACGTTTGGGTGTATTTTATGAAAAAGAAAAGTGAAGTTTTTGGGCATTTCAAAACTCTTAAAGCTATGGTTGAAAAAGAAACACGCCTGCAAATAAAATGCCTAAGGTCAGATGGAGGGGGAGAGTACCTCTCAAATGAGTTTGCAAGGTTCCTGCAGGAGTGTGGCATAAAGCAGCGATATTCATGCGTCATACCCCACAACAAAATGGAATTGCAGAAAGGAAAAATAGGCATATTGGAGAGGTATCTCGTGCCATGCTCAATGAAAAAGACTTGCCAGATTTTTACTGGGCTGAAGCAGTTGCTAGAGTAGTCTACATAATGAACAGAACTCCCACTACAGCAATACATGGGATGACTCCAAAGGAGAGGTATACTGGCAGGAAACCAGATATTTCTCATTTGAAAATTTTTGGTTGCATTGCCTATGTTCATGTGCCAGATGAGTTGAGATCCAAGTTGGATCCAAAAGCTGAGAAGTGCATCTTTATTGGTTATTCTCTGCAGCAAAAAGGGTATAGATGCTATAACCCTTCTACTCATAAGTTTACAGTGAGTAGAGATGTTGTTTTTGATGAGATGAGTAGCTGGTATAAACCAGTAAATGTGATTGATAATGTAGATGCACAAAATGGCAATGTTGCACAGAATTCACAGCAGCAGTCACAAGATATTAGTGGACCTGGAGCGTCCTCTAGCAGTGGTTCACATTCTTCGCCATGGACAGGCAGATTGAGATCAGGAGAATCTTCTCAAAGCAATGCAGATAGTGGTATGCAGGTATCACAAAAAGGAAAAGAGAAGGTAGATCAGCCTATGTTTGATGTGAATGCAGGTCACTCTTATGTGGATGGTGAATCCAGTAGCTCAGAACAGAGCATTGATGATGAGTTGGGTATTCCTTCTATTGTTACACCTGGAGTAAGGAAGACCAGGGATGTTTTGAGAGCACCTGGGAGTGAACCTACTTTGCGCAGGTCTACCAGAGCTAGGTATCATGTGGATAGGCTGAAATATGATGGATTTACAGCCATTCACTATGCATATATGGTCAAAGTGATACAGGAACTAGAACTGACTTCTTTTGAGCAAGCCATGGGAAAAGAAAAATGGGAGAAAGCCATGGATGAAGAAATGGATGCCTTGGAAGCAAATGCTACATGGGAATTGGTACCTTTTCCTAAAGGTAATAATGCAATTGGTTGTAAGTGGGTTTATAAGGTGAAACACAATGCAGATGGTTCTGTGAACAGATACAAGGCAAGATTAGTAGTCAAGGGGTATGCACAAACATATGGCATTGATTATGAAGAAACATTCAGTCTGGTTGCAAGGATGGCAACCGTAAGAGCAGTCATTGCTATGGCTGCATCAAAAGAATGGTCTTTACATCAGATGGATGCAAAGAATGCCTTCTTGCATGGTGATTTGCAAGAAGAGGTATATATGGAGCAGCCACCAGGTTATGTGCATGCTATTCATCCTGAGTTTGTTTGCAGGTTGAAAAAAGCCTTGTATGGCTTGAAGCAAGCACCTAGAGTATGGTCTGACAAGATAGGACAGTATCTTGTCACTATTGGCTTTCAGATTTCCAAGGTAGATTTCTCACTTTATGTGAGAAAAACAGAGAAAGGTATTATGCTACTTGTCATTTATGTTGATGATTTGATTATGACAGGTGATAGTGATAAAGATATCCTTCATGTGAAGATGCTATTGAAGCAGAAGTTTGAGATGAAGGATTTGGGAGAGCTGCGTTATTTCTTGGGCATTGAGGTGATTAGATCACCAAGTGGGATACGGCTCTTGCAGAGGCAGTATGGATTGGACATGCTATCCAAATATGGGATGACAGGCTGTAAGCCTATTTCAGTTCCTTTGGAGCAGAATGTGAAGTTGAGCGCAGATGCAGGTGAGCTTCTCGAAGACCCTACTATGTACAGATGCATAATAGGAAGTTTGATTTATATGACTATTACCAGGCCAGATTTGAGCTATGCTGTTGGATTGGTAAGTCAGTTTATGAAGGCTCCAAGGAAACCGCATTTGGATGCGGTTAGACGCATACTCAGGTATGTGAAGTCCACATTGCAGTATGGACTATTTTATGAGACTGGGGTTCAGATACAGTTGCATGGATACACTGATGCTGATTGGGCTGGTAGTATTTTTGATAGACGATCTACCAGTGGATATGTGTTCTCTTTTGGGAGTGCTGCAGTCACTTGGAGCAGCAAGAAACAGCCTACAGTTGCCTTGTCGAGTACAGAGGCTGAGTACAGGGGTGCAACAATGGCTGCATGTGAGGTAGCTTGGTTGCATAAGCTACTTTATGATATGCATCAGCCTACAGATGGGCCAGTTGTCATTTATTGTGACAACATGAGTAGTATACACTTGGCAAATAACCCAGTCTATCATGCTAGAACAAAGCACATTGAGGTGCATTATCACTATGTGCGGGAGAGGGTTTTACTAGGTCTTATTGATCTAGTTTATGTCAGCACAGAGGATCAGGTAGCTAACATATTTACGAAGGCATTGGGCGTAGAGAAGCTACGCAAGTTCAGAGACCTGCTTATTGTGCAGGAATTGGGATTGAGCTCGAGGGGGAGTGTTGAGATATCGAGCTCCACTCGTGATATGCCAGGGTGACTGTTATGCATTTATGTCACCGACTTGTTAGCTGTAGATGCGGTTGGTACACCGCCCATGAACAATAGCTAGATGATAGCTATCCTTATCTACTCTATTTCATGGCTCAGTTAGTATGCCACCTTGGTTAGTTGAGTTTGGTTTGAGACCCATATATAGGGTTCTTCTATTTCTATGTACTTGAGTTCTTTTTGGCTTACACAACTAAGAGAAGAGGAAAACTGTTTTCAGCCTCCACCTTTGTGCGTATTCCCCCATTGTGCAAGCAAGAAAGCTACAAGTGAGACTCCTTCCTTCTCTCCCACAATCTTGACAATCTATTGAAGAGTTCTTCACATAAGAGGATTCCCCACAATCCTCATTTGGTTAGTGATTTAAAGCACGTGCAAAAGGTACTAGGAAAGTCTTCCTACACATCTAGTGTCTAATCTCACACTACACACAAATGCAACTAATAAGGATTTATAATTTTAGGACCAATATCTAGTCCCACCACAACAAGAGATGCCATGAATGTTGTAATGAGAAAAAAATTTGTTTTCAAAGTACTAGTCCATGTAGCTTATGTGTAGTTTAAGATGCAAAAGAGGCTAATCTGAAACAACTACAAAATAATGTCAATACGTTACTAAAATAGGAGTAAATTGACCTCCATTTAAAACCCAAAATACGATTTCCATGACAACATGAAGTGCAAGTTAAGGGGGGGAGAAGGAGGTGCAAGCAAATATACTTGAGATGTCATATTAGGTTTGTAGAAAGCTCAAAATAAAACCATCGTATTCGTCTTTAGTTCTTAAAACTTGCCATCCATTTCATTGAGATATTTCCTAGTATCATGGAATGTTCACAACTATCTTAACTCTAGGGAAAAGTCTTGTAAATATTCTCTATTGATACTATTCTCAATACACTTTGTGTTTTATGCTCTCAAGCTTCTTCTTACCGAGCTCTACATTTTTACAATCTTGAATCCAATATTTGATAGTAGAGAAGGATGTGGCTTCTTAAGTAAAGTTATGAACACCCTCTATTTCATCTCGTCCAATAGGGAAAAGATTCATAAGAATCCATAAGTTGACTAGTACTGTGGGATAGCCCATTGGCCCTGCTATCATTAGAGTTTCTCTTGGGTTTCATTTTTGTTTGCATTGCAATATTATCATTAGTATATGGGTGATTTCTTCCTATTGTATATAGTTTTATATAATGCTCATTTCTGCAAGTCATGCCTTTTACAATCTACTTTGTGTAGTGCTATATAGCGCAAGTTTCTTTTGTGTAGTTTTTCCTCTATATAGGCAACTTGTGTAGTACATGCAGTCAATGTCTATGGCTAGAACAATGATATGTTTCATATGTTAGCCACTATTATGGACAAGTTGAAAAAACACATCCAACATGAATTTATATGATACCTGATAATTGGTTGCGAATTAAATGTGAATCATTTTGCAAAAATTAATTGTACATCTTATTGTGACTGTGGAAGTTGCAAGTGTAGTAGAAAATAATATTAGAGTACCATTTCATATTGTTAAGAAAATTTGTTGAGATGTCAAAGATGTGGGAGCTCATGCATTGATTGCATTACTTCTTGTATGTACCATAATCCCACACATTCTCATGTAGGATAACTAACAAGGCTTGGGTTTCACTCGCACGGGATTTTCCCAACAGCAGGTGGATCTTCTACAAATTGTTCTTCATAGACTTCTTGATTGTTATCAAAGTTTTATGTCTAGTATTTATTTGACGATGAAAGGAGATCCCAATGCTAGTGATTTAGGGAGTTTTTTTATATTTTTCTACAAGTAAACTGATATCAATAAAGTAAGACAATTCAATGTGTTACAAATTAGCTTTTGTGGCTTATCAAAAAGTAATGGAAAAACTACCTTTTCTACTAGTAAGTAAAATATAGAAAATATAGTTCAAGTAAAGAAAATCATAAGGATGAGAAAAAAATTGTGAGTAAAACCTTTTGGTAATATTGTTAGGCAAGAAACCATGTCATTAAGGGTTACATTAAACTGGCTATGAAAGAGGCTAGTACAATTATTTAAGGTGCCTCTTCTAATTGAGAAGGTGTAGATGTCATGTAGGATTTAGGGCATAATGCATTTATGACCCTTTGCTATATGATTCTTGCACGTCTATTATGGATTCACTTATGTGGTACTTGAATAGTGGTGTCACTAAGCACATTACTTTGCAACACAATTTTTTCACTTCTCTTGAGTCTATCCCTAAGAATAGTATTAGCACATGTACCAATAAATGCTCCTATCCTATTAAAGGAGCAAGTAAAGTTGTGTAGAATACTACTAATGGTAGTATATTTACACTTTCATATGCCTTGTATGCTTCCAAAAAGAAAATCACTATCGATTCATATTGTAAAGAGATGGAAGAACAAATGTACTTTTTGGAAAAAAATAAGGGGAAAATACCAGCTACAATGGCTTGGTATAAAAGGTATACGAGACTTATTGTTTCCAAAGTCTCTTTCATCTTCACCTTCTTATTTAACTTCCATGGTTTTCACCTTCTCTCTCTTCTTCATGTATTTCTCTCTCTTCTTCTAATCTTTCTCTCTCGTACTATTTTCTTTCTTCTCTCTTTCCTCTTTAGTCCCCTTCTTGAAAAATGGTATAAGAGCTACATTCTTTTGATCCATTTGTAGTCTCCTTCATATCCATTTCACACTATTTTCTCTTAGACAATCCATTCTGCTACAAGTATAGTAGGTATGAGCCTTGGTTAATGAGTAGCAATGACTAGCAATCCATTTATAGACAATAAACACCATATCTAGATCTATTCACTAGAGCTATGGACAAGTTTGATGGGATCAAGGTCAAGATGATAGGTCATAACTCTTTTAGGGGCAAGTTTTAGAGGTAGTTTAGAAAAAATACATTTGCAAGAGTTGCACTAGATTTAAACTATGGTTATGTTTTAAGAGACTCGCTTTCTTCTTCTCCTTCTCAAGCTTCCATAGAATCTATAGCAACAAATCTTCATTCTACTTATTGATCTTTATTTTACTTCAACAATGACTATGGAGAGAGCTTCCAAGCCTCATGAACTTCTTGTAGACCACCCTTTTGATGAGGTTTCAAGAAGTTATGGTAGTTAGCACATCTTGGCACACCAAGTAGTTTGGATTGTCCTGGATAGCATCAAGCCATAAGATTGTTCCTAAGTACATAATAAGTACATGAAAGTTATAATGTATGCTTCTTATAGTAGCTTTGACTACAAGGAAAGTAGAAATATTAATCTTAAAATTTTCACTTTCATAATTTAAAATTAATGAGAATCCTTCTAGATAACCCATAAGTTGTTCCTTCATTCATGGAGATAAAACCAATAGATAAATACATATTCTTGTTTACAAACTAGGGTCTATCTCAGGAGAAGAATTCTACTTATAGAATTTCCCTCCTAGGAAACCTATCTTTTATCTAACTACTCTTAATCAAGTGCATACTCACAAAAGTATCCCAATATTTAGTAGCTAGTCTCCACTTTGATTCTTTATTTTAATGCTTCCCGCTTTATTTAATTTAAATGAAGGATATAGAAACTAGATGCTATTAAGGGCACCTAAACTTGGGTCGTTAGGGGTGGAACCTCATTTGCTTGTGTGATTTCTTTTTTGGTTTGAGCACTTCTTCTCTTGGGAGCCATCACAAACATACAAATTCTTCTACATGTAATCCTCTCTGCTCCTTTTTGGGTCCTTATAGTGATCCTCAACTTGTACTGTCTTTGAAGTGGAATTCACAAGGCTAAGAAAATTATTTGGTGCAGCAAAGGAACTTGATAGATGGCTATGGGTACAATAGGAACTAGGATGATAGATTATTGCATTAGCATCAATGTAGAATAGGATAAGGATTTGACTTTAGACAACAGGTATGGCTTTTATTTGATATGCTTTTAAGAGGGAAATTAAAGAGACTTAATCAAGAGTAAGTGAGCTTGGTAGAGTTTTTTTACGGTGTCTAGGGGATTTGTGGGTTTGATCTAAGTAATATGATAGAGAAACAATAGATAGGGGGAAGAAGAAGAAGATTCTATAAGCGGATTGGAATAGTAGATCTATTGGGGAGATCATTGTGAAGCTCTAATCCAATCAAAATGTGATGATCTCTAAAATTCCAATCTTCTTCTTCTTCTTCTTCTTCTTCTTCTTCTTCTTCCTCTCTCTCTCTCTCTCTCTCTCTCTCTCTCTCTCTCTCTCTCTCTCTCTCTCTCTCTCTCTCTCTCTCCAATACAAAGTGCAAATGAAGGAATAACCTTCAAGTTTTGTCAAAAGGCTACTTATGTAGCCTTGGATAATGCTATTTGTGTGTTTGTGTGTGTGTTGGTAAGGATGGGGGAAGGAGAGATAAGCCCAAGATGGGGCGCTACTATTTTGGGACAATTGCATAAGGAGTGTGGAGTTCCAACTCTTGTTATTCTTCTCATTTTGTGTAGGTGGCTTGATAGAGATCTCCCTCTTCTCCTTTGTGGATGGTGGCATGTTAAGAGGTTGGGGTGGAGCCCTCTGCTTGTGTTCATCTCCACTCCTACCTCATGAAGCTCATTAAGTCCTCTTTATTAAGTTGATCATCGTCTTTCTCTCCTTATTGTGCATGACATTAGCCATCATTCACAAGTTGATGACATTTAGACCATCAACTCACAAGAGGGAAGTAGTTGAGTAGAAACATTTGGTATTTTTCCTATCTACCTTTATATTCTTTTTAATTACATACCTTAGTCTCCTAAACCTTTTTCACGCACATGCTTTCACTATATCATGATTAAATCCTAGGTTCCTTATAAATGAGTGCCCTTATAATTGTCAAAAGGTACATTACACTAAGGACATTTCAAGTTTTAACTAACATGTAGTGAGCTACTTAGGAATCATCAATAATTCTCCTAGTCCATTTGGATAATGATTTTCTACTTCTCATTACGTATCTAATTTAATTACACTCAAACTTAGTGGACTACACTACGTCAAGCTAAAAATGACATTTGAGATTACATATTCCAATTTTATTAAGAATTGAAAAATGAGAAATTGAAGCTACCTAGGCATTTTGAATGATGTATGGGTCAACTAACGTTCTACTTGTGGCCAATTGGCATCCATGTGCCATTTGGGGCCATTTCAACTTTGTTGACCCTGTAAGCTCAATTCATCTTGCTCCTAACTTCATGTGAATCTTGTCATTAGTTTGGAATCTTATCTAATAAAGATTGGACCTTGTTTTGTATTTTACTTTCAAAGCTAAGCAATACAAAGAGAAGGCAAGTTTTCGTAGCCTAAAACTTGGAGATCATGAGGATAAGGGATCACAAACACATCACTATACTTGAGTTTTTTTGTGCAACTACACTAGGGGCTTCTTATATCCCTATTTTCCAAATATTTCCATCCCAATGGGGAATAAAGCAATTCCTAGACCATCATTGCATGTATGCATAGCATGAGGCCTGCTACAACTATATACGACAAAATTTAGATGCACATGCACTTGATGAGCACCCTCAATGAGCACACACTGCCATTGCACTCAATATAGAAGGGAAATCTTTAATCACTCATTTGTAAGCCTAGGTAGAGAGGGTAAGGTGGATGGAAGAGTGGAGGGATGTGCAAGTCTCATTCAATTGTTAGGGGGTTGGGTTCTATTCTAATTATGAGTGGTTATAAATGGTGGGGTTCAGTGCAATATCTTTTTATGAGGGATGAGGCATGTGAGTCTAAAGGGTACAAAATAAGATTAAAGAACCGCCCAAAATACATGGAGCACTAGCACAATAGAATAGGTTAGGCACAACTTAATCAAATGCATTCATTTCGCTTGAGCATACATCAAATGCTTGGTATGCATAGCAAGATCCCTTGGGCTGCCTCATCTACACAAGCAAGTGTTGCTTGGTATGCATAGCAAGATCCCTTGGGCTGCCTCATCTACACAAGCAAGTGTTTGAAGCACTTTGTACATCAATGGCATGAGCATGGTTTTATAATTAGGATACAAAAGGTCCATAGAGGAGCTTGTTCAATAGCCGTAATGAAAGGAAACCACCTTCAATTTCAGTTAAGAGTGTTGGGAGGGGTGATGCTGGTGCAAGGTGGTTTATGTGTATCTAAAGTCTTATTTTCATCTCATATTTTTTCTTGGGCCTAATACATGTGATTGTCTATGGTAATCGTTTGTCAATATTTGTATTTCTTATTATGTTGTGAGTGCTTTGATATAGTTGTGTTGTGTATGTTTGAGAGAAGCTTGTGTGTGTGGAAAGTGAATTGAAGATGCCTGCGAGGACAGTCACACTGACACGGATCAGGGGAGGGGCCATGTCTGAGCTATAGAGCGCCGCTTGACCGCAAAAAGTCATGCAGGCAGCAGCGACAGGGATGCCATGATCTGTAGGCAAGCATTGGGCGTAGAGCTTACTGAAAGCAGGGTAGTAGATTAATCCGGTTGAGAAGGCCGCGGCTGTTGCGAGGGTGCGATCAGGTTGTGAGCAGCAGGCGTGCTGCTTCTGCAGGCAGGCAGCTGATCAACGCGTAAATCAGTCTGGGTGGTATGAGTGGCATTAGGAGCCCGATTCAACCAATTAATATGGCCGAGAAGGGCAATCTGATCAGATCTGCAGGATGCGGCTGCCAGCTATCTTGCATGATATTCATGTTGCATGCAACCCTCAATTTTGGGTGGCTGATATTGTTCATGCAGGAGCTCGCAGGAGCTACTAAATATTGTTGTCAATGCAGGCTGTCCTGCATGTTGCGGCCACAACCTCCGCGCTAGGTCGTCGACGTTCTTGGTTGAGGATCTGAATACGCTCTACAATATCCGCTCTCCAACCTACGTCACTTGTAGGCAAAGAGAAATGCACGTCGAACTCTCCTCGATCAACCTTGGGTTTCAAGGAGTTTAGACACCTCACCTTCTAGTGAATCTCCTTTCTCCCCTTCTTTTTCTCCTACTTTCTTCCTCCTCTACTCCCTCCATTTATTTGTCAATTCTTCTATAGCCCCTTAAATCCCCTTTTCATGCACTCTTGTATCCTTTTCATGTGCAATATCCTTGATTTTAGGACATGTATTTACCTTTTTCTTCCCATGTGGCAACACATTTACAATATTATATGTCTTCTCACCTATAAGAGGGACTCGCTCAAACAATCCTAAAGAAGCTATACCTTACCCTACTACTAAGGATGATCATGTCCTCTTCCACAGTGTCAATCTATGTGCATGGGCAGCATAAATGAAAGCAGCCTAGAAAAACTCAATCAAAAAGCCTTCTATAGCTGCTTGGATGCAGTTGACAACTAATCTTGTCCATCTAAAAGTACTATTGAGACTATGATTATCACAAATCTCCGTAAGTTTTTTTTTTCTGCATCATTCACAGCTTTTATTGCCTTCTAAATCTCCCTCAAACATCTCACACCTTGTGAAAATTTTCTCTTAGGTTTTCTTGCCTTAGAATTGCTTTGAAGGCTTGAAGGCTTGATGAATCTTTTGTGAAACTTTCTTGGGATCAATTTTTTGTTTCCTTGCAGTTGATTTTATTCTTGCCATAAAAATATTAGTAACTAGTTATAACAACAAAAATAATAAACAACTAGCTACAACAAAAACCAAGAACTATCGTATGAAATGTGATGGTGGGCCTTTCAAGGCATTGGAAATCTACACAACATGTTTCATACAAAACTGACCAAAGAAGAAGATTTATTAGATGTCATATGAAACACAAAAACTTTAGCTAACGACACCTTAGAAGTCCTATAATCACATTTCATATGACAAAACTCAAGAAAAATGAAACTTTTCAAATTTCATTGGCAAGACTGAAAACCATGACTTACGGAGCGCAAACACATAGGTTTTATTTGTCTACAATGCTATCTTATTGCATTTCATAAAAGATGAGTACAAACACATCAGCATATTTGTTTCAAACTGATTTCATATTCAAATAATTTCAACAACACACACAAATTTTAACACTAGTGCTAGATTCTAACGATTTTTGGGATGTTTAAGAGGTGTAAAGCACATATACCTTTGTTTGGACAAGATTGTGACTTTCGATGAAGGAATGCAATTTGTGGCATTTCGTCACAAGAAAGATTAGACAAAGGGCAAGTGAATTAGTGATAAAATGCAATTAGACTAAAAAAGATAGAAGCTTTTTTAGCTCGGTATATAATTACGTCCAGAAAAAGTGACATTGAACATTGATTCAAAATTATATGATGATCCGTCATACCACATGTGGCACATACAATACCTTAATTTTGCCTTGGGAAAACTCCCATGTGTGGTGGAAGTCTTGAGGCTTCTTTCATGTCGATGAAAAGAGAGCCCTTTTTGGGTATTGAAAGAAGAGTGTCTTTTTCGATTTTAAAAAGATACAAGTTTCGAGGTTAATGGCTAGATCTCTTAAAATCAATTTTCAACAACACCATCAATATTCACTCTGCTACATCAGAGATTGTATCCTCCTAGAGCTTGGGAAAACCAATATGCCATTCCGAGTGAGAACTATCCATCTACAAATCTGGATCTATTATGTAAATAAATTTTCCATGCTCTCTAATTTTATCATCTTGCCTTCTTCATAATTTTAAAAAATATCTTTTTATTTCTCAAAGTCAATCTCAGCTCTAGGAATAATTTTTTTGTCATTTGAAACACTAGCGTGTGGTATCATGCCCAATGGATGAAATAGTGAAAGAGTAACATGTCTTCCTGTATCCAAGGTCTTCAAGTGGATACATTTATGGCTCCATGTCTTCCTGTAGGTAGAGTAACATCTTCTATGTAGTGTAAATGGGCCATAAGATACATGTTACTCTTCATGAGAATCACCCACTTAAAAATCTTCATGTTTGGCATTGGAACTCAACTTCAAATCCTTGACTTTTTGACTAGCAAAAAGAGTTGAAACCTAATGTGTAAAAGGAGACAAGAAGATAGTGTGAAAACACACTATGCTTAGTGCTAACAAGCACTATCTTGATGGTTATGCTTCTTGTGTGCCAGCTTGCAAATGCCTTCTAATCTTCCTTGAACTCTTCTAGATCTTCAGTAACCTCCAAGGAATGTAACTTAGTGCTTAAAATTAATGTTGATAACTCCAATGAGAAGAAATAGTGAGAAGATGAAGTACAAGAGGAGCTTGAGTTTTGATATTGGTGCTTGAGGTCTTCCAAACTTCACAAAGAAAGACTTCAAAGAACTCCAAGAAGTTCCCCTCCTTGATGTAAGGATTTGCTAGAAACTTCAATGCTAGGATGGTTATGGTTTGGCTTGGTTGGGAGGAGAGAGATACTGAAGGAGAAATGAAGATTTGATAGTTTGGCTATGGAGTCATTAAGGGAGTTTTGAGGTCTCGAAAATGCCTTTTAGGATGTGGAGAGAGAGTGCTCTAGACCAATAAGAGCAAAGCCCCCGTAACGGAACTTCTATTTTAAAAAAATTAAAAAATCATTTTACAAAAACATATAAATATAATAATAATACGAATTTTTATTTTTATTATCTATTTTTAGTCTCTTATATTTATGATTATGACATCTTTTGCATTAATGGCATAGAGTCTCGTCTACTTTTATTTAATGATATATCTAGATTAATGATAATGACTGATGTAATCAAAATTCAAATTAGTGAAAAGCATGGCGCTCAGTTTTTTCCCTCCTTTTTTTTATTCCTCTATTGTTTTTCCCTCCGTTATGGTAGCCTAGTCCTCTGTGTGTGTGTGTGTGTGTGTGTGTGTCCGTGTCTCTCTCTCTTCTACCATGGATACAGAAATTTGACCTTCAACAAGGCGTCCAAGCTCCCAAATCACATCCATATCAGTGTTTAATGTCAAGATTGTGGGAGAGAAGGAAGGAGTCTCACTTGTAGCTTTCTTGCTTGCACAATGGGAGAATACACACAAAGGTGGAGGCTGAAAACAGTTTTTCTCTTCTTAGTTGTATAAGCCAAAAAGAACTCAAGTACATAGAAATAGAAGAACCCTATATATGGGTCTCAAACCAAACTCAACTAACTAAGGTGGCATACTAACTGAGCCACGCTCAAGAGTAGATAAGGATAGTTGTCATCTAGCTATTATTCATGGGCGGTGTACCAACCGCATCTGCAACTGACAAGACGGTGACATAAATGCACAACGATCACCCTGGCATATCACGAGTGGAGCTCGATATCTCAACACTCCCCCTCGAGCTCAATCCCAATTCCTGCACACCAAGCAGGTCTCTGAACTTGCGCAGCTTCTCTACGCCCAATGCCTTCGTGAATATGTCAACTACCTGATCCTCTGTGTTGACATAAACTAGATCAATAAGACCTAGTAAAACCCTCTCCCGCACATAGTGATAATGCACCTCAATGTGCTTTGTTCTAGCATGATAGACTGGGTTATTTGCCAAGTGTATACTACTCATGTTATCACAATAAATGACAACTGGCCCATCTGTAGGCTGATGCATATCATAAAGTAGCTTATGCAACCAAGCTACCTCACATGTAGCCATTGCTGCACCCCTGTACTCAGCCTCTGTGCTCGACAAGGCAACTGTAGGCTGTTTCTTGTTGCTCCAAGTGACTGCAGCACTCCCAAAAGAGAACACATATCCATTGGTAGATCGTCTATCAGAAATACTACCAGCCCAATCAGCATCAGTGTATCCATACAACTGTATCTGAACCCCAGTCTCATAAAATAGTCCATACTGCAATGTGGACTTCACATACTTGAGTATGCGTCTAGCCACATCCAAATGTGGTTTCCTTGGAGCCTGCATAAAGTCACTTACCAATCCAACAACATAGCTCAAATCTGGCCTGGTAATAGTCATATAAATCAAACTTCCTACTATGCGTCTGCACATAGTAGGGTCTTCGAGAAGCTCACCTGCATCTGCGCTCAACTTCACATTCTGCTCCAAAGGAACTGAAATAGGCTTACAGCCTGTCATCCCATATTTGGACAGCATGTCCAATCCATATTGCCTCTGTAAGAGCCATATCCCACTTGGTGATCTAATCACCTCAATGCCCAAGAAATAACGCAGCTCTCCCAAATCCTTCATCTCAAACTTTTGCTTCAATAGCATTTTCACATGAAGGATATCTTCATCACTATCACCTGTGATAATCAAATCATCAACATAAATGACAAGCAACATAATACCTTTCTCTGTTTTTCACACATAAAGTGAGAAATCTGCCTTAGAAATCTGAAAGCCAATAGTGACAAGATACTGTCCTATCTTGTTAGACCATGCTCTAGGTGCTTGCTTCAAGCCATACAAGGCTTTCTTCAACATGCAAACAAACTTAGGATGAACAACATGCACATAACCTGGTGGCTGCTCCATATAGACCTCTTCTTGCAAGTCACCATGCAAGAAGACATTCTTTACATCCATATGATGTAAAGACCATCCCTTTGATGCAGCCATAGCAATGACTGCTCTTACGGTTGCCATCCTTGCAACCGGACTGAATGTTTCTTCATAGTCAATGCCATATGTTTGTGCATAGCCCTTGACTACTAATCTTGCCTTGTATCTGTTCACAGAACCATCTGCGTTGTGCTTCACCTTATAAACCCACTTACAGCCAATTACATTCTTATCTTTAGGCAAAGGTACCAACTCCCATGTAGCATTTGCTTCCAAGGCATCCATTTCTTCATCCATGGCTTTCTCCCATTTTTTTTTCCCCATGGCTTGCTCAAAAGAAGTGGGTTCTGGTTCCTGTATCACTTTGACTATATATGCATAGTGAATGGCTGTAAATCCATCATATTTCAGCCTATCCACAGGATACCTAGCTCTGGTAGACCTACACAAACTAGGCTCACTTCCAGGTGCTCTCAAAACATCCCTGGTCTTCCTTACTCTAGGTGTAACAATAGAAGGAATACCCAACTCATCATCAATGCTCTGTTCTGAGCCACTGGATTCACCATCCACATAAGAGTGACCTGCATTCACATCAAACATGGGCTGATCTACCTTCTCTTTTCCTTTTCGTGATACCTACATACCACTATCTGCATTGCTTTGAGAAGATTCTCCTGATCTCAATCTGTCTGTCCATGGCGAAGAATGTGAACCACTGCTAGAGGACGCTCCAGGTCCACTAATATCTTGTGATTGCTACTGTGAATTTTGTGCAGCATTACCATTTTGTGCATCTACATTATCAATCACATTTACTGGTTTATACTAGCTACTCATCTCATAAAAAATAACATCTCTGCTCACTATAAACTTACGAGTAGAAGGGTTATAGCATCTATACCCTTTCTGCTGCAAAGAGTAATCAATAAAGATGCACTTCTCAGCTTTTGGATCCAACTTGGATCTCAACTCATCTGGCACATGAACATAGGCAATGCAACCAAAAATTTTCAAATGAGAAATATCTGGTTTCCTACCAGTATACCTCTCCTCTGGAGTCATCCCATGTATTGCTGTAGTGGGAGCCCTGTTCATTATGTAGACTGCTGTAGCAACTACCTCAGCCCAATAAAAATCTGGCAGGTCTTTTTCATTGAGCGTGGCACGAGATACCTCTCCAATATGCCTGTTTTTCCTTTCTGCGATTTCATTTTGTTGTGGGGTATGATTGCATGAATATTGCTTCTTTATGCCATGCTCCTGTAGGAACCTTGCAAACTCATTTGAGAGGTACTCTCCCCCTCCATCTGACCTTAGGCATTTTATTTGCATGCCTGTTTCTTTTTCAACCATAGCTTTAAGAGTTTTGAAATGCCCAAAAACTTCACTTTTCTTTTTCATAAAATACACCCAAACGTTTTTGCTATAGTCATCAATAAAAGTGACAAAATAATGATAGCCTCCAAGAGATGCAGCTTTAGTAGTCCACACATAAGAGTGGATTAATTCCAATGGTTTCTTACTCTCTTGAACATGTCTAGGAAATGGTTTCCTTGCCTGTTTTCTAAATTGACAAGCTTCACATACCTTATGCATTTCTACAACCTTGAATTTAGGCAATCCTGCAACAATATTTTGGGCTTGCATTGATTTAAGTCGCTGTACATTAATATGACCAATGCATTTATGCCAGATATCAATATCTGCAACTATACCGGTCCCATGTGCAAACATTGTTGCACTCAATTCAGGCATGTCTGTATCCAATGTAAACATTCTACCCTTCTTCTTTCCTTTTGCTATCAAGTGACCTTTATTTTTCATATCCTCAACAAAGCATCCATGAGGATTAAATCTGACCTGCAAGCCCTGCTCAACCATTTGACCAATAGAAACCAGATTCTTGGTGATATTCGGGACATGAAATACATCTGACAGGTATTTCTTTTTCCCATCCTGCATAGACAAAGGAATTTTTCCAATCTGCACAATAGGATGTGCAGTATCATCACCAGTCTCCACAAATCCTGGTTTTTCCATTTTTCTTGCATCCTGCATTCATTCTGCATGACCTGTCATGTGGTTTGATGTACCTGAGTCAACATACCACACTTCGTTGCTTTCTTCTACACTTGTCACAGAATTGTTCATGTGCTGCACCATAAACAAATGCTCATTTCTATCATCACCCTGTCTACTAGAAGATGCATAATTTCCTTGTTGCAATTTCCCATTCATGATGTCATTCTGCTTTTTATAGCAGTCTTTAGCCATATGACCCATTTTACCACAGTAGTAGCATTCAACATTGCTGTTTGCATTTTGGCCTCTTTGCCATCCACCACGACCTCTTTGGCTCCCCCTACCTCTAGAGTTACCACGTCCTCCTCCATAGAACTGGTTTTCTTGAGTCTGCTGCATATTCTGATTTCTACCACGGCCTCTAGATCGGCCTCCTCTACCTCTGCCTCTACCTCTTCCAGCATTTGAGTAGAAGACATTTTCTTTTGAAGTTCCTCCTGAAGAAGATGTACCACCATTTCTCTGCTCCACAGAAATTAGAAGAGCAATCAACTCCTCAAAATCAGGAAATCTTTCACGAACTGAAATGGATGTCCAAAACTGTGCATAATCCTTTCCTAGACCATTCAAGGTCACAGAAACTAAATAATCATCTTCCACTGGCGACCCAATGGAAGCAAGTGCATCTGCAATCTTCTTAACCTTCATGTGGTAGTCATTGATGCTCATACTTTCTCTTTGCACATTATGCAACTCTTGCTTGAGCTGCATTTTCCTGGCTTGCGTATTTGTGCTATACATTTTTGACAAAGTATCCCATGCCTCCTTTGGCGTACTTGCATCCTGAATATGCACAATCATAGAGTTTGAAATACTGATAGCATCCAGTACATAACTTTCCTGGCTCTCTCATGCCATGCTTTAAATGCCTGCATTTGCTGTTGATTGGGAATATCAGGAAGAACTGGTTCTTCTTCATTTCCTGCAACAAATTCCCAATATCCTTTTTCTATAAGGAAATTCGTCATTCTAAACTTCCATGCTTGGAAGTTGTTCTTGTCAAGATTTTCAGTTACAATATGTGAAAGAGAATCAGACGCCATTACAGAACACTGCAAAAAATTTTGTCACTGCAAAAAACACAGCTTCACCCTCACAAGGGCAAATCTGCAAAACTGGCGAAAGTGGTATTTGACCACACAGTCACTTCCTAGTGACGATTTTGCATAAACAGGAACCAAGGATGATTCTGTAACTCCCAACGTCTCTGCACACAAGCATACGATGCAATTTCTGTGGTAACTTTTCACCGACATGTAGAACAGTGGTCGCACAGCATAAAACAGGGCCTTTTCCTAAGTGCGTGCAAAAAACTTCCGCCTCCAAAACAGGCCCCGAAATGGCCTCAAATAAAAAAAAAAGAGCAACCAAGGGCTAAAGCCTTTTCTCGCAGCATATACTGCCCTCTTGCTACACCGTGAAGGGCGTCTCAATCTGAGACAATGCACTCTTGCACTTTCCGGCTGTGCTACCTGCAAAGACTTGCTCCCAAAACAGAAAAATGAAAGCAACACTAGTCCTCTTACCAGAATACCGCGAACTTGGCTTGCTTTCTTGAGCTCCTTACCACGAACAAGGCTCTGATACCATGTCAAGATTGTGGGAGAGAAGGAAGGAGTCTCACTTGTAGCTTTCTTGCTTGCACAATGGGGGAATACACACAAGGGTGGAGGCTGAAAATAGTTTTCCTCTTCTTAGTTGTATAAGCCAAAAAGAACACAAGTACATAGAGATAGAAGAACCCTATATATGGGTCTCAAACCAAACTCAACTAACTAAGGTGGCATACTAACTGAGCCACAAACTAGAGTAGATAAGGATAGCTGTCATCTGGCTATTATTCATGGGCAGTGTACCAACCGCATCTGCAACTGACAAGTCGGTGACATAAATGCACAACAGTCACCCTGGCATATCACGAGTGGAGCTCGATATCTCAACATTTAACTCATTCCAAACTGATGGAATATAGATTCCTACTATCATTAGCAAAGGTAGTTGGATCACCATGCAACAAGCAAAACGTGAAAAGAGGCAAAGACATGAGAGCTCGTTTATCTCTGCTTGGAAGGGCAGAATCCGAGATTTTAAGCTTGGAGCAAATAAGAATAGCATCAAAGAGGTACTAGTGCAACATGTGTTCATAGAGAGCTGTGTTTGGAACCTGGATCTTCAAAGCTTCCAATGCATAGACCAAATTGTAAGAATTTGATTCTTAAAGTTTTTCCTTTCTTAAACATGGTTTAGGTTTTTTCATTATAATATTTGTTTGTCTTGTAGATGTCTATCCCTCTAATCTTGAGGAATGGCAACCATTGGAGTCTATTATTGATGTTATTGATGTTATACATAGTTCAATTGGAGAAGAAATGTATAGAGGCAGAAAGAAGACAGAGCTTGCAGATAATGGAATATTCTTTTATGACCATTCTTATGTTGTTCCTATGCAGTGTTGCCAATGGGGATCAATAAACCTCATTCCTTTGCCAGATTTTTCAAGCTTTGAGTGTCCAACTACTAGTGAGGGCTATAGATGTAAGATATTTTCTGAGATCCAGAAAGCATTAAAATCTAATATCTCAAGTAGGCTAAGAAAAGTTACTTTGTTTATGCCTATTAATATATTTATTGATTTCTTCTCTAATATGGAGATAAGAATAACAAAAACCATGCTTTCAGTGAAGAGACTAATATATGATCATGTCATACAATTTGTTGATGAAGGATGGGATACAAGGACAGAAGGAAAAATTATATGTAAGATAGATCAAGACTATAGCTTGTAAATATATGATTGCTACTCAAAATTTTAACCTTAGCTTTTACTATAGCCGATGGCATTTTGTTGGTAGTACTCTAGTTCCTTTAGACCAGAATCTTGATGATTTCAGCAAAGATCCTATAGTGGATCTTGATATTTGGTTCAACGAGGATATTATTGCAATCTTAAATATTAGAAAATCATGTACACTACATCAAGTGAGGATGGATTTACAAAATGAAGACATTGAACTACCATGCTCCTTTGTATTCCAACTTGACAAGAAACGAGTAAGTTTTCACATCATATTATATCTACTTAGATGTATATCAAGATCTCACTTCCTAACTAACAAACATTTGTAATTGATTTTTTGCAGATATCGAAAAGGAGAGAAAAGAATATACATTGCAAGGAAATTCAAGAAAATATATCTTTACTGTCAATATAAAATATATGTAAAAATTTTGTAGCAGATGTCTATCTGCCATCTCTATGAGATATACAATGGTTAAAGGGCAAATTTCTATGTATGAAGGCTTACAAGGCGATATGGCAAAGCTATTTCTTTTTTTGATAACTATCATTTCTAGGAGTCCTTTTGCCTTTCTTTGATGCTTTGGGTATAGAAGGTGTGGGTAAAGGTGTTGAAGCTGTGGCTTCACCTTCCGTGGTTATAGGCATTGCATCTCCTTCATTGTGTAAATCCCCACCAATCTCTGTTGTTGGTAGTACACAATTGACCATTATATACTTCAAGAGCTTTGCTCTAACGTACCAAACATGCTTAGATGCATAGCAATCCTTCAAAAACTGTCACACATTTATAGAAAAAAGAGTTTTAGTTCATTATTGTTCTAATAAAAGACTATATTTTTATCATTAATGGACTATTTTCAATGAATATCTATCTTAAAGTTTAGCATCTTTCATATTACCTTTACATGTTTATCATCATTAAGATAAACAAAGTTAACCATTCTTCTAGCATTTGCAATCACCCTCCAGCCACAAGAATGGCTATCATCCTGATGAGGACACTGCAACCACCAACACAAAGTAAAACTATGAAATTTACGGATGGTAGTTCATAGAAAAACTTATGTTTCAATTATTTTAATCAATAACTTACCACAACTTGTCTATATTGCATTGTTGCAAGCAAATCAGACGGCATAGGGTGTCTTTTCTCTAGCTCTTCAATTAATCTTTTTGCACCTCTATATATAAAATATATTGAAATTTAGAGTACTTATAAAAAGAGTGAATTGAAATATCAAGGAGCCCTTGGATAATATAACTTACAATTTAGCATTTCCATGGCTTCCTTTCATAAAGTTGATTAAAAAACATTGCTTATCCACACAGTCTATTGCAATCAAGCTCTAATGAGAACTGAAAGCAATCATATCTCAACAAATTAGTAGGATAAAATCTCAAAAACTCTAATAGAATATTGAATCACTTACTTTTCATTATATGGAATTATAAGGAGCTCCAAAGTATCGAAGTCAATCAGATTGAACCACTTCTCAACAAAACTTGTATCAAGCTCGTTCCTCATAAAGAATGAGATAGATGGATCAAGAACCTCAATTTTTTGTTGCATATTCAAAGGAAACTCATGCATTACACACCTAGAAAAGGCATAGAAATAGTGAGTATAAACAAGAAAAATCTTATTGTTAAAAAAATATCAAAAAGTAGAAGTAATTATGGGTGGATATACCTTAGGCTAGAATAATACTGTCATTTATTTCTCTTCTTTTATCCTTAAGAATCTGAACACATGCAGCACTAAAGGAGATAATCTCAGTTCTTTTGCCTAAGTCACCAGGTAAGAAACAAAACACATTGAATCCTTTTGGATTAGCTGCTTCAAGAAGGGTGGCCGGCTCATTTTCAAAGGACTCTAGTTGCTCTACTTCCCTTTCTTCAGCCCTTTGCCTCCTATACTCTCTCCATTTATCTGCATGTTCCTCTTTAGCTTTCTCCTCTTTTTCATGTTGCCTTGTATCCCCCTCATGGGTGACATCCTCAACCTTGGGACCAAAATCATCTTTCTTTCTCCTAACTGGGGGCACATTAAGAATATTAAATGTCTTCTCATCAGTGAGGGGAATTGGCTCAAGGACCTTTGAAAATCTATATCTTAGCCTCCTAAGAATTACCATGTCCTTGTCCATGAGTGTGAGCCTATGAGCATGTGCAGCACAAATATAGGCATCTTGAAAAAACTCAACTAAAAAATCCTCTGTGGCCTCTTGTATACAATTAAGGACTATTCTTGTCCATCTGAAACTATCCAAACTATAATTGTCATAAATCTCCATGACAAGCCTTTGAAAAGACAACTTTGGAATTGCATTGTTAAGAGCCTTTATTGCCTTCCTAATCTCCCTTAGCACCTGACATTTTGAGAAAACTTTCTCTTTGGCTTTGACTTTCTAGAGAGCTTCTAAGGCTTTGAAGATTGATGAATCTTTGATGTTAAACCCCTAGGATCAATCTTGACCTTCCTTGCTGTTGCTTTAGTCCTAGCCATCTGCCAAAAAAAGACATGTTACTTCTTGTCTAGTGTGTCCAGTGAAACGCGAGTTTCAGATAAGAGACTCCTTGCAACATGTTGTTTTTGTGTTTCACCAGACAACACATAAATAGCAAAAGAATCAACAAAACGAAGAAAAACAAAACATTAATCTAAGGAACACCATTACAATTACCTAAAATCTCCACACCATTAAAGCCATAGAAGTAATGTTATAAAACATTAGGAAAATAATTCTTTATAGTGCTCATAGGCTCACACTAGGAAAAAAGTTCGTTTATAGTGCTCATAGGCTCATAATGTTATAAAACATTAAGGAAAAGTGTAGAAAACCATACCTTCTTTGGCGCTTTGCTGGGAAAAATCCGTTTAGAACCAATTTTGTCAATAGCTCTGGTGAAACGCGAATATGTTCTTCACAACCACAGCTCGAAGACCCTACTGCATGACCACGAAAATGTGCTCCATGACCATAAAAATATGAAACGAATTTGGCCGCTGTTTCCCTTTATTGGGGGGTTTTTTTAAAATCGATGGTATACGCATTACTTGGCGAAGTGTTAAGTAAAACACGTGCGACGTATTCTTGAAAAAAGGGAGTGCGCACGTCTTCTGAGAAATTTGATACAGTGTGTTAAGTGAGACACGTGCGCACGTATTTTGAGGTATTTCTGCATGCAAAAATATTGGAAATTTCATCCAAATTTGCGGTCGCATTTATTTTGCCATCATTACGTAAACTTTTTCGTTGGAACTATCAACACATGTTTGACAATCAATATAAAAGCTTTTCGAAGTCATCCTCTCCGATATTGTCTTTCTTTCTCCCGAAATTTTGTTTCGATTTCCCTTCAAGGTCCTTGCTTCCTATTTGAAGAGCAGTTTAACAATTTCTAATAGGTAACAAAATTTTGTTATTACAAGTATCTGAACAAAATCTCATTGATTAGTATAGAAAGAATTTTTAATAACACTTGAAAAATTACAGATGTCATGTGCTTTGTGTCTTTTAAAAGGAGCATGGCACTTCCAGAAAGGATTTTATCATAAATTTTTGTGTTTTAATAGAATTAATCATGTTTCTCTTCTTGTTCTACATCTATTGACCGATGAAATGCGAAATAATGTCTCTGGTTAGTGGTATATTGCTAACTGTCGTGTCTCACTGGTGAAATTTTGAAATAACTCTCGTTTTCAAGTAGTGTCCGATGAAACACGATTTTTTCACTGGCTTTTGCCTCTGGACACCTTGTTTTCACATTTCACTGGTCACTTAAAAAAAAATTCTCATTTTTTTATTTTTTGTCTTGGAAAACACAATTTTGGGGCCTCTTTCCATGGTTCTATCATGTTTTATTAGACGTTGCCATTTTGCTCTGTTTTCAGGGATAAATCTTTTGTTGGTCAAGATGACAAAGCGAAAGCTATCTCTGGAAGGAATGGATGAGAAGGAGCTAATGGAGACTTCTAATGATAGGCTCTTTGATTTCTTACACACAACTGGAAAAGTTGAGCTATATCAGGGAAATTTTCAATGTTTCTTTTGATTTGAAGGAGTTACTGGAGGATCTTGAAGATAAACTTAAGGAGTACATATATTTTTATGATAGACATGTGCAAGGTTTAGAAGTCAATGGATTTGTTCATTATAGTGATGTCATGGGAGCCACCAGTATAGCCAGGTCAACTTTGCTAGGTAGGTTCAACCTCATTGATGAGGAATTTAGGAAGAGAGAAACATGTTGCCCTTTCCACATGTATCAACACCAATGCCTTCTAATCCACAAGGATGTTGGATTTATTGTGTATCTTCAGTACATGGAAAATTCTTCTCCAGATATAGACCAACAGGGAAAGCTAGAGGATATTGCAAGTATGGATAAGGAGGTCGAAGATAAGGAGGAGATGTTCCAAGAAGATATTGAGAATCAACACGTCCAAGGTTTTGATGTAGGTTTGTTTAAGAGTGACAATATCACAATGGTGGAAGAAAAGGAGATCGAGCCAAGTGCACAGGTTGATGAAGAAGGCCCTCTTGCATGTGTTCCAACATTTCCTACTTATCTTATCAACAAGAAGAGATATGTGTTGCTAAATGATATTTAACATCTTTTTGATCTTAGAGAAGACTATTGCTTAGCAATCCTTGCAGGTTGGGGCCAAAATGACATGAATTTTATAGGTTATGAACAAGAACCACTAGCAAGTCTTGATATTAAGGGAGAGAATTTCCAAGACATCTCTATAGCCTTACATACATGTATTAATCAGATCGTAGAATACGAAAAGGGGGGGCTACCTACAGAAGAAGAGTTCTTGCAGGTCCAGAAGAAACTTTGTATTGATGATGTAGGGTATGAAGAGAGATTGAAGTCTCCATCAGATGAGAAACCCAAGAGTTCAATAAATCTTTATGATGATAGTCTTCTCGAAGAAGACGAACACCCTAAGGTATGAAATTGTTGTGTAGATTGAGATTGAAGATCTGGACAACTTTCTTGGAAGGGCCAAGGGCTCTAGGCCAATGAAGCTTGGGAAAAATCAAAGCCTTGGCCATTATATTGGAAACTTGAACAATCAAACAATTGTAATATATCATAGTAGATTGTTAAGCTCTCCAAGTCTACCAATGATGGCTTTGAGAGCTATCTCAAAGGTAATTGGATCTCAAGTTTTCAGCAGAGGTTTGGACAAGATCATTTTAGTGGAGAAGGAAGAAGCCATAAGAGTTTTTAGCTTTATGCTTGGATACAATGAATCTAGAGCTGGATATTTTGGAGTTCTTGGCTCCTATTTGCTCTCTTATGTAGGAGATAGTAAGAATTTGAAGCTTCTTCCAGGCTATTGGAAACAAGAGTTTTTGAAATACATAGGTCTTATTGAGTGGGATGAAACAAAAGATTCCTCTAGAGGCCCTATCGAGCTACCTAAAACCAAGGACTCCTCTGAAGGCCCTATTGAGGTGCCTAAAACTAAGGACTCCTCTGGAGGCCCTGTCGAGGTGCCTGAAACTAAGGACTCTTCTGCAACACAATCAGACTAGAAGATGCCAAAGATCAAGGGTTTCTTGAAACCCATCTTTTCCCAACTCTTTGTTTGGTTTGTAACCATTCTGTAAATCTTTGCTTTGTGTAAGAATTTAAATATCTATCTTTTCTTCTTTGGGTAACAATTTGTATAGTCCTTGCTAAAGATGATGTATTGCTTGATGTGGTTGTATCTTTAAGCTTGAATTTATGCCGGATTTGTCGATAGAACCATTGAAACGGAAGTATGCAATTGCATACCTGTCCTTGCTTTATATTTGATTGTAAAAGCTGAAAAAGTTGCATATAAGCATCTCGATTGATACCAATACTATCTAGTGTCTTCTGTACTAACTCAGAATCCAAAGAATGATCCTTTACAAATGACTCCAAGCATTGTTTCTTTGCCTTTTTAAATTTCTTCTTCTCCAAAATATCCTTTGAAACTGTTGAAGGAAGAAGATGATAATAAAACTGAGCTGCTTTTAAAGAATCTCTTTCACTTGCATTTGGTTGTAAAAGAGATCTAAGCAAAATTAACATCACAAATCAATGCAAGTAATTTAAATAAAGCCATATTTAAGATTTTTCAAGTGAAAAAAAATATACCTTGCTGCTTGGATTCTTTTATCACAGCCTCCTCCTCCTCGTTTGAGATTCTCAATATTTTTAAGAGCTCTTTGTCGATTTCGAAGGCCTAATAAAGTTTGCTTTCGTTGATAAGCTTTGATACGCTTTTCCAGTGAATGAATTTTTTGTTGACAATCCTCTAGCTTCTGCAACAACTCTATATTGTGTTTCATCAAAAGATGATTCTCTAGTCCAAGGATATCCTTTTCTGCAACAAGGTTAAGTGTATAACCTAAAAATCCATTGCCATCACCAATAAACCTCATTAATGATGAGCTATTATAGAAAGGAAGAGTGCTATTTCTGCTAGGATCTTTGGGATATAGCTTTCCATCTAACCAAAGATCAATATTCTTCTTTCCTTCAAACCTCAGTATATGTTTCATAGACTCTGTAACCGTGATAGATTTTGTTCTCTTTCTTATTGGTTCATACTCACTATCCAACTCAATATGAAGATGATAGAGAGGTATTTTATGAGAGCTACAAAGATCATTGGATGATTGATCCATAGCTGAGTTACAGAGATCATTGGGTGATTGATCCATAGCTAAGGATATGATTAGAAGCAAGAACAAAAACAAAGAAGAGACTACTAAGGAGGAGAAAAGAAGAAGAGAGAAACGATGGAGGGAGGCAATTGAGTATCCACCAAAATTCAAATTGAATATTACTTTTCACTTTAATGAGGAGAGGTAAGATCTTCATTATGACAACCTTTGCCAACTTTATGGCGACCTAGATTTCTAGGTTTGATGTGACCATGAGAATATCACGACAATGACTTATTAATGAATTTTGATATTTTAACTTACTCAAATATAAACCTTTTAAAAATTCTATAAAATGATTTTATTTCTTAAATTGTTTTCTCTCTCTAGGATCTCTTACAGGGCATTTTCGAGACCTCAAAACTCCCCTAATGCTAGATTAGGGTTTCTGAGGACAGCCTAGTTTTTTCTTCTTTGTGCACTGTAGACTGGATCCTTACAAGAGCTTTTTATATGGCAAGGAAGATTAGGTGATAGGCTACCAAATCCCTATCATGGCGGCCGGAGAGAGCAGGGAGCGAATTATCAAACTATGCCATTTTTTGACAGCGAGCACGAATTTTGAGTAATGTCGTGTCAGAGATGGGCTGATGTTGATGATTGTGGTAACAAGATGATGCACCCTAGGTCCATGAAGAGATCCACAGAAGAGAGTACTCAAATATATGGCCTAGTTTAGAAGATCTAGCTGCTCAAAGTGCTGCAGGTTCATGGTATCAGAGTACAGTCGGGCATGGCATGGCTCCCTTCTTTGCTCTCTTAGTCCCTCTTAACCTCAGGTCAGCTCAAGTTCGTAGCTAGTGGGCTCATCTCTCAACACATCTCCACATACTCCACCTTGGTAGCCATAGCCAGTCTGCACATTCCTGCCTTTGAGCTTCCATAACTTTCTGTAGAGGGCATATCTCTCCAAGCTCTCTTCTAGAGATTTATTCCTTAACTTCCAAGGCTTCTCTGTATCACATAAGATCCTGACATTGCCATATCTACTGCTCAGCATTGTCCTTTTCTCAGACTCTACTCTATGTAGCCACCATAGACACTGCCATGCTCTAGATTCCGCATCTTTTAACACTATTAGCACTTGTTGGATTGTCTACATGAGGAATTGAGTTAGTTCAGTGATGACTGGATATAGAGATTTAATAAGTGGCTTACATGCTCATTGGAACTTTAGTCTTCTTTAGGCTCTAACCTATGGGACTGAGGCAATCCTACCATTAGAATTCTTTGTCCCTAGCTTGCGGACAGCAGTACATGACTAAGGCCATCCCCAAAGCCACATAGCCCACGCTTAAATGGGTGCCAAGGCACCAAAAGAGACCTACTCGTAGCAAGCAAACATAGCCTCGCAAGGCTAACAATTATCATTCGAAACCTAAGAGACCGACCCAACACTATCGACGTAGGTGCACAATCAAGCCATGAGAGATCCTTAAAGATCTATTGTAAGCCTAAGGATACTACAAAGGAAACATCTGGATATGGGTGCCTAAGAAGGGAAATTCTAGAAGCATAGCCCAACCACGACCATCACTTGCCACCCCACCCCCAAGTAGCCACACTCCATCTAAGGCAGTGACAAGCCACAAAGCCCAAGTTGCAAGACCCACAGAACCCAAAACGGTTGCGGTCATCAAACTCCAACCAATGTCAAGATTGTGGGAGAGAAGGAAGGAGTCTCGCTTGAAGCTTTCTTGCTTGCACAATGGGGGAAGACACACAAGGGTGGAGGCTGAAAACAGTTTTCCTCTTCTTAGTTGTGTAAGCCAAAAAGAACTCAAGTACAAAGAAATAGAAGAACCCTATATATGGGTCTCAAACCAAACTCAACTAACTAAGGTGGCATACTAACTGAGCCACGAACTAGAGTAGATAAGGATAGCTATCATGTAGCTATTATTCATGGGCGGTGTACCAACCGCGTCTGCAACTGACAAGTCGGTGACATAAATATACAACGGTCACCCTGGCGTATCACGAGTGGAGCTCGATATCTCAACACTCCCCCTCGAGCTCAATCCCAATTCCTGCACACCAAGCAGGTCTCTGAACTTGCGCAGCTTCTCTGCGCCCAATGCCTTCGTGAATATGTCAGCTACCTGATCCTCTGTGCTGACATAAACTAGATCAATAAGACCTAGTAAAACCCTCTCTCGCACATAGTGATAATGCACCTCAATGTGCTTTGTTCTAGCATGATAGACTGGGTTATTTGCCAAGTGTATACTACTCATGTTGTCACAATAAATGACAACTGGCCCATCTGTAGACTGATGCATATCATAAAGTAGCTTATGCAACCAAGCTACCTCACATGCAGCCATTGCTGCACCCCTGTACTCAGCCTCTGTGCTCGACAAGGCAACTGTAGGCTGTTTCTTGCTGCTCCAAGTGACTGCAGCACTCCCAAAAGAGAATACATATCCACTGGTAGATCGTCTATCAGAAATACTACCAGCCCAATCAGCATCAGTGTATCCATGCAACTGTATCTGAACCCCAGTCTCATAAAATAGTCCATACTGCAATGTGGACTTCACATACCTAAGTATGCGTCTAGCCGCATCCAAATGTGGTTTCCTTGGAGCCTGCATAAACTGACTTACCAATCCAACAGCATAGCTCAAATCTGGCCTGGTAATAGTCATATAAATCAAACTTCCTACTATGCGTCTGTACATAGTAGGGTCTTCTAGAAGCTCACCTGCATCTGTGCTCAGCTTCACATTTTGCTCCAAAGGAACTGAAATAGGCTTACAGCCTGTCATCCCATATTTGGACAGCATGTCCAATCCATACTGCCTCTGCAAGAGCTGTATCCCACTTGGTGATCTAATCACCTCAATGCCCAAGAAATAACGCAGCTCTCCCAAATCCTTCATCTCAAACTTCTGCTTCAATAGCATTTTCACATGAAGGATATCTTCATCACTGTCACCTGTCATAATCAAATCATCAACATAAATGACAAGCAGCATAATACCTTTCTCTGTTTTTCTCACATAAAGTGAGAAATCTGCCTTGGAAATCTGAAAGCCAATAGTGACAAGATACTGTCCTATCTTGTCAGACCATGCTCTAGGTGCTTGCTTCAAGCCATACAAGGCTTTCTTCAACCTGCAAACAAACTCAGGATGAACAGCATGCACATAACCTGGTGGCTGCTCCATATAGACCTCTTCTTGCAAATCACCATGCAAGAAGGCATTCTTTACATCCATCTGATGTAAAGACCATCCCTTTGATGCAGCCATAGCAATGACTGCTCTTACGGTTGCCATCCTTGCAACCGGACTAAATGTTTCTTCATAGTCAATGCCATATGTTTGTGCATACCCCTTGACTACTAATCTTGCCTTGTATCTGTTCACAGAACCATCAGCATTGTGCTTCACCTTATAAACCCACTTACAGCCAATTGCATTCTTACCTTTAGGCAAAGGTACTAACTCCCATGTAGCATTTGCTTCCAAGGCATCCATTTCTTCATCCATGGCTTTCTCCCATTTTTCTTTTCCCATGGCTTGCTCAAAAGATGTGGGTTCTGGTTCCTGTATCACTTTGACCATATATGCATAGTGAATGGCTGTAAATCCATCATATTTCAGCCTATCCACAGGATACCTAGCTCTTGTAGACCTGCGCAAAGTAGGTTCACTCCCAGGTGCTCTCAAAACATCCCTGGTCTTCCTTACTCCAGGTGTAACAATAGAAGGAATACCCAACTCATCATCAATGCTCTGTTCTGAGCCACTGGATTCACCATCCACATAAGAGTGACCTGCATTCACATCAAACATGGGCTGATCAACCTTCTCTTTTCCTTTTCGTGATACCTGCATACCACTATCTGCATTGCTTTGAGAAGATTCTCCTGATCTCAATCTGCCTGTCCATGGCGAAGAATGTGAACCACTGCTAGAGGACGCTCCAGGTCCACTAATATTTTGTGACTGCTGCTGTGAATTCTGTGTAGCATTACCATTTTGTGCATCTTCATCATCAATCACATTTACTGGTTTATACCAGCTACTCATCTCATCAAAAACAACATCTCTGCTCACTGTAAACTTACGAGTAGAAGGGTTATAGCATCTATACCCTTTTTGCTGCAGAGAGTAACCAATAAAGATGCACTTCTCAGCTTTTGGATCCAACTTGGATCTCAGCTCATCTGGCACATGTACATAGGCAATGCAACCAAAAATTTTCAAATGAGAAATATTTGGTTTCCTACCAGTATACCTCTCCTCTAGAGTCATTCCATGTATTGCTGCAGTGGGAGTCCTGTTCATTATGTAGACTGCTGTCGCAACTGCTTCAGCCCAATAAAAATCTGGCAAGTCTTTTTCATTGAGCATGGCACGAGATACCTCTCCAATATGCCTGTTTTTCCTTTCTGCAATTCCATTTTGTTGTGGGGTATAACTGCATGAATATTGCTGCTTTATGCCATGCTCCTGCAAGAACTTTGCAAACTCATTTGAGAGGTACTCTCCCCCTCCATCTGACCTTAGGCATTTTATCTGCAAGCCTGTTTCTTTTTCAACCATAGCTTTAAGAGTTTTGAAATGCCCAAAAACTTCACTTTTCTTTTTCATAAAATACACCCAAACTTTTCTGCTATAGTCATCAATAAAACTGACAAAATAATGACAGCCTCCAAGAGATGCAGCTTTAGTTGTCCACACATCAGAGTGAATTAATTCCAATGGCTTCTCACTCTCTTGAACATGTCTAGGAAATGGTTTCCTTGCCTGTTTTCCAAACTGACAGGCTTCACATACCTTATGCATTTCTGCAACCTTGAATTTGGGCAATCCTGCAACAATATTTTGGGCCTGCATTGATTTAAGTCGTTGTACATTAACATGACCAATGCGTTTATGCCAGATATCAATATCTGCAACTACACTGGTCCCATGTGCAAACATTGCTGCACTCAATTCAGACATGTCTGCATCCAATGTAAACATTCTGCCCTTCTTCTTTCCTTTTGCTATCAAGCGACCTTTATTTTTCATATCCTCAACAAAGCATCCATGAGGATTAAATCTGACCTGCAAGCCCTGTTCAACCATTTGACCAACTGAAACCAGATTCTTGGTAATATTCGGGACATGAAATACATCGGACAGGTATTTCTTTTTCCCTCCCTGCATAGACAAGGGAATTTTTCCAATCTGCACAATAGGATGTGCAGTATCATCACCAGTCTCCACAAATCCTGGTTTTTCCATTTTCCTTGCATCCTCCATCCATTCTGCATGACCTGTCATGTGGTTTGATGCACCTGAGTCAACATACCATACATCATTGCTTTCTTCTGCACTTGTCATAGAATTGTTCATGTGCTGCACCATGAACAAATGCTCATTTCTGTCATCACCCTGTCTACTAGAAGATGCATAATTCCCTTGTTGCAGTTTTCCATTCATGATGTCATTCTGCTTTTTATAGCAGTCTTTAGCCATATGACCCATTTTACCACAGTAGTAGCATTCAACATTACTGTTTGCATTTTGGCCTCTTTGCCATCCACCACGACCTCTTTGGCTCCCCCTGCCTCTAGAGTTACCACGTCCTCCTCCATAGGACTGGTTTTCTTGAGTTTGCTGCATATTCTGATTTCTGCCACGGCCTCCAAATCGGCCTCCTCTACCTCTGCCTCTACCTCTTCCAGCATTTGAGTAGAAGACAGCTTCTTTTGAAGTTCCTCCTGAAGAAGATGCACCACCATTTCTCTGTTCCTCAGAAATTAGAAGAGCAATCAACTCCTCAAAATCAGGAAATCTTTCACGAACTGAAATGGATGTCCGAAACTGTGCATAATCCTTTCCTAGACCATTCAAGGTCACGGAAACTAAATCATCATCTTCCACTGGCGACCCAATGGAAGCAAGTGCATCTGCAATCTTCTTCACCTTCATGTGGTAGTCGTTGATGCTCATACTTTCTCTTTGCACATTATGCAACTCTTGCTTGAGCTGCATTTTCCTGGCTTGCGTATTTGTGCTATACATTTTTGACAAAGTATCCCATGCCTCCTTTGGCGTACTTGCATCCTGAATATGCACAATCATAGAGTCTGAAATACTGATAGACAGCCAATACATAACTTTCCTGGCTCTCTCATGCCATGTTTTAAATGCCTGCATTTGTTGTTGATTGGGAACATCAGGAAGAACTGGTTCTTCTTCATTTCCTGCAACAAATTCCCAATATCCTTTTCCCATAAGGAAATTCGTCATTCTAAACTTCCATGCCTGGAAGTTGTTCTTGTCAAGCTTTTCAGTGACAATCTGTGAAAGAGAATCAGACGCCATTACAGAATACTGCAAGAAATTCTGTCACTGCAAAAAACACAGCTTCACCCTCACAAGGGCAAATCTGCAAAACTGGCGAAAGTGGTATTTGACCACACAGTCACTTCCTAGTGACGATTTTGCATAAACAGGAACCAAGGATGATTCTGAAACTCCCAATGTCTCTGCGCACAAGCATACGATGCAATTTCTACAGTAACTTTTCACCGACCTGTAGAACAGTGGTCGCACAGCATAAAACTGAGCCTTTTCTTGAGTGCGTGCAGAAAACTTCCGTCTGCAAAACAGGCCCCGAAATGGCCTCAAATCAAAAAAACAAGGTCGCCAAGGGCTAAAGCCCTTGCCCGCAGCATATACTGCCCTCTTGCTTCACCGCGAAGGGCGTCTCAACCTGAGACAATGCACTCCTGCAATTTCCGGCTGTGCTACCTGCAGAGATCTGCTCCCAAAACAGGAAATGAAAGCAACACTGCTCCTCTTACCAGACCACCGCGAGCTTGGCTTGCTTTCTTGAGCTCCTTACCACGAACAAGGCTCTGATACCATGTCAAGATTGTGGGAGAGAAGGAAGGAGTCTCGCTTGAAGCTTTCTTGCTTGCACAATGGGGGAAGACACACAAGGGTGGAGGCTGAAAACAGTTTTCCTCTTCTTAGTTGTGTAAGCCAAAAAGAACTCAAGTACAAAGAAATAGAAGAACCCTATATATGGGTCTCAAACCAAACTCAACTAACTAAGGTGGCATACTAACTGAGCCACGAACTAGAGTAGATAAGGATAGCTATCATGTAGCTATTATTCATGGGCGGTGTACCAACCGCGTCTGCAACTGACAAGTCGGTGACATAAATATACAACGGTCACCCTGGCGTATCACGAGTGGAGCTTGATATCTCAACAACCAATATATCGATCGAAATAGTAGCTTGATACCCCAGAATCATCTAAGTCCACAGAGCTTGGCACCCCAATGGCTATATAAGAGGACGGAAATGCACCATCTATGCCACTGGAGCTACCCTTAGTACCCCCCAGTAGCATTGGACACACGGATCAAACTATTGATCTACCCTTAGAAATGCAACAGTCTAGTCCGTTGCCACTAGAACCATCACTGTCTAGTCCAATCCCACCGCAACCACTAGCAGATCTTAGGCCTTTCTACGAGCGATGTTCATTTCTATCGGTCCACCAAGGACCTTGCTGAGAATACGGGAGATGACTTGGTGACTTGCATCAAGCTCTTGGATAACACCTTTACCACATTCACACTGAGCTACGAAAGACTTGACCTCAGCTTGCTTCATGAACCCCTTGCCTCTGATATTAGTTCTTTATCTTGCACTTGGGAAGAATGCGAGTTCATGACCCTAAAATTCCCCAAGGTCGCAAAGGAGTTTATCAATAATGGTGAAATCTCAAAAGAGCATGTGCTCATCAAATGGCTAATAACATCATACCGCAAGCCCCAAAGGCCTGCATCATGCATTGAGCTTGAGAAACTCACTCCCCTCACTAACTCTGACTCATCATTCTTACAAAAATGATGTAACCTATGCCTCCAATGGAAGAAACAAGGTTGCCAAGTAATGACTAATGCTAAGTGCAACGACGTGTGATTAAAACAACTGAGTATGAGCCAACTTACGTAGCACTAACCTCTTTTAGGGTCTTGCCCATCACACTCGAAACAAACACCTAAACAACCAGGTCTTGGCCCACCCTTACATTGATTGCATCCTTACGGAAGAGAAGCTACATGTGGCTAGCCACATTAACTCGGGTGATTCTCCAACCGATGTCCTAACTTACATTACCCAAGTATGTGTTAGCCCTCGTAATCTCGATCGTCATGCCCACTTGGAATACAACCCTGATTTCTACAATTAGCTTATGCCAAAGTAGATAGCACCATACTGTGCTCAAATGCCCTTGCCTCTCCCATGTCCCATCCTAGGAAGGAATCTCATCATTTCCCGAGGGGGAAGGGGGTAAGGTGATTAAGAAAACATAGCAAGAAGTAAACAAAAAGTCTTAAACAAAGTTAAAAGTTAAAAGTAGGAAAGAATTTAAAAAAGGGTTGGAAAGAAAATGTCAAAAATGTTTTGGAATGAATAGGCTACTGTTAGAAAATTTCATGTCTCTAATTTAGCTTGTTTATTCTCTTCATGGAAGCAAAATCAATTTCCTACTTTACCAAAAATCCATATGAGAAATTCTAATGTTGGACTATGGTAAATGGCAAGTATCCACAATGGCAGGCCAAGATAAAGGTGGCAAGCTCCCTTTCACTGGAAGAAGAACAAACGAGATATAGCCTAAGTGTGGAAACAAGGGGCTTTAGTCAATTCACCTTCAAGCACACACTGAACTTGGACAAAGCCATCTTGCAAGAGCCAGCTGTGAAGTAGCTAGTGGACAAGTGTGCCCTCCAAAAGTATGTGGAGAAAGCAGGGCAAAGCAGTTGGCTACAGCATGTGCACAAAGTTCCTAAGAAGTTTCAATGATGCAAGGAACTGCGGCACAATAACAGTCAGGACAAGAGAAGAAGAATGTCACAAGTGGAGGAACCACTGAGTGCCTCAATGATCAAGAAGGCTCTAGGCTTGGCCGTCAAGAAAGAAAGACGCCCTCTGAGAGATGTATATACCATGCTGGGAATGAATAAGCATGATGTGCACACGGTGGATGGGATAAGTCTGGCAGACATCCCAAATCTAGAAGTAAGGATGCAAGCGAAGATGGCCCATGCCCTCTTCTCGGGACAGAGGTACACTGGATTGATGAATAGAATTGGTATGCTGCTGCTGGAGAGCATAGCCACAGGCCCCCCTAAAGAAGTGGACTAGAATGGGTTTTGAAAACCACGAAGAACTCAACCACTGTTCTAGCCATAAGTGCAGCACCAGCAGGAGCGGAATACCCATCCTCTCAATGGCCAGATCAACATGAAAGAAGCCCGCTTCTAAGGCATGCACGATTAGATTTGGTGGAGTCTTAACGGCCATCATCCAAGAGGCCAAATTGTCAAGGGCTTTAATAAATAAGTGTGCCTAAATAAATATTGATGTCATGCCTTTAGTGATAAGGCATGCACCTATTAAAAATAATACTTCTTCTAGGTATTTTGAATTCATGCCATCGCCGGTGCTACCCAACGCCTTTGTTGCCTGCTCTATACATCAACTGAAGCATTCACAATTGTTAGAAAATAATTAGATAAACCCACAAACGGAAATACCTAGCAGTCTTCAGCTGCAAAATAATTAAATAGGTTGAGTCTGCACTCTAATCTCATAAACGTCCATTAATTTGATATGTATTTTAGGGAGTCACCCGTTGTGGAATCACCCACGTGCACATTAAATTAATTTGACGTCCAAAAAGGATAGGCATGCCCGTCAACTTCTCGCATAAGGAATCCACCTTGTGTACAAGCCCCCAACAAATAAATATAGTTTTACGGAATCTATCGAAAAACCTCACGAAATCTACCGTGGAATATGCCTCCTGGCATCATCCCCCGGGGTGGGATAGCAATTGTCCTCAATTGCTATTAGCTCAATGTGGAGTGAGCAGTGAGGAGTAAGCACTTAGGTCACGGGCATGCATCCATTGGGCTTCTTCAATATGATGATTTTTAAACTTAACTAAATATCTAGAATATCTACGGCCAGTTCTAGTGGTCATAAAGTTAGTGTCTAGAATAGTTTCAGGTTCAAGGATTTTAGTTTCTTCTTCTAACAAAGGAGGTTTTCATAGATAGGGTGGATAGGTAATTGGCCTCTAAAAGGTCATAGTAAACTTATATGAAAAGTATTATGGATCTTTCCATGATTGGGTAGTTCTAATTTAAATGCATTATCATTGATCTTGTGAATGATTTTGAAAGGTCCATAAAATTTAGGTGCTAACTTAACAACAGCGTGTTTCTCAACACTTTGCAATCTTCTCTTTTCAATGCGTAATCAAACATAATCATCAACATTAAAACTCATGGCTTTTCTTTTCTTATTAGCTTGTTTATTGTATGATTGCTGGGCTTTCACAATCATACCTTTAACTTGAGCAAGAATAGTAGCATGCATATTGGCAATATCATCCGCAGCTTTAACTTTTTTCGACAATGATGTAACCGGTGTAGGCAATCTATGTCTATAAATGATTTCAAAAGGTGCTTTATGTGTAGCTGTGTTGTGTGGTGTATTATTGTATGCAAATTGAAGTAGATGCAAGTGTGTGTCCCATGTTTGTGGTTTTGAAATTCTGTATGTACACAAAAGATTTAGAATTGTACTGTTAGTAGCTTCTGTTTGCCCATTGGTTTCATGATTGAATACAAATGAAAAATCAATCTTAGTACCCAAATTAGCAAACAAAGTTTTCTAGAAATTATTACAAAATCTAGAATCACAATAAAAAATAATAACTTTTGGCAAACCATGGTTAGTGACAACAATCTTCAAAAACAATTATATAGCTTGAGATGCATTTAATGTTTTCTTGCATGGTAGAAAATATGCTTGTTTGCTAAATCGATCTACTATAGTCTAAATCATATCATGATTAGCTTGTGTATTAGGCAAACCAATTATAAAATCCATTGAAATATGTTCCCATGGATGTTCAAGAATTGGTAAAGGCATTAACAAACCATATTGCTTACCATGGTGTTGCTTGACTCTTTGGAAAATTAAACACTTAGAAACAAAGTTAGAAACATCAAATTTCATTTGTGGCCAATAAAAATCTTCAACCAATGTTCTTAAAGTGGAAATAATATCTCTATGGCCTTGATATGGAAGACAATGAATTTCATGCAACACAAATAATCTAAACTGAACAGTGACACAATATTTTCTCATAAAACATAAATCCATCAGAATAAAACAAAGAATCAATTGGAATCCAATTATTAGCAACTCATTTGTTCCAATCAGCTTGAAAATTGGGGTCATGGTCATTGGTATCCTTCATAGGATTAAGGGAATCAAAAGATAAAATGGAAATATTATGGATACTTGGTCTTCTACTCAAGGCATGTGCAACAACATTCTCTCTACTTGGTTGATATTAGATAAGTGGATGAAAACTTTGAATGCAAGTAGCCCATTTAATATGACAATTAGAAATTTGTGGCTGACTAAGGAGATGATTGATACATTATTGGTCAGTTTTGATCATAAATTTAGATCCCATTAGATAGTTTTCCATTTACGTAAAGCTTGTACTACAGCTAACAATTCTTTATCATGGTGGAATACTTCAATTCAGAAGGTTTAACTTTGCAACCAGAATAGGCTATGGGATGTGAATCTTGCATGAGGACAACTCCTATTCCTGATCCACTAGCATCAGTGACTACTAGAAAGAATGGTCGATTAAAATCAGGTAATTGCAAGATAGGTGCATGTGTTAAAGCATGTTTCATTTAATCAAAAGACTTTTGCTAGTTGTCAGACCAATGATACACAACACCTTTCTTTAATAATTTCGTCAAAGGCAATGCAAGCAATGAAAAACTTCTCACAAATTTTCTATAAAAGCTGGCAAGTCCTAAGAAAGAACGTAACTCATGCACATTTTTAGGGATTGGCCAATTCAAAATTGCCTCTACCTTTTTAGGATCAACACGAATACCATCAGAAGAAACAATATGACCTAAGTATTCAATTTGGATTTGGAAAAATTCACTCTTGTCAGGGTTAGCATACAATTGATTCTCTTTCAACAAATTGAAAACCAAAGATAGATGTTCACAATGCTCATTCTCATTCTTACTGAAAACCAATATATCATCAAAGAAAACAATCACACAATTCTAATACTTCAAAAATATTCGATTTATCATATGACTGAATGTAGCTGGTGCATTGGTCAAACCGAAAGGCATAACAAGAAATTCATAATGACCAAACTGAGTTGTTCTAAATGCAATGTTAAAAATGTCAGGTGTATCCAATTGTACTTGATGATATCCAAATTTGAGATCTATCTTGCTAAAAATAGTGGCCCCTTGTAGTTTATCCATGAGGTCGTCTACCCTAGGGATCAGATATCTATTCTTAACTGTGATCTTGTTTAGGGCACGATAGTCAATGCACATCCTATAGGTATTATTTTTCTTCTTAACTAATAGGACAGGTGCACCAAAAGGAGAACTACTGGGCCTAATGAGTCCTCGGTTCAATAGTTCTTCAACTTGTGCTTGGATTTCTTTTTGTTCAATCTAATTGTGTCTATAAGGTGCTTTACATGGTGGTTGAGAACCTAGAATTGAGTCTATTTTATGGTCTTCAAGACGTGTAGGTGGTAAACCAGGTGATAAATCATCAACAAAACAATCTTTAAATTGTGAAAGAAATTGTGTATGCCTATGATGCATTTGATTTTCCTTAGCTTCAATTTTATTCACCCATACTAAATATGATTTACTACCTTCTCTCAATGTACATTTAGCCTATGTATGACTAAGCAGGGGAAAATTATCAAAGATGTGCGATCCACGTAATGTGATTTGGTTTCCGTTAAGATAAATTTTCATAGAGTGTGTGGAATAATCTATGTCAGGGTTATATTTGTGACGCCAAGGCATTCTTAAAATAATATCACTAGCTTGCAAAGGCACAATTAAGAACTTTTTGCGCTCAACATAATTACCAATTTTAATCTCTAAGTCATGAACTTCTTGTGTACCATTATATCTAGTGCCTAAAAATGCATCATTTATGCGATAATGACTAGCTTGCAAAGGCACAACTAAGAAATTTTTGCACTCAACATAATTACCAATTTTAATCTCTAAGTCATGAACTTCTTGTGTACCATTATATCTAGTGCCTAAAAATACATCATTTATACGATAATGAGTTGGAACAGTAGGTAAATTCAATTCTTTTACCAACTTTGAGAAAATTAAATCATGCGTGCTTCCATCATCATGCAAAATAATCTTTTCTTGACCATGTACAAAACATTTTATTGTTAATAATGAATTAGGATTGGTATACCTAGTAAAGTATCTGAAGTATCATCAATATCATCGTCATCTTTAGTGAAGTTTGGCATATCTTCATGATCTTCGTCTTCAGTTGCTCCCAAATAATTGATTTGAACAGCTTGCCTTTTGGATTGAAAGTTCACTGCTAAGTGTTCATGTTGATGACACTTGTAGCAAACTATAGGCTTTGCTTTGGAGACATTATTGGTAAGGGTTGGAAATTTGGGTATGTTGGGATTTGTCTAGAGAGAAGGCTTAGGGTTTGAATTTGTGTTTAATGGTAAAGTAGGAGATCGAGTCCAAGGTTTACAAAAAGAAAAAGGAACAAAGCGATTTTGATTGAATCTTCAAAAGTCAGAATTGAATTGCTTTGAACAGAAGTTACCAATCAAAAATTGTTGCGGTCGCTTTTCTCGTCCACGATTTTTATCCTCAGCATCATGTGCTAAGGATATCGCATCCTTCAAAGTCTTTGGCTTGAGCATGTTTACTTTCGCATAGAAGTGACCAAGAAAACTGGTCATATACTTGCACTGTGGGTCACCTCAGAAACATCTTCAAGCATTCGAAGTTGAAGTAAGGCACTCCAGAAACGCTCATGTATTGCGAGATGGATTCACGATCTCTTTGTTGTAGGAGTTCCCACTATTTGATAGCTTTTTCATGGAATTGAGGTGGAAGGAAATTCTGCAAAAATTTCTTTTGAAAGGCTTCCCAAGTAGAGGGACAGTCAACACTCTTGTGGACAATAGTCCACCATAATGATGCTCTATCTACTACATGGTTAGTGACGCATTTAAGTTTATCTTTTTCAACATATTGCTCTTCATGAAAATAGTCGTCAAACTAACTGATGAAAGCAAGAACAGTTTTTCCATCACGTTACACTCCATCTTGATTTTTTCATAATGGATCATTGAAGTGTAGCTAGTTGTGCTTGCAAATTTTGACATGCTCTTCACTCTTCTTGAAGTTGCATCATGATTAGGTCCAATTTTTGCTCCATAGTCGGCTCTGACAAATCATCTTCACCCATTAAATCATCCATGTAATTATCGGGCATCCGGAAAAAATCTCAAACAACCTCACACACTTGAAATTTCGTTAGAAGGATGAGCGTAGCTCAAATTTGGGATTACAAGACTTGCTTTTTAAAAAAAATGGCTTTTACGATCTTTCTTTTCTCGGGCACGGCAATTGATAATGATCTTCTTCCGAGTGAAAAATTCTTCCGCATAGATTGCGCGTGAGAGCCTGCTTGTTGTGAATCAACTTTGCCAAGTTACGGGTGGGAACAGAGGCTTGTTGGGACTACGAAACTGGTTTGGGAGTAACATGGTGTGAACAACTGCCAGATAGGAGATTGAAGATTGAATTTGAAGCCTTAGTAGAGCTTAGTAGCTTAAAGCTTTAAAGAAAAAGCTTAAGCAATTTGAATTATTAACGGCACGACGATGGAATCTTCTTGACAGCGACAACTGTAGTGAGTATATGCCACGTTACAAAATTGAAGAGTTTTAAAGCTTAAGCTTTATAAGCTTAAACAATAAGCTTGACAATTGACATAAAACTTGGGAATTTCTACCTCAGAAAAACATATTCACAAAGGAGCTTCCTCCATGGTCCTTCATCTCCTGGGAAAGGTCCTTTGCGATCTGAAAGCATAGCAAGGGGTTCTTCACCATCAGGAACACACTTATATTTTCGGTTGCCTATAGAGCTCGTTCGTTCTAAGAGCTTCGGCTTCGCACGATATGGTAAGCGATTGGAAGCATCTTAGCTTCACTCTGATACCACAGGTGCGCAAATCGGATGCTGTATGCACGCGTAGTGAACGCCAGAATGTCCCCAAGAACAAAGAACTCTACAAAAGCTTCATAAAAACAAGAAAAGAGTTTGCACAACATGAGACAAAAAGAAAAATTGGGTGCAATCTCCCCCCACGCCTTGTGTGAGCGCTTCACAAGGTATGTATTTATAAATTTATTTATCTCCAAGCTAAAAAATAGCCCACTTTATAATTAGCATGCTTTTTGTTTGCTTTTTCCCAAATATAAAGTAAGGTGTTTGGGCGTCCAAAAGTTGGGATGTTTCCAAATACAAATACCAAATAATAAAATTATTTAACCGAGTACCTATGCACGTACAAAATAATGAATGTCTGTCAAGTGCTTTAATAAATAAGCGCGCCTAAATAAATATTGACTCCGCGCCTTTAGTGATAAGGCACACATCCATCAAAAATAATAATTCTTCTAGGTATTTTGAATTCACACCATCACCCACGGTGCTACCCAATGCCTCCGCTGCCTGCTCTACACATCAATTGAAGCATTCACAATTGTTAGAAAATAATAAGATAAAACCCACAAAAGTGAATACCTAGCAATCTTCAGCTACAAAATAATTAAATAGGTTGGAACTTTGTCCTAACATTAATTTAATTCGAGTCGGCACTCTAAACTCATAAACATCCATTAATTTGATATGTATTTTGCGGAATCACCCGCTATGGAATCACCCACGTGTACATTAAATTAATCTGACGCTCGAAATTGACAGGCATTCTCGTCAACTTCTCGCACAAGGAATCCACCTTATGTACGAGCCCTGACAAATAAATATAGTTTTACAAAATCCGTCGAAAAACCTCATGGAATCCACCGTGGAATATGCCTCCTGGCATCAATATTCTCAAGAGATAGATTGCAATAAAATATATTTGTATTATAGTGCAAAGTTTAAAGGGTCTTTCCTTTACAGGACTATGCTTAGAATCCTAGAGCTCAATACAAGTTTCATGCCATCTTTAGGGTCTATATTTTCTCATGGGCATGGTTCCGTCTCTTCTTAGCCTTTGGCAACAATCCTACCTTGAAACTCTCTTGCATGGCAGCTTGGTGGTTGGCTCCTATAGCTTTTCCAATCCCCACGGCCTACAATATCCTTTCGTGTAGGTGTGTACCAAATATGTGCTTCACCAACTCCTTCTTAACAAGAATGATCTTGTGCACATTCAAGGTGATGGTGGATGTACATAGCAATTTTGATAGGGCTTTCAGGATAGAGAGCTAAGCCCCTTTGTCTAGGGTGAAGGTGGCATGGACAATGGCTATGTCAACAATAGGGATCCTGCCAATGTACTTCCCTATGAAGACATCCTTCTCGAATGCTCCCCATCCCTTCTAGTGACTTGCAAAATCATTGATGTCAAGCACAGTCTACATTGATATGAAATTAGCTCAAAATAGTATACATATTAAAATAAAGTGTCTAGATAGACTATTAATACACTTACTTCCTACTCAACATCAACGACAGTAATCTTCGAGGGTTTGATCAAGTCCACACTTGACTTAGTCTCGTTGATTGGGGGGGTTTGTTACTCTTCCAAGGGCACCTATCATGCTACCAAGCTAGCTCTAGTGCCTCAAACTCCTGATGTCAATCGTGGCATGCTCCTTATGCCAACCGTGGCATGCTCCACCGAGTCCAAAACATCTCCAAGAGTTATGAGTGCATCGTTTATATCTTCTAGCTTCGATTTGATGTACTCCATAGACAAATCATTAGATATGAGGGGGAACTCATTGGCGATTTCTAGCATCAACAACGCCTCATCCTCCCTCACTTGAAAAAAATTCTCCACATCATGGAGAATCACAAATTCTTTGTCATCAATGACGAATTCATTCATGCTATCTATACGATAGTTTGCATCAACGGTAGAGGGGGCAACCTCCTACTCACCTAAGCCACCTCCTAAGGTGTTATCCATAGCAATTATAGCTCTATCGACCACAAGGTCTATATATTTTGGCTCCTTTTTAGCCTCTACTTCCTCTCTAGCATAGTCTATTGGTGAAGGCTTTGAATCAGACATATCCTTCAATAAGCCTCCCACATGCTCTTCAGTATCCATTGTGTCTGCAGGTGGATCCTCACCTTCATTGAGTAACAAAATGAAAGTGGTAGTCCATAAGAGGTAGTTAGTGCCATGCTAAGCAAATCTATATTTCCTAGCTTGCCGAGAAGTGAGGTGCTTGAAGTAGGCGGGGGTGAGATTTGCATAAAAATGACCTAGTTATTTTTGAAATGCTTATGTACCATTGATGTACTTCAAGAGATTACATGGCACCTATTTCTCATCAAAATCCTGAAACCTAATACCATATTCTCATAAGTATGTGTTCATATAATGGATAGGGTATTGTAGGCTTGGACCATGCCACAATACTGCATCATAGTACTTGATATTGGGACAAAAGATCTTGTAAAAAATTCCGTGCCCTAAAGGAATTGCATGAAACTATTAATAAGAGTATAATCCATTGTAAAAGAAGGGGTGAAGGAGGCAAGTGAAAGGGTGCTTGGGAGAAAAAAGGTAGTTCAAGAGTTGGAAATTGAAAATGAGACCAAGTGAATGGTTTTTATAGGCCATAGACCTAGAGTTTTAGTTTTTAAAAATATATTAAATTATATCAATAAAATTTTAAAAAGTAAAGGAAACAAATCACAAAACAATCTAAAATATAGAATGTTCATTAGGAAAAATATGGACTCTCTATTTTGCCCCTTAAGGAGTGAATAAACAAATATAGGCCTAACAAATAAAAGAGTTAGGATTCCATATTCATGTAACATGAATCTTCTAGCCATACCTTGGCCCAAATATTCCTTCAATAATAAAATAAGGGAAAATGTGGAGAATACAATGCTGTCACTTCTTGGAAGTTTGTGACTCGATTTTTTATTTTTTATTTTTTTAAATGTTTGACTTTTCATTTCTCCCCTTTTCAGTTTCCCCCTCTTTCTTAGGTGGAACTCAAATTTATCATATCTCTTTCCCCACTTCTTCTTTCATGACGAAATCTTACATCCTCATTATTGCTTGCCCTATCTGTAACCCTATGAAATTTCATTTCCTCTACACAAGAGTGAGTTTCACATGTTTTATGAGAGCAGAGCTTGTTCTACCAAAGACCTAAGATTTTCTTCACAAAAATTTGCATGTATATTGTTCTCTTCCATGGATGTTCAATGGTAAAGTTTTATCTCGTTTGGACAAAACTTGTGCAAGTTATATGCATTTTCTGACATGTAATTTCTTTTGTTTTGGTACTCTAGGAGTCTCTTACAATCAAGAACAATGATCGCTTAAACACTCAACTTCTTCTTCAACATCTTACACTTTCTTTTGTAAACAAAGTTACAAGTATGTTGTCTTTTTTTTTGTTGGTCCCCATAGTTAAATTTTATCTCGTTTGGACAAAATGTATGCAAGCAATATGCATATTGAGCTTTTCTTTGTTTTTTTACTCCAAGAGTCTTCGAGGGTGGAGAACAATGATTTTCTAAAAACTCAACTTCTTCAACATCTTTGGGCTTCTTTGCAAAGAGAGCCACAGGTATATTGCCACTTTTTTCTGTTGCTCCATGGTTAAGTTTTAACTCATTTGGACAAAGTCTATGTAAGTTATATGTATGCTTTGACTCGATATTTCTTTTCTTTTTGTACTCTAGGAATTTGTCAGTGAAGGAACAACGGTCTTGTTATAAGTCAACTTCTTGTTCAACATCTCTCGGCTTCTTTGTGAAAAGAATTACATGCACAATGTTTTTTTTAATTGCTCCATTTAAATTTCATTTCATTTAGAAAAGTCACTTATTCTTTATTCTTTTAGTGACAGTTGAATAAAAGAAGGCCCAGCCACACATTGTGGCTGTTGGAGTTCCCACTTTTGAGTCTCTCTCTCTCTCTTGGCTCTTGCTCTCCATCCACCATAGCTCTCACCGCCAAGCTTCTTCCTCCTGGGTTCCACTTTCCTTTCAATTGGTATCAGAATAAAGGCATTGGAGCTTGCCCAACACTCTCCTCAGCTCGGATTTGAGGAGCTTCAACCCAAGCTTCAATGGCAGCCATGGCACCTTCATTTGCAGGTACGTTTTTATCTCCCATCTGCTCCCCGAGCTTTCGGACCTTCATCGGCTTCTTCCCAGGCTGCATTGGAGTCCCCTTGACCTTGCCAAGTGCCCCCGAGGGCTGTTTAGATCCCCCAGCCCCCAGGAATAGCCAGCGCAATTTTCGGTGCATGTTTAGGGGGCTAGGCTGATCTGCTCCCTGGCATTTCCCTGCTCCTCCTCGGCTTCCTAGTACTCTTGCCAACCTTCTCGAGCATTGCTTGACTCCCCGACATTGGTGCTTCACTCCCAATGAACAATTCGAGTGCTTCCCCCTTCAGCCCTTTGCTGTATACATAGTTTGAGGACTATCAAAACATGGCAGCACTTGACATTTAGTGTTTAATGCTTCTTGGCATTGCCCGTTTGATGCCTATTGATGCCTGGTGATGCCCAGATGTTATGGGATGCTATGTCTATGATTTGGGACTGATTTGGAGTAGATTTGAGCACCATTTGAGCTTCATATAATAGTAAATTGCTTGTTGTAATACAGTGAACTAAAGCTCATTTACTTGGTGTATGCATTGGTTCATGGATACGGGGTGCTTCCTAGAGGTTTGAATGATCATCCAGATGTATCTAGAGGTTGTCACATGCTTCTTCTTGGTTTTAGAATGCTTTTGAGCTTGTATTAAGCTCTGACTTGGTTGTGGCTTCAGTTGGCATGCTTTGGACCAGTGTATGCCTATTGTCACTACTTGACATTTAGGCTTCTTACATTTATGCCTTGGTCAAATATGGATGCTACTTGGTTTGCCCATGCTTGACAATTACTTGGAGCTTTATCTTCAGATGTATTTGAGAATTTTGGATCTACTGGGCATTACATTTGGTTGTCAGTTACATGCTCTTTGAATGCTTTCAGGCTTATGCTTTACGGGTTTGAGATAGCTTGGGATTTATGCTCCAGATGTACCCTACTAGGATTTGGCATGTCTGATGCTATGTATTTGATGTATTAGAGCGTTGCTTGCTCTCTTTGCATCTGACTTCACTTTCAGTGGGAGTCTCTTGGTATATTCGGATGTGCACAGAGTCTTATTTACAGATGAGCTTGAGCTTGTGGGACAGTTAGATGCATTTGCTCTCTTGAGAGCTTTATGTTTGCAGTTTGTCTATAGTGGGTTGATTTGATATGCCTATTGGCGCAGGGACCTATCTCTGTCATAGGTTTGTCAGTGTTGTATGCATCTTGGATGGTTATGTATTGAGCTTCTTGCTCTATCAGTTATGCTTGTGCTTAGTCTCTTCTCTTTCCATGAGACCCATTACATGCATGACTTCTGGACCTATGAGTTGTCTCTTGCCTGACAGGTTATTAATTGATAGTTCTTGGTACCTTCTTGCCCCTGGAAACTCACTGTTGGATGTATCTTGCTACTTGACAGTTGCAGTGACATAGGTATCAGTGATTGCTTCATTTTGGGATAGTTTTACATACTACTGCCATTTATTACAACAAGCTGAAATCTATAGATTTTGAGCACTTCTATGAGGGTAATGCTTACTATTTGATGTTATCTTGGTCATATTTGGTGGACAAGTGCTTCTCTTGGTGAAATCCACTCTTTCAGCCAGTTTTAACTGTGGTTTTAGTACATTTTCTACAAATTACAGCAACTTAAAATTTTGCTTTTTTGCTTTGATTTAGGACAATATGGCTAGTCATCTGAAAGATACAACTCTCTTTAATATTGCCAAGTTGGATGGTACCAACTATGGGTACTGGAAGTCCCAAATATGGCAGGTTTTGGTGCAGAAGTTGTAGATTAAACCCTTGCGTTTCAAGGGTACCAAACCTGAGGATATGGATGATGATGTTTGGATGGAAGTTGATGAGCTATGCAAGTCTACAATTATTTTGTCACTCTCACAAGAGGTCCATCATAATGTTATTGAAGATGAAAATCAGAGTGCATGGGATTTATGGGAGAAGATTCAGGAGCTCTATGCGCAGCAGAGTCTTGCATCACAGATGTATTGGGTGAAGCAGTTAATGGACCTTCGCATGAAGGAGCTCGGGGGGGGGGGGGGGGGTGGAGGGGGGGGTCACTCATGAATATATGTATATATAATGTGAGTTCAAAATAAGGGGTTTTTAAAGCACTAGTTTTATACATTTTTTACATATAGAAGGGTGTCATATAAAGGGGCTACTTACAGATTGAATAGAAAAGGGTTGTGTTTTATTTAAGAAAAATTCACAGATTAGGATATTTATAAATAGGCCATGAACGCATATTATATAGAGAATATATATATAGTGAACCTCCTGAGTGAAGGAGAGGACCTCCCTTTCATCTCATTTCAGTCAGTTTCATGCTATCATGAAGAGTCTGTTGTCACAAGGTATTGAGTTCAAGGACAACTTGCACCCATTGTTTGTGCTTGGCACCTTGCCTGAATCATGGGATGTCTTCCGTACTGCCATATGCACGAACAAGCTTGATGGGCTGAAAATCAAAGATGTTGAGAGTGCTTTATTGATTGAGGAAATCAACAGGAGAAATAATGATGCTTCCCGCTCTTCACATGCATTGACCGTTAGAGGTGGCAGACATGGGAGGCATGATAATGATAATAAGGGTAGGGACTCTCAACAGTCCAGGTCCAAGTCACGTGGTCGCAGTAAGTCCCGTAGATGGAAGTCTGATCTCATCTGTCGTTATTGTGGGAAAGCAGGGCATATTAGGCCACAGTGCCATAAAATGCACGATGATAAGCACAAAGAAAAGGGAAAAGAAAAAGTGTAGGAAAAGTCTTATGAGCGCAGTATTGTACCTGCAAAGTCCAGTGTGAAGATAGAAGAGGTTAATGTCATGCAGGCCACTGATTCTGATTATGATTACATACTTGCAGCCTCTACATGCGATGCCTTACAAACTTCTGAGATACATTCTATGTATGCGTAGTGCTGGCTCTTAGATTCGGGTGTGTCCTTTCATGTGACACCATGTAGAGATTGGTTTCATACCTATTGTACCATGTTTGGTTCTGTGCATCTTGGTGATGATAGGTCTGTTGAGATTGTGGGCATTGGAGATGTTAGGCTGTAGTTTTCTTCTAGCAGTTCTTTTGTTTTGTATGATGTACGCCATGTACTTGTGTTGACTCGCAGCCTTATGTCAGCTGGACAGCTTGATGATACAGGGTATTTTGTGTCCTTTGGAGACTCTGTATGGAAGATTACTCGTGGCAGGCTTGTACTTGTGAGAGGTACCAAGTCTGGCAGCCTCTATCCCTTATTTGTACCTGGAGCTTCACTGGATCATGTTTTGTCTGTGGGTTCTATTCCCCATGTATCCCTTTGGCATGCTCGTTTGGGGCATATGTCTCTTAAAGGAATGAAAATGCTCCGTGCTTTGCAGTATCTTTCGTCTTTTGACTCTTCACATTTTGATTCTTGTGATCATTATTTGTATGGTAGGCAGACTAGAAATACGCATAAAAAGTTTGGTAAGAAATGCATGGGTGAGCCCTTGGCTCTTGTGCACTTAGATATATGTGGGCCCATGCCCTGTCAGTCACTTGGTGGGCCAAAGTACTTTGTTACTTTCATAGATGATTACTAACGTAAGGTTTGGGCTTATCCCATAAAGAGAAAATCCGATGTCTTAGACACATTTCCGTGTTGGCTTGCATTGGGCAGAGAACGAGTGTGGGATAAGGCTCAAATGCCTAAGGTCAGATAATGGGGGTGAGTATGTATCACGTGCTTTTGAGCAATTTTGTGATGAGCGAGGTATTAAGCATCAGTTGACTGCCCCTTACACCCCATCCTAGAATGGTATGGCTGAACCTATGAATAGGACCATTTAGGAAAGGGTCCATAGCATGCTTAGACATGATGGCTTACCGCAGCACTTTTGGGCCGAGGTAATTATTATTGTAGTGCATCTCATTAACAGGTCGCCTAACAGTGACATTGACTTTCAGGTTGTAAAGGAGGCATGGGCAGGCAAACCCCCCTCTTATGATCATTTGGGTATTTTTGGATGTGAGGCATTCTGCCATGTGCCCAAGGACAAATGAAATAAGCTAGATCCTAAAAGTGTCAAATGCATTTTCATTGGCTATGGAGACACATGAGAGATGGGTTACCGTCTATCAGATCCGCGGGCGTGGAAAGTGATCCGCATCCATGATGTCATCTTTCATGAGGACAAAATGCATATGTAGCCTGAGAAAGTGGTTGAGGTACGCAGAGTTATCTTTTAGGAGGAGCCACCTGCTCCCGTTCAGCCCACTCCACAGCCAACTAGACATCGTGCAGCATCACCTGATGCTCATGGTCCAGATGCTAGACATGTTGATGTTAGACAAGATGTTGGTTAGGTAGTAGAGCCTGGATTAAGGTGTTCTACTAGAGGTAGATGACCTCCTGACTCTTTTGCGCCCTCTATGGACTATGTACTGGTTACAAATGCAGGAGAGCCTCTCACTTATGATGAGGCTATGTGCAGGGGTGATAGTCACTCTTGGGAGAGGGCTATGCAGTCTGAGCTTGACTCATTGCATAAGATCAGGCTTGGGATTTGGTTTCCTTGCCTCACGGTAAGAAGGCTTTGCCATGCAAGTGGGTGTACAAGTTGAAAAGTACCTCTGGACACCCCAAGCTGACATACAAGGCTCGATTGGTTGCTAAGGGTTTTAAGCAGGAGCATGGTGTTGAATTTGATGAAGTCTTTTCTCCTGTGGTCAAGATGACCACCCTATGCTTAGTCTTGGCCTTGGTTGCATAGCTTGACCTGGACTTGTACCAGATGGATGTTAAGACGACTTTTTTTACATGGGGACTTGCATGATGAGATTTACATGGAGCAGCTTAAGGGCTTTGCAGACCCTCGCAAGGAACACCTAATGTGCAAGCTAAAGAAGAGTCTATATGTCTTGAAGCAGGCACCTAGGGAATGGTACCATAAGTTTGATACATTCATACAGTCACAGGGCTATAGCCGCAGTGCTATGGATCTGTGTTTATACACGAAGAAAGCCCGTGATGGTTCTTTACTGATCTTGATACTCTATGTGGATGACATGCTTTTAGCAGGGACAACTCATGAGGAGTTAGATGCTCTTAAGGCTCAGCTCAAGAAGATATTTGAGATGAAAGATCTCGGACAGGCCTCTCATATACTTGGTATGCGCATTATGTGCGATAGATCTCAGGGACTACTCTATCTATGACAAAGGGAGTACACTCATAAAGTCCTTGAGCGATTCTGCATGCAATATGTTAAGCCTATTGGCTGTCCATTACCTTTTCATGTGAACGTTTCACAGGCCGATTGTCCGCAGACATATGAGCAGAGGGCCAAGATGGCCAAGATTCCCTATGCATCAGCCATGGGTTTTTCTTATATATGCCATGATAGCCACCCGTCCAGATATTGCTTTTGCAGTTGGGGTTGTGGCACGTTATATGGCTACACCTGGCAAGAAACATTGGGATGCTATGAAGGGTATCATGAGGTACTTGAAGGGCATAGCAGATATGTGTCTCTGTTATGATAGCGAGGATACAGGAGTTATGGGATACACTGACTTTGATTATGCAAGACATGCGGATAGTAGAAAGTCCGCTTCTGGCTATGTGTTTACTTATGCTGGAGGGGCTATCTCTTGGATGTCCATGGATAGTAGGAAGTCCACTTCTAGCTATGTGTTTACTTATGCTGGAGGGGCTATCTCTTGGATGTCCAGGGTGCAGAAGTGTACGGTCCTTTCTACTACAGAGGCCGAGTATATTGCAGCCATAGAGGCTTGCAAGGAGGCTATCTGGTTAGGCTGTTTGATTGCAGACCTTGGTATGAGAGATGCTATGCCTACACTGCATTCAGATTCTATGAGTGCCATTCAGTTGGCCAAGAATCTGGCCTTCCATGCGAAGACAAAACATATTGAGGTGAGGTATCACTTCATTCGTGAGGTCATTGAGGACAGGGTTGTTGACCTTGTCAAGATTACGACTGAGCAGAATCCTACAGATTTGCTCAAGAAGAGCCTCACTACTGAGCGCTTTGCCTTCCTCAAGAGATTGATGGGCACTGGATGAGATGACGTCTTTTTCCTCATCCTGTTATACATGTGCACATGTTGTACTATATTTTCTTTTATTCTCTCTCTCATTGGGACATATTTACCTTTAAGTGAGAGGTTGTTGGGGGTAAAGGCGCTTCCGCCTAGCCACATGTGTATTACTACACTGATAGTACCCACCACTGCACACTGCAGGTGGTGGATGTCCGTCATAGTCACTTATTCTTTATTCTTTTAGTAACAGTTTGAATAAAGGAAGGCCCGGACACACATTGTGGTTGTTGGAGTTCCCACTTTTGAGTCTCTCTCTCTCTTGGCTCTTGCACTCCATCTGCCATAGCTCTTACCGCCAAGCTTCTTCCTCCTGGGTTCCACTTCCCTTTCAAGCAGATTGAGAATCTGGCACCACAGTATGAGATCTCAGATGAGGAGTTCGAGTGGTTGCAAGAAAGCATTTTTGGACCTCGACCCGACTATGCAATACCTTTCCAAGAGAGAGATGAGGGTGGCCCAATGGCAAGAGCAGACCTGGATGCTCCAGTATAGTAGCAGACAGATGATGTAGAGAAGGTAATGTTATTGGATTCCCAAAAACTTTACATGTAGGGCCTCTAGGGCATTGGGAGCATGGAGAAAATTTTTTGCCAGGATCGGGCCCCGAGAGTGAGCCTTTGGCCAGGGCTGCTCTGGGGACCTGATCCTGGAAAAAAAATTTCTCCATGTCTGTGAGCCTTTGGCTAGGCCTGCTCTAGGGGCCCGATCTTGACAAAAAAATTTCTCCATACTCCCGATGCCCTAGAGGCCCTACTGGTAAATTTTTACGCGAATTTTATGTCTATATAGATGAATTTTCATCTAAACGAGGTGGCCAATAGCATTGAAGGAGTATATCGGCCAGCTTATGAGTGACATTATTGTATTCCATAAGACATGCTATCCGGCTTTTGCTGAGAACTTCTTGAAGTTGAGAGCACTAATGAAGGCTAGGCCCTTCAAGACCATCCCAAAAAACTCTAGCTTGGAGAAAGTAGTGTTTCTTCGACATTTGAAGCTCCTCTACTTATTCTCTAGTGCTAGGTCCAGGCCACTTTTTTCCATGGTGGCCCGTGGCATAGTTGCTGGTATTGAAGACCCCAATGTCATTAGGTAGGAACTACTAGGGCAAAATGTGTTGCTGCCTATGATCAAGAATAGCTTTGACCATGGGGAGTGTAGCTCAAAGAAGCCTAGGAGAGAGTAGATGTACTTAGTGCCAAATGATATCTCATCATCAATGTAATGTAATTTGTAATCTTCTCTTAAAGTAATGAAAATCATGGATTTTCCTGCAATGTAGTTTGTCATACGTGTCATTTATTTATTATTGTTTTTTACTTGAATGTTATGTTTATTTATCAAATTTATACGCAACACAATTTGTACCCTAAATTTAATACATAGTGCTTTATCGAGTTCATGCGCAATATGTATTCGTTCAAACACATGTAATGATAACTCAAAGACATAAATAAAACCAATAAGAAGCAAATAAACAAATATAAGATGGGCCAAAAAATTTATATTCCTATTCATAACATTTTGCATGGGATTCATTACAACTAGGGCTTTACAAAATCTCTTTGTAAGATATATTTTGTATATGTTTTGGTAGTACATCCCTATTGTTATTGATCTCCACAAGGACTATCCTTCCATTGCCAGAAGAGCCTCACTATCCACAAATCCCTATCGGTGATGATGACTCTCCTTGCATGTACTGCTGCATAGATGGAGTCTCCAAACAAGTTGATCAGGTAAGCTTCAGTAACTTCCTGTAGTGCAAGGAGGGTTTGGGTAGTGTAGCGATGAGGTTGTTGCAAGCGTGATCCATCTGAGAAGTGCCTCTTGTTGTTCTTAATGAGTATGCTGTCCATAATCTCATACACTAGCTTCTAGAATGGAGCCTTTGGTATCAGGAGGTGCGTGGTCTTCTGGTAATGGCGATCTCATGAAGAGCCATTGTGCATGGCTTCCATCAACACTTGCAATGCTAGCGGTGTGGTGGTGGTGATGGATCTAGGCAAGGTGGCTTGTGCATAGGATTTGTAGGGGGTGTCACACCGGGCCGCTTGCTTGGTGCGCGCCCTGTCTTTTGGGAGGGAAAACTCAAAGCTCAAAAGTGAAATGTGTAAAATGAGGTGAAACTTTAAACTTATAGCAAAACTTTTAAAAAACCCTTAAACCTGAATTAATGTATCCAAGCATTGGAAAAATATGACTAGTGATCCGATTGACATGAAATTTTACGTGTGGACTCCTCTACGATACATCAACTACCCAAAAACATTTTGGCCTCATCAGAAGTCTCTCGAACACTTGTCCCAGTGGAGATTCTGGGCCCCAGGCGCTAGCCTCCGCAGACAGGTGTCCCCCTAGAGACTTCTGATGGGGCCAAGTTTTTAATATCCATGAGTTTTTATGATGCTTGACATGTGGGTGAAGTTTCACTAGATTTCAATTTATAAAATTAACGGTTCAATCATTTTTTGAAAATGCATTGACAGGATTATACTTCACTGATAACAAAAAAACTCACCACCACACCAAGTGTGCGCAATTCCATATTAAATGTGTTGTCAACCAAACTATGTGAAATATTGGAAACTTAAAAATTCATAAAAAATAAATCATGGGTCAAATGGAATATCACATATTAGATATAGTGTTGCCAAACCACTAAATACAGTAAAGATATAGTGCATTAGCCCATGTACAACTGATCACTGATGTGTGTGTGATTGCGCATTGAATTTATCCTCAACAAATCTACTTTCAAAATTAGAAACTTAAAAATACACACAATGCAAATCATGAAAAAATAGAATATCAAATATCATATTTGGCATTATGAAACCATAAAATACACAGTAGAGCATTGCACCAAGTACAACTAGAGCTAGGCAAAATTTAGCTCCATTTTGTAGGCCACTGCTATCAAATACTTGAAGGTCTACTGGAAAGATAAACCAAAACTAAGCTCCTTACAATCTACAACCAAACTAAGCTCCTTACAATCTCCTTGCAGTAGCGCTACCATTGTCGGCCACCAAGGGACCTTTGTCAATCACAATATGCTCACTAGATTTGGAAGAGTGTTGAGCTATTGCTCTTGCTATAGGAAGCTTGGAATGTGCCATGGTTGTGATGATGAAGGATAGAAAGGTGGAGGGTAGAGTGAAGAGTAATGGGAAACAATGAAAGGATAGAAAGTTGGCACTCTTTTGGAATTTCCTTATCTCATGTAGTGCAACTATGCCTGGTCTCCATCTTTGCTTATTATGTGTTGGAGGACGTGTATTACTAGCTGGAGCAGTAGTGGGAGGTGGAGCAACTGGAACATGTGGACCACCATTTCTGGACAATGGTGAACCATCATTATTGACCACACTAGGGCCACCATTGTTGGACACAATAGCACCACCATTGTTAGTTGCAGTAGCGCTATCATTGTCAGCCACACCAAGGGACCTTTGTCACTCACAGTACGCTCACTAGATTCAGAGGAGTGTTGAGCTATTGCTCTTGCTAGTGGCTTCTTGATAGGAATCTTGAAACATGCCATGGTTGTGATGATGAAGGATAGAAAGGTGGAGGGTAGAGTGAAGAGTAATGGGAAACAATGAAAGGATAGAAAGTTAGCACTCTTCTGGAATTTTCTTATCTAATGTAGTGCAACTATGCATGGTCTCCATCTTTGCTTCTTATGTGTTGGAGGACATGTATTACGAGCTGGAGCAGTAGTGGGAGGTGGAGCAACTAGAGCATGCGGACCACCATTTCTAGACAATGGCGAACCATCATTATTGACCACACTAGGGCCACCATTGTTGGACACATTATTGCCCCCATTATTAGCTGTAGTAGGATTACCGTTGTCAACCATCAAGGGGCCTTTGTCACTCACAATATGCTCACTAGATTTGGAAGAGTGTTGAGATCTTGCTCTTTCAGGCACCTTCTTGATAGGAAGCTTGGAACGTGCCATGGTTGTGATGATGAAGGATAGAAAGGTGGAGGATAGAGTGAAGAGTAATGGGGAAAAAATGAAAGGAGAGACTTGACTTAAGTACAAAACTTTTAACCTTATTGTGGTGTAAATGAAATTTAAAATTATCATTTCATTTTATTTCTCCACCCCATCCCTACCTCTCTCTGTCTCCTACCACCACCCTCATGCCCCTCTCTATCTAGGCCAATGAATGTTCCAAGGTTTGGAGTTTTCATATCTTTGTCTTAGGATTTTGAAATCAACTTTTCATAATTAAAAAACATAGTTCAAAGTCGACTTTAAAAAATATGGTGACAAACCGTCAAAATTAAAAATAAAATTTGCAAGATATCTCATGTTAAAGATAGAAGTATTGATGTGTCATATCATGGGTACCTATGCTCTCTCATGGAATCTAAATGCATCGAAAGTATTATCTTTATCTAGGTCTCCATTTCTTGCCATCTCTCTCTTGAGTTGTCAACCATTCTGTGTGGCGTTGTCTAGTTGTGTTGTTTTTATATTTTGCTTTTCTCACTTCATATATTTCCCTACTTATAAATTCTACTCGAGAGGTTTTGGACTTCATCTCTTTTTCATTGTATCATATCTCTAAACTCCTATACCACCATTGTAATAATTTCCTCATAGAATTGGAATCATTGATGCCACCTCCATGATCAGTTGCCTTTTGAAAAGCACAGCAATCTTGCCAATGAGATCGTTCCATGCCTTGAGTTGACCATATTGCCAAACTTCCTTGATCTGCAAAGTATGGACCATGTGCTTCAAGTATATGTTGCATAAGAAGAGAGATTAGAAACACAAACTAATTCGAAATGACGATTTTTTTGTAATGGTGACAATATTGACCATGTAGTATGTTATACTGTTTGTACTCCATGCCTCCATCATGGACTTATGAAATTTATCAACTATCTCTTTGAATGTATTCATCACCATCCCTAAACCTCAACTTTTGTAAGAGAGCTACTAATCTATCTAGGTGTATCTACACTTCTACCTTTGCAATCCTCATTCATCCCCCATTGCTCCAATCTGAAATAGCAAGGTGCGACTTTTTCCATGCTTCATACTTCTCTAGTTGTTTTACATGTATATTGCCTTCCTCATCTTGAGGTGGAGATATAATCTTCCTAGCCTTGGGTCCGCCAAACCATGGTTTATAAGGGATATTTCCACTCTTTCCTGATTTTTTATCATCCTTTTTTATTTCTACTTGGCCCCCATGCAATCCAACTTTGGAGAGGACTTGTTCTACCTTCTTGCATGTAGCATTAGCTTTTGACATAGGCTGCATCTTGTATGCAAAGCATATAGGGAGCGAGTTTGGATCCACTAGAACTAGCATTTCATTTCTCATGACTTTTTGATCATGTGTTGGAGCACCTTATTCTCCTACCTTGGCAAGACATTCTTTCTTTCCATCTTTCCCTTTCTTCCTAGTTTGCATGCAATATATGCACAACAATTTTACATTTGCTGCATTTGATAAACCAAACATACACTTCAATATTTTTAAATCACCTACAAGATGCCATTCAACTTGATAGTCCCCAAACCCCTCGATGTGTAAAATTTCTCCATTATTTTGATGTTGAATAACACTGGGTATATTAGTGAGGTTAAATTTTTTTTAAAGTACTTCATGGTCCTCCTTTGATACTTCAAATGCTGCAAGCCACCATATTTCATTTTATGATTGTATACTAAAGTATAAAGGATGGCTTTAATTGATGTTGGGATCCAATACTCGATTCATAAGTGTTATACTCACTTATTCAAGTTTTTGCCCCTTAATAATCTCTTTCTCATCAAGTTTGAGGACAAACTTAAGCTTGCCTCTACATTCTTCCATAGACATATTGTAGAACTTGACCATAGCAATCTAAACCCTATATATATCCAATACAAAATTGTTGGATGCATTCAATACAAATGCAACTTCTTTGGAACCATACTTTAATATGTGTGTATTTTTCAGATTCGTTGGCTCACCAATTCGTTCTAAAACTTTCTCATTTAGTTGTTTTTGAGCCTTCTTCACGTAAAATGGTTTTGGCAGAGGCATTACTCCCTTAGTTTTGAATACTTGCTTAAATCCTATATCCAATTGTTGATAGAGCATACTATATGACTCAGAACTCATTCCCACCTTGTCACATAATCCCTAAGCATCTGTAGCAGTAAACAAGTTGCTCACATTCCTAAGATGTTCACTTGCGACACCATCTACAATGTCCATGAATTTACAATTTTCCAACGCAATTTTTTACCATGTCCTTGCTTAGGACTTTGGCAATAGTATCATTCTCTGCATGAGGGAACATATTTCTCATCGTAGCAGATTGATCATATATCCGTCTATGATATTGTCCACTTCCTTTTGTTAATATGGGAATTGGTCTAACTAATCAGATGCGTCAACGTGCTTCTTTGGCTTTTAAAGTGGGCCCAATCTCCAAAGTTTTTGAGAGCTTCCTCTTTATGTTTTGATTCTCCTTCTCCAAGTCCATTACTTTAGACTGAAACTCCATATTTTGCATGTGTGTAGCATGCATAGCATCTTCAATGACAAACATTGCTTGTTGTCGGCTCTAGTTTCCCCTATCCTTCTCAATCAATAATCTATCCTTTTCCATCAAAGACTGTATATTCCCTTGTAATTTTGTCTACATATTTGTCAAGGCTTGATGAACCCTTGTTGATCCTTGTGTGACAAGTCGCATGTGTATCCATAAAATCCTTCATTTCCTTCACAAACAAACTTTACAAATGATGTAAGTCCTTCAAATTGTGGTGTTCTTTGAGTGATTGGATCGAGTGGATAAATGCACCCATTAACCCAAAGGTCTACGTTTTTTTCCCCTGCATTTCTTTCTTGTTGCATCATGTATCTTATTGCATCATCCCTTTCTACAGTTCTTTTGAACATTGGTGCATATTCATCCTCCAATTGAAAGTGAATATCTCTCTTTCTCTTGGTACATCCTGCACCTGTATCCTGTAAAGAAAAGTATATGCCAATTTTAAGTTGAATTAACATTCCAATCACACAATTACACCCCCCTTGATTCACTATATTTGTGTTCCCTTTTACCCATTTGGATTTTGTCTCTTTCTCTTGATTTCAGTCATGATAGACCCTAATCAACCCCTAATTTGCATGTAATCTTAGCTTTTAATCTACTTCTAATCAGCGTCTAATCTTATCTTCTGTTCTATCCAAAATATTCTCTCTCTCTTTGTGAGTGTGTCTCTCTCTCCCTTAAGAAGAATTGATCAAAGACATTTAAACACATTTATACAGAAGCTTGGCTAGTGGAGAACAATAAAATCATCTTATCTTCTACCCTAATTTACTCTCTATCACTCTATCACTTATTTTCTTAGTTCATCTCATAGAGTCCTCTCTCTTTCCCCCCCTTCTCCCTCTTTCTCGCTCTCTCTCTCTCTCTCTCTCTCTCTCTCTCTCTCTCTCTCTCTCTCTCTCTCTCTCTCTCTCTCTCTCTCTTTATGAATTGATACTTAAGGATTAAAAAACAACTATAATGAATAATAACATCACAGAGATTTAAAAAATGAAGATACCTCCATTATCACTTGATTGCTTGTAATATAGAGTATTGAAGAGGAAGATATTTGTAGCATAGTACTGAAGAGGGAGATTGCTTGTAGCATGGTAGAGAGTGTTGTAGATAGAGATTATTTGATTTTAGCAAATGCTATCAAAACCACTCATGAGATTGCTTGTAGTAGCATAGAGTGTGTTGTAGATAGTACCGAGTGTTGTTTCAAAAGAATTCATATGCAAGAAACCATATTTTGGAGGGAAGGAGAAGAGTACATAAAATTTCAGACAAAACTAGCGCTTTGAGAGGAAATGAAGAAATACCGAGAAATAGACATATACTTGTTCAAAAATGATAAAAATTTACAAGGAAAATCTCGAGTCAAAAAAGTGTCTTTGGGTAAAAAATAATCTTAAAATATGATGTGTACGTCATTTTATATTATTTTTTAACTTCCGCCCTGTTAAGAAGCAAGAATGAGAATGATTCTAATATATTTTCATGTTGAAAAGGCATGATGGCATTAAAGAGTCGTATATTAATTATTGGCTCTATTTTTAGAGAAAATAGAATTGTATTTTTTAGTTATGAGGATTTTGAGAAAAAGTGACCTTATCCTACGGTTTGAGAATAAATTAATAGGTGAAATCTATTGAAAATACAAACACAAAATTTGCATAATTGTAGAAGATCTCTTATTCTAATATTATTTTGGAATCTATTTTTAGAGAGAGAGAGAGGTGAGAGAAACCCCTTAAGGGGCAAAAAAGAGAGTCCATATTTCTCCTAATGAGAGAATCTAAAAAATATTTAAAACGTTAAAAAATAAAATTGCATTATCTATTCATTGTTAATTTTTGATACATCATTTTGTACATAGATTTTGACTTGTTGCAAAGCACTCGATAGCATATAATTCTTCTCCATTATTTTTCCCATTTAAAAGAAAAAAATCAAATAAGATTCAAACTACAATCTCCCAACCAAAACAAAAAAAATTCTATATTAAACAAGCTCACCTTTCTACCACCAATACAGAAGTTGAAGCTCTTCGTCTGAACGCTTTCCATCAAGATTAGATGCTCTTGTAGATTTAGGAGATTACAATAATCACTTACTGTGATTGACTTGATCATTCCACCTAGCATATGAATTTGAATAAGAAATGCTTGTCCCATGTCTTTAGTGGACTCCAAGGGAATCCATTCGCTTTCTATCTACATCTAACGTCAGTAATAGAAGTGCATGTACAATGATGAACATGCGATCAAGTAATGAAATGTGACACTAGAGACCACCACTCTGCATGAAAAGATGTTACCTTTATGCACCCCATCTATGTCATTTCATCCTTGTTCAAAATTGGAATTAAAAAAGTCATCTATTATGTTCTTACAAATGAACATGGATGAACATTGATGCACATTAGTGCTTTTAAAAATATATGAAAAAACATGAAGTGGTACAAACTATGAAAGATCCACTGATCTTGAAGCTCTCCCGAATCTCAACGAGCTATGAATGTCATGTATGATCTTTATTTTTGATATTTGAAGTGTCCACTCATCTGGAATGGGCAATTCCAAAGAACTGAGAGGTGGACAAGGAAGTAATTTAAGAGAACCATATGAATCAACTAATGTAGTTACTATATACATGTACTTATAGAAAGCAAATCTTGCAGTGTAAAAGACATTTTGATGACTTCCAATCATCATTATCTCACCCACATCCACATGTAGAGCTTTGTATGTCCCAGACAAGCTTCCCAATGGCTTGTCCTCAACAAGATTCAAATGAAAAATGTTTGCCATGAGAGAAGAAGTAAAAACCTCAACAACATATGAGAAGTTAAAAACATAAAATTAGTGACTTACAATTTGAGGGAAAAACTTGTCGGGTAGTCCCAGGAGGTAGCTTCAAGTCCTTAACACCATAGACATGTTGAATTGATGCAACAAGACCATCATCTCAAGCCTTTCGAAACCCAAGCACTCTACCTTTCCAATGATTTTATAGTACACCACAACAACGAACTCGATGAAGTCCTATTGCTAAAGGTTGCATGTAGACCCATGAATCCTTCTTAAACAATGCTTATTCCCATTTGCCATGTTCATCCTTTGTATTGTATACATAGACAGCAAATATGGAATCATAGGGCCGCCTTTGCTAACATGTAGATGCAATTGGAATGGTAATGAAAGTAAGGAGGGCTATGTGGCTATGGTTGTGTGAGCATAGAAAGATAAGAATTTTTGTAAAATGAAAGAAATAAAATTACCATGGAAGAAAGAGAAGAAGTTGGGTGCTGGGTGGCTATGTCCGGGGGAGAATATGGGGGCTCTCTATCTATGGCTATGCTCAGAAGAAAAACAGAGGATGGAAGCTATGTGGCTATGGCTGGGAGAAGCTAGGGGTTGTGTGGCTATGGCTTTGTAAGGATAGAAAGATGAGAAGATTTATGGAACGGAGATAAGAGAATGACCATGGTAAAAAAGTCATCTTGACATCCATTTGATACAAGTCCAAATCAAGCTGTGCAACCAAGGCCAAGCCAAGACTAAGCGTAGGGTGGTTATCTTGACCACATGAGAAAAGACTTCATGAAAGTAAACACCATGCTCCTGCTTAAAACCCTTAGCAACCAATCGAGCCTTGTATTGTAGCTTGGGATGTCCATGGGTACTTTTCAGTTTGTACACCCACTTGCATGGCAAAGCCTTCTTACCCTGAGGCAAGAAACCAAATCCCAAGTCTGATTCTTATGCAATGAGTCAAACTCAAACTGCATAGCCCTCTCCCAAGAGTGACAATCACCCCTGTGCATAGCCTCATCATAAGTGAGAGGCTCGCTTGCATCTGTAACCTATACATAATCCATAGAGGGTGCAAAATGGTCAGGAGGTCGTCTATCTCTAATAGAACACCTCAACCTAGGCTCTACTGCTTGACCGACATCCTATCTAACATTAGCATGTCTAACATCTGGGCCATGAGCATCACGTGATGCTGCACGCTATCTAGCTGGCCGTGGAGCAGGCTGAATGGGAGCAGGTGGCTCCTCTTGAAAGATAACTTTGCAACCTCAACCACTTTCTTAGGTTGCATATGCATTTTTCCTCATGAAAGATGACATCATGGTTGTGGATCACTTTTCGCACTTGCGGATCCCATAGACAGTAACCCATCTCTCTCCCATCTCCATAGCCAATGAATTTGTCACTTTTAGAATCTAGCTTATTACATTTGTCCTTGGGCACATGACAGAATGCCTTACATCCAAAGACACGCAAATGATTATAAGAGGGGGGCTTGCCTGCCCATACCTCCTTTGCAACCTGAAAGTCAATGCCACTGCTAGGCGACCTGTTAATGAGATGCATTGTAATAGTAACTACCTCAGCCCAAAAGGTCTCCGGTAAGCCAACCTGGCTAAGCATGCTATGGATCCTTTTCTGAATGGTCCTATTCATGCGTTCAGCCATACCATTCTAGGGAGGGGTGTAAGGGGCGGTCAACTGACGCTTAATACCTCGCTCATCACAAAACTGCTCAAAAGCACGTAATACATACTCACCCCCATTATCTGACCTTAGGCATTTTAGCCTTATCCCAGATGGTTCTTTGCCAATGTAAGTCAATGCTGAAATGTGTCTAAGACATTACATTTTCTCATTATTGGATAAGCCCAAACCTTACGTGAGTAATCATCTATGAAAGTAACAAAGTACTTTGCCCCACCGAGTGACTGACAGGGCATGGGCCAACATACATCTGAATGCACAAGAGCCAAGGGCTCACCCATGCATTTCTTACCAGACTTTTTATGTGTATTCCTAGTCTGCCTTCCATACAAACAATGATCACAAGAATCAAAATGTGAAGAGTCAAAAGGCGAAAGATACTGCAAAGTACGAAGCATTTTCATTCCTTTAAGGGACATATGCCCCAAACGAGCATGCCAGAGGGATACATGGGGGATAGAATCCATAGACAAAACATGATCACAAGAATCAAAATGTGAAGAGTCAAAAGGCGAAAGATACTGCAAAGCACGAAGCATTTTCATTCCTTTAAGGGACATATGCCCCAAACGAGCATGCTAGAGGGATACATGGGGGATAGAATCCACAGACAAAATATGATCCAATGTAGCTCCAGATATAAGTAAGGGATAGAGGCTGCCAGACTTGGCACCTCTTGCAAGTGCAAGCCTGCCATGAGTAATCTTCCATGAGAGTCTCCAAAAGACACAAAATACCTTGCATCATCAAGCTGTCCAACTGACATAAGGCTGCGAGTCAACGCAGGTACATGGCGTACATCATGCAAAACAAAAGAACTGCTAGAAGGAAACTGCAACCTAACATCTCCAATGCCCACAATGTCAAGAGACTTGTCATCTCACCAAGACGCATAGAACTAGAGATGGTATGATAGATATGAAACCAATCTCTGCAGGGTGTCATATGAAATGACGCACCTGAATCCAAGAGCCAGTACTGTGCATACATAGAATGTATCTCGGAAGCCTGTAAGGCATCGCATGAAGAAGCTACAAGTATGTAACCGTCATCTAAATCAGTGGCTTGCATGACATTAACCTTTTCTATCTTCACACTAGACTTTGCAAGTACAATACTGTGCTCAGAAGACTTTTCCTACACTTTCTCTTTTCCCTTTTCCTTGCACTTATCATCGTGCATCTAATGGCATTGTGGCCTAATATGTCTTGTTTTCCCACAATAATGACAGGTAAGATCAGACTTCTATCCACAGGACTTACTACGACCACGTGACTTGGACCTGGACTTCTTAGAGTCCTTGCCCTTATGATCATTATCATGCCTGCCATCTCTACCACCTCTAACGGTCAATGCATGTGAAGAGCGGGAAGCATCATTGTAATAAAGAACTCTCAACATCTTTGATTTTTAGCCCATCAAGCTTGTTTGTGCATATGGCAGTATGGAAGACATCCCATGATTCAGGCAGGGTGCTGAGCAGAAACAACTAGTGCAAGTTGTCGTTGAACTCAATACCCTCTAATAACAGATTCTTCATGATAGCATGAATTCAACTGAAATGAGATGATAGGGATTGAGTTCAATGACAACTAGTGCAAGTTGTTGTTGAACTCAATACCCTGTGACAACAGATTCTTCATGATAGCATGAATCCGACTGAAATGAGATGATAGGGATGTCCCCTCCTTCATGGGAAGGTCCATTAATTGCTTCAGTCAATACATGTGTGACGTTGTACTTTGCTACGCATAAAGCTCCTGAATCTTCTCCCATAAATCCCATGCACTCTGATTTTCATCTTCAACAACATTATGATGGATCTCTTTTGAGAGTGACAAGATAATGGTAGACTTGCATAGCTCATCAACTTCCATCCAAACATCATCATCCATATCCTTGGGTTTAACACCCTTGAAATGCAAGGGTTTAATATGCAATTTTTGCACCAAAACCTGCCATATCTAGGATGTCCAATACTCATAGTTGGTACCATCCAACTTGGCAATGTTAAAGAGAGCTATGTCTTTTAGATGACCAGCCATATTGTCCCAAATCAAAGTAAAAAGTAAAATTGCAGGTTGCTGTAATGAGCAGAAAATGCACTAAAACCACTGCTAAAACTAGCTAAAAAAGTGGATATTACCAAGAGAAGCAGTTGTCCACCAAATATGACCAAGATCACATCAAATAGTAAGCATTACCCTCATAGAAGTGCTCGAAATCTACAGATTTCAGCTTGCTTTAATAAATGACAGCAGTACGTAAAACTATCCCAAAATGAAGCAATCACTGATATATATATGTCACTGCAACTACCAGGTAGCAAGATACATGCAACAGTGGTGTCAAGGGGCAAGAAGGTACCAAGAACTGTCAAACCAATAACCTGTCAGGCAAGAGACATCTCATAGGTCTAGAAGTCATGCATGTAATGGGTCTCGGGGTAAGAGAAGAGACCAAGCACAAGCACAGCTAATAGAGCAAGAAGCTCAATACATAACCATCCAAGCTGCATACAAAACTGACAAACCTGTGACAGAGATAGGTGCCTACCCCAATAGGCATATCAAATCAGCCCACTATAGACTAATTGTAGACATAAAGCTCTCAAGAGAGCAAATGCATGTATCTGTCCCACAAACTCAAGCTCAAGTGTAAGTAAGACTCTGTGTACATCCGAATATACCAAGAGGCTTCCACTAGAAGTAAAGTCAGATGCAAAGAGAGAAAGCAATGCTCTAATACATGGAGTACATAGCCTCAGACATGCCAAATCCCAGCAGGGAACATCCGGAGCATAAATCCCAAGCTATCTGAGACCCGTAAAGCATAAGCTTGAAAGCATTCAAAGAGCATGTAACTGTCAACCAAATGTAATGCCCAGTAGGTCCAAAATGCTCAAATACATTTGAAGACCAAGCTCCAAGTAACTGTTAAGCATGGGCAAACCAAGTGGCATCCATATCTGACCAAAGCATAAATGCAAGAAGCCTAAATGTCAAACAGTGACAATAGGCATAGACCGATCCAAAGCATGCCAACTGAAGCCAAATGCTAGTGTATGATGACCTAGTCGGAGCTGTTGGGGGTAAAGGCGCCTCCGCCGTGCCGCCCCGTGTATTACTACACTGACAGTACCCGCCACTGCACACTGCAGGTGGCGGGCGCCCGTCACGTCACTTTATTCTTTATTCTTTTAGTGACAGTTTGAATAAAGGAAGGCCCGGTCACACATTGTGACTGTTGGAGTTCCCATTTCTTGTCTCTCTCTTTCTTGCTCTTGCTCTCCCGCCATAGCTCTCGTGCAAGCTTCGATCCTTCTCACCTTTCAACTGGTATCAGAGCTTGGCATTATCTTGCTCGAGCTCGACTCGGTGCTTCTCGACCTTCGCATCGACTCGCTTCACGCATTGGGTCTCCATCCCGGCAGCCATAGCCGACCTCTTGAGCTCCCGACTCTCCCCGGCTTCCCGAGCTCCATCCTGGCCTTCTTGAGCTTCATCAGGGCCTTGCCCTTGAGGTATTGCTTCAGCATTTGTAGGCATTTGAGTGTATTCTCAGATTGAAACAGGGCAGGAACAAAGGGCAGCCACTCTTCTTGAGCTCCATAGCTCATATCTTCCCTCCCCTTTGCATTGGGCCTTCATGGCTTGGTATGTGCCTACCTTGGGCCATCATTGAGCCCCCCATTACCCCCTTTTCAGCCCATGTGGAGCAACAGCAAGTTCAGCACCAACAGGGCAGATTGCATCATTTTTTTCCAGGCTGTGAGCACTCATCTACTTCAGCTCCACACTTGGCCATTGCTTCTTGCTCTCTACCTTGATCAAGAGGGCTATAGACTTCATGTTTGATGTCATTCAAGCTTTGGGTATTGGTCTTGATCTTTCGGGGCTGATTTCTTCAGATTTGGGACTGTCATAAACTGTCATAACAGGCTGAAAACAGGGCAGCACCATTGGCATTAGCATTTGTTGCTTATACTCCATTCCGGTTGTGCTATTTGATGCCCGTATGCGGTCTACATGATGCCTAGTGCCTTGGGAATGTATGCACATGATTATGCCATGATTTTGGCTTGAAATATTGGCTGATTTGGGACTGTTATTTACTGTTATACAGTGCTGGAAACAGGGCAGCCACACTTGGCATTGGCATTTAATGCTTATACTCTACTCCGGTTACCTTGTTTGATGCCCGTATGCGGTCTACTTCCTACCCGGATGTATTGGGGATGTATGCATTTGGTTTGACCATGATTTTGGCCTGAATTTGGGGCTGAAATCTACTGTTTAGAACAGTAAATACATGCTGGAATAACAGTGGGCTGAAGGTACTTTACATGCTTTGGCACTTACCTACCGATACCGGATGTATGCTTTGAGCTTTGGCATGATGTCTCTGACATTTGGGGACGACTTGGAGCATATGTATGAGATTATGGGATGCTTTTGAGCTTCGCATTAGCTCCGTCTTCACTGGCATTTGGACCGACTCGGCATGCTCGTGGACCGCCTATGCCTCATGTCTCTGCTTGACAGTTAGGCTTTTGCATTACATGCTTTGGTTCGTGACATATGCTATTTGGTTCGTGTATGCCATACCGACATTTGGAGCTTGGATTTGGATGTATTTGAGCATTCCCGGCTTACTTGATCACTGATCTTGGTTGCTATTTGGATGTCATTGAGTTGACCGAGAGCTTATTTGGGCTTATGTATTGCTTCATGGTTAATACGACCGGTGCTTCATGTATGTCATGCTCTCTTGGATGCGCTTGATGCATTGACAGGGTCACTTATCACTGGTGCTTTCTCTTGGGTTGTCTGAGCTTCTAAGCTCGCCTTGTACGCCTTTTGTGCCAGTGGGAGCATTTTACATGCTTGCTTGACCTTTGACAGTTGCATGCTATTGGAGCACTTACATGTATTTGGAGCAGTTTATGTCTTGAGCAGCTACATACGCATTGAGACTTTGGGATCATACTCCGATCTTTATGGATATGCATTGATGTACTCTTGGTTCACAGGATGCTTATGAGCCGAGTCTCATATTTGGATCTTTCTCTTTGAGCAGACACCTATTTGTGTCAGTTTTTTGGCAGTTACAGGAACACTTTGCCTAGAGTGTCTGGGGGTGTGCCTTTCACTGGCAGATGTTATTTTGACATGCTTTGGTGTTGAGCTCATGTTCTTTTCACTGTCATTGACCTTGCTTATGTCTGTTTCATGCCGGCTTTGGACCTAGCATTGTTTGCTTGACATTGGATCCTATTTTGGGACAGTTTGCTCTCTAGATTGCATACCTGCAATTTATTACAGCAAGCAGTTATTGGTGGACTGAGGTGTACTTTTCATGCTGAAATATCCTGATTTGGTATACCGCACCTAGTACTAAGTGGGCAGCAACTTTTGGCACACTTTGCTCGCCCTTTGGACCCCGTTTTGGTCATTTTTGGACAGTTTCTGCAGTAAAACAGCAAGCAGTTTTGGACTGTTTGGGCATTTCCAGCCTGCATAATGGCGTCATCTTCGCATGGTAGTGCCATCTTTAACATTACAAAGTTGGATGGTACCAACTACTCTTATTGGAAGAGTCAAATTTGGCAGGTCTTGGTGCAGAAATCTCAGATTAAGCCACTTCGGTTGAGTGGGGAGCAGCCTGAAACTATGGACAATGACGACTGGCTTGAACTTGATGAGCTATGTAAGTCCACGATTGTATTGTCTCTCACTGAACAGGTACATTATAATGTATTTGAGGAAGCACAGAGTGCATGGGATCTATGGAATAAGATCAAGAATCTTTATGATAAGAAAAGTCCGGCGAGTCAGATGTACTGGTTGAAGCAGCTTATGGATCTGCGCATGAAGGATAATGCGACTATGTCTGCTCACTTGAGCCAGTTCCATGCTATACTGAAGAACCTGACTTCGCAGGATATCACCTTTGGAGAGGAAGTAACTCCTCTTTTCTTGCTTGGGACTCTGAATGAGTCATGGGATGTATTCCGCACTGCCCTATGTGCCTCTAGTGCTACTCTAAAATTAGCAGATGTTGAGAGTGCTCTTCTTCAGGAAGAGGTGAATCGCAAAAACTTGGATGCCTCTCGTGGTAGTCATGCTTTGACAGTTAGAGGCAGGAATGACAGGTATGACCGTGGTAATGGCCGAGGCCGTGACTCGCAGAAGGGTCGGTCTAAATCTCGTGGTGGCAAGTCGCGTAGTAAGTCGCGTGGACGCAATGCAAATGTCACTTGTCATCATTGTGGGAAAAAGGGCCATATTAGACCACAGTGTCATGAGTTGCGCAATGAGAAGCGCAAGGATAAGGGGAAAGATAAAGTGCAGGAGAAGTCCTCTGATCGCAGCATAGTACCTGCGAAGTCCAACTTCAAGATTGAGGAAATTAATGTCACGCAGACTGAAGAGTCCGATGGTGGTGATGAGTTTATACTTGCAGCTAGTTCTTCTGATGCTTCACACTTGACTGAGACACCTAGTATGTATGCACAGTGCTGGTTATTGGATTCAGGTGCGTCCTTCCATGTGACGCCTTACCGTGAGTGGTTTCACTCTTACCGTACTGTATCTGGATCAGTCAAACTTGGAGATGACAGGTCTCTTGATATTGTGGGCTGTGGAGATATTCAGTTGCAGTTTTCCACTGGCAGTTCCTTTTTGCTCAGGGATGTACGTCATGTACCTGCGCTTACGCGTAGTCTTATGTCTGCAGGACAGTTGGATGATGCAGGATTTCATGTCTGTTTTGGGGATTCTGCCTGGAAGATTACCAAAGGCAGACTTGTGCTTGCTAGAGGCGCCAAGGCTAGCAGCCTCTATCCTCTTGTTGTATCTGGGTCTTCTGTAGACCATGTTTTGGCAGTGGGCTCTATTCCACATGTATCACTTTGGCATGCCCGTTTGGGGCATATGTCTTTGAAAGGAATGAAAATGTTATCTGGTTTGCAGTATCTTCCGCCTTTGGATTATGCATGTTTTGACTCGTGTGATCATTGTCTTTATGGTAAGCAGAATAGGTCTACGCATAAGAAATCGGGTAGGCCACGCATGAGTGAGCCCTTGGCATTGGTGCATTCCGATGTTTGTGGGCCTATGCCTTGCATGTCTATGGGTGGCGCGAAGTACTTCGTTACCTTCATTGATGATTTTTCTAGGAAAGTGTGGGCTTATCCCATAAAGCAGAAGTCCGATGTCTTGGCAATTTTTCAGAGATGGCTTGCTCTTGTTGAGAACCAGACTGGGTATAGGCTGAAATGCCTTAGGACAGATAATGGGGGAGAATATGTCTCGCATGCTTTTGAGCAGTTTTGTGATGACAGGGGTATTAAGCGTCAGTTGACCGCCCCTTACACCCCACCCCAAAATGGTTTGGCTGAGCGCATGAACAGGACTATTCAGGAGCGTGTGCGCTCTATGCTTAGCCATGCAGGCCTACCCCCGAGTTTTTGGGCTGAGGCAGTTAGTACGTCAGTGCATGTCATAAACCGATCGCCTTCCAGTGGATTGGATTTCCAGGTTGCAGAGGAAGTTTGGGCTGGTAAGCCACCCTCTTATGCGCATCTCCGTGTCTTTGGATGTGAGGCATTCTGCCATGTGCCCAAGGACAAGAGGAGTAAATTGGATCCAAAGAGCATTAAATGCATATTCCTTGGCTATGGTGAGTCAGGAGAGATGGGCTATCGCCTATGGGATCCGCAGGCGCGGAAAATAGTACGCAGCCATGATGTCGTCTTCCATGAAGACAAGATGCACAGGCAGCCTGAGAAGGTGGTTGAGATCCGCAGAGTGATCTTTCAGGAGGAGCCTAAAGCTCCAGCACAGCCAGTAGTACAGCCTGCAGCAGTTCCTCCACAGGGCCAGGATGTTGGACAGGTAGTTAGACAGGCAGCAGAGCCTGCGGTGAGACGGTCTGCTAGAGATAGACGTCCACCTGACAGATTTCAGCCCTCTATGCATTATGTTTTGGTTACAGATGCAGGAGAGCCTTTCACTTATGATGAGGCTATGCGCAGGGGTGACAGTCACTCCTGGGAGAGGGCTATGCAGTCTGAGATAGACTCCCTGCATAAGAATGAGACTTGGGATTTGGTTGCCTTGCCTAAGGGCAAGAAGGCTTTGCCATGCAAGTGGGTGTACAAGCTGAAAAGTACCCCTGGACACCCCAAGCCGGCATACAAGGCTAGATTGGTAGCAAAGGGTTTTAAGCAGGAACATGGCGTGGACTTTGATGAGGTCTTCTCTCCTGTGGTTAAGATGACCACCCTGCGCTTAGTCTTGGCTTTGGTTGCACAGCTTGACTTAGATCTATATCAGATGGATGTCAAGACGGCTTTTCTACATGGGGACTTGCATGATGAGATCTATATGGATCAGCCTAAGGGCTTTGCAGAACCTGGCAGGGAGCACCTAGTGTGCAAGTTGAAGAAGAGCTTGTATGGCTTGAAGCAGGCACCTAGGGAATGGTATCATAAGTTTGATGCCTTTATGCAGTCACAGGGCTACAGCAGGAGTGCTATGGATCCGTGTCTTTATACGAAGAAAGCCCGTGATGGCAGTTTGCTTATCTTGGTACTCTATGTTGATGATATGCTGATAGTAGGGAAAGCTCATGATGAGCTAGATGCTCTTAAATCTCAGCTAAAGAAGAGCTTTGAGATGAAGGATTTGGGACAGGCCTCACATATACTTGGGATGCGCATTAAGCACGATAGGCATCAGGGACTTTTGTATCTCTCACAGCGGGAGTACATTCATAAAGTCCTTGAGCGCTTCCGCATGCAGGACGTAAAGCCTATTGGCTGTCCATTACCTTCTTATGTGAAGGTATCACATGCCGATTGTCCGCAGACAGATGAGCAGAGGGCCGAGATGGCCAAGATCCCTTATGCATCAGCCGTGGGCAGTTTGATGTATGCCATGATAGCCACTCGTCCAGATATTGCACATGCAGTTGGTGTTGTGGCACGCTATATGGCTACACCTGGCAACAGACATTGGGATGCCGTGAAGGGTATCATGAGGTACCTGAAGGGCACAGCAGATATGTGTATTTGCTATGGCAGCCAGGATACAGGGGTCGTGGGGTACACTGACTCCGATTATGCAGGACATGCAGATAGTAGGAAGTCCACTTCTGGCTATGTATTCACCTATGCTGGAGGGGCTATCTCTTGGATGTCCAGGGTTCAGAAGTGTACGGCTTTGTCTACCACTGAGGCCGAGTATGTTGCAGCCACTGAGGCTTGCAAGGAGGCCATATGGTTAAGCCGTCTAGTTGCTGACCTTGGGATTGATGCTACACCTACACTGCATTCAGATTCTATGAGTGCCATTCAGTTGGCTAAGAATCCGGTCTTCCATGCGAAGACGAAACACATTGAGGTGAGGTATCACTTCATACGTGGTGTCATGGAGGACAGGTCTGTTGACCTTGTCAAGATCTCCACTGACGAGAATCCTGCAGATTTGCTCACGAAGAGCCTCACTACTGAGCGCTTTGCCTTCCTCAGGAGGTTGATGGGCGTTGGATGAGATGTCACCTTTCCTCATCCCTTGTACCTATGTACATTTGTACTGTCTTTTCTTTTTCTTTTCTCTCTCACTAGGGCAGATTCGCCTTTAAGTGGGAGGTTGTTGGGGGTAAAGGCGCCTCCGCCGTGCCGCCCCGTGTATTACTACACTGACAGTACCCGCCACTGCACACTGCAGGTGGCGGGCGCCCGTCACGTCACTTTATTCTTTATTCTTTTAGTGACAGTTTGAATAAAGGAAGGCCCGGTCACACATTGTGACTGTTGGAGTTCCCATTTCTTGTCTCTCTCTTTCTTGCTCTTGCTCTCCCGCCATAGCTCGCGTGCAAGCTTCGATCCTTCTCACCTTTCAGGAGCCTAATCCAAGCTCAAAAGCATTCTGAAACCAAAAAGAAGCATTTGACAATCTCCAAATACATCGATATCATCATTCAAACATCCAGTGAGCACCCCGTATCCAAGAACCAATGCATACACCAAGTAAATGAGCTTCAGCCCACTGTATTACAGTAGCATATTTACTGATAAATGAAGCTCAATCGGTGCCCAAATGTGCTCCAAATTAGTCCCAAAGCATAGACATAGCATCCCATAACATCCAGGCATCATCGGACATCAATAGGCATCAAATGAGCAATGCCAAGAAGCATCAAATAGTAAATGTTTAGTGCTGCCCTGTTTTGATAGTCCTGGGACTGTGAGAAATGCGGGATCTAGAGCATGGCATAACCGGAAGCTATGGAGGATGAAATGAGAAGTGTGGACTCATGATGGAGAAGACAAGGACACTGTTTGTTACACAAGTGAATTAGGTTCCAAGATTGAGACTTGGACTCATAAACACAATCTTGTGTATGTGGACAATGACATTGACACTTCACTGAAAAGAAAAGAGTACTATCATTGCATTAAGAAAGGAAGCAAGTACAATGCTTTATAGGAAAGTAGGAAACTGTAGTAGGCACCATTGTGCATATGGGATAAGTTAGCTTGCATGTCCTTGACCCTGAGACTCCATACAAAGAGGCTGTTTGAGTGTGATTGTTGATTCTCAACACCCCTCCTCAATCACAACTAGAAAAGGCACAAAGTGTGTAGAGGCTGTAATGAGAACCACCTGCAAAGTGTGGGCATACCACAGACATGGCAAAACACCAGAGGCTGTCACAAAAAAAGCTAAGTGTGGGTACCATAAACATGGTGGACATCCAGAGGCTGTAACAGGGGCCTCACAAAGTGTACAGGGACTGTAATGCCAAGTTACATAAGGAGTTTACAAAGCTTATGGCAGGAAGCATTAGGGCAAGGAAGTACAAAGCTTTTAAAACAGTCTATCAGAATTATGAGAGTACAAGGACTGATGAGTCTTGTCCTTCCGATCCTGGTGGTCTTCATCTTCATCTTCTTCTTCCTTTGCTCCATTTTCTTCTTCTTCTTTGACTGCGACTAGATAGACCTTTTGAGATCTCTTTCTTGCGTGGCAGAACTTCTCGGTGTGTCCGGTCCTTTTGCAGAAGTCACAGAAGAGCTGATCCTTCTTGCCTTTGTATCTGTTGCCAACATATAATGCATGCTCATCTCTAGAGGTACTTGGTTCTTCTTTAGTTTTTAGCTTCTTTTCTTCTTCTAACAGTGATGCCTGGATATCAACAAGTTCTGGATTTGGCATGTTGATTAAAGTTGTTGATACATTATTATATTCAGGAGGCAAACTCTTAAGTAGAACACCGATGCAAACATCTTCATCCATTTTAATGTTGATTCCTGCAAGTTGGGTTAGGAGTCCTTCCATGTAATTGAGATGTGTGACAAGTGATGTGCTGGACTTCATTTCAAGCCTGAAGAACTCAATTAGGAGACCATACTTTGATGATTTAGATTGTGCACCGAACAGGGTGTCAAGTCTTTTCCATGTATCCTGTGAGGTCTCACAGTTATCCACATGATGGATATAACCGTCGTCTAGCTCCAGTTTGATAATGGCCTGTGCTCTATCATCATTCTTTTGCCAAGTAGTTGCAAGGTCTGCGTCCCGAGGTTTCTTCTCTTTGCCATTTGTGATGGCCCAGAGACCCTTCTTCATCAGGATGAGCTTGATGCGGGTAAGTGTGGAACCCGACTCCTTTGAATCGAGCATTTGGAGAGTGTTAGACTTATGGGAACAGTAGCAAATCAACTTCAGACTTATTAGATTTGAGCAACAGAAGAATTGGTTGAGAGACACGTGTTAAAAAACACTAACTGAGTGTCAATGAATACCAAATCTGCAAAAGTCTTTTACTCTTTTAAAATCCAAGTGATCTTCCCCTTCTTGATTTGATGCTGATACCTTCAGATCTGAGTGACAGTACTTTAATGAACTTCAGAGAGTATTGCTCAGTGATTAAAATCACTGTTGATAACTTCAGTGAGAGAAACAATGAAAAATGTCAGAATTTTGAAGCTTTGGCTATGGTGGAATTAGGGTTTCTGAGACAGGGGCCTGGTTTTTTGCTGATTGCAGGAGCTACAATGGATCATTTTCAAAAATTTTTATATGCCTAGGAAGCTGACTTCATGGGCTACCAAAGCCCTATCATAATCGTCAAGATTGTGGCCTGTATGAAGCACGCAGACACGTCGAACAGAAGCAGACGTAGTTCTGACAGGATTCCGCGATTTCCGCAATGCTGGAGCCAAGGCGTAGTAATGCAGTCGATTTTTGTGCCAGGATGAAGCGCCTTGAGCAGAGGAACAACTCCCTAGAAGAAATCGTGGGCTAAAATGGCCTGATTGAAGAGTTATGGAAGCTCCAAGTAAGGTAGGTCCTGTCTGGCTATGGCAGACACAGAGCAGAGATTGAGGATTTTCACAATGCTGAGCTCCAGATGGTCCAATGTCCTGGATTGATGTGATATAGGGAAGCTTTGTGAGTCGGGGAATACTTTTCCAGAAGGAAGCTCCAAGAGATTTGACCTGTGGAGTGAGATATAAGCAGCTCAATCTGACAGGGTGCTGCTGGCTATGGCTGCCATGGAAGCTTCAGTGAGAGTAGAGTTGGGAGATGAAGTCATGAGCTGATATTGAGCTAGACTGAGGTTGAAAGGAATCAAGAGAGGCTAGACAAGCAATGCCATGCCCAACTGTGCTCTGATACCATGTGAGAAATGCGGGATCTAGAGCATGGCATAACCGGAAGCTATGGAGGATGAAATGAGAAGTGTGGACTCATGATGGAGAAGACAAGGACACTGTTTGTTACACAAGTGAATTAGGTTCCAAGATTGAGACTTGGACTCATAAACACAATCTTGTGTATGTGGACAATGACATTGACACTTCACTGAAAAGAAAAGAGTACTATCATTGCATTAAGAAAGGAAGCAAGTACAATGCTTTATAGGAAAGTAGGAAACTGCAGTAGGCACCATTGTGCATATGGGATAAGTTAGCTTGCATGTCCTTGACCCTGAGACTCCATACAAAGAGGCTGTTTGAGTGTGATTGCTGATTCTCAACAAGGACTGTGTATACAAGAATGACTGAAGGGGAAAAGCACTTGAATCAATCATTGGGAGCCAAGAACTAATGCTGGGGAGTCCTATAATGATCGATAAGGTTGCCAAGAGTGCTGAGAAGCCGAGGAAGAAGCGGGAAATGCTAGGAGTTGGTCAGTCCAGCCCCCTAAAAATTCGTCGCATTTTGCGCTAGCTATTCCTGGGGGCTGGGGGGTCTTCAATAGTGCTTGGGAGTAGTTGGCAATGTCAAGGGGGCTCCAATGCAGCCCTGGAAGGTGCTAATGGAAGTTTGGAAGCTCGGGGAGGAGGCGGGAGATCAAAACTTACCTGCAAATGAAGGTGCCATGGCTGCCATTGAAGCTCGGGTTGAAGCTCTTCAAATCCGGGCTGAAGAGAATGTCGGGCAAGCTCCAATGCCTTTGCTTTGATACCAGTTGAAAGGGAAGTGGAACCCAGGAGGAAGAAGCTTGGCAGTGAGAGCTATGGCAGATGGAGAGCAAGAGCAAGAGAGAGAGTGAAACTCAAAGTGGGAACTCGAGCAACCACAATGTGTAGCCAGGCCTTCCTTTATTCAAACTATCACTAAAAGAATAAAGAATAAGTGATTGTGATAGGCGCCCACCACCTGCAGTGTGCAGTGGTGGGTACTGTCAATGTAGTAATACACGGGTGGCTAGGCGAAGGCGCCTTTTCCCCCAACATTTATTTCTTTCATTTTACAAAATTTCTCATCTTTCTATGCTCACAAAACCATAGCCACATATCCCTCGTTACTTTCATTACCATTCCAATGGCATCCACATGTTAGCAAAGGCGGCCCCATGATTCCATATCTGCTGTCCATGTACACAATAAAAAGGATGAACATGGCAAATGGGAAGGAGCATTGTTTAAGGACTCATGGGTCTACATGCAACCTTTAGCAATAGGGCCTCATTGAGTTCGTCATCATGGTGTACTATAAAATGATTGGAAAGGTAGAGTGCTTGGGTTTTGGAAGGCTCGAGATGATGGTCTTGTTGCATCAATTCAACATGTGTATGGTGTGAAGGACTTGAAGCTACCTCCTTACTCAACAAGTTTTTCCCTCAAATTTTAAGTCACTGCTTTTATGTTCTTAACTTCTTATATGTTGTTGAGGTTTTTACTTCTTCTCTCATGTCAAACATTTTTCCTTTGAATCTTATTGAGGACTAGCCATTGGGAAGCTTGTCTGGGACATACAAAGCTCTACACGTGGATGTGAGTGAGACAATGATGATTGGAAAGTCATCACAATGTCTTCTAAATCATGATATTTTTTTCTATAAATTCATGTATATAGTAACTACATTAGTTGATTCATGTCGTTCTCTCATGTGGTTATTCAAATTCATATGCTAGTTGGAATGATCGAGTCAATCACAGTGAGTGATTGTTGGAGTCTCCTAAATTTGCAGGAGCATCTAGTCTTGATGGAAAGCATTCATATCGGAGAGCTTCAACTTTTATATTGGTGGTAGAAAGTCGAGCTTGTTTAATATTAATTTTTTTTTGTTTTGGTTGGGACATAGTAGCTCAAATCTTACTTTTTTTTTCCTTTAAATGGGAAAAACAATGGAGAAGAATTATATGCTATATCGAGTGCTTTGCAACAAGTCAAAGTCTATGTACAAAATGATGTATCAAAAATTAGCAATGAATAGATCATGGAATTTTATTTTTTAATGCTTTATATATATTTTAGATTCTCTAGCATTCTATATTTTAGATTGTTTTGTGATTTGTTTCTTTTACTTTTCAAAACTGTATTAATAGAATTTAATAGATTTTTGGAAACTAAAACTCTAGGTCTATGGCCTATAAAAACCATTCACTTGGCCTCATTTTCAATTCCCAACTCTTGAACTACCTTTTCTCTCCCAAGTACCCTGGCACTTGCCTCCTTCACCCCTTCTTTTACGATGGATCACACTCTTATTAATAGCTTCATGCAATTCCTTTAGGGCACGAAATTTGCTAAGAGATCAGATACAAGTTCTTTTGTCCCAATATCAATTACTATGATCTTGTATTGTGGCATGGTCCAAGCCTACAATACTCTATCCAATATATGAACACATACTTATGACAATATGCTATCGATATCCACGATTTTGATGAGAAATAGGTGCCATGTAATCTCTTGAAGTACATCAATGGTACATAGTAGTACATCTACTCTCTCCTAGGCTTGTTCAAGCTACACTCCCCATGGTCAGAACTATTCTTGATCATAGGCAGTAACACATTTTGCCCTAGCTAGTAGTTCCTGCTGCCTAATAATATTGGGGTCTTGAACACCAACAACTATGCCACGGGCCACACCATGGAAAAAAGTGGCCCAGACTTAGTACTAGAGAATAAGTAGAGGAGCTTCGAATGTCGAAGCAACACTACTTTCTCCAAGCTAGATTTTTTTGGGATGGTCTTGAAGGGCACAACCTTCATTAATGCCCTCAACTTCAAGAAGTTCTTAGCAAAGCCGGAGAGCATGTCCTATGAAATACAATAATGTTGCTCCACAAGCTGGCCGATATACTCCTTCAATGCCGAGTCCTGCACCCTTCCTTGGCTACCAGATTGGCCACCTTGTCTAGATGAAAATTCATCTATATAGACAATGTCCTGCATCACACAAGTTCAGTGTCAAAATCACTATGCATGGAGTGTGCTAAAGATATATACATTGGATTCACACAAAAATTTACCAATAGGGCCTCTAGGGCCAGCATCGGGAGCTTGGAGATAAAATTTTGCTAGGATCGGGCCCCCAGAGCATCCCTAGCCGGAGGCTCGCGTCTGGGGGACCTGAATTTGCACTGTAAGAAGAAAATAAGGTAGCATATGTAGTGTCCAACCCTATGCCCTATATCCTTGCATAGTGCATAGTGCACACATACATTGCACCCTCACACACACTGTTCACATAACACTTTGCACCTAGTATAGCATAATACTCTAGTACTTGTGGGGCCTCTCTATCCTTTTTTCTCTCTTTTGCTTGTTGCCCACCCTATTCGCAAGGGGGGAACAAAAAAGCATGACAAACTTATAAAGGATATAAGAGGTTTTTGCATCTTGAGCTATCCATCCATCATCCTCACCACAAATCTCCTAAAGGATAGCTTCTTGAATAAGTTGTATATCCAACCACCACGATCCCATCATAGAGTAGATTCAGGCCCCTAGATATGAGCCTTTGGACAGGGTTGCTCTGGCACGGAGATGCTACCCCACATGCACGAGGACTCGATTTATTACCTTTGCATGACTTGATCCATCACGTAAACTATATAAGAAATCTATGGGGACCCATTTGAGAGCAAAGTTCGAAATAGAGCAGGTGAGAGGGTTTTCTACATCATAAAACGATGCCACTATACTAGAGCTAGGGTATGTGGCAGAAAGTGAGCTCTCTAGACTCAAGGTCATGGAAAACCTAGGGTATATTTAGTCTCCTATGTGTGCGTAGCGTGTGGAGCTAATCCATGCAATGAAGGCAGGAGTGCTAGCCATGGCACACAAAGAGAGAAGAAAGGAGAGCACAAGTGTAGGGAAGTAGAGAATGAAAGTGAAAATGAGTTTGGAGTTATAGCTTTTATGTATCTAGGGTTTTAAATAAAGTTTCTTTTTTAACCCTAAAGTTTCAAATTAAAACTCTTATCTTAGTTTCTTCATTTCAATACTTTAAAGCCACCGTTAAAATTGCTCATACATACAAATGCTTCATTCTACATTATTATATCCTCAAATATACTTGGATCGCTGAGTATATTCAAGTCCAACTAAAGAAAATATAGAAAATTTTTAAGAAAAAAATCTAAAAGACCTTCAAAATCCCTTGGATCCAATTTATATTTAATTTTAAGAAATAAGTAGAAGAGATGAGCTATAATATATCATTATGCAAAGACAATATTGCATAGGCTATAGAATTCCAGCTTGCAATTTAATTATGATTTTAACTAGCACAATTGACTAATTACAATATGTATTATCCCATGCTTGGATCACAATAAACTAAGATTATCTAAATTGAAAGTACTCAGAAGTTTAAAAAAAGTTTATATTCATTCTTTATTTTTAAAAAATTACAAGGATTCCACTATCTCAATGGTATGTGGATACATGTCATGGATTGCTCACTATGAATCATGACTTTTCTATTATCTAACTTGAAATAGAAGTTGCAAAGGGGCTCATTGGACATTAATTGGATTTCTTGTCTTAAAAAAGAAACGGGCAAATGGCTCTTTGCGATGACCACAAAAGGATTATGACCATTCCACAAGATAACCACATCTATGAGAGCTGTATGTGTCTCATCTTAGGTATCTTGATCCAAGCTGATCCACTCTCCTTGCAAAAGTCACCATTTTCTATATCGAAAGCGAATGCACAGAGTTTATATAGCGATGAAATACCTGTAACAAAAACAAAAATAATGGTAAGTAAATGCGACTAACACAACAATTCATCTAAGCAAGACCTATGTCAATTAAATCAAGGCATTCAAAGTGCACTCAATCGTGTCATCAAAATGTGTTCTTTTGACTTGCCAAGACTCACCCAATAGTTGACTCATCCATTCCTCGGATGGGCACTTGCATTGATAAGTAATCTTTGTTTTCTTTAGAACATCACATAAACCAAACAAATAAGCAAACAATGAGAATGGAATAAACCAACTAAGACGCACATCTTTGGAGCCTGTGGTGGATTTCATAGCACTATTGATGTCAGATTTTATCTTGGACTTACATGATCCTGACAACTCCAAGCTACCAATCAACCATTCACCACTACATAGTGGTGGCAATGGGACATGCTACAATCTCTGGCTTTCTACTACATACAATGAATTATAAAAAAAGATATTTTGAGTTGCAAATTGACTTGCAGAGTTATTATCATACATCAAAGAACCTATGTCTTCATGCCAATCATGTATCTTGCTGCTCAAACATTCCACATTCTTCCATTCATGCAAATATAAAGCTGTTAGTAAAACAAGATTGAATTAGAACACGACCAAGATTTTTAAAAACAACTTTGATGCAAAAGAATAAGCAATGATAAGATTTAAAAACTTATTGTTTTGTCTATAATTGGCAATGTAGTTCTTGTCATGTATAGAGATTTGTTTGTGCGTATAAACATGTTGGATCAACACTTCTATTACTGTACTTGTTCCATTAAACACTTTTCTCAACTCTAAAATTATGCCTTTCCAATGTTTGCTAGGGTTTGCAACATCCTCACGCCTGACCTTGAAACTCCGTCAAGTACTTGGGTGCATCAAAATCCAATCCAACTTATAGTACTTATCACAAATCCAAATACCACTACTATCTTTCCTATTGAAGATGTCCACTGCAAGTATGTTACTAATGTTTTTCCTTCGTGAAGACATCTATAATAACCAAATAAAAAAGTTACCTATTAGCATGTGTATAATTTACAAATGTTCTCTCCCAAATGAAATGAAATTTAAATGGAGCATTTTTTAAAAAACATTGTACTTGTAATTCTTTTCACAAAGAAGCCCAGAGATGTTGAACAAGAAGTTGACTTGTAATAAGACCATTGTTCCTTCACTGACAAATTCCTAGAGTACAAAAAGAAAAGAAATATCGAGTTAAAGCATATATAACTTACATAGGCTTTGTCCAAATGAGTTGAAACTTAACCATGGAGCAACATAAAAAAGTGACAATAGACCTGTGGCTCTCTTTGCAAATAAGCCCAAAGATATTGAAGAAGTTGAGTTTTTAAAAAATCATTGTTCTCCAACCTCGAAGACTCTTGGAGTAAAAAAACAAATGAAAGCTCAATATGCATATATCTTGCATACATTTTGTCAAAACGAGATAAAAATTTAACTATGGAGTAGCAAAAAAACAAAACAACATACCTGTAACTTTGTTTACAAAGAAACCGTAAGATATTGGAGAAGAAGTTGAGTGTTCAAAAGATCATTGTTCTTGACGGTAAGAGACTCCTAGAGTACCAAAACAAAAGAAATTACATGTCAGAGAATGCACATAACTTGCACAGGTTTTGTCCAAACAAGATAAAACTTTACCATATAACATCCATGCAAGACAACAATATAACTATAAAGTTTTGTGAAGAAAATCTTAGGGCTTTGGTAGAACAAGCTTTGCTCTCATAAAACATATGAAACTCACTCTGTGTTTGTGTAGAGGAAATGAAATTTCAGAGAGTTATAAATAGGGCAAGCAACAATGAGACTGTAAAATTTCATCACGAAAGAAGAAGCGGGGAAAGAGATATGATAAATTTGAGTTCTGCCTAAGAAAGAGGGGAAAACTGAAAAGGGAAGAAATGAAAAGTCAAATATTTAAAAAATAAGAAAATAAAAATTCAAATCACAGACTTCCAGGAAGTGTCAACATTGTATTCCCCACATTTTCCCTTATTTTTTTGTTGAGGGAAGATTTGGGCCAAGATATGGCTAGAAGATTCATGTTACATGAATTTGGAATCCCAGCTCTCTCATTTGTTAGGCCTATATTTGTTTATTCACTCCTTCAGGGGAAAAAAAGAGAGTCCATATTTCTTCTAATGTTTGCAGTGGCATATAGTTCCATGATACTCTACAGTTGGACATCAATTAGTATACATACATTAGTTGCATGATATCTAGTCAATTTTCTAGTTAGCATGTTCAAACTATGAACTACTTGTATATTATCATGTTGTACTTTTCATTTAATTTTTGTATACTATTGTCATGAAGTTGAAGAGAAAGAAGAAGAAGAAGAAGAAGAAATATGGTTTTCAACTTTCTATCTTGAATGGATTCTTTATGCTTTTTATGGCTTGCAAGACCTCAAGCTCCCTCTCTCTCCCCCAATCTTTTCATAGTATTGTAGCCTCGTTTATGCAAGGAGTTGTGAGCCACAAGAAAAGAGTATGTAAGGAAGAATTGCTAGTAAGCAAACTTGTGGAGATCTCACATAAGATATTTGATTAAGGAGTTGTTTTCATGAGTTTGGAGTGGTTGAGGAAGTGTTAAACACCTTTGCTTTGGGGTTTTTTTCATGAGCTTAGAGTGTGTTTAGGAAGTGCTAAACACCTTTGCTTTGGGATTGTGCAGTCAAATTTGAAATAGGTTCAGAGCCTCCATCAATCCAAGAGATATGATTTCTTATTTTTCAAATCTAATATCTATATTGATATTGGAAGAGAAGAACCTAGGTCTTGCTACATACTCATCATCAAGGAAGAATACTTCAAAATAGGTGCTCTACTCTCACACAAGTAGAGGAAGAGGTCATGGTGGTAGAGACCATGGTGATAATTCTTGGAATTGACCTAAATGGACCAAACCTTCTGGGATAGTGAGAGTGTTAGCATTCACCCTTATGGATGACACTTTCCTAAGCTAGCATCAATATCCCCAACAAGCCTTGGCTTGGTGGGCTAATCACCATGGCAGCTTGCGCCTCATTGTGAGGCACTCAATTGGTGCTTCTCGTCTCTGCCCTATGTCCTTGTCAAGAATAGAGCCTTAGATTTTAGCTTGGGGTTGGTGGCTTAATCCACATAACCTACACTAGACACAGTGAGGGGGCTGTACATGCTAGCAAAGCTCACAAGGTTTGTGCTAGACATCAATCAAGAGGTGGAGGAGGAGGTTAAGAAGCACCTTGAGGGGCAATAATATGACTTCATGAGTGATGTTGTGAGCATCATGGTGGGCGTGGTGATGCGACCCCCTTCATTACTGGTACTCTTCTTCACGCTTGTGTTAGCCTCCATTTAGTAGACAAAACATTTTCTTTATAACTCATACATAATTTGTTTCACCTATATGTTGGTGTGGTCGAATGTTAGAACTTAATGTAATTAAGGGATGGTTGAGGTGCATGAACTTGCTTGGCTCTCATGTCACGTCCATCACGAAGGGGAGCTTATATGAGGAGGAGGATTGATTGGTAGAAGAGAGGTGGCCGGACTTGCAAGTGGGGGAGCTAGCCAAGTGATTCGAGGATAGGGTGTCGACACTTAGTCATTGTCTGTGGTGATGGAGTTGAGTGCGACTGACCGAGCTTGTAGTAGCCAATGACATCATAGCTTTTGGGAAAGAAGAGACAGAGACAGGGACAGAGACAAAGAGAGAGAGAGAGAGAGACAGAGAGAGAAGTAAAGCATGACAGTTGCAAATAAATGATCTTATATCGAAAATTTTATTGTCTGATGGTTCTTTTCATTTTTTAATTTTCCTGTGTCTTCTTTCTATCCAGCTACATCTTGCTATTGGTGTTGGTCCTAATGCGGCCATCCAAATTCCAATGGGATCAGATGGGCTTGATGGGGGACCCCATCCTGGCCTTTCTCATCATCATCTCCTCATGCTTCTGGTCGGGCACACTAGCTATGTGCTTCTTCACATGTACCTCATGACTATAGTCCCTTAAGAGTTATACCAAGGTCTCCAACCACATTATTATGTATGTCGATCAATTTGTTGGCTGCCCATGCTAGCACGAGAGCCTTGGCGTGTCATAAATGAAAGGGGTTTCTCAAATGTTCATTGACATAGGTGTTTTTTGTGCATAAGCCCATCCATGGCAAGCTTGGCCCATATGCTAGATGGTGGTGACAATGCCATATGGATGTGATCGATAGTGGTGAAGACAACCTTGACACATGTCCCGATATCCCCATTAGCATGATGCTGACCTTACCATAGGTGTACACTTGTAAGCTCGACAGAGGTGCCCAGATAGGGGTGACGATGGCCTTAATGGAAGTTCTCATTGCTCAAAAGCCTACAAGCTTGTAAGGCTAGCTAGACCTTCACCAATATATTGACATGCCACGGATGGCATGGGTGATGCACACAAATTCCTACTCTATTATAGCAGACCGCATTTGGACTAGTCAATCAAAATAATTGAGCAGTTTTATAATATTGTAATCAAGCCAATGATTAATAAATTTCTCCAATGATTAACTAAGCTTTAGTGTACTATATTTAGATATCTCAATTTCATTCAAATCTCACACTCTATGTTAGGTCATGTGCAAACAAGCATTGTACCACCAAATTAGCTATATATGGTCATTAACAAAGAGATATAGACACTATTTGGATCGGGACAAAATCAAACATCCAAAACCAAATATAGCATCTAGAATATAGATTCTATCATTATGAACAAGTGCTAGGATCTTAAATAACATGCACAAATTAAATGTCTATGGCACCAAGCCTAAAGACATTGTATACTAGCTCTTGGAATAACTTCCACAAGTTTAGTATTTGAAAAAGACTCATCCCAAGGCATGCTACTACCTTAGAAGATAATCTCACCATTGCATAGCTCAAATAACATATATGACAACTTCTATTAACATATAAAACCATTAGACCATTATATTTTGTTTCAAAGAAAATTTGTATGCATAAGTTAAGCCTAATGAAAATGCTAAATGATCTCTTGTGGGTTAGATAACAAAGAAAACACTCTAGAACTGTTATGTGAAAACGATATTACATAAGTCAAGAATATCTAGTCAAATATACATCTCTAGCTTATGCAATTAGCTATAGAGGCACACATGTAACCTGAGTGTTATTGAGAAACCACTTAATTTTGATTAAAATGCATAGAGATATCTTAAGAAGATCAATACATAGGATATCCTAATTCAAGCACATCAAATTTACTATGCTTAAAAGGAAATCCATTCAACTCTTCTTTATATGGGACCTATTAGTATTACAATAGCCTACAAAAGGTTCATGTCATTGTTCTCTTAACATAAGCATTGTTAGTATATTAAGCTTTAAGATTTGAACTTCCTTGTGAGACCATACATAATGGATCTACTATATTAAGCAGCTGTTGGTGTTCACACTAACTATTCTTTTTTATTTCGCCCCCATAAACTTGAGGACTATATAATTTATGTATTTTGCATTGGAGTCTATTCTACTAAATTGCAAATTAGTAACCCAAATGGATTCTCTTTGATTGAGAATCTAAAGCCATGAGGATTAGCACAAGCTCAAGCCTCCTTTATTGAGCTTCTAAAGCCATCAAGCTATGGCATTTCAAGTCAAAGTCATTAATTCATAAAGGGGATATATTGGCATCATACCATGACATTCCTTGGTGAGAGGATGAAAATATCCCACTCATTTCTTGTTCTACAATTACACATGAAAACTCTAATTAATATTGTTGGAGAATATCTAGAGAGACAATGCAATTTTGTTTCAACCATGTTAGAATAAGGGATTAGTTCATGGGATTCTTGTATTTCTAAGTCGGAGGATGATATGAAAGGTTTGCAAAAAATTGATTGGGGTTCTGTTAAGGCATCTCCCCACCTTGTTACATAAACCTTTCAAGAAAGTGTAAGTTACTTATATCACATTTGAACTTTCAATCAAGTTTTAAGCAAATTTGAAGGTTATTCATATATAGCTTCCATTGTATATCAAATTTTAACGTGTGGCTACTCTACTCCAATGAATTTTTCATTTATATATCAAGTGAAAATTGAATAGTTTTTGCACAACAACACTCATAAAATGAATAAGAAAATTACTAAATTAAAGAACTATACCTTTAGCACATATTGAGAGATTGTAAAATTGTCTATACAAACTCTAGATTTTTACAATATGTGTAAGAAAACTTATGCACATGCAATATTGTTGAATCATTCTATTCACCTAAATACTTGGAACTATTGGTCCCAAATATTGTCAAAGATGAGCTAGTTCCATGTAAAGGTTTTTAATGTGGATCCTCCTATATCAATATATGACAATCCTATGGACATGTCAAAATAGAAGTGACCCCTCAACTAATGATATTTGTATTACAAAATATAATGACCGACATGGTATCATTACTCACAAAGAACTAATATATTTTGCAACCACAACTACATTTGACTATTTAGTTTTCACCATAATTACTTCTAACACATTGCAAAATCATAATTTTACCTAGAGACCTCCATCTTTTCACAAGTAAACCATGTATTAGGTAATCTATTGTTTTTTCTACCACATAATAACATGCTATTTATAATACATAGATGTACTAAAATAAAATATGCATTGAAAAGGTTTTTCAAATAAGCAACTCTCAAGTCTATTTGTACATGAGAAATAGTTTATTTCTAAAAATCTTCTAGGTTGCCTTAGGAGATATTAAAATTTGTACATATGCCCTTCTCGTGTTGTCTTTTCTTAAATATTTTTAATAGACATAGAAAGTCATCATGTAGAAACACAATACTAAGGAATTAACACCATTCTTTATTTGCCATATCTTTAGTAGTGGGGTCAAACATCATAATCAATAACAAACATTTCTCAAATTTTAAGTGCTAATGAAGTAGTTGTGGTAGTGTTTTCTAGCTATTAGTGTGACATCTTAATCTAATGGGGTGAGCTTAAACAAACACCTACCAAATAAAGACAAAATTATAATGAGGGGAATTGCAATGCTTCACGTACTTGTAGGCATACAACAACCACAAAAAAAGGCTTTCCAACAAAATATTTAACTTAAAACTTGAAATCTTTTAAAGATTTCTATCAATAACCATATAGATATATATGGTGGTTTACATTGGTGTGGTATGGGAGGGAGGGAGGCATTAGTAGTCTAGAAAAAAGACTAATGCCAATTATTCAAGTGCCAATACAAAGTCCTTATTTGATCACATACTCTCTTTGGTTGGAAACATTAGAGAGCATTATGTTGAATCCTACATGGTAGGTGCCACTCTCCAATTTCCTAGTCACCTATTGTCATTACTCAATCACTAAACTACAAATTTTTGTTAAGTTTCAAATTTATGACAAAATTCTTAGGAAAACATATCAACAAGATAAGATAGAATATGTAATTTCAAAAGTAACAAAATAGTTTTATGATGTTGATATTTAAGCTTGCAAGTGATGAAAGGATTAAGTAATGGAATTGTTAGGAGCAAAAATTACATTTTGAAATTATTTGTATTAGAAATTATAGATTCCTTGAATTTATGCACATTATATCAATATTAATCTAAATGAATTTCAAAGTCCATACAATGAAAGTCAAGATCTTGTTGTGCTAACTTGTGTGGAGCATCATTTTCTATCTTCTCCCTTATCCACCTTTCATAGCTTGAGATTGAGTGAAAATCAACTTATGTACTTATATGACAGTTATCTTCACTATTGTTGGCCTCTTTTCTTCTCTTTTTCTTACTTAAGGGGATCATGGTGAAGGGATAAAAGTGGTAGATCAAGAAGAGCTATCAAAGTTTGCATCATAGAACAAGAGACCATAAATGATTCTCTTGAAAGCATCTAAACTATGGTGGAGATTGAGCAACTAGTGAGCGTCCTTAAACTTTTGGGCTTTCTTCTTCTTTCTAGATTTTGTTCATGAAGTAGGAGTGAAGTACAAGAAAGAGTGTGAGAGGCTAAGATAGAGTAACCCATGTCAGAGATAGGTGATGAATTCAATGAGGAAAACCCCACAAAGAAATAGGTAGTCCATAAGTCACCTACATTGAGCTTGTGTAAATCCCTAAGTTATACACAACTATGTATTATGTCACTAAGATAAGGTGAGTAAATTTGACAAAATTCCTAACTATGTTTCCCATCAAGAAGAACAAACCATATTGATAACAATACCCCTTTAGTTTGTTCCTCTTTATGAAAACCTGAGAACTAATCAAATGGGAACATCAATTGATATTTCAAATACAATCGTTTGGCACAAACAAGCCATTGTAATTTGTAGTCTTCTAATAACCAATTGTGAATTGTAGCTCTACATATGGAACAAGAAAATCCAGCTTCAACCTACTTCAATTCCTTCTCAAAATATTGAGAAATTGTGATTTCACAAAGCTTATTATCTTATTCATAGAGAGACAAAACAATAGATTGTATAGAAAAAGAATCTTCATTTGCTCTACAAATAAACATTAATATCTCTCAAGAGCATCATCATATTGTTCTAAGGCAACATAGCAAGGCTCTTTCACATGTGAGAAATCACCAAAGGACCCAACTGATGCAACCAATTACATCACAAAAGAAAAAAATGTACATGGTAGTAGCTATATAGATGCACCAGTTGCTTACAAGTGAGAGATGAGGAAAAAAAGAGAAGATATCTTCAATTCCATGCTCCAATTGTATCTTAGAGAGATTTTTATGGCTTCCAAAAATAGCCACTATTCATGCACAATCTAAAAATCTATGGATACCAAGAATCAATCAATATTTATCCACATAACTTTATGTATCCTTTAGAGACATAATATCAAACTCACATGCTTAATGTTACTCAAATTAGAGGAGGTAAAAACACTTCACAAATTTGAGTTGCTTGTAGGTGAAAGATCAGGAAAAAAAGAGAAGATATCTTTACTTCCACACTCCAATTCTATCTTAGATTTATATGTATAGAAGGATTCAACCTCTTGCATTTGCTAGCTTTTGATCTATTAAAATTTCCTCTTTGATTTCTCTCAAAAGAGTCCTCAAGCCAATGGACTAGCTCTCTTTGCTACAGTTGATTATAAAACAATCCATTTTATTTTTAAGAACCTTGTTATTTCTATATCTATCACTTTTACCTATGTGAAAACTCTTTTTCTAACTCATTGCTTCTTGTGAAGCATTGCTACTTGGCTATTGACTATTCCATGATAGCTTATAAACTTTTTTGAAATTTATTAATAAAATTTAGTCAAATAAATTTTGATGTAGAGATATTGGGTGAATTAGCATAGGACAAAGCTTATAAAGGAAGAATTGGACTGGCTACTTTGTGTGGGATTCATTTGTTTGGTAGATAAGGCCGAATGGATTTCTCCTATTGTGATCATGCCCAAGAAGAATAAGAGGCTATGGATCTTTGTTGATTTATGAGAAGTTAAATCAAACTTTTCATCTTTTGTATTTGGATAATATTCAAGATGAAACCATGAGATGTGCTCTTTTTCTAGATGGCTTCAATGGCTATAATCAAGTCATTTTGTTTCAAAAGGATAAGCTAAAAACAACCTTCGTTATAGCTTCGAGAGTGTTCATGTGCACATTGATGTCATCTCCTCTCAAGGATTCACTAGAGTAGTTCCATGGCATCAAGAGATTTTTGGGCCTTATTTTATGGATTTTATGAAAGTATTTCCAAATGACTTTGGTATATTTGGTCAAATATTACTCCATGTTCATCATATTTGGTTGTGTTTGACACCCGATCCTTGGAAATCATCTTAAATCTTTATTTAATGAAGAGTATCTTTATTGTAGGAGCTTCTTGGTCACACCATTTCTTAAGATGATCCACAAGAAGTGTTTGCCATCATGGAAGTGGAGATTCGGTCATCTCCACTAATTGTCCTTCAATTTATAAGGTAGGTTAATTGGGATGGCCAACACTTACAACTACTGGCACATGTTTCAATTCCTCTCAATTGTTTGTCTAATGTTTTAAAATCAAAGAGACAATAGGAAATGGAGTTCAATTTGGCATTTCAAAGGCTATGCCACATGCTCTCCAAAGGCCCTATTCTAATTCCATCGGATTGCAATAAGGAAATACATGTCCTGATGGATGCCTCGGATAGTCCCATTGATAGTGTGGTAATGCAAGAAGACTCCAAGACTCAAGGGATGGTTCTATCTAGCCTGCTATCCTAGCCATCATCTATATCTAGGTGATTGAAATTACTCCTTCAACCAAGCAAGAATAATTTTACACGGTGTACTCATTTAAGAAGTATCAACATTACTTGCTTAGCCATCTTTTGTGTTCCATGTGTATCATTGGGCTTTGATATACTTGGTTGAGCAATAGAATGTAATCGAATGACTAGCATGATGGATTTGGCTATTATAGGAGTTTAAACTCCCAATGATCCATCAACCAAGAGTTTATCATGTAATTGCCTATTTTCTTCCCAATATAGAAAATAGAGTGGATGATGGTGGTTTTATTGATTCACAACTCTTTCTAGCCACTACTTTCCAACAATTGGTGCTCGACTTTCCACATAGACTTTCCAATGCACCATGGATGTGGTGTAACCAGATGATGAAATTTCTCTCTAATATAAAATGGATTAGTAGAAGAGGATAGGTTTCCATAGGTAGAGATTTGAAGTTATTTTGCAAAAACTTTATCATTGGACTCTAGTAAGAGTACTTTAATGGGTGGCCTTACTTATGGAATAGGAGATGGTTATAGAAGAAGCTCACTAAGGGATTTCTAATGGCCTTTTTTTTGTAACTATTTGGAAGATTTAGTAGGTTGGCCTTGGATGGGCATTGGATGAGATGACGTCTTTTTCCTCATCCTCTTGTACATGTGTACATGTTGTACTATCTTTTCTTTTTCTCTCTCACTGCAGCATATTCGCCTTTAAGTGGGAGGTTGTTGGGGGGAAAGGCGTCTCGGCCTAGCTGCCCCTGTATTACTACACTGACAGTACCCGCCACTGCACACTGTAGGTGGTGGGTGCCCATCATAGTCACTTATTCTTTATTCTTTTAGTGACACTTTGAATAAAGGAAGGCCTGGCCACACATTGTGGTTTTTGGAGTTCCCACTTTGAGTTTCACTCTCTCTCTTGCTCTTACTCTCCATCCGCCATAGCTCTCACTGCAACGCTTCTTCCTCCTAGGTTCCACTTCCCTTTCTATAAAACTACTATGGAAGAAAGAGAAGTTGGGTGCTAGGTGGCAATGGCCAAGGGAGAATATGGGGGCTTTGTGGTTATGGCTATGCTCAAAAGAGAGGCTGAAAGCTATGTGGCTATGGCTAGGAGAAGTTAGGGGTTGTGTGGCTATGGTTGTGTGAGGATAGAAAGACAAGATGATTTGTGAATTGGAGATAAGAGAATGACCATGTAAGAAGGAGGGAAGTTGGGTGTGTTGGTGGCTATGGCTGAGAGAAGCTGGGAGTAGAGAAAGCTAAGAACATTTGTGGAATTGAGGTAATAGAATGACCAAACTCAAAGCATGTCTTGTAGAAAGACACTAAAAAATGCATTTTTTGACTATACATGTCGTAAGAAGAAGTTTTTTTGGGGGGGTTTCAAATTTTGGGTCACCTTTTTGGATCCTCGGTGGGACCCACATGATATGAAATAGTTAAAGGGGGTGAGGGGACATAGGGGGCAAGAATACAAGTGGTAGGGAGGACAAGGGGAAAAAGAGAGTGGATAAAATGTATGCACCACCCCCTCTCCCATTGGTCCACCTCAAATGTCTTGTCATTAAGAGAGTCATTAACTCTTAAGCTAAAGGGCCCTTTTTGAGTCCATATTCCCCCTAATGTGCTAGGAACCAAAGATTTAAGCTGAATAATTTCTTCCAACCCAAAAGCCAAGTTAAAAGAAGATAATCAAGTAGCCACTTTAAAAGATCTGCACTAGGATTAGAGTGTGGATGGAAGCTTAACATCACAATCTATCTAACAATGCTAAAAAAACTTGGATAAAATTTAACATAATGTCTTATTGCAACCCATTTGCATGGGGATAGTATGGAGAGTACTTCTTGTAAAGGATTAAAATGAAGGTGGTAATTCAGTGGGTGACCTTATTGAGAAAGTGACTACCTACTAGCTCCACTGAGAAACCATAAAGTGATGACATCTTTAAACAAGCAAGATGCCATAGCTTTGACTACATTATTCTTTGTCATGCATCAACCCACTCAATGTAATAACCTATAATTGTCTAAATGTACTTGCTGTAAGTGTGAGCTGCATTAGTTTTAAAGGGCTTCCAAAGCCCCACTTATGAATGGCTCTAGATAGAAAGGATGAAGGGATAGTAAAACCCCAGCATTAAGTTGACCTAGGCATTGATAACTATCACATTGATGAACCCATTTAACAACATCCCCATGCATTGTAGGCTAACAAAGGCCAACCTACTAAATCTTCCAAATAGTTACAAAAAAAATGGCCATTAGAAAGCCCTTAGTGAGCTTCTTCTATAACTATCTCTTGTTCCATAAGTAAGGCCACCCATTAAAGTACTCTTACTAGAGTCCAATGATAAAATTTTCACAAAATAGCTTCAAATCTCTAACTATGGAGAGCTAACCTCTCCTACTAATCTATTTTATCTTAGAGAGAGATTTCATCATCTGGGTACACAACATCCATGGTGCATTGGAAAGTCGAGCACCAATTGTTGGAAAATAGTGGCTAGAAAGAGTTGTGCATCCAGAAAACCACCATCCACTCTATCAAGAACTTCTCTATTTTCTAGATTGGAAAGAAAATAGGCAGTTACATGATAAAATCTTGGTTGATGGATCATTGGGAGGTCAAACTCTTATAATAGCCAAATCCATCATGCTAGTCATTCGATTGCATTCTATTGCTTAACCAAGTATATCAAAGCCCAATGATCCACATGGAACACAAATGGTGGCCAATCAAGTAATGCTGATACTTCTTAAATGAGTACACCGTGTCCAAATATTCTTGCTTGGTTGGAGCAATTTCAATCAACTAGAGATAGATGATGGCTAGCATAGTAGGCTAGATAGAGCCATCCCTTGAGGCTTTCTTGCATTACCACACTATCAATGGGACTATCCGAGGCATCCATGAAGACATGTAATTCCTTATAGTAATCCAATGGAATTAGAATAGGACCTCTAGAGAGCATGTGGCATAGCCTTTGAAATGCCAAATTGAACTCCATTTCCCATTGTCTCTGATTTTAAAACATTAGCCAAACAATTGAGAGGAATTGAAACATGTGCCAATAGTTGTAAGTGTTGGCCATGCCAATTAACCTACCTTAGAAATTGAAGGACAATTAGTGGAGATGACCGAATCTCCACTTTCATGATGGCAAACACTTGTTGTGGATCATATTGAGAAATGTTGTGACCAAAAAGCTCCTACAATAAAGATACTCTTCATTAAATAAAGATTTAAGATGATTTCCAAGGATTGGGTCAAACACAACCAAAGATGATAAATATGGACTTAAATTTGACCAAATATACTAAAGTCATTCAAAAACACTTTCATAAAATCAACAAGATAACGCCCAAAAATCTCTTGATGTAATGGAATGACTCTAGTGAATCCTTGAGAGAAGATGACATCAATGTGCACATGAACACTCTTGAAGCTATAATGAAGGTTGTTTTTAGCTAATCCTTTTGAAACAAAATGACTTGATTATAGCCATTGAAGCCATCTAGTAAAAGAGTACATCTCATGATTTCATCTTGAATATTATCCAAATAAAAAAGATGAAAAGTCTGATTTAACTTCTCATAAATTATCAACAAAGATTCATAGCCTCTTATTCTTCTTGGGCATGATCACAATATGAGGAATCCATTTGGCCCTATCTACCAAACAAATGAATCCCACACAAAGTAGCCAATTCAATTCTTCCTTTATAAGCTTTGTCCTATGCTAATTCATCCAATATCTCTACATTAAAATTTATGGCTAACTTTTATTAATAAATCTCAAAAAAAAATATAAGCTATCATGGAATAGTGGATAGCCAAGTAGCAATGCTTCACGAGTAGCAATGAGTTATAAAAAGAGTTTTCACATAGGTAAAAGTGATAGATATAGAAATAACAATGTTCTATATTAAAAGAAAATGGATTGTTTTATAAGCAAGTGTAGCAAAGAGAACTAGTCCAATGGCTTGAGGACTCTTTTGAGAGAAAGCAAAGAGGAAATTTTAGTAGATCAAAAGCTAGAAAATGCAAGAGCTTGAAGCCTTCTATACATGTAAATCTAAGATAGAGTTGGAGTGTGGAACTAAAGATATCTTCTCTTTTTTTCCTCATCTCTCATTTGCAAGCAACTCAAATTTGTGAAGTGTTTTTACCTCCTCTAATTTGAGTAACATTAAGTATGTGAATTTGATATTATGTCTCTAAAGGATTCAAAAAGTTATGTGGATAACTATTGATTGATTCTTGGAATCCATAGCTTTTCAAATTGCGCATGAATGGTGGCTATTTTTGAAAGCCAAAAAAATCTCTCTAAGATAGAATTGGAGCATAAAATTGAAGATATCTTCTCTTTTTTCCTCATCTCTCACTTGTAAGCAACTCAAATTTGTGAGTTTTTTTACTTCCTTTAATTTGAGTAACACTAAACATGTGAATCTATTGAGAATATGTCTCTAAATGATACAAAAAGTTGTGCAAATATATAATGATTGATTTTTGGTATCCATAGCTTTTCAAATTGTGCATAAATTCCTCTTGGTGGTTGAGATTCAAGTATTTTTGGAAGCCATATTTTGCACTATAACAAGATCCATGACTTTGTGATTGTGGTAAAACTTGGTTTTTTCTCTATCTACTCAATGCTTTCAAGGCCTCTTAAAGTAACATGTACATCTATGTGAGGGAAAAATATGGCTGTTTAAGAAATGATTTACTAGATTTGGCACTAACAACTCTGCTATATTCATAATATATTTGCCCATAACATCTGATGGAGAGCTACATGAAGGAGATTTTATCATTCGAACAATAGCTTATATAATGGTCTAAGATTATTGCCGATACTCAAATCAAGCTTCAAGTTTGTGGCGTTACTAAAAACTGATGGATGTAGATAGAGAGATGGATGATCAAGTACTCTTTTAAGAGCTCTCTCACCTCAAATATATTTACATATATATTTCAGCTCCATTAGCCGAAATATATCTACATATAGTCTATTTATGATCTCATATGGTGCATCTATATAGCTACTACCATGTACATTTTTTCCTTTTGTGATGTAAATGGTTGAGTGAGCTGGGTTCTTTGGTGATTTCTCACATGTGAAAGAGGCTTGATGTGTTGCCTTAGAAAAATATGGTGATGCTCTTGAGAGATCTTGATGTTTATTTGTAGAGAAAATAAAGACTCTTTTTCTATACAATCTATTGTTTTGTCTCTCTATGAATAAGATAAGAAGCTTTGTGAGATCACCGTTTCTCAATATTTTGAGAAGGAATAGAAGTAGGTTGGAGCAGGATTTTCTTATTACATACACGACAAGATACAGGCCTCATACCAACGTTCAAAGCGATGAAAATGTTCACCAAAACAATTGCTCTCATCGTCGCTAAACACGTCGGTATTAGCGATGCCATAGAATCATCGCTATTTGCATCGTGTTGCAACGTTAATAGCAATGCATGCAGTAAATTTGTGACGCTAATAGCAACAGTTATAGAGAAAAAAAAATTGTTGCCCTATCACATGTAGCACTATGTGCTATATTTGGGCTATACAAAAGGGTTACAGTAAGGTGTACAGTGGTCATAAAAATGAAGGCAAAGTGTACTTGAATCCACAACTAGACTGATACATAGAATAGATACAAGATCGCTTAATGAAAGTGCTTATGGAATCATGGCAAGATACAAAAGATGATAATAAAATAGTGCATAGAAAATACCTGCATAAATCATAGGACCCAAAAAGAAGAGGATGTGCACTTTACAGATCCAAGCGTGAGCTATAGATCCTCGCCATCCGAAAGCTCATCCCGCCACAAAGGAGCATCAAATGGACTCTGCAAAAAAAGAAATAACTACACATCAGCCCACCATACAATAATACATTTTAATTAAAAATAGTAACTATGGACAAGAAAGATAAGTGACTTACTGGGCCGTCGCGTGCATACAATCTATTGATCAATGCAATGAGACCGTGTCTCTCTACATATCAAGTCTCTAGGCTAGTGGGATCGCAATTTGTAATGGAGTGTTGCAAAGAAAACAAATTACAATTGTTAGAAATCCGATTGTAAGTACAAGAAATATTGCAAAAAAATAAGCAATAAGAACAAAAGAAAAACGTACAAAGTTCTCCAGATAAGTCCTATGGCTGCCACTCCCAAGATGATGGACCACTCCTGCTTCCAGCCATGCCCTCGCTACCTCGCACTATTGTCTCCAACGTCTTGGAGAATCTGTAGCCTCCTCCCTGAGTCGGCACCAGTTATCTACCTCTAGCCACTTGGACTTTGAGGCCCCAATCTTAAGAGCCTTGCATGCGTCTGATCGTCTATGTGACATGTACGTACGCATGCACTCCATCATCCAACCTGTGGAGAACCTAACTGTTGTGATGGGTACTGAAAACTCCTCATGCAAGGATGCTACTATGTAGTCATTTCTCCCCTCCGGTATGTTCTTCCAATGATCCAAGATGTTGTGCCAAAAAACTTGTTGGCACAACTCTCTCGTACGAGCCATCACCCTCCTCCCCTCATCATTCATGATGATGACAGCTCTTGCCCTATCATCTACAAAAAGGTATATATGCCCCTTTGGGGTATGTCTAATGTGTCCTCTCCCACTTGCGACTGCACTCCTGGGCATATCCAAGAGACCCCTATACATCTGCTGTATCCACGAGGGTGGTATCTCTCGAAGTAGCACCCATAGGGGTGCCACCTATGGATGGCTGAGCAAAAGCTGGAGTGACTGGAGTAGATGTCCCCACAGGTGTGACAAACCCCACAAGTGATGCAAATCTAGCAGAACAACGAGACGGAGACATTCTATTAGTACCTCCATAACAACCACCTGAGCCACCCTCTCTCGAACCTGCACGAGAGTGAGGAGTAGCACCTGTATCTCAAGCCACCGCGGGCTCACCTCATCCACATCTCCACAGTATCCCCTAGAACTACTCCCTCCGTCTGGCCTAAGTCTCGAGCATCGACCTCGTCTACTGGAAACCGAATCATCAAAGCGTGCCAAAGTAGATCAAACAGAACAGCATGATGGTGTCCGAGAGACAGCTCCAAGTCCACCATATCTCTAAATCGAGCCATATGATCTGGAGACATACGTGTGAAGATCTCCTATAGCTCCCCATCGCTCATTCCTCGACTCATCGTGCTGTCCAAATATCCACAAAGGTCACCTACTGAGACAAAAATTGATGTTAGCATAATCAATATAAAGATTCAACCAAAGCACGGTAATATAACTCTTAAAAAATGATCTTATTTAAAATGCATATTCTAGAGTACCCTTATAAGCAATTTGTCAACAAATTGAGTAGATGGATGCTCCAAGTATGACGTAGCCTATGGTCCCATGTCAATCTCCTGACACAACTCCACATACACAAGAAGGTCAATAGAAAGGTCACCAAAAAAGGATGAGTCCACCTCGTTCTCAAAGAATTCTTGGCCTCCTATCTTTCCATCATTATTACTCGATTTTGTCTCCTCCACATGCTCCAAGCTTTGGGCGGTCTCCACCCCTTACAATATTGACCCCTCTACCTACATAATATTCTCATCTACGTTGGAAACATTGCTTTCATCATATACTCTTGCACTTCAGGGAGCTAAAGATACAACATACCACCATCGAGGTTGTCGGGGGTTTGGATAGAAAATTACCTATTCAAAATCACATACAAAGGAGATTTAACATTTGTGACATACCATGTCGTAACAAATGAAAAAGCATTACGAACAACGACTACACTCCAAATAGCAAAATGCGAAGGCCACTTACAATCCATTCTTAGTACAAACTTGACATATCTTATGCCAATCATGGGATTTTAGCCTTAATAATTGATCATCTTTAGAAAACGCAAATCTGAGAGAACGCATCATACCCATCAAAGTGCAGATAGACTTGATAATTTGATTCACAAAATGCTCTTCTTTAGTGGATAAAACCCAAGGAGTGTGAGGTAGTTGCAAGTGACCATCAACACTTGACTGCAGCCAAAGTGCCTCCATCTTGCCTACCTCCTTTAAATCCATTTGTGCCCCTACAGTGTCTCTATTTCCTATGATGTGGTCCCCTAGTAAGCTGCTCACATTCTTGAAAATATGCATGGGATCCAGCAAGTGGTTGATTTGTAAGTGGGTTCAATACGGCAACTCGTAGAAAACTAAGAATCATCGCATTTTATTTGGATGCCACTCCATGTGGACCATTTTCAGCTAGCTTTGGGCATTCATTCGTGCACTGGAGGTCATCCAAGAAAACCTTTCCTCAGTTCATGACTCTCCGGCAAGAAAGTGGTGTGTCCTTGATATACCATCTTCTTCATAGTTTGTGACCTTCGAGAGTCTAACTGTGGCCCACACAATGGACATGCATGATAACCTGAGGTAACCACACTTGTCCCAACACCTTTATTTAGTGAACACAAACTTGAACGAGCTATGATAGATATGACCAATGAGAATGAAAGCCTACTTACTTGAGCACTCGGAGAATCTCGGAAAGTCATGCATGGTCCACATGAGAATGGCTCATATATTGGTGGACCATCGACCATCCCGCTTGCTCATATCTTCCACGGCGACCCCTTCCTCCCACAAAATTTTAAGCTCATCGACTAATAAACGGAGATAGACATCCATATTCTTGACTTTGTAGTGGCCAAGAACGACCAAGCTAAGGATTAGGTGTCCTTTCTTCTTAGAAAGCCATGGTGGGATGTTGTAGTTAACAAACACTATAGGCCACACACTTGAGTGGAGACCGAATGGGTTCACACCATCCATAGTAAGATCGAGTCAAATATTCCTTGGCTCTCATGCAAAGCCTCGAAAGGTAGAGTCAATGTGGCTCCATGCGTGTGAATCTGTTGAAATTCATTGGACTCCATCTGTGGATCTATTCTGCGCATGCCATGTTGTCAAGCTTGCCATGCCCAACGTACAAAACATGTGAAGTATATGGAGGGATAAGTGGAAAGTGTCTAAGAAATTTCTGAGGGATGGTTTGCCCTTGCAAGTCATGTCACTACCTGTGAGCACCACACTTTGGACATGTCTCCACAGTCTCGTACTCTCCTCAAAATAGCACACAATTGTTGACACATGTATGGATGTTATTGTAGTCCATGCCAAGCTTTCGTAAAACATGCCATGCATCATCATGAGACTCAGGCATGTTATTTCCAAGTGGTAATATATGATACTTTAGCAACCTGAAAAGAAATCATAAAACACTTTGAAAAAGTAATGGTGCCGAAAAGAAATCAACGAAGCATGCATAGAAGGTACCTGAACAACTCAATCACACTCGCATCTCTCCACCAGTATTTTGCTTGCACACTTAGGAGTGCAAGGGCGAGATACTCAACACCCATTATATAATGGTATGGATACTTCATGTCTAAGTAGATTAGATGTCTGGGTATCCATGGGCATCAATGCATCAATCATTGCCTCCATCTCAGGCTCCAAGATTGTAGGAAAGTTTGAAAGGCTGCATGTCTCCTATGGTATTGATGGTATAGACTGGATAGTGCCTTCCAAGTGGTGGATTGGCTTAGGCACTCCATCCATCGCACGCCCACAAACTCTTCTAACTGGTCGCAATAGGTGCACTCCTCCTTAGGATGAGACGTCACCTGCATGTATAAATTTTATGATCACATCCAATGTTGTTGTATATGATATTCAATTAGTTTGCAAATATAATACATGATTAATACACACTTTTCTTACTGTTTGCTCAAAGTTTGAGATTCCTTGATCAATTATCTCCAATTGAAACTCACCGAAGCATCATACGTGTTCTATAGACAAGCGATGCTTTCGTCTGATTGCCAACTTGCATTGAGACCAAGGATATGGGACACGTTGATTAAGCTATGCCTCGCAATCTTGAACATCATGACCTTCATCGTTTTCCATTCTCCTCTCTCTCTCCCTCTCTCTCTCTGTCTCTTTCCCCACTTCTTTGTTGTCTTTCAAGTCTATTTTCTCTTTCTCTCTCGTTCTCTCTTTCTTTTCCTTTCTTCTTCTCCCTCTCTCATTTCCTATCTTTCGTACTCTCTCTCTCTTTCTTTGTTGCCTCTCTCTTTGTTTCTATCCACCCCTTTATGTTTTCTCACTCATTCTCCTCTCTCCCTCCCTCTCTCCCCCTCTCTTTGTTTTTATCTACGCCACATGACTACGATCTTAATAAGTGATTAGTTTAGGCGAGGAAGTGGTGGCTTTTGAGGAAGACACCTCTCACTCTCCAAATTTGTCATATGTTTGATGTGTCATATGCTAGGTGCTAAAAATCGTGTTGCCTAATTTGTCATTGTTGGCTAGTAAGGCTTATTTAGTGATGTGGTCTCTATTGCATGGTGTGTAAGCTTAAGAATAATTTTGATGATAAGGTCCATTTTTCACATTGTATTTTCTTTGTCTAAGCTATGATTGTAGGGGTTTCTAGAGTCTGTCAATATTTGGTCTCTCTATTTCTCAAATTTCTTTATGTATTTTGTGATTTTTTTTTTATTTATTTCTTTATGTATCTTGTGTATCTTTTTTAGAAATTTGCAATTTTACTAACTTGCAAGTGTATGTAGGTTCACCATACACAACTAGGCTTTTGTTTTCCACAATCAATGTGATTCAATATAAATGCAAGTATCTTCATGATGATGGTGCTCAAACTTCTAATTCAGTTATGACATGCAAACAAGCATTCAATCACAATTTTTACAACACTACACAATATGTGAACTCCCTTTTTTGATTATCCAACCACTTGTGAGTGATTTTATAGGCTAATTAAGGTGAGATCCTAGTCTTCTTAGGGTTGTCATCTCTTAGGTGTAGTCACTTTTGATGACTTAGATGCATGAGGTCCAAGGGCTTGACTATCACTATTAGTGCTACCTCCACTCAAGTTGTTCTCACCAAATGGTTCCAGGTGAGCTTAAGAATAGTTTTAGGTTGACTACTCAAGTTCACTTCTTGAGGTATGAAGTGAGCCTTTAGCACTCACTTTGGAAGTGAGCATATCAGAAGTGTTGGCATAATCTCTTTTGCTCTATCTAATACTCTATAAACACTCCTAAAGTTGTCCAAACAAGTGAGTTGAGTTGAGCTTCCCATTAGTGAAGACTTCGTTATTCCTTCTCAAGTGCAATGGCCCTTGTGACGTGTCAAGGTGTAGGGATTTTCTTTCACCAAGCTTTTAACTATGAAATGTCCTCTCACATGACTACAATCTCTCTTTGTTTTTCTCTACCCCCTCGTGTTTTCTCATTCATTCTCCTCCCTCCCTCCCTCCCTCCCTCCCTCCCTCCCTCCCTCTCTTTCTCTCTTTCTTTATTATGTTTCATGTTTATTCCCTCTCTCTCTCGTTCTTTCTTCCTTTTCCTTTCTTCTTCTCCCTCTCTCATTTCCTCTCTTTCTCCCTCAGTGCAACTCATTCTCAACAAAAACAAACAAAAGAAAAGGAGAAGAACGAGAACAAAGCAAGAGGGAGCAATGTACTCACCGCAAAGGCTAGAAGATGGATTCTTCGTCTCCTCTTCACGACGGCTCCTCTTCGCCCTTCATACAGTTCCTCCTCTTCTTTGTGAACGGCAACGCAACGGCAGTAGTGGCAAGGAGAAGCTCTCCTTCCTTATCTTTCTCTCTTTCCCTTCCTGTCCCTCCCTCTTTCACTCTCTCTTTCGCAAAATGTCGCGCTTGGATTTCGACTGCTTTTTTTTTGTTTGAGTATTGTCGCTATTTGCGTTGCAACATCGCTAATTTGCATCAAAACTCGGCGTCTCTATTTTCCCCTTCCCTTATAGTGATATGTAGAGCTACAATTTGTGATTGGTTATTAGAAGAACACAAACTACAATGGATTGTTTGTGCCAAATGATTGTATTTGAAATCTCAATTTATGTTCACATTTGATTAGTTCTCAAGTTTTTGTAAAGAGGAGCAAACTAAAGGGGTATTGTTGTCAATATAGTTTGTTCTTCTTGATGAGAAACATAGTTAGGAATTTTGTGAAAATTACTCACTTTATCTTAGTGACATAATACATAGTTGTGAATAATTGAGGGATTTAAACAAGCTCGATGTAGTTGTCTTATGGACTACCTATTTCTTTGTGGGGTTTTCCTCATTGAATTCATCACCTATCTCTTGAATGGGTTACTCTATCTCTTAGCCTCTTACACTCTTTCTCATACTTCACGCCTACTTCATGAACAAAATCTAGAAAGAAGAAGAAAGCCCAAAAGCTTAAGGGCACTCACTAGTTGCTCAATCTCCACCATAGTTTAGATGTTTTCAAGAGAATCATTTATGGTCTCTTGTTCTGTGATGCAAACTTTGGTAGCTCTTCTTGGCCTAACCCTTTTATCCCTTCACCATAATCCCCTTGAGCAAGAAAAAGAGAAGAAAAGAGGCCTAAGATAGGAAAGCAATAGTCAAGATAGCAAGAAGGAAGAATGTCTCACACCCCAAGAATCTAAGTATAACTTTCATACAAGTATATAAGTTGATTTTCACTCAATCTCAAGCTATGAAAGGTGGATAAGGGAGAAGATAGAAAAAGGGGCTCCACACAAGTTAGTACACACAAGATCTACACTTTCATTATATGGACTTTGAAACTCATTTAGATTTATATTGATATAATGTGCATAAATTTTAGGCATCTATAATTTCTAATACAAATAATTCGATAAGGAAATTTGTTTCCTTTAGATATTTTTCTCCTAACAATTCCATTACTTAATCCTTTCATCACTTGCAAGCTTAAATATCAACGTCATAAAACTATTTTGTTACTTTTGAAATTACATATTCTATCTTATCTTGTTGATATGTTTTCCTAAGAATTTTGTCATAAATTTGAAACTTAACAAAAATTTGTAGTTTAGTGATTGAGTAATGACAATAGGTGACTAGGAAATTGGAGAGTGGCACCTACCATGTAGGATTCAACATAATGCTTTCTCCCACCAAAGAGCACATGTGATGAAAGAATGACTTTGTATTGGCACTTGAATCATTGACATTACTTTTTTTTCTAGACTACTAATGCCTCCCTCCCTCCCATACCACACCAATGTAAACCACCATATATATCTATATGATTATTGATAGAAATCTTTAAAAGACTTCAAGTTTTAAGTTAAATATTTTGTTGGAATGCATTTTTTTGTGGTTGTTGTATGCCTACAAGTATGTGAAACATTGCAATTCCTCTCATTATAATTTTGTATTTATTTGGCAAGTGTTTGTTTTAGCTCACCCCATTAGATTAAGATGTTACACTAATAGCTAGAAAACATTGCCATAACTACTTCATTAGCACTTAAAATTTGAGACATGTTTGTTATTGATTATGATGTTTGACCCCACCACTAAAGATATGGCAAAGAAAGAATTGTGTTAATTCCTTAATATTGTGTTTCTACATGATGACTTATTATGTCTATTAAAAATATTTAAGAAAAGACAACAAGAGAAGGCCATATGTACAAGTTTTAGTATCTCCTAAGGCAACCTACAAGATTTTAAGAAATAAACTATTTCTCATGTATGAATAGACTTGAGAGTTGCTTATTTGAAAGACCTTTTCAATGTGTGTTTTATTTTAATACATCTATGTATTATAAATAGCATGTTATTATGTGGTAGAAAAAACAATTGATTACCTAATCCATGGTTTACTTGTGAAAAGATGGAGGTCTCTAGGCAAAATGATGATTTTTGCAATGTGTTAGAAGTAATTATGGTGAAAACTAATAGTTAAATGTAGTTATGGTTTTTGCATAATATATTGGTTCCTTATGAGTAATGATACCATGTTGGTCATTATATTTTGTAATAAAATGTTACTAGTTGAGGGGTCACCTCTATTTTGACATGTCCTTAGGATTGTCATATATTAATATAGGAGGATCCACATTGAAAACCTTTACATGGAAGTAGCTCTTCTTTGACAATATTTGGGACCAATAGTTCCAAGTATCTAGGTGAACAAAATGATTCAACAATATTGCATGTGCATAAGTTTTCTTACACATATTGTGAAAATCTAGAGTTTGTATAAACAATTTTGCAATCTTTCATTATGTGCTAAAGGTATAGTTCTTTAATTTAGTAATTTTCTTATTCAGTTTATGAGTGGTCTTTGTGCAAAAACTATTCAAATTTCACTTGATATATAAATGAAAAAGTCATTGGAGTAGAGTAACAACACGTTAAAATTTGATATACAATGGAAGCTACATATGAATAACCTTAAAATTGGCTTAAAACTTGATTGAAAGTTCAAATGTGATATAAGTAATTTACACTTTCTTGAAAGGTTTATGCAACAAGTGAGGAGATGCCTTAATAGAACCCCAATCACATTTTTGCAAACCTTTCATATCATCCTTTGACTTAGAAATACAATAATCCCATGAACTAATCCCTTATTCTAACATGGTTGAAACAAAATTGCATTGTCTCTCTAAATATTCTCCAAAAATATTAGTTAGATTTTTCATGTGTAATTGTAGAACAAGAAATGAGTGGGATATTTTCATCCTCTCACACCAAGGAATGTCATGGTATGATGCCAATACATCCCCTTTATGAATTAATGACTTTGGCTTGAAATGCCATAGCTTGATGGCTTTAGAAGCTCAATATAGGAGGCTTGAGCTTGTTCTAAACCTCATGGCTTTAGAATCTCAATCAAAGGGAATGCATTTGGGTTACTAATTTTCAATTTAGTAGAGTAGACTCCAATGCACAAAAACAAGTGGATATATTGAAGAGATGAGAGAAATGAAAAGAAAACTATACAAAATGTGAGTGACAAAGATGGAAATGTACTTGAATAGAGTTCTTTATTATACAAAGAATTGACATGAAAGGTTTATGATCCACCTTTACATAGGCCAAGGTACACACAACTATCTTGACCTTTATTAAGTGCACATGCAATGAGTTCAAAACCACTCATCTATTGAAGAGTTCTTCACAGAAGAGTATTCCCCACAATCCTCATTTGGTTAATGATTTAAAGCATGTGCAAAAGGTACTAGGAAAGTCTTCCTACACATCTAGTGTCTAATCTCACACTACATACAAATGCAACTAAGAAGGATTTTTAATTTTAGGACTAATATCTAGTCCCAGTACAACAAGAGATGCCATGAATGTTGTAATGAGAAAAAAAATTGTTTTTAAAGTACTAGTCTATGTATTTTATGTGTAGTTTAAGATGGAGAAGAGGCTAGCCTGAAAAAACTACAAAATAATGTCAATACATTACTAAAAGAGGAGCAAATTGACCTCCATTTAAAACCCAAAACACAATTTCCATGACAACATGAAGTGCAAGTTAATGTCATGAACATGCACTCGTTACACACTCAACACGACACAGAAAGGTAACACGATATATTAGCTCAAGGTATACTCTTGTATTATTCAATCCAAAAAGCGGGACAACATAGACACATCCCGGGACTACACCCTTGTGACGCCGCACATAAGAGGGTTCACCATTGGGTATAGGGAATCACACGTAGTATAGAAACAAGGTAGGGCTTTGAGTCACTACTACTCCCTATATAGGTGCATTCGGTAGCAATGGCATGGTATAGCTACAAAGCCCTTACACTCACCCCTGCTCTGGATTGCTGTCCTCAGCAATCTAAGGGTAGCGCTTGTTATTGACTCATCCAGGGTCTTAACACAGCTTTTCCTATCAAGCTGGTTAGTGTTTGTCGGTCTATGTGACCACGAGGTCTTAACACAGTCCATACTATCAGACTGACCAGTGTCTGCAGCACTAGGACTTGGGGGTCTTAACACAGCCTTTTCTCGCAAGCTGGTCAGTGTCTGCCCATCTAGACTGGATTACTGGGGCTTTTTTGGATTTATTGATGTTTATCACCATGCGGGTCAACCCTCGACTCAATTACATTTGAGGAGTGGAGGCATATTGGGGTCTATGATTGAGAACTGCTTTGTTTGGGTTGGAGAGGCTCAAGGGTCGTTGGAAGGAGTAGGGGGGTTCTCCTCAAGCCAAAGGGTGAAGGCATCTTTGCTGCGTTCGTGAGCCTCAGCTTCTAAGATCCAAGTGGCTTCCTTAAGTGGATGCCCGTGCCACTTGGTGAGGTATTCGGAGAAGCCTCTTTGTTCCCAGCGGCGTCAGAGGAATGCTTCTACTTCGAAGGGACTGTTGGAATGGAGCATTGGTACACGCCGTCCCCATTGGTTGTCTAGATAGAACCTGTGTAGAAGACAAGCATGAAACGCATTATGAACACAAACACTGTCTGGCAGGTCCAGTTTGTAGGTGATCATGTTCTTGGGAAGTGACATATTCTTAGAGCTGACTAGGACCATGTCTCCTTTGGTGAATAGCACTGCCTTCCTTTTCTTGTTGGCTTTCTCAGTCATGGTGATTTTGCTCTCCTCGAGGCTTTGCTTAGCCGCTGCATTTCGATCTCTCCATTTCTTCAGGACCAGCCGTCTCTCTCTCCTTTGTACTTGGCTAGTTGGGGCATCTTGAATTTTCCATAGTCGTCTTCTGAACTGTCACTGTCTTCCTCTTCTCTGCGGTGGTGCTTCTTCTCCTTCTTCTTGTATTTCTTCTTGCTTCCTGCTTCTACTACCTTCTCCTTCTCTTTCCTTGTATCTTGCGCCCTCCTAGATGTCTCCTCTCTACCCATTCTATCCATCTCCTCTTGCATTTTGTATCTTTTCTCCTTCTCTTGTTGTTGTATCACCCATTCTCTATAGCCCTACTCCACTTCTAGTTTTTTCTTCCTTTCCTCTTCCTCTTCCTTCATCTGCATGTTCCTCCATATTGACTCCAACATGCTTGATATTCCATCTAATTGCCTTTCCAGTCCGGCCACCTTCTCCTCTTGTGCTACTCTCCATTCTTGCCCTCTACTCTTGTTCCTCTCCTCCATTGTTGGGAGGGTGACATTCTCCCTTTTGTCCTCCATGTGGTTGGTGGTGATGTCGGCGCAGGGAAGCCACGATGAGGTCGGCGTCGGAAGCCCCATCTCGCCTGTGGTGGAAGTGGTCGTGCCGCAGGGAAGCCCTGTCACGTCTTCAGACGGTGGGGTATCAGGGTTGGGGTGTCATGCCGGGGGCTGACGCACCAGGGCGACGCAACGTGGGGTGAGGCAATATGGGGCGTCACACTGTGGGTTGTTACAACTTCGTTCTATCTTCTCCCATGTTTCCGTGAGCACCCCTTCACTCCGAGCAAGAGTTGCTCTGATACCAAGTGTGATGAACCTACACTCGTTACGCACTCAACACGGCACAGAAAGGTAACACGATATATGAGCTCAAGGTATACTCTTGTATTATTCAATCCAAAAAGCGGGACAACATAGACACATCCCAGGACTACACCCTCGTGACGCCGCACATAAGAGGGTTCACCACTGGGTATAGGAAAATTACACATAGTGTGGAAACAAGGTAGGGCTTTGAGTCACTACTACTCCCTATATAGGTGCATTCGGTAGCAATGGCATGGTATAGCTACAAAGCCCTTACAGTTAAGGGGGGAGAGAAGGAGGTGCAAGCAAATATACTTGAGATGTCATATTAGGTTTGTAGAAACCTCAAAATAAAACCATCATATTTGTCTTTAGTTCTCAAACTTGCCATCCATTTCATTGAGATATTTCCTAGTATCATGGAATGTTCACAACTAGCTTAACTCTAGGGAAAAGTCTTGCAAATATTCTCTATTGATACTATTCTCAATACACTTTGTGTCTTATGCTCTCAAGCTTCTTCTTCGCCGAGCTCTACATTTTTACAATCTTAAATCCAATATTTGATATTAGAGAAGGATGTGACTTCTTAAGTAAAGTTATGAACACCCTCTATTTCATCTACTCGAATAGGGAAAAGATTCATAAGAATCCATAAGTTGACTAGTACTGTGGGATAGCCCATTGGCCCTGCTATCACTAGAGTTTTTGCATTGCAATATTATCATTGGTATGTGGGTGATTTCTTCATATTGTATATGGTTTTATATAATGCTCATTTTTGCAAGTCGTGCCTTTTACAATCTACTTTGTGTAGCGCTATATATCGCAAGTTGCTTTCGTGTAGTTTTTCCTCTATATAGGCAACTTGTGTAGTACATGCAATCAATGTCTATGGCTAGAACAATGATCTGTTTCATATGTTAGCCATTATTATGGACAAGTTGAAAAAACACATCCAACATGAAATTATATGATACGTGATAATTGGTTGTGAATTGAATGTGAATCATTTTGCAAAATTTAATTTTACATCTTATTATGACTATGGAAGTTGCAAGTGTAGTAGAAAATAATATTAGAGTAAAATTTCCTCTTGTTAAGAAAATTTGTTGAGATGTCAAAGATGTGGGAGCTCATGCATTGATTGCATTACTTCTTATATGTACCATAATCCCACACATTCTCATGTAGGATAACTAAGGAGGCTTGGATTTCACTTACACATCTATATTAAGGAAGAAATGAGGGTCATCACATTTCTCACCTTTGTAAGAAATTGGAGAGCGAATATATAGATAAAGGTGAATCTATGAATAATTTTTTAATAAACATTAAAGAGCACAAGCAACTTTTAACTAGTATAGATGAGATTTTGCTAAGTGGATCTTCTACAAATTGTTCTTCATAGACTTCTTGATTCTTATCAAAGTTGCATGTCTAGTATTTATTTGACGATGAAAGGAGATCCCAATGCTAGACATTTAAGGAGTTGGTTTATATTTTTCTACAAGTAAATTGATATCAATAAAGTAAGATAATTTAATGTGTTACAAATTAGCTGTTGTGGCTTACCAAAAAGTAATGGAAAACCTACCTTTTCTACTAGTAAGTAAAATATAGAAAATATAGTTCAAGTAAAGAAACTCATAAGGATGAGAAAAAATTGTGAGAAAAACCTTTTGGTAATATTGTTAGGCAAAAAACCATGTCATTAAGGGTTATCTTAAACTGGCTATGAAAGAGGCTAGTACAATTATTTAAGGTGCCTCTCTTCTAATTGAGAAGGTGTAGATGTCATGTAGGATTTAGGGCATAATGCATTTATGACCCTTTGCTAAATGATTTTTGTACGTCTATTATGGATTCACTTATGTGGTACTTGAATAGTGGTGTCACTAAGCACATTACTTTGCAACACAATTTTTTCACTTCTCTTGAGTCTATCCCTAAGAATAGTACTAGCACATGTACCAATAAATCCTCCTATCCTATTAAAGGAGCAAGTAAAGTTGTGTAGAATACTACTAATGGTAGTATATTTACACTTTCATATGCCTTGTATGCTTCCAAAAAGAAAATCACTATCGATTCATATTGTAAAGAGATGGAAGAACAAATGTATTTTTTGGAAAAAAACAAGGTGAAAATACTAGCTACAGTGGCTTGGTATAAAAAAAAGTCTCTTTCATCTTCACCTTCTTGCTTAACTTCCATGGTTTTCACCTTCTCTCTCTTCTTCATGTATTTCTCTCTCTTCTTCTAATCTTTCTCTCTCGTACTATTTTCTCTCTTCTCTCTTTCCTCTTTAGTCCCCTTCTTGACAAATGGTATAAGAGCTACATTCTTTTGATCCATTTGTAGTCTCCTTCATATCCATTTCACACTATTCTCTCTTAGACAATCCATTCTGCTACAAGTATAGTAAGTACGAGCCTTGGTTAATGAGTAGCAATGACTAGCAATCCATTTACAAATAGTAAACACCATATCTAGATCTATTCACTAGAGCTATGGAAAAGTTTGATGGGATCAAGGTCAAGATGATAGGTCATAACTCTTTTAGGGGCAAGTTTTAGAGGTAGTTTAGAAAAAATACATTTGCAAGGGTTGGACTAGATTTAAACTATGGTTATGTTTCAAGAGACTCACTTTCTTCTTCTCCTTCTCAAGCTTCCATAGAATCTATAGCAACAAATCTTAATTCTACTTATTGATCTTTATTTTACTTCAACACTAACTATGGATAGAGCTTCCAAGCCTCATGAGCTTCTTGTAGACCACCCTTTTGATGAGGTTTTAAAGAGTTATGGCAGTTAGCACATCTTGGCACACCAAGTAGTTTGCATTGTCCTGGATAACATCAAACCATAAGATTGTTCCTAAGTACATAATAAGTACATGAAAGTTATAATGTATCCTTCTTATAGTAGCTTTGACTACAAGGAAAGTAGAGTATTAATCTTAAATATTTCACTTTCATAATTTTAAAATAATGAGAATCCTTCTAGATAACCCATAAGTTGTTCCTTCATTCATGGAGATAAAACCAATAGATAAAGACATATTCTTGTTTACAAACTAGGGTCTATCTTAGGAGAAGAATGCTCCTTATAGAATTTCCCTCCTAGGAAACCTATCTTTTATCCAACTACTCTTAACCGAGTGCATACTCACAAAAGTGTCCCAAAATTTAGTAGCTAGTCTCTACTTTGATTCTTTATTTTAATGCTTCCCGCTTTACTTAATTTAAATGAAGGATATAGAAACTAGATGCTATTAAGGGCACCTAAACTTGGGTCGCTAGGGGTGGAACCTCATTTTCTTGTGTGATTTCTTTTTTGGTTTGAGCACTTCTTCTCTTGGGAGCCATCACAAACATACGAATTCTTCTACATGTAATCCTCTCTTAGCTCCTTATTTGATCCTTATAGTGTTCCTCAACTTGTACTGTCTTTGAAGTGGAATTGACAAGGCTAAGAAAATTATTTGGTGCAGCAAGGGAGCTTGATAGATGGCTATGGGTACAATAGGAACTAGGATGATAGATTCTTGCATTAGCATCAATGTAGGATAGGATAAGGATTTGACTTTAGACAACATGTATGGCTTTTATTTTATATGCTTTTAAGAGGGAAATTAATGAGACTTAATCAAGAGTAAGTGAGCTTGATGGAGTTTTTTTGTGTCTAGGGGATTTGTGGGTTTGATCCAAGTAATATGATAGAGAAACAATAGATAGGGGGAAGAAGAAGCAGATTGGAACAGTAGATCTATTGGGGAGATCATTGTGAAGCTCTAATCCAATCAAAATATGACGATCTCTCAAATTCCAATCATCATCATCTCCTCCTCCTCCTCCTCCTCCTCCTCCTCCTCCTCCTCCTCCTCCTCCTCCTCCTCCTCCTCCTCCTCCTCCTCCTCCTCCTCCTCCTCCTCCTCCTCCTCCTCCTCCTCCTCCTCCTCCTCCTCTCTCTCCTCTCTCTCTCTCTCTCTCTCTCTCTCTCTCTCTCTCTCTCTCTCTCTCTCTCTCTCTCTCTCTCTCTCTCTCTCTCTCTCTCTCTCTCTCTCTCTCTCTCTCTCTCTCTCTCTCTCTCTCTCTCTCTCTCTCTCTCTCTCTCTCTCTCTCTCCCTCCCCAATACAAAGTGAAAATGAAGGAATAACCTTCAAGTTTTGTCCAAAGGCTACTTATATAGCCTTGGATAATGCTATTTGTGTGTTTGTGTGTGTTGGTGAGGATGGGGGAAGGGGAGATAAACCCAAGATGGGGTGCTACTATTTTGGGCCAATTGCATGAGAAGTGTGGAGTTCCAACTCCTGTTCTTCTTCTCATTTTGTGTGGCTGGCTTGATAGATATCTCCCTCTTCTCCTTTGTGGATGGTGGCATGTTAAGAGGTTGGGGTGGAGCCCTCTGCTTGTGTTCATCTCCACTCCTATCGCATGAAGATCATTGAGTCCTCTTTATTAAGTTGATCATCGTCTTTCTCTCCTTATTGTGCATGACAGTAGCCATCATTCACAAGTTGATGACACTTAGATCATCAACTCACAAGAGGGAAGTAGTTGAGTAGAAACATTTGGTATTTTTCCTATCTACCTTTATATTCTTTTTAATTACGTACCTTAGTCTCCTAAACCTTTTTCATGCACATGCTTTCTCTATATCATGATTAAATCCTAGGCTCCTTATAAATGAGTGCCCTTATAATTGTCAAAAGGTACATTACACTAAGGACATGTCTTAACTAACATGTAGTGAGCTACTTAGGAATCATCAATACTTCTCCTAGTCCCTTTGGATAATGATTTTCTAATTCTCATTACATATCTATTTTAATTACACTCAAACTTAGTGGACCACACTACGTCAAGCTAAAAATGACATTTGAGATTACATATTCAAATTTTATTAAGAATTGAAAAATGAGAAATTAAAGCTACCTAGGCATTTTGAATGATGTATGGGTCAACTAAGGTTCTACTTGTATTTGAAAATGGGCCGATTGGCATCCATGTGCCATTTGGGGCCATTTCAACTTTGTTGACCCTATAAACTCAATTCATCTTGCTCCTAACTTCATGTGAATCTTATCATTAGTTTGGAATCTTATCTAATAAAGATTGGACCTTGTTTTGTATTTTACTTTCAAAGCTAAGCAACACAAAGAGAAGGCAAGTTTTCGTAGCCTAAAACTTGGAGATCATGAGGATAAGGGATCACAAACACATCACTATACTTGAGTTTTTTTGTGCAACTACACTAGGGGTTTCTTATGTCCCTATTTTCCAAATATTTCCATCTCAATGGGGAATAAAGCACTTCCTAGACCATCATTGCATGTATGCATAGCATGAGGCCTGCTACAACTATATACGACAAGATTTAGACGCACATGCACTTGATGAGTACCCTCATTGAGCACACTACCATTGCACTCAATATAGAAGGGAAATATTTCACTCATTTGTAACCCTAGGTAGAGAGGGTAAGGTGGATGGAAGAGTGGAGGGATGTGCAAGTCTCCTTCAATTGTTAGCGGGGTGGGTTCTATTCTAATTATGAGTGGTTATAAATGGTGGGGTTGAGTGCAATATCTTTTTATGAGGGATGAGGCATGTGAGTCTAAAGGGTACAAAATAAGATTAAAGAACCTACCCAAAATACATGAGATTGACTTACATTGTCTTTTGAAAGTCCTTTCTATTAAGAGAGTTTAGCTTTATAAAGTGTATCTTCTTTTCAAAAAACCAATTCATTTTTCACCCTTCTATTTTTACCAAAAGTCAAATTCTAATATTCTTTTCCACTCCTAATCTCTTTTCTCTTCTCCCATTATTTTAATGGTGCGCAGATCGGATGCTGTACGCTCGCGTAGTGAATGCCGGAAGGTCCCCAAGAACAAAAGAACTCCACTTTTTGCACAAAAATCAAGGTAAAAAGCATGCATGACATGAACAAGAGACCAATTGGGTGCAATCTCCCCCCATGCCTTGTGTGAGCGCTCCACAAAGCATGTATTTTATGTATTAATCATCTTCAAGCTCAAATAATAGCCCAAATTACAAAATAGCAAGCTTTTGGCTTTTGAGTTTGCTTTAGCACAAAATAGAAATAAAGCTAATGGGCGGTGCCCAAAGAGTCAGGCATACCCAATACAATGTCCAAGTACAAATAACATAATCGTGCGCCCATGCGCATACAAAATAATAAATAAATATCCAACGCCTCAATAAATAGGTGCGACAAAATATAGGCACCATGCCTAAGGTATGCGCCCATCAAAATATAAATGATAACTCAAATACTCGCTATCCTTCAAATCTTTCCTCCGCCACTGCTGCTATCTCTACACATCAACTGAAGCATTCACAATCGTTAGTAAAATAATACAATTAAACTGACAAAAGTGAATACCTAGCAGTCTTCAGCTACATAAATAAATCAATTGGTTAGAAATCAATCCTAACCTTAATTTATTACGAGTGCGCACTCTAAACTCATAAACGTTTATTAATTTAATATGCATTTTGCGGAATCACCCGCTACGGAATCACCCATGTACACACTAAATTAATGAAACGCCCAAAAAGGATAGGCGTCCCCATCAACTTCTCGCACAAAGAATCCACTTTGTGTATGAGCCCCGGTCATCAAAGTTTACGGAATCCACTGTAAAACCTCACGGAATCCACCGTGGCATGGAATCCACCGTGAAATATGCCTCCTGGCATCATACCCCCGGGGTGGGATAGCAATTGACCTCAATTGCTATTAGCTCAATGTGGAGCTAGCAGAGTGGGGAAAGCATTTAAGTCTCTAGCGTGGATCCATTGGGCTTCTTCTACAAGATGGTTCTTAAATTTGACTAGATATCTAGAATATCTTCGGCCAGTTCTAGTGGTCATAAAGTCAGTATCTATGATAGCTTCAGGTTGAAGTATTTCAGTCTCTTCCTCTAACAAAGGTGGGTTTTCATAAACAGGGTGTACAGGTAATTGGCCTCTAAAGGGTCTTAATAAACTAATGTGAAATGTGTTGTGAATTTTTCAGTGAGGTGGTAATTCTAACTTGAATGCATTGTCATTAATTTTGTGAATGATCTTAAATGGTCCATAGAATCTAGGTGCTAATTTGATAACTGGATGTTTATCTACACTTTGTAAACTACGTTTTTCTATTCTCAACCAAACATAGTCATCAACTTTGAAATTCATTGCTTGTCTTTTCTTATTGGCTTGCTTGGTATATGATTGCTGGGCTTTGGCAATCATGTCTTTAACCTCATCAAAAATAGTAGCGTGCATACTAGCAATATCATCAGCACTCTGAATTCTATTTGATAAAGATGCAACAGGTATAGACAATCTATAACCATAAATCACTTCAAACGGTGCTTTCTTTGTAGATGTGTGTGGTGTATTGTTATATGCAAACTGCAGTAAATGCAAATGTGTGTCCCATGTCTGTGGTTTAGAAATAGTGTAAGCACGTAAAATATCTAAAATAGTACTATTAGTGGCTTCTATTTGTCCATTAGTTTCAGGATGAAATGCAGATGAGAAATCAATTTTTGTTCCTAGGTTAGCAAACAAAGTAATCCAAAAGTTGTTACAAAATCTAGAATCACGATCAGAAATAATAACTTTTGGTAATCCATGGTTAGTAAAAACAGTTTTCAAAAACAATTGTGCTGCCTGAGATGCTGTTAAAGTTTTCTTACATGGAATGAAATATGCTTGTTTACTAAACCTATCTACTACAGTCCAAATCATATCATGGTTAGCTTTAGTATTAGGTAAACCAGTAATAAAATCCATAGAAATTTGTTCCCATGGTCTTGATGGAATAGATTCAGAACCCATTAAATAATGTTTCCATTGTCTTAAAGCTTGTACTACAGCTAATAATTCTTTGTCATATGTGGAATATTTAAGTTCGGAGGGTTTTAGCTTACAACTAGAATAGGCTATGGGATGATTGTCTTGCATAAGTACGGCTCCTATTCCAGATCCACTAGCATCAGTAACTACTAAAAAGAATGGTCTATTAAAATGAGGCAGTTGTAATATAGGAGCATGGGTTAATGCATGTTTCAATAAGTCAAAGGATTTCTGTTGATTATCAAACCAATGATAAACAATACCTTTCTTCAAAAGTTTAGTCAAAGGTAAAGCAAGTAATGAAAAATTACGCACAAACTTCCTGTAGAAACTAGCAAGACCTAGGAAAGATCGTAACTCATGCACATTTTTAGGTATAGGCCAGTTCAATATTGCTTCTATTTTCTTAGGGTCAACCTTAATACCATCTGATGATACAATATGACCTAAATATTCAATTTCTGTTTTAAAGAACTCACTCTTTTCCGGATTAGCATCCAGTTGATTATCTTTTAATAACTTGAAAACCAATGACAAATGTTCATAATGTTCTTTCTCATTTTGACTAAACACCAAAATATCATCAAAGAATACAATAACACAATGCTGATATTTCAAAAATATATGATTCATCATTCTACTAAATGTAGCAGGTGCATTAGTCAATCCGAAAGGCATCACTAAAAATTCATAATGACCAAATTGTGTTCTAAATGCAGTCTTGAATATGTCAGACTTATCTAATCTTACCTGATGATAACCAGATTTAAGGTCTATTTTAATAAATATGGCAGATTCTTGCAGTTTATCCATAAGGTCATCAACTCTAGGAATTGGATACCTATTCTTTATAGTGATCTTATTTAAAGCACGATAGTCAATGCACATACAATAGGTATTATTTTTCTTCTTTACTAACAAAACAAGTGCACCAAATAGAGAACTACTAGGTCTAATCAATCCTCTATTTAGTGATTCCTCAACTTGATTTTGAATTTCTTTTTGCTCTATCTGGTTATGTCTATATGGTGCTTTACAAGGTGGTTGTGTACCAGGAATCAAATCTATTTTATGGTCTTCTGGACGTGAAGGAGGTAAATCAGGTGGTAGATCTTCCGCAAAACAGTCTTTAGAGTGTGCAAGAAATTCTTTATGCCTAGGGTGCATATGATTTTCTTTAACTTGCAGTTCATTCACCCAAATGAGATAAGATTTACTACTTTTGCGTAATGCATGTTTAGCTTGAGTATGCGAAAGCAGTGGAAAAGCATTAGATGCATGCATACCATACAATGTAATATGTTTTCCTTGAAATTGAATATTAATTGAATGTGTGGAATAATATATATCAGGGTTATACTGATGACGCCAAGGCATACCTAATATAATATCACTGGACTGTAATGGTACAACTAGAAAATTCCTTCTTTCAGTGTATTGACCAATTTGAATTTCTAAATCATGTACCTCTTGTGTTCCATTATACCTTGTGCCTAAAAATGCTGCTTTAATGCGATAATGCGTAGGTACAATTTGTAATTTCAATTATTTCACTAACTTTGCAGAAATAAAATCATGAGTACTACCATCATCATGCAAAATCATCTTTTCTTTTCCATGCACTAAACATTTCATTGTTAATAAAGAATGTGGAGTTGGCATACCTGGTAAAGTATCCGAAGGAGTAGTAATGTTGTCTTCATCTTCCGTGAAATCAGGCATTTCTTCATGTTCGTCATCTTCCATTGCTCCAAGGTAGTTGATATGGACAGGTGGCTTCTTCGATTGGCAATTGGCTGCTAGATGTCCAGGTTGGTGGCATTTATAACACACTATAGGTTTGGCTTTAGTTACATTGTTTGCAATGGCGGGAAGTCTAGAAATATTAGAATTTGGCTGTGGAATTGGCTTAGGGTTGTGATTGGTATCGGATAGTAAAGTAGGTGGTTTTGCCCAAGTCTTACCGAAAGATGATGAAGGAAAACAACCTTGATTAAATCTTCTAAAATTTGAGTTGAATTGCTTAGATTCATAGTTACCATTGGTTTGAAATGGCTGTAGACGCTTGTCTCTTCCTCGAAGCTTGTCTTCAATGTCATGAGCTAAAGAAATTGCGTCTTCAAGAGTTGCAGGCTTGAACATATTGACTTCAGCGTAGTAATGCCCAAGTAATCCAGACATATACTTGCGCTTGTGTATCACTTCAGGTACGTCTTCAAGCATGCGTAACTGGAGTAATGCATTCCAAAAGCGTTCAGTGTACTGAGGAATAGGCTCATGATCTCGTTGCTGAAGAAGGTCCCATTGCTTTATGGCTTTTTCATGGAATTGTGGAGAAAGGAAATTCTGCATAAACTTCTTCTTGAAATTCTCCCCGATAGTGGGACAATCTATACTCTTACGAATCACGGTCCACCAAAGAGATGCTCTATCCACTAAATGATTAGTGGCACACTTGATTTTATCTTTTTTCGCATATGTTTCCTCATGAAAGTAGTCATCAAACTGACTGATGAATGCAAGAACAGTTTTTCCATCTCTAGTGCCATTGAAAGTACGGAATTTGAAATTTCTTTTACTTATCTTTGTTTCCTTGCAGATGGATTGAGCTTCGAGAGTCGCGTCGATGGTACGTTGAATAAGATCTTCAGATTGAGGTTCCTCTTTGTCGGTAGTCGATCTTTGTAAATTAGCCAATTGAACTTGCAATGCTTACCTAGCTCGTCGTTCTTCATCCAACTGCATCATAATTAAGTCCAGCTTTTGCTCCATCGTAGGTTTAGGAGGATCGCCTGCAGCCATTAAATCATCCATATGTGGTTCTATCATCCTGCAAAACTTCAAAAAACCTCACACTCAAAATCCAATTAGCGGGATGAGCGTAGCTCAAAATCAGGTATACAAGGCTTATATATTTTTGTGTGTGGCTTTCACAATCTTCGTCTTTGACTATTGTGGGATTTGTAACCTTTGAAAAATTTGCATTTTGACCTTCTGCGTGTGCTGAAACGGGCTCAGCAATCCTGCTATGCGAACAGTACCTTCCAATGAACAAGTTTGCAGTTTGGAGTTTTTGCGCAGGAACAGCCCTTCTATGAGTTTTGAACAGAAGTCATTTTTGACTTCAAGTGACTTGTCTGACTTGCAGAGTTGCAGACTTATGTGACTTGCAGAGTACCAAAACTTGCAAGACTTGAATGACTTAGCAGACTTGCAGAATTTGAACTTTGTAGACTTGCAAAATTTAGACTTGGAAGACTTTGTAAATTCTGTGTGACTTGAAAGCTTGGATAATTTAGCTTAGTAGTTTAAGGCTTTAATAAGCCTATTTGATTTTCAAGTAACGCGGTATGTTGTCGTCGGGTCTGAACACGGCAGAAATATACTGACGCGGCCCGAGATCAAATTCGTGGTATTAAGCTTATTAAAGCTTAATATTAAGCTTTGTAATCTTTAGTTTTAAGCTTTTAAGCTTATGGAAATTTGAGACTTATCTCTGTATAACCACGACTTGTATGAGAGGATGTAGGAGTGGTCCTCCGCTATTGCAGGCCGGTCCTTCACGATCTGAAGATGAAAACAGAGGTTCTTGACCGCCAAGAATCCGCCCCTATCGACCGTTCACGATGAGATTGACCGTAGAGCTCGATCATTCCAGGAGCTCCGCCTTCGTACAAGATGGGTAGCGATTGGAAGCTCTCGATCTTAGCTTCGCTCTGATACCACTGGTGCGCATCGGATGCTATATGCTCGCATAGTGAATGCCAGAAGGTCCCCAAGAACAAAAGAACTCCACTTTTTGCACAAAACTCAAGGTAAAAAGCATGCACGACATGAACAAGAGACCAATTGGGTGCAATCTCCCCCCGTGCCTTGTGTGAGCACTCCACAAAGCATGTATTTTATGTATTAATCATCTTCAAGCTCAAATAATAGCCCAAATTACAAAATAGCAAGCTTTTGGCTTTTGAGTTTGCTTTAGCACAAAATAGAAATAAAGCTAATGGGCGGTGCCCAAAGAGTCAGACATACCCAATACAATGTCCAAGTACAAATAACATAATCGTGCGCCCATGCGCATACAAAATAATAAATAAATATCCAACGCCTCAATAAATAGGTGCGACAAAATATAGGCACCATGCCTAAGGTATGCGCCCATCAAAATATAAATGATAACTCGAATACTCGCTATCCTTCAATGCTTTCCTCCGCCACTGCTGCTATCTCTACACATCAACTGAAGCATTCACAATCGTTAGTAAAATAATACAATTAAACCGACAAAAGTGAATACCTAGCAGTCTTCAGCTACATAAATAAATCAACTGGTTAGAAATCAATCCTAACCTTAATTTATTACGAGTGCGCACTCTAAACTCATAAACGTTTATTAATTTAATATGCATTTTGCGGAATCACCCGCTATGGAATCACCCATGTACACACTAAATTAATGAAACACTCGAAAAGGGTAGGCGTCCCCATCAACTTCTCACACAAAGAATCCACTTTGTGTATGAGCCCCAGTCATCAAAGTTTATGGAATCCACCGTAAAACCTCACGGAATCCATCGTGGCACGGAATCCAATGTGAAATATGCCTCCTGGCATCATTTAATGCACCAAAAGTACTTTTTTCCCTATTACTTATAAGTTAGGTCTACTATACTCCCATTATCAGATTGATGTGCCATAAAGTTGTGGAGTGACTAATTTTTTAAAATGAACATGCTTACACAACTAGTTTTTCCCAATTTCAATGTTAAATAGACCATTTAAAAATGTGCAAGCTTTTTTATGTATTAACCATATATATTAAATTTTATTTATTACACTTACGTCTAATAAGGTGTAAATATGTGAATGTATCAATAATTCACATTTCACAATCCGCATTATTTTATTAGCACCAACTATATAATGGGGATTTTACATCCTCCCCTTCTTAAAGAAATCGAGACGTCTTGATGCTGGAAGAAACTAGGGAATTTGTTTCAAAACAGTTGTCTTATCAACCCAAGTATCCTCTTTAGGATAATCATTCTCTTCTATAATCAATTCACTTAGGATTCAACTCCTCATAGGCTTTTCTTGATTGAAGGATCCTTTTAGGTTACATTTCAAGAATTCCTTGAGCAAGCATAACCATTTGTTTACCATCAAGTAGATGCTCACGACTAGGTACATAGGGCTTAAGGAGATTCATATGAAATACATTTTCTATATTGAGATAGAGTGGAATTTTGGGTTTTTAGGCTGGCTTTCCTGCCACTTGATTACTTATAAGGTCCATAGTACCTTAGACTAGGATTCTTGTATAACCTCAAGGATGATGAGCTCTTTTCGAGTCCCTTAGGAAAACCATGTTGTCTTCCTTGAAAATTTGTGTTATCATTTGGAGGTCCACATAGAACTTCTACCGGGTCTTTGACAAAAAGCTTGTCTTGATTGAAGGATCCTTTTAGGTTACATTTCAAGAATTCCTTGAGCAGGCATAACCATTTGTTTACCATCAAGTAGATGCTCACAATTAGGTACATAGGGCTTGAGTAGATTCACATGAAATACATTTTCTATATTGAGATAAAGTGGAATTTTGGGTTTTTAGGCTGGCTTTCCCATCATCTTGATTACTTATAAGGTCCATAGTACCTTTGACTAGGATTCTTGTATAACCCCAAGGATGATGAGCTCTTTTCAGGTCTCACCCTTAGGAAAACCACGTTGTCTTCCTTGAAGATTTGTGTTATCATTTGAAGGTCCACATAGGACTTCTACCGGTCTTTGACAAGCTTGATGTCGTGTTGAATAGCTTGAATATATTGATCTATCTCTCTAATCATGGCTTTGAATGCTTCTACCTTAAGAGTGGGGCCCAAAAAGTTCAAAGGTGTATGATATTCTTATGCATACAAAGCTTGAAATGGGGACATCTTAATCGTTTATTAATAGGTGATGCTATAACCAAATTCCACACAAGAGATAGATATTTGATTCACCATGTTGGTTTTATGCTACAACAGGAACTTAGGATGCACTACAAGGATACGGAGGCATAGCGACGGCACTTTTCGATGCAAAATAGTGGCGTTGCTATTTGCATCGCAATAGCGACGATGCTCAGACGCAAACAATGACGATGCTTAGACGAAAAATAGCGGGCCAAAACCCACGCGTGTTATTTTGCGCGAACGAATGAATGAGAGAGCGAAAGGGAGAGCGAACTCCATCTTGCATTTGAGAGGGAGAGGGAGAGAAAGAGGGAGAATGAAAGCTTCTCACTGCTGCCGCCGCCCTTTGTGAAGAAGAGGAGGAAGTGTACGGAGGGTGAAGAGGAGCCTCTGTCGCAAAGAGGAGCCACTGAATCCATCCTCGGGCCTTTGCGGTGAGTGCATTGTTTCTTCTTGCTTTGTTTTTGTTTTTTCTCATTTTCTTTTACTTGTTTTTGTTAAAAATCATGTATATTGAGAGAGGGAGAGGAAATGAGAGAGGGAGAGGAAGAGAGAAAAGGAAAGAAGGAACGAGAGAGAGAGGGAGAAAACATTAAACATAATAGGGAAAGAGAGAAAGAGAGGGAGAGGGAGGGAGGAAGGGGGAGAGAGAGAGAGGGGGGGAAAGGTTGTTGTTGTTTTATTTCTTCTTTTCTTTTTTTCTTATTTATTGTTATAGTGGTAGTGGTAGTGGTAGTGGTAGTGGCTTGTTGTTGTCATAGTCGTAGTAGTCATAGTCGTGGTTGTAGTAGTAGTAGTAGTAGTGGTTTTCTTGTTTGTTATTGTTGTTGTTGTTATTGTTATAGTAGTAGATTTTTCTTTTCTTTTCTTGTTTATTGTTGTTTAGTTTTCTTGTTTGTTGTTGTTGTTGTAGTAGTGGTAGTAGTAGTAGCTTTTTCTTCTTTTCTTATTTGTAGTAGTAGTAGTTGTTGTTGTTGTTTTTTTTTCTTCTTCTTATTTTCTTGTTTATTGTAGTGGTAGTGGTAGTGGTAGAGAGAGAGATAAATTTTTTGTTAAAGGAAATCGGTAGTAGAGAGAGAGATGTTTTGTTAAAGGAAATGAGAGAGGGAGAGGAAGAGAAAAAGGAAGAAGGAACGAGAGAGAGGGAATAAACATACAACACAATAAAGAAAGAGAAAAAGAGAGAGAGATGGAAGGAGAGAAGAGAATGAATGGATAAAAAACAAAGAGAGAGTGGTGGCGAGGTCCGGTGCAATACCATGAGACAGAAAACACTCCGACATACGTTAATTTGTGGGTGGGTGGAGACTTTGCATACGTTAATTTTACTGAGCTACAAGAGAAGAAACCCCTTCTCAAACAATTTAAGAAAGAAAAAAAGAATGATAACAAAAATAAATTGTTTGTCGTAACGTAGAACAAATGAAAAACGATGAAGGTCATGATGTTCAAGATTGTGAGGTGTATCTTAATCAGCGTGTCACATGTGCTTGCTCTCAATGTAAGCTGGCAATTAGACGAAAACGTCGATTGTCTATAGAACACGTACGGTGCTTCGACAAGTGTCAATTAGAGATCATTGATCAGGCGATCTCAAATTTTGAGCAAACGGTAAGAAAAGTGTATATCAATCATGCATTGTATTCGCAAGCTAATTGAATACCATATGCAAAAACATTGGGTGTGGCTGGAAAATTTTCTATCTAGGGAGGTGATGTCTCGTCCCAAGGAGGAGTGCACCCTTTGCGGCTAGTTAGAAGAGTTCGTGGGTGTGCGATGGATGGAGTGTCTGGTCCAATTCACCACTTGGAAGGGACTACCCAATCTATATTGTCAATACCAGAGGAGACAGGCAGCCTTTCAGACTTACCTACAATCTTGGAGCCTGAGATGGAAGCAATGATCGATGCATTGATGCCCATAGATGTCGAGACTTCTGATTCGCTTAGAGAGGAAGCATCCATACCATTATATGATGGGTGCCGAGTATCTCGCCTGAAGACACTGCTTGCACTCCTAAGTGTGCAAGAAAAATACGGGTGGAGCAATGCGAGTGTGACCGAGTTGTTCAAGTACCTTGTACGTATGCTTCGTTGATTTCTTTTTGACACTATCATTTTTTCAAGGTGTTTTATGATTTTTTTTCTGGTTATTGAAGTATCATATATTACCACTTGTAAATACCATGCCTGAGTCTCGTGATGATGTGCGACATGCTTTACGAAAGCTTGGCATGGACTACGAGAGCATCCATGCATGTATCAACGATTGCATACTGTTTCAAGAAGAATACGAGACTATGGAGACATATCCAAAGTGTGGTGCTCACAGGTATCGACAGGACTTGAAAGGGCAAACTATCCCTCAAAAAGTTCTTAGACACTTTTCGCTTATCCCTTGCATAAACCACATGTTTCGTACGTCCGACATGGCGAGCTTGACAACGTGGCATGCGCAGAATAGGTCCACAGATGGAGTTCAATGAATATCAACGGATTCACGTGCATGGAGTCACATTGACTCTACCTTCCCAGGCTTTGCCCGAGAGCCAAGGAATCGACTCGGTCTTGTTATGGATGGCGTGAACCCATTCAATCTGCGCTCAACTTCTTACAGTATGTGGCCTATAGTCCTTGTCAACTACAATATCCCTCCATGGCTTTCTACGAAGAAAGGACATCTCATCCTTAGCTTACTCGTTTTCGGCCACTATAAAGTTAAAAATATGGACATGTATCTTCGTCCATTAGTTGATGATCTTAAGATTTTGTGGGAGGAGGGGGTCACCGTGCAAGATATGAGCAAGCGTGATGGTCGATGGTCCGCCAATATTCGAGCCATTTTCATGTGGACCATGCATGACTTTCCGAGATTTAGAGAGTGCGCAGGTAAGTAGGCTTCCGTTCTCATTGGTAATATCTATCATAGCTTGTTCAAGTTTGTATTCACTAGATAGAGGTGTTGGGAGTTACCTCATATTATCATGCATGTCCATTGTGTGGGCCACAGTTAGACTTTTGGACGACCTCCAGTACATATAAATGCCCAAAGTTGGTACGAGCTAAAAATGGTCCACACGAAGTCACATCCAAACGGAATGCGACGGTTCTCAGTTTTCTACGAGTTACCATATTGGACCCACTTACAGATCAATCACTTGTTAGATCCCATGCATATTTTCAAGAATGTGTGTAGCTTGCTATGGGATTACATCATAGGAAAGAGAGACACTATAGGGGTATGAATGGATTTGAAGGAGGTAGGCAAGATGGAGGCGCTTTGGCCACAGTCGAGTGCTGATGGTCACTTGTAGCTACTGCGCGCTCCTTGGGTTTTGTCTACTAAAGAAGAGAGCATTGTGAAGCAAATAGTCAAGTCTATCCGTACTCCGACGGGTATGATGCGTTCTGTCAGGTCCGCGTTTTCTAAATAAGACCAATTATCAGGGCAAAAATCCCATGATTGGCATAAGATATGCCAGGTTTGTACTACGAATGGATTGTAAGTGACATGCATATTTTGCTATTTGGAATTTAGTTGTTGTTCATACTACTTTCTCGTTTGTGGCAATTTGTACTACCGATCGCGATCGCAGGAGGCCTTACTTCAGAAATACGCGTGGCGATTTACAGGTTGTCGATTTTAGTGCAATGGATCTCACAGAAGGAGATTAAGATGTCCTCTATTGAATTCGCGAGGCGGAGAGCAGTGGAGACTGTCTTTCTCTTTGAGAAATACCTGCCTACCAACATGCTCACGATACAAATCCACCTTCTTGTGCATCTTGTAGATGAAGTGGAGATTGCTGGACCTATCCATACGCGATGGATGTTCCTCTTAGAGCGCTTCAGGAAAACCCTGAAAGGCTTTGTGTGACAACAAGCTTGGCCAGAAGGTAGCATGGCTTGAGACGCTAATGTATATTTCACAATGGCTACCAATGGTGAATTCAGACAACAATATGCTATGGTCGCGCTGAAGGATGATGATAGACTGATTGGAGATGTGGTGGTTGGAAATGGGGTAGAAAAAGGAATGGATATTACAATGGAGGAGAAAGTAAATCGCTTTTGTATGTTACACCATGCCTCTATGGAGACGTGGCTCGCTAGATACCAGCAAGCTAGAGGAAGCGTGATCTGAATTTCGACATAGTACATGCGATAACGTGTTTAGGGTTTGTCGTATCTATATTTTATATGTGACAACTAATTGAGTATTTCAATGTACAATACAAAATATATAGTGTGGCGTGGTCGCACGGATGGCACTTCCGCGTGGAGCATATTGACAAAATGCGCTCCACAATAGATTGTGGTATCATGGCAAGGTTCGAGCAAGAGAGCCGACGACGAGCAACAGATCCAAACACGGTTATAGATGAGATGGAGTATTTTGGGAACTTGCAAAGTATTGTCATGGTGGATTACCGTAGCTTCTCCATGATCCTATTCAATGTACAGTGGTTTAAAGTGGTACTTGAAGGAGCTGGAGCAACAGTTCGACAAGGTCCATCTGGATTTCTCAAAATAGATTCCAAAAAAAAATGGACGTATTTGCGCGACACGTTTGTGTTGCCAGGCCATTGTGAACAAGTTCATGAACTCATGTGTTTTTTAATTGTATTACGATATCGTACATGTCACAATAGTTAAATCTCTCTTGTACGTGATTATGAACATGTAATTTTCTATCCAAACCCCCGACAACCTCGATGGTGGTACGTTATACCATCAGCTCCTCGAAGTGCGAGAGTATATAATCAAAGCGATGTTCCAAGCATAGATGAGGATAGTATGCAAATAGAGGGGTTGATATTACAAGGGGTGGAGGCCATCGAAAGCTTGGCGAGATTCAAAGATATGGCGGACCAGGAGCTATCTCGGACAACATTAGGCTGCTCTATTAGATCTATTTCGGCATGCTTTGATGCTTCAGTTTCTAACAGACGAGGTCGACGCTTGAGACTTGGGCTAGATAGAGGGAGTGGTTCAGGGGGATGCTGCGGAGATCTGGATGCAGTGAGCCTGTGGTCGGCTCGAGATACAGGTGCTACTCCTCGCTCTCATGGCAGTTCGAGAGAGCGTGGCTCAAGTGGTTGCTGTGAAGGTACCGATACAGTATCTCCGTCTTGTCGTTCTGCTGGAGTTGCGTTACCTCCGGTATTTGTCACACCTGTGGGGACATCTACTCCAGTCACTCCGACTTTTACTCAGCTGTTCGCAGGTGGCATCCCTATGGGTGCTACTCCGAGAGATACTACCCCGGTAGGTACACCAGATGTACACAGTCTCCTGGATATGCCCAGGAGCGTAGTTGCAGGTGGGAGAGGACCCATCTTAGGCATGCCTACCTTGTAGATGATAGGTCAGGAGCCATCATCATGAATGATGAGGGGAGGAGGGTGAGGGCTCACATGAGAGAGTTGTGCCAACAAGTTTTTTGGCACAATGTCTTAGAGTATTGGAAGAACATACCGGAGGGGAGTAAGGACTACATAGTAGCATCCTTGCATGAGGAGTTTTCGGTACCAGTCGCAGCAGATAGGTTTTCTACAGGCTGGATGATGGAGTGCATGCATGCATACATGTCACACAAACGATTGGACACACACAAGGCACTCAAGTGTGGGGCTTCAAAGCCCGAGTGGCTAGACACGGATGGCTGGCGTCGACTTAGGGAAGAGGCTACAGATTCTCCAGGACGTTGGAGACAGTAGTGCGAGGCAGCGAGGGCACGACTAGAGGCCGGAGTGGTCCATCATCATGGGAGTGGTGGCCACATGACATATCTGGAGGACTTTGTAAGTTTTTCTTTTGTTTTACTTGCTTATTTTTTTGCAATATCCTTTGTATTGACAATCGTGTTTCTAATAATTGTATTTTATTTTCTTTATAGCACTCCATTACAAATCACGATCCCACCAGCCTTGAGACTCGATATGCAGAGAGGCACGATCTCACTACATTGATCAAACAATTGTATGGACGCGGTGGCCATGTAAGTCACTCATCTTTCTTGTCCGTAGTTACTATGTTTAATTAAAATGCATTATTATATGGTGAACTGATGTGTAGTTGTTTCTTTTTTTGCAGAGTCCATTCGATGCTCCTTTGCGGCGGGACGAGGTTTCGAATGGTGAGGATCTATAGCTCGCCCTTGGATCTTTGGAACTCACATACCCTTCTTTTTTTATCACGTGATCTGTGTAGACATTTTCTATGTAGTAGTAGTATCTTGCCATGATTGTATCGGTCGCTTTTATTATGCGATCATGTATTTATTTCATGTATCAATGTTGTGATTTAAGTACACTTTGCATTTTTTTACACGAGCATTGTACACATTACTGAAACTATTTTGTATGGCCTAAATAAAGCATATAGTGCTATATGCTGCCTTGCCATAATTTTTTTTTTCCCTGTTACCGTCGCTATTAGCGTCGCAAATTTACTGCATGCGTCACTATTAGTGTCGCAAAAGGCATCGCAAAGCATCGTTATTAGTGTCACTATTTGCATTTGTGACGCTGATACCGACGCAAATAGCAACGCTGATAACGACGTTGATACCGACTGTTCTGTGGCGTCGCCAATAACAATATTTTTTGCGACGACGGGGGCAAATTTCTTTATGAACATATTTATCGCTTTTAACGTCGGTATAAGGTCTATATCTTGTAGTGATGTCTTCAATGATTTGATCCACCCTCTTAGTCTAGCCATCACTTTGTGGATGACAAGTGATCTTGGGGGGTGTAGTTATAAGAAATCATCTATATAACGTGCGTTCAAAGGGTATTAAGAAACATCCTTTCTTTGCATGCTATAAAAATGACCTCTTTTAATTTACTAAACTTACAAATTTTTTATCAATTTGTAATTTAAAAACTTTTTTTGTAAAAAATTATTAATTAAAATACCATTTGTTTTGAACTCACGTGGTATCTTACATGTTCTATAAGGTGCATCCCCTCGACAAGTGATTCTAAAGTATAGTTGAGTGCCGATGGCTTGGAATGAGCAAGTCTAGAACTTTGATGTCAACTTGGAGTCTCTATCATTGACTATCCTCTTTTGTAATGTATGAATTTTTAATATCTCCTTGATATTAAAGATTCTAGTAATATTTGATGATTTATAAGTGGTCTTGATTGGAATCAAATGACTCACTCAAATGACTAACTTTGGTAAGTAAACTTTAGTAAGAGACTTTGGTCATTCCGTCTACTATTAACATGATAGAATCGTATTCACTAGCATTTGTGGGTAATTCAACTGCAAAGTCCATTCTTATATAAGAAGGATATTGGGCTCACTGTCTCAAAGAAGATTATTAGATGATGTTTACAGAAGCGTAAGGCCCTCGACCAATGAAAAGGTTGACACTACTACGACGGATACGAAACCACTTTGACTTACAAGGCTTTTGTATCTTAATATATCTCTTCACTACATTATTAAAAAAGATTATTAGATGTAAATAAAAAATTGTAATTTGTAATCATAATATTAAATGCCAATAGGATTGTAGCCTAGTGGTTTGAGTGCCAGTTGTGTTTTGGGATGCATTTGTTCAAATCATGTCTTGCTTCCCTTGTGGCACAATCATTTTGCATGTATCTAATAATCATTATATATTAAACAGTTCGTAAAGTAGCAGGGATATTTAAACAAAAGCTGTGAAGCAACGTACACAAGAAGATCCAAAAAGCTTAAAACTCTGGAGGGTGACGTTCGAACCAAGCAAAAATTGCAATTTGCAATGTAATGTTGTAAAGACAAATCTCGATTGGCCTTAATTCCCGTATCATGGCAGATCTTCGAGATTTGAAAATGGGGAACTTTGAAGGTTACTAGTCCCGGCGTGTAAGCCTGTGAGAAGTTTCGTCAGGAAGCAGCGTAATGATACGTGAAGAAAGATGCGAACGGCGTAAGCGGCTCCGTCCAATTCGTTGACTCGGTCTCTCCAGACCGGGCCATAAAGCTCTGTAGTATATGCAACAGCATAACATTTCCGCCATAAAGCCTCGTCCAACTCTGTCTGCCCGGCCCCGGTTCTCTCTCTCTCCCCCTCTCTCTGGAACTGCCTGTCTTCCGAAGCTTGCTACGAACCATCATACTTTCTGTTCTCCTCCCCTTCTTCTTCTACTTGTTCGTCGCCATGGTTGCAGCCACTCTCGCCGACCCCACGGCGCAGCTCCTCTCTTCTCTCTTTCCCCCAACCGATGCTCTAACAGCATTCTCCAAAGATCCCCTCCTGTCTTCTTCCTCCATACCTCGCCGCCAGATAGCCGCTTCTTATAACACCGGATGGTCTGTCCAGTGGCCCAACTCCTTCTCGGGTGACAGTAGCAACTCGCCATTGCTGAGAGCGAATGACTGGAAGAGTTTCTGTGCCAGCATCAACGGCCAAGTAGCGAAGATGAACAGGGAAGCTGTAGGGCCGGGGGAGAGCAGCGGCCCGGACGCCGCGGGCAGCAGCAGCAGCAGCAGCAATAGCGACGGAGGCCTGGATCTGGTGCACGTGAACGGAGTGACGACGCTGCAGGCACAGAACCTGCCGCGGCCGCTGTCGATCTCGGATCTGTCGCCGGCGCCGATGCACGGCTCGACGCTGCGGGTGGCGTACCAGGGGGTGCCGGGAGCGTACAGCGAGGCGGCCGCGGGGAAGGCCTACCCGCAGTGCGAGCCGGTCCCCTGCGAGCAGTTTGAGGTCGCCTTCCAGTCGGTGGAGCTGTGGATCGCGGACCGGGCGGTGCTGCCGGTGGAGAACTCTCTCGGGGGCAGCATCCACCGGAACTACGACCTGCTGCTGCGCCACCGCCTGCATATCGTCGGGGAGGTGCAGCTCCCGGTTCATCACTGCCTGTTGGCAATGCCCGGGGTGGGAAAGGGCGAGCTGCGGCGCGTCATCAGCCACCCGCAGGCGCTGGCGCAGTGCGAGCACACCCTCACACGCCTGGGCCTCAATGTCGCGCGGGAGGCCGTGGACGACACGGCGGGCGCCGCCCAGTTCATCGCCGAGAACAACCTGCGCGACACCGCCGCCATCGCCAGCAGCCGCGCCGCCGAGATCTACGGCATGAACGTTCTGGCCGACGGCATCCAGGACGACTCGGGCAACGTGACGCGCTTCGTGATGCTGGCTCGCGAGCCCATCATCCCGCGCGTCGACCGCCCCTTCAAGACCAGCATCGTCTTTGCCAACGATGAGGCCACGGGCTCCCTCTTCAAGGTCCTCTCGGCCTTCGCCTTCCGCAACATCAACCTCACCAAGATCGAGAGCCGCCCCCAGCGCAAGAAGCCCCTCCGCATCGTCGACGACACCAACAGCGGCAAGGCCAAGTACTTCGAGTACCTCTTCTACATCGACTTCGAGGCCTCCATGGCCGACCCGCGCGCCCAGAACGCACTCTCTGAGCTCCAGGAGTTCACCAGCTTCCTCCGCGTCCTCGGTAGCTACCCCATGGACATGACCCCCCTCGTCCGATCTCCCCCTGATCTGGGCTAATCTCTCCCACTACTGCAGCAAGTTGGAACTGTACTCTCAGAAGAAGCCTCGCAATGCCTGCTCAGGCCCTGCACATCTCCCCAATCCACGCATCACTAGCCTAGTCTTCAAGTATATTGTCATCTTCCTTCACCCCGGGATCGACGCATGACTTGTGCTTTCGTATATTGCCATGTTCCTTCATCGCAACCATGCATGATTTGTGTTAAGTATATCGCAATCCTTTTTCCTCTAACCCATGCATGATCCCTTCAATACCCCTTATTACCGAGGTTTGTTCACATTTAATCACGAGTGCCATTCCATATTTTATACTTCTTTATAACTGGTCAGTGAATTGTACAAAACATGTCCAATTCCTCGATCAAAGCACAAAGGTGAGACTTGCATCATTGCATGTCCTCATTGTATTGGCAATAGATGTACAACTCCTCGATCCAAGGCCAACATGAGACTCTCATGACCGGATTCGATCACCAATGAAGAAATGAAATAATCCATTGTTTATATAAAACAACAAAATTTTATATGCTTTTTAGACTATCCATTGAAATGCATCACGGAGCGTTTCATGTAGAGGACAATTATGTATTGTGAATTAATTCTAAAACTTATAAAAGTTTTGAACAAGTCTCAAGCTTTTATTTAAATGCATGGCCTTGAAAAATGTCAAGAATTGTTACAAACTTGTTATAGATACATAGCCAAGTTATAGGTTGCCAAAAGGGCTCGAGAGAGTACTAAATTAATTCACTAGAACAGCAAAACAATATAAATGACCACTTAGAAGCTCAATTATGCTTGTTATATGTATGATATGGTCATGATGAGCTTTTGCTTCACTGAATGCTTAAAAGTGAAAACAGTATATTGCTTGGGAAGGAAGAAGTGATTACTTACAACTTGGCAACAAAATTAGATGCACACAATATAGAACAAGGCAAGAGTAGAATCATCAAGATTTATTAAGTGACTTATATGCTACTTTGTAGTTGTTATGCCTCTCTCTGCAAATCCTAGGGCATAACAAATCATCTTCCAACACAATATTATAGCAACTAGCCAAATGGCCCTTCACACCTTTCATATGGCCTATGATGATTGCATTTCGTATGGACCAGATACATGTTAGGACCAGTGGCCTTAAAGGTGTTTGGAGTCTTTGTTTAGGTTGCCCCTAAACCCAAGTATTGATTGCTTCATGCTTGATTGAGTGTGTGAACTTGCTTCGCATGTGATATTAACTATTTTTACAATAGATATTTGAGCACAAGGTAAGCCCAAAAAATATTAAAGGTTAGCACCAGGGGGATACAATCTTAAACTTGGATATCCTACATTTAGTAGGGAATTTCTTAGTCGGTAGTCTCCACGACAATAAGTTGTGCCTTGGAGAGTGGATCAATTTCCAAACATCTTTAGAATATTTGTCCCCATGGTTGTAATGAAGCACATGAAAGCGTATCCTTTCACTTTTCCATAGCTACCAACATCCAACTTGAGTTTGGCTTTACAACATCACTTCATCTTTTAGTTTTAGCAATGGGGATACCATTGTCAACATGTTATCCCTAACATGGAATTGAAATCCATTCTTAAACAACAAACTCAATTCAAAGTCATGGATACATAGTAAGTGAATCACGCTTAACTAATAATATACTAGTCACCCACATGATTTACCAACATACGGATCACATGCACAAGCGAATACTTGCACAAAAGCGAAATCCATTATTAAAGCAAACTTAAATCAAATGTCATGATTACATAATGATGAGTGAATCATGGTTAACTAAAGATGAATTAATCACCCACAAAATCTTCAATGTAAGCATCACATTTGTAAGCAATGTATGCGTGAGATCATGTTTGGGAGGAGGCACTCTATGAACTCAATGTCTCCTTAGGTTTACAACAATTCTTACACCTTTGATACCAAAATTCATTGAGTAGATTAGTGTTAGCATCCCATTAAGTCTTACAACTTGAGTAGTCAAAGCCATGGAATTTTCTTTAGCATAGTCTTAGATTTGATGGTGAAGGTAATGAAAGCCGTTCTCAATTAGCTTGAATTATATACTTGTGAAAAGTTAAATTGTTGAATGGTATGCCACACAATGATTATGGTGTTACATTAGTGGCGTGTTGTTTCAGGGTTGAAAATTTAAGCAAAATGTGGAGCCATGATACAAGGATTTTGTCACATCAAGACTATTTTGCAAAAATATTTGTTGAATGTGCATGGAGGCACAATTGTAGGCTTTCTTTCTTAGCTCATAACATGCACAAGAGTACTTGTTGATTTCTATTAAAGGCATAGAGTCTATATTCCAATAATTTGATATTGCATATTTGGCCATCAAATCCATTTAGTGTGTCATATGATGTTTGATACAGCATACAACATAGCACATGAAGAAAGTGAGCTAAATAGCCACCCAATACTTCAAATAGAAAAAGAAGTCAGTATAATGGATCCTTGCACAACGACATCCTTAAAGGGAGAGAATGGCCTTAACTAGTGTGCTATTTGAATAAGCATAAAGACCATGATTTCCATGTTCTTGTGTATATGATGTTGTGCTTCTCCTTTCTTCTTTTATGCTTAAGAGGGAGGAATAGGCCAATATTTTAACTTTCAAAATGGATGGCAAAGGATAGGTCATTGAAGCACATTTTTACTATAGACTACACGTATCTTGACTCCTCAACCACATGTTTTTTCAATTATGTGTAATTGACATTAATATTTTAATAAAACATTTACATCAAAGGATGTGAAAGAATTCAATCGTATAAACAACACTAGTATGTATTATTAAAAGTTTTTGTGAGAATTCACTCCCTATACATAACCCTATTATGTGTTGTCAAGGTTTCTATGTTTAATCATATATAATGTCAAGGAGAAAGTCTCACTTCTCATAGCGTTTGTCAAGTGATTTATCATTACCTATAATTGTAATATGCTAATAATGATGGCTATGGATGATTCGTTAGTTGGGCAAGATGGCATGTCAACAAAGTATTTGAGAATGCAACTTGAAGAATGTAGAGGAATGGTTCATTAATTACTATAGGGATTGTCTGAAATGATCCATCACTTGTCCCTCCACATTCCTAGCACTCACCTATTGATTTTTTATTGGGCTTAGACTAGCTTAGATCTTCTAGCCTCGTGGGTTTGATGGGTCAAAACAATGTCCCTTTCTAATAAGCACCTACTAAATTCTAATATACAAAATTACACAGTGTTAAAGGTAGTGGATGTACAGTTCTTTAATTAGGTTGTATATATGTCAATATAAAAGGGAAAGTTGAAATGTCTTTTCCACTTTATAATAGTTTTATATAAATTTGGATTGCCAATCTTGACTTATTTTAATTAAAGAACTAGTCATGTTTTAAAAGGCAAGGCAAGTTCACATTAAGATAAGTTTATAGTAGGTGCTATACATGAAAAAAGACAACAAAATATTTAAAAAAGGGTTAACAATCTCAGATTTTATGAACTATGTGCTCAAACTAGCTAGGACCCTATTTTAAGTTGTAAAGTCACTATCAATCATTAACATGTTTACACTTCCATGTGTAGAAATGAAATGGTGCACGGAAGTTGTGACCTTATCAATGAGAGGGAAGCTTGAGACATGCAACGTGTGAAGGGTAGCATCTCATTATTTCATGAAAAAGACATGTATGTTGGGATATGATAGAGTTTCCAACACTAAAAGTTCACTAAAAATAGCTATCTCTAGGGAGAAAAAGCACTTGTTTTTGCTTCAAAGTGATTGACTAAACTTATTTGTCAAATTTGGATTGTGATATTCAAAAAGGATCTGCATCCAACTTGTTTGTAAACCTTGATTTTATTATTATAGAGCTTAGGTTTAGTTTTGTAAATGCTAGAGATGTCTCAAACCCTTGTTTAAATGGGGTGATATTTATTATAAACGATCTTGCTCCATATAGATGTGAAACTTTTGTTCAAATTTTTCTTTAACACAATTGCGTTTAGCTGCTTGTCCAAGTAGAAGGGATGCTAGAAATATGGTCTTTTATGAAAATAATAATATGGAACTTATTCTAAATGATTGATTAGAACTAGTCAACACATCAAACATTCAAAAGGATGTCCATGCATGTTCTATATTGACTTTTCTTTAATTAACTTAGGCATGATTAGAAGGGTTTCAAACCTATGATGTAGGAGAAAGTTCCAAAGAACTCAAAAAGAAAAATTTTTACTTTTTGTTGCCTAAGGTTATAATGAAAACACATATGAGAGAAAGAGAAGAGAGCTATAGCTCTGGAAAAAGGACAAAAGCCATGAGGTCTTTCATCCTTGTATTTTAGCACATGTATCAAATCCAATGTTTATCGTCAAGTGAATTGTGAAATTTAAAAGAACTTTTGGAGAAAAGGTTTTTCAATATCAAAACCTACTTCTATTAAGTCAACTTGCAAAATCCAAGAAAATACCAAATTTCAAGGTTGAAGGCTTTAGTATTGGCTTCAAAAAGTGTTTTCTATGAGCACTAAACCAATCATTCTTTACTAGTTTAGTATGCTACTTACAAGGTTGGGATTTTAATTCAAGCTGGATAGTCAAGACTTTGAGTACACTTTTGTTGAGTAATATTATTAAAACAAGCATATGATTATCAAATGTATGCTTTTTATAAGCCATAGTAATATTTAACCTTGTAGGAACTTATGTAGAGGGACCTTAACCTCATACCAATCCTATGTGAAGAGACCTCTAAACCTTTTATGATGCATGTGGGTTCTCTCTCTCTCTCTCTCTCTCTCTCTCTCTCTCTCTCTCTCTCTCTCTCTCTCTCTCTCTCTCTCTCTCTCTCTCTCTCTCTACACATTGTGGATTTGGAATGCACTAAAGATTTTTTGGTCTATGGTAGCTCTACTTAGTGGACTAGACTACTTGATTATAATTAGTTAAGATCTAGAACCAATCTTTTAGAGTATATTGCTACCATATTCAAATGTGTATGGCCATGGGATGGAGGAGAATATATATGTGCATGAGAGAGGTTTAGAATTAGTCAATCAATGAATATAGATAGAGAATCACAAATCTTTTGCCGCCCGAACTAAAGATCTTAAGTGTGATGGTCCGGCCCTCGGAGACCCATTCGAGGCCCTCTCTTGACCCTATCTAGGCTCGAGATGAGCACTAGACCCGTTGCGCAACATGGCACTTTCACCAACTCAACACGTCACGGTTCAACCCAACACGAAACTCACACAATGCTCATATGCTTGCAGAATGGCCCATCTTGAGGGTAGAAGCTCATATTCATAGTAAGAAAGTATTTACAAGGTAAGCCGGAGGCACAACAAGGGATTATGTCAAGGGTGAGGGTAGAGCTATCAATGCACTACCAACTTGACTCAATGCCGTGGGATGAGGGAGCTAAGAGGTACTCCCTCATACCCACTCTACCTCTTTGCATTGTTGCTTATTGGACACTTAGGATCAAAATGAGACATGATCTCTGTGTGTGTTGAATAGGGATTACTTCATGGAAGGGTAGGCCTAGTTGTTTTGATGCCTAATAGCAGTAACATTATTTTGTGTGTATTCTAGAAACAATGGCTTTCATAATTTGAAAAGGTAAGGGACTATTGTTTTGATTCCTAATATCACTGGGCTTGTTCTAAGCATTTTTAAGCTTGCTAAGTCGAGGTTTGGACCTTTCTAAAGACCTTTGATGCGAATCTTTTGGAAATCTCATTTAAGAAATTAGAAGACTAAAAACATGTAGAAAACTTGCAAAAATTTGAAGACATTTTGAAACAAGAGGGTGGGTATTTTGGAGGTCCTGACTTCTTGGGCACAATATTAAAATAAAGATATTGGAGTGTAGGGATACATGTTTCTATAATTTGTCTAGTTTAGTGCAAACAAAACATAGACAAACACAACTTAGAGAAGGTGCAACTAGACATTTTGTTAGTCACTTTCTTGGAATTTTCCTTGAGACTTATGGTTCCAAAGCATCACCAAAAGTTGTAGTTGATATAAGGTGTATTTCTTGCTCAAAATACCCAATTGCATACATAACTATTGTTCTTTTCCATATTTCATTTTGTAGATTGCTAATCATGCAATGCATTATTCCATTTCCCCTACTCATGTTATGCCATGATTCGAGTATGGCACAACTTCAACAAGAGTTTATTGAATGATAAATCATAAACTAGAATTAGTGGCACTAGGAAAAAAATTGTAATGATAGAAATTATGAAGGGCCAATGTGGGTAAACAATTAGTGAAGTATACACTTGATTTGTGGTTGCAACATAAGGATTCAAAGGTCTCTTAAAACAAGCTTTCACCATCATTAGCTATGCTAGTTAAAAGGATCACCATATTTGTCACATCATGATTACTTTTAGGCAAATAATTTTATAAAGAAGAGCAAGATGAAGTGTGTTCAATCTCTATAAACTTGGAAGCACTTCAAAAGATCTAGATATTATTATCAATTGGACAGCATGTTCACTTAGCATTGGCATGCTCATCCTTTTGATGAGCATTTTGATTGCCAACAATAGTTTTCCTTTTTGAATCAAGGTAACAACTATCTTAAGGAGGTTCACATATCTTCAAATCCCCTTTTTCACTTGTTTTTATGTTTATTATATATTTAGGAAGTTTTATTAATTGGATTGCCAACAACACTCTTACTTTTTGAATTAAGGTAATAACTACCTCAAGGAGTTCTCATAACTTCAAATTCTCTTTTTCCCAAGAGATATGAAGTTCCAACAAAATAAAGAGCCTTATTCACATAGTAGTGGAAGAATCCATTTTCCACATGGAGAGAAAAGAACCAAAATGTTCTCATAATTTAAGTTGAAGCCAAAAGATTAGAAGATTAAGGTAAGAAGCACATTGGTCACTAGGTGGATAGAGGGTTATATATCACAAATGCATTAACAAGTGAACAATCCAAATTTTGTATAACTCTTGATATAACTAGGTTTATTGGATATGGAAATACTAGCTTGGAATATTATAATCATTTGCACTCTCAACATGAAATTGAGGTTCATAATGCAAGGCAAATTCTTTATCAATGTCAAGGAGAGGGCTGGAGAGAGAGAAAGATGAGAGAGAAGATTACAGAAGAGAGAGTAGAAGAGGTGTAAATGAGAAAGAAAGAGAGTGACATGGAGAGAGAAATACTAGAAAAGGAGAGAGAAAGACAAAGAGAGAGAGAGGACAACCAGAAAGCTGAGGAACAAGAGAAGATAAAGAAGACTTGTATGTAGCAAGCAGGATACATAGAAATTAGGGGTTAGACATCCAATCACATTGACTAGGGTATGTAAGGTGTAAGAGTCCTAGATTAGGGCAATCGTATGTTATTAAGAACATACTCTTCACCTTCATCTTCAACTTCCATGGCTTCCTCCTTCCTTCTCTCCTCTTTCTATCTTTCTCTCTCCTCTTCTAGTCTTCTTTTCTCTTCTTCTTGTTCTCTTTCTCTCTCTTCAACTCTTCTCCTCTCTCCTCCCAGCTTCATTCATTACAAGAGCGGGAAGGAGATAGGATCCAAAAAACCCTAGTTACTCAGGTTATAGGTATAGTAGGAAGAACTATACTTAGTCTCAGTTTTTTTGAAGCAAGCAAGAGCTATGCCAGAGATTCAAACATAAATGGAGGTAAAATGGTTAAACTAGTAGCTGCTAACTTCTTTTCATGAAAATTTTAGGGGTTCCAGGCCGAGTTTAGAGTCCCAGGAGTTAGAATAGGACAAGAACCCAAATACTTTTTTCCTCATCTCTCCTTCTCTCACCTCTCCTACAAGCTGCCATGGCTGCCAGCTTTTACATCCTTTCCCAACTTACTCCAGCCTCCTTCAGCCTCCTCCAGACCATCAACCACCACCAGGAATTGATCCCCCACATCCTCAACTTCAAGTTGCACACCCTAGAGGCCAGGGAAACCCTGTTGTGGGCTCCAGGTAGCAACCCACAATTTACAATGCAAATTCCGTTGCTGCCCCTAGCCTCCTCCTGCCTCCTACTCTAGCTCCTAGCCTCTCCCTTGGCATTCCTGGTGCCTAGGGCAAGGGCTGAACCCTCCTTCAGCAAGATTTGGCACTTCTTCCTCAGACATTGAGCTTTCGATTGAACTCCTTGCTATACACTGCATGTGGGCAGCCATTACAACTCAGCTTAAGCTCTTGATCCAACCCACAACCTTTGGAGCTGTGATTGGCTGAAACAATTGGAGAAAATTGCTATGGACTTCTCTGAGCTCTACATGGAGTTTATGATGCATGGATAGCCCATCCACCTAGAGGGAGTTCAGGATCATATTGGCTTTCAACTCATTACAGCTCATTATAGCAAAGCAACTCAAACGGGAGTTTAAAAAATGCTCACTAATCTTTGTCTTGCAATTGAATAAGGACAATTTAGGTCAGTCCTTTGAAGTATCTAATGATTCAGCCTTGCAAGCCCTACTTGAGGAGTATAGTGATCTATTTCAGATGCCTACAACCCTTCCCCCTAAGAGACAAGTGGACCACCCACTTGATTTAGAGCCCCATTCCAAGCCAGTAAACAAGCCACCTTATAGACTCTCCAAGTGTGAACATGAAGATGTTGCAAAGCAATTCAAGGAGTTGTTGGAGATGGGTTTCATTGAATCGAGTGCTTCCCTTTATGCATCCCCTATCCTGTTAGTCAAGAAGAAAGATAGCTCTTTCCGCATGTGCATCGACTATAGAGACTTGAACAAAATCACAGTGAAGAACCGCTACCCCATCCCATGGATTAATGACTTACTAGATGAGTTGAAAGGGGCATGCTTTTTCATTGAGATTGACTTACGCTTTAGCTACCATCAAATTTGTATGAAGGAGGGAGATAAGATCAAAATGACCTTCAAGACTGATCGTGGGCTTTATCATTTTCTAGTGATGCCTTTTGGATTGACTAACGCCCTTGCCACATTTCAGAGCCTCATGAACAAAATCCTTCAATCTTTCTGTTCAAGTTTGTGCTTGTTTTCTTTGACAACCTCCTCATTTATATCAAGTCACCAAAGGAGCACTTGGCACATGTTAGAAGGGTGTTTGACATATTGAGAGAGCATCAACTCTTTGCTAAGGAGAGAAAATGTACTTCATGCAAACATATATGGAGTACTTGGGACACATTGTGAGCAAAAATGGCACACAGGAAGGTTGACCTGAAGAAGGTGGAATATGTTAGGGGCTGGCCCACTCCATCCCCTGCCACTTCATTGCAGGGCTTTCTTGGTCTCTTTTCATTCTATAGATGCTTCATTAAACACTATGCCACCATTGCAGCACCTTTGACTGATCGATTAAAAAAGAAGTCATTCTTTTGGGATGCTACTATTGATTATAGCTTCAAGCAGTTAAAGGACATGCTTACTTTCATCCCCATCCTTGATTGCCTTGACTTCTCTAAGTTGTTTACCATTCATTGTGATGCCAGTGGTAGGGGTATTGGCGCATTATTGTTGTAAGAGCATGGTGTGATTACATTTGAGAGCCGTAAGCTTGATAAGAAGGAGATGCAAATGAATGTGTATGACCAGGATATGTTGATCATCCTCCATGCTATATCAAGAAATGGCACCACTATTTGTATGGCAGCTGCTTCCAAGTCAAAAGTGATCACCGAGTCCTCTTGTACTTCTTGACTCAGTCCACTTTGACTCCTAAGCAACGGCGATGGGTGACAACATTACAAAACTATGACTTTGACATTTCTCACACTTGGGGCAAAGATAATATCGTGGCTAATTCACTCTCTCAGATGTGGGCATGTAAAGTATCCTCTATTTCAAAGTTGCATAGTGATTGGATTGAAGAGCTTCAAGAAGCTTATTTGTTAGATGATTCAGCTACATCTTTCAGAAATTACAGGATGGGGTCATGGTTGAAGACTCCCAATATCATCTCAAGCATGGCCTTATTTGGTCCCATGGCAAGATCGTTATCCCACACAATTCTCTCTTCACATAGAATATCATGGAAGAGATGAATTCTTGCCCCATTGCTAGTCACTTGGGTGTTTTCAAAACATATGACAGGTTTACCAAGAGTTTTCATTGGAAAGGCTCATGGAGGGATGTCAAGGACTTTGTGATCAAATGTGTTCCATGCCAACAGAATAAGGACAATACACTCAGATCCGCTGGCCTCTTGCAGCCCCTCCCTATTCCTGAAGGGAAATTTACTCATATCACAATGGACTTCATCATTGGCCTTCTCGTGACCAAGAAAGGGTGAAATAATATATATGTGGTAGTTGATCACCTCACCAAATCTGTCCACTTTATCCCCACTATGACCCAATACACTACCTCTCATGTGGCCACTCAGTCTATGAAATATGTCTTCAAGTTGCATGGTTTACCATAAATCATAGTACATGATCGGGATGCTAAGTTTATGAGCAACTTTTGGCAGTTAATTTTCACCTCCATGGGTACCAAGCTCGCGCCATTCACTACGTACCACCCTTAGACTGATGACTAGATTGAAAGAGTGAACAAATGGCTTGAAACATATTTGAGGTACTTTTACCATGATGTACAACACAGTTGGGATACATGGCTCCATTTGACTGAGTTTTCCTATAGCATTGGAGTCTTCCCTTTTGAGGTCTTATATGGGTCTAAGGTTCCCCTGTCCACAGCCTTATTCAATGATAAGATAAACCCTCAGAGTTAGGTCAAGTTGGATTGCATGCAAGCCCTACTTCAACAATGCAAATTGAATCTTCAAAAGACACAAATGCACTTGAAACTCTATGCTGATGAGAAAAGAAGGCATTTGGAATTCCAAGAAGAGAAATTGGTCCTCTTGAAAGTGTCCCATTACTCCACTGTTGGGAGCTTACGCTCAACTACCAAGATCCATAGACCACTTATTCCTTCAAGTGATTCAAGCGAGCAATAATGGCTATCTCTCACATAGCCGACATGCTATCCCTCTATATGAGTGTAGTGAGCTTACCTTGATGCCTGATTGAGTTGCTTCCTCTCTCAATCACTTCGATAGCTCCACAATTCGTGATGCAAGTTCAAGCATCCTCAAACCTCTTCCTCCTTGCTCCATCCTCCATACCCACATGTGAGACGAGAGAGAGAAGAGAAGAGAAGAAGAAGAGAGGAGATGGTGGAGGGCTTCACCTCCAAGATCTCTCACCCTCACACACTTACTCCCTCGCTCACTCACACTCCCTCCCTCAAGCACTCATAAGCAAGTAAGTAAGAGAAAAAAAGGAGAGAATAAGAAGAGTAAACTTTTCCACACACCAAAGAATGAGCTCTCATTCACTTTTTGAACTTTATATACATTACCCTAAATCCCTTTTGGGCGGTCATCTCCTTATCTCCTTTTTTGTATGGCCGTTTGTTGCCTAGGCCCTTTTTCCATTTGTCCTCTTATCTTCCTAGCTTCCTTTCTATCGCCCATCTACCTTTACAATTTTGCATGGGTGAGAGCTCAACGCTCTTAAAATAAATCATGGTGCACCTTGCGCTCTTTTAAAAAAGTATTGACTTGCATTTTTTTTGTGCCCCTTTCTCCTTAATTTAGGACTTTTTTACACCTTGTGTTTCTATATTTTTCTTGGCACACATTCATCTTCCGTTTCACTTTTGCCTTGGCCTTGTCTTCTACTTTAGAATTTTCCACCTTGTTCATATGAGGGTTAACATTACCCCCCTCCTAGATGAGTGCCAGTCCTATAGTACTGATGCAGAGTGGTTGGAAGGAGGGATGGGTGTAGCCAAATGGATTTTTTGAGTTTGTATACAAGCCCTTTTGGGGGATGGTGTTGGATGGGGACCGGCCCTTAAAATTGAAGATGTAGTTGGGGTGGGTCCTTCTTTATTGCTGGTGTTGAGGGGATTCGTCCTTTGAAATTGAAGATAAAGTTGGATGGATCCCTACGTGGAGAGAGGTGGATGCGCAAATCCATCTTTAAAAATTGAATATGGTGTTGGATGGATTCCTACTTGGAGGATGGCAGGTGGACGGATCCATCTTTGAAATTTAAGATGGTGTTAGACGGATCCGTGTTTTGGCCCTCGAGGGTTGCCTTCTCCTATGCTATTCCAAATGAGTTTCTTCATTTACTTTTTGAGTGCATTAGGGCCAAAAACGCTGTAAAATATTACACGGCGCAGCGAACAGAATCTGAGAAAGAGATAGAGAGTACACAACAGATAAGAGGAGAATCAGTAAATTCTTTAACTTCAAACAACTGATACAAAGATGGCTCTGTCCACCCGTGCGCTTCCACTGAGTGAAGCTTAGATGGCGATCTAGACAGAAGATAGGTGAAGAGTTTAAGGCTAGCTGGAACAACAACTCTGACTGGGTGAAAGATTAGTGTAAGATGGCTGCGAAGGGGTTTAGCTTTTATAGCCCGTGAAGGTCGTTAGGTCGGCCTGCTGACCGACCTACCATATGAGCCTCCACTAGTCGGCCAGGGAATATTCCAGGGAATATTCCCTTTACCATCGGGCCGGGGGCGCTGCCCCCGGACCCCCGCCAGGGGGGCCGCTGGCCCCCCTGGGACCCCCCAGCCAGGGGCCGCTTCCGCGGCCCCCGGACCCCACAATAGGGGCCCCTTTTAACTCCCTTACCACGCAACTCAATGCAATGTGCCTCGAGTTGCTACCAGCTTAACCACTCCGTCTAACCCAAAGATTAGACCCACAACAGTCACCTTTTTGCCATCCGGTCACATAGACCTCATCTGATATACAAGTCAGGACTCAACCAATGTCCGGGCTCACATTTGGCTTCTCCTCATAATGGGGGCCTTACAACTTTGAGCACCATGGATCATTGGTAGCACCTAATGAGGGTGGGGCATTGATCATATCTAACACCCCCCCTCAATGTCCACCCATAGGTGAACTATCTCCTCGGCCCAATGCCGAGTCTCTGAAGATGAACTTGAAGCAGATCCTTCGTAAGTGCTTTGGTGAAGATATCTGCTCCATTCTCCTCTGTTGGACAGTAGACCAATTCCACTATCCCATCCTCCATCAAATCACGCACATAGTGATACTGGATCTCTATATGTTTGGTGCGTGCATGAAACACTGGATTTTTGGCAATGGCGATGCAACTCTGATTGTCACATCTCAGCACAGTTGGTTCTTCATCCTGCACTCCCATATGCCATAGAATCCTTCTCAACCATACGGCCTCACATGCAGCAAAACAAGCTGCCTTGTACTCTGCTTCGGTAGAAGACAATGCCACTGTTGGTTGCTTCTTACTAATCCAAGAGAAAATTCCTGAACCCAAAGAGAAACAATAACCAGAAACTGACTTCCTGGAATCAATGTCTCCTGCCCAATCTGAGTCACAGTTCCCCACAAGAGAAGTTCCGAAACTGTATGTGATACCATAGTCAAGAGTTTTCTTCAAGTATCTGAGCACCCGCATCCCAGCCTTCCAATGACTCTCATGAGGTTTGTTTGAGAACCTGCTCAAAACACCAACAGCAAAACTGATATCTGGTCTGGTGTTACACAAGTAGATTAGACTGCCGACCAACCTCCTATACCTCCCAATGTCTGCTAGTGCTGATGTATCCTCAACGGATAACTTTACATTCACCTCCATAGGTGTAGCTATCTCCTTGCACTCGGTCATGCCAAATGCCTTCAAGATCTCCCATGCATACTTCTTCTGAGAGATGAAGATCTTTCCTGGCTCTTGCCAGACTTCAATCCCCAAACAATAGTGCAGCAAGCCCAAGTCTGTCATTTCAAACTCAAAACTCAAAGCCTTTCGAGTTTGGTTGATCATATCTTCATAGTCACCTGTAATAAGAAGGTCGTCCACATATAGGACAATCACTACAGACTTTTTACCATCCCTGTAAACATACAAGTTAGCATCTGAGGCACATCTTTTGAAGTTTAGGTTTAAAAAGAACCTATCTATCCGCTGGTACCATGCTCTGGGGGCTTGTTTCAGCCCATACAATGCCTTCTTCAGTTTACACACTTTGTTCTCAGAATGGGGGGCCTCAAACCCTGGTGGTTGAGCCACGTACACCTCCTCCTTGAGGTCACCATTTAAGAACGCTGACTTAACATCCATTTGGTACACTGGCCACTTCTTGTGGGCAGCCACTGCAAGTACCGTGCGAATAGTGGTCATTCTGGCAGTTGGGGCAAATGACTCTTGAAAATCAAACCCTTCAACTTGTGAAAATCCTTGGGCAACCAGTCTAGCTTTGTACTTTTCTAAGGTACCATCAGCCTTGTACTTTACCTTCCATATCCACTTGGTGCCAATAATCTTCCGCTTTGCTGGCCGATCCACTAGCTCCCAAGTGTCATTCTTCATTATGCTGTCATACTCCGCCTGCATAGCAGCCTTCCATGATGGATCTGCAAGTGCTTCTTCTAAGTCAGTTGGCTCCTTTACTTCTCTCATAATCTCAACCATCAAGGCCATATTGACTATGTGAGCAGAAGCCCTCCTTTGCTCCTCTATTCTCTGAGACCTCCTTGGTCCGTCTGCCTTCTCCTCAACAGATGCAGGCATAGGATTATTGTGGTCATAGAGCTGCTTCACCCAGCGCGGCAATGGCTTTTCCGGTGGGGTGATGTCAGGTTGGTGAACTTTTTCCTCATCATCTGAAGATGAAGCTTCCTCCTCCTTAAGGATAGGGATAGCTCTCGGGACAGGTTCATAGTGGACTACTTCTTCGCTTGATGATAAAGTGGAAGACCTTGCCTTCTCCTCCTCCACTGTATGCGGCTCCTCCTTGAACACCACATCACGGCTCGCGATGATCTTCTTTGCCTCTTGGTCATATAACTTGTAAGCCTTCTGCTCATCACTATAACCCAAGAAGATACATTTTCTGCTTTTTGGTTGTAACTTGTTTCTCTTCTCATCTGGAACATGTGCATAACATTCACATCCAAAAATTCTGAAATGTGAAACAGATGGTTTCTTACCAGTGTAAGCCTCATGAGGTGTTTTTCCCTTGAGAGCCTTTGTGTAGCTCCGATTTAGAATGTAGACTGCAGTATTAACAGCTTCAGCCCAAAAATGGTTAGGCAATCCCTTGCCCTTTAGCATGCATCTTGCCATCTCCACAATGGTACGATTCCTGCGTTCCACAACACCATTCTGCTGAGGTGTGTGAGGCGTCGTCAATTGACGCTTGATCCCTTTGCTCTTGCAAAAACCTTCAAACTCCTTTGAGTTGAACTCACCACCACCATCTGTTCTAAATTTCTTCACACTTTTCCCTGTTTCATTCTCAACAAGTATTAGCCATTCTTTAAACTTACCAAAAGCTTGAGCCTTATCACGAAGGAAGTACACCCACATCTTCCTACTGTAGTCATCGACAATCAACATAAAATAAGAAGATCCCCCCAAGGCCTGTGTAGGCATCTTACCACACAAGTCAGCATGCACCAACTCTAGAGGAGCATGTGCTCTATTCTTGCTTTCTTGTGGAAATGCCTTTCTCTGTTGCTTGCCCATCATACAAGCTTCACATGGTTCCTTCAATTCAGTTATTGTAGGTAGGTGAGCAACCATACCTTGCTTTTGCATCTCCTTCAATACTGCAAATCCGATGTGTCCAAACCTTTCATGCCAAAGCTTACTTGTGCCCACTCCAGCGGTGGCTGTAAGAGCACTTAGCTCATACAGGTTGTTCCTTCTTTCTCCTTTGCCAACAATTGTGCCAGCACTATCAATAATTTCTGCACCTGTCTTCTTGAACCTCACTTCATGACCAAGATCAGTTATGGCAGCAACTGATAAGAGATTTCTCCTGATTTCGGGAACATACAACACATTTGAAAGCTTTTTGACTTCACCATTTGCAGCAACAAAAGAAATAGTACCTGTGCCCGCAGCAGGGCATTTAGCATCATTTCCAACCGTCACAGTGATGGATTCTTGTAGAGGCTGCATAGAACTGTATAGACCTTTCTTGTTGGTCATGTGACGGGAGGCCCCACTATCCAACACCCAAGAGTCAGTGGTAGATTCTTCTTGCGCCGAGGAGCACACTTCCTCAATGGTCGCCATGAATAATTCCAACTCTGCTTCAGCCGTATTGGCTGTCTCTTTCCCTTTAGTTTTAAGGGTACCATTCTTTTCATCTGCCTTCTTGACACGACAATCTGCAATTGCATGTCCTTTCTTCTTACAGTAGAAGCACTCTCCTTGAAACTTCTTCTTGCCGCCCTTTTTCTTTTTGTCACCATCATTTTTGGTGGAGGAAACACCTTTGCCTTTTGCATTGGCAGAGAATGCAGCATCTCCATTGTTGCTTCCTTCTCGGGCTTTCAGCCTCAACTCCTCCTCCATTAATAATGCACAAAACTCCTCAAAAGTCAAAGCTTGAGGTCTCACCTGAGTATTAAGGGCAGTTACTAGTCCATCAAACTTTTGTGGACAAATCCGAAGACACCTCCGAGCTAGCTCTTCGCTAGTCTTTTGTATCCCAGCGCCAGCCATCTGGTCGCGCAGATTCTTAATCCGAGTGATGAATGCTTCAACCGTCTCTCCTTCAGCAAACTTCTCCGCTGCTAGTTGATTCTCCAAGTTTTGAATCCTTGTTTGGTTTCGTGTTTCATACTGACTCCTTAGTACATTCCAAGCCTCTAACGCTTTGGTTGTATGCTGAATTAGAGTCAAAACACTGTCAGAACAGCTTGTAACTAAGGCACACAATGCATCTGCATTCCTTCGTTTCCAAGCTCGTAGAAGATCTGCATTCGGAGGAATCATCACACTAGGATTTGATGGGTCGGGGGTAGGCTGTGGTTCTGCGTCAGTCCCCAGCACAGTCTCCAGAAGCTCATAAGAATCAAGGATAGTTGTAATTTTGAACTTCCACAAGGTGTAGTTTGTACCATCTAACTTGCCTTCGCTGAAGGTTGGTGGACGAATCCTCAGTGTTTGAATAGCCGGTACAGCAGCACCACCTCCTGCACCGCTTCCTGATGCGCCAGAACTGCTTCCCGGAGTCGACATCGTTTCTCTTTGCTGTTGAAGCCTTTGCCTCTTGCACGCTCTCCGATCTCTAGAGCCCCCTGGGCTCTGATACCATGTAAAATATTACACGGCGCAGCGAACAGAATCTGAGAAAGAGATAGAGAGTACACAACAGATAAGAGGAGAATCAGTAAATTCTTTAACTTCAAACAACTGATACAAAGATGGCTCTGTCCACCCGTGCGCTTCCACTGAGTGAAGCTTAGATGGCGATCTAGACAGAAGATAGGTGAAGAGTTTAAGGCTAGCTGGAACAACAACTCTGACTGGGTGAAAGATTAGTGTAAGATGGCTGCGAAGGGGTTTAGCTTTTATAGCCCGTGAAGGTCGTTAGGTCGGCCTGCTGACCGACCTACCATATGAGCCTCCACTAGTCGGCCAGGGAATATTCCAGGGAATATTCCCTTTACCATCGGGCCGGGGGCGCTGCCCCCGGACCCCCGCCAGGGGGGCCGCTGGCCCCCCTGGGACCCCCCAGCCAGGGGCCGCTTCCGCGGCCCCCGGACCCCACAATAGGGGCCCCTTTTAACTCCCTTACCACGCAACTCAATGCAATGTGCCTCGAGTTGCTACCAGCTTAACCACTCCGTCTAACCCAAAGATTAGACCCACAACAGTCACCTTTTTGCCATCCGGTCACATAGACCTCATCTGATATACAAGTCAGGACTCAACCAATGTCCGGGCTCACATTTGGCTTCTCCTCATAATGGGGGCCTTACAACTTTGAGCACCATGGATCATTGGTAGCACCTAATGAGGGTGGGGCATTGATCATATCTAACAACGCTTCAAAAAATGCATTTTTGTTAATCACGGGATTAAGGAAAGGGCCAAAGAGAGTTTGCCACGTGTGCAAGAATATGGTATTCTTGTCTCCTCTTTTTTAGAGATAGTGGAGTCCATTTCGTGATTCTCTCTTCTTTTTTAGCCAAAACCCCTAAAGTCTGACATGTTTTGGAGTCCCAAAGACGTTATTTACTTACAAATCTGACAAAATACGTGACAGAGATGTGATAAATTAATAATGAGTTTTTTGAAAGTCGGGAGATCTTTCAATATTGTTTTTGGCGCCCAATACATACTCATTTGGGTTCTTGGCGCTACTTTTTAGTTCATTCACCCCTCTTTGAGCTTCTTTCTCTGCGCTTTCTTTCTTTTCATGGCTTCCTCCAGACGCCCTTCTCGTTTAATACACTCTTGCACAGTCTATAGCCAGGGAGTAGATGGAAATTTTGAGCCCAAAACCTTTGCTGTAAACGATTGGGTTACCATGCTGCCTTCTTGCAAGGGTTCTCATAAGGTGAAAAGAAGAAAACGAGAAGATATAAAACATCACTGGAAGGGGCGTATCATTGCCTTCAAAATTATGCCCGAAGGCTGGTTTGTCAAGGTGCAACATGTTTACATGGCCAAGGATATGCACTTGCCTCCAAACGAACGTGTTCCCCAACAAACACATTGTAAGTTATAAGTTGAATAACGTATATAATTCTTTTCCATTTATGCAAGTTCTAACAAACAGTTCGTCATTGTAGATATCTTTCCGTCAACAAGTATTGAATGGCAACCTGTGGAAAGCCTAAGTGGGACTTTCCATGCCATTCATAAGGTATTGGCAGACATTATTTATGCCGATCAAACTGTGTCTTTTTATAGTGAATGCAAGGTTTTTATATATTATGCACAGTATGTGGTTCCCTCTAAAGCGGATAGGTATGGGAATATCGAAGATTTGCCATTGCCAAGTCTTTCATCTCTAAACTGGGAGATTCCTGACAAGGTAACGGTGCAGAGTTTCAAATTCAAAATATCTCAGGATATTAAAAAGTCCATGACAGTTGGAAGGATCTCAAGAAGAATACATTTATCATGGTTTGTACCCCTCCATATCTTCGTGGCTTGCTTCAAAACAGCAAATTTACAAAGAACGAAGGTATCCTGGCTAAGTAGAAACTTTTCGGAAGAGGATTTGGACAACACTATAGGGATGCATTGGAAATCTAGAGAGTGCGATCATAAGGGTGATATCTTGAGGTGCAGTGCATGCCCTCAATCCTTGGCTTTGGCTTACAGTATCCCTCGCCAAACTCTTGCTTTGGGCTTTGATTACAGGAGATACAAACTAAGATTGGGTATTTGGGTTCCCTTGGATTCCGATACAGATTACACACCATATAAACTTGCGGTGCATGTTTTGCCGCATGAAGAAGTAAAGAAGGTGAATGTTACTTCCAATTGGAGTCTGAAAGATGTGAGGGATACCTTGGAATTGCTAGACAATACATCCCCTAGATATAAGTTCAAAGTGAATGGTGTAACAATTGGTAAAAGAGCCGAGCGCTCTTTCTTTTGTATGAGTTGTTTGTCTCCCACAATTGTGAGTTTTGAGCCTTGAGAATGAAAACTTGGCAGGAATTTATCTTAATAGACTGTCCTTAAGATATTTTTTAATGGGAACTCATAAGGAAGCAAGTTGCCTTTCGAATGTGTATAAATAAAATGTACATTACATTCGATTTACAAGTGAAAATTTTCATTACACAATGAGGTACAAAAATTGCATAAAAATGTACAAAGCCAAAATAATAAGGCTCGTGTATGCTTATGTTTGCTATTTTCATTCTTTATCGATTTCTTCAAAGATATTTTTTCTTACAGGGCCTTTCTTTGATTGTTGAAAAAATTTCACCTTTACAGGTAGTCTCTTTTCTTGGGGCTTAAGAGGGGATGGATCAAATTTAAGAGGAGAGAGCATTGGCGTTCCTTTTTTCTTAGACTCTGTAGCAGTGGTCCCATTGCCTTTGCCCTTGCCTTTACCATTGCCATTGTCCTTACCCTTTCCCTTGACCTTTCCCTTGCTTGTGCCCTTGGCCATTGAAGTTTTGGGAGGAAGAGGGGAGTCAGGATCATACGGTGTGATTGCCTTGTCCAGAATCAGCTCGATGCATCTCTCCCTTATCCACCAAACATATGATTCGGGATAGTCCTTACACTGTAAGAATAAATGTTATAAGTTAGTGAAAAGAAATCATGATAAGGGTTGCACAAACATCAAATGAAATTAACTTATATTCACTCCTTCTATTTGTAACAACTTTGAATCCACTGTTCTGCAAATGTTTGAGATTACTCTCCATCCACAAGAATGCGCATCGCTTTGCAATGGAACTTCTTGTAGAAGAAAAGTATAGGGCCTTTGAGGATCAGCAAGATCCTCGTATGTTGTATCCAAAAATGTAGAAACGAGTCTACCAGCACTGCAAAAGGAAGCTTTGTAAGTTCAAAATATTCTTTATAAATAAAATCAAAGTAAGTAATTTTCTTTCAACATACATTCGTGCTTGACCATGAACACCGCTGAGAGAATTCATAAAGATAATTTCCCTTGAAAGACAATTAATGTAGATGAGACTCCAATGCCCTCTGCAAATTCATAAAAGAGGTGAGTAGAAGGGTGAAAGCAAATGAATATAAATTTTCCTCTACAGAAAAAGAAAAATACCTTTCTACATAAGGGAAAAAGATGTGGTAATTTGTCACACTATCGAAGCCACGAAAAAATGGTGAAATATTAGAACCAGATTTTGCAAAAAGTTCCACAGAGAGAAGTGGATCAACAATGTATATGGTTTTTCGGATATCGAGAGTGAGTGAGGAGACCAATGCCCTGCAGACAATAGCAAAAGCTATTCAATACAAATTTCATCCAAAATATACTTGAACCTAAAAGACTTAACTTACGCAAAAAAAAATAAAATATAAACCTTACCTTATGCAACAAAAAACCACAGAGTCAGATAGTTGGACATCCCTTTTTTCCAACATGGGCTTGTCCTCGGGAGATATACTAAGATATTCCTCCTCAGGTTCCGCAGAGACATTCACAAGAATCTGCCCATACACTTTGCCCATCCTCTCGCTGTTGACGGGAGCAAGTAATGCGGCTTTCCTCTTGTAAACATCGTTTTCAGTTTCAAGCACCTCCTGATTTTTTTCACTCAAGAAAGCCTTCTGCTGGGTGGCACCCCTTGTAGGGTAAAGGTGAGTAACATCCTCAACATTTAGCTTTTTCTCTTTCTTGGACAATTTTGGGGGAATGTTAAGGATTTCAAAGGCTTTTTGATCATTGGAAGGCAAGGGCCTCAGCACTTTGTCAAACCCATACCTGACTCTGCTGATGATGCTGAAATCTTTATTCATAAGGGTGATCCTATGAGCATGGGCGACAGCAATGTAAGCGTTATTCATGAAATCAATAACAAAATCTTCTGCGGCCTCTTGCAGGGCAAGAATGGCTGAGAGTTGCCACTTCTTATTTAGACCAGAGACAGTTGCCACTTGAGACAATCTATCAGAGATCTCTTTAACGACCCTTATAAAAGCAGCTTTTGGAATGACATGCTGTGTAGCTCTCTGGGCTTTCCTTATCTCACTGAAACATCTCTGCATATAGAAGAACTTGGACTTCCTCTTTCTCTTTTGTGGCTTGGGAGGTTCAGTGGCTTCAGCAGATGTAGCCTCAGGTGCCATTGTAGGGAATGAGTCTTTCACAGGGCAAGAATCACCCTTTGCTTCCTCAACTTCAGGAGAAGAAACATTTATAGAAGATGTAAGGCCAACACCAGGTGTAGGGGGGATTTTTGTTGTAAAATGCTCTGGGGCCTGTGATGGACCAGCTTCAGTAAACTTGGAAGAGGGCTCCTCCTTAGATTCATCAAATTTTAACTTTCTTTTACCCCCACTGTCCTTCCCATCCAGATACACTCTTCTTGCAGTTTGCTTTGTCCTTGCCATCCAGAAATGCAAAAATAACAACCAGAAGGACAATTCCAGAAATAGTAAATCAAACAGGCTAATTGGCGCGAAAAGGGACGAAATGAGCAATTCCGATACGGCGCGATATGAACAAAACGAGCACAATGGAACAACGCCCTCGCTTCGTATTGGACACCACAATGTCGATACGGCGCGATATGGAGGAAACCAAGACTGCGTATGGACGCCCTCGCTCCGTATTGGCAATGACAAAAGCGGAATGTCAATAGACTTGGTCCGTATTGGTGAGACCAAACTGTTGATACGGCGCGATATGGAGGAAACGAGAACAGCGTTCGGACACCCTCGCTCCGTATCGGCACACCTCTTTTTTACTAGCGAATAAAAAACTGAGCCAAAAGACCACCGATACAACGCGAGAGTTAAGAAACGGAGAAGACGCAAGTCTTGTATTGCACCGTATCGGTAAGCAAGGCGGGAAGAGCTCGAGAAATGAAAAGTGTACACGTAGGAAAAATCACCACTTATATACCCACGTCAATCATGATACGTGTCGGACACGTGTCCGACGCTGATTGTGCCACGTATCTGCATTTATGGTCCGTGTGCTACGTGTCAAGTAACGACCGGTCCACTTCTTTGCCACGTGGTTATCGGCCACGTGTTGGCCAACGGCTACTGCCACGTGTCGGAAACCAACGGATACTGCCAGGTGGCATAATTCTGCGCCTACATAAGGGTGTGTTTCTTATCCGTACGTTCTTTTTCAGTTTTTCGAGAGCTCTGTTTGTATTGCTAATACGGCGCGAGGGCGACTGTTTGCCTTCTTCGCTTTTCTCTCTTCGCATCGTTTTGGAGGTTCTGCAGAGTCTTCTTTCAGCTCTCCTCTCAAGCTCATTCTACCCAAGCTCGTGTGAACACCGTTGTGGCGTTTGCGCTTCTTACTGGAATCACCGATACGGTGCGAGGGGGCCTATCCGTCTGATTCGTTTCTCTCTTATCGCGCCGTATCGGCAGAAGTTGTAAACATGTCTGAACCCATAGAATTCCTAGGATCCAAGGTTTCTCCAGGAACTGGTAAAAGAAGAAGGCTTTCAAAAGGCTCAAGGGCATCAACATGTGATTCTTTTTCCTCTCCATCCTCTGCCACCAGTGTGAGAAGGCCAAGTACATCTCCAGGGAAGCGAACGTCGGTAGTGAGAGGTCAAGGAGTATCAGAGCTCACTGATATCACTCCATCAGAGAGGCTACTTGATTTTATGCTTCAGAATGGAATGGATCTCTCATTCTATGGAGTTGTGAAAAATGTGTTTAATCCTGATTGGGAACTTGACAAAGTTCTGAAATCTTGTGAAAAATATATTGTGGAGGACTTTTTGGAGTTTGAAAATCTTGCAGGTCCTTCTGTTGAAGTTGGCACAATTGAATATGTCCATGTTCCCATTGGGTCAACAGGAAATGAGAAGTCAGTATTTACTAAAAAGTGCAGGGCCCACTCTCTGGAGAGGTTTTATTCAAGAGACATATTTTGCTGCACTCATTCCAAAAACTGCAAGATGATGAGAAAATCTGCTGCTTTTATTGTTTTCAGCCTTGTCAAATACCCTGTGAAAGCTGAGGAGCAACAGTTGGAAGGAGCAAAGTCTGCCAGCTTTTGCATGTTAGATGATCTGGTAGATGAAAAGGAAACAGAGGAGGTTGTAGATACAGATTTTGATGCTTCTATTGCTGAGAATTTGGATGTTGCTCACTTCAAAGCTGAGACTATCATTGAGGAGAGCCAAGGAGACACAAACCCTCAACCTGATGAGAGTTCTCACCATATTGTTCCTTCCCTACCATGTATACCTTTCAAGGACAAGGAGTACATTTTACTGTCAGATATTCAAAAACTTTTTAATCTCAGGGAAGATTATTGTCTTGCAATTATTGCAGAGGCTTCTGATGCTGCAAATGGGATAATTGACACAGAAAATGAATCAAAGGAAGAGATTCTGAAACTTGATAAAGAAACTCTAGATGATAAGTTTATTGATGCTGGTGAGGCCCTCTCTCTTTGTTTTGAGAAGGCCAAAGAAGCTGAGAAAGAGTTGAGTATTACTGATGAGGACTTCGATCGCATTCAAAGCGAACTCGGGATTTCCAATTTTGGAAGAGAGGAGCCTGAATATGTTAAAGAATTGACTAACACCAATGAGACATCATCATCAATTAATTTATGGAATCCATTTAAATTGGAGTACGATGAAAATCAAGTGGTAAGATAATTTTGAATTTGCTTTTACACATTGGTAGGTTTACATTTCATGCTCATTCAGTATGGGTTTTATTTGCAGTTGGAGATTGCTGATACAGATAACTTCTTGGGGCGTGGCAAAGGATCGAGAGCTGCTAGTAACACCACCAAAGACATTGCACTCGGCCACTACTTGGCTAGGATTAACCCCGATTCCTTTTTTGAACTTCATAGTAGTTTCTTAGAGGATGCAGCATGGCCGATACTTTGTATTAAAGCTATTACAAGGCTTCTAGGTTTCTCAGGATTACAATATAATGCCCACAAAGTAATGTTTTTGGAAAAGACTGCAGCAATTAGGATTTTTGGCTACGGTCCAGGTTACTCTGCTTCTAGAGCAGGATACTTTTTGGCGTTTTCATCCTACGCCTTAGCTGCAGACCGAACTGATGTAAAATCTATAGCTGGCTACAAGAGAAAAAAATTTCTACGATATAGAGGAAAGATTCCTGAGGAGGAAGAGAATGTGAGAGTTTTGGAAAACTAGCTTTGTATATATTCTTTCTTATATATAAAAGTGCGATTGCTCATGTGTCATTGTCGTCTTTTATTTGCATTCTTTGAAGTTGTCGTCGAAAAAACCAGTTGAATATCTCCTCCAAAGCATTGCTTTTTGTAACTCCTCCCCCATGCCTTGTGCTTCGAAAATAACTTGTGCGTGCTTGATAGTGGGATTTTTCCATGCCTTGGTTGCTATAAGTTGCTAAGGGGCCATGCTCCTCCACAAAGAAAGGTCCATGAATATGAAGAATATGCTGTAATACAAAGTAACACAAATTTTATACCAATTGAAAAACCTATCAAAATAAGCCCATATTAAATAATTATTACTTTACCAGATAAAAAGTGATATCTTTTTCTCCCCATGCCTCTTTTATCTCCTGAACAAGCTTTGTGATTGATCTTTTGAACTCTTCCGCATATGTATATGTTGTCTTATGTTGCCTGAGGAGTTTCAGAAAAACATCAAGGTGTATCCAGACCTCCATTCTAAGAAACGCAAGCCTCGGCGTGCTTGCAACATTTGTTGTGATCTCACATAGCTCTCTCCAACACTCCCAAGCCGCATTCACCTGCCTTCCTAAATGGTTTCCTAAGAATCGTCTAGCTTTTGAGCCTCCCATAGAGACATCGGCCAAGATATCTCTTGTTTTTCTTGAAAGTATTGGATCCTTTCTCAAGTGAACTTGGCCCCCATGAAATCCCATTTTCGATAGCAATGCCTCGCATTTATCAATACACTCATCTGATAAAGATAATGGATTAATGGAATATGCGTAGTCAAGATGCAACCTGAGAAGCTTATCAATTATTCTAATCTCTGCATGCAAAGTACAAATATGAACATTCTTAAGAGAGATGGAAAGAATGGGATCCCAGATGTCTTCTATGTTTTTAAATTTACTCAAATCTATAGAGTCTCTATTTGGGGCTCTTCTTACTGGTCGCAAACTACTCCAATCTTTGGATCCAATACTTTCCATGCAATAAATGCAAGGATATTTTGCATTTGCACCATTACATATTCCAAGCATACATTTGATAGTTTTCAAATCAGCACTCATATGCCATTCCACATTAAATTTACCAACCCCATCAACTACCAACATTTCGCCTTCACTTTGAGACTTAATGATATTTGGAATACCTGTATGGTTGAACAACCATTTCAACGTTTGATGATTTTCAATTGGTACCTGGGCTGCACCAATCCACCAAATCTCCATCTCGGATTGGATCTTATGCAATGGAGCTTTGCCCTCGCCATTGCCATGGTCCAATGGCATGTTCATGAGGCAAATGCTAATTCTTTCCATCTTCTGTCCCTTTTGAATCTGTGCTTCATCCAACTTCAAGGCAAACTTTAGAACACCATAACTTTCTTTTACTGTGATTTTATACATGTGAACCATTGCAATTTGCACCTTTTTTAGATCAACCCATATATTGTTAAACTCATTGTAATAAAAAATTGCCTGTTTTTTTTGTTTTTCATAGGACATAGACCTTTCGATGTGAATGTAATGTCCAAAAACATGTGGAATCTTGCGATTCATGGAAATTCTTGCAGTCGAAACTGCAAGGGCTCGGGGCAATCCAAATGTAGTTACCCTATTGCGTTTAAGATTTTTAAACCATAATCCAGAGATAGCACGATAACCTTTTCGACTTATACCCACAGTATCACATGTCTCTACGATTTCATTTGCTTTCACTGTGCCTTTTAAATCCTTCACTAACTCTCTCAGAGTTGGACCTCTCAAATCCACATTTTCTGGTGACTTAAGAATCCTCAAAATGTCTTTCTTATTCATGGTTTCCTTCAAAAGTTTGATTCTTTCCTCATTCTCTCGGATATTTATGCCTAGTATGTTAGAGACATATTTCTTTGTAAGATTTAGTCTCCTTTTCTTTGCTCTCTCACACAAGCTGGTTATATTTTTTAATGGTCTCTTCCTCTCTCTAAATCCTACTGGAGTTTCTCTCAAGCGTGTTAGCTTATCCTGCAATGAGTTGTTAACATTTTTCAAAATATCAATCTGACTTGTCAACTCTAAAATATTTGTTTGTGTAGTTTCTAGTGCTTTTTTCATTTCGTGCACTTGAGCTATATATGTGTAAGATGCAGAGTATAACCTCATACAGTAGCCAAGCATTCCATTGTAACCTTCTCCAGCATATCTTATATAGTCATGGACATTCAAAAAAGGAGGTGGTTTACCTGTAGAAGGATCCCTGGGATAGATATTTCCATCCACCCACAAATCTATATGCTTCATTCCTTGTGTTCGCAACCTGTTGGCTTCAATCTCATCTATCAATACTCGATGATGTATACTTCTCCAAGATGTGTAAGTTGGATCTAGCTGAATAGATAGCTTGTATTTACGTGTGCTTGCGTCTATGTTATTTGAAGTAGTATTGCTAGACATTCTAGCAAATGAACCGAGCAAGAATCTCACAGTGGTAGGAAGCAAGTGCAACAAAAGGAATGGTAAAAGAGAATAGTGTATAGAAAGAAAACGCGGGAGCAAAAAAATGCGAAGTTCGTACGAAAATCTCGAAAATACAAAATCTCTCGAGTTCCAAGACAATAAACGGCCGAAAAGGTGACCCCTGACCTGGATTAAAAGATGAGGGCAATAAATGGCCGACCTCTTCAATGAGCCAAATATTCTCTCATTAATCACATCTGGACAACCAAATTTAGAGGTTTTATTCTTCCTAAACCTCAACTAATTAGCAACTTAATCACTTTCTTACAAGTGCCATTTTTGAAGCGTTTTTGGCCCTAATGGGGCTTGTCAAGAATCGCGTGGTGGGTGGACTTGCTTGAGCTACGGCTCCAAACACACATAGAATGCACAAGGAGAAGCTCACTCAAGAGACAAGAAGAGAGATGGAGGCCAAAACGTTTTCTTGCTGGTTTCTTCTTCTTCTTCCACACACTTTACAATGTACACAAAGTATAGATAAGATACAACATAAAGGAAAGTGGCCTACTAAGTCAAACAATGCATAATCGACTACACTAGTCGACTGGCCCTATAATTATGCCAGTTGTAAATAGGTGTAACGACCTGAATATAATAAGTAATGAGTCAGTGGTCATGTGAGAGTCATAATGGCCACCGACATGCTAAGTGTAGACGTGTGGACCTATCTAACCACGCAGTCCATCATTAATGTCCGCATGTGTTGAGCTTGTCATCTCAACACTCCCCCTCAAGCTCAACTGCATCTCTGCAACTCCAAATAAGCTTCAAAACTTTTGAAGCTTCTCTGTACCCAATGCCTTCGTGAAGATGTCAGTTATCTGATCTTGTGTGCTAACATATACCAAGTCAATCTCACCTGCTAGTACCTTCTCTCTCACAAAGTGGTAGTGTACCTCAATATGTTTTGTCCTGGCATGGAACACAGGGTTCCTAGCCAACTGTATACCACTCATGTTGTCACAATAAATGACAACTGGACCTTCCACTTGCACATCTAAATCAGCCAATAACTTTTGTAGCCATACTATCTCACATGCTGCAATAGCAACACCTCTATACTCAGCCTTTGTACTCGACAAAGCAACTGTAGATTGATTTTTGCTGCTCCAAGTAACTATTGCACTACCAAGAGAGAACATATATCCACTAGTAGATCTTCTATCAGACATACTACCAGCCCAATCTGCATCTGTGTATCCAAACACCTGTACATCTGTACTTGCCTCATAGAAAATTCCATAATGTAATGTGGACTTCACATATCTCAATATGTGTATGATTGCATCCAAATGTGGCTTTCTAGGTACTTGCATAAACTGACTCACAAGACCAACAGCATAGCTCAAGTCTGGCCTTGTAATGGTCATGTAGATCAAACTCCCCACTATCCTCCTGAACATAGTAGGGTCTTCTATCTCATCCCCAACATCAGCACTCAACTTTACATTCTGCTCCAACGGGACTGAAAGTGGTTTGCATGTTGTCATACCATACTTGGACAACATATCCAAGCCATACTGTCTTTGGGACAGCCATATACCATCATCACATCTGATCACCTCAATGCCAAGGAAGTACCTTAGCTCACCTAAATCCTTCATCTCAAACTTCTTCTTCAAAAAGTCCTTGACTTCAGCAATCCCACTATCACTATCACCTGTAATAATCAAGTCATCCACATAGATGACTATGATGGCCAAATCTACATCTCCCTTTCTCACATAAAGTGAGTGATCAACATCAGAAACATAAAAGACAATATTGACAAGATACTCTCCGATCTTGTCAAACCATGCTCTAGGTGCTTGCTTGAGCCCATAGAGCGCCTTCTTCAACCTGCATACATACGTGGGATGCTCTAAATCTTCATAACCTGCTGGCTGATCCATATACACTTCTTCCTGCAAATCACCATGCAAAAGGCATTCTTCACATCCATTTGCTGCAACCTCCAATCTTTGGCTGCTGCCAAAGCAATCACACATCTGACAGTTGCCATCATAATCTATACCATATGTCTGGGCATAGCCTTTTGCAACCAGCCTAGCTTTGTACCTACTAATAGAACCATACGCATTGTGCTTAATCTTATAAACCCACTTACATCCAATAGTTTTCTTGCCCTTTAGCAATGATACTAGATCCCAAGTCTTATTGGCCTCTAATGCGGCCATCTCCTCATCCATTGCTGCATCCCAATGAGCATGACCAACAGCCCCCTCAAAACATGTGGGCTCAACATCCTCAATCACTTTCACCATATAAGCATAATGGTGAGCTGCATAACTTTCAAAACCAAATCTGTTAACACGGTATCTCACCCTGCTAGACCTACGTACCACTGGATCACTCAATGGAGTATTTGCATTGACGCGTGCTCTCTACACACATGGAGTCATCACTGAAGGAATGCCAAGCTCATCATCCAAGCTCTCTGAGCCACTGAAGTCTCCATCAAGAATTGCATCAATGCCATCTGACACTTTATTCTTTCCTTTGTCTTTACGTGTAGTGCTACTAGATGCACCTGAAGATGTAGAGCTACTCCTTAGTCTCCTAGACCAAGGACTACCAGATGATGTCTCTGGTCCACTAAGAGTCCATGATTCTTGCTTTTCAGCCTACACATGAGTGTCATGATCATCATCATCCAATGCATCACCACTAGATGCATACCAACTGCTCATTTCATCAAAGATGACATCTCTGCTCACTCTGAACTTACATGTGACAGGGTTATAACAACGATACCCTTTTTGCTCTAAAGAGTATCCAACAAAGACACACTTTTCAGTCTTTGAATCCGGTTTCTTCTATAGCTCATCTAGCACATGAACATATGCAATACAGCCAAACACTTTCAAGTGTGAGACATCAGGCTTCTTACTTGTAAAACATTCTTCGGGGGTCATACCATGAACTGCAGCTGTGGGAGTTCTGTCCATAATATAAACATCAGTATGAACAGCCTCAGACCAAAAATGCTTAGGCGTATTCTTTTCAGCCATCAAGGCATGTGCAACTTCTGCAATATGCCTGTTTTTTCTTTCTGCAACCCCATTTTGCTATGGGATATACCTACATGTGAATTGTCTCTTTATCCCATGAGACCTCAGAAAATCACTGAACTCATTCGAGAGGTACTCTCCCCCTCCATCTGACCTCAAGCACTTTACTTTCAAGCCTGTTTCTCTTTCAACTGCAGCCTTGAAAGTTCTAAAGTGCTCAAACGCTTCACTCTTTTCCTTCATAAAATATATCCACAGCTTTCTAGAACAATCATCAATGAATGTGACAAAGTATGAACTGCCTCCAAGAGATACATTTTGTGTAGGCCCCCAAATATCTATATGCACAACATCAAGGATATTTCTGCTTACATCTCTGTCATGTGAAAAGGGTTGTCTTGTCTGCTTACCAAACTGACATGCTTCGCATACCTTATGAAATTCTGCAATTCTAAATGTAGGCAAACCTGTAACCAATCCTTTAGACTGCATTAATTCAGCCTTTGTACATTTGTATGTCCAATGTGTTTGTGCCAAATTTCAATATCTGCAACAACACCTTTTCCTTTAGCATACATAGCAGCATTCATAGTAGGAATTCTAGCATCCAGAGTAAACATACGTCCAACTCTACTTCCCTTTACAACCAACCTACACTTGTCATTGAAGTCTTCTACAAAGCAACCCTTTGTATTAAATTTGACTTGTAGCCCTTGCTCTACCATCTGACCGACTGACACCAAGTTCTTTGGAATAGATGTCACATGTAATACATCTGAAAGACTCTTTGTCTTACCATCATGCAAGGACAAGGAAACTTTTCCAATGTGTGAAATTAGGTGGCATGAATCATCACCTGTCTGCACATAACCTGTATTTTGCAAATCCTGCATCTCTCCAAACCATTCTGCATGGCTGTGGTCATATGATTGGATGCACCTGAATCAACATACCAAACATCATCATGTGTTCCCTTTCTTATAACAGTATTCAACATATGCTGCATAACAAACAGACGCTCATTTTTGTCTTCATTTTGTCGTGAAGACGATGTATAGTTTCCTTGCTGCAATTTACCACTACGAATATCATCCTTGTTTGCATATCAATGGGCTGCAATATGGCTTGTTTTGCCACAATAATGGCAAACAATAGCAGAATTTCCAGAACCTCTATTCTGCCATCCACCTCTTCCTCTAGAGCTCCCCCTGCCTCTAAAGTTTCCTCTGTCTCCAGAAATCTGCATTTTACCAAACTGTTGATTGAACCTGTTTTGCTGCTTATCACTAGCATGTCCCATACCACGACCTCTCGAAGAGGATCTACCACGTCCCCTTCCTGAACTCGAGTAAAATGCTTGGAGCTGTTCAGCATTTCTTTCAGATAAATCACCCTACATATTGATCTCTTCAGTAATCATGAGAGAGATCAGCTCATCAAAATCTAGAAATGGCTTCCGTATATATACTGAAGTAACAAATGATTTCCATGCCTTCTCATTGTTAAGGCCACTTAGAGTGGATGAAACAAAATCATCATCATCTGGCATTGCATCAATTGCTACTAAAGCATCTGCAATGCTCCTCACCTTCAACACATACTCATTGACAGACATTTTTCCTTTCTTCAAGGCATTCAACTCTTGCTTGAGTTGAATCTTTCGTGCCTTTGTATTTACTGAAAACATACTCTCAAAAATTGTCCAAGCTGCATGTGAAGTTTCTGCATTCCTGATATGTCCCAACATAGTATTATCAATTACTGCAGATAGGTAGTACATTACCTTTTTGTCTTTCGCATTCCACTCTTTCCATGCTTTTAACTCATCTGCAGTCGGAGGGATACCCAGCTCTGACTCCTTTTCTTCACTTGAGACAAACTCATAAAGACCCTTTCCAATGAGGAAGTTTGTCACACGGAACTTCCATGAAGGATAGTTATTCTTTTCGAGCTTCTCAATAATAGGATTTTCACTGTTCTCTACCATTATCACAAACAAGGATATAACACAGCAAGCTAGTCTTTTGCAATCTTCCACAACAAGTGCACAGTAATACACCAAGCAACCTTTTTCACTGATTGCTCAACAGTACATGTAATCTGCAACCTGTTTACAGATAAATCTTATGTTTGCTTCCTGCAAACACCTCAAAAATTTACAAATTCGCAATCTATAACCTGTGCACCCACTTTCGGTCAATACAGCCGAAATCACAGTGTACCCTGAAACTGTTGTTTGCAACCTTGCGGCTCTAAAATGGGGCCTGAAATGGCCTCAGATGGCCAAAATAACTGCGAATAGGTCCTAAAGGACTGGCTTATAGAATATACAGTGATTTGCTCGCACACCAAATCTCATAGTAATGTGAGATTTTTGCTCGATCCTGCTTCCGGTGCCTCCACAGGCACTATCCAAGAGAGAGAGTGGAAGAATAGGAGAGCTTCTTACCCGTGGCTTGCTTGCTCAAACCTTGCTTCTTCTCCTTCACTTTAGCCTTCGAAATCAGCCTCTCTTAGTGGTGTGGCTCTGATACATGTCAAGAATTGCGTGGTGGGGGGAATTGCTTGAGCTGCAGTGCCAAACACACACAGAATGTACAAGGAGAAGCTCACTCAAGAGACAAAAAGAGAGATGGAGGCCAAAACGTTTTCTTGCTGGTTTCTTCTTCTTCTTCCACACGCTTTATAATGTACACAAATTATAGATAAGATACAACATAAAGAAAAGTGGCCTATTAAGTCAAACAATGCATAACCGACTACACTAGTCGACTGGCGCTATAACTATGCCAGCTGTAAATAGGTGTAACAACCTGAATATAATAAGTAATGAGTTAGTGGCCATGTGAGAGTCATAATGACCACCGATGTGCTAAGTGTAGATGTGTGGACCCATCTAACAAGGCGGTCCATCATTAATGTCCGCATGTGTTGAGCTTGTCATCTCAACAGGGCTGCCTTAGTCTGCTCTACCTTGGTTTTCCCGCATGGGAATGTTGTCACATAAGATGGCCCCTCTCTAGGGCAAGTTCTAGTTTCAAGACCTTGTGGTTTTGAGCTGATGAAGGTTCAATGAGAAAGGGTAGACATGTGAATCGATGATGATGGGGTTGTAGAGCAATTAGGCTTGGAAAGAAACGGATCACCCAGTTAAGGTGGTGGAGACCGGGAGTGCATTGCATGGATAATGGATCCTCCGAATCTGGGGTTTGGAGTCTTTGTTTGTACCTAAAAAGAAAAGAAGGTGCACTTCCTTGGGGGTATTTGCTTTACCGTGTGTTGCAAGGTGCACGTGCTTGTGGAACTAGGAGATGGGTCTAACCTTGGGCAAGCCCTCGGTGGTGTCCCACACTTGAGGACCCAATTGGTGCATAAGGGGGGATGCAGTGCGGACGGCTTAGGGTGATAGGTCTAACCATAAGCGAGTGTTACCTCCCTAGTGTGTCCTACCCTTGATGTGCCCTAAGTGTGAAGTGGAAAATCAAAATGAGGCTAGGGTGTTAGGGATGGAGCCGGTTGATTGAGGTCACCGAATGCACCTAACTTGAGAACCCCTAGGTGTAATGGTTGTGGTACTCAAGAGCTTTGGGAGGGGCCCAATTTTCTGATGTAAAGATGAGGGCATATTCATATGAAATACAATGTGGATTATAAATTATTGAAAAATCATAGTGGTCGTGGACACTGGAGTCAAAATCCACTCCCACCCTTTGAGGGTAGGGCATAAAAGTTGGATCATTTTGCTCAAAGGGTTGAGTGTCACTACAAGGATATGGAGGCATAGCGACGGCGCTTTTCGACGCAAAATAGTGGCATCGCTATTTGCGTCATTATTAGCATCACACATGCAACGCTAATAGTGACGGTGCTCAAATGAAAAAAACGCGGGCCAAAACTCGAGCGTGTTATTTTGTGCGAGTACATGAAAGAGAGAGCGAAAGGGAGGGCGAACTCCATCTTGCATTTGAGAGGAAGAGGGAGAGAAAGAGGGAGAAGGAAACATTCTCACCGCCACCGCCGCCGTTCGCGAAGAAGAGAAGGAAGTGTACAGAGGGTGAAGAGGAGCAAAGAGGAGCCACCGAATCCATCCTCGAGCCTTTACGGTGAGTGCATTGTTCATTCTTGATTTTTTTTTTTGTGTTTTCTATTTTTCTTTTACTTTTTTTTGTTAAAAATCATGTGTATTGAGAGAGGGAGAGGAAGAGAGAAAAGGAAAGAAGGAACGAGAGAGAGGGCGAAAACATTAAATATAATAGGGAAAGAGAGAAAGAGAGGGAGAGGGAGAGGGAGGGAGAGGAAATGAGAGAGGGAGAGGAAGAGAGAAAAGGAAAGAAGGGACAAGAGAGAGAGGGAGAAAACATTAAGCATAATAGGAAAAGGGAGAAAGAGAGGGAGAGGGAGAGGGAGGGAGAGAGAGAAGGAGGGAGAGGAAGAGAGAAAAGGAAAGAAGGAACGAGAGAGAGAGGGAGAAAACATTAAACATAATAGGGAAAGAGAGAAAGACAAGGGAGGGAGAGAGAGAAGGGAGAGGTTGTTGTTATTGTTGTTGTTATTTTATTTCTTCTTTTCTTTTTTTAATTGTTGGTTGTTGTTGTGGTAGTGGTAGTGGTAGTGGTAGTTGTTGTTTAATTTCTTATTTTCTTGTTTGTTGTTTTTGTGGTTGTCGTGGTAGTGGTAGTGGTAGTTGTTGTTTAATTTCTTATTTTCTTGTTTGTTGTTGTTGTGGTAGTCGTAGTAGTAGTAGTGGTACTGGTAGTGATAGTAGTAGTTATTGTTTAATTTCTTCTCTTCTAGTTTGTTATTGTTGTGGTAGTCGTAGTCATGGTCGTAGTCATGATTGTAGTAGTAGTAATAGTAGTTTTCTTGTTTGTTATTGTTGTAGTAGTATTAGTTTTTTTTCTTTTCTTGTTTATTGTTGTTTAGTTTTCTTATTTGTTATTGTTGTAGTAGTAAATTTTTTTTCCCTTTCTTATTTCTTGTTATTGTAGTAGTTGTTGTTATTTTTATTATTTTTTCTTTTTTTTGTTTATTGTAGTGGTAGTCGTAGTCGCCATAGTAGTAGTAGCAGCAGAAGCAGCAGCAGCAGCAACAGTAGTAGTAGTAGTTTTCTTGTTTGTAGTAGCAGTAGTTTTTTTTTTCCTTTTCTTGTTTATTGTTGTTTAGTTTTCTTGTTTGTTGTTGTAGTAGTAGTAGTAGTTTTTTTTTCCTTTTCTTGTTTATTGTTGTTTAGTTTTCTTGTTAGTAGTAGTAAAAGTAGTAGTTTTCTTGTTTGTAGTAGTAGTAGTAGTAGTAGTTTTTTTTTTCTTTTCTTGTTTATTGTTGTTTAGTTTTCTTGTTTGTAGTAGTAGTAGTAGTAGTAGTAGTAGTAGTTTTTTCTTTTCTTTTCTTGTTTATTGTTGTTTAGTTTTATTGTTAGTAGTAGTAGTAGTAGTAGTAGTAGTAGTAGTAGTAGTAGTAGTAGTAGTAGTAGTAGTAGTAGTAGTAGTAGTAGTAGTAGTAGTAGTAGTAGTAGTAGTAGTAGTAGTAGTAGTAGTAGTAGTAGTAGTAGTAGTAGTAGTAGTAGTAGTAGTAGTAGTAGTAGTAGTAGTAGTAGTAGTAGTAGTAGTAGTAGTAGTAGTAGTAGTAGTAGTAGTAGTAGTAGTAGTAGTAGTAGTAGTAGTTTTTTCTTTTCTTTTCTTGTTTATTGTTAGTAGTAGTAGTAGTAGTAGTAGTAGTAGTAGTAGTAGTAGTAGTAGTAGTAGTAGTAGTAGTAGTAGTAGTAGTAGTAGTAGTAGTAGTAGTAGTAGTAGTAGTAGTAGTAGTAGTAGTAGTAGTAGTAGTAGTAGTAGTAGTAGTAGTAGTAGTAGTAGTAGTAGTAGTAGTAGTAGTAGTAGTAGTAGTAGTAGTAGTAGTAGTAGTAGTAGTAGTAGTAGTAGTAGTAGTAGTAGTAGTAGTAGTAGTAGTAGTAGTAGTAGTAGTAGTAGTAGTAGTAGTAGTAGTAGTAGTAGTAGTAGTAGTAGTAGAAGAGAGAGAGAGAGAGATATGTTTTGTTAAAAAAAATGAAAGGGGGAGGAAGAGAAAAAGGAAGAAGGAATGTTAACCCCAAGTTGAGATGGCGGAAAAAGGAATGAAAAAACAGAAAAAAACATGGAAAAAGAGCAAAGACATGCAGGCGACCTCCAAAGCTAAGCCGGGGCAAAAAGCGCAATTTTAAATGAAAGGTGCCTCAAAAATGAAAGGGAGAGAGAGATATATAGTAGAAGAGAGAGAGAGAGAGATATGTTTTGTTAAAAAAAATGAAAGGGGGAGGAAGAGAAAAAGGAAGAAGGAATGTTAACCCCAAGTTGAGATGGCGGAAAAAGGAATGAAAAAACAGAAAAAAACATGGAAAAAGAGCAAAGACATGCAGGCGACCTCCAAAGCTAAGCCGGGGCAAAAAGCGCAATTTTAAATGAAAGGTGCCTCAAAAAACTTGGAAAACTCTTGTAAAATAGCGTCAGGCTCCCTCCTATACCAATTGTAAAATATTAGACGGGTGTAGGCTAGAGGCATGAAGCAAGAAGAGGGAATTAGAAAAAGGGACCTTGCCACAATAGCCGGTCATGTAAAAAGGGATGGGCGCCCATGGGGTTTTTAGGGTTTATATATATAAAGTTCAAAAAGTGAATGGAAGCTCATTCTTTGGTGTGTGGCTAACAAAAGCTCTCTTTTTCTTCTCGTCTCCTCATCTTCTTGCTTGTGTGTGCTCTTGAGAGAGGGAGTGTGAGAGTGTGAGGGAGTGAGTGTGTCAGAGTGAGGGATCAAGAGGGTGAAGCTCTTCACCATCTCCTCTTCTCTTCTTCTCTTCTCTTCTCTTTTCTTGCGCGCACGGCTATGGAGGATGGAGCTTGGAGATGGAGGAGGCTTGAGGATGCTTGAGCTCACATCTAGGATCGTGGAGCTACCGCGGTGTGCGAGAGAGGAGGCAACTCGTATCGGCATCAAGGTAAGCTCACTACACTCATAGGATTGACGGCGCGCCAGCTAGGTGAGAGATAGCCATTAGAGCTCGCTTGAAAAGCTTGAAGCCATAAGCAGTCCGTGGGTCTTGGTAGTTGAGCGTGAGCTCCCACTAAATTTTGGTTCCGTTGCCAGGACCAACGGATTCAAGCTTGAGCACTTGCGCGTCTCATATCGAGCATCGAAATAAGGGATTCATCCTCGAAATGGAGCTTGAGATAGGTAGGAAGTTTGGGTGTTTTCAATCTTCAAAACGAGTAAGTATTTTGGGATATTTTATTTGTTTGATGATTGGGAAACATGGAGAAATTATTTTAGTTTTTTGCTTTCGATTCTTGTTGCATTTAGCGTAGGTTAGGATTAGGAAATCGCACCGGAGAAGTGTAAGGTTTATTGTTGCAAAACAGGGCAAAACATGGCAAAAATCGTGCAAAAAATGGTAAAAAGCTCGCTTGTGATGCCGAAGATCGGCAAGTGAGTGATTGGGGGCATCAACACCATACCCAGGAAGGGGTATAAGAGCCAAGAGGCCAAGGGAGAGCTCATTTGTGACCATTTCAGTGAGAGAAAGAGAGAGAGAGAGAGAGAGAGAGAGAGAGAGAGAGAGAAATAGAGAGAGAGAGAGAGAGAGCCATCACACGATTCGATCCGATCACACCATCGACGAGCCTACCACTCTATTCAGGTATATGAATCCCTTCCCCTATCCCCCTAGATAGGATCTGGAGGTTTATGCTTGCTATGATTGATTAAATTAGAAGAATTGAGCAAAATCGACCTCTTGCTGTCATCGTCGCGCCGCGTTCGGCCCATCCGAGTGGTCGCTTCTGGGCCGAGTCCCAGAATCGGCCCTCGGCCCTCTTTCGTTTGGCCCACTCAGCTCGAAACCCTAATCGGCCCTTGGCCCAGACCTACTCGGTCCGTCCGAGTCGACATTCGGACCATCGACTAATTCGGCCCTCGTCCCGTCCAAGCCAAACCGTCCGAGCCATAGGATTCGGCTCTCGGCCACGTGTCATATTGGGCCCTCGGCCCAAGTGCCTTGGCTCGTCCGAGTAACCTTGTCCAAATTGACCATTCGGCCCGTCCAAGCCAACCTGTCCGAGCGACTTTGTCCGAGTTTGCGCCTTAGCCCGTTGTCCGAGTCTACCCTATCCGAGTCACGAATTCAACCCTCGCCCCATGTACCTTGACCTGTCCGAGTGACCCACTTGGACCCTGCAATTCGGACCAGCTGGGCCGAGTGTAAATTTTTATCAAATTCTCAGAAATTTGACTTGACCCAGTTAGAGCTCAGCAGCGCAAACTGTCGAAAGTCCTTCTGACGCTCAAAACTTGATTCTGGCATATGGAATAGACGAAATCGTAGGGAACAGTTGCTTAGCAGCTTGAAGTAGGCAGTAGCGAGACCCAGAGACCTAGACGCAAAGCGCTGAGCAGTTAAAACCTGATTGGCAAAAAACAAATGAGGCAACATATTAGAAAAACCCTGAACTCTGTCAAGGCGGCCATAAAATTGACCAACATGCCTATCAGGCCCGAAACAAAGCGAGAGTGCGTAAGAAGCTTCGAGATTGTTTGCTGCACTCACCTTGAATTTTCACACTTGAATGCACTTAAGGAAATTGAAAGCCTGATTGAGCACAAGTGCATGAGAAGCGACATGCACACTGAGTGACCATAAATTGAGGATTGTATTCAATAACTAAAGGAACTCACTCAGATAAACCACTCAAGGAACCCACCAGTAGGAGAGGACCCAAGACGTAGACAAACCATCAGCGCACGAAGCAGGACCAAGCAGGTGGTGTTAACGATGTGGATTTGACAAATCTACTCAACCTGATCGACAGCTTGGAGGAGCATGACAACACGACTATGGCAGAAGGAGGCTCAAGCCATAGGTCTAATGAGGAACTCGACTTGAACGTATTCCCGGAGGCTATTCAGTAGCAGCTGGTCAGCAACTACGATGCACACACCCGATACGAGCACCGTGGCAGGACGGCAGACGCTATCATTACAGACCTAGAGGAAGAGAGAAAACTAGCCCACAAGGCTTTGCAAAGCATAGTCGAATACAATAGGGACCAACAGGCTAGGAGCCAAAGGCAAAGCACAGAGTTGCGTGAGGTACATCGAGTGCTAAACTTAGCAGATAGAAACCGAACAGATCACGAGAGGGCCCTAGAAGGAGACTTGACGTTGAACGAGCTTCTCATGAAGCGACTGCTAGATAACACGGTAGCAGAGCAAAGTGTCGCGGCACTAGCGACAATACTGCTTGCAGGATTAGGAGTGAACCAAGGCTCAAAGAGCCAGTCTAAAATCCCTATCGTTGCCAAGCAACTCGACAAATACCAACCCCACGACGATCCATACAGCTTTGTAGAGCAGTTCGAGCAAGTCTACGAAGCCAACGACCTCAACGACCTGACTTAACGCTCTCAAGTGTTCGGGCTTTGCTTAGGTGACAAGGGAAGGACTTGGTGTACAAGCCTAGATGCCGCAGAACGAGCCAACTTCAGTGGCCTGAAGGATCTCTTCATTAAGAGATTTGCCGAGCCTGGATACTCCAATAATCTGCTAGTACGCTTGATGAACGTCAAGCAGAAAGAGAAGGAGGACATTCGTGACTACATAACCCACAAGAGGAGTCTCTTCAAGAGAATCCCTATGAGCGAGCGACCGACTTAAAGAACAATTTTGACTGTATTCATCAGCGGAATTCGAGATGAGGAGTTATATAAGGCTTTGGCAGGCAATTCGAGCTTACAGGAGACGCGCTAGCTAGAGTGTTTGAGAAAGCCATCAGAGTCGATGATCAGTTGAAAGAGCGGAGCTCTAGGAGCTCGAACCTAGAAGAGACCAACTCGCGAGCTCAAAGAGAACGTTAGCCTCTAGTGAGCGATCAGTCCCATCATCCCAAGATAAGGGGAAGGCCACTGAGACGAACCAAGACTTGGTTGATGTAAAGATGGATTTAGTCAAGATGCAAGACATGTTGAGACGACCAATGTGCCCACACGTCCAATGCATGTACTGTGGCGGAAACCACTTGCCAGCCGAGTGTCAAGACCCTAGGTCAAGACCTTGTGCTAATTGCGGTAGGTTCGGTCATGACATCGCGCATTGTAGATTACCAAGAAGACTTCCGTACTCACAACCCTATGGCCAGCCTTACCTAGCGAACAGGTCACAGTTATTCTTCAGAAGGAGAGCCCCATTGGCCCTTCCTGCTCCTAACCACATTAAGCTAGCTATTACTAGGATGGACATAAACCCTACTGGCATACCCAGACCACCTGGTCCTTACGTGACCCATCCACCGAGCGATGCAATGAGGAAGAAACTTACATATGCACTTACGTCTCGCATGACGATGAGGGCAACGCTGTCCTCATGGATTATTGCCTTGTGCCAGTGATGGCATTAGGAAGAGGATGAGGTAGAGGCCTAGGAGGGCAAACGCAGGATCCAATCACCTGTTGGACTTGTGGTCACCCAGGTCATGTCTCATCATGCTACCCTGAAAGGGAGCAGCAAAGAGATAAGGCTAACCAAAGGTGTGCTGAGTGCGGAATCACTCATCTCTTCGTCAATTGCCCAAGGTGAAAGCTGTCTTCTAGCTCAGCCAACATACCATCTGTCCCATTGGGGCTGTTTGGTGTCGAGAACCTTGATGGGGAGGCTACACCTATCCCATTGCAGGTCATGAACCATGCCCAAACAAAGCAGGCCAACATATCATTGCCAGGACCTAGCCTTGATGTAGCTTCGATAGGGAAGAAAAGTCACAGGTGGAAGAAGAAGAGGTCGGAAGCTAAAATCGCACTAAAAATGGAGAGTGCTACAACTCTGCCTGCTGGAAAGAAGGTCTTTGACGCAGAGACAGAGACTTCAACCCCTAAGACGGCCGAAAAGGGAAGTGCTAAGGTAGGGGAATACCTGCATCCGAAGCAACAGTTAGAGGCCATAGAAAAAGTGAAGGAATGGGTGAAGGAGGCCCAAGAGCATCGAAAAGACACTGAGCCCATCATAGAGGACGAGATCGATGATCTCTCTAGCACAAGCATGCCAATCTCACCTCCTCAACCAAAGTCGTGGGAGAAGCAAATGCACCACAAGCAGTGCCGCTAAGGCCAAGCCTTGATGCTACAGGGCCGCAGATGAGTCACGACCATTGGCCAGGACAATCCAGGTTAGAAGAAAGACAAGCACCCAATGATCTCTTGACCGCATTGGTGACTACCCCTGTAACACTTAGCCTGGGAGATCTGCTTAGGCAGCATCCCACCCTATGGCAAGATCTTAAGCAGTGGGTTGAAGGGTCATGAGAGTAGGTCATGACAGACCCTGATGACCATGATGCAGAGACGCAAATACCAAGTTTGACGCTGCACTCTATGCATAAATCCTTACAGGTCAATGCCTTCTCGGAAGGTTCCGAGATGCATGTGGTCTTACCGGTTCTAGCCCTAGGCAATACAACGAGAAAGGGAATTGTGGACACGGGAGCTGGGGTTAGTGTACTTAGCTATGCGGTGCTTCAGATTTGGAAAAACCTGCCTGTCAAAACTACTAGGTTTAATATCACATTAGCAAACAATATGAGTATCAAGCCATTTGGGGTGCTTAAGAATTGGCCAGTGAAGATCGCAGGTGTCCAATTCTCTGTGGACTTTATAGTCATGAAGGGAGTGGACTATGATATCCTATTAGGCTGACCCTGGATGTGCAACGCTAGAGTCATCGAAGATTGGGGTAACGGCTTGATCTTCCTTGGCAATAGAACGGATCCCATGAGAATAGAGATGGACACTTGGAAGACCTCACCAATTGACTTAGATGCCATCTCTACTATGCTCAAGGGTAACACCCAGGTCAAGAAGTCCTATGGGCCCTTGACCAAGTATATCCCATGCCCAGAGGACGAGTGGGATTGGATGCATGCCCTTGCTACAATCGACCTGCCATTCTTAGATCATGAGGCGTATGAGCAAGCCATCAAAATAATTGGCAAGTCTAACGACACACCCTCCATACCAGTCTGCATGATGGCAGGAACCCTTCATGGGAAACCTAAGCCTGCCAACTTCCAAGTCCCAACCAACAAAAGGGAACTCCAGGAGATACTGGAATACTTAACGGACAAGCTAGCTGGCAATCCAGTTGCAAACTTCAAACCACTCCAGGATCTCTTAGATGAATCCAAGTGGCAATGGACTAGAGTGCATGACTTAAACCTCATGTATAACAGGGCCCTAGTTCCTGACCAATGACAAGAGATATACCAAGCCCTAGGAGACGACGAGCAGCCTGATGAAGAGGATTCTAACGACGAATACGAAGACTGCCATTCCTTCAGTGATGAAAGTGAGGGTGAGGTAGATACCGTGGAATACGACACTGAAGGACAAGAAATAGAGAAAATATGAGCAGACTCCAAGCCACAGAAAAAGAGTATCTTCAGGATAGAGCAAGGAGTCATGCGCATGGCATGTAATTGTGCCTGGTTGGAATACGTAGGAGCCATAGACCTTGAGCAAGCAGGCCTAGCCTAGCCAGGAACAACATCAGTGCTTAGGACAGAGTTGCCATCCAAACTACGCCCACCAGGGGAGGCCACCTCTTCTAGCGAGGACGGGGAGTTCGACTTTGAGTCGAAGGTTAGTTCAGATGGTGATCCAGAAATTCCTAGGCCGCCCACGGCTAGCCGCACCAAGGGGGACCTACCCGTCCACCTGAGGCGCAGACGATTAAGGCATAAAAAGGCAAAACAACCCAGGGATACACGAACAGAAGAACATCGAAAATCGCAGGACCTCCCTAAACGATTTACAAAATTCAAAAAAGGGGATAGGGTAATAGTTTTGTTAGGTGCCAAGCGTCAAGGGCAAACGAGTGAACTGATCGAGGGACCAGTCAAGGTCAAGGAGGTGAACCTAGCCCAAGAAGGGGGAACACCCCGATCAGTCTTCATTGCCAATGACTTGACTGAGGAAGAAGAAACGAGTCTTGTCTCTCTCTTGTGAGAGTACATAGACGTGCTCGCCTGGTCCTTAGAAGAGCTTAAGGGGGTAGATCCAAGTGTCGTGACTCACAACATACCCATGATGCCAGACGCAATGCCGGTCAAGCAGCGACTGTACCCTATTAATCCAAAACATGCTCATGTTGTCAATGAGGAGATTGATAAGCTAATGAGAGCGGGATTCATTTATGAAATTGAACACACAGAATGGGTATCAACCATAGTCATCGTGATGAAGAAGAATGGAAAAATCCGAGTGTGCATCAATTACAAGAAGGTGAACGCTGCTACTAAGAGGGACAACTATCCATTGCCGTACACGGAGCACATGCTTGAAAGAGTGGCAGGCAAGGAAGCCTACAGTTTTTTGGACGGCTTCTCAAGGTACAACCAGGTGCAAGTGCGTCCTGCGGATAGGCACAAGACTGCCTTCGCCACTGAGTGGGGCGTCTTTGCTTATATAGTCATGCCCTTTGGATTGACCAATGCCCTTGCCACCTTCCAACGCCTCATGTGCACCATCTTTAAAGACATGCTTCGCAAGGAGTTGGAAGTCTTTGTCGACGACCTCTGTGTCCACTCGACGTGGATTGAACACTTGGACAAACTCCGTGCAGTCTTTGAGCGGTGTCGCTTATATCGTCTCTCCTTGAACCCCTTAAAGTGCCAGGACAACATTGCCACTGACTTCTCGAAAGTCAGGGTTATTGTTGACCTTCCACCCCCAATCAACTACAAGGGAGTTCAACGGTTCCTCGGCCATACGGGGTACTATCGGCGGTTTGTATTGAACTATGCATTGATTGCCAAACCTTTGTACAAGCTGTTGATCGTCTTCGAATGGACCGAGGCATGCCAACGAGAATATGAAAAGTTGAAAAAGGCTCTAACCACAACACCAATTCTACGAGCCCCAGATTGGACCATTACTTTCCACGTGCATATCGATGCTTCTAAGTTTGCCGTGGGGGCAGTGTTGTGCCAACCTGGTGAACACAACTTAGACTATCCAGTGAGCTTTGCTAGTAGATAGCTCATTGAGATGGAAATGAACTACTCGACAACAAAAAGAGAAGGATTAGCCATGGTGTTTGCTGTGAAGAAATTCCAGCACTATCTATTGGCCACACCTTTTACCTTTTTTGTGGACCATCAAGCCCTACTCTATCTAGTAAACAAACCTTGCGCTACAGGACTCATAGCTCGGTGGCTCCTTCTGCTCTTGGAATTCAACTTCTCCGTGGTTGTACGAAAAGGAAAACAGCACTACATGACTGACCATATGTCTCGCACCGCTGGACAAGGCATTGTTGATGAATCACCCGATGCCCATCTATTTAACCTGTCCAGCGAGAGAGATTTATTCAAGGCTGATCTAACGCCATATTGGGCGGATGACATAGTCCAAGTGCTTGAACACGGACTACTTGATCGATCGATAGAAAAAGCCCGACTTAGGCGATTAATCCTTAAGATCCAGCCCTATCAGCTGATCGCAGGCCAACTCTATAGGTTGGGGCAAGATGGATTGCTGCGCAAATGCGTAAGCGAACATGAGATGCACGATGCGCTCTCAGAGGCACACAACGACATTGCTGGAGGGCACTTTAGTGGAGATACGGTAACACGAAAGGTGTTGCAATCTCAACTGTGGTGGCCCATTCTTTTCCGCGATGCAGCACGATTCATCAAGCATTGTGAGGAGTGCCAACGGACAAAAGTCCCGATTTGCAAGGATCAGATGGAGTTTACCCCAGTTATTGCATGACAACCCTTCGAAAAATGGGGAATTGACTTCATAGGGCTCATCAGTCCTGCGGCATAGTATTCACAGGCCAAGTACATCATTGTGGCCACGGACTACCTCACGAAATGGGCAGAGGCAAGAGTGACATGAAAAAATGACTCTAGGACGATTGCCAAGTTCTTAAGGGAGCAAGTAATCTCGCGATTCGGTTGCCCCATCGAACTGGTCAGTGACCAAGGCATGCACTTCATCAACGAAGTGATAGCGCACCTCCTGTCCACCTTTCTCATCATCCATCGCAAATCCTCGCCATACTACCCTCAGGAAAACGGTCAAGCAGAATCCACGAATAAGATTCTTGTCAATGTCCTGACCAAGGTGGTCTCAGCCTCACGCAGCAACTGGGACAACAAGCTGATGGCAGCTTTGTGGGCTTACCGCATAGCTTATAAAACGACTGTCGGTCAAACCCCCTTCAGGCTAACCTATGGAACTGAAGCGGTTCTACCATTAGAATTCTTCGTTCCTAGCTTGAGAATAGCACTTCAAGAACGATGGGAAGGAAAGGAGGCATGGACGCAATGCCTGGTCGAACTCGAATGCCTCTTACAGACTCGCCTTCTAGCCACCCATGCACTTATATGTGAGAAGGCCCGACGCAAGAGTTGGTTTGACAAGCATGTCAAGCATCGCGACTTTTGAATAGGGCAACTTAGTGCTCCTCTACTCAGTTAAGGGACATAAGAAGAAAATGAAATTTAGAGGTCTTGGACCTTTCAAAGTTCGTGCGATCAGCCGCACATGCAATGTCGAGCTCGAGACCTTAGACGGTGAGGGCATAGGCTTCTTTTATGGCAGTCGTATCAAGAAGTACTACCCTCCCACCCATCCTTTGCACGAGCCCCCGATGTTAGAACCGCCTATCAAGATACAAGTGGACACAATCACTGAGATTGATGATGAGGATGAGGAAGCTGTAGAGCCCGCATACCTCCATATCATGGTCACTGCAAAACAAGCATGCGCTTTCAATGCTTTGATCGACGAGGGAGAAGACTTCAATGTCTTAACTCACGATCATTGGACCCAACTTGGTAGACCACCACTTCAACCCACTAATGCGAAATTAAGCCCATATGGGGTCTATTCCTACGCACTTCTCGGCAAGTGCAGAGCCGCCGTTTCTATCGAGTCTGAGACTGTCCCAATGATTTTTTATGTGTTGCCAAATGCTAAAAACGCAGGCACGGAGTTGTTGTTGGGGAAAACTTTCAAAAAGCAGACTTACTGCAATATTGATTATGAGTCACAGTGCATCCACCTCGCAATAGGCAACGTTCGCATTATCACAGATTTCAGCAAGGGCCGTGCGACCTCATCATTGCCCGCAACTCCATCGATAGAAATTATTCGTAACCAAGTCCAAGGAGGGGGGTAGAGCGTGGCCGCCACCTCCCAGATTTCATGAATCACAGTCCACAACAGCAAAACCTAAGGCCCAACAGCTTAGATTTCAATGGTAGCCTAAGCAGCCGCAACTGCCGCCTAGGAGTCGACGCTCCTATCCTCATAAAACCAAAAACTCTAAACCTAGGAGGCCAAGACGCAGTCACAGAAAGCACTGCATGATCAAGCAAAGATGGGTCCCTAAAGCCCTCTTGCATGCGCAAGGCTACTACATGGGCAACACCTGGCTGTGGATCCCTAAGGCCTACACGGCCAAAGGCACTACTCATACGCCGCCCTCAAGCTTGATCAACCCAAGTCCCATAAACCCTCCAAACCATAAGCCCCAGTGCTCTCCAAAACCACAGCCATCCGATTCATCCACGCCCAAACCCAAGAGAGTCACACAAGCCTATCGGCCCAAACAACAGACTCCGTCACAAGAGTCATCACCCGACCAAGTCAATCCGACTCCCCAAATCCAACTTGAATGCAGCAGTCCGTCCATCGTGGCTGCTCCTAATCCACCCATAATCCAGGCAGCCCAACTGCAGACTCAAGAACACTCCCAACCGCAACTCTTCGTTGTCATAGGCTCTAGTTCTAGCAAACCTCGACCACCCATAAGCCTTACGCCCTCCTATGAATGCAAATCCTTTTTAGCACTGGCCGCCGACCTCACTAAGGACACCAGGGATGACGTGGTGGAATGCATTAAACGACTAGACACCATCTTCATGTCGCTAGCACTAACCTACGATCGCTTGGACTTAGGACTATTGGAGGAACCCTTTGCAACTGAAGTTAAAACGATGCCATGCTCCTGGGAGACCTTTGAATTCACATTTGCAAAAGCTTCTCGCTTCGCTGTTGAATTGTTCAACAGCGAGATCTCCAAGGAGCAAGCCATCAAACATCGCCTCATCACGTCATACGATCAACGAACCACTTATGCTATCACTGATCAAGAAATCACAGCGTTATCAAAGCTCGTTGATACTGACTCCCCATTCTTGAGGCATTGGTACACTCTTAGGTTGCAATGGAAAGTTGAAGAGTGCCGTATAATGACCAATGCTGAGCAACGCTGCACTATCAAAACAGTGGAATACGACCCCACATATGTTGCGCCAACCTCGTATAGAGTGCTAACCACTCTTCGGGGCCGACCCATGGAAGAACACATCAAAGGACACCCCTACCTCGACTGCTTGTTGACTGAGGAAGAGTTACACATTGCTAGCCGTGTCAACTCTAGTGACTTCCTAACAGATGTTCTCACATACATCACGCAAGTGGGGATTCGACCCTTTGATCTGGACCGCAAAGCTCACTTAGAATACAACCCCCAGTTCTATGATTGGCTCCTTCACAAGTAACTCCTACACCACCATGCTGAACGCTCTTGCCCTTTTGACCCTAAATCCTAGCAAGGATTCTTCTCAAGCTGGAAGTGGAGGGGGTAAGGTGAATCAAATCAGGCCAATCAAATCAAATTTAGTGAAACACATACATATATTATGAAAAACGGATGGGGTAGAAAAAAGGGCATGGAAACTTTGAAGTAAAGGGCAAAAAGTCAAAGTCTGAAAAGGAAAATCTACATTGGTTCTTAATGAATTCATTCAAAAAGCATAGAGTTTTTCTTTTTTAGGCAATCAACAAATTACTATGTGGAAAGCACTAATGAAATTATGACAGCAACATAAAATATCGCAACAAGACCGTGCCCACCGACTCCCGTTCACGGAGGAGGAAAGACCACAATATGACATATCCCTAGAAAACCGTACCTACAATCAACTGAAGTTTCGGACCATCTGGAACATCGAAGTAGTGTCGAAGGAGGAAGCATCCAAAAGAGTCATCGAGCAGTGCAACCTCACCAAGTACCTGGAGAAATTTGCGCAAAAGCGTGACCACACAAAGTGTGTGGAGTTTCTCAGGACATATGACCCCGACCAGGAGTGCGGCACCGTGACGGTGGGAAGGGGAGAAAATGCTAAATAGGTATGGGTGCACTTGAACCCAGCCTTGGTGAAGAAGGCGTTGGGATTGAAATCGAAGATAGAGAAAAAATAGAAAAGAGATGTCTACACCATGCTGAAAATGAAAAGAGAGGAGGTGCTAACCAATGACAGTATCAACATCCATAACATCCTTGATGCTGAAGCCAGGCTACAGGCAAAGCTAGTGCACGCACTCTTCTTCAGCCAGCGCTACAATGCCTTGATGCATCGAATCAGCGTGCCTGTGCTGGAGAATGTAGCAGCCCACACCTTAGATGAAGTCGACTGAAATGGGTATGTCTGCAAAACCATCGACCAAGCGGCTAAAGCACTGGCTTTGGGAAGTACGCCAGCAGGTGGAGAGTCTCCAACTTCCAAGGCCATAGAAAGGAAGAAGGCCTCATCCAAGGCCTCATTTATCGGCTACAGAAGCATTTTGACTGCGCTCATCCAAGAGGCAGTAAAGGAGACACAGAATGCAGAAGAACGAGAAGGAGAAACGCCGGATAGGTCGCCCCCTCACTAGGACAAAGAAGGGTTCACCGACAGAATCGAGATCGAGGAAGAAGGGGAAGAACAGAAAAGCAAGAAGACGACCAAGAAACCCAAGAAGAAAACAGCCCAAAGGAAGAAAAAGGATGACAAAGGCCGCAATAGGAGAAAGAGGACTTGGAAAGGGCCAAAAAAGAATCCCTTAAGGGGGCCAAGGAGAGGGAGAAGAAGAAGAAACAGGAAGAAGAAAAGGAAAAGGAGGAATTACAAAAGGCAAAGAAGGCGTCAAAGTAGGAGGCTCAGGAGAGAAAAAAGAAGGAAAAGGAAGAAAAAGACAAAAAGGAGGAAGAACGCCGAAAAACAGAAGTAGAAAGGCAAAGAAAAGCCGCTAAGGAAGAAGAGGAACTAAGAAGAAAGGAGGAAGAAGACCTGGCTGAGGCTACACACCGGTCTATCGAACAACAAAGCAGGGCAGATGAATTGGGGAATCTGAGCTCGCAAAGAGAAAAAGGGCCTGGTTCTAGCACACATGCACTGGAAATCATGCTGCCCGCTGTCATTGAGGGCAAGGGCAAAGCCCCAATTCACTCGATTCCTCCCCTCATGGTGCCTCCCACCGAACCAACCACCATCACCCCCAGCATCCCGACCAGTGCCGATGTTTCGAATTTCATGGCATGGATGCAATACTTCATCAACAAAGAAATGGCCCAGGGACAAAGCACCGAAACTACGGCCACAGGGCAAAAGAGGCCAGCCACTAATGCAGAATCAAGGCACGATCCTAAATGGCAGAAGGTGGAAGCCTCGAGATCACTAATCCACACAATGATAATGCCATCAGCTAACTACGACGAGTACGTCGCCGAGCTACTCTCCCAATTAGAGAAAGCTAAGAAGGAACGAAAGATAGCTGTGGTTGAGTTGGTGGTTGAAAAGGAGTCAGTAAGCTTCCTTCCAACTCGACAAAACTAGAATGATAGCCATGCAGCAAAGGGAGATCTCGGATCTCAAGCAAGAAGTGAAGGCTAAGGACAATAGGGAAGAGCATTGGAGGTAGCTACTAGACAATGAAACACAGGAACTTGTGAAAATGCAAAGAGAACACAAGCTCATAATCATGTAGTACGAGAAGCTCATTGCAAAAACCGCCAAAGTCGAAGTGCTTATGGCTGAGCTCAATGTCAGGGACGAGGAAAGAAAACAGAACATGGAGCAGCATCAGCAGAACAAGATCAAGTCCCTGACCAATTAGTTGAACTCCAAAAAAGAAGAACAAGAGAAACTGGTCAGAGAACGGGAAGACTAAGAACAAAGGCTCACGACCCTGGCTCTAAGGCAAGGAGAGAGCCTAGAAGAGATGAACAAGAGAGCAGAGGAGTGGGCCACGCCACGTAGAATGAAAGAAGGGTGAAGACACTGGCACGAAGCCTTGCTCTGGTGGAAAAAGAGAAGATCATCGCAGAGAACAAGGCAGAAGCCACCCAGGTGGCCTTCGGTGCCCAACAAAAGGCCTTCCTCAACACAATCATGGACACCACTGGCCCAGAGGAGGGAGAATTGTTGGAGGTGGCATAAAAGAAGATTTACATTGCACACAGAGCCTTGCATGCAGGACTGTAGATGCTACCCCAACTTGCGGAGATTAGATTGAGCCTGGAAGAGCAAAGGAAATACCTACTGTTGGCCGGCCTAACCCCCCATGAAATAGATGCCATAGGATTTGAAGAGGGAGCACAGCAAGGAGACTGGTAGGGGGAGGAAGTAGAACTCGAACTCGACATGGGAAGATTCAGAGAGGATCTGATCCCACAACCCCCCTCGCCGTAGTCTCAAGAGCAACAACAGGAGGACCCATCTACAGAGAGGCAAGCCGCACTTAAAGAGAGACGTAGGAAGTTAGTCGAAGAAGCCAGGAAGTAGTTAAGGGCCAAGCCAGATGTGCAGCCGTCTGCACCCCTCCCACCTTGCCCTGATGATATCCTAGCTGGATTCCACACAGAGCTAGTGGTTTGGGAGAGACAAGAAAAGAAAAGGATCCATTCACCTTTAGCTTTCTTCTGCCCAACAGCCTGCGGAGGGTCTTGCCGCTTAAGGTGATGGAGGAGGTGATCGCGATTGGTGGCCGACTAGGGCAAAAGTGGCTAGAAGAGAGAGAGAAGACCCCCACCTCTTGGGGAACTGAAGAGGCTGACTATTGGCAAAACAAAGTTTTTGAAGTTCCACATACAGTACAGGGCTATAAAAGCCAACCCCTGTGGATGAGGCGAGTATGCGACATTAGTATGCTCGCCTAGATGGCGTTTCGTAACACGCAGCCCTTCGAGAGGAACAACCCCACATACATGGCATACCCTCGAAGGGTAGGTGTGGATTTTGATGCCACCCTCCACGGGCGTTACGACTTTTCCATTATCTATAACTCCAATGTAGTATCCTTCGAACATGCCCTCCTCTTTAACTCAGAAAGCCTAGATGACTCTATGACGCGCTTCCTCGCAGATTTCTCTTCATGCCCCGATCCAACTTTTGTAACTACATGTAACTACCTTAGATTACTTAAGCTATTACTTAAGCAGGACTCAACTCCAAAAGAGCACGGCCTGCCTCCCCTCTTCTTTGACCCTAACTCCATTGACAGCTGTGCCATGGCTCGTCTAATGATGAGGGCTAGTCTCCTCCCCTCTTTTTGCCTAGCCCTCCTAGAAGACATGAATGACAGGTAGTTTACTAAATGCAATCACTCTTTCCTCCACCCTCTCTCCACGTCTGCATGAATCTAAAAGGATACATGCAAAGCTACAAATTTTTGAGCAAATCCATCCGACCCCCTTCCCCTCCTCATTCAGATGAAGAGAATTAGGCCCTGGCTGTCATTCCACTATTGTAACTTCAAAAAAAAAAAAAGAGAAGAGAAAAGTAAAGTAAAAGTGAAGAAAAGAATAGCATGAAAGGAAAAGCACGAAAAACACTCTCCACTAACTGGAAAACATAGCCCACTTTGCAGAAGCACTTACCACCACATAAAGCACGATCACTACACCTAGGGGTTCTCAAGTTAGGCATGCCCAGTGGCTTTGGTCAGCCGGCTCCACTCCTAACCCGCTAGCCCTTTTTCTCCCCCACTTCACGCTTAGGGCACATCAAGGACAGGACATACCTAGGGAGGTAACACTCGCCTATGGTTAGACCTGTCACCCTAAGCCACTTGTACCGCACCTCCCTTGGCACAAATGGGGTCCTCAAGTATGGGGCATCACCCAGGCTTACCTGTGGTTAGACCCACCTCCCCATTCCACTAGCACGAGCACAATACACTAACACAATAAGGTAGGCACTCCCCTTAGTAACAGCACCACACCTTCTTCTTTCAAGCATCACAAAAAGCAACAAACCACCAACTTCGGAGGCCCCCATCAACCACGCAATATCCATTTGGCTTCTCCGACAAAAATCATTTCATAGCTTCCACGAGCACCTGAGTCTCCAAGTGGCCCTTACCTTTACACCACTTGGCCAATTGCCTGCCAACCTACAACAACACAGAAGTGCCATGGGACTGGTACCCATCGAGGAGGGGGGTAATGTTAACCCCGAGTCGAGATGGCTGAAAAAGGAAGGAAAAAGCACAAAAAAAAGAGGAAAAAGAGCAAAGACACGCATGCGACCTCGAAAGCTAAGCTGGGGCAAAAAGCGCAATTTTAAATGAAAGGTGCCTCAAAAAACTTGGAAAACTCTTATAAAAGAGCGCTAGGCTCCCTCTTGTGCCAATTGTAAAATATTAGACGGGTGTAGGCTAGAGGCATGAAGCAAGAAGAGGGAATTAGAAAAAGGGACCTTGCCACAATGGACGGTCATGTAAAAAGGGATGGGCGCCCATGGGGTTTTTAGGGTTTGTATATATAAAGTTCAAAAAGTGAATGGAAGCTCATTCTTTGGTGTGTGGCTAACAAGAGCTCTCTTCTTCTCCTCTTCTCCTCATCTTCTTGCTTGTGTGTGCTCTTGAGAGAGGGAGTGTGAGAGTGTGAGGGAGTGAGTGTGTGAGAGTGAGGGATCAAGAGGGTGAAGCTCTTCACCATATCCTCTTCTCTTCTTTTCTTCTCTTCTCTTTTCTCGCGCACGCGGCTATGGAGGATGGAGCTTGGAGATGGAGGAGGCTTGAGGATGCTTGAGCTCGCATCTAGGATCGTGGAGCTACCGGGGTGTGCGAGAGAGGAAGGAACTCATATCGGCATCAAGGTAAGCTCACTACACTCATAGGATCGACAGCGCGTCGGCTAGGTGAGAGATAGCCATTAGAGCTTGCTTGAAAAGCTTGAAGCAATAAGCGGTCCGTGGGTCTTGGTGGTTGAGCGTGAGCTCCCACTACAAGGAATGAGAGAGAGGGAATAAACATACATCATAATAAAGAAAGAGAAAGAGAGAGAGAGATGGAAGGAGAGGAGATAATGAATGGATAAAAAAGAGTAGTAGTTGTTGTAGTAGTGGTAGTAGTAGTAGTTTTTTCTACTTTTCTTGTTTTTTTTTGTAGTAGTAGTATTTTTTTTGTAGTAGTAGTAGTAGTATTAGTAGTAGAGAGGGAGAGATATGTTTTGTTAAAGGAAATGAGAGAGGGGGAGGAAGAGAAAAAGGAAGAAGGAATGAAAGAGAGGGAATAAACATACATCATAATACAAAAAGAGAAAAAGAGAGAGATGGAAGGAGAGGAGATAATAAATGGATAAAAAACAAAGAGAGAGTGGTGGCGAGGTCCGGTGCAATACCACGAGATGGGAAACACTCCAACATACGTTAATTTGTGGGTGGGTGGGTGGGTGGAGACTTTACATACGTTAATTTGTGGGTGGGTGGGTGGAGACTTTACATACGTTAATTTTTGCTGAGTTACAAGACAAGAAATCCCTTCTCAAACAATTTAAGAAAGAAAAAAAGAATGATGACAAAAATAAAATGTTTGTCGTAACGTAGACAAAATGGAAAATGATGAAGATCATAATATTCAAGATCGCAAGGCGTATCTTAATCAGCGTGTCCCATGTCCTTGCTCTCAATGTAAGCTGGCAATTAGACGAAAACGTCCATTGTCTATAAAACACATACGACGCTTCGGCAAGTTTCAATCTGAGATAATTGATCAGGCAATCTTGGATTTCGAGCAAATGGTAAGAAAAGCTAATATCAATCATTCATTGTATTCGCAAGCTAATTGAATACCATATACAAAAAGATTGGGTGTGGCTGGTAAATTTTCTATCCAGGGAGGTGACGTCTCGTCCCAAGGAGGAGTGTACCCTTTGCGGCCAATTAGAAAATTTCATGGGCGTGCGACGGATGGAGTGCCTGAGCCAATCCACCACTTAGAAGGTACTACCCAATCTATACCGTCAATACCAAAGGATACAGACAGCCTTGGAGTCTTACCTATAATCTTGGAGCCTAAGATGGAGGCAATGATCGATACATTGATTCCCATGGATGTTGAGACTTCTGATCTGCTTAGAGAGGAAGCATCCATACCATTATATGATGGGTGCTGAGTATCTCACTTGAAGACACTGCTTGCACTCTTAAGTGTGCAAGAAAAATACAGGTGGAGCGATGTGAGTGTGACCGAGTTGATCAGGTACCTTGTATGTATGCTTTGTTGATTTCTTTTCGGCACTATCATTAAAAAAATTTGTACTTTTTAAAGGTGTTTTATGATTTTTTTCAAGTTATTGAAGTATCATATATTACCACTTACAAATACCATGCCTGAGTCTCGTGATGATGCATGACATGTTTTACGAAAGCTTGGCATGGACTACAATAGCATCCATGCATGTATCAACGACTGCATACTATTTCGAGGAGAATACGAGACTATGGAGACATGTCCAAAGTGCGGTTCTCACATGTATCGATAAGACTTGTAAGGGCAAACCATCCCTCAAAAAGTTCTTAGATACTTTTTGCTTAACCCCCGCATAAACCACATGTTTCGTACGTCCGGCATGGAGAGCTTGACAATGTGGCATGCAGAGAATAGGTCCACAGATGGAGTTCAATGAATATCAGTGGATTCACATGCATGGAGCCACATTGACTCTACCTTCCCAGGCTTTGCCCGAGAGCCAAGGAATCTTCGGTTCGGTCTTGCAATGGATGGTGTGAACCCATTCAATCTGCACTCAACTTCTTACAGTCTGTGGCCTATAGTCCTTGTCGATTACAATATCCCTCAATGGCTTTCTACGAAGAAAGGACATCTCATCCTTAGCTTACTCGTTTCCGACCGCTACAAAGTCAAAAATATAGACGTGTATCTTCGTCCATTAGTCGATGAGCTGAAGATTTTGTGGGAGGAGGGGGTCACCGTGTAAGATATGAGCAAGCGCGATGGTGGACAGTCCGCCAATATTTGAGCCATTCTCATGTGGATGATGCATGACTTTCTGGGATTCAGAGAGTACTCAAGTAAGTAGGATTCCATTTTCATTGGCAATATCTATGATAGCTCGTTCAAGTTTGTATTCACTGGATAGAGGTGTTGAGACACGTCTAGTTACCTCACGTTATCATGCATGTCCATTGTGCGGGCCACAATTAGACTCCACAAGGTCACAAACCATGAAGAAGATGGTATATCAAGGATACACAGCTTTCTTGCCAGAGGGTCATGAACTCACGGAAGGTTTTCTTGGACGACCTCCAACATGTATGAATGCCCAAAGTTGGTACGAGTTGAAAATGGTCCACACGGAGTCACATCCAAATAGAATGCGACGCTTCTCAGTTTTCTACAAGTTGCCATATTGGACCCACTTACAGATTAACCACTTGTTGGATCCCATGCATATTTTCAAGAACGTGGGCAGCTTGCTATGGGACCACATCACAGGAAAGAGAGGCACTATAGGGGCATGAATTTATTTGAAGGAGGTAGGCAAGATGGAGGCGCTTTGGCTGCAGTCGAGTGCTGATGGTCACTTGTAGCTACCTTGCACTCCTTGGGTTTTGTCCACTAAAGAAGAATGCATTGTGAAGCAAACAGTCAAGTCTATCCGCACTCCGACGAGTATGATGTGTTCTCTCAGGTCTGCGTTTTCTAAAGACGATCAATTATCAAGGCTAAAATCCCATGATTGGCATAAGATATGTCAGGTTTGTACTACGAATGGATTGTACGTGGCCTGTGTATTTTACTATTTGGAGTGTAGTCATTGTTCATAATGCTTTCTCATTTGTGGCAGTTTGTACTACCGATCGTGATCGCAAGATGCCTTACTCTAGAAATATGCGGGGCAATTTACAGGTTGTCAAATTTAGTGCAATGGATCTCGTAGAAGGAGATTAAGACATCCTCTATTGAATCCGTGAGGCGGAGAGCAGTGGAGACGGTCTGTCTCTTTGAGAAATACCTGCCTACCAACATGCTCACGATACAAATCCACCTTGTGCATCTTGTAGATGAAGTGGAGACTACTGGACCTGTCTATATGCAATGGATGTTCTTCTTAGAGCGCTTCATGAAAATCGTGAAATGCTTTGTGTGACAACGAGCTTGGCCAGAAGGTAGTATGGCTAAAGGTTGATTGGTGTCTGAGGCACTAGTGCATATTTCACAATGGCTACCAACGGTGGATTTAGACAACAATATGCTATGGTCGCTGAAGGATGATGATAGACTGACCAAAGATGTGGTCGTTAGAAATGGGATAGAAAAAAGAATGGATGCTGCAATGGAGGAGAAAGTGAATTGCTTTTGTATGTTGCACCATGCCTCTATGGAGATGTGGCTCGCTAGGTACCAGCAAGCTAGGAAAGATCGAGAGGAAGTACGATCTAAATTTCGACGTAGTACGCACCATCAACTGATTCGATATCCCAAGGGCATGGAGGATATGCCGTGGTTTATGTCAACGCGATGGTTGCAGGGAGCTTTGACCGCAGTGTCTCGGGAAGGGGCAGAGGTCTCAATGAGGAGTGGAAATTCTCAAGGGGATGTAGTCCAAAGGTGATGATGTGTTTAGGATTTGTCGTATCTATAGTTTATATGCGACAACTAAGTGTTTCAATGTGCAATACAAAATATATAGTGCAGCATGGTCGCGTGGATGTCATTTCTGTGTGGAGCGTATTGACAGCCTATGCATTTGTTATGCTCTTTGATGGAGAATAATAACAAAGGGTTTTGCCTGACTATACTTTCTAGCGATTTACGATGGACTCTGAAAAAACACAAAGTAAGTTCCCGGCTAGAGGCCGGACGCACGGTTATAGATGAGATGGAGTATTTTGGGAACTTGCAAAGTATTGTTACGGTGGATTACCGTAGCTTCTCTGTGATACTATTCGATGTGCAGTGATTCAAAGTGGTACTTGAAGAAGTTGGAGCAACAATTTGACGAGGTCCATCTGGATTTCTCAAAATAGATTCTGAAAAAAAATGGACGGATTTGTGCGACACCTTTGTGTTGCCGACCCATTGTGAATAGGTGTATAAACTCATTTGTTTTTTAATTGTATTATGACATGGTACATGTCACAATAGTTAAATCTCTCTTGTACATTATTGTGAATAGGTGATCTTCTATCCAAACCCCCGACAACCTCGATGATGGTATGTTATATCTTCAGCTCCCCAAAGTGCGAGAGTATACGATCAAAGCAATGTTCCGAGCATAGATGATGATAATATGCAAATAGACGGATTGATATTGCAAGGGGTGGAGGCCACCAAAAGCTTGGAACATGTCGAGGAGCTAGCATCGGGTAACAATGATGGAAATACAGGAGTCCAAGAATTCTTTGAGAACGAGGTGGACTCATCCTTTTGTGGTGACATGTCTATTGACCTTCTAGTGTATGCGGAGTTGTGCCAGGAGATTGACATGGGACCATAGGATACTTCATACTTGGAGCATCCACCTACTCAATTCATTGACGAATCGGTTATAAGGGTACACAAGAAGTAAGATCATTTTTTAAAGATTTATATTACCGTGCTTTGTATGATTTAAATTGATTATGCTAACATCATTTTTTGTTTTTGTAGGTGACCTTTGTAGATATTTAGATCATCAAGATGAGTCGAGGGATGAGCGATGAGGAGCTGCAGGAGATCTTCACGTGCATGTCTCCAGATCAGATGGAGAGATTCAAAGACATGGCGGACCAGCAGCTGTCTCGAACACCGTCAGGCTACTCTATTAGATCTATTTCGGCACGATCTAATGCTTTAGTTTTGATCAGATGAGGTCGATGCTCCAGACTTGGGCCAAACGGAGGGAGTGGTTCATGGGGATGCTATAGAGATCCGGATGTAGTGAGCCTGCGATCGGCTCGGGATACATGTGTTACTCCTCGCTCTTGTGGTGGTTTTAGAGAGCATGGCTCAGGTGGTTGTTGTTGTGGAGGCATGAACGCGGTGTCTCCGTCTCATTGTTTTGCTAGAGTTACATCACCTCCAGGATTTGTCACACCTATGGGGACGTCTACTCCACTCACTTCGGATTTTGCTCAGCCGTCCACAAGTGGCACCTCTATGGGTGCTACTCTAATAGATACTACCCCGGTCGGTACACCAGATGTACAAGGGTCTCTTGGATATGCCCAGGGGCATGGTTGCAGGTGGGAGAGGACCCATCTTAGGCATACCCCAGAGGGATATGCCTACCTTGTAGATGATAGGTCAGGAGCCATCATCATGAATGATGAGGGGAGGAGGGTGATGGCTCGCATGAGAGATTTGTGCCAACAAGTCTTTTGGCACAACGTCTTGGATCATTGGAGGAATATACTGGAGGGGAGCAAGGACTACATAGTAGCATCCTTGCATGATGATTTTCCGATACAGCCGCAGGAGATAGGTTTTCTACCGGCTGGATGATGGAGTGCATGCTTGCATATATGTCACACAGATGATCGGACACACGCAAGGCACTCAAGAGTGGGGCTGCAAAGCTCGAGTGGCTAGACGTAGACGATTGGCACCGACTCAAGGAGGAGGCTAGAGATTCTCTAGGACGTTGGAGACAGTAGCGTGAGGCGGCGAGGGCACGACTAGAGGCTGAAGTGGTCCATCATCTTGGGAGTGGTGGCCACATGACATATCTGGAGAACTTTGTAAGTTTTTATTTTATTTTGCTTGCTTATTTTTTTACAATATCCTTTGTACTAACAATCATGTTTCTAACAGCTGTATTTTGTTTTCTTTGCAGCACTCCATTACAAATCGCGATCCCACTGGCCTTGAGACTCGATATGCAGAGAGGCACGGTCTCACTGCATTGATCGATTGATTGTATGGACGTGGTAGCCCTGTAAGTCACTCATCTTTCTTGTCCGTAGTTACCATTGATCCGGGTTTTTTACAACCTGGATTATTACTGCAAAATTTGGCCAAAGCCCCTATCAAGAGCTTACCATATCACTTTGGGTTTACTCTTCAAGCACTAGGTATGCTACATTGCTTCTCGATTATGATAACTCTAGCAAATGGGGGGAACAAGTTCTTAGAAGGCATGTCAATGTAAAGAGTAAAAGGGATGGTTATCTTAGTGAAGATGAAAATGGATTACACCTAGGAGTTGAGTGAATGCATAGATTTTTCAAAGGACTAGCCTCCAACTACACATGGGCTCCGTCTGCATCACTAAGATTTGGAATCTATCACCATCATTAGAGGACACCTCACCCTAGCACACAAGTCAATATCCACATCATGGTGTCATTTGGATCTTGCACAAAAGCTTACAAGCATGGACCCCTTTTGTCACATGCTTATATGTATTTATATACATATGGGGGACTAAAGTCAAAGCAACTTTTAGAAGCCGTTTTTTATAATCTCAATAACTCCCAAGAAAAAACGAACTTCAAGAAAACTCCCGCGATGCCCGATCGGTTTCGACCTGGTCTACAAAGTTGCAGAAGAAACTTTTTTCAAATTCCTCACGGATTTGAAGTTACGAAGGCGCAGACTGCTAGCTACATGCAATTTTCTTCTCTCTTTCACCACACCAACTTTCCACTCTATCCTTCTTGTAAATATATTATAATAATGTGCTTTGGACACCCACCTCTTGTAATCTAGCTCCATTTCTCTATGTTGTCTACCATCACCCTTGGCTTCTTGCATGATGACCAAGGTGGGGACTTGTCCCATCCACTATGCTCCATATTTTCAAAGATGCCATACATCATCTAGGATTATGTTAATCAAGAAGATTAGCTTAATCTAATCCCTCATGGAGGCTATATAAAGAGCCCATGGAGAATGAAGAAGGGGGAGGAAGGACAATGACAAGTCCATGAGAGCACTCTAGAATATCCTCATCTCTTTGAGGTAAGCTATGAGTGAGTTCTTTTATTATGTAGCATAATGGCAAGCTTCCTCTACCTCTTCTTCTATTATCTCCCTCTCCTCTCATCTTCTCATTCCATGTAGCATAATGGCAAGCTTCTTCTACCTCTTCTCCTCTTATCTCCCTCTCCTCTCATCTCTCTCTCTTATATTCCAATATGGTGTCTAGTACATATATTCTCTCTTGTAAATTTGTGTTTTGGTTCTCTTGATTCTCTTTGAGAAAAGGGATGTCCTAGCCTATCCTCCCTTTGGCTAGGTGGTGCCCCTCTTTAGTTCTCTTAGTGAGGATTGGAGGTTGGATGGGTAAGAGGCAACCCTTCATAATTTCAGCCCTCACCATGTTTAATTAGAATGCATTATTGTATGGTGGATTGATGTGTAGTTGTTTCTTTTTTTTTGCAGAGTCCGTTCGATGCTCCTTTGCGGTGGGACGAGGTTTCGGATGGTGATGATCTATAGCTCACCCTTGGATCCCTGGAGCTCACACACCCTTCTTTTTTGGTCACGTGATCTGTATAGACATTTTCTATGTAGTAGTAGTATCTTGTCATGTATCAGTGCTATGATTTAAGTACACTTTGTGTTTATTTACACGAGCATTGTACACATTTTTGAAACTATTTTGTATGGTCGAAATAAAGCACATAGTGTTACAATTTTTTTTTTCCTATTACCGTCACTATTAGCATCGCAAATTGATTGCATGCATCACTATTATCGTCATTATTAGCATCGCAAAGCGTCGTTATTTGCGTCGGTATGAGCGATGCATTTGCATCGCTGATACCGACGCAAATAGCGACACTGATAACGACGCTAATACCAACTGTTCTATGGCGTCGCCAATAATGATGCTTTTTGCGACGATGGGGGTAACTTTCTTTATTAATATTTTCATCGCTTTTAACGTCAGTATAAGGCCTATATCTTGTAGTGTGTTGTAGAAGGCCATCCAAGTGTCCATGTTGGTGTCCCAGACCCTTCTTCTCCATGTAGGTTGGCATTCGTAGTTAGGCACCAACTTGGCACTTCAAAAACTTTATTTTGCAAAAATTTTGCATCTTCAGTGCCCCATAGTGTGGGTTTCTGCTCTCTCTCCTTTAGCCACTTCTTTCCGAGCTTCCCTCTGATGTCAATCACCTCCTCCACCACCTTGATGGGCAAAAATCTATGTAGGGTGGTGGGGAATTGGAAATTAAAGTCGAAGGGGCTCTTGGCCGTTTCTTGCCTGTCCCAGATTACAAGGTCGGCTTGGAAGCTTGCTGGGGAATCATCCTCACATGGTGGGATAGGTGCCTGGGGTGCCCTCACTCCTTTGGCATTCCATTTTCTTCTTATCTCCACCATTTGAATTAGGGCAAAAAATGCTTTAAAAAAATACTTGTAAGAAAATGATTAAGTTGCTAATTAGTTGAGATTTTGGAAGAATGAAAACACCAAATTTGGTTGCTCAGATGTGATTAATGAGAGAATATTGAATTCATTAAAGAGCTCAGCCATTAATTATCCCTTTTATGTCAAGGTCACCTTTTCAGCAGTTTTTGTCTTGGAACTTGGGAGAATTTGTATTTTCGAGAAATGTCCTACTCCCGTATCTTCTTTTTACACGCTCTTTCTCTATTCTCTTCTTTGTGCTCACTTTCTTATCTTTGTGATCGTTGATCTGCTAAAATGTTTGGCAATACCTTTGCAAGTAATACAGATGCGAGCACATGCAAACACAAACTTACCATCCAACTAGATCCAATTTATTAATCTTGGTGGAGAAGCATACATCGTCGAGTACTAACAAATGAGATGGAAGCCAACATATTGCAAACTCAAGGAAAGAAACATATACATTTGTGGGTGGATGAAAATATTTATCCCAAGGATCCTTCAACAGGTAAACCTCCTAATGTTTTAATATTCATGACTACGTGAGATATGTTGGGGAAGGTTATAATGGGCTGCTTGGCTATTGCAAAAGGTTATACTCTACATCTTACACATACATGGCTCAGATGAATGAAATGAAAAAAGAATTATTTATTGCACAAACAAGCAATTGTGAGCTTACAAATAAGATTGGCGTTTTGGAAAATGCTAATAAGTCATTACAAGATTGTTACAATATAGGCATGGGAATTCACCCTAAGCAAGGGTATATGAGGGCATATGGATGTGAATGCCTTAAGAGGTAGGGAAAACCCTAACCCTAGCTTGGCAAAGGCTATATAAACATCCTATGGGTTACTATCAAGTGTGAGATAGAGTGTACCCAAGTTGTACTCTAAGCAACTTAGTAAGCAAGATTTTGTTCTTGTACTTTAAGCTCTTATCTCCCTCTTGTGCACATTCTTCTTACTACAAACTTTGATCTTCCACATGGTATTAGAGCCTCCTCTAATCCTTTCAGCTTTCTCTATCCTCAAATTCACTAAGTGCACATGATTTTCTATCATCTTCATCTTTTCCCTCTTACCTCCATAGCCAAACCTTGACCCCTGACCTTAGAGGACTTGGGAAAGCCAAAGGAGAGAATTTCAGCTCCTAACTTCAACTAAGGAATTCTTCCCCAACACAAGGCAATGTGGCGTGGCACATTAGAGGGCAACATTGGGTGTCATGGAAGGTGGCATTGTGCAAATCATGAAAATGATGCAGATATGCAAGCATCATCTCCCAAAGCTCAAGGCGGCTTGTAGATGGAGCAATCCTCCCAACCACCATAGAGCTTTCAAAGCTCCCCCAATGAGCTATCTTCCTCAAAGAGGGTTTGGAGAAATTCCTCTTGTGGTTATTGCAATCAGTCAAACCCTAACTGCCTGTTTCCTGGCAGCCATAGCCAAAAAGCTTCAAGCTTTTCCATTCTTCAAATTTTTCAAATTCTAAGAACTAACAGTGATTCTAATCACTGATTGATCTTCTCCAAAGTTAGTTGAATATTTGAAAGTTCTATTTCAAAGTTTCTTACCCTCAGTGGACCTCTTTAGTTCATCAAACAATCCGCATTTCACATCTCAAGTGGCATAAAACTTTGAGATGAGTGCTTGTAAGCACTAATGTGGCATTTTACAATCATGTTACTAGCTGGATGTTGACTCAATCTGGTGTTTTTTAGCAGAAAATCAAATCCATCAAGTGCTTTATGTCATTAACCTCTTCTTTCTTGGTTGTAAGGCTATGTGTACAACTATAAACACATAGACCATATCCCGGTATTAGTTTGCTGTTGGTACATTAGAGATATGAGTGTTATTGTACTCTCCTCTCATTCATCCAAGAGCATAGAGTTGATCGATAAGCCGTGCTCCACCAAGAACTCCTCAAATAGGCCACATTATTAGGAAGAGCCTAAAGTCCAGTCAAAGCTCACCTCGTTGAAACCTAGGAAAATAGTAAAGCCTAAATCAAGGGTTGTTCGAAGAACAGGACCCCCTAAATCCCGTCTAGAGATTTCCAACCCTTTTCAACTCTACAACTTTGAAACTTGGCTATTAGTTCTACTATTCGGTTGTACTTGGCCACTTGTAAAGGACTAGACACTACCATTGCTTAAGGCAATTGGTAAGACCTTCCTATAATGGCCATGGCCTATGCAAATGTAAGGCCTCAAATTTGCAAGTTCAATGGAAAACATTTCCATCCTTGGCAAGTCTTGGTAAAATACAAAATGATGGAAAGAGGCTACTGGCCCTTTATAAAAGGGATGAAAGTAATTGACCCATCCAATCCCCTTGATGTAGAAGATGATGAATTGGCTCAGGCCATCATCATGCTTCATTTAGATGAATCTTTAATTCATCATATTGACCAACTCTCCACTGCCAACAAGGAAAAGTGGGATGAGCTTGAAAGGCTCTATGGTGCAAAATAAAAAAATTGAGTTTCTTGCTTGGTGTGGCCTTGCATACTTTGACTAGTCTTCTTCTGTGTGCATCCATAGTGGTATAAGGAAACATAGCTTTTCATTTATTGTGAACTTTGATAGGTTTTTCCAGTCTCTTCTCTAAGAAGTCCCTTCTTTTTCTCATTTTCTATGCAGGTTTCCCTTGTAATTAACTAGGGATCTCCACACCTTTGTGGGTCCTACTTTGTCATTAGAAGGCCACGGCTATTCTTATTTTGTAGCACTTGTCTCATCCACTCCTCTTTGCGCTGACAAATCAGATATCTTCTTTTAATCATTTTTGGATTCATTAAATTTGCAACATCGACTATATGTCCTTTCACCTGAGTATCCCTCACTCAACAGGTTTCTTTGACTTCTTTGCATTAGTAGTTACATGGGTTTCCCATCTTTAAATGCATGAGGGAAAGTCCACACACATAGTATCAAAGCACCACACGTTTTCTAGGTCCCTCCTCATTTGAGAAGAGTTTCCTTCAACATCTCTCTCCATGACAAATAAATTTCTTGATGGTTTCATATCCTTGAAAAGAGACATTTGCATTTAATGCTAGAAGCTTATCTTCCCAATCCAAATATCCAACTTCTTTCCTTTAATTCTTGTTGACTTGATAGCTGACCTTGCAACTATAGTCCATGGCTCCTTTCTTTCACATGAAAGGACTCCAAGATATTTCTCAAGATTGAGTTTTTTAGCTTGGAATACAAACAGGGAGAAGATCTAAGCAAGTTTATTTCATATATGAAGGGGCTTATGGCACAGCTTGCCTCCGTTCAAGCACCCCATCCATGATGAAGATGTCATTGCCATCTTGCTAAAGTCTGTGGTGAAGAAGGTTTTTCCAACCCTTGTGACTACCCTAACTAATATCTCGAACCCAACCGTGGCAAGTACCATCTAGTCTTGCCTAGATGAAGAGAAGAGAAACCATACTAAAGGAACTTCATCAGTCACTTCCCATGAGCAAGTGCTACTCCATACTGCTTTTACTAAGTGTTTCTTTTGTCACAAAAAACGGCATATTGTAAGAAATTGCTAGAAGAAATACCTTGACAAAATGAAGTGCAACAAATGCAAAAAAGATCAGGCATATCACCAGTAAAGTGTCCCAGTGTTCCACCATTATCCAAGAAATTGGAGGCCAACTTTGCCTCTCAATCCACAGATGAGCGACTCTTTTGAGTCTTCTAACATCCTCTACCTATGATTATCCTTGTAGCATGATTCATAAAGGCATCCCATTTGATTGAGGGGGGGGAACTTTAACATGTCCTATGATGCAATGCCACCTTGGCATTGGGGGGGGGGTTACAATATAGACATGAAAATTCACCCTAAGCAAGGGTATATGAGGACAGATGGATGTGAATGAACTTAAGGGGCAGGGAAAACCCTAACACTAGCTTGGCAAAGGCTATATAAACAGCCTATGGGTCACTATCAAGTGTGAGATAGAGTGTACCCAAGTTGTACTCTAAGCAACTTAGTAAGCAAGATTTTGTTCTTGTACTTTGAGCTCTCATCTCCCTCTTGTGCACATTCTTCTTACTACAAACTCTAATCTTCCACAAAGACAAGCTAGCACACTTAAAGAAAACTCCAATAGGATTTAGAGAGAGAAAGAGACCATTGAAAAATATAACTAGCTTGTGTGAGAGAGTAAAGAAAAGAAGATTGAATCTTGTAAAGAAACATGTCTCTAACATGTTAGGTATTAATATTCAAGAGAGTGAGGAGAAAATGATTTTTTTAAAAGAGACCATGAATAAGAATGATATTTTGAGGATTCTTTGGTCACCTCAGAATATGGATTTGAGAGGTCCAACTCTCAAAGAATTGGTGAAGAGCTTAAAGGACACAGTAAAAACCAGATGAAATTGTAGAGACGTGTGATATTGTGGGCATTAGTCGAAAAGTTTATCAGGTTATCTCAAGATTATGGTTTAAAAATCTAAAATGTAATAGAAAAACTGCATTTGGGTTACCTCGAGCCCTATAAGTATTGGTTGCAAGGACTGCCATGAATCGTAAGATTCCACAAGTTTTCGGGTAATACATTCATTTTGAAGCATCTATGCCATATGAAAAGTCAAAAAGAAAATCTAGTTTTGAATACAATGTATTTAACAATATATGGGTTGATCTAAGAAGAGTGTAGATTGCAATGGTTCACATGTATAGACTCATGTTGGAGGAATGTCACGGTGTTTTGAAGTTCGCCTTGAAGTTAGATGAAGCACAGATTTAAAAAGGACAAAAGATGGAAAGAGTCAGCATTTGTATCATGAACAAGGTATTAGAATACAACAATGGTGGGGGTCAAGCACCAGTGCATAAGTTCCAATTTGAGATGGAGATTTGTGGGTTGATGCAGCTCAGGTACCAATTGAGAATCATCAAACACTGAAATGGTTGTTTACTCATACAGGTCTTCTAAACATTATTAAGTCTCAAAGTGAAGGAGAAATTTTGATTGTTGATGGGGTTGGTAATTTTAATGTGGAATGGCACATGAGCACTAACTTGAAAACTGCCAAATGTATGCTTGGAATATGTAATAGGAAAAATGCAAAATATCATTGTATTTATTGCATGGGAATGTTGGGTCTAAAGATTGGAGCAACTTGCGCCTTGTAAGAAGAGCCCCAACTAGAGACTCTATAGATCTAAGTTTTTTTTTAAAAAAGGAAGATATATGGGATCCAATTCTTTCAATTCCTCTTACAAATGTTCATATATGTACTTTGCATGCAGAGATTAGAATTATTGATAAACTTCCTAGGTTGCATCTCGACTATGCATACTCAATTAAGCCTTTGTCTTTATTGGATGAGTGTATTGACAACTGTGAGGCATTACTCTCCAAAATTGGTTTTCATGGAGGTCAAGTTCACTTAAGAAAAGATCCAACACTTTTAGGGAAAACAAGAGATGTTTTGGCTGATGTCTCAATGGGAGGCTCAAAAGCTAGACGTTTTTTAGGTAACCATACAAGAAAATAGGTGAGCCTTAGAGGAGCTATGTGGGATAACGACAAACATTGCAACCACACCACGACTTGAATTTCTAAGCATGGAGGTTTAGAGACACCTCGATGTCTTCCTAAAGCTCCTCAAGCAACAAATGAAAACCTACACATATCCATAAGAGTTCAACTGTTCGATTATAAATCTTGTTCAAGCAATAATCTAGGAGGCATGGGGAGTATCACATTTTATTTGGTAAGAGAGAATATTTAATCCAAGCTTTCCTCGATAAAATTTCCATTGGCATAAAATGATAATTACTCTTATGAATTTACATCATATCCTTCATATCCATGGGCCTTACTTTGTGGAGGAGCAAGGCCCTCTAGCAACTTATAGCAGCCAAGGCATGGAAAAAACTCACTATCAAGCACGTTCAAGTTTTTTTTGAAGCATAAGACATGGAGGAGTTACAAAAAGCAATGATCTTGAGGAGCTATTCAATTGGTTTTTTTCGATGTCAGCTTCAAAGAATGAATACTTCAACTTGATAATTCATAGTATTTTTCAAGAAAGAAAAGTACAAAGCTAGCTCTCAGGATCCTTTACATCATCCTCCCCCTCTGAGATATTTCCTCTATAATGCGAAAATTTTCCTCTTGTATCAAACTATTGATTTTATATTAGTTCGGTTTTCTGCCAAAGCATAAGATAAGAGGGCTAGAAAGTATCATGCTCTAGAAGCAAAGAAACCATGACCGTAACCAAAAATCCTAATTGCCACAGTCTTCTCCACAAACATCACCTTGTGCGCATTGTACTATAACCCAGAGAAACCAAGTAGCCTTGTAAGTGCCTTGATACATAGTATAGGCCATGTTGCTTCCTTTGAGAAGATGTTATGAAATACCAAGAAAACATGTAGATCAATCCTTGCTAAGTAATGGCTAAGTGCAACATCTTTCAATGAACTAATATCAACTCTTGTCCCTTTACCCTGTCCCAAGAAGTTATCAAAATCTTCAATCTCCAACTGTAAAAAAAGATGAAAGTTAAATGAATGTTGAAATCAAACATATTAATGTATATCTTACTAAATTCGAGATAATAGTACCAATTGATTTTCATCATTCTCTAGCTTAGTTGGATTCCATATGTTAATTGATGATTGTGACTCATTGGTATCTTCCAATTATTTAACATATTGTGACTCTTCTCTTCCAAAATGAGAAATTCCAAGTCGGCGGTCTTGAAGGCTGTGGAACTCCTCTTCAATAATCCCATACTCTTTCTCAGCATTCTTTGCCTTACAAAAACAAAGAGAAAGGGCATCCCCTGCTTCAATAAACTTGTCGTTTGTAATTTCGGTGTCAAGTTTAAGTAACTCTTCTTTCGATTCATTTTTTATGTCAACAATGCCATTTGCAGCATCAGAAGCCTCTGTAATGATGGTTAAACAATAATCCTCCCTAAGATTGAAGAGCCTTTGGATGTCTGCTAGTAGTATGTATTCCTTGTCCTTGATAGGGAAAGTACGAAGATAAGCAACATTATAAAAAGAAGAGTCACATACAAGATATGCATTTGCATGGTTTTCTTCAATAATGGTCTCAGCTTTGAATTAGGCAACATCTAGTTTGCCAGCAATATATGCTTCTTTCTTAGGGTCCAAACATTCCTCTGCATCCTTTTCATTTGCTACCTCATCCAAAAGGCAAAAGCTAGAACATTTTGGACCCTCTAATTGTTGATCATAAAATTTGACAGGATATTTAACAAGAGTATACGCAATGAATGTAGCTATTTTGGACATTAGCTTGCATTTCCTAGAATGAGCAGAACAAAACAAATCTGAGGTACAAAATTGGTCAAGAGAACTAGATGTACACTTTCTTGAAAACAAAGCCTTCTCTAAAGGTGAACTCCCAATAGGTATGTGAACATATTCCTTTGCATCCTTTTCAACTACTAGAAATGCAAGACTTTAAAACTCAAAAACTTCCTCTAGGAAAAACTTCTTGCATGAGTTCAATATCCCAGTCAGGGTTGAAAATATCCTTTGCAATTCCGTAATAAGATAACTCCATGCCATTATGAAGAAGAAAGTCTAGGAGCCTTTTTGATGGAGAAACCTTTGTGATCTGAGACAATCCAGAAACCCTCAATGGTGACTTGCCTTTGTGACTGGAGACTTCCTAGGCATTCCTACACTTGCTGCTGAACAAGGGGAGGAAGCTGTGCAAATTTCAGGGGAGAAGGTAGCACAACCATAAGCCCTTGTTGACCCTGATGACAATCTTCTTCGTTTCTTATTGGGGGTTACCCACTCTTGGGAGCCTGCAACATGCTTAGGTTCAAACATGAGTGAAAGCACGATATGGTGCAAAAGTGTGCACTTGACCTCACAAACAATGTCTCCTTGTTTCATATTTACAGATCTACGATACGGCACAAAAGTGGGCAAGTGACCTCAAGAACAATACCTCCTTGCTTTGTATTAAGGGGTACACGAAATGGTGAAAATTGACATATGAATCACTGAAAGTGGACCTCACCTCTAGCTAGGCTTGATAATTTGCAAAAAAAATCATAAATGTCTAATTACTTTCTTTTATAGAACAAACAATATTTGCCACGTGGAAAGCCACGTAGATAGCCACATGGATAGCCCGTGCAAATCCTAGCCAATAAAACACTACCATGTGTTACCTATCCCATAGGCATAAAATATTGATGCAACTTACGTGGCTCACTTTTCGAATTCACAAGCACAAATACACAACAACATTGAGATCAACGATTGTCGCATCGCCCTGTATCGGTCATCTGCAAATACAATGCGAGTAGGTGATTTTTAAACCCATGCTTCATTGCATTCGTGTCATATCGATCATCTGCAAATACGGCGCAAGTAGATTCATTTCCAAACCACGCTTTACTCCTATCGTATCGTATTGATCATCCGTATGTCATCTGCAAATATGACGCGATGAGCTTCATTTCCAACCCGTGCTTTTCTCCTATCGTGTCATATTGATCATCTGTATGTCATTTGCAAATATGGCACGAGTACTTCATTTCCAACCTGCAATTTACTCCTATCATGCCGTATTGGTCATCCATAATTACTACACAAGGAGCTTCATTTCCAACCCGTACTTTTCTCCTATCGCGCCGTATCGGTCATTTCTATGTCATTCGCAAATACGACATGAGGAGCTTCATTTCTAACCTGCACTTTTCTCCTATCACGCCATATCGATAATCCATATGTCATCTGCAAATATGGCGCAAGTACTTCATTTCCAACCCGCGCTTTACTCCTATCACGTTGTATCAGTCATTCATATGTCATCCACAAATACGGCATAAGGAGCTTCGTTTTCGACCCGTTCTTCTCTCCTATTGTGCCACATTTGTCATCCATATGTCATCAGCAAATACAACGCGAGTAGCTTGATTTCGAACGGACGCTTCACTCCTATCACGTTGTATTGGTCATCTGCAATGGTCATCTACAAATACAATGCGAGTAACTTGATTTCAAACCTGCACTTCACTCCTTTTGCACCATATTTGTTGTTTTTGTTTGGGGTTTAAGGTTTCTTACATATGATTTTAAAATATTCTAACTTGTCTCATTTTCCAGCAGGTCATGGCTAGGACAAAGAAAACTAAAAGGAAGGTGTATATAGATAGCAAAGAGAGTGAGGAAGAGACAAGGCCATAAGCTCCTCAATCTTTTCCTCTTGAGATCCCACCTACCCCTGGTTGCCCTTAGTCTCCTGCCGTGGAATCTAAGCTTCATCATGTACATTCCTCCCCTACAATTGCCAAGTTTCCAACCTCCTTAGAGCCCCTATTCAACAGATAGAGCAACTTGGACCCTCTTATGCCCATGGAGAAGAAGACCCTTCCAAGTCCAAGAGAAAGAGAAAGAGAAAGTCTAGATTTTATTATGTTTAGAAATACTTTAGTGAGATAAGGAAGGCACAAAGAGTTATACAACATGTGATTCCAATGGTAACATTTATCAAAGTTATCAAAGATATTTCTTATAGATTATCAAGGGTGTCCACTAAAGTTGGTATGCAAAAAAAGGCAACTTGTAGCCATTATTTGCCTTCAGGAATGTGTGTTAAGAAAGATATTCAATTGTTAGATTTTGTAGTTTTCTGTTGCATAAGGTAAGGCTTTTTGACTCAATTTTTTTAAAAATGAAATGGTTGCTCATTGCAACATACATTCCTTTGTTTTTGCTATTGGTTTTAGGGCATTGATTGCTTCTCTCAGCCAAGAAATCTCTAAAATTATATTTATCATTGATCCGTTGTTATCAGTGGAATTGTTTTGAAGATCTCGTTCAAACATAGAATTATTTTTCAGAATGTTTGATCTATTTTTTTTCCTTGCGTCGAAAGGTATGCAATTCTGTAAAGGGCTTAATGTATTCTTCTTTATAGTATGCATTTCTTACTAACGTTTTACTTTGCAAAGAACATTGGAGCTTAATATATATTGATATTCTCACTAGAGAAATTATCCTTATCAACTCTCTTAGTGGTATCCATGGTTAAAAAACATTGTGTGTTGAATACAATAATCCTCACTTTTTGGTTTATTGTTTACTTTATTTGATTGTCTTTTTTTAGTAACATGTTTCGATTTACAGTGCTGTGGTTACCTTTTTGGACACCACATATGAGGATCTTGCTGATCCTCAAAAACCATATAGCTTTCTCTTACAAGAAGTGCCCTTGCAAAATGATGCATATTCTTGTGGATGGAGAGTGATTTCAAATGTTCGTAGGACAATAGATTCAAAGATTCTTAAGATAGATGGGGTTAATGTAAGTATCTTTCACATTCTTTTTTGAGCAACATGTCTTTCAGTTTTTACAACTACTGCATTATCATCAAATTTTATAATCTTTCCATTTCTTTGTTTTAACTCCCTACAAGTATGAACTATCATTGTTTCTCTAACAACTTATTACAACTTTCCTTGTAGTGCCAAGATTACCTCGATTCATAGACATGGTGGATAAGAGAGAGATGTATTGAGTTAATTTTGGATAGGGAAATCACACGAGTCGACCTCAACTCTCGTCCACTTAAATCCTTAACTAAGAGTAAGAGTAAGGAAAGAGGCAAGTCCTCTGGAAAGGTAAGCTCCAAAAAGATAAAAATGCCAACTCTTTCTCATCCATCTCCTCATCAGTCCCTGAAGAGAAGAGGCTCCCTATCCAAGTCAAATTCTTCAACCACCCAAAGAAAAAACCCATTGCAAGGAGATTAGATATCTTTTTAGAAAGTGATGAAGAAGTTACAAAGTTGAAAGAAGACAAATAGATGCAAATGAAGCAAGATCCTTGCATATCTACACTTCAATTTTGTAACTCTTCATTCAATGAAAAGCTTTTTGGCAAATGTAAATGTCATCGATGTTTTCATATTTATGGCTCGAAGCTTACAATTGTGGGAGGCAAGAAACTCATACAAGAGAAAGAGTGTTCAGCTATTTTCCCAACTATTTTAGTACCATTTACTTTGAACTTATATTCTGGGGATGTACAATCTAGCATCTCCAAGGTATCCCTTACAACTTTAAGATTCCAATTGGAAGTGATATTTACCTCCCTTTCTATAACTTGCACCTTAAGATTGAAGGGCGTGCAATCTGTATTAGAATCCAAGGGAATTCAGATGCCTAGCTTAAGTTTGTATCTCCTATAATCAAAACCCAAAGTAAGAGTTTGTCGTGCATACAATACACCTCATGCTGTTGCCCTTATGGTCAACCTCTCTAGATTTCCAAAGCTTTCCTATAATATTATCTAGTTCTGCTTCTTCAAAATTTCTACTTAGCCAAGATACTTTTGCTCTCTATAAGTTTGCTATTTTGAAGTAGCGCACAAAAATATATACGGGGATAAACCATGACAGGTGTATTCTTCTTGAGATCCTTCTAGTTGTCATGGACTTTTGAATATCTTGACATATTTTGAATTTAAAACTATGCACGGTTGCCTTATTAGAAACCTCCCAAATTAGAGATGAGAGACTTGGCAATGGAAAATCCTTGATATGTCCATATGTACGCTCTTTAGATGGAACCACATATTGTGCATAATATATACAAATTATTCTCTCACTAAAAGAACCGACGGTCTCATCAGCATATATAATGTCTGCAAACGCCTTATGAACTGCATTGAAAGTTTCCCTCAAACTCTCCACAGGTTTCCATTTAGTACTTGTTGATGGAAATATATCTACAACCAAGAATTCAATATTAATACTTGCTTAAATGAAAAAAAATATCATATATGTTATCAACTTAAGACTTACAATGTGTTTGTTGGCAAACATGTTCGTTAGGAGACAAGTGCATATCCTTGGCCATGTAAACATGTTGCACTTTGACTAACCACCCTTCATGCATAATTTTGAAAGCAATGATACGCCCTTTCTAGTGATGTTTTACGTCCTCTCTTTTTCTTTTTTGACCTTGTGAGAGCCTTTGCAAGAGGGCAACATAGTCACCCAATTGTTTATGCAAAAGGTTTTGGGCTCTCAATTTGTGTCTACTCCTTGGCTATAGATAGCGTAGGAGTTTATTAAATGAGACGGGCACCTTTTGGATGCCACACTTAGATTGAATTCGCAGAGAAAAGTGCTCACTAAGAAAGGCAAATGAGAAAAGAAAGAAGCTCACTGAGAAAGAAAAAATACTGAAAAGACTAATGAAAATATATTGGGGGCGCCAATTGCTCCCGACTTTCAAAAAAGTCATTATTAACTTCACAATATCTTTATCATAACTGGTTTTGTCAGATTTTATAAGTAAATAAGGACTTCGGGACTACCAAAACATGTAAGAGTTTAGAGGTTTTGGTTAAAAGAGAGGAGATAATCACAAAGTGGACTCTACTATCTCCAAAAAGGAGGAGACAAGAATACTAAATTATTGCACACATGGCAAACTCTCTTTGGCCCTTTCCTTAATCCCGTGATTAACAAAAGTGCATTTTTTGAAGCGTTTTTTGCCCTAAAGTTTTCTTCTTTTCCTCAGGGCCGCCTTTTTTCTGCGGAGGTATCTACGTGCTGTTGCTCGTCAGGCCGTGGGGAAGGAGGCTGTGGGACAAGCTCTTCCTCGTGCAGCTCCATTTCAAAGTTCATGTCCATCTCCTCCTCGTTCCTTGGCTCCTGCTTCTCTTCTTCAGTGAATCCAAGCGCGTCCACTTCTTATGAGGTTAGGCTTGCTAACATGAGGTAGTGTCGATGCTCTTCCAGGTGTGGGCCAACTCCTCCACATTGTGGTGGCATGTGCAGGCCTACTCTTAGGGCCTTGTGTGCCATTCCCAGCTTCTTCTTGATGGCTTCTACTGACTCTCCCTCCTCTGCATGGGTGATGTCCAATAGGGTATCTAGGAAGGCGCGTTGCTACATTTGGAAGCTCACCTGGGTGGCCTTTGCCTTGCTCTCAGCAAGTATCTTTTCTTTCTCCACCTGAGCTAGACAGCACTCTAGGGTTCTCATTCTCCCTTTGTTGTGGGTTGCCCACTCTTGTGCTCTCTTCATCAATACTTCATTGCCTTCCCCTTGCCTTCAAGCCAACACCATGAGTCTCTGTTCTTGGTCTTCAATTTTCCCTTTGAGTCTCTATTGTTCCTCCTATTCCAAGGCTGCCTCTTGAGTCTCTGTTGTTCCTCCTATTCCAAGGTTGCCTCTTGTCTCAACTTTTCTATTCTTTGATGCAATTTGAGGGTTTGCTCTTGCCTATATGTTTCCAATGTTGTGGTAGCATCCTTGAGATTCACCATTTCATCATGTAGTCCTTTATACAGCTCTCCCAAATCTGCAGCATTTTTTTGTATTCTCACAAAGCTTTGCTCTTGCTCGGCCATCCTTGACTTCCACCATTCGTCATCTCCTTCCTTTGTTCTGAGCGCTTCCCTTAGTATTTCCTTTTGGTGCAAGGACACTTGTTGGGTCTTTTCCAACTGGAAGACCGTCACCGACTCCTTTTTCACTCCCACCTTTGCCACCGCTATTCTTTTTTCCTCCTTCGCTTTCTCTAGTTAGGAGAGTAGCTTCGCAACATACTCATCGTAGTTAGAGGGTGGTGTCACAGTTGTGGGGATGGGAGTTGTGGAGGCTCCCACATTTTGCCACTTAGGGTCCTGCCTTGACTGGTCTTTTTTGCCCTACAGTTGAGGTTTCCATGCTCTTGGCATGAGCTAGTTCCGTGTTGACAAAATATTGCACCCAAGCCATAAGGTTAGTTGCATCGATCATGGCCCGAGTGCTCTGAGCGGGTGTCAGCACTGCAGTGGTGGGTATCAAGAGGGTTAGGATGGCGTCAATAGGGGCTTTTCCCTTGCCTTCAATCACTACCAGTGGTGTCATGTTTGGCACTTGTGCACTCGAGCTTGGGCCTTCATCTCCTCGTGGGATCAAGGTGCCTAGCTCACCTAGCCTACCTTGCTTTTTGATAGACAAGCGCGTGGCTAGCACGATGTCCTCCTCTTCCTTCCTCTTCAATTCCTCCTCCTATTCGACGGCCTTTATTTTCCTCTCTTCCTTGTCTCTTTTTGACACTGCCGCCATCCTCTTAAACTCTTCTCTCTCTTTTTTCCTCTTTTCCTTTGCCTCTTGCTTCAACTCTTCTTTGGATTTCTGCGAATCTTCTTTCTCCTTTTTCTTCCTCTCTTCCTCATGCTTTGTCTACATTGTTTTGTTTTTAGTTGTCTTTGATTTTCTTCCACTGGATTGAGCTTCTTGCTCTTCCTCCTCTTACTTGATTGTTCTTTGTCCTGATAAGGAGGTGACCTACCAGTTGTTTCATTTGCTCCCTCTTCTCCGTCATGTGCCTCTTTTATCCCCTCTTGGATAAGGGCAATCAAGATTCCTCCATACCCAATAAATGAAGCTTTGGGCTGAGGGCTTCTTCCTGTTGATTCCTTTTGATGTTGGGGACTCTCCACCCAGTGATATGCTTCTAAGGGCTAGTGCTTTAGCAGATTGGTCTATGGTCTTTCGCACATAGCCATTCAAATCCACCTCATCCAGCAAGTGAGCCGCCACACTCTCCAGCATGGGTATGTTGATTCTATGCATGAGCAAGTTATACATTTTACTGGAGAAGAGGGAGTGGATCACCTTGGCCTGCAATCTGACTTCAACATTGGGAATGTCCTGGATGCTTATTCCATCGTTTGTCAAGATGCTCTCCTTTCTCATTCTCAACATGGCATAAACGTCAATTTTCTGCCTCTTTTCTACTTTTGGTTCCAATCCTAGTGCCTTCTGACCTGCACTTGCTTGTTTCATTCTATGCTTCCCACGAATACTATCTCACACTCCTTGTCAAGGTTATATGTCCTCAGGAATTCCATGCATTTAGTGTGGTCATTCCAAACTTTTTGATGTACTTGGCAAGGTTGCACTGGTCTACGATCCTCTTGATGGCCTTCTCACTGGTCACCACCTCTTCGATGTTATGAATGCTCCTGAATCTAAGCTAGCTATACTCACTTTTCAAGGGAGAGGTCGTACTTTACTCTTTCCTCTTCTGTAAAGGGAAGGCAATGGGCTCGATCTTGCTATGACATCTTCAGTTTCTGTCAATCCATGTGTTGTCATTAGTGCTTTTCAAAACAGTTAATTGCTAGAAGATAAAACTTTATGCTTGTTGAATTGAAATGTTTTTAGCACAGAAATAGCTTCCCTTCCAAGCTTTATTTCAAAGGTTATGACATTTTCCTCAATCACTATTTAATGTTTTCCTTCCTTTTCTATTCTTAGATGTGGATTGAGGCTTTTAAGATGTGTTTTTCCTTTTCTTGTTTCCTTATGAGTTTGATTTGATTTTGATTCTCCTGATGATTCATCTTACGACTCACTTTACCCCTTACCCCCACCTCCTCAAAATTGAGAAGAATCCTTCCTAGGATTGAGGGCTAGAGTGTAGAGGGTGTTCTGCGCATGGGTATAGTGTTTTACTTTTGCATGAGGGTGTTCCTAGGATTGAGGGCTAGAGTGTAGAGGGTGTTCTGCGCATGGGTATAATGTTTTACTTTTTCATGATCCAAGCATAGAAGTTTGGAGTATATTCCATGTGAGCATACCAGTCCATGTCGAGAGATCGGATATCGACTTGGGTGATGTAAGAGAAAGAAGTCACTGGAGTCCATGCAACTAGCAATGTGTAGTTCCTCCTCGATGGGGATGCGATTTAAGTAGGGGTGTCTCTAGATATGTTCTTCCATGGGTCGGTCACGAATTGTCATTAATACCTTATAAGAGGTTGGAGTGATATAAGTTGGGTCGTACTCCGATGTTTTGATTGCACGTTGTTGCTTGGCATTTGACATGATCTGACATCCCTCAAGCTCCCATTGGAGGTGAAAAGTGTACAATTTTTTCAAGAAAGGGGAGTTGTTGGCTGCAAGTTGTTTCAAGTCTTCTATGTCTTGATTGTTGGCATAAGCAGTGCACTTTTCATATGAGGTGATGAGGCATTGCTGCACTTGTTCGTGGGAAACCTCAGTGGCAATCAGCTTCACAGCTACCTCGGAAGCCTTGACAAACACAAATTGGGATTTTCCCCAAGAGTAAGGGAGTGTTTATACTTCCATCACTATAGGTTTGTCCAAGAGTCCCAAGTCTAAGCAGTCATAGCTTTTAGCAAGTGACATGAAAGTCATGTCTAAGCATCTAAGGCAAGCAATCAAGTCATCCCCTGTATTTTCAGCTAAGTCTGCGGGCTAAGGTCAAAATTGATTGTCGCTCATAAGAGGGTCTAAGGCCAGTAAGTGGTTGAGGTTTGACAGAACTAGAGAGTTCAGTAGCTAATGGTCACTGCTTGGTTTTGCCTCATGTTCAATGGGTTTGGTTGTAGTTGCGGTTGTCACCATATGCTTTTGAGGTCTGAGGGGCACAGTTGGTGCTCGATTTGGGTTGTTTGTTGGTAGCAGGCTATGGTTTTGGGTGGTAGATTAGTTTTGGCCCTATTGATCCAGGCTTGGGAGGTACTATGGACTTGGCGGCTCGATTCTCTTATGGCCTAAGTGTCTTTGGCTCAATGATTTGTATGGCCAAGCTTGAGGGTGGCGTTTGAGTAGGGCTCTTGGTTGTTTTGGCTTTAGGTAGCCAAATCCAAGTGTTACCCTCATAGTAGCCTTGTGCTTGCAATAAGGTCTTGGGAACCCATTGTAGCTTGATCATGCATCAATGTTCATAGTTTCGTCTTGGCCTCCTAGGTCTGGAGTGTGGGTCCTTAGCTTTGCAAGGGCGTGGGTGTCTACTTCTAGGTGGTAGTCCTTGATGTTTAGGTACCCATTTGAACTAGGATTCATGGGCTTTAGTGTTGGGTTCAACGGGTTGTTGGCATTGAGGCTTAGTGGGTTGTGACAAGTTACGACCCCCCTCCTTAGACTTGATAGTGGGGTTCTCTACTGGTGGCTTTGTGGACTTGGAAGGAGTCGTGCCGCCCTTGGTGAAAGCTATAACTATACAAATGTTGTCTATGGCTAGGTGGATACATTATAACTCATAGTCGACATTACAACGAGCTTGCTTCTTAAAGGTTCGTCCTAACAGTGACTCCATGTTTGCATCTTTAGTGTTGGGAAATACATAGAAAATCATCTATATGCTTTCAATCTCAATAGAAATTGTGGCCTTGCACTTTCCAAGAGTGCATATGATTAGCCCCCATATGGGCTAAGCATAGCATTAGTGGGCTATAACTATGGTTTTCCAATTTGGGTCCAATGATCATGAGTCAAGACATTAAAGTCAGCTCCCTTATCGATCAATGCATTGATGATTCATGTATGCTTGGCAGTGATTGTTATGCTTAGGTAAGCTAGTTCTACAACTTCATCATCCTCATCGTCCATTTCACTAATAGTGGACAATTGTACTTTGACAGGGGATGCTAGCATTTGAGGATCATGGAGTGGGTGCATTGGAGGGAATTACTTCTTTATACAGCTACCATTGAAGAAGCCTATGCCCTCACCTTTTAGGGCTTTGAGTTCTACTTTGCAAGTTTGGCTAATGGTTCGAACTCTGAAAGGACCTAGCCTCCAAAACTTCATTTTTTGTTTATGTCCCTTAACTAAGTACAACAGTATTAAGTCGCCATGTTTAAAGTTTTGCTACTTAACATGCTTGTCAAACCAGCTTTTGCATCTTGCCTTCTCACATATTAGCACATGGGTGGCTAGAAGCTGAGTTTCCGATAAGCATTCGAGCTCAACCATGTGTTCCTTCCATGCCCCCCTCCCATCCCATCTCTCTTGAAAAGCTATCCTTAGGCTACGAATAAAGAACTCTAAGGGTAGAGTTGATTTAGTTTCATACATCAACCTAAAGGGAGTTTGACCTGCAGCCATGCGGTAGATCCATAAGGCTGCCACCATCAACTTGTTATCCTAGTCACTACGCAAAGTAGAGACTACCTTGGTCAGGACATTCACCAAGATTTTATTTGTGGATTTAGCTTGGTTGTTTGCTTGAGGGTAATAAAGCAAAGATTTTCGATGGATGATTAGGAAGGTGGATAAGAGATGAGCTATCACTTCATTGATGAAGTGTGTGCCTTGGTCACTAAAAAGTTTGATTGGGCAACCGAATCGAGAGATGACTTGTTCCCATAAGAACTTGCATTAGGGGAGTTTTGAGGTCTCGAAAATGCCTTTTAGGATGTGGAGAGAGAGTGCTCTAGACCAATAAGAGCAAAGCCTCCGTAATGGAACTTCTATTTTAAAAAAATTAAAAAATCATTTTACAAAAATATATAAATATGATAATATTACGAATTTGTATTTTTATTATGTATTTTTAGTCTCTTATATTCGTGATTATGACATCTTTTGCATTAATGGCATAGAGTCTTGGCTACTTTTATTTAATGATGTTTCTAGATTAATGATAATGACTGATGTAATCGAAATTCAAATTGGTGAAAAGCATGGCGCTCAGTTTTTTCCCTCCTTTCTTTTATTCCTCTATTTTTTTCCCTCCGTTATGATAGCCTAGTCCTCTCTCTCTCTCTCTCTCTCTCTCTCTCTGTGCATGTATCTCTCTCTTCTACCATGGATACAGAAATTCGACCTTCAACAAGGCGTCCAAGCTCCCAAATCACATCCATATCAGTGTTTAACTCATTCCAAACTGATGGAAGATGGATTCCTACTATCATTAGCAAAGGTAGTTGGATCACCATGCAACAAGCAAAACGTGGAAAAAGGCAAAGACATGAGAGCTCGTTTATCTCTGCTTGGAAGGGCAGAATCCGAGATTTTAAGCTTGGAGCAAATAAGAATAGTATCAAAGAGGTACTAGTGCAACATGTGTTCATGCATAGAGAGCTGTGTTTGAAACCTGGATCTTCAAAGCTTCCAATGCATAGACCAAATTGTAAGAATTTGATTCTTAAAGTTTTTCCTTTCTTAAACATGGTTTAGGTTTTTCCATTATAATATTTGTTTGTCTTGTAGATGTCTATCCCTCTAATCTTGAGGAATGGCAACCAGTGGAATCTATTATTGATGTTATTGATGTTATACATGGTTCAATTGGAGAAGAAATCTATAGAGGTAGAAAGAAGACAGAGCTTGTAGAGAATGGAATATTCTTTTATGACCATTCTTATGTTATTTCTATGCGGCGTTGCCAATGGGGATCAATAAAACTCCTTCCTTTGCCAGATTTTTCAAGCTTTGAGTGGCCTTTGCCAAGTCCAGCTACTAGTGAGGGCTATAGATGTAAGATATTTTCTGAGATCCAGAAAGCACTAAAATCTAATATCTCAAGTAGGCTAAGCAAAGTTACTTTATTTATGCCTATTAATATATTTATTGATTTCTTCTCTAATATGGAGATAAGAATAACAAAAACCATGCTTTCAGTGAAGAGACTAACATATGATCATATCATACCATTTGTTGATGAAGGATGGGATACAAGGACAGAAGGAAAAATTATATGTAAGATAGATCAAGACTCTATAGCTTGTAAATATATGATTGCTACTCAAAATTTTATCCTTAGCTTTTACTATAGTCGATGGTATTTTGTTGGTAGTAGTCTAGTTGCTTTAGACCAGAATCTTAATGATTTCAGCAAGGATCCTATTGTGGATCTTGATATTTGGTTCAATGAGGATATTATTGCAATCTTAAAGATCAGAAAATCATGTACGCTACATCAAGTGAGGATGGATTTACAAAATGAAGACATTGAACTACCATGCTCCTTTGTATTCCAACTTGACAAGAAACGAGTAAGTTTTCGCATCATGTTATATGTACTTAGATGTATATCAAGATCTCACTTTCTAACTAACAAACATTTGTAATTTATTTTTTGCAGATATCGAAAAGGAGAGAAAATAAAATACACTGCAATGACATTCAAGAAAAGATATCTTTACTATCAATATAAAATACATGTACAAATTTTGTAGCAAATGTCTATCTGCCATCTCTATGAGATATACAAGGGCTGAAGGGAAAATTTCTATATATGAAGGCCTACAAGGCGATATGGCAAATCTATTTCTTTTTTGGAGAACTATCCTTTCTAGGAGTCCTTTTGCCTTTCTTTGATGTCTTGGGTATAGAAGGTGTTGAAGCTATGGATTTGCCTTCCGTGGTTATAGGCACCGCATCTCCTTCATGGTGCAAATCCCCACCAATCTCTGTTGTTGGTTGTATACAATTGACCATCATATACTTCAAGAGCTTTGCTCTGATGTATCAAATATGCTCAGATGTATAGCAATCCTTCGAAAACTGTCACACATTTATAGAAAAAAGAGTTTTAGTTCATTATTGTTCTTACAATAGACTATATTTTTATCATCAATGGACTATTTGCAATTAATATCTATCTTAAAGTTTAGCATCTTTCATATTACCTTTACATGTTTATCATCATTAAGATAAACAAAGTTAACCATTCTTCTAGCATTTGCAATCACCCTCCAGCCACAAGAATGGCTATCATCCTGATGGGGACACTGCAACCACCAACACAAAGTAAAACTATAAAGAGGACGAATGGTAGTTCATAGAATAAACTCATGTTTCAATTATTTTAATGAATAACTTACCGCAACTTGTCTATATTGCATTGTTGCAAGCAAATCAGATGGCATAGGGGGTCTTTTCTCTAGCTCTTCAATTAATCTTTTGGCACCTCTATATATAAAATATGTTGAAATTTAGAGTACTTACAAAAAAAAGAATTGAAATATCAAGGAGCCCTTGGATAATATAACTTACAATTTAGCATTTCCATGGCTTCCTTTCATAGAGTTGATTAAAAAGCATTGCTTATCCACAAGGTCTATTGCAATCAAGCCCCAATGAGAACTAAAAGCAATCATATATCAACAAATTAGTAGGATAAAATCTCAAAAACTCTAATAGAATATTGAATCACTTACTTTTCATTATATGGAATTATAAGCAGCTCCAAAGTATCGAAGTCAATCAAATTGAGCCAGTGCTCAATAAAACTTGCATCAAGCTCATTCCTCATAAAGAATGAGATAGATGGATCAAAAACCTCAATTTTTTGTTGTATATCCAAAGGAAACTCATGCATTATACACCTAGAAAAGGCATAGAAATAGTGAGTATAAACAAGAAAAATCTCATTGCTAAAAAAATATCAAAAAGTATAAGTAATTATGGATGGACATACCTTAGGCCAGCAAGAATAAGACTGTCATTTACTTCTCTTCTTTTATCCTTAAGAATCTGAACACATGCAACATCAAAGGAGATAACCTCGGTTCTTTTGCCTAAGTCACCAGGTAAGAAACAAAACACACTGAATCCTTTTGGATTAGCTGCTTCAAGAAGGGTGGCTAGCTCATTTTCAAAGGACTCTAGTTGCTCTATTTCCCTTTCTTCAACCCTTTGCCTCCAATACTCTCTCCATTTATCTGCTTGTTCCTCTTTAGCCTTCACCTCTTTTTCATGTTGCCTTGTATCCTTCTCATGGGTGACATCCTCAACCCTGACACCAGAATCATCTTTCTTTCTTCTAGCTAGGGGCACATTAAGGATATTAAATGTCTTCATATCAGTGAGGGGAATTGGCTCAAGGACCTTTGAAAATCTATATCTTAGCCTCCTAAGAATTACCATGTCCTTGTCCATGAGTGTGAGCCTATGAGCATGAGCAGCACAAATGTAGGTATCTTGGAAAAACTCAATTAGAAAATCCTCTGTGGCTTCTTGTATACAATTAAGAGCTGTTCTTGTCCATCTGAAACTATCCAAACTATATCTGTCACAAATTTCCCTGACAAGCCTCTGAAAAGACAACTTTGGAATTGCATTGTCAAGAGCATTTACTGCCTTCCTAATCTCCCTTAGACACCTGACATTTTGAGAAAACCTTCTCCTTGGCTTTGATTTTCTAGAGAGCTTCTGAGACTTTGAAGACTGATGAATCTTTGATGCTAAATCCCTAGGATCAATCTTCTCTTTTCTTGCTGTTGCCTTAGTCCTAGCCATCTGCCAAAAAAACATATGTTACTTCTTCTCCAGCATGTAAAGCAAAACACGAGTCCCAGACAAGAGTTATCTATGCTGCATGGCGTTTTCTCGTATCAGCTCAATTTTTCTCGAGCTGTCTAGTGAAACGCGAGTGTCAAGCAAGGCGCCTCCTTGCAGCTGCTTCTTTTCACGTTTCACCGGACTTGTTGTCCATTGTGTCCAGTGAAACGCAAATTTAAGCCAGGAAACCTGCTTGAAGTACCTTATTTTCGCGTTTCACCGGACAGCTCATGAATAGCATAAAAATTGAAAAAACCAAAAAAAAAAGAGCTTTGATCCAAGGAAAGCTTTTAAGATTACTTAAAATATCCACAGAATTAGGGAGGAAATTTGAAGATTTCCTTAAATATCCATAATATTAAGGAATGCTTTCACTGTGGAAAAAATTCTTTTGTAGTGGTCTAGAGCTAATAATAACATAAAGGATTAAGGAAAAATATCAAAACAATGCATTGAATAGAGCTTGTTATTGAAAAGCAAGATGCAGAAATCATACCTTCTTTTTAGCTTGTTCTTCACAATCTCAGCCTAAAGATGACAATATGCTTGAAGGTTTGCTTTGTTGGGGAAGCAGTGAAATGGTTGGAGATTGGAAGGAAATGCTTGGAGACTGGAAGGAACACCAAAAACAAAGATGGAGTAGCGATGAAATGCGATGAAAGGTGAAGGCGGTGAATTTGCATGGACTCAACGTTCTTCGCAAAGTGTTAATAACACACGTGCAACGTACTCTCGCTTACCGGAATTTTTTATTTACTGGAAAAGGGTTATTTAACACACGTGTGATGTATTTTTGGAAAAAGAGAATGCGCACGTCTTCTGAGGAGCTTATTACGCTGTGTTAAGTCAGACACGTGTACACGTATTTTTCCATTATTACACAAACTTTTTCATTGGAACTATCACCACATGCTTTGGGGCAAAAATGACATGAATTTTATAGGTTATGAACAAGAACCACTAGCAAGTCTTGATTTTGAGGGAGAGAATTTCCAAGATAGCTCTATAGCCTTACATACATGTATTAATCAGATCATAGAATACGAAAAGGGGGGGCTACCTATAGAAGAAGAGTTCTTGCAAGTCCAGAAGAAACTTCATATTGATGATGTAGGGTATGAAGAGAGATTGAAGTCTCCATCAGATGAGAAGCCCAAGAGTTCAATAAATCTTTATGATGATAGTCTTCTTAAAGAAGATGAATACCCTAAGGTATGAAATATAATTCGAAGTTACCCATTGAGTTTATGTTAGACTTTATTATGCATTATAGATAAATATCTTATATCTTGTACTGTTCTGGTTTGTTCTATAGATTGAGATTGAAGATCTGGACAACTTTCTTGGAAGGGCCAAGGGCTCTAGGCCAATGAAGCTTGGAAAAAATCAAAGCCTTGGCCATTATATTGGAAACTTAAACAATCAAACAATTGTAATATATCATAGTAGATTGTCAAGCTCTCCAAGTCTACCAATGATGGCTTTGAGAGCTATCTCAAAGGTAATTGGATCTCAAGTTTTCAGCAGAGGTTTGGACAAGATCATTTTGGTGGAGAAGGAAGAAGCCATAAGAGTTTTTTGCTTTATGCCTGGATACAGTGGATCTAGAGCTGGATATTTTGGAGTTCTTGGCTCCTATTTGCTCTCTTATGTAGGAGATAGTAAGAATTTGAAGCTTCTTCCAGGCTATCGGAAACAAGAGTTTTTGAAATACAGAGGTCTTATTGAGTGGGACGAAACAAAAGATTCCTCTAGAGGCCCTGTCGAGCTACCTGAAACCAAGGACTCCTTTGAAGGCCCTGTTGAGGTGCCTGAAACTAAGGACTCTTCTGCAACACAATCAGACTAGAAGATGCCAAAGATTAAGGGTTTCTTGAAACCCATCTTTTCCCAACTCTTTTTTTGGTTTGTAACCATTTTGTAAATCTTTGCTTTGCGCAAGAATTTAAATATCTATCTTTTCTTCTTTGGGTAACAATTTGTATAGTCCTTGCTAAAGATGATGTATTGCTTGATGTGGTTGTATCTTTAAGCTTGAATTTATGCCAAATTTGTCGATAGAACCATTGAAAGACCTCTAATAAACTGTTGGCTTTGTGTCTTCCACCTCCATGTCTTGTATGTCTGAAATATTTTGTTCTTGCTTGATAATGTGATTTTTCCATACCTTGGGTTGACCAGATAGATAGAGATCCATATTGTTTAATAAAGTATGGAGCATGGTTGTATAGAATATGCTGCATAGTCAACAAATAAGGAAAGTTATTAAAAAACATTATATGAGTTCGACAATGAAAAAACAAACATATACAAACTTCTTACCATATAGTGAGTAAAGTGTTGATCACCCCAAGCTTCTGTCATCGCCTTTTTGAAAAGGTTCAATTGGTTTTTAAAGTCTTTGAGATCATCATCATTCCATTCAGTCTTATCACAATAAAAAAACACTTTGTCTAGTGTTTCCCAAACTTTAGCTTTTCTATTTCGAGCTTGCCCATTATCAGTGTGATCCTTAACTGCATTATGTAGGGATTTCCACTGATTAAATTTAATAGTTGAGCCACCATTTCTCGAGTTTATCTTGCCAAGTCTCCCATGAAAGCCTAAAAACCTTCTAGCCTTCACTCCACCAATAGATGGTTTTTTGGGACACAATTACCATCCTTAGACTTTTGAAGATCTGGTTCAATAACAACATTGCCACCATGCAAACCAATTGCAGAGAGAACTTTTTCAACCTTTGTTATAGCATTTGTTCTAGTTGATAATGGCTTCAACTTCCATGCAAATCCTATATAGAGATGAACAAGCTTTTTGATTATCCTGCAAAGTGCATGAAGTGTACAAATATGGGCATTTGCTAAAGAAATGTCCAAGACTGGTTTAAACTGTGGATCTTTATTGTGCCTAGAGGGAGCTCTATTCCAATTGCTTGAGTTTAACTCTACAGCTGGTGACATGCAGTATAAGCAAGGAGATCTCGAGTTAGCTCCCTTTGATACATTATACATACATTTGAGTGTCTTTAGGTCACCAGCTATGTGCCACTCAATCCTATAGTTCCCTAATCCTTCAACAAATAGCTCTTCTCCTGCTTGTTGCCTTTGAATAACATTAGGTATTGATGTTTGATGAAAAACCCAATATAGTATATCAAAATTCTCAGTATCTACCTCAAATGCTCCTAGCCACCAGATGTTATATTCAGATTGAACACTAAATGATGTTGAGTGATTGCAATGACTTGACGAAAGTGCTCTATTCATCAAGGTGATAGAGATTCTCTCCAATTTTTTACATTTCAGAATCTCACTTTCATCAAGTTTAATAACAAATCTAGCCACTCCCTGTGCCTCTGCTACTGACAAGTCATAAAATTTGATCATTAAGCATTGTAGGGTGGGCAAGTCAAGGAAAATATTGTTAAATTCATTGAATGTAACCTCCTTTTTCTTGCCCTTGAAGCTAGCCTTGATATGAAAAGGCTCACCTAGAATCTCCATCACTTTGTTATTAACTCTCTGTCTGAAAGACCTAACCACAAATGGTTTCGGAAGTATGCAATTGTGTACCTGTCCTTGCTTCATATTTGATTGTAAAAGTTGGAAAAGTTGCATATAAGCATCTCGACTGATACCAATACTATCCAGTGTCTTCTGTACCAACTCAGAATCCAAAGAATGATCCTTCATAAATGACTCCAAGCATTGTTTCTTTGCCTTTTTAAATTTCTTCTTCTCCAAAATATCCTTTGAAACCACTGAAGGAAGAAGATGATAATAAAACTGAGCTGCTTTTAAAGAATCTCTTTCACTTGCATTTGGTTGTAGAAGAGATCTAAGCAAAATTAACATCACAAATCAATGCAAGTAGTTTAAATAAAGCCATATTTAAGATTTTTCAAGTGAAAAAAAATATACCTTACTGCTTGGATTCTTTTACCACAGCCTCCTCCTCCTCGTTTGAGATTCTCAATATTTTTAAGAGCTCTTTGTCGATTTCGAAGGCCTAATAAAGTTTTCTTTTGTTGATAAGCTTTGATACGCTTTTCCAATGAATGAATTTTTTGTTGACAATCCTCTAGCTTCTGCAACAACTCTATATTGTGTTTCATCAAAAGATGATTCTCTAGTCCAAGGATATCCTTTTCTGCAACAAGATTAAGTGTATAACCTAAAAATCCATTGTAGCCATCACCAATAAACCTCATTAATGACGAGCTATTATAGAAAGGAGGAGTGCTATTTCTGCTAGGATCTTTGGGATATAGCTTTCCATCTAACCAAAGATCAATATTCTTCTTTCCTTCAAACCTCAGTATATGTTTCATAGACTCTGTAACCGTGATAGATTTTGTTCTCTTTCTTATCGGTTCATACTCACTATCCAACTCAATATGAAGATGATAGAGAGGTCTTTTATGAGAGCTACAGAGATCATTAGATGATTGATCCATAGCTGAGTTACAGAGATCATTGGGTGATTGATCCATAGCTAAGGATATGATTAGAAGCAAGAACGAAAACAAAGAAGAGACTAATAAGGAGGAGAAAAAAAGAAGAAAGAAACGATGGAGAAACGATGGAGGGAGGCAATCGAGTATCCACCAAAATTCAGATTGAATATTACTTTTCACTTTAATGAGGAGAGGTAAGATCTTCATTATGACAACCTTGCCAACTTTATGGCGACCTAGATTTCTAGGTTTGATGTGACCACGAGAATATCACGACAATGACTTATTAACGAATTTTGATATTTTAACTTACCAAAATATAAACCTTTTAAAAATTCTATAAAATGATTTTATTTCGTAAATTGTTTTCTCTCTCTAGGATCTCTTACAGGGCATTTTTGAGACCTCAAAACTCCCTTAATGGTAGTGGTTCGGGTGTCATTTCTTCTCGTAGCATGTGCTTTCACCCATTTTGTTAGATAATTGGTGGCAACAATAATGTATTTAGTTCGTGAATACTATGCGGTGGGACTGATGGGTTTGATGAAGTCGATTCTCTATTTCTCGAAGGGTTGTCGTGCAATGATTAGGGTTAGCTCCATGTGATCCTTACGAATAGGGACCTTGGTCCATAGGTGCTCATCACAGTGCTTTAGGAGTCACATTGCATCTCAAAAAAGAGTTGGCCACGACAGCTGGGACTGCAACACCTTGTGAGTTGTCGTGTCTCCATTGAAATGTCCTCCCACGATTCCACTATGTGCCTCTGTGATGACATCATGCATTTCATGTTCACACGCACATCTGCATGTAGCAACTCGTATTTCCCTAACTTGTAGAGTTGGCTTGCTATCAATTGATAGGGTTGGATCTTCAAGATGAGCCGCCTAAGTTGGGCCTTTTCTATTGGTCATTAGGTAGTCCATGCTCAAGCACTTGGATTATGTCATCTACCCAATTACGATGTTATGTCCGTTCTAAACAAATCTTTTTCACTGGATAAGCCGAATAGATGCACGTCTGGCAATTCCTCCACAATGCCTTGTCCAGCAACTTCTCCCATGGGGATACGAGACATATGGTCAGCCATGTAGTGTTGCCTCCCTTTACGTACCACCACGAAGAAGTCAAATTCTAAAAGTAGAAGTAGCCATCGAGCAATGTGTCCTGTAGCATAGGGTTTATTCACAAGATATAATAGGGCTTGATGGTCAACAAAGAAGGTAAATGGCATAGCCAAAAGATAATGTCAAAATTTCTTTACAACAAATACCATGACCAGACCCTCTCATCATTTCGGTTTTAGTGAGTTATCTGCTAGCAAAGATCACTGGGCAGTCTAGGTTGTGTTCACTGGTTTGGCACAACAGCTCCTATGGCGAATTTTGAAGCGTCAATGTGCGCATGGAACATGAGTGTCCAATCTGTTGGGGTTCACAGAATTGGTGCCATGGTCCGAGCCTTTTTCAGTTCCTCATATGTGCATTGGCATTCCTTGGTCCACTCAAATATGACCAACAACTTGTATATAGGTCTAGAAATCAATGCATAATTCAATATGAACTGTCGATAATACCCTGTATGGCCTAAGAAGCACTGAACGCCCTTGTAATTAGTTAGGGTGGAAGATTGACAATGATCATGATTTTCAAGAAATATGTGGCAATGCCGTTATTTAACACCACGTGTCCTAGGATGCATCCATGCTTCACCCAAAATTGGCACTTCAAGGAGTTCAATGGGAGGCGATATAGTTGACACCATTCAAAGACAGTTATCTAAGTATTCTCTCCAAGTATAGTGGACACACAAGTCATCCACAAATACCTCTAACTCCTTCCTAAGCATGTCTTTGAATATCGTGCACATCAGCCGTTGAAAGGTGGCTGGCACATTAGTCAACCCAAAAGGCATGACTATGTAGGCAAAGACACCCCATTGAGTAGTGAATGTGGCCTTATGCCTATCATTAGGATGCACTTACACCTGATTGTATTCAGAGAAGCCATCCAAAAAACTGTAGGCTTCTTTGCCAACCACTCTCTTGAGCATGTGCTCGATGTACGACTATGGATAATTATCTCTCTTCATAGGCACGTTTACCTTCTTGTAATTGACACTCTAATCTTTCCATTCTTCTTTAATACGATGACTATGGGCAAAACCCAGTCTGTGTGTTCAATTTCGTAGATGAATCATGCTCTCATTAGCTTTTCAATTTCTTCCTTGATGGTGTGGGCATGCTTTAGATTTATGGGATACTGTCATTGCTTGACTGGCGTTGCATCATGTGTCATGAGTATATTGTGAGTCACTACACTCGGGTCTACCCCTTTGATCTCTTCTAGGGACCAAGCAAAGGCATCAATATACTCTCGTAAGAGAGCAATGAGACCTGCTTCCTCTTCCTTAGTCAATTCATTGGCTGTCGTGGTATCTCCCCTTCCTTGGCTAAATTGACCTCTTCAACCTTGGGGGGTCCTTCAATTGGTTTGCTTGCTTCTTGCCCCTGTTGTTTGGCTCCCATAAATATCACCACCCTATCTCCTTTTTTGAATTTCGTAAATCACTATAGTAGGTCTTGCGGTTTTCGTTGCTCTTCTATTTGCATTTCCCTAGGCAGATTCCATCGTTCCTCCTTGAACTGTTGACATCTTAGGTGGATATGTAGGTCCCCCTTGGTGCGTCTAGTGTTGGGAGGTCGAAATATCTCAGAGGTATCTCAAGATCACTATATGAGCTTACTTCCAACTTAGAATCAAACTCTCCATCTTTGCTAGAAGAGGGAGTCTCTTCTACTGGTTGCAACTTAGAAGGTGAGTCAGTCCTTAGCAGTAGTGCATCACTTGGTTGTGCTAGACGTGCATGCTCATAGTCAATTGCACCTATGTGCTCCAACTAGGTTTGATCGCAGTCCCTACACATGACTCCTTTCTCTATCCTAAAGGCATTCTGCTTGCGTGGTCTAGATTCAACTCGTATTTGTTTGATTACATGTCCCCTAGTGTCATACCCTATAGTATCTATTTCCCTTTCGCTCTCATCAGTGAAGAAGCAACAATCTTCATATCTATCATTAGAGCTGTCTTTGTCCGATTGCTCCCCATTTCCCAAGTCCTGATATGCCTCTTCTAGTACATTGGTGAGAGCATTTTTTTGAGCCCGGGATGTGCCTAAAATTTGCCAAAAAATCCAAAATTTAGGGAAAAAATATTTAACATCGAAGGTGGCGGCTCCAACTAGGACGATTTTAAGCTTCCAAGTGAAAGATGGCTTTTAAAAGGCGCCCGAGCGACACTTGTGGATTTTTGATAATTTTTTAGACTGCAGTGCAGGATGTCAGGAGTTGCTAGTCAGTGCGGGATGTCAAGCCAGATGCCCAAGATTTTTTAGAGCTCGATTTGGATGCTGAACGGGGAAATGGCCAACAAACGGTCAAGATATGAAGAGGTGGACACTTAAGAGGCCAAAATTGGGCGTGCCTTTTGGGAGCTTGGACCCCCCCCCCCCCCCCCCCCCCAAAAATTTTATGCAAAATTTTTATCAAAATGTGGAGAGAAGAAGAGAAGCATGGTGTTAAAAACGGTATGGAGCAGCAGGCGCAATTTTTGCTTCATGCCATGGAGATGGAGATTTCTAGAGCTGAAAGTAACCCATACAATCGATCATGGCCCCGATCTTCTCCTTCTCTGCTGGTCCTATCGCCGCCCTTCTCCCGCGAAATGGCTGTGGGAATGAAGAGATGGAAATCTAGTCTTTCTCTCTCTCCCTCTCTCTCTTCCCTAAGGGGCTGTTCTTGTGTGCAAGAGGAAAATGAAGAATGGTGAAGGAAAGCTTGTCCGTCGGATTGCTTCCGGGTCGATGCAGACATGAAGATTGCTGATTGTGAAGATGTTGGACATTGAATGTGGGCTAACCCGCAGTCCCGCAACAAAACCGAGATCCCAAAACACGAAACCTAAGCGGTAATTCAATTTTTAATGAAGAAAAAGGAGTTTTTATGCCATTTGATTGATGAAACATTGTTCCCATAGGCTGAATATTCATTATGATATTGTTTTCTATGAGTTTCAACAGTTTATGATCTGAAAATCAGAAAATCATAAGTGATATGGCTGAAATTAATGTTATAAAACCCGAAAAAACACGTGTGTAAGGGGTAAAAATGGGGTTTTTTGCAAAAGAAATGGGAAATATGAGACATAATGCCTACAAAACCTGAAATTTTGCTATCAAGGAACCCAAGGGCCACAACCCACAATCAATCTTAATTTTTACTCATTTTTATTGAAGAAAATAGAGGAAAAATACCAAAAATGGTGAAAAATGGATTTTAAATGGGAGAAAATTAGGAAACGGTAAAATGAAAATTACAAAAAATTACATGTGTGTTTGTGCAGCGTATAATGAAGGTAAAGCATGAGGTTGGCCTCGTTTTACCCTTGTTTCTATGTTTTCGTTCATGTTTATCGCTTTCTTTGTAAGGAAATACACATAAAACGACTCTTTCACCTATCAACGAATGCAAAACATTAAACGGTAGGGTGAGAGGGGAGGTTGAGCGTCAAAATATAAATTAAAATCTAGTTTATGTGTTGCATCATGCCTATAGGACGTTGTTTTAAAATAAAGAGAAAGGCAGCGTGAGCGTAAGGGTCGGTGTCTTTTCTCATTACATAAACGTTAGCATGGAAATCATGAAAAGACTGGTTTTGCACGATGCACAATGCTGATTTTCTTCTGTTTGTGCACTAAACCGTTCACATTATGCACTATGCATAGTTCATGGTATCAACGGAAAAGCTCCTGGACTACATATAGCAATTGTTTTCTTAGGAATTTAACCCACGATTGAGAGTGTAAGGTTATTCCTTGCCATAGGATAGAGGGTCGGTTCCCTAAGGGACTGTTAAGTAAGGATACATGGTATATCTCGTGGATTCAAAATATAAAAGAGAGGATTTTTTGTTCGTTTGTGTTATATGTTGAGCAGCGCATCAAGGGGCCAATCCCTGCTATGTAGGAGAGCTGCAGTGGGGCCGCAGTGTTTCTACCGAGAGGTTGCCTCCATGTATGTGATTATCGTGGTGTTTATTGCCAATGTGTATGGGTTCTCCCTCTGAGGAGTTTATAGAAAGGGAAACGTTGGACTACAAAGCTATAAAACTATAAACGCATAGATTAGGCTTTAGGGCAGTTTGTCATTTGGCATTAGATAGACGCTCCTGGTCCACGAGGCCGTGAGGGTGTGTTTGTCTGATATGAGAATGATGTCTAGCTAGTGCCATAGCCAGTGCCGGCCCATTTCAGGTCCCATCAGTTGGGCATTAAAGCACAATTATACCTTAAGTTTAAATTGTGCACCTTGGACCATTGCCAATTAGGCTCGTCCAAGAGATTTTGGAGTGGCTTGAGATTAGTTACTAGATTGCCAGCTAACTTGTTGGTCAAATACCCCAAGGATCTCCAAGAGCTCGCATCTATTGCTCGGGACTTGGAATGTGATAGGATTGGGTCTTCTGACCATCATGTAGATTGGTACTAAGGGTGTGTCCTTGGTCTTTCCAATCATCTTGATGGCTTGTTTGTACTCCTCATTGTCTCAGAACGGTAGGTTGATGGTAGCAAGAACATGCATCGAGTCTCGGTCATCCTCAGGGCATGGGATATACTTGGTTAAGGCCCCATACGATTTCCTAATTTGGCCATCACCCTTCAGCATGGTGGAGATGACATCTAGGTCAACTTGCATAGTATTTCAGGTGTCCATCTCTACTCTTACATCCTCTATTTGATTGCCTAAGAAGATGGGACCATTGTCCCAGTCTTCTATGACTCTCGTGTTGCGCATCCATGGTTGGCCTAGTAGGATATCATAGTCCACCCCCTTCATGACTATAAAGTCAATAGAGAATTGGACTCTTGCAATTTTTATTGGGCAATTCTTTAATAAGCCGAATGGTTTTACCTTCATTCCATTAGCTAGTGTGACGTTGAACCTAGCAGCCCTCGATTGGTGGGTTACCCCAAGTTTGGAGCACTACATGGCTTAGCACACTAACTCCTACTCTTGTGTCCACAATTCCCTTCTTGTGACATCTCCAAGAGCTAAGACTAGAAGGACTACATGCATCTCTGTAAGGCATTCACATGCAAGGACTAAGGTATGGAGTGTAGCATTAGGCTAGGTATTTGTGTTTCTGTGTCATGCTCATGTAAGCTTATTCATTTGATTCTTCAACCCATTGTTTCAACTTTTGCGATAGCGTTGGATGTTGCCTAAGTAGGTCTCCTAAGCTTAGAGTGGCAGGGGTGGTCACCAATGTATTAAGAAGGTTGCTAACTACTTGCCTCTCTTCTGACCCTGCGGAGTCTAGCCAATGGCCTTGGCTAATTCATTGGCACGTAGCATTTAGACTTTAACTAAGCGACACTGCTTGTGGTGTAGTCGCATCCCTCAATTTTAGTCGTGGGGGCAGGATTGGCATGCTTATACTTGAGAGATCATCAATCTCGTCATCCAGTAACATCTTTAAGGTACTCTTGGGCTTCTTTCACTTCCCATTGCAATGCACGGCGTTTCAAAGACGGCTGCAATGGGAAGTGCTAGCGCTTTGGATTGGGGTACTCCTCAACTCTAGCACTTTCCATGACAGCCATCTTCAAAAAGATGATGTATGTGCCTCTGCGTCAATGACCTTTTGTCCTGCAAGCAGAGTCGTGGCACCTTCAGTTTTGAGCCTGACCTGAGCTGAGCATCTAGTATTTCTTCCTTCGTCTCTAACTCTTCTTTCCAATTGAGGTTGCGTCAAGATTGCTAGGCCCTGGCAATGATATGTCAGCCTGCTTTGTTCTGTGTGGGTCATGACATGCAATGGGATAGGTGTGGCCTCCCCATCCAGCATCTTGACACCGAACAACCCCAATGAAACCGATAGCTTGTTTGCTGAACTAGAGGATGGTTTCTGTCTAGGGCAATCGACAAAGAGATGAGTGATTCCACACTCAACGCATCTTAGGTCAGCCTTGTCTCTATTAGTTTGCTCCCTCTTGGGGCATTGCAAAGAAACCTATCCTGGGTGACTAGAAGTCCAACACACAATTGGCTCTTGGATCTGTCCTCCTAGACCTCTTTCTCTCCCTCTACCTAACGCCATCACCGGCACTGGTCGGTAGTCCATAAGGAATGCATTGCCTTCTTCATCGTATGATACATAAAGGGTTTACATAAGGATCATCAAAGTTTGGCTCCTCCACATAGTGGACTATAGTGTCACTCGTCAGTGGATGGGTTATGTAGGGTCCAGGTGGTCTAGGATACTTGTAGGGTTTAACTCCATCCTAGGGATGGTCGGCTTAGCATCATTAGGTGTTGGAAGGGCCAATGGGGTTCCCCTTCTAAAGAAGTTCGGTGGTCTATTCACAAGGTAGGATTGACTGTAAGGCTACCAGTATGGGAGTTTCCGGGGTAGTCGACAATGCATGACATCATGGCCGAGCCTACTGCAATTGGCGCAAGGTCATGACCTAGGGTCCTGACACTTGACTGGAAGGTAGTTTTTTCCACAATGCATGCATTGGACATGTGGGCGCATTGGTAGTCTCATCATCTCCTACAATTTGGCTATTTCCATCTTCATCTCTACTAGCTCTTGTCTTGAATTAGTGCCCTTCCCTTTATCTTGAGCGTTTGGGCCTGATCTCTTACTCGACATTGAAGCCCTCTCAAAATTCCTAGTGCTGGGCTCTTCAGAAGTCGAGTTCTTGGAGCTTCTCTCCTTGACCTGGTCGTCCACTCTAATAGCTTCTTCAAAGACCCTTGTCAATGTGTCTTGCTGCAAGCTTGAGTTGCCGACCAAGGCTTTGTAGAGCTCCTCACTTCGTATTCCATTAATGAATATCATGGACACTGCTATTTCGGTTCGTCTCTCACCCATCGGGATTATCTTGAAGAGGCTCCTCACATGGGTGACATAATCTCAGATACCCTATTTCTCTTTCTACTTGACATTCATAAGTTGCACTAGCTGGTTATTGGAGTATCCAAGTTCAGAAAATCTCTTAATGAAGAAAATTTTCAAGCCATTGAAATTGACTCGCTCTGCAGCACCCAAAGTCATGTATCAAGTCCGATTCTTATCACCCAAGCACAGACCAAAAGCTTGTGAGCATTGAGTAGGATCAGTGAGGCCGTTGGCTTTACTACAGACCTACTTGAGCTGCTCCACAAAGCTGTATGGCTTGGTATTTGTCCAATTGCTTCACTATCATGGGAATTTTTTATTGGCTCTTAAAGCCTTGGCTGACTCCTAACCTTGCCAATAGTGATATTGCTAATGCTACAGCACTTTGTTCCACTGACGTGTTATCTAGCAGCCGCTTTGTCAGAAGCTCGCTCAGCGTGAGGTCTCCTTCTGGCACTCTCTCGCTCTCTATCTGATTTCTACTTGCTAGGGCCAGCACTATCTGAATCTCTCATATTTCCATGCTCTGGCGTAAGCTCCTAGTTTGCTGATCTTGGTTGTATATGACTATGCCTTGCAGAGCCTTACGTGCTAGCTTCCTCTCCTCCTCAAGATCTGCTATGATGTTCTAGCCGGGTTTGAGCATCATATTTGCTCACTAATTGCTAGATCGCATTAGGAAAGTATCCCAGGTCAAGTTCTTTGTTGCTTATATGGCCTGAGCTACCCTCTTCCATACCTAAGAGTTCTTGTTCCTCCATGTTGTCGATCAGGTTGATGAGGTTGGGTAGATTCACCTCCCCGATGGTGCCGGTCCTTGCTGTGTTAGGATTTCCAATCGTGTTCTTAGCTTGGTCCTACCTTTAGGGATTCGATCACCTATCTATGTCTTAGGATTTTCTCTTACCAGTGGGTTCCTTTAAGTTTTTACGTTTGAGTGAGTTCTTTGTTAATTACAAACAATCCTCAACTTACCCTCACTCTATGTGTGTGCGTGTGTGGGCATGCTCTTTTTTGTGCACTGTGCGCAATCAGGCTTTTAGCTTTTCTTAAGTGAGGTTCCAGTGCAAGAAGTCAGAGTGAGTGAGAAAACAAAGTGTCCGAATGACTCTTGCACTCTAATTTATGGGTTTAGCTTGTTAGTCCTGTATATTCAGGTTGTCCTCCCTGGTTTATGGTGTTTCCTGCCGTGCCTTCCGTTCGGTCAAGACTTGTTTGGGGATCTAGGACTCTGCTTGATGTTGCTAATGGGCCGGATCACTAGATGGTCGACTAGCATCTCCTCTACAGTTGCATCTCTTTGATTCATCTATTCCTTGTACCAAAAAGGCAATTCAAGTGTCATGGTCTATGGGGGTTCGCACTGCCAATTCTTGGTGGGTTTGGTCCAAGGTCTAATTTTTTTTGAGAAAATTCAAATTAGGCTCAACAGGTTTGAATTGTAGGGGCCGAGTGAATGACTCGGATAGCGAGTGAAACTGGGCTGAATTGAGATGGTCCGAGGGCTGAATGGGCTGAACGGTACTAGGCCGAGTTGGGTAGTCCGAGGCCAAATTGGGAGGGTCGAATAGCCAAGTGGATGACTCAGATGGGCCAAGTTTGGGTGGGTCAAGTGACGACATGTCCAAATGTACTAGGGCGATTCAGATGGGCCAAATGTGCAAGTGGGCCGAGGGCCAATTCTAGGACTCAACTCAAGGTTAAACAGCTCGGATGGGCGGAACATCATGCGTTTTTTTTTAAGTGACAAAAAATTCATCGTGCTGAGTGATTATGAGCCTCCCACCTGCCAAGCACTTTGAGATCCTATCTATGCATGGAGAGGGTGTGGGTATACCTGTAGTGGGCAACAAACTTGTCAGCGCGGCAAGATCTAAGTAGATCCACGCAATGGAGCTCACACACACACACACACACACACACACACACACACACACACACACACACACACACAACCATGGTTTCAAAGGAGCTCTCCCTTGGTCTCCTAGGTTCTTGCTACTCCCACTCCCTCACTCATCGACCTTAATCCCCTTGAACACTATTTCTTTTTTTTTCTTGATTTGTGCCATGTTCGAGCTTGTTTTACAGCAGCAAACCTTGCACTTTTCCAATCGATCTCTTAAACTCAACCTACTCTAAATGCAACAAGATTCGAAAGCAAAGTACTGAACTGATTTCTCTTACTCCCTATTCATCCAACCATCAAAATAACCAAAATACTTACTTGTTTGTGTAGATTTAAAACCCCAAACTTCCTACCTATCTCAAGCTCTGGTTCGGGGATAAAACCCTATAATGCTCAATTCGAAGTGTGCAAGTGCTTAAACTTGAATGTATGTCTCGACAACGGAACCAAAATGTTGGGAGCTTACGCTCAACCACCAAGACCCACATACCACTTATTCCTTCAAGTGTTTTAAGCGAGCACTAATGGCTACTCTCATATAGCCGATGCACTATCTCTCTTTACGAGTGTAGTAATCTTACCTTGATGCATGATTGAGTTTCTTCCTCTCTTAAGCACTCCGATAGCTCCATGATTCATGATGCAAGAAACCTCTTCCTCTTTGCTCCATCCTCCATAGCCATGTGCGAGATGAGAGAGGAGAAGAGAAGAGAAGAAGAAGAGAGGAGATGGTGGAAGGCTTCACCTCCAAGATCCCCCACCCTCACACACTCACTCCCTCACTCACTCACACTACCTCCCTCAAACACTCACAACAAGCAAGCAAGAGAAAAGGAGAGAAGAAGAAGAGTCCACTTTGCCACACACCAAAGAATGAGCTCTCATTCACTTTTTAAAATTTATATACAAAACCCTAAATCACTTTTGGGAGGTTATCCCCTTATCCCCTTTTTTGCATGGTTGGCTGTGACCTAAGCCCTTTTCCCATTGTCCTCCTTTCTTCCTAGCTTCCTTTCTATCACCCATCTACCTTTACAATGTGCATGACGGCACTCTTAAAATAATGCCTTGCACTCTTTTACAAAAGTATTGACTTGCGCTTTTTCTTTTGCATCTTTCTCCTTGATTTAGGAATTTTTTGCACTTCTTGTGTTTCCATATTTTTCTTGGCGCACCTTCATCTTCCATTTCACTTTTGCCTTGGCCTTGTCTTCTACTTTAAATTTTCCACCTTGTTCATCTGAGGGTTAACATCCACTCTCAAAGAGGGTAGTAGTAACAAGCTGGCCCATCACTTCTATGGCCCCTACCAGATCTTGAAGAGAGTTGCTGACTTGGCCTATTGATAAGAGCCTTCTGCTACCACCAAAATCCACAATGTGTTTCATGTAAGCCAACTAAAACCCTTCATGGGCACCTCAATGGACTATGTGGAAGAAATTTCCCCCATAGATGAAAAATGTATCATTCAATATATCCCCAAGGCAATCATTAGCCAACGATATAAGCACTTAAGGTCTTGATCAATCAAGGAGTACCTCATCAAATGGAAATGTCTATCCTTGGAAGAAGCTTCTTGGCACCGAACCACCATTGTCAATGAATTTCCTCACCTCTAAGAGGCCCAATGGATTGAAGACTAGCCGATTATTGACCTTTATTTGCTTGCAGATTGCACACTCTTTTAGAAAAATTTTGTACTTACCCAAATCTTAAGCATATGCATCCTAACTAAGCTAAAATTACTCATCATAAGCTTCGTTTTGACATGTGGCATGCCCCATTTGGAGCAACCTACCAAAAGTTATGACAATTTTACCTCCTCAGGAGGCTAGTCATAGATATCATTGTTGAGATATTTGCAATCACATCTACTTTAGTCCCTTTGTGAGGAGCAGTGAGGGCTCAGGATCAGAATCCCATATGCACAGTAGGAGAAAGTACCACCACTCAATTCCTATAAAGCATTGTACTTGCACTCTTTTTCTAATGCAAGTACTCTTTTCTTTCCAGTAAAGTATCATGTCACTGTCAATACACAAGATTGTGTTTATGAGTCCAAGTCTCAATCTTGGAACCTAATTCACTTGTGTAACAATTTGTCCTTGTCAAGTTCAATGTCTTCATGAGTTCCTTTTCCTCTTTCAACCTCCATAGCTTCCACATTTGCCATGCTCTAGATCCCGCACATTTCCACATGGTATCAAAGCCCATTCGGCCATGGCACTGCTTCTCTAACCTCTCTTGGTTCCTTTCAATCTCAGCTCAGCTCAAGTTCAGTGTATGACTTCAGTTCTTTAACTTCATGTTTAGTGCACCTTGTGGTAGCCGTAGCAAGTCTGCATCCTCTCTACTTTGAACTCTTGGATCTCTCTCCATAGGTCATATCTCACTACAATTCCTTCTATGAAATTCTTCCCCTGCTCATAAAGCTTCTCTGTGGCACCTCAATGCCTAACATTGGTAGCCAATAGCTCCAACATTGCTCAAACTCTCAGTCACTGCCATAGCCTAAATCTGTGATCTGCAAGACATACCCTGATTGGAGTCCCTAGATCTCCCAATACAAAGCATATCTCCTCCTACTCTCTTCTAGAGGATCATTCCTCTGGTCAAGGTGCTTCATGCTAGCACCAACAACCATGACATTGGTCATCTTTGCTCTGACATTACGAAATTTTGTCATTACTGTCCGAGATTGCGCTTGCTTGCATTCGTTTGCTCTGCGCATGACGAGTCTGCATCAATCTGGATGATTATCATATGGCTTTTATAGAGCATGAAGAGAGCTTCATTTCTATAAAAAAAGTTTTAAAAATGATCAAGTATAGCTCCTGATATCTGAAAAAAACTAGGCATGGATCAGAAACCCTAATTCAAAAGCCATAGCCAAACTCACTGAAGCTAAAAAATTTCATCATTTTCTCTCTCTTGTCACTTGGAACAAACCACTGGCACTTCAATCTACTATCTCGGCATCAAATCAAGGAGAAGAAGAACTTGGATACCTGGATCAAGACGGAAGAACAATGACCTTGAAGATTGGAGTTTCAGACAGAGTTGTCACATAGTGTATTTTTCACACTATCATTACTTGTGTCTCTTGACACACTGTAATATGCCATTCCATTGATAAAATCTGAGAATTCTAAAGTTGTTTGCTACTGCTTAAATCTAATAACTCTGAAGCTGATTTGATGCTGTTCCCACAAGTTTAACATGGGCAAAGATTCTCCAACTGCCCGTTTCAAAGGAGTCAGGTTTCATACCTGGCAGACCCGCATCAAACTCATCCTAATGAAGAAGGGCCTCTGGGCCATTACCACTGGAAAATAAAAGAAGCCTCATGATGTAGATCTTACTGTCACTTGGCAAAAAATGATGATAAGGCTCAGGCCATTATCAAACTGGAGCTAGACGACAGCTATATCCACCATGTGGATAACTGTGAGACCTCACAAGATACATGGGAGAGACTTGACACCTTGTTCGGTGCACAGTCTAAATCATGAAAGTATGGTCTCCTGATAGAGTTTTTTAGGCTTGAAATGAAGTCCAGCACATCACTTGCCATGTATCTAAATTACATGGAAGGACTTCTAACCCAACTTGTAGGAATCAACATTAAAATGGAAGAAGATGTTTGCATCGGTGTTCTACTTAAGAGTTTGCCTCTTGAATATAATAATGTATCAACAACTCTAATTAATATGTCAAACCCTGAACTTGTTGATATCCAAGCATCACTATTAGAGGAGGAAAATAAGCTAAAAACCCATGAAGAACCAATCACCTCTAGAGATGAACATGCATTATATGTTGGCAACAGGTACAAAGGCAAGAAGGATCAGCTCTTCTGTGACTTCTGCAAAAGGACAGGACACACCGAGAAGTTCCAGGAAGAGGTCCCAAAAGTCCTATCTAGTTGCAGTCAAAGAAGAAGAAGAAAATGGAGCAAAGGAAAAAGAAGAAGAAGAAGACCACCAAGAGAAGGACAAACCTCATGAGTCCTTCTATTCAGATAGACTTTTTTAGTTTTGTATTTCCTAGCCCTAATGCCTCAAACATAAACTTGTAAACTCCTCAGTTATCCTTGTACTATAGCCTCTGTACACTTTGTGAGGCCCCTACTACAGCCTCTGGATGTCCATCATGTTTGTGGTACCCACACTTAGCCTTTTCTGCGCAACCTCTAGTATTTTGCAATTTTTGTGGTGTGCCCACACTTTGCAGGTGTGCCTTTCACTAAAGCCTCTATACGCTTTGTACTTCTGGTTGTGATTGAGGAGGGGTGTTGAGATATTTGCAATCACATCTACTTCAGTCCCTTTGTGAGGAGTAGTGAGGGCTCATGACCAGAATCCCAAATGAACAATAGGAGAAAGTACCACCACTCAATTCCTATAAAGCATTGTACTTGCACTCTTTTTCTGATAGTACTCTTTTCTTTCCAGTAAAGTGTCATGTCACTGTCCATACAGAAGATTGTGTTTATGAGTCCAAGTCTCAATCTTGGAACCTAATTCACTTGCGTAACAATTTTTCCTTTTCAAGTTCAATGTCTTCATGAGTTCCTTTTCCTCTTTCAACCTCCATAGCTTCCACATCTGCCATGCTCTAGATCTCGCACATTTCCACAATTATGTTGTCCCTAGTCTTTACCCACCCATTTTCATTGTAATATGGCTAAAAGTAGTACTTTGCACCCCTCCCTTAGCCACCCATCACTCCCCTCTAGTTTTCTTTGTTTTTTATGGCAAAAACCTTCAAGGTGGGGATGGATTGTAACAAGTGGGATACATACAAACTAGGGGCTAAACACCCAGTCACATTGACCGAGTTATATAAGGTGTAAGGATCCCAGATTAGGGGAAATGGATATTATCAAGAACATACTCTTCACCTTCATCTTCAACTTCCATGGCTTCCTCATTTCTTCTCTTCTCTTTTTTGTCTTTCTCTCTCCTATTCTAGTCTTCTTTTCTCTTCTTCTTGTCCTCTTTCTCTCTCTTCAGCTCTTCTCCTCTCTTCTTCTAGCTTCATTCACTACATTGTATTCTATAAAAAATGGATCCAAAATGATTGGTACCTTCATCTTTTATACCTACCCCTATGTAACCTATTTTCCATCTCTTACATTCCATCCCCACTCAAAAGAAGTTTTTGTCCTCAAAAGCATTGGTGGATAGTTTACAATAGATGAATGTAAAGGGAATTAGAGTACTACTCTATTATGAGTGGCTACAAAAATAGGAGAAGCACTAATATGTACTAAGTAATGAATGGAATTAGAATTGGAAAAGAAAATAGACCATATGAACATCCATTTGAAATGATAAAACTCAAAACTAGACCACCATAAGTCCAAGAAAAGACACTTGCAAACAATAGGCAGCTTGTTATCTACTATAGACCTTGCTATAGCAAAATTAAGATATCTTTTGATGATCACATCCAAATCAAGTGTGCTATGAGTCAAAAGAAAGTGCATTGAATATACTTTCAGTGCATATACGTATGACTCTTCTATAATCACATCATAATTAAAACTGAGCCAAAACATTAGAGCTGCTTATAAACTGTCTGTAGTAGAATAAGAGATGAAATGACTAGTCTTTAAAAAAATAAACCTCTAAAAGGTAAACATTTGGATCCCAATATGGATGTTGGCCTAATGAAGATACAAAAACCTACTCTCATAACCTCCTAGATCAAAAGGTATACCATCATAATAATGATCAAGAGAAGGAAAGATATCATCAAACTCATAATCCTGACTACTCAAGTCAAATAGATAGGAAAAAGGATCCCCATAATCATATCTATCATCCATTAGATTATAGCCATCATGAGTCTCATATGCATCCTCATTATCATCATATTGCCAATGATCAAAATTATTGTCTAAGAAGTCTTCATAACCATAATCATATGCATACCACTCATCTTCTAGTTGGTGTAAACCATGATTGAGTGTGAGCCAATGCATATCCTCAACTAATCCATCATAAGCATGATCAAGAATTTCAAAGTATTTATTTGCAACATGGTCACATCCTTCCTGAAATGGTCCATAAGGCTGCAAGTGATCTTCATATACATTGTCTTCTACTAGAGGATCATCTTATTGATTAGCTTGGTCTTCTTCATATGGTTGGTTTTCACGATCTTCATCTTGGTCAATAGCCTCTTCATGGTCTTTTGCTTGCTCATCATAAAACCCGTTGTCCAATTCAACAACATCATTACCTTGAAGAAACAAATAATTTAGCACTGCATTTGGTTTATTCCCATTGATTGGCTATCCAAGTTGTTCAAACTAAGGCTGATCAGTATGGCTGCCAAGGAAGGTGCTATTATTGGAATAATTTCTTCCAAAAGAGCGCTAAAATCTTATGGAAGGCATGGGACCTTGTGGAACTTGAGAAGTACCCCATAGTGCATTTCCTGTCGATTCTTGTTACCTATGTGAAGGCTCCCCATGCTCAAAACTATTAGTAGGGATGCCCATTTTCCCCAAGATACCTTGAGAGCTTACATTTATTGATGGGAGAGTCACTCTTTCAAAATGTACATGTGATATGTACTCTTAATTTTTTCCTTTTATCTAAAATTCCATCCACTTAGTGAATTCGCCAACAAGTGTATCCATGGTGCCTTGCATTTCACCCATTTCATTCATCATTTATTCATGTTTGATAGTGTTTACTACTATCACCACCATCACATCTTCATATTTTTCTATCATGGCTTCATGTCTTTCAGCATGCCTTGTTTCATGAAAACATAAGGTGCGATTTAGGGCACTATGGATTTCCATGTCTTGCAAATACTCTTCATAATTGACTCTAGGGTTGTGTCTAGCTTCTGAGTCCCTAGCATCCGTGGTATGTTGATGCACATCCTCATTTTCCTTTTCTTTTCCCTTATTCCCTACCATTGCAAAGTGTTGTCCAACATAATTATAGGACTGAGGTAAAATGAGTAACATTCAAGCAATCTAGCCTTCACGTATTGCATCAATTTGCTCTTTAATCTCTCCAACAAATGGCATAGGCTCAATAAGAGGGTGAAATGAGAGAGAGATCACGAACCAAATATCTCTTAATGCTCGATGAAGATAGATGGTTCAATCAATAGCCATAGCCTCCAAGATTACTCCCTAATGCTCCATAATACTCCATAATTTCAATGCTCACCAATGGGTGGCCCCTTGATACTTGAAAATGAAATTTTTTGCTATAGAAAGGATTCTCCACTTCCAAAGAGTGAAAGCCCCTTATCTTGAAGCCTTCTTGATAGGAGTTCCATAGCTACTACTATCCATACTTTGCTATGAGAGAATGAGGCTCAAGAATTAAAGAATGTAAGCAAATCTTGGCTTGGGTGGAAGGAGGAAAGGTTGTAGATATCTCTCAAAGCCATTTAAAGTTAAGAAAAGCCTTGAATGATGAAGATTTTGAGAGATTGTTCATGCTATCCAAGATTGTCAAGAACTATGGTAAGAGCATAGAATCTCGAAAACCCCAAGAAGTTGAGCAAAGTGGTTATCAAGAAAAGTCAAGCTGAACATACAGACAAATGCATCAACAAAAGAGGACTTTGAGTGCTTAGATATCTTAGATGTCTCAAATGGTGATCTGGTTATGCATGAAAGCTTTAGGTTCTGTTGTCCATAGGGGGAATATTGTGATCAAAATAGTGAGTCCTTCAACTACCAACAGACATGTATTGTCAGGTAACTACAGTGATACTAGTGTATCTTTTGTTGGCAGGAGAGAGAAATACTAGAAAAGGAGAGAGAAAGATAGAAAGAGAGAGGACAACCATGAAATTTGAGAAAGAGAGAAGATGAAGGAGACTTGTATCATGTCAAAACTGGATACAAAATGATTGGTACCTTCACCTTTTGTACCTACCCCTATGTACCCTATTTTCCATCTCTTACAATCAAAACCATTATGCAAAACATAAACAACAACTAAGTAGGTCAAGTGAGGTAAAGACAAACTTGCAATCATTGAAGGTGCAATTAGAGAAGCTAAAAGAGGAGAACAAAAAGCAAAAAAACTAGCTAAACTAATAGTTTTATTAACTTTTGTTCAACTCAACCTTAAAGAAAGGTAATTTAAGAGCCTTAACAATTCAACACCAAAAGGGAACTACAAACAAAGGAGAAAAAAGGATATCATATGTATTAAATTCAAAAGTCTAATTTTAGGAAGCAAACAACATGCCAAAATAGAGAAGAGATTATCTACTTGATCAATGATCCAATTGCAAACTCACTATATAAATATATGTGGAAGGAGATAAGCAAGGGGTTTTAAAATCTAGTCCAACTGAATCAAGTTCTAGAAGCACATGAAAATGCTTCAATTAGTAGAAAAGAATATTGAGCAATTAACAATATAGTGATAAACAATATTCATCACCATCTTTTACACTCTTTTGTTCTTCCTAGACTATATGTCCTTACAAAGGAGAGATCAACAAAATGTGGCAAGCAAAAAGCTTTTAGGATAGTACCAAAAGATTTATTTTTCAAATGTCTCTCTTGAAAAATTGATCATAATTTGGCAATCAAGTTGTAAACTTGAGAGGTAACTCATTACATATTTTTATATGTACTTATAAACACATTTTTAGATATTATATTTTTCTCTATAGAGATAGCAATTTTAGGGGATAAGAACTGAAGTTTTGTGTTAAAACTCTAAGTGTTTAGTAGTTATTATGATTTTGGGGACTAAAAGAAAAGCCTAGTTTTCTCTTGATTTGTTTATGGATCCATATTAAAAAGTGAAAAACTCTTAAAAGTAAAAAATTGGCTACTATAAGCATATCATAGGTTCAATGCCTTTTGAAAAGGCAAAGAAAATAAGTAGGCATACTTTTCAATACACAAAAATGGATAACATGCTTGGGTGGACCTTAGGAGGGAACATGTTGCAATGGTGCATGCTTGTAACATGACTCCATAGAATACGAAGGGGAGATTTATCTTTGTCTTAAAATTAGGCAATGCACAAATATTAAGCATTAAAGAATGGAATGGATAAGCATTGCACTCATGAACAAATCTCTATACTATGTAAATGATTTATCATTTTAGGGCAATACTGCAAGTTTTCAACTTGAGAATGATCTATGATGGTTAGGTGTGGCAAAAGTACCTAATGAGAGCCAAGAGACTCTAAAATGGCTTTTCCATCATCAATCCAAGATTTGTTGGATCACAAGATAAAGAAAAGCATTGTAGAAAACTGTTATCAAAATTACAAGAATATTTATAGAAAAATAAGATGAGGATTTATCTTATTTATTGTAGATTTTCAATATTATTTAATTGTCACATGGTTATAGATTGTCATGTATAGTCTTGTGTATGACACTAGTTGCTCATGTTTGGTAGTTAAATTACGAAGACTAATTTGATTTGTGTTTGGTGCAGTAGATTATTAAAAGAAAAGATTATTTTATCAAAAAGTACTTATGGTCCGCAAGGAATATTTATCAGGTACTCAAGTAGCATGGAATTATTTTATTTTGGATGCATGCTCCTTAGCATGATGATTGTATGCACACAAGTGCTAGTGATTATTTACAACTAATTTATAAAAGACTAGACATTGTATTTTATTGATGTATATATTGACTAGATTAGGATTGACATTTCAGATTTTATCTTTAGGAAGGAAAATCCACTTTGGAGAAAAGAACTGGAAAAGATGAGCCATGCAAGGAAGAAAAATGTGGGTGGCCTATTTTTGGGATGTCTTTTATATTTTGAGTACCAAGAGAATAAAATTAAATAAATACATGCATGGGGGATGTGCTCATCCATTCATGGGAGGATGATTGTACCCAATTGGTCTCTCGTGTATTATTCTCACTCAATTATATTCTTTGACAATTAGTTATTCATGAATTTTCTTCAATTCTTGGAAAAGCTATGGTGAATTTTTTTGACATTGGTATCAAAGTGTAGTGATTGGTGTGTGAGTCTACATTAGGTCTCTGTTAGGAAAAAAAAGGCACGCATCCATCATCATCAAGAGCTTCCCCATCTTCATCTCATAAAAGATCATTGCAAGAACTATTGGATAAAGCTTTAATATAGTGGCTCTTTCTTTGGAGCATGGGAGTGGTCAATTTTATTATTTTTAAGGTGAAAGACACTTTCTCAAGGTTTCCTATTCTACTCTCTTTCTTCGTCAACCTCATACTTGCATGTTGCTAAACCATCCTCAAGTGCATTTGCCTCTCTTCAAGGTGGTTTTGCCTTAAATGAAAGAGATAGACAAAGCATTAGAGAATTTTAGTGTTAAAAAATGGGCCCTCTAAGAAAATACAACCTTGAACTTTCTCTCTCTAGAAAAATAGCAAATTTTCTCATTTTTGGGCCAAAAAGTGTTCCCATCTATACTAAATGGTCGAGATACTGAATCAACTTCTTCCTTGAGGTGAAAGAAACATCATTAAAGGCTCCAAATTCAAAATTTTCAAAAAGTGAGTTTCTTCTAAAGCCTCTCTTGCTTCTATAGCAATGGTGCAAAATCCACCACACATAGGTACAATGGCGAATACAAACTCACAGAATCCACCACACATAGGTGCAATGGTGGACACAAATATGCAGCAACCTCCTCTGAACACCAATGCTAGGTATCACCTCCACATAGACATAGACAATGTTTATGCCCCATTACAAAAAAGGAGGGGAGGACATTACATCTCAGAAACAGTGAAGACACAACTATGTGAGGGAGGAGCAAGGCATGCTGACCTTTGGTGTGATGGTTCTCTTTATCCCAAAGATCCTCACACTATTAGCACCCCACCCTTTTCAAACCTGACTACCCTTCTTAGGTTTGTCAGAGATGGCAAGAATGGCCTTCTTGGCTATCGTAAAGCTATCTCTACAACACCTGCAATGGAGAGTGAAATGATGCACATCAAGAGTAGAACCATCAGTAACTTAAAGGTGGAATGCAACCTCCAAGAAGAAAAGATCAAAGCCCAACAACAGGAGATAGAAAGGCTAAACAAGCAACTGCAAATTTTGAGATAGAAAAAAACATTGCCCTCGACAAAGAAAACGAGAACTAAAGAACATAGAGGATTTGAAGGTAGGATCTAGAGGTATGAAGAAACAAATAAGGGTTGTTAGGTGGGCTCTAGAGGTATGAAGAAACGAATAAGGGCTATCAGGTTAGGAATCTCTTGTCTTACTATTATGTGATTTTTTGTTATTATGTCTCCTTGCTTTACATTGTCCCTCCTGTTTAGGGATGTGCTATAGCCAAACAAGGAAAATTGTAACCCCAATGTCAACCTTGCAAAATGACTTAAGCGAGTTATTAGCTCAAAGATTATAGAAGAACTCATACAAGGGAAGAAGTTTAAGGTAGTGCAGAGGTAAGTTGTTAAGCGATTTGTGAGCTAGAACATGGTTTCTATGGAGGGTATATAGAGTGCCATGGATGAGAGTGGTATAAGTCGCAATGGCTATGGTTTCTTACAAAAAGAGGTTACAAGTTCATTTAAATCATAGGTTATTAAGCCAAGGCTCCTACCCACAATTGTAGCAATCTTGAGACTTTAGAATTATCTTAACTTAAAGCAGGAGGAGTATATTGGAAAGCCCTATCACATCAATGGAGAGTTTAATGCAAAACAAGGTATGGTTTTCTATGACAAATATAACAATATATTCATGGATTTGGAGATACTACAGGTCCAAATGGTTGAGTTTTAATACATCTCACATGCAAAGAAAAATGGCATATTGAACTTTACATTAAAGATGGATGAGTGTCAGATTCTGAAAGACGTTAAGAGAGGGTAGCCATTACATTGATGGACAACATGCCAAGGGATGATCCCTGTTACTTCAATGTATAGCCTGAAATGAATTTATGGTGGCTTGGGACATTTCTAGTTGTGTCAGAGAATTATGAAGCATTGGAATGGGTCTTTCAGAATACTCCACTACTAGATGTTATTAATGCTCAAATGAAAAGAGAAAAGACACTACTAGTTCCAAACAAGGGCAAATTTCAAGTTACTTGGCATCTTGCATCAGACTTGAGGACTCTAAAGTGCTTATATAATTGTAACAGAGGCCTAGTCACCCTTCCTTGCTTGTATTGCATGGAGGATGCAAAAACACTTGATCAAAATTGGTGGAAGAAGGTGCCTAATCATCATCAGTTTGACAAAGATTTCAAATCAATCTTTGATATACCTCTATCAAATGTACATATATGTACAATGCATGCACTTTGTCGGATGATTGAGAAGCTTGTCAACCTGTACAACATTGGATTTTCCTGGAAGATCAAGAACCACACAGAACGAAAGAATGAGATTTCCACTCTTCAAATGTTATTGTAGACATGAAGCTTCATGGAGGAGATGTACAAATCATGCAAGATAAAAAAAAGTCAAACAATGAAATAGACATACCAAGAAAAGTTTCTTTTGGAGGCGTGAAGGCAAGATGATTCCTCTCGAGACCCATCAACAACAAGCCACAAAAGCTTACCAAACGTGAAAATTACTACAAAAGGACGCATGTAAGTAGGATTGAATTTGAGAATGGAGAAGGCTGTACAACACAGTAAAGGATCATGAACTCCTTTCAAGACATGCAAAGGCAGAAGTGTGGCATGCTATGGATATCATATTCTAGATGCTTGATAAGGAGACATGGACAAATACAGATAAAAAGACATTTCAGACTACTCTAGATCTATTTAAGAAAGAGTTCTTAAAAGCATGGGAAGACATCAATTTCACACACTACATGGTAAGACAAGTCTTTGGTTTCATACACGTTAGTATAAAATTGACAGTGTCTACTAAACACTATTCAGAGACTATCCATTTATCTGCAACACAGCACATACAATCATATGCCATATTTCATTGAAAAGTATGGAGAAAGTATTTGGAGTACACAAGGTATGGAAAAGTCCCATTACATGACACACAATGCATATTTCAGGCATACCCAACATGGTGGTGGTAGTAGAAAAGCCAATAGTCTTTGCAAGCGATTCCAATGGTTTTACAAAAGGATATTGCAGATACTACGAACAAAAGAGGAATCAGCCATTGCACAAGCGATACCAGATGCTAGGATAAAGAAAGACAAGAAGATTGAAGCATTTGGAAATTCAAATGCACTTGAAGGACTCAAAAAATGGAGGAAAGGTCGACACTATTACAATCGTCGTTGGGTTAGAATACAAGAGGAGACCTCTCAAATTGATGATACACTATAAACTTGATAACTATGCTCACCCCAATGTAAAATACATGCTTTTGAATGATAATACATTTGATGTTATGAATCCAATGTCTACTAATTCTATTATCAATGAGCTGATTCTCTCCCCCTCCCATTCCTCCTCCCCCTATGTTGACTCCCTTGGCATCATGGAGGGGATCGTGTCTAGCGCTCCCTCTAGTGGTAGCCTCCATGTCATCCCATGCTACTTTTTTTAGTTGTTCTCTCCACTTCCTCTCGGTTGTCCTTTTCGCATGTACAAACTCTTCCAACTCTACTTGGTCTATTTCAAATTGCAAGGCGCTCCAGTTTTGATGGTGCTTATTAACTTCTTGTAGTGCTACTTCCTTGGCCCATCGACTGTCAATGGCAGCTAGTATATCCTGTTGAGCGACTAGGGGATACTGGGTGAGTTACTATAACAGTGCAATGGAACGTCCTGAAAACAAAGCAACACATGCACCTTACATGTCAATGCACATTTCATACATATAAATAAACATGAATAAGGCACTCTACTTACATTAGGAATATCAAGAATTTGCTTGCATAAAAGTGAGGGATTCAAAGCGGTTCTCCATCCACAAAAGAACACATTTGACTGGACGGGCACCACGATCCGCTATATTTGTATCACGTCTGCCAACCGTCCCTCCAACACTAGATGCTCGTACATCATCACAATTTTTTTTCCACAACTACAAAGACACCTTAATGTTACAACAAATGCATTGAACTTGCATAGAATGAAATAACTAAATATAATGTTGAGGTTACTCACTGTCTATAACCCAACCATGGAATCCACTAAATCTCCCTGAATTTGCTAAAAATATTGTATTTGTCTCGATCGAATACAACAATAAGCTCCAATGCTCACTAAATTAACAAGGAAAAACAATTATTGGTAGCATGCTCACTTAAGGCCTCTTAAAGATATTCTTTAATAGTCACAACATACCTTTGATTATAGGCCATACAGATGATTTTAGTGTCATCCAACCTGACAAGCCTGAAAGAACCAATCAAGTTGCCAGATGAAGGCTTGTGCATCATCGCACAATGCAATGTAGAACAGAGGGTTAAGAACAAAAACTTGTCTTTGATGTTCCTCTACTAGAGATGTCAAATTGAACCTCTACGTAATAACAATTGGGCAAGCAAGACTCAAGCATTTGATCAAATACATATTAAACACAAGAAAATTAAATAGAATACTTACAGCATTGCCGCATGCACTAATGTGTCTGTGGTCATCTGGCTTTCAAAATGCCGCATGCACTACACGTCGTGCAGGTCCATCGATAAAACCTCTCTGGCCCCCAGAATGGTAAAGCCGCAATTTATAGAAGAAGAAGAAGTGGAGGTTAGCATATTCTTGTAATCTTGGAGGCGACTAGCCTCCATCTTTGCCCTGAGCATTCTAATGATACACTCATCATTAATATCTTGGCACTCTTTAGAGGGGCCGACTCCTAAGTATTATGGCTAGATCATGGGCTCCGCTTCGGCTCAACGGCCATGCGCTAGGCCTAGGGCTCCAGCCTGGGGCTCCAATTGTGGCTGGGGCTGGGGTTGGGACTCCACTTGTTGGGGCTTCGGCTTGACCATGGGCTATGGGGCTCTTTGGGTCGGGACTCCTGGGGCTGGGGCTGCTCTTGCAAAACTTCCTCAACAAAAATCAGCAATTCATGCCCTCTCTGTGACCTTGTATTGACAAGGTTGGATGCTTGATATGGTTCTATGTTATGGTGCCTTGGATAGATAGGAGGGATTGCAAGGATGTCATGCATGTGAGGGTCACGGAGGGATGAGGCTGAAGCAGCTAATCATATCTATAGCGGAGCCTTCTGTTAGTGTCAAAGTCTCTTGCAATCACAGTAACCCTATGTACATGTGCAACAAGCATGTAGGAATCCTCCATGAATTCAATCAAGAAATCTTCACACGGATCTCTTGGAGGGAAAGGAGGGTAGAGGCGGTCCATTGCATCTCTATTCTATGATGCTCACATCTCTCTGACAACCCTCTAGAAAGGGAGCCTTAGGATTTTATGCTGCATGGGGCACAAAATGCACCTAATCTCGTTAAGAACTCCCATTTGTGCATTGTATCTTTGTCTCTTGGACTGAACCTATAACATAGCATCACCTTGTTTTGGTTGGCCTTTTCATCATGGTATTTGCAAGGATATGACAGTAAGTCCTTGGGCCTTGCATCAGACCAAGAAGTTCATAGAGCCTTGCATCAAACCATGATGGCCCAGGAAGGAGAGGTCATCATGGGGCAAGGGGGGCGTGGTCGATAGATTGAGGGGCCTCTCTCGCACCGTGATGGCCCAAGAAGGGAGATCATCATGGGGCAAGGGGGGCGCGGTCGACAGATTGAGGGGCCTCTCTCGCACCATGATGGCCCATGAGGGAAGGTCATCATAGGGGGAGGGGGACTTGGTCGACAGATTGAGGGGCCTCTCTTGCACCATGATGGCCCATGAGGGGAGGTCATCACAGGGTGAGGGGAGCACGGTCGATAGATTGAGGGGACTCTCTCGCATCGTGATAGCCTAGGAAGGGAGGTCATCACGAGGTGAGGGGTGCGAGGTTGATAGATTGAGGGGCCTCTCTCACACTATGATGGCCCAAGAAGAGAGGAAGCGAGATAGAGAGTAATGGAACCCTATTGCAAAGAAGACAACTAGGCTTGGAAGATGAGAGGCTTAACATACCTTGGTAGATGAGAAGCTTTGCGTTCTAATAGCGAGGAACTCGAAGATGTAAGGACGAAGCGGTAGGGGACCACACAAGCAACACAAACACGAAGAGGCAGGGAAACGAGGTGAGCAACACCAACATAAAGAGGCAAGAAACAGGCAGCAATACAAATAAGTAACTTACCTTGTGCCTACTATTTTAAAAAAATAAAAATAAAAAAATCCAAAACCACTCATCAAAGGACAAGCTCAAAACTAGTCTTTCTAAATTTCCTGTACCTACAACAAAAAAATAATAACAAGGAATGAGTTGCCGCCTTCAATGAAAAAATAATAATGTCTTCTGTAGAGTAGTCTTGGGATAGACTCTGCTAGCACTAGGGTTCCTTCATTCTCTTTAGAAGGGGAAAGGGAAACTCTATTCATCATGACCACATCCTCAGCTTTAAGCTAATTAGAAAACTTGGTGTCCATTTCTTGTGTTTTTTCCACAAACTTGTCCTATTATGTGCTTGGTTCTGAGCCTGCGTGCATGGTAAGTATGTCTTGCTACTAAGAGTCTCACCACGGACCTTCCTCATGGCACTTTGTAATTTCTTTTTTCCTTTTAATCAAATTGTGCTTCTCTCTCTCAAAAAAGAAGAAGGAATGAGCTTCTGTCAGGGCCATGGCCCGTAACAAACTTGATGTGGGTCACTTCAAGTGGCATTAAATGTGAATAGTATGAACACACTTCCCAAAAAATTAGTCTCATGAGTTGTGTTCCTTCATCCTCAGTGCTCACATAAAATCGTCCTTTAATATATTTTTTCCAAAAAAGTTTCTTTAAAAACTGTTAGAAAGTGAAGCTCGTCTTGATGAAAACTGGATTTTTTTTAGCATTTTACTTATAAAACTAGCTATTTCCCTCCCAAAACTGGTTAGGGTTAACCCTGCTCCTTTTTTCCATTGAATGGGAACAAAGTTTTTTCTTGAGCACTAATCTGCGGTTGGCTCTAACAAACCTTGCATCTTCTTCCTGCGGGGCTGGCTTTGACAAATCTCGTGTCTTCTCCCTGCTTTCTTTCCTCTTGCACCTCTTGTCTTCTGCCTGCTTTCCTTTCCATCTTGTACAACCCTTACTTGTCGGTGTACAACAATGGCCCCTCTCATCACCTCTTGTCTTCTCCTATCACAAACCAAAAGCAATCCCTCTTGCACTTCTCGTCTTCTCCCTGCTTTTTTCTATCCGTCTTTAGGTCATTTGGGGGATCTTTGCCTTTAGGTCAGAATATTTACACCACCAGACTAGGAGAAGTCTCCCGTGCAATAAGGAGACCAATTCACAGTCCTTGGGCCTTGCGCTAGTTAGTCCTTGGGCCTCACTCATGCCGTTCTAGCCCATTGGCCTTCAACACGTCCAATGTGATCAGCATGGGTCACAACGGTGAAATAGAGGCCCCCCTAGGAAGGTCCTTGGGCCTCACTCGTGCTATTTTGGCCCATTGGCCTTCAACATGCCTAGCGCAATCAGCATGGGTCACAACTGTGCCATAGAGACCCCCTAGGAGGATCCTTGGGCCTCACTCGTGCAGTTCTGGCCCATTGTCCTTCAACACATCCAACGTGATTAGCATGGGTCACAACGGTGCGATAGAGGCCCCCCTAGGAAGGTCCTCAGGCCTCACTCGCACCATTCTATCCCATTGGCCTTCAACACACCCAGCGCGATTAGCATGGGCCACAACAGTATGATAGAGGTCCCCCCTAAGAAGTTCCTTGGGCCTCATTCGCGCCATTCTGGCCCATTGGCTTGAAGTTCCTTTTTTTTATTTTCTTGATTTTTTTTCTTTGGTTCCTATTTTCTTGATTCTTTACTAATATTTGGTTCCTATTTTCTTGAGCCCCTTTTTTAGGAGTTGTGATCAAGTGATGGCTTGAAGTTTACCGTTCAACGTCGTTCTTCTTGCAGATGATGAGATTTTCCACGAGCTTCCATAGGACAAGCTTTTTGAAAGTTTTTACAGAGTAGGTGTTGTACTTAGAGCACATGAGCTCTCTTATATGTTTAGGAAAAAGTTTCCATTAGAGCAGGTGCTAGCATTTGAGGCCTTTGAGGCCTTTGAGGACTATGAACATGAGTTGAAAAGTTTGACCACGGTGAGTGTTGTTGTGCTGGATGGAGTGACTTATGTCCATCCAAGGCTTTGGTCATCAGAGAGAGCAAGTGCAAGAAAGCTTAGAAGGGATTTGGAGAAGATTCCCTCGTGTGGCATAGTGTGCCTGGAAATTTGTCCCCTCCATTCAAAGAAATGTCGACTTGTTCAGTACAAGTACATGTTTTTGTGTTTTTCTGCACCTTCAGCTTTGAGATGACATGGAAGCACACGCTCCATCCACCCCTATGAGGGTGCTCAACTAGCAAAGGATGAGGATTATGATGAAGAGATACCCATCGACTTAGAGGAAGAGTGAGCCTTGGCAGGTAGCGACCCTATGGTGCCAGGATTCGATATGGAGGCCCTAGGAAAGGGTAAAGAGATGGAGAACGAGCCTCAAGGCCTTCCTTTATCATGCCTGCCAAGCTTCAAGGTGGGCTTAGAAAATGAAGAGTTTATTCTTTTAGTGGATATTATGCAGCAACTAAATATGCGTTAGGACTACTATCTTGTAGAATTAGCTGAATTCAATGATGCTGATATTAGTTTTATTGCGGATGAAGAAGATAAATATTTCTTGATCGACTAGAAGTCAAGGAGGGGGATTACAAGACATAAAAACAACTGCTCACACAATTTTTTGAGGAGGTTAAGTCATAAGAGAGTGAATCCCCCCCCCCCCCCCCCCCCCCCGAGATAGAGACTGCTCAAGCTATAGAGTGTTGAGGAGTGTTGGACATGGATAGGATCCAAGAGAGAGAAGCAATGCCACACATTGGGGGGACAATCCTGCTATGGTCAAGAAGAATGCTAGAAAATGATGAGAATCATGTGGTAGTGTGTGCTCCTTTTGTTCTTAGTGTTAAGTGGTTGCTATTGCTATGGCATTTTTCAATTTTGATATGTTTGATTTCCAACTTCTTGTTTGTGAAGATGAGTTCACTAAAAGAGCTAGAGGAAGCAGGTTGGTAGGTAGTACATCCTCATCTTCCTCCAATTTAAAAGAGACTAGCAAGGATTCCAGGTTGGCCCACTATGCGGAACGTTTCAATCATAAAAAGGTAGCAAGTGGTATGTACACATGTACATATACACAACTGGGAGACAAATATCTATATACATATTATTTGGCAATGTTTCCTTACAAGCATCTTTTCTTTTCTTATATCTTAACAGATCATAATATTTCACAAGGATTTCTCTCTAGACAATGCGATGCTACCTCTTTTTGCATTGAAGGTAGTTTCAAGGTATTTGGATGGCCAACCTATGGCAATCAATGCTGAGAAGGTGATATTGGTTGCAAAGAAATTCACTTTGTGAGTTTTTGGTATAGGATATGGATGCCAGCGCTTCAAATGCCATATTATTTGTCATATACGGGTCAAGCTATTGCAGTGCGGATGACACAATTTCAGGGCCTACATCTATATGGGAAGACAAGATTCACGAGGGAAAAGAAAACAAGGCTATGTAGGGGTGCACTGCCGCAACCTAATGAAGGCCCCTCCATGGTGATGCTGATGCCGGAGGTGGAAGATGAGAATGACCGAGAGCGCTCCCCAAAGAGGATGAAGCTGTCATCAAGTCCACCTTCTCTTGGCTCATGCCATAGCTATAATATATATCGGTTTCTAGGATGTTCTACTCAATATGTATGGTCAAATGATATAATGTAGAAACACATTATTCTTTGATTGTTAAAGACATTTGCACAGTGTATTGTGCTGTATCTTCTTTGATATCTTGTGAATTTAAGAAAATGTTTTAATTACATCATATTTGTATTCCTTAAAGGCAAGTGTTGTTAAACACACCAAAAAAAGCATTACCAATAGTAAAATAAAAATGACACAAATAACTTATTCTTAACAAAAGGGTTGTGTGCTATAAAAGACCCATCCCTTAAGAAGGGTTGTGTGTTACAAGGTACAACTTGTTGTGTCCATTACATCATGTTGATTACACTGTCTCTACACTTGAAAATACACCAAAACAATAATGAAACTAATTGTAGAGAGGAAATTGACAAGAATGATCCATAAATTATCAAAGGCTTTGTGTGTTACAAAATATCCATTCTATAACAAAAGGTGTGTTACAAAAGATCCCTTAATAGAAGGGTTGTGTGTTACAAGGTGCATCTTGCAAGAGAAGCTCAGGTTACAATGTTGTGTGTTACAAGAGCGGCTCAAGTTGGTAGTACAAAGCTTTGGCCTGAACTTTGCCTTGAAGGTCCTTGCACATCATCTCTGATTCCCTTCTTTTCAATACACGCTTTCTATTGTGTACGAAGTAGAAGTCTTCTGGTAGCATATTGGGTGCCTCATCATTGATGTCTTTGCGAAGCTCGACCAAAGCACATTCCTCTCTTATGCTTATAATGGTCAATAGAGATGAGGCCTCATCTACCACCTCAATATCTATAACTTGGTTGGCTTGCAAGTTGTAGCCTCGTGGTCCATTGGCACAAGCACTCCATTGATATAGTGTTCTCGACAATACCAAAACAATAGTATAAAAGTCTAGGTTCTGATCATGTACTTTGCCATAGCTGTATCAAGGACAATGTGATAGTGTACATGTCCCACTTGTTTCATGAACCATTGGCTCCGTAGTATCTTTGCCACTAATTCGTTGTCCATTCGCATGCAAACTAGCATTGTCTTCGTAACGCTAACATCAAATTCCCAAAACATTTCCACAAAAATGTTGACAGGCATAGATAGCATGATCTTCACTAATATCATTGGAATGGTAACCCATAATGATAATTGCACATCTCTATATATCTTGCTTTGTGTGTACTTACTCCAAAACAATTAGGAATTGGCCTTACCAATATGTTCTTGTCTGCATCTAAAGGGAGTGCTTGGAGGTAACCTTTCATGTGAGACCAGTATTGAAGTTGGTTAAAATGATCATAAAAGGAGAGGCCTTCATTTGCAAGGCTCCCCCCAGTCCTTCCCTCATATTTTAACTATCCAACATGTCCATGAAGCACATGGATGACTCCTACAATGCCCTCAATGGGCCGCCACTCCTCATAGGATGAAGGATAAATGTCTAAAGAAGTGACACATGATATTCTCACACAGAATACAATAAATGTTTGAAGCAATGACAATAACGATACATAAAAATCAAGAGGGTAAGCCAAACCTACAGTTTGGCATGTGAGGTGGAAGCCTTGTCTCATATCCATGTGTCATGACAATCTGATGGTGCATGTAGATGTGTTGCATGAGCACCGCACCTCCTTCACACTTGTTTTTCCCTGTGAAATTTTAAAGTCCACCACACGTCCCTTCCATGCCCATTTATAGACACTTCCTTCATGCTTGTGCTTTCCTTGTTGTGGCTGCATGAGCACCCAAGATCCCTTAGATATGAGAACTTTTGTCCATGTATTCCCATCAAGGGTAATGGGAACCAAGATAGAGAAGATAGAAGTTGAAGGTCTGCGAGGCAAGGGAGTAGCATTGTTTGCGACCACTGCAGAACATCGAGAACTTAAATGACGAGGGTGGGAAGCCATTAGAGATTGACAACAAAGAAAGAATGCAGAGAGCTCTAGAAGGAGGAGAAGGCGGGGGAGTTTTTGAAAAACCCCCTCCCAAAACCTTCCCAAACCTTCCTCCAAAGTCTTTCCAAATCTTCTTCTTGTCCATAGATAGTGGCATTTAGAGGGTATTCTCCTTAAACAAAAAAAACGTTTTTGAGTATTTTTTGCTATTTTGTGAGTAATTTTTGAGAAAATCCAACATAACATTGGCCTCCATCCTATTGGACACGCTACTCCTCTCTCCTCTTATTTGCCCTCCTTTTGACCACTAAAATTCTCTAATGTTGAGCCATGAGTTTATTGCTACTATCCATGTGGTTTCAAAACCGCTCTTCTCAACATACATAAGCTTTAGATCTAATCATGGGGTGTTGATGTCATCTCTAACATGCCAGGAGAGCAAGTGCCATCATCCTAAAATTTATATTGTCACATTGATAGCAAACAACATTTTCAATCAACAATAGACTACCCACAACCAATAATATTTAAAAGATTATAAAATTAAACTTACTATAAAGCTTTGTCAAGCTTATTTTGGAGCCTCTTTGGTAGTCCACAAAGCCCTATAAATCAATCCTCCTAAACACAATTTCTATACTGGGCTTGTCATTCTTTCTAACACACAAGAAGAATCTTCTTAGGGCCTTTGTTTCCCTATAGTCCAAGGACTAATTGGTACTAGTAATTACAATTCTACTCACCCATAGTGAGTCTCACTTCAAGGGCTATTTTAAAGGCTGTTCCATGTATATTTCTCCTTTGTCTTTCGGGTTTATCCACTAAGAGTTCTTTGTTTGTGTTGAGAACCTTAGTAGTGCCATAAATTTTTTTAAGGATATCTCCAAATTTCTTATTTTCTTGTAGCTTGTGCATGCATCCCATTTATTTGTGGAATTCTTTATTATTTTATTCCTTCACCAATATTATTATTTCCTAAATATGACAAAGCCTTTGCATATAGAAGAAATGCTAAATCTCCTCTTTGGAGATTACCCTTTAGTAACAAATTGATCTCTAGCATCACAATTTGGCTGAGATTACACTATTTTTCACAAGTCAAAAGTGTAAGAAAGTCCATCTATCCAAGACAAAGATGCTACATTGCACGCATTCTTCATGGTGTCTTTGATGTGCAACAAATCTAGTACATTAGTTCATAAGTCTTTCTAGTTTAGAAAAATTGATGGTAAGAAATACATCGAAGATTATTTTAAAATACAAATCTCAATGTCCAAGGTAAGAAGTCTTAAATTGACATGTTGCCATTGTGGTCATTGTGGCCATCTTCACATAAACAATTAGGTTAAATTGCCCAACAATAGTAACAACAACACCAACAACAAGAGTACTAACCTCAACATCACTGCTCAATTGTACAATATTGAAGGTGCTAGGTTATGCTCCAGATTGGACCATTGATTCTCTAGAATAAGAGGCAACAATTGAAGGTAAGCAAGGTATCCACTTTTCTCATCATGTTCTACTAAAGATGCAAGGCAGTGTTCAAGCTTTCAATGTAGTTATTTTACATAATAACAATAGTTTAAATGATTTTCTTTTTGAGAAATCGATTAGAATATTGCATTTGCAAACTACTCCATCATTGTATAAGTTAAAATATCTGCCTTCCAACAAGGAATAAGATACACCATCAATATAACCCTAATATTCACTATTGTATGCATTCAACAACCTTTCAATTTTAGAGAGAGCATATCCCTTTGCATGCCAATACCAATTTAGAGTTATTTTCTTTGATTTCACATATCCAGGCCAAACTTGCACTTAGAAAACAAAGAAAAGCCTGCATAATCTATGTCATAGAGGATGAGGATCTTGAAACTGCACAACTTACACCATCACAAAAGCATATTTTGTGGCTACCTAGAAGGACTATTTTGCCAATGACTATCCACCTCAATTGCCACCATTTACAAGAGAGTTAGACCACAATATAGCATTATTTCCTAGAGTTTTCCCTCTGCTGCATAAGGCACCTTATATGCACATCTCACTTTGCCAAAAGAAAATTTAGCGATAGGTAATTGAACTTCTCAATAAATTCCCCATTCATCCTAGCTCTTTGATCACATGTACTTCTTGTAGAAAAGATAAATAAAACATACTACATGTGCATTGACTATAGGGCACTTAACAAAGTCATTGTCAAAAATTGGTAACCTATATCCTATGTTGATGGCCTACTAGACAAATTAAAGGACACTTTAAATTTTAGCAAAACTAATATAAAGTTAGAACACCATCAAATGAGAATGGACATTGTTGACATTTTTAAAACCGTTTTTCACACACAATCTAGATATTATGAATTGTTGTCATGTCTTTTAGTTTAACGAATGCACCTACAACATTTGCTAGGCTTATGAATAAAATTTTTATTGATTATTTAGCATTTTGTTTTTATGTTTTTCAATGATATTTTGGATCTTGGTAAATTAGAAGGCAAACATAAATAACATTTAAAAGTAGTTTTCAATTTACTAAAAGCTAATCACTTGTATGCTAACCTTGCAAAAAGTGTATCCTTTCAAGATTAGATTGAATCCTTGTATGCTAACCTTGCAAAAAGTGTATCCTAAGCACATGTTTACCTTTGGATTGTATCTCCTCAACAACCCCCACTCCTCCCTAGATACTTTCTCCCCTTCATGTGAAACTATTATTAATGCATCATGCAACCACCTCATATTCATGAACCACGGCAACTCCTCCACACACTCTCAATGTATCAAATAGGCCATCAATGTGTACTATGCCAAGACTATGATCACCATGTCTCCCATTGCCTTTTGGCAAGCTCGTACCTATTTAACCACTTCTCTGTGGATGCATTGTGTAAAATGGAAAATGATTTGCCTTCTCCTCCATGACTGTATCATCTTTTTCTCATACCATTCCAACTACCACATCTCACCAATTAATGTGTCATCATTCTTCAATGTCCCAAGATGTACTAGAAGGTGGATCTGTATCATGAGCATGCTTGTGACTAGGTACTTCTCAAAGAGATAGACTATCTCCATTGCTCCTTGCCCTGCACTTTCAATAGAGGATGTTCTTATCTCCTTCTACGAATCCATTACACTAAGTTTGACAACTTATAAATCACTAAACATATATCTGGAGTGAGGCAACCCGTGATCAGGATCAATAGTATGAATTGCCAAATTTTAATGCATTACATACCATAGATCAATGGAAAATTTTAAAAAAATTATGTACTTAATGAAGTCAATGACTATCAGGGTCAGAGCAATATATATCTTATGCGAGTCATGGGATTTTAGTCATGTTAGTTGATTATTCTTAGAACAAGTGGACCCAAGAGCCTTGCATCACATCTATAGGCGTGTAAATAGACCTAATAATTTTCTTGATTATGTGCTTTTCTTTAGTGGATAGAAGCTAAGGAGCACAAGGTAGTTACACATGACCATCGAAGCTTGTTTGTAGCCAATATGCCTCCATTTTATCTATCTCTTTCAAGTCCATCCTTACCCCTAGAGTGACTCTATTTCCTATAGTATGGTCCCACAACAACCAATGAACGTTCTTGAAAATTTGCATGGAATCATGATTGATCTAAAAATAGGTGAGAAATAGGTTCAATGTGGCAACTCATAGAAAACTAAGAGCAGTCGCACTCTGCTTGGAAGCAACCCTTTTTGGACCATTTTCCACTCATAACAACTTTAGGTATTCATCGGTGTTCGAGATTGTCCAAGGAATCCTTCTCTCAAATCATGGCTCTCTAGCAAGAATGCTACATGTCCTAGATAAACTATCTTCTTCTTCATCCACGACCTTCGAGAGTCCAACTTTAGTCCCACACCAGGGACATGCATACTAACCTCCTGAGGTGACCATGCCAGCCACAACATCTATATCTAGTCAACAAAAACATAAAACTGTGATGTTAGAGAAAGCAATGAGAAGGGTGACTCATTTACCTAAGCACTTCCCGAAACCCAAAAAGTCATGCATGGTTCACATAAGAATGGATCATATATTAATGGACTACCTCCCAATATTTTCGCTCATGTCCTCCATAGTAATCTCTTCCTCCCACAATATCTTAAGCTCATCAATCAATGGATGGCAATAGACATCCAATGGAACATCCATATTCTTGATTCATAGCATCCAAATATGAGCAAGATAATGATCAAATATCCTTTCTTTGTAGAAATACATGGCAAAATGTTGTAGTTGGTAAGGACTAGTAGCCACACACTATAAGAGGTCGATATGGATTCATGACATCCTTAGCAACAAAGATTCCTTACCTCTTGTAAAAAGCCAAAAAAGGTGGAATCGATGTGACGCCATGCCTATGAGTCTGTTGGTATATGCTAGATACCATCTCTAGACCTATTTTGCATATGCCAGGTAGTCAAGCTTGCAATACTTGATGTATGAAACATGTGACGAACACAAGCATGAGTAAAAAGTGTTTGAGAAAATTTTAGTGGACTATTTGACCTTGCAGGTCTTGTCGATACCTGTAAGCACTACAGTTCAGACATATTTCCATGAACTCATATTCTTCTCAAAAGAGCACATAAACATTGAAACATGCATGAATGATATTGTAATCCATGCCTAGCTTTCGAAACACTTATTGTGCATCATCAAGAGACTCGAGTATCGTGTTTTCAAAAGTCAACATGTAACATTTTAGTAATCTAAAAAAATCCCAAAACATTGAAGAGATCAAAAAACTTTATTACATTTTTTTTTAAAAGAGTGTATTATGTACCTGAATAACTCAATCAGACTTGCATCGCTCCATCCATACTTTTTCTATATACTCAAGAGCACAAGGAACATATTTAAGTAAGATACCTGATACCTATCATATAATGGTACGGATGCCTCCTCTCTTAATGGATTGGATGACTCAATATCCATGGATAGTAATAATCATTGCTTTCATCTCAAACTCGAGGATCTGCAAAAGGTTGAATAGATCCCCAATTTCTTTTCCAATTGAGGGTGCACTAGATGAAGTGACCTCTAGTGGGTTTATCATCTCAAGTGCTCCTTCTATTGTACAACCATGAACTCTTCTTATCATCTGCAATATATCTATCCATCACTTGGGATGTACCATCATCCCCTATGGAATTTTTTTATAGATGATTAAAAATTATTTCAATTGAAGTTTTATTCTAAAGCACGATTAGCACATACTTTGCTCACTGCTAGCTCAAAGTCCAAGATCACTTGATCAATGATATCTACTGAAACTTGTTATAGCATTGCACATGATCTATAAACAAGAGACGTTTTTGTCCAATTGCAAGCTTATACTGAGTGCAAGGACATGGGATCAAACTCTTGATCTCCAAAATCACCGCCCTCATCGTTGGTCATTTTTTCTATATAATGGGTAAAACATCATTTGAATGACCAGGTCACTCACTGTAAATGAAGTTGAAATAAAAAATTCCAATAGATTTTCAATAAAAACTCTAGCATACAACAATAGGCAACAAGTTGTAGTAGTTTATATGCTAGTAGGTATTTCCATTTTTATAGGCTCTTTTCAATAGTCGGTATGTGGGTGTTTTCATTAGTAGGCTCTCTCTTCTCCTATCTCCATTTCTCTCTCACTATTTCTCATCCCCTCTCTTTCTCTATTTTAAACTGTCAATTTTCTCTATTTTTCCCTCTCCCTCTCTCTCCCTCCCTTCGTCCCTCCCTATCCCTTTTCTCTCTCTACCTCCTCTCTGTATATTTCTCTTTCTACCTCTCTACCCCTTTCTCTCTCTCTATTTCTATCTCTCCCTACCTCCCTCTCTATCCCTTTTCCTTTTCCTCTCCCTCTCCCTCTTTCTATTTCTCTCTTCCTCTCTATCCCTCCCTCATTCCCTCTCTTTATTTCTCTCTTCCTCTCTCCATCTCTCTCTCTCTCTCTCTCTCTCTCTCTCTCTCTCTCTCTCTCTCTCTCTCTCTCTCTCTCTCTCTCTCTCTCTCTCTCTCTCTCTCTCTCTCTCTCTCTCTCTCTCTCTCTCTCTCTCTCTCTCTCTCTCTCTCTCTCTACATCTCTACCCTTCCCTCTCTCTCTATTCCTCTCTCTCTCTCTCTCCCTATTCCTTCTATAGAAATTACATGGTGCAATGGACAAAATCTCAATGAGTAGAGAATATATAACAAATATGAGAAGAATAGAAACTACTTTAATTTCAAAAGAACTAATACAAAGATGGCTCTCTCCACCACCCATGTGCTTCCACCATGAAGCTTAGATGGCAATCCAAACAAATGATAGGTGAAGAGCTTAAGGCTAGCTGAAAGAACTCTAACTGGATGAAAAATGATTGATGATGGATTTGGATGGCATGTCTTCCTTTTATAGCCTGGGAAAGTATCTAGTCAGCTTGTTCGACCATATTATGAACATTTTGTAGTTGGCCAAGGAATATTCTCTTTACTATCGAAACCCCCCAGCTAGGGGCTGCTTCCACAGACCCCGAACCCCAAAATAGGGGTCCCTGATAACTCCCACACTCCACAACTCAATGCATTGTGCCCCAAGTTGCTATTAGTATAACTACTCTATCCAACCGAAAGGCTAGATCCATAAAGATCATCTTTTGCCATCTAATCACATAGACCTCATTTGACATACAGAAGCCAACTCGTACTCACACATGGCTTCTCCTCATAATTGGTGCCTTACAACTTGGAGCACCATGGATGATTGGTGGCATCTAATGAGGGTGGGGTATTGAGCATATCTAACACCCTCTCCCTCTCCCTCTTTCTCTCTTTCCCTCTCCCTCTCTCTATTTCTCACTCCCTCCCTCCCGATCTCCATTTCTCACCCTCTCCCTCTCCCTCTCTGTCTCTATCTCTCTCTTCCTCTCCCTCTCTTTAATTCTCTCTTTCTCCTCTCTTTTTCCCTCTCCCTCTCCCCCTCTCTATTTCTCTCTCCCTATATCAATATCTTTCCCCCTCCCCCTCTATCATTTTCTCTCTCCCTCTCCCTCTCTTTATTTCTCTCTCTACCTCCCTCTATTTCTCTCTCCTCTATATCCCTCCCTCACTACATTAACACATTGGTTTCTTAAAGGTTGTTTGAGCTCGAGAGTGAGCTTTAGAGTGAGAGAGCTTTATCGAACCCTTTTTAGGTCCTGATAATCTACATCAATCAAAGAAAAGAGCTTGGATGGATTGAGGAGATATTTCACCTTATGTTGAGAAAAGTAAAAGGAGAAAAGCTTGGGTCAAAGAAACAAAAAAAGTAAGATATTGTACGATAGAAGAATGATGGGGATGTCCAATGCACATCTAAAGATTTCATCAAGATTATTAAAATAAAGAAACTCAGAGAGAATATGAGGGCTCTCCAAAAGGACGATGGCACTTAAATTGATGATCCAAAGGAGGTACTCAAAGCTTGTAGGGGGTTCTTTCAAAGAATGTACCAAAATAAGGAAAGGGGGAACCAGAGAGGTGATGGATGTTATTTTTCAGCCATTGAAAAGAGTCATCACAGACCAAGTTTGGGATCAAGTAGAGGGGGCCCCAATTTATGGATCATGCGAAGTGAACTTGGTAGGGGAAAAATCCAGAGGGTACTATTTACATAGTTCTAGAGCAAGATCAAAGTCCCTATTATCAAACTAATCGATACATTTTGGAAGGGTCACTACCACAATCTTGGAAAAGGAGCATCATTGCTTTAATCCCAAAACAACCTACAATGTTTGAGGTTGTGGATTTGGAGACCAATATCCCTAATGGGGGTGTTCTAAGGCCATAGTTGAGAGGTTTGTGCAAATAGTAGGTGCTTTTGAGAACATTTGGTCAAAGGCAATTGACAAATTAGTAGAGGGGATGAAGCGAAAGGCATTTGGCATCTAACAAGCTCACTACACTCACTTGGGAGTTCATGCAAATAAGTTAGTGGAGCCTCCCAAACAGGAGCTTCCTAAAGAGGGAGTTAGGAGAAGGGGAATGTTATGTAATCTTCTAGAAGTGGGGGGAAAGCATCTAAGAGAAGTACTTAGGAGCAATGTTCTTAAGAAGAAGTTAACTGTTACATACAAAGTTCTACAAAAGAAAAGCACTATTTTTTAATGAAGGTGTGAAATATATTTCAAAAAAGTAAGGTAAGTATGTACAATTGGTGATCCTGCCCCTATCACTCAATCGCATGCCTTACAAGGCTACCCCTTTGCCAAAAACTTATACAAAAAGACTTGGTGGAGCTATTCTAATTGGATGAAACGAGGTGAGTTCGATTGCTCATTTGGCTGAGGTGCAGCCTAAGGTCCATTAATAGTATCCAGTATGGAAGGGGCCTAAGGTTGAGCTACTGGGAGCTCCACAGGTTGGTTTAGAAGTGGCAAAGAGAGAGGGCTATCAATGGAGATATTGGGTATGGTGGCATGAGGGATACTAGTCATTTGACTCACCGTGTTATCCATTGTAGAGGGGTTCCCAGTGGCCCAAGTAATTATTGACGATGAGCCCCAATCTGGTGAGTTAGAGAAGACATCGGCGAGAATCCTAATGGTGTAGTCCCTAGTCATTGAAGTATTTATAATGCTCTGGAACAGTTCAATAATCTCCTTGATTTTAGCTTCTTTTTCCTCCTTTGAGCACTTGGTACCCGAACATTTGATGGAGGTCTGCACTCATGTTTTTTGGCATTCCTTTGAACCTGCCAACAAAGATCTACTTTAAGTTGAGGGAGCCAATCAACATTTTTACCATTAAATACTTTTTCATTGCGAACAAGCCATATGGACCATAGAAACATTATGTGTATCAAGGTCCACAAGGAGGGGGAGAGGCCGTTTGCTTCCCTAGGAGGATTTCTTTCCATGTCAATTTATATGGATGGCCGGGGGAGATGAACTCTTCTAGCCAGTTGAAATAACACCAATTACTTGGGCATAAAATAAGAAGGTGCACAATGGTTTCTTTATCCTTCTTGCATTGTGGACAAAGGCCATTGCCTATTCCGATACGTTGTGCTCTGGCTTCGGTCCAGACCACCTTATGAGTATGAGCCATAGCATATGAGAGATCTTTGGGGGGAGATAGGGGGTCCAAATTTGTTGAAAAAGATATTCCCATTGACAATTATTCAAGTTTAGAGGCCATCTCTGATTGAGGGCAACGATCAATTTACTGTTGTCCCTAGGTAAGTTGGGTAGAGGGAGCATAAAGGACTTGGTGTTTCACCCGAAATCCTTCATCTTAACCTACACATTACACTAAATAAGAATTGGGTTAAAATCTTGCCACGTTCTTTTCCGGTCTTAAATGAACCTTAAGTCTTTGTTGTTCAACTTGCACTACCATTTGAGCTCTTTCAGATCCCTCTAGGTCCTATTGTCCTTGTCCCAAATGTCCAACCAAATTTTGATTCCTTTCCTATTAAGTTTGGAGGCTATCCCACACTGATGAGGTTCAATTGGGGGAAGAGTGAGGCTAAGCCAAATGGAGTCTCTTCCTCTCCATATCCTTAGCTTCTAGACCTCAAGGATGGCTCAAGGATGGTTACCAATCTTTTATATTGCTGCCATGCTTCCTAGATATGTTTGACCAATGGGGATGCAATGCGGGATTTATACTTGTCTGGGGAGAATACTATAGTGTGGATTGGTAGGTCCTTAAAACGGGAGTGCTGATAGACATTAAAGCCTTAACACCATATTAGGGAATATGGAAATTTCCCATAAGTTTGGGACACGTGGTCAAATCTTTGGATTTGTCATAAATTGAACAATATGACTCCAAATTGAGCACTCTATAGCTCAATATATTCCATTTTTCAAGCGCTTTCCAATGATAGGTCACATCATATGGTTTTGAGAAACTTATGGGCATGTTATCCGAGTGCCACCTTTTTAGTATTCAAAAAATGGGAATTGGGAGATTCCCAAACTCACTAATATTGTGTTCCTTGGACCTGACTGAACAGAAGGATTGCCCAGTCCTCCTCTTGGTTAAGCATGTATATGATGACCCATTTCACAACTAACTTCTCGGGCAGAGAGAGGAGGTCTATAAGGCCCAATCCTCTTTTGTCTTTTGAGAGGGTGCACATGTTCCAAGCAACTTTGGGACATTTATATTTATAAGGGTCTCCCTCCCAAAGAAAATTTCTAAATAAGGATTTGAGTTGTTTGAGGGACCCTTTGGGGGGGGCACCAACATGCCAGGAAGTAGATACAGGTAGAAATCAGGATGTGCTTGAGAATAACGATGTGTGAAGAAACTCCTTGGGGGAAGCCTTTCCATCTTTCCAGCTTAGAATGGATTTTGTTCATTACCCTTTGCCATCTTTGTTTTAGTGTCACGCCAAAGCCCATAGGGATACCTAATAATTGAAAAACCTCTCCCTCCGGGATTATTTGGCAAGCAGTGTCCAAGATCTATTGAGGAGGGGCCTAGATAAGATTTCTTACTCCTGCCTTGGTATGGTTGATTTTGAAGCTTGAGGCTAAACAGAATATGTCCATGCAGTTCCAAAAGGTGAGGATGGACTGTGCATCATTATTGAGTGTGACATTAGTGTCATCTGCAAATAGGTTAAGTATCATTTCTTTTTTATTGGGTAGTTTGATGCCCCTAATTTTACCCTAAAGTCTAAAGTGCTCTAAGAGCCAGCCTAATCCGTTTGTAGCTATGGCAAAGAGGAGAGGTACTAGGGGGCAACCTTGCTGGATGGACCTGCACAAATGGAATGACTCCATTAGTATGCCATTGACTGAGATGGCTATGGTAGCTATTAACATCAATTCGAGATGGCAAAAATATGAAGCAAAGAGCAAAAAAGGACAGAAAAAGAGCAAAGGTGCAGAGGCGGCCCCTAAAGCTAAGCTGAGGCAAAAGTGCACTTTTAAATGGAACGCACCTCAAAAAACTCTAAAAACTCTTGTAAAAGATTGCCAGGCTCCCTCCTGTGCCATTTGTAAAAGAATAGACGAGTGTTTGCTTAAGGCATGAGGCAAGAAGAGGGAAATAGGAAAAAGGACCTTGCCACAACAGTCGGTCATGTAAAAAGGGATGGGTGCCCATGGGATTCTAGAGCTTGTATATAAAGTTCAAAAAGTGAATGGAAGCTCATTCTTTAGTGTGTGGCTGACAAGAGTCTTCTCTTGTTCTCTTCACCTTGCTTGTGTGTGTGCTCTTGAGAGACGGAGTGTGAGAGCATGAGGGAGTGAGTGTGTGGGAGTGAGGGATCAAGAGGGTAAAGCTCTTCGCCATCTCCTCTTCTCTTCTTCTCTTCTCTTCTCTTCTCTTTTCTCGCTCGTGTGCGGCTATGGTAGATGGAGCTCAATGGAGGAGACTTGAGGATGCTTGAGCTAGCATCTAGGATCGTGGAGATATAGGTGTGTGAGAGGAAGGAGGCAACTCATTTCGGCATCGAGATAAGCTCACTACACTCATAGGTTTGAAGGCACGTCGGCTAGGTGAGAGATAGCCATTAGAGCTCACTTGAAATGCTTGAAACAATAAGCGGTCCATGGGTCTTGGAGGTTGAGTGTGAGCTCCCACCACATTTTGGTTCCATTTTCCGGGACCAACGGATTCAAGCTTGAGCACTTACGCACCTCATATCGAGCATTGAAGTAAGGGATTCATCCCCGAAAATTGAAGCTTGAGATAGGTAGGAAGTTTGGGTTTTTTGATCTTCAATACAAGTAAGTATTTTGGTTATTTTGGTTGTTTGATGATTGGAAAAGAAGGGGAAATCATTTCAGTTATTTTCTTTTGATTCTTGTTGCATTTAGCGTAGGTTAAGATTAAGAAATCGGATTGAAAAAGCGTAGGGTTTACTGCTATAAAACAGGGCAAAATAGGGCACAAATGGTGGTAAATGGGGAAAAAAGTGTTTGAAATGATTAATGTTGGCAAGTGAGTGATTGGGGATAGCAAGGCCTTGCCACCGGGAAGGGGTTTAAGGATGAGGAGACCATGAAAGAGCTCATTTTTCACCCTAGCATTGAGAGAGAAAGAGAGAGAGAGCTTACAGTGGTGATTCGATTTAATCTTGCCATCAAGGAGTTCTTCGCACATGTCAACTATATCAAACCCTTCCTCCTATGTCCTTGTTGTGATCTAGAAGTTTGTGTGCCTTATGATTGCTTGGATCGCTGGATTTAACAAAATCATCCTCAGCGCTGCCATCGTTGCGTGCAACTCGGCCCGTCCAAGTGGCTTGGTTCTAGGTGGTTCTAGGCCAAGTCCCAAAATCGGCCCTCGGCCCTCTTGCATTTTCCGATTCGGCCCATCCAAACAGACAACTCGGCCAACTTCATTTGGCCCAAATCGACTTGGCCATTTCCACTCGGCCCGTCTGAACGATTGACTCGACCCACTAACCTGACTCGGTCCTCGGCCATGTCCATTCGGCCATCAGAGCCACAAATTCGACCATTGTTCCTATTCAGCCCTCAACCTCGTCCTAATCCACCACTCGGCCCCTACAATTCGGATGAGTTGTGCCGAGTTAGATTTTTGAAAAAATTTTGGAAAATTGCACCAGACCCAGCCAGATTTCGACCACACAAACCTTTATGAGCCATTCCGACACCCAAAACTCGATTCTGGCGCGCAAGGAATAGGCAAATTCGCAAGACATAGCCGCTTAGCAGCTTTAGTATATTATTGAGAGAGTCAGCGCCTTAAAGGTAGCCAGTGGCATCATAGATCCCAAAACAAACCTAAAACGAGTAATATGACGCAGCAAAAAACCCTAAAATCTATCAAGACGACCAAAAATTGATCGAACAAGTCTATTAGGTCTAAGATGAAATGAGAGTGCATAAGCTGCTTAGACACTTATTCTTTGCACTCACCTTGATTTCTAGCACTTGTACACCTAAGAACAATCGAAAGCCTAATTGAGCACAAGTGCACAGAAAAGAACACACACACACACACACACACAGTGGAGATAATTTGAGGATTGTATGCAATAATTAAGGAACTCACTCAGATAAAAGAACTTGAAGGAACCCACCAATAGGAGAAGATCCCAAGACATAGACGGTCAATCGGAGCCTAGCATCGGACCAAGCGAACAGCGATAGAGACATGGATCTACCCGACCTGCTTAACCTTATCGATAGCTTGGTGGAGCATGAGAATGCAACCATGTCACAAGAAAGCTCAGACCACAAGCAGAACGAGGAACTCGACTTAGGAGTTTTCCTAGAAGTGATCCAGCAGTTAGTAAATAGCTATGATTCTCATGCTCGGTATGAGCACTGTGGTAGAATGGCAGAAGCCATCATAGCTGACCTAGAGGAGGAAAGGAAGCTAGCCCACAAAGCACTACAAGGCATAGTGGAATACAACTGAGACTAGCAGACTAGGAGCCTAAGGTAGAACACAGAGATGCGAGAGATATAGTAAGTGCTGAACCTAGTAGGCAGGAATCAAACTGACCATGAGAGAGCGCTAGAAGGATACTTGACATTGAGTGAGCTTCTCATGAAGGGATTGCTAGACAACACACCAAAAGCAGAGTAGAGCGTTGCAACATTAGTGACTTCACTACTAACAGGGCTAGGGGGAGCCAATCTAAGATACCAGTTTTCACTAAGCAGCTCGATAAGTACCAGCCCCACTATGTTCCATACAGCTTCATAGAGCAGCTCGAGTAGGTCTGCATGGCCAATGATCTCACCAACTTGACTCGGCACTCTCAAGTATTCAGGCTTTACTTAGGCGGCAAGGGTCGGCGAACTTGATACACGAGTCTAGATGCCGCAGAGAGCGAGTGAACTTCAATGGCCTCAAAACCCTCTTCGTTAAGAGATTTTCCAAGCCTAAATACTCTGACAACCTGCTAGTATGACTTACGAATGTCAAGCAAAAAGAAAAAGAGGACATCCACGACAATGTGACCCATGTGAGGAGTCTCTTCAAGAGAATCTTGATGGGAAAATGACCACCAACCAAAAGAGCAGTGTCAATGATATTCATCAGTGGAATACAAAATGAGGAGCTTTATAAATCCTTGGCAAGTAACTTGAGCTTCCAGCAAGAAGCACTAGCTAGGGTGTTCGAAGAAGCCATTTGAGTAGATGACCAGCTGAAGGAGAGGATCTCTAAGAACTCAAACTAAGAAGAGACCAACTCTAGAAGTTCGAAGAGAGCTTCAGCATCAAGAGAGTGATCAAGCACAAGTACTCAAGATAAGGGAAAGGCCACAGACACCAACCAAGAATTGGCTAACATGAAAATGGAAATAGCCAAGATGCAGGAGATGCTAAGATGACCAATGCACCCACACGTCCAATGCGTGTACTATGGTAGAAGCCACTTGTCAGCCGAGTGTCAAGACCCCAGGTCACAACCTTGTGCTAATTGCGGTAGGTTTGGTCACGACGTTGCGCATTGTAGATTACCTAGAAGACTTCCGTACTCACAACCATACAGTCAACCTTACCTAGCGAATGGGCCACAACAATTCTTTGAAAGGGGAGCCCCATTGGCCCTTCCTATGCCAAACAACATTAAGCTGGCTGTTCCTAGAATGGACATAAATCCTACTAGAATACCTGGACCACCTGGTCCCTATGTGATCCATTCACCAATTGATGCTCCAATCCACCACGTGGAAGATCCAAATGAGGAAGAGACTTATGTATACCCTTACATCTCACACAACGATGAGGGAAACACAGTCCTTATGGACTATCAACCAGTACCAGTGATGGCGTTAGGTAGGGGACGAGGTAGAGGCCTAGGAGGCCAGACCCAAGAACCAATCATATGTTGGACTTGCGGTCACCCAAGAACCAATCATATGTTGGACTTGCGATCACCCAGGATACATCTCATCACGCTATCCTAAAAGGGAGCAACAAAATAAAGACAAGGCTGACTTAAGGTGCCCTGAGTGCGGAATCACTCATCTCTTCGTTGATTGTCCAAAGTGAAAACCATCCTCGAGTTCAATAACGTGGCATCTGTCCCATTGAGGCTATTTGGTGTCAAGAATCTCAATGGGGAGGCTACACATATCCCATTGCATGTCATGACCGGTGCACAAACGAAGCAAGCCGGCATATCATTTCCAGGCCCTAGCAATCTTGACGTAGCCTCGATAGGAAAGACAAGCAGCCAACGGCCTCCTCACCACTCTACTGACCACCCCTATGATGCTAAGCTTGGGAGATCTGCTTAGGCAGCATCCGACCCTATGGCAAGACTTGAAGTAGTGGGTTGAAGGATCACGAGAGCAAGCTGTTGCAGAGCTATAAGAACATGATGCAGAGACGCAGATACCAATTTTGGCATTGCACTCTATGTCAAAGTCCTTGCATGTTAATGCTTTTTGGGAAGGCACCGAGATGCATGCGGCCTTACTGGTCTTATCCCTAGATGACACAACAAGGAAAGGGATTGTAGACACAGGGGCGAGAGTTAGTGTACTAAGCCATGCAGTGCTCCAAACTTGGGGCAACCCACTTGTTGAGAGTGCTAGGTTCAATGTCACATTAGCTAACGGAATGAAAGTGAAGGCATTCGGAGTGCTAAAAAACTAGCCAATGAAAATAACAAGAGTTCAATTCTCAGTTTACTTTATAGTCATGTAGGGAGTAGACTATGATATCCTATCGGGCCGACCCTGGATGCGCAATGCTAGAGTGATCGAAGATTGGGGGGATGGTCTCATCTTCCTAGGCATTAGAATAGAAGCCGTAAGGGTAGAAATGGACTCCTGGAAGACTACACCGGTCGACCTCAATGCCATTTTTGCGATGCTTAAGGGTGATCCTCAAATCAAAAAATCCTACTGGCCCCCTGACTAAGTATATCCCATGTCTTGAAGATGAGTGAGATTGGATGCATATCCTTGCTCCCATCAATCTGCAATTCTCGGACAATGAGGAGTACAAACATGCCATTAAAATGATTGGCAAGCCCAAGGGTACACCCTCGGTACCGGTCTACATGATGGCAGGAAATCTTTGTAGAAGACCCAATCCTATCACTTTCCAAGTGCCAAACAACAAGAGGAAACTCCATGGGATTTTAGAGTATTTGACCGGCAAGCTAGCTGGCAATCTAGCAGCAAATTTCAAGCCACTCCAAGATCTCTTAGATGAACCAAGGTGGCAATGGACCAAGGTGCATGACCTAAACCTCATGTACAATTGGGCCCTAGTCCCTGATCAAAGACATGAGACATACCAAGACTTAGGAGACGATAAGCAGTCAGAAAAGATGCTTTCGATGATGAATATAAGGACTGTCGCTCCTTCAGTGATGAGAGTGAGGGTGAGATAGATACCATAGAATACGACACTGAAGGACAAGAGATAGAATAGATATGAGCACTCCAAGCCACAGAGAAGGAACACCTTCAGGATAGAGCGGGGGGCATGCACATGGATTGTGACAGCGCTTGGTTGGAACATATAGGAGCCATAGACTTTGAACAAGCAGGCCTAACCCAACCAGGTGCCATGCCAATGCTTAAAACAAAGTCACCCTCTGAGCTGCGACCATCGGGAGAGACTACCTCTTCTAGCGAAGACAGAGAGTTTGATTTTGAGTCAGAGATGAGTTCAAGGAGTGACCTAGAAATACCTAGGCCTTCCAAGACTAGACGTACCAAGGGGGACCTACATATCCACCTAAGGCGTAGACGGTTAAAGGAAGAAAGGGCAAAACATCCTAAGGACGCACGAGCAGGTGAACAAAGAAAACCATAGGACCTCCCTAAGAGATTTATGAAGTTCAAGAATGCCAAGAATCACGTGGTGGGGGGACTTGCTGAAGATGCTGCGCCGAACACACAGAATGCACAAGGAGAAGCTCACTCAAGAGACAAGAAGAGAGATGGAGGCCAAAACGTTTTCTTACTGGTTTCTTCTTCTTTTTCCACACACTTTTCAATGTACACAAAGTATAGATAAGATACAACATAAAGGAAAGTGGCCCATTAAGTCAAACAATGCATAACCGACTACACTAATCGACTTGTGCTATAACTATGCTAGCTGTAAATAGGTGTAACAACCTGAATATAATAAGTAATAAGTTAGTAGCCATGTGAGAGTCATAATGACCACTGACGTGCTAAGTATAGACATGTGGACCCATCTAACCAGGCAGTCCATCATTAATGTCTGCATGTGTTGAGCTTGTCATCTCAACACTCCCCCTCAAGCTCAACTACATCTCTGCAACTCCAAGTAGGCTTTGAAACTTTTGAAGCTTCTCTGTACCCAATGTCTTCATGAAGATGTCAGCTATCTGATCCTGTGTCCTTACATGCACCAAGTCAATCTCACCTGCTAGTACATTCTCTCTCACAAAGTGGTAGTGTACCTCAATATGTTTTGTCCTGGCATGGAACACAGGTTTCCTAGCCAACTGTATACTGCTCATGTTGTCACAATAAATGACAGCCGGACCTTCCACCTGCACATCTAAATTAGCTAATAACTTTTGCAACCATACTACCTCACATGTTGTAACAGCACCACCTCTATACTCAGCCTCTGTACTCGACAAAGCAACTGTAGATTGCTTTTTGCTGCTCCAAGTAACTGCTGCACTACCAAGAGAGAACATGTATCCGCTGGTAGATCTTCTATCAAACATACTGCCAGCCCAATCTGCATCTGTGTATCCAAACACTTGTATATCTGTACCTGCCTCATGGAAAAGTGCATAATGTAATGTGGACTTCACATATTTCAATATGCATCTGACTGCATCCAAATGTGGCTTTCTAGGTACTTGCATAAACTGACTCACAAGACCAACAACGTAGCTCAAGTCTGGCCTTGTAATGGTCATGTAGATCAAACTCCTCACTATCCTCCTGAACATAGTAGGGTCTTCTATCTCATCCCCAACATCAGCACTCAACTTTACATTCTGCTCCAACGGGACTGAAAGTGGTTTGCATGCTGTCATACCATACTTAGACAACATATCCAAGCCATATTGTCTTTGGGACAGCCATATACCATCATCACATCTGATCACTTCAATGCCAAGGAAGTACCTTAGCTCACCTAAATCCTTCATCTCAAACTTCTTCTTCAAAAAATCGTTGACTTCAGCAATCCCACTATCACTACCACCTGTAATAATCAAGTCATCTACATAGATGACTATGATGACCAAACATGCATCTCCCTTTCTCACATAAAGTGAGTGATCAGCATCAAAAATATAAAAGTCAATATTGACAAGGTACTCTCTGATCTTGTCAGACCATTCTCTAGGTGCTTGCTTTAGCCCATAGAGCACCTTCTTCAACCTGCACACATACGTGGGATGCTCTAAATCTTCATAACCTGCTGGTTGATCCATATATACTTATTCCTGCAAATCACCATGCAAGAAGGCATTCTTCACATCCATTTGCTGCATCCTCCAACCTTTGGCTCTGCTGCCAAAGCAATCACACATCTAACAGTTGCCATCCTAGCAACTGGACTGAAGGTTTCTTCATAATCTATGCCATATGTCTAGGCATAGCCTTTCTTCATAATCTATGCCATATGTCTGGGCATAGCCTTTTGCAATCAGCCTAGCTTTGTACCTACTAATAGAACCATTTGCATTGTGCTTAATCTTATAAACCCACTTACATCCAATAGCTTTCTTGCCCTTTGGCAATGATACTAGATCCCAAGTCTTATTGGCCTCTAATGCAGCCATCTCCTCATCCATTGCTGCATCCCAACGAGTATGACCAACATCATCCTCAAAACAAGTGGGCTCAACATCCTCAACTAGTTTCACCATATAAGCATCATGGTGAGCTGCATAACCTTCAAAACCAAATCTTTTAACAGGGTATCTGACCCTGCTAGATCTGCGTACCACCGGATCACTCAATGGAGCCTTTACATTACTATGAGCTCCCTGTACACATAGTGTCCTAACAGAAGGAATACCAAGCTCATCATCCAAGCTCTCTCTAAACCACTGGAGTGTCCATCAAGAACTACATCAATGCCATCTGACACTTTATTCTTTCCTTTGTCTTTACCTATAGTGCTACTAGATGCACCTAAAGATGTAGAGCTACTCCTTAGTCTCCCAGACCAAGGACTACCTGATGATGTCTCTGGTCCACTAAGAGTCCGTGATTCTTGCTTTTCAGCATGCACATGAGTGTCATGATCATCATCATCATCCAATGCATCACCACTAGATGCATACCAACTGCTCATTTCATCAAAGATGACATCCCTACTCACTCTGAACTTACATGTGACCGGGTTATAACAGCGATACCCTTTCTACTCTAAAGAGTATCCAATAAAGACACATTTTTCTGCCTTTGGATCAAGCTTCTTCGTAGCCCATCTAGCGCATGAACATATGCAATACAGCAAAACACTTTCAAGTGTGAGACATCAGGCTTCTTACCTGTAAAACATTCTTCGAGGGTCATACCATGAACTGCAGCTGTGGGAGTTCTGTCCATAATACAAACAGCAATATGAACAGCCTCATACCAAAAATGCTTAGGCATATTCTTTTCAGCGATCAAGGCATGTGCAACTTCTGCAATATGCCCATTTTTCCTTTCTGCAATCCCATTTTGCTGTGGGGTATACCTACATGTGAACTGCCTCTTTATCCCATGAGACCTCAGAAAATCACTGAACTCATTCGAGAGGTACTCTCCCTCTCCATCTGACCTCAAGCACTTTACTTTCAAGCCTGTTTCTCTTTCAACTGCAGCCTTGAAAGTTCTAAAGTGCTCAAATGCTTGACTCTTTTCCTTCATAAAATATACCCACAGCTTTCTAGAACAATCATCAATGAATGTGACAAAGTATGAACTGCCTCCAAGAGATACATTTTGTGTAGGCCCCCAAATATCTATATGCCTTCTGTGCCTTTGTCTCTTTTGCAGTTAGAGGATCACTCACCTCCGGCTCCTTTTCTTCACCTTAAACAAACTCGTAGAGGCCTTTTCTAATAAGAAAGTTCGTGACACGAAACTTCCATGAAGGGTAGTTGTTCTTGTCGAGCTTCTCAATGATGGGGTTTCCACTATTCTCTACCATTATCACAAAACTAATACCAAATAGCAAGTAAATCTTTTGCAACCCTCGACCTGTAGTGCACAACAATACACTAGACAGCCTTTTTCATTGTCTGCTTAACAATACATGCAATCTGCAACCAATTTGCAAATAAACCTTGTGTTTATTCACTAGTAAACACCTTTGAACTTACAGATCTGAAACCTATAACCTGTGCACCTATATACGGCTGACACAGCTGAAATCGCAGGATACCTCAAACTGTTGTCTACAACCTTCCAAGTCTAAAACGGGGCTTGAAATTACCTCGGATGGCCAAAATAGCAGCAGGAAAGCCCTAAAGGTGCCTATCTGCGGAATAGACAGTGCTCTTCGCGCATACCAAATCTCACTGCAATCTAAGATTTTTGCTCTGCCCTGCTTTTGGTGCCTCCACAGGCACTGTCCAAGAGAAGAAGTAGAGAATGGAAGAGCTTCTTACCGGTTGCTTGCTTGCTCGAATCCTTGGCTCCTCTCCTTTGCTTAAGCCTTCAAAACTAGCCTCAATCAGTGGTGCAACTCTGATACCATATCAAGAATCGCATGGTGGGGGGAGTTGCTCAAGATGCTACGCCGAACACACACAGAATGTACAAGGAGAAGCTCACTCAAGAGACAAGAAGAGAGATGGAGGCCAAAACGTTTTCTTGTTGTTTCTTCTTCTTTTTCCACACACTTTTCAATGTACACAAAGTATAGATAAGATACAACATAATGGAAAGTGGTCTACTAAGTTAAACAATGCATAACTGACTACACTAGTCGACTGGCGTTATAACTATGCCACTGTAAATAGGTGTAACAACCTGAATATAATAAGTAATGAGTCAGTGGCCATGTGAGAGTCATAATGACCACCGACGTGCTAAGTGTAGATGTGTGGATCCATCTAACCCAGTGGACCATCATTAATATCCGCATGTGTTGAGCTTGTCATCTCAACAAAGAAGGGTGATAGGGTAGTGCCAAACATCAAGGGCAACCAAGTGAACCCATCGAGGACATGCCAAAGTCAAGGAGGTAAACCTGGCCCAAGAAGGGGAGACACCCCGACATGTCTTTATTGTCGATGACTTAACGGTGGAAGAGGAGACAAGTCTCGTTGCTCTCTTGTGAGAGTATCTAGATATATTAGCTTGGTCCTTAGAAGAGCTTAAGAGGGTAGATCCGAGTGTAGTGATTCATAGCATACCCATGACGCCAAACGCAATGACAATCAAGAAACAACCATACCCTATGAATCCCAAGAAACACACAAAGGTGCCAAGGGAAAGGAGGGTATAAGTAATTCACTCTGTTAATGAAGGTTGCATAAACACAAAGAAGAGGTCACAATAGAGCCACGAGAGAGTATAGATATGGGGGAAAATAGCTCAAAGGGTAGGGATATCCAAGACTTTTCATATTTTAAACATTTCTATTTACCTCCAAAAACATTTTCAAAAAAAACGAAATTTGACGGAGATCCTTGCCATAGTACCCTTAGGCAAACGGCCAGGTGAAATCCATAAATAAAATTCTAGTAAACGTCTTGACCAAGGTAGTCTCTGCTTTGCGGAGTGACTAGGATAACAAGTGGATGGTAGCCTTGTGGGCTTACTGCACAACCTATAAAATGACTATAGGGTAGACGCCTTTTAGGTTGACCTATCAAATTGAAGCAATTCTACCTATAGAGTTCTTCGTTCCTAGCCTAAGGATCACACTTCACGAATGAAGGGAAGGAAAGGAGGCATGAACGGAACATCTAGTTGAACTCGAATACCTCTCGAAAACTCGACTTCTAGCTACCCGTGCACTCATATGCGAGAAAGCACGATGCAAAAGCTAGTTTGACAAGCATGTCAAGCACTGTGACTTTGAACAAGGAGACTTAGTGCTCTTGTACTCCATTAAGGGGCATAAACAGAAAATGAAGTTTAAAGGTTTAGGGCCTTTCAAGGTTTGTTTCATCAATCGAACTGGTAATGTGAAACTCGAGACTCTAGAAGGTGAGGTCATAGGCTTCTTCAATGGCAGTCAAATAAAGAAGTACTACCCTCCCGTGCATCCTCTACATGAATCACCAATGTTAGAACCCCCTGTCAAGGTACAAGTAGCCACAATCATGGAGATCGAGGAGGAAAATGAGAAAGTTGTAGAACGTGCTTACCTTTGCATCACGGTCACTGCCAAGCAGACATGCATTTTCAACACCTTGATCGATGAGGGAGCAGACTTCAATGTTTTAACCCATGATCATTGGACCCACATTGGCTAACCACAATTATAGCCCACTACTGCCAAACTAAGCCCATATGGGAGCCGATCATACACACTCCTAGGGAAGTGCAAGGCCATAGTTTCTATCAAGTCTGAGAGCATATCAATGGTCTTTTATGTGTTGCCAAACACTAAAGATGCATGCACAGAGTCACTGCTAGGTCAAACCTTTGAAAAGCAAGCTCACTATAATGTCGATTATGAGTCACAGCGTATCCACCGAGCCATTGGCAATGTCTGCATAGTAGCAGCTTTCAGCAAGGGTTGTGTGACTCCTACAAGATCCACAAAGCCACTAGTAGAAACACCTGCAGCCAAGTCTAAGGAGGGGGTTTGTGACTTGTTACAACCCGCCAAGCCTCTATGCTAGAAACCCGCTAAGGCCAAAGCCATAGCCCATGAAACCCAGTTTAGATGGGTACCTAAACATCAAAACTTGCCAGCAAGGAGAAATCGGCCATGCCTTCGCCACAAGGCTAAGAATGCAACCTCAAAACCAAGGAGGCCAAGACAAAACTACAGACAATGACATACAGTCAAGCCCCGATGGGTTCCTAAGACCCTATTGCAAGTGCAAGGCTATTATGAGGGTAATGCTTGGACATGGATCCCTAAGGCTAAAACAACCAAAGGCACAGATCAAACGCCGCCATCACTCTTAACCATACCTGGTCATACAACATGTCAAGGCCTAAAGCCACATAAGCCTCAAGACACCAAGCCCATAGACTCACAACTCATTATGCCCATGAAGACTGTGACCAAGTCTATCGGCCTGAATCTTAGCCTGCTACTCCTAAACCAATACCATGTAACTCTACCAAGACTCAGGAAGCCGCATCCGCAAGTAGGAGTGCCCCATTAGCAATCTAGTCCGTTGTGCAAGGGAGCCAATCGCAATCTCAAGAACAACTGAAACCACAACCATCTGCTGTCAAACTCTCTAGTTCTGTCAAATCCCAACCACTCGCAGGCCTTAGACCCTCCTATGAGCGAAAATCATTCTTGACACTGGCCCCACATATCTAGTTGAAGACATAGGGAATAACATGATTGCTTGGCTTAGATGCTTAGATGCCACATTCATGTCGTTGGCTCTGAGCTATGACCGCTTGGACTTGGACCTATTGCAAGAACCCTTAACAACCAAAGTTCGTACAATGCCTTATTCATGGGACACATTTGAATTCGCATTCGTCAAAGCACCCCACTCAGCTGTAGAGTTTCTCAGCATTGAGATATCTAGAGTGCAGGCCATCAAAAAGCATCTCATTACGTCAAACGATAAGCAAGCTACTTCTACTATCACTGACCAAGAAATCGAGGAGTTGAAATAGCTTGCTAAAACTAAATCCCCATTCTTAGGGAACTGGTATGCTCTACGATTGTAATGGAAACTTGAAGGATGCCAAATAATGACAAACGTTGAGCAGCGACACGCAATCAAGACATCAAAGTATGACCCAACTTATGTCGCCCCAACCTCGTATAGGGTGTTAACAACTATTTGTGGCCAACCCATGGAAGAGCACATCAAAGGGCACCCTTACCTTGATTGCCTCTTGATCGAGGAAGAGTTACATATTGCTAGCCGTGCCAATTTTGACAACTTTCTAATGGATGTCCTTACTTACATCACACACATAGGCAACCGGCCCTTCGATCTAGACAGCAAAGCTCTGTTGGAGTAAAATCCAGATTTCTATGCTTGGCTCATGCAAAGGTAAACACTCAACCCATACGTTGAATGCCATTGGCCTACTAACATTCAATCCTAGGAAGGATTATTCTCAAATCCAGAAGGGGAGCGGATAAGGTGAGTCAAATCAGAACCAATCAAAATCAAGCAAACGCATAAACACATAAGAAAAAGCACACCGTCGTGAAAACCTCGGTCTACACTTAAACGCAGAAAGGAAAGAAACATGTTAACTTGGGATTGAGGACAAATGTCGCAAAAATTTTGAAATAAAAGGTGAAAATTCTGAAAGGAAAGTTTATTTTGGAGCTTAAATGTTTTCATTCAACAAACATGAAGTCTTTCTTTTCAAAAAATAATTATTTTGAAAGCACTAATGGGAATCATGGTTCATGACATGAACGAAAGATGACGCAGCAAGATCGTGCTCACCGACTCCCTTTCATGGAGGAGGAGAGGATGTAGTATGGCATCAGCTCAGAAAATCGTGCTTATAATCAGCTAAAATTATGCAATATCCACAACCTTGAGGAGGTGGTAGCCAAGGAGGAGGCTGCAAGGAGAGTGGTGGGACAGTGTAACCTCTCGAAGTACCTAGAGAATTTTGCGCAGGAGCCTGACCACACAAAGTGTGTGGAATTTTTGAGAACGTACAACCTCGATCAAGAATGTGGAATGATGACTATGGAAAAAGGGAAGAATGCTAAATAGGTGCATGTGCCATTAAACCGGGCTTTGGTGAAGAAGGCACTAGTAGGTATGGAACCGAAGGTGGAGAAGAAACATAAGAGAGATGTGTATGCTATGCTAAAGATGAAGAGGGAGGATGTTTTGACACACGATGTCTTGGATGAGGTAGATTTGAATGGCTACATGCACAAGACTGTAGACTAAGTACCCAATGCACTAGCCCTAGCAACAACTGGCAAACAGAGAGTCCCTGGCCTCTAAAAGTACCGAGAGAAAGAAACCTTCCTCAAAAGCCTCTTTCGTCGTATATGAAAGTGTGCTGACAACCATCATCTGCGAGGCTATAAAAGAAGCTCAGTAAGGAGAAGAAGAAGAGGATGAGACTCCAGATAGGTCACCAATCCACCAGGAGAAAGAGCCATCGAGTGACAGGACAGAAACTAAGATAGAGAAGGAGGATTAGGAGGCTCAATCCAGAAGGAAAAAAGCAAAAAAGCCCACTAAAAAGACAACTCGAAAGAAGAAACAGGATGAGGGCAGGAAGAAGGAAAAAGAAGATCTAGAGAGAGCCAAAAGGGAATCCCTAAAAGAGGCTGAAGAGAGGAAGAAGAAAGAGAAGGAAGAAGCTGAAAAGTTGGTAGAAGAATCAAGGAAAACAGAGGAAGAGAGAGAGAGAAGAGCTTTGGAAAAAGAGGCAGAGTTGAGGAGAAAGGAGGAGGAAGACATGGCCGAAGCAACTCGTCGGTCCATAGAACAACAAAGCCAACTCGATACCAAGGGGCTTTAAGTCCGCCCAGGGATGAGGGACCTAGCTCAAGCACTGTTGAGTGTGAAATATGTTGGTTTTGGGCTGATTTTTTGTTGTTTTTGATTATAAATGGTTGTTTATTTTGAAGTGTTTGGAAAGGTTTGGATAAGTTTGAAGGGTTTTTTATGGTTTTTGATGAGGATGTTTGGTTCTGTAAGGTCTGATTTTCTTCTGTTTTGTTTCTGTTTTGGTAGTAGAGATGGTTGAATGAATGTTTTGAGAGATGATTGAAGTTGTGTGAAGAGGTTTATGAAATATTGAATTGGTTTTGTTTTGGTTTTTATGAGTTTTATGGATTCTGTTGATCTTCTGTGAAGTTTTGTAAGCTTCTGTAGCTCTGTTGTTCTGTACTTCTGTTGCTCTGTGGTTTTGTTCTGTTGTTTCTATTGAGTGTTATGATGGATGTGTGGATACTTTGGAAAGTGTTTTTGTCTTAGGAAAGGATGAAAGGAAGCTCTATCCAGGCTAATTGAAGTGAAGAAGTAACTGGTGAATATTTACAGAAGGTTACAGAAGACAGATCTCACAGGACACTATGAAGTCTCTGGTGCCCCTTCATACCACACATACCTTTTGGAAGGTGTATCCACGACCAAGAGAGGAGTATTATGTGTGATTATTGATTATTGTAGTGAGGAGATTATGTACATTTGAGAGAGTATCATTGAGAGAGAGAAAAGTAAGAGATAGTCAATTTTATGCATGAAAACAATGTATCTACATGAGAGAGAAGAGAGAAGGACTATGAAGAAAATAAAGAAGAATACTATGTGATGTATTTCCAAGCAAAAGTGGTGTCTTTATTTGGTGTTTTATTGTTCTTTTGATGGAGATTATGAAGAATATGGTTGATTTTATAAAATCCGTGGGAGATCTACATGATGATGCATGAAGATTTGTTGTGCCTGGTGTTCTTTTCTTCATTGTGATCATACAAAACCTAATAAAAAAGCTTGCTAATGATGACAAGATAGATTTTCTTACAATAGAAACCCTATTTCCTTGGTGTTCCTCTTGGGGCTCCATGTTTTTGGTGCACAGCCGGGGAAAACTGCCATCAACAAGCACAAACAGAGGCTGAAAATGGAAGAAGTGGCACTGCGGAAGAAGAAGTAAATCAATGGATAGTAGAGTTCCTGCCGCTGTTGAAGAATTGCAAGACTTCATTGCCAAGGCAACATTCTACAAAAGATTCATTCCCCAATGGAGAAAGCACAATGCCATTCTGATTAAGTCCCTCTGTGAACAGTCTGTTTTCACTACCCTCTGAAGCTGTAGAAAGTTGCATCACAGTTGCAAAGATCCTCCCACAAAACTAAAGAGTAGAACAGAGAGAATGAGTATCAATGGAGGATTTGGCCTTCATTGAGAAATTTCTAGACATCATCAAGTGGGAAATAGTCAAGAAGCTTCAAGAGTCATGGTCTGTGGAGGTTCACAAAAATAAGAAGGAACAGAGCTAGGACTTGTTCGTAGACGATCAACAGCAAGATACATGGGATGCTTGGTGTTCTGACAATCTTTTGTTTGTCCAATTGGCAACCCATTGGAAGTTGGTAGACAGAGTGTTCTTTACAACATACACTGTTGAAACCATCAGGAGCTGGCATTACTATGATGATGGCACCACCACAATGCTTAGACGTATGCATTTTGACACCTTCAGAACCGAATACCTTCCTCTGTGCAGTGGCATGAAAGCAGAATTCAGAGACGTTGAAAAGGAAGAAGTAGAAGAAATGTTGGCAAGAGAGTCTTCCAGAGACTGAAGCCTTCTATTATCCCTCTGTGGAGCACTAACAACATAGTGGAGCCAACCCCCCTCATGAATGACGCCATCCGGAGACAAGCACTAGAACGACTTCAGAGGTACGTGAGAAGAGAGAAAGCAAGAATCAAAGCCGAGAACGAGCTAGCAAGAGAAGCCGCCTTCGACGCCCTTGTGGAACTCTTTACAAAAGTCCCAATGGCACATCAAGCCCTTCCTTCTCCTGCTGGAGGTCCACTTCCAAGCCAGATTCGTCCTGGAAATATTGATGACAGGCCAGCGAATGTAGTCTCGTTGCCAATTTTTAAGGGAGAGTACAATGAAGACCCCGATCTTCATGTAGCAGAGTTTATGGTAGCATGTGTGGCTAACAATGCCAGAACCCCTGAGCATTGGTTAGCAATATTCCCCGCCACTTTCAAGGGCGCGGCGTTTCAGTGGTATGAGAGACAAGCAGCAGGAACTTTTGGCACATGGGACCATTTGAAGTTGGCCTTCCTCACTAAATTCAAGCGTGAAGGTTTTGAAGAGCGGATGCGAGAGGAGTTCATGAATCTAAGTCAGTCCTCTGGAGAAAGAGTAGAAGCTTATGTCTCGCGAATGGAATCCATCCTGAAGAGATGGACTAATCATCATTTGGATGAAGGAATCCAAAAAGGAGTGTTTCTCAGGGGCCTACAACCAGAAGTTTGCAAGTTCGTGGAATTGAGAAGACCACTGTCAATCTGCAAGCTGCAGTGGAAGGTGCAAGATTGTATGATGAAGTTGAAGCAAGGTTGTCAATGACTCCAGGAAGAGGAGTCTTATCCCTTCATATGCCTGGAATGGTATACCCACCAAATACAGTCCCAGGGATAGTTCCCTACCCCTATCCCTAGATGCAAATAGTGCCGCAGTATAACGCACCTAATCCAGTGTGGTCACTGCAGACGATAGTGCCTCAAATGATGGTTCAACCACAACAACAGTGGCCTCAAACAGTTCCTCCAATGGCGACTCAACAACAGTGGAATCCTACCAACTGGAATCAACAACCCCAAGTCTCAAACAGGAGCTCTGAATCAAAGCCAGAGCAAAGGACCTTCTAGATCTACCCAACCAGTGTATGCAGTAATTACAGACACTTCCCAAAACCCTACCACAAGCACTTCAGGAGGTGAAAATCTAAAGGACTACTTATCCAACTCAGTTGCAAGTATCAAGAAAGAGCTTCTGGATGTGATTACAAAGCAGCTACAGACGCTGAAGGTGAATACCGCCAGTATATCCACTCCTGCGAGAGCTGGAAGAGATGTGATGCACTCTAATATATGGTGTGGAAAGTGTCATCAAGCGGGACATTTAGCCACTGAATGTACCCGAAAACCAACCACTCCTGGAGCCTTTTGTTCCTACTATTTGTAGAAGAACCATACAGAGGATATTTGCTCTCTGAAAGAGATGCATAAACGAAGACAGAAGGATGAAAATGCAAGATTCAACCTGCTGGAATCCAAAATGACAACCCAAGATATTGGGCCAAAGCCTAGAGACTTCGGTCCTAACTTCGGACCCAGAAGATTTCCATCCCAAAGTTACAGAGGAAGACAGTCTGGCGTGGTCAGAGATCAAAAGTGGAGTATTACAGATGCAGAGAAAAGGGACACGTTTCACCAAATTGTCCAAATCCCAGAAGGTCAGTGGATTACAAGCCCTTATGCAGTCGATGCAAAGGAGAAGGCCACACTGCAAAAGACTGTCCAAGCCCAGACCCAGTGAAAAATAGTGTTATTGATAATCCGTCCAAGGCCCAAGAGCCTACCTCCAATTTAGTGGAATTGGAAGTTGCTGCCATCACGTGTGCAAAGAAGAAGGAACCACCTATCCAGAAAGAAAATAATCCTCCTGTCAGAATAGTGAAGTTCAATCTTCCAACAGAAGAACAGAACAGAACAGAGCCTGACAGTGCCGTACAGAGCACTACAGTGCCACAGAGAGTCACAGAGACAGTTCCAGAGACAGGACCAGAGGTCCAGGAGATAGAAGAGGAGGAAGTGCCACAAGTGGCAGAAGAAGTCCCCATGATGCCCTTGTTGGAAGAAAAAAGGAAAATGAAAATGGATGTCGCCCCATTCCCTAACCGGTTAGAGAAGCCAGTGGATCCTATTAAGGAATATGATCTGGTCAAAGATCTAGATACCTTTAAACCAAACCTCACATTCCAACAATTGTTGATGTTGTCTCCCAGTTTCCAAAAAAGGTTCAAAAGTATACTGACAAGAAGACGTGGCTTAAGGATTGATCCCTCAACAGCAACAAAGTCCAACAAAGCTCCAGAGCCTGTAAAAGAAGTGGATGTGGCTAACGCCTTCCTAAATCCTAGTACCCCAGAGACTGGCGTGTGGATAGAAGGCTGCTTTATTGCAAATGCACTGCTTGATGGTGGCTCATCAGTGAACATTATGATGGATGTGACAATGAAGGATCTAGGCCTACAAGGTATGCAACCAACTCAATGGCTCATCAGACTAGCGGATCAGAGCAGAATCAAGCCTTTGGGCATTCTCCCATATGTGAAGACTACAGTGGTGGCTGGAAAAGATTATTGTCTAACCTATCTGGTGGTGAAGCCAAACTCTTATGGTACATCCTACCCCCTGTTACTGGGCAGACCATGGCTTTTTGAAGCTAGAGCAAGGACGGGTTGGTTCAAAGGAACCTTGACCTTGGGTAGAGGACCCAATAAAGTGGTGCTGAATCTATATGGTGCTCAAAAAGGACATGGATCCACCTCCTTGGAATTATCTTTTGACTCCCCCAATGAGGCTATAGATGGAACATCAGCAGAAGAAGATGTTGTCAAACAGATCCTTCCCAAGAAAACAGAGGCACATTCCCTAACAGTGGGTACTGTAAGCCAACTCCCAAAAGATGGAAAGCCATTATCAATGGGTGAATACTTCCTGCCTAAACCAGGAACGATTTCCGAAATCACTTCTGACAGTGAGATAGAAGCATGGATTTACTACTCTCCCTGCTACATGGCCATAGCAGAGCCAGAGACAGAGGCAGAAGACGAAGCAGAGGGCGTGTTCTTCTCTTACAAAGGGCATACAGAGGCAGAGCCGGAGTCTGAAGAGGATAATGATGAATCTGAAGAAGGAGACTTTGAAAGAGAGATAGAAGAAAACACTCCACCCACAGAAGGCATAGATGAGGAGGGAGTTCCAGAAGCTTCAGAAGCAGAAAACTCCATGCTGTGGGACAGAATGGCAATGGTACCCTTTGGATTGGTAAATGGATCTTTCCATAGGCAAAGCCTATATAAGAAGTGGATCAAGCAAAATAAGCCGTCTTTTATCAGTGGTTCTTGTCGCACCCATCCACACTTGTCAAGAAAGGATGATGATGATGCTCCTTGTCAACAAGTACCAGTCCCAAGGCCACAACAGCATTCCAAGAGCCCCTATTATGTAACATTCCTGGATGCATCCTCTGAAGAGGAGTCCTCAAGCTCTAGGGTAATTAACATTCAAACCAAAACCGAGACAGTGCTAATCCCATTTTAGCATTTCAAGGAGTAACCTAAGTCCTTACTGAAAGAAGACGTTGGGTCTAGTGGGACATCAGAAGAGGACACCACCCCCTTGAAGGAGTCGGATCTGTACCCCGAAGTAGTCCGTGGGACCTTCATCCGTGAAGTAGAAGGTGAAAGCCAGTTAACCTTTGTGGATGCAGATGGCACTAAATGCCACTTGAAGGTGGGTAGCAGCCTACCAGAAGAGGAGTTGTCAACCTTGTACAACTTGTTGAAAGAGAATTTGGACGTGTTTGCATGGTCCTACAAAAACCTAAAGGGGATTGATCCCACAATATGTCAGCATCATATTGACTTGGAGCCTGATGCCGTACGGCAACAACAGAGGCGAATGAACCCGAATTATTCCACACTGGTGAAAGCAGAGCTGCTGAAGCTTTTGGAAGCAGAGGTCATCTATCCAGTGGGCCAACAGTGAATGGGTCTCACCCGTCGTAGTTGTACCCAAGAAGAATGGCAAGCTTCATATATGTGTGGATTTCCACAAGTTGAATTCCAAGACGAAGAAGGATCACTTTCCTATTTCTTTTACAGACTAGCTGTTAGACACAGTGGCAGGACATGAGCTTTACTCCTTGTTAGATGGCTTCACTGGATACAACCAAGTGCAGATAGCAGAAGAAGATCAGTCCAAAACAACCTTCACCACAGAATGGGGGACCTACGCTTACCGAGTGATGCCGTTTGGGCTCTGCAATGCCCCTGCTACCTTCCAGCAAGTCATGATGGCCGCATTCCAAAATCATCTGCACAACTTTATTGAGGTATATTTGGATGACTTCTGTGTTTATAGTCTAATTCTTAAACACTGGGGACATTTGGAACAATGCTTTGACCGATGCCGGGAGTATGGGATCTCCCTCAACCCCGACAAATGCATCTTTGGAGTCTCTTCTGGAGTTCTGTTGGGCCACATTGTCTCTGCACAAGGGATATCAATAGACCCTGCAAAGATCGAGAAGATCGCAGCTCTGACAACACCCACCAACCTCAAACAGTTGAGGGGATTCCTAGGCCATGTGGGTTACTACAAAAGGTTCATAGCCCATTTTGCAACAAAGGCAACCCCCTTGCACAAGCTTCTGAGGAAAGATGCAGAGTTTATTTGGACGGAAGAATGTGACAAATCCGTCAACACTCTGAAGCAGTGTCTGATTGAGGCACCCCTCCTGCAACCTCCTGATTGGACGAAGGAGTTTCATGTACACACTGATGCATCAATTGAAGGCTTAGGTGTGGTCCTATGCCAGAAGGAATCCTCAAAGTTGGAGCAGCCCATCTATTACGCAAGCCGAAAAGTCACTGATAGAGAGCGAAACTATACAGTGACCGAGCTGGAGTGCTTGGCAATGGTGTTTGCCCTAGAGAAGTTTCGCCACTACCTACTGTCTACCCACTTTAAATTTTATGTGGATCATGAGGCCTTGTCCTTCCTAATGAAAAAGCAGACGTGAAAGGATGAATGATGAGATGGCTCCTTCTATTCCAAGAGTTTGACTTTTGAGGTAAGTACCAAACTTGGTCGTTCCCATGTTCTGGCTGATCATCTGTCGCGTATCCCGCAGATTGCAGACAAGGAGCAGGATGATCCAGACCTCCCTGATGCTTCCCTATTCCTAGTAGAAACTGTAACCCCCTGGTATGCAGACATTTCCAATCTGCTGGCACCCCACAGTACCCTCATGGCTTTTCTAGTCGGAAAAGGAAGAAGCTTATGCTAGAATCAGCCCCCTATACCTTGTTAGGCAGTGCACTGTACAAGAAAGGCAAAGATGAAGTGCTCAGACGATGTGTTGCAGGAGATGAGATTGGGATTGTTTTGAAGGCTTGCCATGACGAGCCATGTGGAGGCCACTTTGCAGGAGAAACTACAGCCAGGAAGGCTCTGCTAGCGGGTTACTGGTGGCCGACCATTCATAAGGATGCCTATGACTATTGCAAGCGATGTGATGCCTGTCAGAGGATGGGGAAACCCACCAAGACCAGCACTATGCCACTGCAACCTATCCTTCCTTTGAAGCCGTTCAAGAAGTGGGGCATCGGCTTCGTCGGCCCAATCGATCCTCCCACCAGAAGAAAACAGAACAGATACATCCTGGTATGTACGGATTATGTCACAAAGTGGTGTGAAGCTAAAGCCCTAAAGTGGGACGATGGTAACAACATAGCCCTGTTCATGTATGAGAATATCATCACCCGTTTTGGCAGTCCCCTAGAGCTGGTAAGTGACAAAGGCACTCTTTTCATTAATAAAGTCATGGAAGAGTTGACAAAGCTGTATAAGATCCGCCATTTCAAGTCCACTCCTTACTACCCCAGAGTCAACGGCCAAGTCGAAGTCACCAATCGCATCCTTTGCTTGATTCTGACAAGAACGATTGCCACACATCGTCGTGATTGGGATGATCGACTTACAGAGGCCCTCTAGGCATACAGAACCTCCCATAAAGCAGCAACAGGATAGACACCCTTCTAGCTAGTGTATGGTACAGAAGCTGTTTTCCCTGTTGAATTGGAATTGCCATCTTTGCGAGTGGCTATCAAAGAGCGTTTGGGGGACGATGATTCAATCCAACGTCATCTCCTGCACTTGGAATGTTTGGACGAAACTTGCAAGATGGCTCTACAGTGCATGGAAGCCACGCAAGCTCGACGTAAGGCCTACCATGACAGCTTCATCAAGCACAAGGAGTTCAAAGAAGGTGATTTGGTCCTAGCCTATGATTCATAATTTTCCAAGTTTCCTGGCAAGCTTCAACAATAGTGGATGGGTCCATATAAGGTACTTACTGTTAACCCTAATGGCTCTGTCCAAGTGCAGACCGTTGATGCCTCTGATGATCCCTTCCTAATTAATGGCTATCGCCTAAAGAAGTACTTTCCTCCTTGGGGATCTTGACAATCACAGTCACCTAATCCTTTCCCCCATTGGCGTGGCACTGTAACTCTTATGATGCTACTTCTGATAGCCATTCTTCAGCCACTCCTGATGAGGTGGACGCAACCCTCTGTCCCCTCAGCCCCACCTCCTGCCCTTGATCTCTTATCCTCTATTTTCCACCAGCGGCAGTGGCGAGGATGGTTCTGACAAATGGTATTTCTACCATTCCCTTACTTAATTCGAAAAAGGAAAAAAATATACATATCGGTCATGGGAGAAAAGGACTTCGGTCCCTGTCATGTCAACCTATTCTTCGAGAAAAGGTAGAGATACCCTCGGGAATAAGAGAGAGAAAAAAAACAAGAAAAAAAAACAAGAAAATAAAAAAAACTGTTATGGGAGAAAAGGAAGAAATTCCCTGTCATAGTAGGCCTCGTTCCAAGAAAAGGTGGTCAACACCCTTGGGCGGGAAGCTGGCTATGAGAAAGGTGGCAACACCCAGTAGTCGAGAAAGTGGATTCATCAGTTGACATCCCCAGAATCCAGTTCCGAAGCTGCCTCCCTTGGTACGTTGTGTCCTGTGCCTTTTTGCAGAGCGTTTGACAGTCCTCTAGCGGACGCCATGCTCCTATCTAACACAACGTTCGATCTGATGGCTACCTCCCTGGGTACGCCTCTTCAACAATTGACGACGCGATCTTTATCGACAAACAATCGAGTGACGTGAGCTTTTGTCCTAACCGGATGGGGAAGTGAGTATGGGTTGCCCTTTGTAACTATCAAACGAGTGTGAGACAGAGGGTGGGGCGAGTGACCAGTCTTTTCCCTTAAAATCAAATGAGAGGTGAAAAGTGTGAACAAAGTGTTGCACGCACAGGATGGGCCTCTCAATGCACAAAGCATGATTTGTTCTTGTGCACTGCACTATAAGGCTCCCTAACCTTTCTTCTCGGACTGTATCCGGCACAGGGCGGGATGCACTGTTGGACCATCAGATGCGCACTATAAGGCTCCCTGGCCTTCCTTCACGCACTGTATCGGGATGCACTGTTGCACCATCAGATGCGCACAAGGCATACAACCTCTGCACAAGCGACTGTGCAGATTATATCAATGGGTGTAAGGCATGGGCTATCCTCCTGTATCTATCAACAGAGCATGAGACAAAGGGGGGTTAGAGTGTGACTACTGTGTCCTCAAAACAAAAACAAAAAAATCATTGAGAGGTGAGATTGAGGGACGTTATGACCTTTGGCGCAAGGTATGTTCTCTTTTCCCTATGCACCCACGGGGTGGGTCTCTGCCGTCATCACAGAACACGTCACCCTGTTCTGTACACTGCACTGTAAGGCTCCCTGGCCTTCCTTCTTGCCTGCGCCTATGCCAGCCGGGTTGGACACACTAATGCACCATCAACTGTGCACCCTAGCATACTCCTTTGCACCATCCCCCTTGTCAATTCCTAAACCGGGTGCGAGATATGGGTTTCAATCATTATTCATCGAGTGATGTCCGTAATGGGGCGAGTAACTGTTCTCTCATCCCATCTGAGTGCTGTAAGCTGAGTGACTATCCTTCGTCAGCAGCAGCGACACCGACCCGACGAGATTCATCCATTAGCTACCTCCTTGGGTGCTGTTACATGGTCCCTGCCATGCTGGACGCGTCTGTTGCAGAGCGAGCTCTGGTACCTCTTGCCGCCGCCTGAGACACAGCGCGCGACATCGACAATCGATTTCAACTATCTACCACACGGGTCAAGTTTTCCTAACCCTATCTCCTGATTGCACGTGTATGTTAAGGTGTTAAGTGTGGGGACGTCAGCATCCAATCGGTTGTCGAATCGTAGGTTGTCGTGATGCGTTTCCCTTGCCGTTAATGTTTTAAGTATGGGGACGCGTCCTTGCACGTCTATGTGGCATACCGCCCTGCATATGCCTCACTTTGATCATGCATGTATGCCATGACTTTCTTTCATCCTCCTGGGGTCCCTTTCCCACCCATCCGTCCATTGTCACCCCTCCCTTGTGGCTGTTCCTCCTCCATTTCTCCTTCTCCCTTATTTTGATATGTTTTCATGTGAGTGCACCCTACGTTCAGCGGAATCCCCATCTTCCCTTACAACCCTGTTCATCCCTTTGAACAAACCATTTTTCCTTTTTACCCACCCCTGTTCCGATGCACGGTTTTTGAGTTATTAATTTTTTAAGGATTTTGCGTACATTAGACGGTTTTTCATGTGAACGCGCTTTTCTTGCTTCGGAACCGTGCTTTAACGTGGCAGCCCCGATGACCACTTTTCCCCTAACATTTTTTGTTTTTACTCCGTATCATTCCGATGCACGGTTTATCCAATATTAATTTTTGCGGTTTTTCGGGACCTTTTCGTACATCTTTTTGACATTTTTCCATGTGAACCTGCCTTGTTTGCATCGGAGTTTTACTTTGACTTGACAGTCGTGTCCACGCGCCTTTCCCTGCATTTTTTCTCTTTTCTCCCCCTATTCTGACTTCTGGATTTTTAATTATTAATTTTTAAAAGTGTTTTCGAGTGTCTTTTTTGTGTGTCTTTTTGCATGTGAACGCCTCCTAACCCTATCGGAACTGTGTTTTAACATGGCAGCCCTATGCAACCCCTTCCCCCACACATTTGTCGTTTTTGCTGCCTTCTGTTTTGGTGAATCGATTTTTTGTTATTAATTTTCGACCTCGTTTTCGTGTATCATTTTCCCATTTTTTCCATGTGAACGCGTCCTATCTCAGTCGAACCTGTGTTTTGACGTGATAGGGTTGCCGGGCGCGTTCTTCTGCACATTTTTCCTTCTTCTTGCATTTTATTCGGATGCACGGATTTCCCGAAATTAATCCTCGTATGTGTTTTCAGGGCCGTTGTTCATGTTTTTTTGCATGTGCACGCCCTTTATTCCCCCCGAAGCCCCCGTTGACCTTTTCCCCTATCTTCCCCCTACCATCTTGTACATTTTTCATTTTTACACCATTTCGTTTCAATGATCGGATTGTGAGATATTAATTTTTCTTTATTTTGACGTGTCTCGCGCGACTCGTCTTGCGCGTGAACGCACGCATTTCAGGTTTTACACGTCTTGCCACGCCCGGTCGCGTAAGCGCACTCCGTGCCGATGTCCCGGCGCCGTTCCGATCCCGCCACTGCAAATTTTTTTACCCTGCCCCGCGCACGCGCGCAAGATGGGGGCACGCCTTTCTTTTACCCCTTTCTTAATTTCTTAATTGCTTAATTTATTTATTAATTAAAAACAATATACCCCCCTCCTGCGTCCATTACCCACCCCTCCGCCCTTCCCTCCTCTCTCTCCTCTCTCTCCTTCTTTCTTTTTTTTCTTTCTTCTTGTTCTTTCTTTCTCTCTCCTCCCCTTCCCTCTCTCCTCGTAACCCCCTCCCTTCTCTCCCCTCCTTCTGCAGCACCTCCCTCCCTCCCCCTCCTCTCCCCCCCTCCACCCTACCTTCTTCCTCCCCTACCGTCGGTCCAGCGCCCGCCGCCGCGTCGCTGCCCGCCTGCCTCGGTTCAGGCCGCCGCCGTGATTCCGTCGCCGCCGCCCGTCACGTGCTGCGCCTCTGCCCTCGCTGCCACTCCCTCATGCCTCCTCCCCTTCCTCCTTCTCCATCTCCTTCTCCACCACCTCCTTCCCCTCCCTCCCACCGACGGCCACCCATCTCCCCCCTTAACCAACCCCCAACCCCCCTCCAACTAACCCAACCCCTTGGTTCCCACCCCATCCCCGGTTCCCCCAATCAACCCCTCCCCCTAAGCCCTTTTCCCCTACCCCCTTCCTAAGCCCCCTCCCCCATCCTAGCCCCTGTTTACCCCCTCCCGTAGCAAGCAAAAAGCACAAAAAAAACAAATCAAAAACACCTCAGCCTCGTGGTTCTCGCACAGCAACCCTGTGCTGTGATTGTTTTTAATTGTGTCTTTGCATTAGCAGCTGTTCGCGTGTGTGTACGCATGATCGCGTCTCTTTGCGACTGTTCACGCGCGAGACGCGCGTTTGGACTTGTCCGTGCGGTAGTGCGTGCTCGTTCGTTCACACGCAGCTGTTCACGCGTGTCCGGGTATTCATTTTTGAAATCCCAAAAATCATTTTTTAATCACAAAATCCATTAAATATATTTATAATTTGAACAAAATTATTAAAAAATCAAAACAAATTCTGAAAATTTACCGAAATTTGCATAAACCTTTTCCCATAGTTTAATAATTTTTCTTCCTGAAAATCCCTATTAAAAAATTCCTGAAAATTCCAAATTGGTTGAAATTCTTTCTAAACTGATGGAAATTAATAAAAATTTCAAAAAAAATACATAAAAATCAAAAAATAATTCCAAAAAAATAAAAAAAATAAAACATCACATTTACCCTCTTTGTTATTTTATACATTTTCTTGGAATAAAAAAATATTCACATAATGTTGGGAACTTATTTCTTTTTGGAACCATCTCATGACAATGTATTTATTATAAACCAAATTTTTCGAAACTCCCCAACATCAAATAAACATTTCCATCACATTGAAACAATATGGGTTTCCGTCCTCGTAGTGGGAAAATTTGGGCTCTTGGTTTATTTATTTATTTATTTTTTAACATAAACAAACAAATACACACAAACAAGCAAAAACACCACAAACCCCAAACAAAAACAAAAACAAATATAAAACCATACACAATAAAAACAAATAACAACTTAACAAAACAAAACAAAACAAACCCTTCTTTTCTTTTTTTTATTGATTAAAACAATACACAAACAACCAACACCATAAATTGAGAAACAAATAAATAAAAAATAAAACACATACTTCAACTTAACCAAACACCACAAACTAAAAACATAAAAAACCTACCAATCAACACATCCAAATAAATCCAAGACATACATTTTTTTTCTTCTTTTCTTTTGGTCATTCGTTTCATTGTTCTTTGTCGTGGTCACGATGTTAGCTCGTTTTTGTTTTTCTATCCAACAGGACGACTCTTAGCAGCCGACTGTTTGACTTTATGGATTTTTGTGGACTAGGCATTCCACTTTTGAAGGTTGTGATTTCAGACTTCGCAGGCAAACCCACACATTACCAAGTTCCTTCATTTTTCCCCCTCTCACTTGCACAATAACACACATTAATTGTAAATAAAATCAACCGAACGTTGCACACACATAATTAACAAACTGCACCTCATAAATTGTAAATAAAATGAACCAGACGTTAATTGTAAAAAGAACCCACGCTGTTGCACGTGCACCTTTGCACCCTAACCCACATAAGTTGTAAATTAAAATCAATTCACAAATGCACATGCACACGCGTTTCAAACACATTAACTTGTAATTAAAATCAACCCTCGAAGTCACGCATGCATGCACGCAAGTGCCATACATCATCTAATTATAACAAGAAACTTCATTAGTAGAGACCCAATCAGTCAGTCCAGTCGTGTCAAAATCTGAGTGGGGCTGGGTTACGATGTCGACTCACCATGCATTAACGGGTTAATTTAATAATGAACTATGCTTAATTGTTTATATAATAAAAAATGAGTCGTTAGTTTCACTCACACACTCCGCCGCACTATAGGATGTGAACGCTACGTGGGAGTGGGAGTAGTAATCTGGCATTGGTCCACATGGTATTTATTCTCGTTTTTAGTCAAAATATTTGATTGCATCATGATTTTTTTTTGATTCTCTGTCTGGGCTACGAAATGTAGTTTTATTTTATTTTCTACCTGATACGGGGTTACAGGGTGCATGTATGTCTGCATAGCATGAAGCTTTCGGTCGCACGTGTGTAGAGGTCATGCCGAATTTTTTCTAGGATGTGGTTTGCCTAGGGGTTGTTATGGTCCAGTCAGTCGTGTCAATTAGTCAATTTCCTGTCGATGGTCTCAGTCTTGGTTTTGTTTTTTGGTTTTGTAGGTTTTCTTTTTGTTTTTATGGTTGTGTGTGTGGGTTTTTTTTACCTTAGTTTGAATGGCGCCTCTTTCTACGCCTCCAATTGTGGTCCAGGATGTTCCTCTTACAGTCCATGACTATTCTCTTCTATTAGAGGCAGATTGTATTCGACGAGCTGGCCTTCGCCCATTTGTGGCTCTCACTTTACCACCTGTGGATGAGAAGTTGTGTTATTCTTTCCTCGCTTCTTACAAAAACTAGTCTGCCGTGGCTTACAACAACTGGACATTCTGTTTATCAATAGCCAATATCAATGAAGCATTATGTTTGCCCTTATCTGCTTCCTTTGTGCCCAGTGGTAACCAGCTCTGACGGGGCTGAGGAGATAGTCACACTGATGAAGAAGGAAACTTCCACCCCCTTGCTCCTTAATCAGCTCATTAATAGCTCAGGGGTGTCTATTGCCCACATTTCTTCTCCAGTCTGGAAGCAGTTATGCCACTTGCTATAGGACCGGTTCATGTCAGGAAAGGCTGCATCCAAATACCTGTCAAAAGAATTATTCACAGCTTCTGTGAAGATCTTGGAGGGAGCTAAATTCAACTAGGCAAGTTTCCTGTTATCTAAGATGGATCAGCATTTCCAGCGTGTCAGGAAGGGTCAAAATAGTATTGTTTCTTATGGTGCCTTCCTACAGAGGATCCTTACTTTTGCACCTCCTCCTGGTGGTGTTCCAGTGCCAGATCCAGCTCCTTTATCAGTGCAGCCTACAGTATCAATTTCTTCTCCTAGGTCCATGCAGCTTAATTCAGAAGATGAGGAGTCGCCTGTTATTTTTTCTAGAAAGAAACGCCTTCGCACAAAGGGACCTTCCAATCCTTCTGTCCAAGATCCACTGGTGCAAACGTCCACTCCTGCTGTGTCTGGCAGTGCCCTTCCTTCATTCCTTTCCTGTACCAATCTATTTGCCGCTCAAAAGGAAGGAAAATTAGATTCACAGATCCCTTCATCATTACAAACCATTTTAGTTGGACCCATGCTTCCACAGATGGTTTCCAATGTCTAGTCTACTCTGGAAACTTCCCTTACTTCCTGTCTTCAGACATTGTACACCAGTGTTTACACTTCCATGCAAGACAAGGTGGATTCCCTCACTAGTCAATTGAGTAAGGCACTGGAGGATCTGTCTTCAGAAAGGGCTACCCTCAGTGATATCCACAATTAGATGACTACTGCCACAGCCTTAATGGATTCACAAAAGGTCACTATTCAAGAGCTAGAAGCTAAGGTTGTTAAACTAGAGGAGGAGAATGCATCTTTGATGCTTGAGAAGATTTCTACCCTTGCAGAGATGGTCACTTTGGCTAGTAAGCTTGCTACCAGTGAGGGTCAGTTCCAGCAATCTCAGGACACTGTAGAGTCCCAACAAAAACTCATTGAAGCACTTAATCAGAAGGTGGATATTCTTTCTATTTCCCCTCCTGCTCCTGTATCTTCTGTTGTGTCATCACAAGAGGAGCTTAATCAGTTGCAACATAAGGCTAAGCTTTGTGATGGGTTCTTAACTAAGGTTGATCGCCTTCAGTAGCAGATGGATTGTGTGCAGAATGATTTTGTCCGTTATACTGAATTGGTGGCACCTCCTCCATCAGATGCACCATGTAACCCCGTATCAGGAAGAAAATAAAATAAAACTACATTCCGTAGCCCAGACAGAGACTCAAAAAAAAAATCATGACACAATCAAATATTCTGACTAAAAACGAGAATAAATACCGTGTGGACCAATGTCAGATTACTACTCCCACTCCCACGTAGCGTTCACGTCCTACAGTGCGGCGGAGTGTATGAGTGAAACTAACAACTCATTTTTTATTATATAAACAATTAAGCATCGTTCATTATTAAATTAACCCGTTAATGCATGGTGAGTCGACATCATAACCCAGCCCCACTCAGATTTTGACACGACTGGACTGACTGATTGGGTCTCTACTAATGCAGTTCCTTGTTATAATTAGATTATGTATGGCACTTGCATGCATGCATGCGTGACTTTGGGGGTTGATTTTAATTACAAGTTAATGTGTCTGAAATGTGTGTGCGTGTGCATTTGTGAATTGATTTTAATTTACAACTTATGTGGGTTAGGGTGCAAAGGTGCATGTGTAACAGCGGGGGTTCTTTTTACAATTAACGTCCGGTTCATTTTATTTACAATTTATGAGGTGCAATCTATTAATTATGTGTGTGAAACATTCGATTGATTTTATTTACAATTAATGTGTGTTATTGTGCAAGTGAGAGGGGGAAAAAGGAAGGAACCTGGTAATGTGTGGGTCTGCCTGCGAAGTCTGAAATCACAACCTCCAAAAGTGGAATGCCCAGTCCACAAAAATTCACAAAACGGTCAAACAGTCGGCTGCCAAGAGTCGTCCTGTTGGATAGAAAAACAAAAACGAGCTAAGACCGTGACCATGACCAAGAACAATGAAACGAATGACCAAAAGAAAAGAAGAAAAAAACTGTATGTCTTGGATTTATTTGGATGTATTGATTGCAGGTCAAGTGTTTAATTAGCCTCTCATTCCAAGGTCTTGGGATACTTCTGCAGCATGTTCCAATTCTTACCTCCACTTTGCTAGGGTACATGGTACTTCTAGAGATACCACAGTTCATCTTGCTGCTCACTTTTGCTGGTATCTTGCGTTCATCAGTCACACTTGAATACTCGCAAGGGTATCCCCCAGATGCTCATTAATCCAAATGAGGATGTAGCAGTTGCTCAAATGGATCTCTTATATTATTTTGCACAGGCCTTCCCTACCACATTCATCATTTTATTGGAAAGGATGTGTTGCCTACAATTCCTCCAAAATGTACCTCAGTACTTAGTGGATGAAAACAAAGCCTTGGACCATCTTAAAATTAGTCTGCAGTTTAAGAAGAAATACATTCATCCTACTTAGTAGGAGGGTTTTCTTGATTGTATCCACTTTCTTCTTTTTAATGGAATTTTTTTCTTTCTCTTCAACATTTTTGAGGAGTTGTGCCATTCAGATTATATTTGTGTATGGGTTTTTTTTTTGTATTGGGCATTGTTGTTTTTCTTTGTGGATGAGGAGCTGATGAAGATGGAGCTGTGAAGATTGATGATGTTGCTTATTAGCTGGATGAAGTTGCAGTTGAAGATTTGGAAGCTCAAACATATTATATAGGTTTTATGAAGCTGATGTTGGGGTCGTGATCGTAGCTAGTACATTGTGCTGATTGAAGATTTTTTAGCAAAGAGATTAGAGCTTTTATTTATTTTTTCCTGAGGTCGCGAGGACGCTTCCTTGTCTAAGTGTGAGGATATGTTGAGTGTGAAATATGTTGGTTTTTGGGCTGATTTTTTGTTGTTTTTTATGATAAATGGTTGTTTATTTTGCTTGAAAAGTTTTGGATAATTTTGAAGGGTTTTTTATGGTTTTTGATGAGGATGTTTGGTTCTGTAAGGTCTGATTTTCTTCTGTTTTGTTTCTGTTTTGGTAGTAGAGATGGTTGAATGAATGTTTTGAGAGATGATTGAAGTTGTGTGAAGAGGTTTATGAAATATTGAATTGGTTTTGTTTTGGTTTTTATGATTTTTATGGATTCTGTTGATCTTCTGTGAAGTTCTGTAAGCTTCTGTAGCTTTGCTGTTCTGTACTTCTGTTGCTCTGTGGTTCTGTTATGTTGTTTTTGTTGAGTGTTATGATGGATGTGTGGATATTTTGGGGAGTGTTTTTGTCTTAGGAAAGGATAAATGGAAGCTCTATCCAAGCTAATTGAAGTGAAGAAGTAATTGCTGAAGATTTACAGAAGGTTACAAAAGATAGTGACAGAAGACAGATCTCACAGGACACTATGAAGTCTCTGGTGCCCCTTCATACCACACTATGAAGTCTCTGGTGCCCCTTCATACCACACATACCTTTTGGAAGGTGTATCCACGACCAAGAGAGGAGTATTATGTGTGATTATTGATTATTGTAGTGAGGAGATTATGTACATTTGAGAGAGTATCATTGAGAGAGAGAAAAGTAAGAGATAGTCAATTTTATGCATGAAAACAATGTATCTACATGAGAGATAAGAGAGAAGGACTATGAAGAAAATAAAGAAGAATACTATGTTATGTATTTCCAAGCAAAAGTGGTGTCTTTATTTGGTGTTTTATTGTTCTTTTGATGGAGATTATGAAGAATATGGTTGATTTTATAAAATCCGTGGGAGATCTACATGATGCTGCATAAAGATTTGTTGTGCCTGGTGTTCTTTTCTTCATTGTGATCATACAAAACCTAATAAACAAGATAGATTTTCTTGCAGTAGAAACCCTATTTCCTTGGTGTTCCTCTTGGGGCTCCAAGCACTCATGTACGTGAAGTCATATCGCCTGTGGTCATCAAAGGCAAAGGCAAGGCTCCCACCAATCCCATCCCACCCCTCTTGGTGCCCACCAACAACCACTCTCACTCCAAGCATCCCGCGATGTAAACAATTTTTTGGCCTGGATGCAGTACTTCATTAATAAGAAACTGGCCCAAGGAAAGAGTGTGGGGACTAGATCACTAGGCAGAAAAGACCACCCACAGATGTCGAGTCTAGGCAGGATCCAAAACGGCAAAAGGTGGAAGCTTTGACCACTCCAATCCCTACTACTATGACACCACCAACAAACTATGATGAATATATTGATGAACTGCTCTCTTAGCTAGAGAAGTCAAAGGAGAAAAGAAAGATAGTAGTGGGCTGAGTTGGAAGCAGACAAGGATTCAGTGTGGAAACCTTCCAACTTGAAAAGATGAGGCAAATAACTATGCAAAAAAATGAGATCTTTGATCTAAAACAGGAACTAAAGGCCAAATATGACAAGGAGGAAAACTGGCGGCAACGGCTCAAAGATGAAAATCAAGAGGTAGTGAAAATGCAGAGAGAATATAAACTTTTAATGCAACATGAGGATTTGACAACAAAAAAATATCAGATCGAACGAGGGATGGAAGAGTTTGCTGCAAGGGAAAAAGAAAGGAAGCAAGAAGAGGAGCAACACCACAAAGAGATGGAAACCATGACCAAAAAGTTGAGCCTTGAAAGAAAAGAGTAAGAGGAGAGAATGAGCATGGAATTGGAAGACTAAGAGCAGAGACTCATGGCCCTAGTATAAAGATAAGGAGAAAGTATGGAGGAGATGAAAAAGAGAGCTGAAAAGTGGGCAGGCCAAAATGAACAAAGAGTAAAGACCTTGGTGCGTCGCCTGGCTCTCGTGGAAAAAGAGAAAGTCCTAGCAAAAAGTAGAGCAGAGGCAACCCGAGTAGGCTTCAATACTCAACAACGAGATTTCTTGAATACTCTGATGGATGCCACTCACATGAAGGAAGGGGAGTCCCTTGAGGTGGTAAAGAAGAAGCTGAGCATAGCACGCAAAGCTCTGCAAGCAAGGCTAGACATGCCACCACAACCCGTTGTAGTTGGGTTGAGCCTTGATAAACAATGCAAGTACCTGTTTTTGGTCGGCCTAACCCCTCAATGAGATTGATGCACTGGGGTTTGTAGAGGAGGTATAGCAAGAAGATCACCAAAGGGGTGAAGCTAAACTACAATTTGACATGGGATGATTCGAAGAAGAAATTATCCCACAACCCCCTTCACCCCACTCTGAAGAACAGTGGCAATCAACAGACACATCCCCTAAAAGAAAAACTACCATGAGGAAAAAGAGAAAGAAAATGGCGGAAGAAGCCAGACAAAGATTGAGGTCCAAACCTATGGCACAGCCGTCCGCACCTCTTCCACCATGCCTAGGTGACTTGCTGGCCAGCTTCCATGCATAACTCGTAGTCTGGGAGAGACAAAAAAAAAAGAGAAACAGTCTTTTAACTTCAGCTTCCTCCTCCCCAATGGCCTGCGCAAAGTCCTTCCCCTTAAAGTAGTGAAAGAGGTGATCGGCATTGGAAACCAGCTAGGCCAAAAATGGTTGGAAGAAAGAAGGAAGAATCCCACCCTCTGGGGCACTAAGGATGCGAAGTATTGGCAAAATAAGGTTTTTGAAGTGCCTCGGTCTGTGCTTGGATACGAGTACCAACCACTGTGGCGGAGACGCATTTACGATGACAATGTGTTCTCCTAGATGAATTTTCTAATACCCTCCTCTCTGAGAGAAACAACCCCACCTTCATGGCGTACCCTAGTAGGGTAGGAGTAGATTTTGATACACACATCCATGGTCGCTATAACTTCCCCATCATATATAACCCTTGTACTACCACCTTAGCACAAGCCCTCACTTTCACCTTGGACAGCCTAGATGCTACCATGACCCACTTCATTATTGACTTCTTCTCCTGTCCTAATCTCACCTTCATTACCACATGCAACTACCTTAGGCTATTAAAAATTTTACTTCAAAAGGATCCCACCCCAGCAGAACGTGGTCTCCCCCCACTCTTTTTTTATCCTAACGCCATAGATAGCTGCGCAATGACCTGCCTAATGATGCAAACCAACCTTCTACCTTCCTTCTGCCTTGCTATTCTTGAGGATATAAGTGACAGTCAATTCACCCACTGTAACCACCCATTCCTCTCCCTCACATCCCTCCATGTCCACTTGAACCTTAAGGGTTACATGCAAAGCTGGAAATTTTTGATTCACTCCATTAAATCCCCTTCTCCACCACCACATTCTGATGATGATAACTAACAATTAGCTACTGCTGCCCAAATCATGTAACTTGGCAAGCAAGTTTTTTAAAAAAACAAAAGAAAAGCAAAGAAAAGAAAAGAGAAGGTTAAACACAAAGACAACAAACAAATAACAATGAAAGGAGCACAGGACATGTCCAAACATAATTCGCGGCACATAGCTCATAGTCGTTGCACCTAGGGGTCCTCAAGTTAGGCACGTCTAGTGGCCTCAGTTGGTCGGCTCTGTTCCTAACCCCCTAGCCCTTTTTGACTCCCCACTTCATGCTTAGGGCACCTCAATGACAGGACATACCTAGGGAGGTAACACTCGCCTATGGTTAGACATGTCACCCTAAGCTACATACACTGCACCTCCCTTCACACGAACGGGGTTCTCAAGTGTGGGACATCACCTAGGCTTGCTTGTGGTTAGATCCACCTCCCTATTCCACCAGCACGAGCACAGAGCACTACACGGTGAGGTAGATACTCCCCTTATAAGTAGAGCACTTTCTCCTTTCAAGTACAACAAGATGCTACAAACCACCAACTTCGGAGGCCCCCATCATCCACTCAACATACCTTGGGTTCTCCATCCAAATCATTACCAAATCTTCCCAATCAATAGAGTCCACATGTGGCCCTATCATCACCCCACAGCTACTTGCCCAGAGCCCACCCTTCCACAATAAAGAGCTCGAAGTGCCATGGAACTGGCACCCATCTCAGAGGGGGATAATGTTAACCTTAATTCGAGATGGCAAAAATATAAAGCAAAGAGCAGAAAAATGATAGAAAAATAGCAAAGGCACAAAGGTAGCCCCTAAAGTTAAGCTGAGGCCAAAAAGTGCACTTTTAAATGGAAGGTGTCTCAAAAACTCCAAAAACTCTTGTAAAAGAGCACCAATCTCCCTCTTGTGTGCCATTTGTAAAAGAATAGATGGGTCTAGGCTTAAGGCATGAGGCAAAAAGAGGAAAATAGGAAAAATGACCTTGCCACAACGCCCGGTCATGAAAGAAGGGATGGGTGCCCATGTGATTTTAGTACTTGTATATAAAGTTCAAAAAGTGAATGGAAGCTCATTCTTTGGTGTGTGGCTAACAAGAGTCTTCTCTTCTTCTTCTCTTCATCTTGCTTGTGTGTGTGCTCTTGAGAAAGGGAGTGTGAGAGTGTGAGGGAATGAATGTGTGGGAGTGAGGGATCACGAAGGTGAAGCTCTTCACCATCTTCTCTTCTCTCGAGCGCGTGTGGCTATGGTGGATGGAGCTCGATAGAGGAGGCTTAAGGATGCTTGAGCTAGCATCTAGGATCGTGGAGCTACCGGTGTGTGCGAGGGAGGAGGCAACTCATTTCAGCATCAAGGTAAGCTCACTGCACTCGTAGGTTCAAAGGCATGTTAGCTAGGGGAGAGATAGCCATTAGAGCTCACTTGAAATGCTTGAAACAATAAGCGGTCCGTGGGTCTTGGCAGTTGAGTGTGAGCTCCCACCACAGTAGCATTCCCAAGTGTTGAGACATTTGCAATCACACCTACTTTAGTCCCTTTGTGAGGAGTAGTGAGGGCTCAGGACCAGAATCCCATACACACAGTAGGATAAAGTACCACCACTCAATTCCTATAAAGCATTGTACTTGCACTCTTTTTCTAAGGGCAATGATAGTACTCTTTTCTTTCTAGTAAAGTGTCAATGTCACTGTCCATACACAAGATTGTGTTTATGAGTCCAAGTCTCAATCTTGGAACCTAATTCACTTGTGTGACAATTTTTCTTTGTCAAGGTCAATGTATTCATGAGTTTCTGCTTCCCCTTTCAACCTCCATAGCTTCCGCATCTACCATGCTCTAGATCCCACACATCTCCACACCAAGTAGAGTAGAGACAAAATTGACATACTTCCTGCCTAAGCCCATGTCTACTAAGGATTGTAGTGTATAATCCCACTCAAGTCTATCATAGTCCTTATCAAAATCTATCTTGAGAAGCACAAAGTCCTAATGTTGTTTCTCTACATATTCCATTCCTTCCCACAAACTAATAGTAGCCTTTAATAAAGCCTTTCTGCTCCTTCCATATCCAAGCTTGGAGGTAGTGTACTAGCCTCCTTGCCAAGGCCTTGGCGAAGACCTTGTACGCAGATTTGAGACAAGTTATGGACCATCAGTTGCTCAGCTGCTCCTTAGCTCCCTTCTTATGAATTAGTTTAACCACCCCTTGGTTAATTGTGATAGGGAGAGCCCCATAATGGGCTGCTTCAGCCCATACCTCCATAAGGGGTATGACCGAGAGGTTTTTGAATTCTTGAAAGAATTCAAAAGAATTCATTGGGAAGCCTATCAAGGCCAAAGGATTTCCCCTTAGCTAAAGAATCAATCGAGTCTGCTATCACAACCGCTGAGAGGTCCATGTCCAAAATTGGAGTTAATTCGGGTGGGATAACTCTTTTTTTGTATCGAGAAATCATGGCTTTTGCGGCTTTTTACTCTAATGTAGGTTTTTTTGTTTTCCCAAAAAGGTTGAAAAAATGGTTAAAGGTGATCATTAGGTTTTCTGCTTGGTCTAAGGCAAGGGTGCCATTAGGTTTGTCAAGTAGGGGAAGCCTCTCTTCGGCCTGCCTGGCCTTCTGGATACTGAAATTTACTTTACTCGGTCTATCCGTGTGGTTTGACTACCAATCTCTAAAAAAAATGAGTAAACTTTTAGCTTCTAAGGCCTTTTACTATTTCAGGGCTAGTCTTCTAGAGAGAAGCAGATCCTGAAGGTGGGGTTCCCCTTTAGTTATTCTATCTTCTATGAGAGAGATTTCTTGATACAAGTTTGCCGGCTGCTCTCGCCTTACCCTTGTTTATGTTTGTTTTGCCTACTAAAAAGTTTTTGCCTTTCTTTGATGGCAGCTGCCCAACGCTACTGTTGCCTGACATTGGTGGACCATATGGATTCAATTCCCTTATGGACATGATGGTATTTAAAGATGTCGAGGTCCGTGTGGAACCATCTCGCTCTACATGAGGCAGATGACCCTAGTGAGAAGGAAGAGATCACTGGCTTATGATCTGACATTGCTATGGTGTGTGAGACCGCCCAGTCTTCTTGTCCTTGGAAAACTACTGATATCCAAGCATGGGCAATGTCTTTGAGTACTGCCCCTTAATGAGATGGGATAATTTTCTTGAGATTCCTATGGCTGTGCCACCACCTCCACCCAAATGGTTTGTAAATATCCACTGAAATTGGCGTGAAGGAATCTCTAGATTTTTAGCAAGATGGGGACAGACCACCATCACTTCCTGTAAGCAGACTACATCTAGTTTGATATTATCCTGAGAGAGCCAGGTCTTGATGATTCGGGCCCAATTGGGGTCTGTAAGCCCTTTATAGTTGAAGATAATTATCTTGAGCTTGTCTATCATTAAATCTTGTTATTTTTAGAGTTGAAACTGTTAGCATTAGGACCCTTACCTATTGGGAGGGGACTGGCATTTCGTGCATTCATGGTAGATAATCTTCTTTTATTGATTCCAATACTTTCAGAGTTCAGATTGAAAGGATGGGGGGGTGTAAGGGCTTTGTAGCTATACCATGCCGTTATCACCAGAAGCACCTATATAGGGAATAGTAGTGACTCAAAGCCTTGCCTTGTTTCCACACTTCGTGTGATTCCCTATAACCATTGGTGAACCCTCTTATATGCAGTGTCACAAGGGTGTAGTCCTGGGATGTGTCTATATTGTCCCGTTTTTTGGATTGAATAATACAAGAGTGTACCTTGAGCTCACATATCGTGTTACCTTTTTGTGTCGTGTTGAGTGCGTAATGAGTGCAGGTGCATCACACTTGGTATCAGAGCAACTCTTGCTCGAAGTGAAGGAGTACTCACGGAAGCAGGAGAGAAGAAACAGTGCCCCAAAGAGAACGAAGTCGTAACGACCCACATCGTGATATCCCATGTCGCGATGCCCCGCGTCGTGACGCCCCACGTCGTGTCGACCCCCATCACATCGCCCCCTGTCGCATCGCCCCCGTCGTGATGTCCCCGTCGTCGAAACGTCCCCATCGCGTCAGCCCCCGACGTGACGTCCTGACCCCGATACCACCCACCGTCTGAAGACGTGACGCAGCTTCCCTTGCGGCATGACCACTTCTACCACAGGCAAGATGTGGCTTTCCCAAGACAACCACACCACCGATCACATCGTAACTTCCCCGCACCGACAACATCACCAACCACATGGAGGACAAAAGGAAGAATATCAACCTCCCAACAATGGAGGAGAGGAAGAAGAGTAGAGGGCAAGAATAGAGAGGGGCCCAAGAGGAGAAGGTAGCAGGACTGGAAAGGCAGTTAGAGGGCATGTCAGGCATGCTAGAGTCAATATGGAGAAACATGCAGATGAAGGAGAAGAAGAGGAAAGGAAGAGAAAACTAGAAGTGGAGCAGGGCTATAGAGAATGGGTGTTACAATAACAAGAAGATGAGAAAAGACAAAAAGCAAGAGGAGATGGATAGGATGGGTAGAGAGGAGACGTCTAGGAGGGCACAAGATACAAGGAAAGAGAAGGAGAAGGTAGTAGAAACAGGAAGCAAGAAGAAAGACAAGAAGAAGGAGAAGAAGCATAATCGAAGAGAAGAGGAAGATAGTGACAGTTCAGAAGATGACTATGGAAAATTCAAGCTGCCCCAACCAGCCAAGTACAAAGGAGAGAGAGACGGGATGGTCCAGAAGAAATGGATCACAAAGGTGGATATGTACTTGAAGTACTCCCGAATAACTGAAGACAGGAAGGCAGAAGTGGCAGCCATTTACTTGGAGGAAGATGCTGCCAGTTGGTACCTGCTGGAGCAAGAACAGGGCCACACCATCTTTTCATGGGAAGAACTCCAAGAAGAACTGAAAGACTATTTCATTCCAAAGATGGAGAAATTCAAAGTGAGAGACTAATGGAGGAACCTCAAATAAACACAAGGAAAGATGAAATAATATGTCAGCAAATATAGGCAAATTATGCTACAACTACCAAACATGGATACAAACACTAAACTACTTGGATTTTAGTTCGGGATGCAAGAATGGGCTAGAAGAGATGTGGAGAGGCAGGAGCCAACAAGCTTAGCTGAAGCCATGAGAATGGCCGAAAGATTAATAGACCTAGAAGGCAGAAGAATGACCCAGGGGAATCAAAGCAGGTTCAACGCCAACTTCAACAACAACAACTCATGGAACCAAAGGCCCAATGCCCCTAGAGGGCCATTCACAGATACAAGGAGCCAAACCTCCACCACCACAACGGCCATGTCACAAACCACATTGGTACCAAGAGGAGTAGCAAGAAGATGGGGAAACAACCATTACAAGCCAACCCCTAGTACATCATATGGACCCGCACAATCAAATACATCATGGTGAAGACCCCCAGGCCCTTCCATGGACATCAGATGCTTCAGATGCGGGGGCCCACACTACCAAAACATATGCCCCGTAGAAGATACAGCCTCATCAAGCGGGTCGAGGGCGCATATGGAGGAGAAGAACCACAACCCCCGCATATTCAAGAAATCCCAAGTGGAAGTGATGAAAGTATGGACCACCCCCAAGGGTAGGGACAGTCAGTGCCCGACCCCAATGCATGGCGGCTAGGGTAGCAACAATCCACCACCTATACATCAAAGGTAGAGTGAGCGAAGGAAACCAACCCATCATGGTGGGCATAGGGGCCATGCACAACTTCATTACCCTAGAGTGCGCATCAAAACATGGATTGAAACTATCTAAGGCCCCAGAAGGATTAATAGTAGCATTCCCACAAGGAGAAGCCAAGGAAGTGAAACAAGTCTTTGCAGTCCAAGTGGAAGCTAGAAAGTGGAAAGCAAAACTCAACTTCTTAGTAATCCCCATGGATGATTTTGAAGTGATCCTAGGCTTGGAATTCTATGACAAGTATGTCATTGAAATGTTCGGGAAGGGTGTAAATGAAATGATGCTAGACATGCAAGGAGAAGGCGTCAGAGTACCCTATGAAAGAATGCAGTTGACTGGCATGACCCTACTCAAAGAGCAAATGAAGGAGAATAAGGCAGGAGTGTCATGTCAAACAGTGAAGTCAAATGCAACCCAACCAAGAGGCCAAACCCAGACAGCACCGGTCCAAGGGACCGTTATTAGGCCATACATCATGACGTGTAGTGCCAAGCAGGTAGAAAAATCAGTCAAACAAGGAGATATGGTCTACTTATGTATGATCTAACTAATTGAAGAAGAAGATGGAAAAAAGCCCAAATACCAAAGCAATAGCACGAAAGTGGTAGAGATACTTGAAGAATTCAAAGAAGTAATGCTAGCAGAGCTACCCAAGGGTCTACCACCTAGACGGGATGTGGATCATAAGATTGAATTAGTGCCAGGTTCCACCCCACCGGCCCGAGCACCCTACCACATGAACCGCACCGAGCTCATGGAATTGAAGAAGCAGCTACACGAACTAGAAGAACAAGGGTTCATCCACCCTAGTAAATCCCCCTTTGGTGCCCTAGTGTTATTTGTCAAGAAGAGGGATGGGGGACTTAGGCTCTGTGTAGATTATAGGGCCCTTAACAAAATCACCATAAAGAACAAATACCCAATGCCCCTAGTGGAAGACCTCTTAGATAGATTGCATGGGGCCAAGTCCTTTAGCCGCATAGACCTTAGATCAGGGTACCATCAGATCTGCATAGCAGAAGAGGATATCCCTAAAACAGCCTTTCGCACCCGCTATGGTAGTTTTGAGTGATTAGTATTAGGATTCGGCCTAAGCAATGGGCCAAGCACATTTTACGGCCTCATGGATGGAGTCTTCAGGCCCGAGATAGATGTCTTTGTCATTGTCTACATCGATGACCTACTAGTCTATAGCAAAACCTTAGAGGAGCACAAGCAACATTTACGCCGAGTTTTTGAGAAACTGCGGCAACATCAATTATATGCCAAGCCTGAAAAATGTGAATTTGCAGTGAAAGAGTTGGAGTTCTTAGGCTTTATCATAGGAGCAGTTGGAATCAAAGTGGATCCTAAGAAAGTGGAAGCTGTCCAAAGATGGCCTATACTGAAACTGTAAGAGAAGTGGGGGAGTTCCTCGGTTTCACAGTATTTTGCCGAAGGTTCATCAAAGATTACAGCCTCATCACAGACCCCCTCTCCCACCTCACCAAAGAAGATCACTCTTTTACATGGAGGACCGTGCAACAGGAAGCTTTTGAGCAGATAAAGAAATGCATGAGTCAAACCCCCATCTTAAAGGTGCTGAATTTCACCAAGCCTTTTGAAATATCTACAGATGCATCCGATTATGGCATAGGAGGTGTATTGGTGCAAGAAGGTCACCCCATAGCTTATGAGTAGAAGAAATTTACTGATGCTGAAACAAGGTGGAGTACACATGAGAAAAAAATGTTGGCAGTCATCCACTACCTCAGGAAATGGAAGCACTATGTTCAAGACAAGCACACAAAAGTCTTCATCGACAATATCTCCCTCAAATACTTCCAATCACAGCCCAAGTTATCGGCAAAGCAAGCCCGCTAGCTAGACTTCCTACCAGAATTCGACCTAGAGATCAAACACAAGCACGGCTCCACTAACAAAATAGTAGATGCCTTGAGTAGGAAAGTTGTTAGTGTGGTCAACAACAACTTCATAGAATTAGTCAAGGAGGCCTTAGAGCAAGACCAAGAGATGCACAAAATAATCCGAGATGTGGAAGCAGAGAAGACCCCACATGGAATATACACCCTTGAGGAGGGTATCCTCTTTTTAGGCAAGAGATTGTATATCCCCAACAATTTGGAGTTGAAGAAACTCATCCTACATGAGATACATGATGGCAAACTTGGAGGACACAAAGGGCAAAGCAAAACCTTGGAGGCCCTTAGGAAGCAGTTTTTTTGGCCCAATATGAAGGAAGAAGTCATCGACTACATCAAAACCTGCCGCACTTACCAACTGGTTAAAGCACCCCATTCAAAACCAGTAGGATTACTATACCCATTACCCGTACCCAACCGCCCATGGGATGTCATTAGCATGGATTTCATTGTGGAACTACCCAAGTCCCATGGGTACACAATCATCTTTGTAGTGGTGGACTATTTCTCCAAGCATGCCCATTTCATCCCAGCCAAGCCACCACTAAATGCCAAGGAGGTTGCACGCCTCTTCTTCACACATGTATTCAAACTCCATGGTTTACCACTGGCAATAGTATCAGATAGAGATTGAAGATTCATGAGCGATATGTGGAAGGAACTCTTTTAGACCCTGGAAACACAATTGAGATTCTCCTCATCCTTCCACCCGGAGACAGATGGACAGACAGAACGAGTCAACCAAGGCATTGAAGACTATCTCCGAAGCTATGCCCGAGTGGACCAGAAAGAGTGGGCCTTGTATCTTGATGTCTTGGAATTCTACTACAGCAGCTCCATCCACTCGACAATGGGGTACACCCCCTTTGAATTAGCCACAGGCAAAGAAGTCATTACACCACTGGCCTTAGCATCCAGACCGGCCAAAGCAGAAGATTAAGATGCATGAAGAAATGGAGAGATCGAAATGCATCGGCCAAGTAGAGTCTAGAACAAAGAAAAATCACTATGACTGAGCAAGCCAACAAAAAGAGGAAGGCCATACTATTCACCAAAGGAGACATGGTCCTAGTCAGCTCTAAGAATATGTCACTTCCCAAGAACATGACTCCCAAGTTCAATCACCGCTACTATGGAACCTACCGAATCACTCAAGTGCTGAACGAAGTTACCTACAAACTTGACCTGCCAAACAGTGTTTGTGTTCATAATGCTTTTCATGCTCGTCTTCTGCGCAGGTTCTATCCCGACAACCAATGGGGAGGGTGCATACCAATGCTCCATTCCAATGGTCCCTTCGAAGTAGAAGCATTCCTCCGATGCCAGGAACAAAGAGGATTCCGTGAATACCTCACCAAGTGGCGCAGGTGTCCACTCAAGGAGGCCACTTGGATCTCAGAAGCAGAGGCTTACAAACGCGGCAAAGATGCCTTCGCCCTTTGGCTCGAGGAGAACCCCCCGCTCCTTTAAACGACCCTTGAGCCTCTCCACACCCAACAAGGCAATTCTCAATCATAGACCCCAATATACCTCCACTCCTCAAATGTAATTGAGTCGAGGGTGGACCCACATGGTGATTCCAACATCAATAAATCCCAACAAAGCCCCAAAATCTAGTCTAGATGGGCAAACACTAACCAGCTTGCTAGGAAAAGGTTGTGTTAAGACCCCCAAGTCCTAGTGTGCCAGACACTGGCCAGTCTAATAGTATAGATTGTGTTAAGACCCTGCGGTCACATAAACCGGCAGACACTGACTAGCTTGATAGGGAAATTTGTGTTAAGACCTCGGATGAGTCAAATAAAAAGCGCTACCCATAGATTGCTGAGGACAGCAATCCAGTAAGTGGGGGTGAGTGTAAGGGCTTTGTAGCTATACCATGTCGTTATCACCAAAAGCACCTATATAGGGAGTAGTAGTAACTCAAAGCCCTGCCTTGTTTCCACACTATGTGTGATTTCCTATACCCAGTGGTGAACCCTCTTATGTGCGGCGTCACAAGGGTGTAGTCATGGGATGTGTCTATGTTGTCCTGTTTTTTGGATTGAATAATACAAGAGTATACCTTGAGCTCACATATCGTGTTACCTTTCTGTGCCGTGTTGAGTGTGTAATGAGTGCAAGTGCATCACAGGGGGGGAGGGCAGAATGGTGATGACCCGCATCCTGCCGATTGAGGGCATGTGGAGAGGGACTCCTCTGCCATAGATTTCTCATTATCTAAAACCCCCTCAGTCAATGTTTCCTCCATTTTAGTTGCATCTAAGACATTAATTTCTTTCTCAAATTCTTTTACATGCATCTGTGTTTCCTGAAAAAATTGTGTTCCATCTACAAAGTCGTCCTCGTGGTTAGATTCTACCTCGGTGGTTTTCCCTGGCCCATTAGCATCATGGACTATATCACCACAATTTTCAAGCAAGGCTGTGAATCTATTCAAAGAGTTAAACTTAGTATTATTAATCTTTTTCCATGTTTGAGACTTTTGATTCTTATTCTTATCAACATGCTTTCTGTTTTGCACTCTCTGGAATCCTTCCTCACCTCCATGTGGGGGGGGGCGGCTCCTTCACCTCCTATTTCTTATGTTATTTGCCCCATTCAGGGCAATCCCTAATAAAGTGCCCCTGTTTCATGCATTTGAAGCAAGAATTAGGGAGGTTTTTATATATGACTGGTTGCGTACGAATGGGCTAACCCTTCGAGTTCCTCATTATTATTGTGTCCTTAAGCTTCTTACTGATATCCACTTCCACTAAAATATGGGGATGCCATATCAAAGGAGGGTCTTTGCCCTAATACTTTATCTAACGGAGCTGCTATCGAGCCTAAAAGGGAGTGTAGGGGCTCATGTAAATTCAGGAGCTCAATCCAGACAAGCACTTTTGTAGGCTTCGGGTCATTAGGGTCAAAATCTATAGACCATTTGAATAAAGTTAGTGGAGCATTACGCAGCATCCATTGACCATGAGAAGAACGGAGACCACCATGTCTCTAGTCTCGAACAGAAAAATAAAATAGTTATTGGGTAGATACAACCTTGTATCCTAGGTTGCCCCAGTGTTCTCTAATCCATGATCTCAGGACCTCGATTGGAGGTCTCAGGCCATGGCATAGGCCAATAAGGGCACAGTAGTAATACAGGAAAAACACACAATCTATTACTTCATCTTCCAGGGTAACGGAGCATATACCTTCCTCTTTTTGGTTTGGGGAGTTCTTACATACAGACTGTGACCTAGGCGTTTCTCTTTGGACCTCGTTTTGGAGTGTATCGTTCTGACGTCGGAGCCTACGCTATGTGTTCCCATCTACAGAGAATAGCTTCCTTGCATGCCAGAGAAATGGGTATTCCATGGCTGGCCAATGTCGAAATACCTACAAGATGTGAGCCAAAGGTGAGACCCTCGGGCAATCCAGAACTAACATGTTGAGAGATGTTAAATAGCGGGTTAACATGTGCATATGGCGAACAGAAATGGATGAGACATACGGTATTTGTTGTAGAGGGGACGGCCCTTGTGATGATATTCATCCTGGCTTGAGTGTGAGATGGATTCCCGTCATCAACAGATCTTTGTTCATGAAAAGTTGAGGGGAAGGGCAATGATTTGGGCTCATCACCAAAGGAGCTAAAAGAGAAGGGGTGTAAACGCCCCGAACAATGTAGTATGCTTAACAATTATGATATTCGCTTGTTTTCGAGATTTAATATAAAAGAGAATGAACACTTAAAGCTGAAAATGAAAATTACTCACAAAATTACAGCCATGAAAATGTAAAAGTAATGGAGACAAGATTGAGGGTTGAAGATGGGCAAACCCCCCCCGAAGGAATGTATTTCTGCTCAACCCAAGTCCCTTAGGGAAGAGCTCAGTTACAATCAACCTGAGAGTGAGGAGAAGTAATTCTCACTCTCACAAGATCATGCAAAGATGTATAAACACACATGCATTATCTATTATGCAATGATAAGAACTGATTTCTTTACAGTATGAGAGAAGAAAGAGGGGAAATCAGCCTTTCTCCATCGTTGAACAGTAGTACATGGATAGGGCTTGCTTCTTGTTGCTAAAATGGAAGAAAGTGCTTGAGAAGGAGGTGTTGTAATGAATTTACAGGCTTGCTGTCCTGTAAAACAGCAGTGATAGAAGAGGGAATATGGAGGAATTTGATCATGGAGAAGTGGGGGATGATGATGGGGATGGATGGGGCCAGTTTCTGGTTATCTGTGGGTGATGTACATGAGTTTACAGCAAAGAAAAACGATGCTGAATGAAGAAAAACGAGCTCTTATTTATAGGAGAGGGAAGAGCTAGTACAAAAGGGAAAAGTGGAGTAGCACAAGACAAGTGTCCAGCCACATGTCATGAGATGTGACAAGTGGTGGGACACTTGGAAACTTGTGTGACAAGTGTCTTGACACTTGTCTCTTCTCTATGGCCTTCCTTTTTGGGCTGAATACTGTTAAGAATAGAAACAACCAAATTTAATAAGCACAGTCAGAGTACAGAACTTACTATTTTTAGAATGACATCCCTATTTTTTAGGACTAGCATTTTTAGGCTAATTCGGGGCTCCTAAAATTTAGGGATCTCCTAAAATTTAGGGACCCCCCCAATATGGGTGTCATATGAAAGCTTTTTCCGTGTACATCTCAAAAACGGTTCATGTGACTTTCCTATGCAAAGAAATGTGCATTTCAAGCTTTCAGCCCACATATGCACATTATACAAGCATTTCATGATCATGCCATCTTGTTGATTGTAACTGTTTGTTCTTGTGGATCTAGCCCACACTTCAAGGCATCAATCTTTTCTGTGTGCGAGTCTAACCCTGATATGCGTGAGTTCTGGTCCAGGCGCCCAATTGGGCCATGTAGGTGGAAGTGTGAACTATCTTTTCTCTAACCCACCACGTGGGTCCACCATAACCTGTGACCACTCATTAGTGGCCAGCTCCAATGCACTTTTCTTTATATCTAATTAGTGCAAAGGAAATAAATTTAATAAATCATTATATAGACAAATTTATGAAAAAGGATACAAAATCTGTTTCTATAGAGTTGTGACAGCCCTCTGGCTTTTATTCAGCTGTCCTCGGCTGAAAAGCTTCTTGATATGGCTGAAGAATGTTTGGGTAATCCTTTATGAATTTTTCATCTACCCACTGTGCATCTGTTGTGGCTAGATTCTTGAATTTTAGTAAGAATTTTCGTGTCACAAGGCCACTTATCGTGGTTCGATCCGTGTGAAACAAAATCTGTTCAGGTTCCAAGAGTTGCTCTGTTTCTTCAACTTTTGGGGGATCTTCAGTAATGGGTTCCTTTGGTTCTGGTCCTATGTAAGGTTTTAGCAAACTTACATGAAAAGCGTTGTGTATTTTCCAATGAGCAGGAAGCTCAAGTCGATAAGAAACTTCATTTATTTTCTCAATCACTTTGAAGGGTCCAAAGTATCTACTGGAGAGGTTTGGAAAAGATGAATTTTGAGCGGAACCTTGTTTGAGCCTGCTTGATAGTGGCTCGAACTTGATCCATTGCGGTTTTTAAATCTGAAGCAAACTCATCAGCAGCAAAAATCTTATCTTTAGTGCGAATAATTGGAGGAGGAATCACTTTACCCTGTACTATTTCATTTGGAGCTTTCCCTGTGGATGAGTGCACTGTATTGTTGTAGGCAAACTCCAATAATGGAAGATATTTCTCCCATTGTGACTTATGTTCACTAACATAAGCTTTCAACATATCTAAAAGAGTGAGATTCATCACCTCTGTTTGGCCGTCAGTTTGAGGATGAAAAGCTGAGGAGAACTTTAAAGTGGTTCCCAAATTCTCAAATAAAGCACGCCAAAAGTTACTTGTGAATTTGGAGTCTCTATCTGAAATGATCTCAGAAGGCATACCATGTAATATGAAGATATGTTGAATGAAAAGTCTTGCAGCTTGTGCGGATTTCAATGTTTTATGACATGGAATAAAATGTGCTTGTTTGCTAAATCTATCAATTATGATCCAAATCATATCATGACCTTGAGGTGCTCTTGGAATACCTAAGATGAAATCCATTGTGATAGATTCCCATGGATCTTTGGGCACTGGAAGAGGTTGCAACAATCCTGGAATCTTCTGCCTATCATACTTGGATTTTTGGCATACCAGACAAGCCTCAACGAAGTTATGTGTATCTCTTCATAATGTTGGCCAATAAAAGTAGCGCTCAATTGCACTTAGAGTGGCTGTCCTCCCTCTATGCCCTGCATAAGGGGGTTCATGACTTTCTTTAAGTACCTTTTGTCAAACAAGAAGAGTGACACAAAGGCGATTGTTCATGAGAAGGTAACCGTCTTTGATGGAATAATCTGGATGAGAACCTCCTTACTGTAAATTTGACCAAATTGCTGCAAAATCGGTATCTTCATCATAAGTATTCTTCATCGTTTGAAAATCTTCATGATGAGCCACTGTAATAGTTGCAATGCGAGGCACTCTAGAAAGTGCATCAGCAACTACATTTTGTTTCCCTGGAGTATACATAATTTGAAAATGAAACATAGACAAGAAATTTTCCCATCTTGCATGTTTCTCTTGCAAATGCTTTTGAGTCTTGAAATACTTCAAGCTTTGATGATCAGTTTTAATAAGGAATTCATTGCCTAAAAGATAATGTTTCCATATCTTTAAAGCATGAACCACTGCTAAGAGCTCCTTTTCATAAATGTCATACATTTTCTTCACATCATTTAGACGGCGGCTTTCAAAGGCTACGGCATGGCCTTCTTGATTTAGCACTCCACCAATACAATCACCGCAAGCATCTGCTTCCACCACAAATGGTTTTACCAGATCTGGAATGATAAGAACAGGTCTAGAAGTAAGAGCTGTTTTCAGCCTTGTGAAGGCTGTCTTCTCTTTTTCCTTTCATTGGAAAGAGATCTTCTTCTTTGTAAGGTCATGAAGTGGAGAAGCCATATGTGCAAAATGCTTAATGAAGCGGCGGTAATAAGAGCATAAGCCAAGAAATAATCGCACCTCATGTACATCATGAAGATGAGGCCATTCTTGGATTATCCTGATCTTTTCAGGATCCATCTGAATCCCTTCAAAAGAGATGACATGCCCAAGGTAATTTATATTATGCATGAAAAAATCACTCTTTTTACCATTTACCAAGAGTTGATTTTGTTGAAGTAATTGTAGAACAATTTCCAAGTGTTGATGATGCTCCTCTTCATTCTTGCTAAAGACAAGAATATCATCAAAGAAAGTACCGACATATTGTCGATGCTCTCTAAAGATGCGCTCCATCATTCGATTAAAGGTGGTTGGTGCATTGGTTAATCCAAAAGGAACCACCAAGAATTCATAAAGACCGTATGAAGTGCGAAAAGCAGTTTTGTGTACATCTTGTGGTATTACCTTAATTTGATGATAACCACTCTTTAGATCAATGCGGCTGAAAACCTTTGAGCCTCCTAGATGATCCAAAATGTCGTCAATTCTGGGAATAGGAAACCAATTCTTCACAGTGATTTTATTGAGGGCTCGATAATCAATGCACATCCTAAATGTGCCATCTTTCTTTTGAACAAGAAGAACCGGTGAACAAAATGGTGAGCTACTTGCCCTAATTAGCCCACGGTTGAGTAGGTCTTTGACTTGCTTTCTGATTTCTTCTTGTTGAGGACGGCTCACACGGTATGGTGCTATATTAGGAGAAGAACTGCCCGGGATAATATTAATATGATGGTCTTCTGGCCTTTCTGGGGGAAGCTGATAAGGAAGATCTTCCGAAAAACAATCTTTATACTTTTCCAAGAGCTGAAGTCACTCTTGGTTTTCAGCATTCATATTATCTTTTACATCAGTGACATAAAGCAAACAACATTGAACACAATCCTTAATTGCTCTAGAGACTTGCATATGGCTTACCATAGGTATGGTGTCTCCAGAAACTCCAGCTTGGATCTCGTACTTCTTGCCTTTGTTGGTGAGTTCTACCTTCTTTTTCTGAGAGAAGATGGTTGAATCTACTCTATGATTCCAGGGCATGCCAAGAATCACATCGCAACCATCAAGGTCTCCGATATAGAAGGTATCTTCGTCACTGTAGCCTTGAATTTGAAACTTGAGCTTGCCAATGTAGGGTATCACAGTCTTCACTGTGTCACCTTCATCAGCATTTAAAGCTTGGCGAACTTCTGTCGGAGTGTCCATCTCTTCATTCTTTAATCCAAGCTGTTTAGCTAATTGCAAGGAAATGATATTTTCATTCGCCCCAAGATCTATCAAGAATAGTGCTTGCTTACCTTGCAATTATCCCCAAGCTTTTAATAATTTGCGTGTCTCTGGAGTGTGAGTTGTGTTTGCAACTACATCACTGATAGCATTGATTTTCACTGGCGACTTAGGCTTGTTGTCAGAAACCTTGCTTTATCCCTTGTTTGGACATTGCTTCGCTATGTGGCCTGTTTGTTGTCCACATTTAAAGCACTTCCCTTCTTTCATGAAGCATTGCTTTTCTTCTTCGGAAAGTTGCTTTGCTTGTGGGTATAGATTGGAGCGAAATTGAGGAGCATTAGGAGGTGCATAGGGCTTCATCTTCTTTTGATTTGATGGCTGCTTTTGCCGTTGGTTTTTGTCCTTCATTTGGGGCTGAATACTCCTCATCATCAGCTACTCTCTTCTTATCATTCTTTTGGAATGATTTGTTGCCATTGTGCTCCATTTCCCATGTCTCAGCATGGTCAATGAGTTCCCTGAGACTAGAACAATGATAATGATTAAGAGCAGTACGAAGTTTAAAATGCAAACTTCCTTGAAACTTCCTAAGCTTTTCCGAACTGCTGATCTTCTTGAAATGTTGGACCTTCAAAAGTAGCTCCCAAAATCTCTTGGTATAGTCACCAAGTGACTCATTTTTCCTTTGCCAAAGCCAATCCCATTCCATTTTTACATCTCTTTTGAAATGAACAGGAAGAAATTGGCTTTGTATCATGCGAACAAAGGACCGCCATGATTTTGGGGCAGCATGATCATATTCCAACCCCGTCCACCAAGTATGGGCTAAGTCGGTTAAATGTAAAGCTGCAAACTTAATCTTTTCTTTTTCTTTATACTTGTCACGACCATACAAAATTTGGAATTGACGAATAAACTTCAGAAGAAGATCAGGATTTCGGGAACCATCATACATACTGAACTTGATCTTCTTTTCAAGTTGAGATAGTGACTTAGTCTTCTTCTTCTTCTTATGCCTTCGTCCATGCCCGGATCTTGAGGTTGAAGATGATGAAGTGCTTGATGGGGATGAAGATGGAGACGAGGGTGAAGAATGTCGACGCCTTTGACGATGATGAGGTCTTCCACGAGAAGGGTGTGACTCTTCGTCACTAGAAGAGGGTCCATCAGAGTAGGCGCCTGATGACTTTGAAGAAGATGATGAGCTTCAACACGATCTCTTTCTTTGTCTTGAAGTAAAATGGGACTACCTCTTAGAAGGAGTTGGACTTCTTGATCGGCTCCTTTCATTGGTATGGCTTTGTCTCCTTGAAGTAGATGGGCTTCTTTCCTTGAATTCTTTGGGATTCTCAACTTTTTCTAGTTTGAGAAGTTGGTCACGAATTTGCTGATTCTCCTCTCTAAGACTTTGAATGGCTTGAAGGATAGCACTCGAATGATCCATTGAGACTCTTAAGAAAAAATAAATATGCTCAAGCACTCAATGCAAGGGCTGAAAACAAACAAACTTATAATTGTAAGCACTACCAGTGTTGGGGTGAGGACCGAGCCAAAGCTCTAATACCACTGTAAACACCCCGAACAACGTAGTATGCTTAACAATTATGATATTCGCTTGTTTTCGAGATTTAATATAAAAGAGAATGAACACTTAAAGCTGAAAATGAAAATTACTCACAAAATTACAGCCATGAAAATGTAAAAGTAATGGAGACAAGATTGAGGGTTGAAGATGGGCAAACCCCCCCCCCCCCCGAAGGAATGTATTTCTGCTCAACCCAAGTCCCTTAGGGAAGAGCTCAATTACAATCAACCTGAGAGTGAGGAGAAGTAATTCTCACTCTCACAAGATCATGCAAAGATGTATAAACACACATGCATTATCTATTATGCAATGATAAGAACTGATTTCTTTACAGTATGAGAGAAGAAAGAGGAGAAATCAGCCTTTCTCCATCGTTGAACAGTAGTACATGGATAGGGCTTGCTTCTTGTTGCTAAAATGGAAGAAAGTGCTTGAGAAGGAGGTGCTGTAATGAATTTACAGGCTTGCTGTCCTATAAAACAGCAGTGATAGAAGAGGGAATATGGAGGAATTTGATCATGGAGAAGTGGGGAATGATGATGGGGATGGATGGGGCCAGTTTCTGGTTATCCGTGGATGCTGTACATGAGTTTACAGCAAAGAAAAACGATGCTGAATGAAGAAAAACGAGCTCTTATTTATAGGAGAGGGAAGAGCTAGTACAAAAGGGGAAAGTGGAGTAGCACAAGACAAGTGTCCAGCCACATGTCATGAGATGTGACAAGTGGTGGGACACTTGGAAACTTGTGTGACAAGTGTCTTGACACTTGTCTCTTCTCTATGGCCTTCCTTTTTGGGCTGAATACTGTCAAGAATAGAAACAACCAAATTTAATAAGCACAATCAGAGTACAGAACTTACTATTTTTAGAATGACATCCCTATTTTTTAGGACTAGCATTTTTAGGCTAATTCGAGGCTCCTAAAATCTAGGGACCTCCTAAAATTTAGGGATCTCCTAAAATTTAGAGACCCCCCCAATATGGGTGTCATATGAAAGCTTTTTCCATGTACATCGCAAAAACAGTATTAGAATCTTCATGTGACTTTCCTATGCAAAGAAATGTGCATTTCAAGCTTTCAGCCCATATATGCACATTATACAAGCATTTCATGAGCATGCCATCTTGTTGATTGTAACAGTTTGTTCTGGTGGATCTAGCCCACACTTCAAGGCATCAATCTTTTCTGTGTGCGAGTCTAACCCTGATATGCGTGAGTTCTGGTCACAGGCGCCCAATCGGGCCATATAGGTTGAAGTGTGAACTATCTTTTCTCTAACCCACCGCGTGGGTCCACCATAACCTGTGACCACTCATCAGTGGCCAGCTCCAATGCACTTTTCTTTATATCTAATTAGTGCAAAGGAAATAAATTTAATAAATCATTCTATATACAAATTAATGAAAAAGGATACAAATTCTGTTTCTATAGAGTTGTGACAAGGGGGAATCCCTACGGGTGAGGGCGACACCTCGACCACACCCCTAGAGGTGTTGGTCGAGGGGTTCAACGGCTACAGGAAGGGTTGTATGCCCTCCATCTAGACACGGTTCCCACCCAGAGGTGACGGGAAAACAATCACTAGAGTTGAACAAGGCCAGAGTTAAAGGCTTTTCCTTGATTTGGGCGTCGAACCTAAATCCGCATTCAGACGTCGGGGACCTCAGCTTGATTCAGACTTCAGACCTAAATCTGTATTTGGACGTCTGACCAAAATCCGCGAGGGAGATTTCAGATGTCAAACCTTAAATCCTCCAAATTTCACTTCACAAAACCTTTCCCTTCGTCTTCCCAAAAATCCTCTCGCGATACATTCCAAAGACTTTTTTCGCCCTTCAAGGAAAACGAAACGTGACTAGTGATTTTTTTAACCTTTTTGTAAAAACTGGAAAATCTAAATCTTTGGAGAAGTCCTTTTCTATTGCAGCTTTAAAAAAATCATTTTTACAAAAAATCTAAATCTTTGGAGAAGTACTTTTCTATTGCAGCTTTAAAGTTTAAAAAATCACTCAAAAGTATTTGGAGTAGTACTTTTCTTTTGAACTCTGCAGCTTTTTTATTTAAAAAAAAGAAAATCCGGAGGACAAATTGCAGTGACCAGTCTTTAATTCGAAAAGGTACTGGCCGTGGGCCGTGGAGGCTATATCTGCCTTTTCAAATACCAGGACCCAGTACTCATCAATGGCAGCTTTGACGGATCCACAGTGCACACATTTCATGTGATCTTGGAGGTGGACCCAAACCTCCTTTGCAGTTAATTGGGCACGTCAAGCCTCAAGGCATGCATGATGCAGCGTGCGCCACCAACGGCGATCAGACGTGAGACGTGTTAATCAATAAATAATGCTCCTTGTCGACAGAGAGGAATCAGGAGAGAAAGAGAGAGAGCCGCACGTGCTGGAGGCGTATGTCCAGAGTCCTCCGGACTCCGCCAGCCACCCAGCTAAAAGAGAGAAAGAGATGCTACAATTCCATCCTCGCCTACCGGCGCGCAGTGGAGCTTGTAAGACTCTGTAACTCCATGTCCGTCCTTAGTTGTGAAGTCCTCCTTTTCCAAAGTAGTGCTTCCACATCCAAGCCACAGGCAGAGAGAGAGCGAGCGAGCGAGAGGGGGGGGGGGGGGGGGGGGGGGGGGGTTTGTTTCACTAGTCAGAGCGAGATAGATAGCCATCTCCCAACAATAGAAAGAGAGGAAAGGTGCAAGCTGGGAACGAAGAGTTTTGGGGTAAACTATGAAACCTCTTACTATGTGTCGCGATGTTCGAGAGAGAGAAATCCGCCAACTTGCTAAGGTTCCTTTAACTTTTCATCAGTTTCTCTCCTCCAACTTCTACTCTTGAGATGCGTGGCTAAGCGTAAACTTGTCCTTTATCTACCTATACAGATAAATTGATTATTGATAGATGATAGATTATAGATACTTGGAGCCATGACTTACGAAGAAGGGGGCAACGTACACAACCGTAATTAGTGCAAGCTAACGTCTGTGATACGGAAATTTGAGCAGAGCATTTCCCGTCTAGACACAGATGAACTTAGGGGTGTGATCAACTTAGTGATCACATGTATTGGAATAAATACATCTCCATCCACATGCAGATAAAGCTGCTTTTTAACGTGAACCAACGAAACTTGTTGGTTGGTTGAGAAACTGATGCTCATTCGGTTGTTTTAGAAAGTGTTAAGGATTAACAAAATGATCTATATACATTTGTCTGTACAACCTTTCTGCAAAGGACGTGTAGAATCAGCGAGAGTAAGTTGATGTTTTATTGCGATTGCTTAAACAGTGAGATGACAGGAAAAATCGTATAGAAGCTGAAGGCTACTACAAAGGGGGTGATCTGACAAGAGGGCTCATATCCATGGGGTAGCTACCAAGGACGCGAAGGAAGCTGGTGAACTCCTGGAGCTCGGCGAGGGCATTCTGGGCGCGGGGGTCGGCCATGGAGGCCTCGAAGTCGATGTAGAAGAGGTACTCGAAGTACTTGGCCTTGCCGCTGTTGGTGTCGTCGACGATGCGGAGGGGCTTCTTGCGCTGGGGGCGGCTCTCGATCTTGGTGAGGTTGATGTTGCGGAAGGCGAAGGCCGAGAGAACCTTGAAGAGGGAACCTGTAGCCTCCTCGTTGGCGAAGACGATGCTGGTCTTGAAGGGGCGGTCGACGCGAGGGATGATGGGCTCGCGGGCCAGCATCACGAAGCGCGTCACGTTGCCCAAGTCGTCCTGGATGCCGTCGGCCAAGACGTTCATGCCGTAGATCTCGGCGGCGCGGCTGCTGGCGATGGCGGCAGTGTCGCGCAAGTTGTTCTCAGCGATGAACTGGGCGGCGCCCGCGGTGTCGTCCACGGCTTCCCGCGCGACGTTGAGAGACAGGCGGGTGAGGGTGTGCTCGCACTGCGCCAGAGCCTGCGGGTGGCTGATGACGCGGCGCAGCTCGCCCTTGCTCACGCCGGGCATCGCCAGCAGGCAGTGGTGCACGGGGAGCTGCACCTCCCCGACGATATGCAGGCGGTGGCGCAGCAGCAGGTCGTAGTTCCGGTGGATGCTGCCCCCGAGAGAATTCTCCACCGGCAACACGGCCCGGTCCGCAATCCACAGCTCCACCGCCTGGAACGCGGCTTCGAATTGGTCACAGGGAACAGGCTCGCATTGCGGGTAGGCCTTCCCGGCTGCCGCCTCGCTGTACGCCCCTGGCACCCCCTGGTATGCCACCCGCAGCGTGGAGCCATGCATCGGCGCGGGCGACAGATCCGAGATCGACAGCGGCCGCGGCAGGTTCAGATCCTTGGGCATGACCGAGTCCAAGCTGTCCACCCCGTTGATCGGCACCAGGTCCAGGTGGCCGCTGCTGTTGCTGGACAGCATCCCCTTGTCTTTGCTGTTCATCTGCAATGCAGCCACCTGACCGTTGATGGTGGCGCACACGCTCTTCCACTCGTTGCCTCTGGCCGTGTGGGGGTTCTCTGCAGGAGAGAAGGAGCTCCCACCGGAGGAGGGAGAGCGCCCGGCGGCCCGGGTGTGGAAGCCCGGTCGCCTCTGGGGAGTGCTGGTTATAGCAGGAGGAGGAGGGGACAAGCCAAGTTTGATGCCGTTGTCAAAGAAGGAGCTACAGAGGGGCAGAGTGTGATCGCCGGCGACGGATCCCATCAGAGACAAGACTGAGAGAGTAACAAAGCAGCAGATGCAGCACGGTGCACAGGCCTCAGGCGCGTTGTCTAGTGGGTAAAGCTAAATATGAGAGAGAGATAGAGAGAGAGAGGGGGGGGGGCGGGGCGGCAAAGGGTTTCTGGGAAGGGCCTTGTCGCAACAAGATTGGCGTGTTGCCCTCAGGCAAGAAATGCCACGCCCCGGGAAATTTATATACACGACCTCGAGACTCAGTCAAACGAGGCCGGGCACGCTTTTTGAATGAACACTAGTCTCGCCTCAATGCAAATTGTTGCGTATGAACCGTCAACACACACTGGGCTTTGCCTGTTTGCATCCGTCCACGCACGTTGCTTTCCTTCTTTCCACATGTAATCTATATCGGAGACACATGTGGGCAGTGGGCAAGTTAACCCCACCGCGCTCCTCCAGATTTGGCATCCATGAAACACACGAGGCTCTGGCCGTCATAATTTCAGCATCAACGAACCGTGTACGCTTTGGGCGATGGGAACCTCCATGCCCTCACAGCCCGTTCACCGTTTGCAAACGCACCGACCTCTGTGACCTCAGCTTTTAACTGTTTGAATGATCATTGCAATTTGCCTGAGTAAGAGAGCTGATTCTAAATTTCCCTCTCCATGACCCGCTCAAGGGACCAAGTGAACATCCAAACAAGTCCAAATGTACGCTTGATCTGCAATTCTAACTACCTAGTACTAACATATATACCCAGTCTAAGTGTTTAATCGCACTATTCAACATGAGAACAAGATGGCCAAACCTCTAAGCTCTAAGTAGGTACCCGAGGTAAGAGGAATGTGACCGTTTGAATATTGACATGGTAGTGAAGTTAATACCCTATCAATAAGAGCAAAAGCCTTTAAGGCCCATAACTCTTGTCACCATGTGGCGTAGGTATTGGCTTGCATGCATGCGTCCACTGGGGAAGATGCAAATGGTGGATGGAATCACCAAGGATTTCAACCATGTTGTTGGTGCTTGTGCCATTTGAAAGGAGCAAGGGCTCATCATTGATGATCGACGCAAAGCTGAAGTGGCTAGTATAGGCAAGGTTTGTCATCAAGCATGGGTCAACTCATTTGATTGCATCAAGCAATGTTACGCAGTGGAGAGGAATTGGATGTTGGGATGTGTAGTTGGGCACAAAGGAAATCTTGTGCTTCCTATATTGTGGAGCCATTCCTACTTTCCCCTGAATCTCTGCTTCAATTTGAGTGTCATGTGTGGGTTTCTCTCCCTAACTTCCGATGTGGCTCGATGATAAGGTTGCTTCCATCGTTAATGCTAGGTAGGGTTCTTTATATGCCAGTAAGTGCTTCTTTGTTGGGAACCCTAAAACTAGATAACAAAGTTTGTCCCCTATGGGATAGCAAGAACAAAGTTCCAAAGTACTTGGAGGTCATGGATCTGAGTGGCCCAAAAATTGTCTTGCAAATACAATGTGGGACCTTCTTAGACTCGTGCTATATTTGCAAGCAAGAAATGAAGACATTAAGGAAGAAACCAAGGTCAGAGAGAAGCTAACCATCCTTAATGCATCAACTAACAGAGTCCAAAAGAACAAGGAGGAGTAGAAGAATGAGAAGGTGGAACCAAAGAGAAGAGTGAGATGCCTAATGGCTCACAAAAGAACCATTAGAAAAAGGGGTAGAAAGAGATATATGTGGTCAAGGCTAAGTCAAAGGATGAGAAGAACATTGACACCAAGGAGCGCAAATAGAAGCATAAACGGTTAGCACCAAAAGGTAAGATTTCAATCAAAAAGCTTGCTCACTTACCATTGGTTGTCCAAAACTACTATGAAATGAGTGAAGGGGGAGAAGAGCTATTTAAAGAGTTTGATTACTAAAATGACCTTAGCCACAAGTAAGATCAAAATGGCCTCTTAGACTATGAGAGGCTTATGCTCTCAAAAAGGAAGCATGTGTGACATGCTTTGATCAGGAAAAGAAAGTTGGATGTCTTAGCTCTACATGAAATAAAGCTAGGAGAGGAACAAACCAATCAAGTTACAATCCCAAGTTACTCTTCTTGATTAGAGGGTGAAGAGGCTATATTAGCTATGGAGATAATGATTGATGGAAAGAGGATGATACTAATCTCATTTTACATTGTGAATGTATTTGCCAAAAGGGTTTAGCAATGGAGTTACCAAGGGAAAGAGTGGAAGAAAACACACCAACATTTTTTATTAGTGACTAGACATGATAATGACTAACAAGGATTGATCACATAGGCTTAGTGGTATGGTCAAGCCAAAAAGAGATCAATGGGATTTAGTTGTGTGCACTACATGATCTAAGAGATTTGGCAAGTGTGTTTAGCAAGAGGTAAGGACAACACTACACATGCAATAGTCGCCATCATGGGGAGTAGTGTGATTTGAATGTATTTATACAGATAATCAAGCATGATGATTAGTAGGTGATAGCAAATTTATGGATGACATAGTTGAGTTTGACTGCCTACCGATTCAACTAACCTTTCTAGATGATTGGAAGTTTGAGAGTACAAGAAGAGCCCCCCCATTTCAAGCTAAATGAATCATTGTTGCATGACCCCACTCTGAGACTAGAATCAAACATATATGCCATTCTTCAAAAGTAAAAGGAGAACACCTAGTCATAACATGGCTTAGATGCAACAGGGCTATGGTGAAAGAATCTAAGAAGCATGGCTATGATGATCTAAGAAGCATGGTTGAGATCTTGCATTTAAGAGAAGGTCGTTTATGGATAATGCTACTCAAGCCAGGATAAATTTGTTATCTACTCCTATTATCTCTCTTAATGATCCTTGTCTTTCTCTAGAACAGGAATGTGAAGCTCATCTTAAGGAGTAAGAGACTTACCAAGCCTCTTAATGATCCTTGTCTTTCTCTAGAACACGAATGTGAAGCTCATCTTAAGGAGTAAGAGACTTACCAAGTTCAAGATGCTAAAGTCGAAATTAAAATCTCAGTGGGAGGCTAACGGTGAAGATGTGGCATCAACTTTATTTTTCAAGTCATTGGACAAAAAACACAAAAGGAAGTCTATCACATGCATAGATGATGCTAATGGGATTCATGATTCAAGTATGGAGGACATCCTCCACATGTTTCACAAACACTCGAGCAAGATAGTAGGCGTCCAACATGCTACAGTGTCAAATTATGAGCAAAGGTTCATGATGTCTTTGAAAGATTCTGGTTGGAAGGAGACCTAGGCAACATGGACTAGTTGACTCCACCTATTTTGGAAGAGGAAGCTAAGATGGCCTTAAACACAATGAAAAATGGGATATCACCAGGATAGATGGGATTCTAGTGGATCCATATAAGTCCATCTAGGATGTGTGTGTCCAAGATTCTAGTTAGTTCATCGACTTCTATCTTAAAAATAGTTTATCCATGCTAAAGTCAACTCAAGTCTAATCAACTTCTATCGACTTCTATCTTAAAAATGGTTTATCCATGCTAAACTCAACTCAAGTCTAATCAAATTGATACCCAAATCCACTAAGAGGTTGTAGTTGTCACGATTGAGACATCTCACAATGTGCTATAAGATCATTTCTAAAATCATTGCATTGAGAATCAAGTAATCGCTTCCCAAAATATGTCATGGAAGGCAATATGGATTCATGAATGGGTGCAAAATCCAAGAATGAAATATTAAACTTGGTAATTGCAGTGGACTAAGCATTGCCAAGTAGTCAATCATCTCCATTGATCAACCTTGACTTCAATAAAGCCTATGGCTGAGTAGGTTGGGGTTTCATTTTGCTTACATTGAAAGTCATGGGATTTTATAATAAATTTGTTGGTATCATTGTCGGTACCCTATTTACTAATGAATCATCGTGCATCCAAGTGAATGATGTGGTCTCACAACCCTTCGAGCTTGAGAGTCATTTTGGTGAGGTTATCATTTGTCATCATTACTATTTGCAATCATTACCAACCATCTACCTCAAAAAATTGATCGGTTGATATATAAAGAGGTGTTATTCATGGCCTCAGACTCCCTAATTATGAGACTATGTCCATGAAATTTTTTGTTGATGATAACTCAAGTAGGGTTAGAGCAAACTTGAGAGAAGTTGGAGTGTTGATGGAGGTCTTCCAAGTATTCTTGGAGCTTTAGGGGTCTCAACTTAGTCTTAGGAAGACTAAGATCCTTTATCTTGGGCTGGATGAAGATCCTGCATGGTCGCAATAATTTGATTTTGCATGTAAATCAATGCTTTTAGTGGTTCAAAAGCAATATTATATCCAAATGCCTAGAAATTAAAGAGTGAAGGATACTCTTTGGGTGGTAAATTGGTAATATTTGAAAGGTGAGAAGGATCGAAGATTTCTTGGAAGAGCTATGGTGGGAGAGCAAGAGCAAGAAAGAGAGAGAGACCAAATGGGAACTCCAACAGTCACAATGTGTGACCGGGCCGGCCTTCCTTTATTCAAACTATCACTAAAAGAATAAAGAATAAAGTGACGGTGACGAGCGCCCACCACCTGGAGTGTGCAGTGGTGGGTACTATCAATGTAGTAATACACAGGCGGCTAGGAAGAGGTACCTTTACCCCTAATAACCTCCTACTTAAAGGCGAATCTGCCCCAGTGAGGAGTGAAAAGAAAAAGAAAAGACAATGCAATGTACAATGTACAACAGGATGAGGAAAACGTCGACCCCACGTATGAAGTGATACCTCACCTCAATGTGTTTCGTCTTCGCATGGAAGACCGGATTCTTGGCTAGCTGAATAGCACTCATAGAATCCAAATGCAGCATAGGTATAGAATCAATCCCAAGGTCATGAACCAAACAACCCAACCATATGGTCTCCTTGCAAGCCTCAGTGGTTGCAACATACTCGGCCTCAGTGGTAGAGAGAGGTCAACTATGAGATTGAGTAGATGGATGAGCTAGGCTCAAACACCATCTATAAATTAGGAGAAAACTTAGCAAAGGAAACCCGTGAAAGAAATCTTGTTAAAGAAAGAGTAAGGATGATTGAGAAGCTGATGCAAATACAATAAAAAAGCTTCATCCAAACCCTAACTAGAGTCACTATCCAAAGGAAAAACAACTTTGTTAAGGAGTTCAAAAGGAAGCTTCAAAATGCAAGGAAAGCCATCATAACTATCATTGGAGTAACAATGGCTCAACAAGAGTATAGGTTAGCCACATGGGAATGCATTCAAAATCTTAGGGATAAAGGGTATCCATATAAAGATATCAAGAAATTGGGTCTCATTAGTATTAGTCAATAATAGCTACTCCTATCATCTTTAGCAATGGATTTTGATGATGATTGGGAGGCAACAAGAGTGTTGGAATCTTTCCTTAAAGAAGATTTTCCCACATGTCATTAGATTTAAGAACTAAACATATGTAGAGGAGGAGAGAAATGATTGTAGATATCAAGAGAGAAGTCTTGGCCTATCCCTAATATACACTTAAGATATCTTTCCAAAGGTCCTACAATCACAAACTAAGAAAGACAGTTCTTACCCTTGGAGACATGGGATCTTCAAATGGAGCCTATGGCTTTCACCTTTAACCTCCCAAGGAAGCTTACAATAGTGCTTGACTAGACATTATTCAATAAGTCATATATATAGGTGCATCCTTAGGAAAAATTAGCTTAATGAGAAAACACAAGTTCTAGGGTTACTACTCCATGAGAAAGAAGGATATTAGGATAACCAAGTTTTTGAAGCACCCAATGTAATGTATGGAAGAACAACTTGAGTAGCAAAGGAACATTCTAAACACCAACCAAGAGTCTTATATCACTTTATATGGTTCCATTGCATTAGAAATAGGAAATTCCAGTTGTCTTTCTTATGCTCAAAGGCATGGTGTGGATTATGACTCAAAGAAGCACCATAGATTTGACTTTTCTCTTATCTTCAACATCAATGTACTAAGAGAGAAAGACAACCTCAAGTCCTAAGAGTGAGACTTGGTACATTGTGTAAGCCTATGCCTACAATCTCATTGGGTGGAGCTTCATATTTTGTCACTTTCATAGATGATGCCACTAGGAAGGTTTGGGCTTACTCTCTTCATAAGAAGTGTAATGTGTTAGATGAATTCCAAAAGTTATCTATACTTGTAAAGAATCAATTAAGAAAAAAACTTAAGTGCTTAAGAATTGTCAATGGTAGTGAATATACTTCTTATACCTTTACGCACTTTTGTATGAAAAGAGATTTGAGAATCTTGAAAATCTTACTCAAAATAATTTTTCTAAAATATAAGCGTGACCATTTAGGAAAGGATCCATAGTATGCTTTCTAATGTTGGTGTCAATAATGGGTTTTGAGTTGCTAGAGGAGTTATGGTCTAGAAAGGGGCTCAGTTATTATCACTTCCAAGTCTTTGGATGTGAAGCATTTATACATGTACATATAAGGAAAAGAGGAGTAAGATTGACCCTAAGTCCAAGAAATGTATATTTCTTACATTTCTTAGATCTGGGGAGTCAAGGAAAATGGATTTTCACCCATGAGATTCTAAGTCTAAGAAGGTGGTACCATAGCCATGATCTCATTTTTAATGAGGATAAGATGTATAGGCATCCCATTATAAAGCTTGGGATTTACAAGCTAGGAGGATGGGTAGCCATCATATGAGTAATAGATATGGCATGTTCTACATGATACAAGGGCAATGAGCTAATGCTGAGATGGGAGTACCACATGCAAGTGGATAGCCTTATGTTTTATAGGACAAATAGGTGGGACAACCATAGCCTCTTATTAAGCCAGATTTGTGATGTTTCTAAACTATCAAATAGATGCACACCATCTCTAGAATATCCCATGGTTATGGATTTCACTGTGCATTCTTATTATGTTGACGCTATGACTAGGGATGATAGCTGTAAAGTGAAAGAAGGTTACGTGGTCAAAGATGGATTCTTTGTTGAAAATTACTAATTAATTGAGAGTAATTTCTTTTAACCAAGGATGAACACACATTGCAACTATGTTTACAAGTTAAAGTTGACTCCATCTCATTCATTGCTTAAGTACAATACAAGATTAGTGGCCAAGGAATTCAAGAAAGAGAAGGGGATTGACTTTGGTAAGATCTTCTCACTAGTAGTCAAGGTGACCACCCTCTGTGCAATACTTCCCTTAGTTGCCAAGGAAGACATGAAACTTATTCAAATGGATGTGCTAATAACTTTCTTACATGGAGATTTGCATGAGGAATTTTATATACAATAGTCTAAAGGGTTTGTTGTGGAATGTTAACCCTCAGACGAACAAGGTGGGAAATCCAAAAAATCTAAAGCAGAAGACAAGGCCAAGGCAAAAGTGAAATGGAAGACAAAGGTGCGCCAAGAAAAATTTGGAAATACAAGGAGTGCAAAAAGTCTTAAATCAAGGAGAGAGACGCACAAGAAAAAGTGTAAGTCAATACTTTTGTAAAAGAGTGCAAGGTGCACCATGCTTTATTTTGTAAAAGAGCATGGCTCTCACCCGTGCAAATTGTAAAGGTAGATGGGCGGTAGGAAAAAAGTTAGGAAGATAGGAGGACAATAGGAAAAAGGGCCTAGGCCACGATCAGCCATGTAAAAAGGGGATAAGGGGATGACACCAAAAGGGATTTAGGGTTTTGTATGTAAATTTGAAAAGTGAATGAGGAGCTCATTCTTATGTGTGGCCAACAGTAGCTCTCCACTTCTTCTTCTTCTTCTTCTTCTTCTTCTTTTTCTTCTTCTTCTTCTTCTTCTTCTTCTTGATTTCTTGAGCTTGTGCTTGAGAGAGAGGGAGTGTGAGAGTGTGAGGGAGTGAGTGTGTGAGGGTGAGGGACAGTGGTGGAGAAGCTCTCCATCTTCTCCTCTCCTTTTCTCTTCCCTTCTCTTCTCTTCTCTTCTCTTGCTCTCGGCAATGGAGCTTGGAGCATGGAGCTTGAGGATCAAGCTTACTTAAAGCTTGCACTTGGATTGTGGAGCTACCAAAGTATTTGGGAGAGGAGGCAACTCAATCGGTCATGGAGGTAAGCTCACTACACTCGTAGAGAGAGATAGCGCATCGGCTTTATGAGAGGTAGCCAATTAGTGCTCAGCTTGAAACTCTTAAAAGAATAAGCGGTCCGTGGGTCTTGGTGGTTGAGCTTGCCTCTACATTTTGGTTCCATTGCTTGGACCAATGGATTCAAGCCTTGAGTGCTTGTGCGCTCTGAATCAAGCATTGAAGTAGGGTTTTCCCCAAACCGATGCTTGAGCTAGAGAGGTACGAAGTGAAGGACTTTGAAGAGGTATTCGATCTCCTTAGCAAGTAAGTTTTTGGTTTTTTGGATTTGGAAAAGCAGGTTGGAATAGTGTAGGTATTTACTTTGTGATTTGAATGCATTAGGATAGGAAAAAACAAAGAAAAAAAAGGAAAATAGGAATTAGGGTTTTTGTTTTCATAACAGGGTCAGAGGGTTTGATTTGTTTGCCGATTTGTATTTTGGAGTTTATTTGCTATTCCAAGTATATACAATCCTTCATTAGGGTGTATTCTTACATTCTGGAAGTTTGTGTGACCCCTCATAAAAACCAAAATCATTAGAATCAAGTTGATTTTCATCATCCCTGGAAACTCATCCACAAGAATCGAACACTTTTACCAAAGTCTGATTCCGAGAGAATTAGTCTGATTCCTAGAATTAAACTCCAAAAATTGGACGGTCCAATTCCCATAATCGAATAGTCCGATTTTTGGACTCAGATACCCTAAAAATCGGTCTGATCGGACACATGGGACTTGTCAGATTCAGATGCTCGGACAATCGAAAAATCGGGTGCACAAAAATCAAATACAAAAATTGGGCCATCTAGAATCGGACACTCCAAAATCAGACACCTATCAAAATTGTATGTTCAATTCCTAGAATCAGACTCCTAGAATCAGACACACGAAAATCGGATGCACCAAAATCGGACCGGCCGATCACATCAACCCAAAATCGGACGTCCAATTTTGATAATCAAACCTCTAAGAATCAAACAGAAAACTTTCAAAATTATATAGATGAATAGAATACATATTTGACACATCTAACCCTTGAAACCGACCAAGAGACCATATAGAGCCGAAAGCACATCATAGATCTATCACTAGGCTGAAATCTAGAGCAAGTAGTTCAAAACTTGGCTACAAACAATCCTTCAAATCACACATAGTGTTTAGCACAATGGCCCTACAAGCCAAGGGAGACTCCCCCCCCCCCGACACCCACAAAGGGGGCTCTTCCCCCTTCGCACCTCCCCCCAAGTAGGCTAGAGAGAAAATGTGCGTCGTGTGACAAGTCCTCCAAATTAGATCCTAGTGTAGTAATGGCTCTGCACAAACATAGATTCTCACTTGCAAAACATCACCCAAAAGCCCATACCCGAAGAAAGACAAACAAAAACCCTAGAACCTCAACAGGCCAAACTAGCCAACAAAGGAAAAAAGGCCACACCACAAAAACATGTATATGTTGCATTCGGACTACATCTAGTCAAAGTGGAATGCAACAACATCAAGCTACAACTATGAGAATGACTAGATATGGTAGTCCTGACAATGGATGCACCTTGAAGGGCACTACACAGATGACCCAAGGGATCAATAGAGAATGCACATCTGGTTGTGTAGTTGGGGACTCAAAGGCATGTATCAGAAGGCTTGAACTTATAAGCCAAGACCCGGAAGATGAAGACATAGTACCACCTGCTTATCTTAGGGTCAAACTCACTGCAACAAAAAGAGATCACAGTGTCGATGCTCTCATTGATGAAGGAGCAGATTTTTTATAATCTTGACCTATGAAGCATGGACTCGACTAGGCCAACTCACATCGACTAATGCAACTCTTAATCCTTATAGAGACGCCCACAAGCATTTATAGAGGGAAGTGTAGAATCCTTGTGACTATTGAAATGTAAAGCTTGCCTATCCTATTCCATGTCCCTCCAAGTAGTGCAAGTTGTGGAAAGGAAACTCTCCCTAGGAAGACCCTTCAAAAGTGTGACGAAGTGTGAGGCCAATTATGTAGCACAAAGGATACACTTGACACTACCGAGTGTGAGGATAATCACAACCTTTAGCAAGGATGACCTCATCAAACCTCAAGGGGGGAAAGAAAAGAAATATTCTGACATACTAGGCAAGCCCAGTAATGAGAGCAAAGACTTGTTGAAAGAGTTGATACAAGTGCATGTTGAACAAAGAGAACCAATGAGCAAGGCCATGCTTGAAACAAGAAGGTTAGGAGACAATGCCAAGGATAGACTTTGGACTTACAAATATCGTAGAAGACCACAAAAGAAGCCCAAGCCATATAAAATGAAGGAGAGCCAGCACAATGCGGCAATGGATATCCAAAGCATTGCTACGTGCTCAAGGGTAATATGCAAGTAACCGATGGATTTGGGTACCAAAACCCCCTATTAAACCCTCTCTGTCAAGCTGAAGAACAAATCGTATCAAAAGCGAAGAAGCACAAGAGGAAATCTAAACAAAAATCCAAGTCTCGAGTCAAAAACATTGTAGTAATTGAGCCCCTCATGATTGAAATCAAGAAACCAAATATGGCTATTCAAAAGGTAGATCCTCAGCCTAGCATGCTTAACAAGCGGATATCAGATGCAACCATCGAGTGTGCACAAAGACCACTAGTGCCCAAGGAACCTTTGACTTTGCAAGAGGATAATGACCACCACAGGCACAACATTTCTCATGATAAGGCTAATTGCTCAACAAAGCAAATGGCAAAATCATCTAACAGCCACCACAAGTATATCTTCCAGCCACAGTGCCAAGTCCACCTAGGAGTCCCAAATCTCCTACACCCTCTTTCCCTAAATGGAGATATGAAGCACAACAGCAATTGTCAAGTACAGCTGCTCAATCCCAATCTCTATCTCCATCTGAGCTTTCAAATGTCCAAGGTGCGAGACATGACATCACCTCTAATTCTAAACCTAAGGATGTGCCTATTGTGCAATGCACCATGACTAGCTCAACTGATGCTCGATCTACACATGTAACGTGTCAACTCGTCCACTTGTGGGACACGTCTTAGCAGCCCATCAGGAAGAGTCTAGAAAGCGCCACCTGGCACTCGCAAGGAATGTCGTAGGGTTTGCAATCTAGGTCTTCCTAAGTCTGCCCCGAGTAGAAGTATCCGGCAGTTCCCACTTAGGACCGACCTAAAGTCAAGGTTTCTTTCCTATCAACAAAGTCTCTAGAAAGTAGCTAGTTTCGAGCTCCAGATGAACAACTTTGCGTAGGAACAACAGAGTCGAAGTGGATTTAGGCTGCACTTGGTTCATGGAGAATGGGAAATGAGAGGGATGCGAAGCTCACCCTCTCTGCACATAAGGCATAGTCCCATTCCGCTCCCCTAAAACAGCATAAATCGGGATTCGAACTCTTCCAACTCTAGGTCTTCACAGTTTTGTTATCACGTCTTTTGAGAAAAGTTCCCAGCTAACTGGTCCCACCCTTTCGTAGGACGGGTGACCCAAGTCACGTCCACCGCACTTTCCTCGGGTTGCTTAGTTATCTAGTTACCTACCACATTATGTTTGACATGCAAAACAGCTTCCTTAATTAATCAATTTAAACACAGGTGCCTTCACGTAACTTAGGCACTTGACATTTTTAAAAAAAAATATCAAGCAAGTTCCTTTTTCAAATATCTGATCTTAATTTATCATAAACCCGAAATACATCAAGTATCATGCCCGAAGGCTAGCCCAGCAATCAACAGGATTGCTACTCCAAGTTTCGCCCGTAGACTAGTGAACGGGCCTCGAGATCCCATCTTGAGTCACGTCGGCCTCTTGTGCAGGATCCAGAGGCAAGGAATTTACGGCCAGAGCCTCCCCTGGCACCCAAGCGTCCTCCCACTCCAAGCATCACCCACGGAGAGAGCTCTCGTGACAGGTTTGGTCCATGTACACGGCATGGTTAACAACCCCCTTGGATAGGGCCAAGCGGGCAGTTAGAGGTAACTGAACCTGCCTCTCCCTCCATGCTATTAACCTGAAGCATTAAGTGTTTGGTCTTGAATTAGTTCCTTGAGTAAGAAGTTCAAACAATGTACCTAAGTGTACAATCACGATCATTTCTATGGTCATTCATACGACCAACTACTAAGGTGTGATTCCTTCTTCCCGAATACTCCCAGCATTTGATCCTGGATCATTCGCGACTCGGCGAGATTCCAGGGGCTTGGCAAGCTAGGTTGCTTGTTTCCCCTTTTTCTTTGGGTTAGGGTTTGTACCCTACCGTCCCTAATTATCCTTACCTTGGGTCTCCTTGTAAAATAGATCATGGACAACCCTGTCGTCCTCAGTTGGTCAACTTGATGGTTATCTCCTAGATCCCCTAAAGTACCTATATACCTTTATCTTTGATCTTAATTGATCAAGATTGTCTATGCCCTTGACCATGGTTGGTCAAGATGGTTCTGTTTAGAAGAGTTCCTACTCCGTCTTAAGTATAATCTTCTTAAGCTCTCTTAATAATGCTCACATGCACTAAGCTTTTACCTATCCCTCTTGAAGTCACCAAGGACTTTGACATGGGACTTATGGATCTTAGTCCCATTTGGTGAATTACAAACAACGTTGAATTTTCCCAACAACTTTAATGCACGCAACGTAATGCCATGCCTTCATTTCAATGCTTATAATTTTGATATAATCCATACGATATTTTAGGCCACACATGCGAATGTATTTTCTATGCATGAAATCCTAACATTATCCCCTATGTAATTATTTACACGATCTATAACCTTCTTGAATGATGTGTTCTTTATAACTTTATGTGATTATTGTATGAGTCTAGCTGCACTCTAACCTTTTGTGCAGTTTATTACATGTACCCTAGAATCCATCTTGCGATACGGAGATGCACTTTGTTTCTTTCAATGTCCTCTGAAATTCATTTTATGCAAGAACTTGTGCAAGGAGCAATGCACTTTATGCAAGAATTCATGCAAGACGTTTTTGGTAATTTACAATGCAATTATCTAATCAATTTCACCTATTATGATGTCATCTTACAACGGAAATTATCTTGTTTGTTACATACATCACAACTAAGTTCATACCTAGGAAATTATCAATCGCGCAATTAATGTGATGCATGTGAATATGATTTTTACCATGATAATTATAATCTATGATTTAATAATAGAGCAACCTGGGTTTGGAGTGATGTCTTGATTCTAGTGGTATTGATGTTTGATGAACCGTTCGCGGTTGCAGTGCCATCTTAATTCGAACCTCCATCCACACTTGCAGGGTTTCTGGCCATCCTTGAGGAACTACGCTTCGGGGCCATACTCGAAGACACGTGTATGAGAGATAGAATTCTCGCACTCTCCTATACAAGATTCTCGTAGCCTCTCCTTGAGTGAAGAAAAGATAATGAAGGGGAGGGGTGTATTTTCAAAAATGTTGAGGGGTGTGTGACCTCCCTTTAAGAGGGGAAAGAAGAATCTTCCAGAAACTTCTCTCTCTCTCTCTCTCTCTCTCTCTCTCTCTCTCTCTCTCATGATGATGATGAGGAGGGGGGCTACTTGTCAAGCAACGAGGGAGGGGGGCGCTGCCTTATATAGTAGAGGAGGGAGGGCTTCACGAGGGGGGGAGACGACTGTTAACGGCCACCACCCTCCACCTAGGGGGGCTGCATTTTCCCCCCTTTCACTCTCTTCACTCCCTCTCTCTCTCTCTCTCTCTCTCTCTCTCTCTCTCTCTCTCTCTCTCTCTCTCTCTCTCTCTCTCTCTCTCTCTCTCTCTCTCTCTCTCTCTCTCTCTCTCTCCCCGACGTGCTGTCGGCGGGGAGAGAGAGGGAGAGTAAAAAAATTTTGAGTTAAAATTTAAAAAAAATTAAGGGGGGGGCTATTACATCCTCTCCCCCTTAGAGGAATCGAGATGTCCTCATCTCGAGAAGACCTAGGGGTATTGTTGGTTGAGAGTATTTTCGTCCATCCAGGTGGCATCCTCTTCTGGATAATCTTTCCACTGGATGAGGTATTCTCTCAAGGTCCTTGATCTCAAATGCCTCTCCCTAACATCTAGGATTCTATCAGGCCGTAGCTCAAGGACTCCTTGGCTAGGCATTACAATTTGTTGATCTCAAGTACATGATTCGGATTAGGTAGATACTTTTTCAATAGCCTAACGTGGAATACATTATGAATCTTTAGAGTTGTAGGCAGCTGTAGTCTGTAAGCATTAGGCCCTAGGCACTTGGTGATCTTATAAGGTCCACAATACCTTGGACTTAGCTTCTTGTACTCTTCCAAGGACAGTGAACTCTTTTTAGGGCGTACACGGATGAAGACCATATCACCTTCGACAAAGGATCTGTCTTGCCATTTCAAGTCACCATAGGCCTTCTGTCTATCCTTGGCAGCTTGAATGTCTTGTCTTATTGATTTGATTTGATCATCCATGTCTTCCAGCATCTGTCTCGAAGCTTTTACCCTCAAAGTTGGATCCAAGAAGTTCAAAGGGGTATGACAATCATGCCCATACAAGGCTTGGAAAGGGGTCATCTGAATACTCTGTTGGTAAGAAGCATTGTAGGAAAACTCAACCAGGGGTAAGTATTGAATCCACTTTTTGGGTTCGCGACAGTAGTATGCCCTAATCATATCTTCAATGACTTGATTGACTCATTCTGTTTGACCGTTAGTTTGGGGATGGTAAGTTGTACTGAAACAGAGTTGAGTTCAAATAGCCTCAAAGATAGCCTCCAGAAGTGTGATGTGAAAAGAGAGTCATGATCACTAATGATTCTTCTGGGTAACCAATGAAGCTTGAATATTTCCTTGATGAATCATCTTGCGATGTTTGAGGAGTTATAGTTCGTCTTGACAGGGATGAGATGTGCGACCTTGGTGAGTATATCTACTACAACCATAATAGAGTTATATCCTCCCTGAACTTGGGGTAAGCCATCAATGAAGTCCATACTAATGAATTTCCATTTCATTTGGGGAATGTCAAGTGGTTGCAACTTCCCAGGCATTTTAACATGTTATACCTTAATGCATTGACAAGACAAACATTCCGTGACATATTTGAGTACATCTCCCTTGAGTCTTTCCCAAAAATAGATCTTTCTGACCATATTAAGGATCTTGGCATAACCAGGATGTCCTAAGAAAGGGGAGTCATGGGCTTCCCAAAGTATCTTTTGCTTAAGAGTTTGTCTTGCAAGGATACATAATCTTGTCCTAAAGTAGACAAGTCCACTACTAATGGAGAATTCTTGATACTTCGTCTTTAGCTTCGGGTCTTGATCCTTGATGGGGATCTCCCTTAGCATTTTCTGATAGACTGGGTTGTGATATGCCCCTTCTTTTGCTAGCTCAAGGATCGGGTTGTTTGGCATTGATACCTTTGTGGCTAGAGACCTTGCTGTTGATGGATCTTGCAAAATGAGAGAATTTAGAAATGCCTTGCGAGACTGAGTGCATCAGCAACCACATTCTCTTTTCCAGGCCTATATTTGATTTCAAAATCATATTCTTCTAGCACTTTGATCCATCAACGTTGCCTCATATTGAGCTCATTTTGGGTGAAAATCCATTTAAGACACTTGTGGTTTATCACTAAGGAAAATTTGTTACCTAGCAACTAATGTCTCCAAAGTTTGAGAGCATGGATGATAGCCAACAGCTCCAGGTCGTGGGTAGCATAATTCCTTTCATGGCTCTTCAATTTTCTTAAAGAATATGCTACGGGATAACCTTCTTACATAAGTACACATCCTAAAGCAAGTGAGCTAGCATCACTTACTACTTCAAACTCCTTACTAAGATCAGGAAGTTTCAGGATGGGTGCTGATACTAAGCTTTGCTTTAGTTTGTCAAAGCTGGTCTGTTCAGCAGGTGACCATACAATTGCTACTTGCTTCTTTAGTAGATCAGTCATCAGAGGGGCTACAATCAAAGCATAATCTTTGATGAAAATTCTATACCACCCTGTCAACCCAAGAAAACTACGTATTTCTTTGACAAAAGTTGGTGTTGGCCATTCCAGAATGTCTCTGACCTTGGATGGATCTACTGAAATTCCTTCTGCTGATATAATGAATCCCATATATTCAATCTGTCGTTTGAAAAATGTGCATTTCTTCTTCTTGGCATAAAGCTTGTGTGCTCTCATATTTTCAAGAACAATGCGAAGCAGGGGTTCATGATCCTTTCCCTGTTTTGAGTAGACTAGGGTATCATAAAAAAATACGAGTATGAAGTCATCAAGATAGGGCCTAAAGATATCCTGCATTAACTTGTTGAAGGTAGCAGGAGCATTCATCATCCCAAATGACATCACTAGGAATTCGAAGTGTCCATACCTTGTACTGAATGCAGTCTTCGAAATATCTTCTTCCTTGATCCTTATCTGATAATATCCAGATCTAAGATCTATCTTTGAGAAGATCTTCACTCCTTGAAGACGGTCAAGTAATTCATCTATTCTTGGAATGGGATATTTATTTTTTATGGTTGCTTGATTCAACCCTCTGTAGTCAATGCATAGACGAAGCGTTCCATCTTTCTTCTTTTGGAACAACACTGGAGCTCCCCATGGTGAACTACTAGGACGGATGTAGCCTTGATCTAACAGTTGCTTGAGTTGCTCTTTCAGTTCGATAGCTTCCAGGATGGACATCTTATATAGCCTCTTTGTGACCAGTGCAGCTCCTGGCACAAGTTTGATTTCGTGGTCGACTTCCCTTTGAGGAGGAAGTTCCGTCATATCTTCAGGGAATATGTCTGCGTATTCCTTTAACCATGAAGGTTCTTCTCCAGATTCTTGATTCTGATCTAGCTTATTTAGTTTACTCAGATAGACAGGCAGGCTCTTTTGAACACCTTTTATTATCCGTGTTGCTTTTGCCAACTGTATTTTTGGCTTACTAGCCTCACCTTGAGTTGTGACTAGTTTCCCTTCAGAATTGCGAAAGGAGACTTGGCCCTTCCCACAATGGATGGGAGCATCATTGGGTATTAGCCAATCCATTCCGAGTAAACATTCGTGGACACCTAGGTTCATTAGCATGAATCTCACAGAAGTTGGCTTCCCACCCAATAGGAATTTCACCTTAGCATTTTACCTAGTATAAGTGACCTCACGACCATTTGCTAATTCCCCAAGTAAGGTAGGTGCATCTATCGTGGCTATCCCTAATCTTTTTGCACAGATTGATGAGATGAAGGAATGTGTACTGCCACAGTCAATCAAGGTTTTGAAGCTTTTACCTCGATATTCTGATGGAGTTTGAATCATCAAGAATTGGCGATTCGGACCCTTCTTGTGAAGAGTGGCATGAACCGTTGCCCTCTCAATGTCAGCATCCATGGATGGATCTTCTTTATCGTCCAGCTCCTTGTTGGAAACACTGGAGGTTCTCCCTCTGGCCATAACGGTGGTTCCTTGGCCATGAGTGGTTTTATTTTGACCTTGGAATTGCCCCTTAACGATGTCCTCTGCCAAGCTTGGGACACTCCCTCTTGAAGTGTGCGGGCTCATTGCAATGGAAGCAACGTGGGTTGTGAACATTGCTTTGTGTTGGAACAAAGTTCTTGGCAGCATTGACCCTAGCTTTCTTTCTTTGGCCCTGATTCTGACCCTGTGCTCTCTTAGTCTGAGCCTTAGACAAGCCCTTATTCTGATCTTTGTAAGGCCAAATCCTATTGTTCATTGGTTTGGTCTGCACCTCCTGTATTATTGGAGTAGTTCGAATGAGTGCATCTTGTAGGTCCGTTGGATGCACTAATTCCAATCGAGTGTTTATGGGTGGATTCAACCCAACACAGAATTTTGACACATGTTGTGTCATATCCATTGGGGGTGCATACTTTAGGAGTGAAACAAACTTCGAATAATATGCTTCAAGGGATAATCCTAGCTGCTTCAAGTCATAGAATTCATTCATCTTTTGTGTGCGGTAGGCAAGTGGCAGATACCTCCCTCGCACAGCTTCCTTAAGCTTATCCCCAAGTGAATGTCCCCTCCGAGATCACTTGGTCTCTGCACCATTGTTTCCACCAAAGTCTCGCTTCGCCTGTAAGCTTAAGTTTGGCGAGCATGGCTTGGTTACCACGTGCAGTTTCTGCTGCCTCAAAATAGTCCTCCATGGACTCAATCTAGATCTTAACATCGGCTTGAACAGTCCTTCCCTTGCCATCAAACTCGGATGGCTTAATTTGTTTGAGAAGGAATTTCTTCTCTTGAGCCACAGCTGGACTTAGTGGAGGAGTCGGATTTGGAACATGCGCTTGGGGTTGCAACTGAACAATAAGATTCTTTATGTTAACATCTTATCATACGTTCCCATATTATGTTAATATGACTAGCACAGCTTTTTAACTAAGTGATTTAATCGCTTAACAGCTCAGTTAACTTTTATGATCAAGATAGATAATTGTAAAAAGTCTTATTTATTCATGAAGGCATAACCCCCTGAGTAAAATTATTTTGGATAAGTAGGACTGGTTGATTGATATATCAGTTTGGGGAAAATAGGATTGTGTTATAATCAGCTACAGGGATGGAATAATAATATTGAGTGGGGTCATGGATTTTCAAGAAATGGTAAGTCATAGGAAGCTTGGGGTATCCCTTCTTTTGATACCCGTTCTTCTCATAGCGCCCTAACACTTTGATTCTGTCAGCAGAGATTACCCGGGTCACTTCTTCATAGACATACTTGTTCTGCTTGACTTGCCGACCGCTAACGTGCAAATTTGCGTTTACGCGAGCTTCGACAAAGATGAACAGCTTCACGATCTTTAAATCCTCCATCCACTTGATTCTCTTCAAGTTGGTCTGAAGGTACGCAAGTTGGTGGGCTGCTATGTAGTATATTCCTTAGTCTCCCATCCATCTCCGCTCCTCATACAGGGGCAAAGGGTTATAGATGCAGTCTAGAATATTCATCATGCCAAGCCTCTGATGATAATTCGAAGCATGCATTGCACTCATGAACATGACCTGGAACACCAAGAACTTGCTCCATGCTTCATGACTCTACAATCCAGCATCCATAAGTGAGTAAAGAAATGTTTTCAACAGAAAACACTACTCTATTCTACTCACCTTCCCCTGTTTATCCCCTTATTCCCTTTATTTTCCTCCAGTAAGTTCCCTTACCACCTTTAGATTTCATTGGTTCGCTCTGATACCAACTGTAACGCGTCCGCTCGTCCACTTGTGGGACACGTCTTAGCAGCCCATCGGGAAGAGAGTCTAGAAAGCGCCACCTGTCACTCGCAAGGAATGTCACAGGGTTTGCGATCTAGGTCTTCCCGAGTCTGCCCCAAGCGGAAGTATCTGGCCGTTCCCACTTAGGACCAACTTGAAGTCAAGGTTTCTTTCCTATCAACAAAGTCTCTAGGAAGTAGCTAGCGTCGAGCTCCAGATGAACCACTTTGTGTAGGAACAACAGAGCCGAAGCGGATTTATGCTGCACTTGGTTCATGGAGAATGAGAAATGAGAGGGATGCGAAGCTCAACCTCTCTGCCCATAAGGCATAGTCCCATTCCGCTCCCCTAAAATAGCATAAATCGGGATTCGAACTCTTCCGACTCTAGGTCTTCACAATTTTGTTATCACGTCTTTTGAGAAAAGTTTCCAGCTAACTGGGACCACCCTTCCATAGGATGGACCCAAGTCACATCCACCGCACTTTCCTCAGGTTGCTTAGTTATCTAATTATCTACCACATTATGTTTGACATGCAAAAGCAGCTTTCTTAATTAATCAATTTAAACACAAGTTCCTTCACGTAACTTAGACACTTAACATTAAAAAAAATAGTATCAAGCAAGTTCCTTTTTCAAATATCTAATCTTTATTTATCATAGTCCCGGAATACATCAAGTATCATGCCCAAAGGCTAGCCCAGCAATCCACAGGATTGCTACTCCAAGTTTCGCCCGTAGACTAGTACACGGGCCTCGAGATCCCATCTTGAGTCACGTCGATCTCTTGTGCGGGATCCGAAGGCAAGGAATTTACGGCCAGAGCCTCCCCTGGTACCCAAGCGTCCTCCCGCTCTAAGCAGCACCCACGAAGAGACCTCTCGCGATAGGTTCGGTCCATGTACACGGCATGGTTAATAACCCCCTTGGATAGGGCCAGGCGAGCAATCAGAGGTAACTGAACCTGTCTCTCCCTCCATGCTATTAACCTGAAGCATTAAGTATTTGGAATGAGTTCCTTGAGCAAGAAGTTCAAACAATGTACCTAAGTGTACAATCACGATCATTTCTGTGGTCGTTCGTATGACCAAACTGCTAAGGTGTAATTCCTTCTTCCCAAATACTTCGAGCATTCGATCCTGAATCGTTCGTGACTTGGCGAGATTCCAGGGGCTTGGCAAGCTAGGTTACTTGTTTCTCTTTTTTCTTTGGGTTAGGGTTTGTACCCTACCATCCCTAATTATCCTTACCTTCGATCTCCTTGTAAAATAGATCATGGACAACCCCATCGTCCTCGGTTGGTCAACTTACTGGTTATCTCCTAGATCCCTTGAAGTACCTATGTACCTTTATCTTTGATCTTAATTGATCAAGATTGTCTATGCCCTTGACCATGGTTGGTCAAGATGGTTCTGTTTAGAAGAGTTCCTACTCCGTCTTAAGTATAATCTTCTTAAGCTCTCTTAATAATGCTCACATGCACTAAGCTTTTACCTATCCCTCTTGAAGTCACCAAGGACTTTGACATGGGACTTATGGATCTCAATCCCATTTGGTGAATTACAAACAACGTTGAATTTCCCCCAACAACTTTAGTGCACACGATGTAATGCCATACCTTCATTTCAATGCTTACAATTTTGATATAATCCATACAATATTTTAGGTCACACATGCGAAGGTATTTTCTATGCATGCAATCCTAACATTATCCCCTATGTAATTATTTACACGATCTATAACCTTCTTGAATTATCTGATCTTTATAACTTTATGTGATTATTGTATGAGTCTAGCTGCACTTTAAGCTTTTCTGCAGTTTATTACATGTACCCTAAAATCCATCTTGCAATACGGAGATGCACTTTGTTTCTTTCAATGTCCTCTGAAATGCATTTTAAGCAAGAACTTGTGCAAGGAGCAATGCACTTTATGCAAGAATTCATGCAAGACGCTTTTGGTAATTTACAATGCAATTATCTAATCAATTTCACCTATTATGATGTCATCTTACAACGGAAATTATCTTGTTTGTTACATACATCACAACTAAGTTCATACCTAGGAAATTATCAATTGCGCAATTAATGTGATGCATGTGAATATGATTTTTACCATGATAATTATAATCTATGATTTAATAATAGAGCAACCTGGGTTTGGAGTGATGTCTTGATTCCAGTGGTATTGATGCCTGATGAACCGTTTGCGGTTGCGGTGCCATCTTGATTCGAACCTCCATCCACACTTGCAGGGTTTCCGACCATCCTTGTGGAACTACGCTTTGGGGCCATACTCGAAGACACGTGTACGAGAGAGAGAATTCTTGCACTCTCCTATGCAAGATTCTTGTAGCCTCTCCTTGAATGGAGAAAAGATAATGAAGGGGAGGGGTGTATTTTCGAAAATGTTGAGGGGTGTGTGACCTCCCTTTAAGAGAAGGAAAGAAGAATCTTCCAGAAACTTCCCCCTCTCTCTCTCTCTCTCTCTCTCTCTCTCTCTCTCTCTCTCTCTCTCTCTCTCTCTCTCTCTCTCTCTCTCTCTCTCTCTCTCTCTCTCTCTCTCTCTCTCTCTCTCTCTCTCTCTCTCTCTCTCTCTCTCTCTCTCTCTCTCTCTCGTGAAGATGATGAGGAGGACGAGGGGGTGCGTTTTCCGTCGACAGGGGGGGAGGCTGCTTGTCAGGCGACGAGGGAGGGGGGCGCTGCCTTATATGGTGGAGGAGGGAGGGCTTCATGGGGGGGGCGGGGGGGAAGACGACCGTTAACGGCCGCTACCCTCCACCTGGGTGAGCTGCATGCCCCCCCTTTCATTCTCTTCACTCCCTCTCTCTCTCTCTCTATGCAACATACTGTCGGCGGGGAGAGAGAGGGAGAGTAAAAAAAATTTGAGTTAAAATTTTAAAAAAAAGTGGGGGGGTTCTTATGGGGAAGGTACGGGGGCAGGGGGGCTATTACAACACAAGTGAATGCGCAAAGGGAAACAAAAGACATGACCACTTTTAATCTATCTAAGGAGTTGACACTACAGTCTACCAACAATAGCCAGTCCACTAAACTAGCCGCTACTACTTCCAATCAGGAATCACAAAAGCCACAACCTTTGGTCGTGATGACGATGCCCCTTGCGAAATGTGTCCTTAGCAATTCACCTGTGGAAGAGATGTTATTGGCAACATCCTTGACACCTCTAGTACTTCCAAAACACCTAAAGCCTAGGCTTAAGGAGAAATCTCTCGAAGATTTTTGGCCAAAGAGATAGCGCATCTAACTAATGAGCCAGAGACAAAGTGCATGATGAAGCTGGATCACAAGTTGATAGCCATCACACGTGCATGCATCCATGTGGACATTGGAAGGCCAACACTAGAGCACACAAATCTTGTAGAGCTGAACCCTTGACTTGAGACGAGCAACAACATGTTTGCTCCCACTATGTAGTTGTCGCCCCCGCAGAAGAAGTCATAAAGGACATCCCAAAAGCCATAGCTAAAGAATTGCACTTGATACCCTCACTCTATACTACTCAATGTGAGACAAATAAGGAAAAGCTAGAAGCAATCAGACAAAAAGGGAAAGGACAAGGTAACTTTGTGCAAAAATGGTACTCCTTGGTAGCCAAAGTTGGCCACCAACTAATGACACTCACTAAGCAAAGGAAAGCCCTTTGGACATCAATACATGATCCCACGTACATTGCCCCAACCTCATTAAGAGCACTGGCAATGGTCCATGAGGTCCAAATTTCTACCACTATCCAAAAACATCCCTTGTACGATAAACTGCTTCTAGAAGAAGATCTACATGTGGCTAGCAGGCTAGGAGTAGGAAGCATGGTACTTAATGTTAGTGCATGTGTCTTGTGCCTCACTCAATACCCTACAATCCTAGATCTCTATGCTTCCCATTAATACAACCCTGACTGCTTTAGCTGGTTTCGTCCAAGCCTACATGATAGGAACCCTAGACCGTCTCTTGATTCTACACTAGAGTCACTTGAACCTCCTGAGCAAGAGAAAAATAGCTCTAAACACAACACCCACTCTGATAAGAAGCAATGGAGGCATGTTCCAATGGGTAAGGACAAGAGTCTAGAGTGAAAGCCCAACCAAGAGCAACTACCAATGCAATTGGATGAGGAGCTAAACGAAGTGGAATTAGTTGAAGAGCTACACTCTCCAAGAAGAGAGGCAATCGTGCCCTCACAACCTAGCAAGGTTGTTCAGTAAGCTATGGCTATGTCCCATGAGGACACACCAAAAAAAGAGAATGATGAGGCCCAACCAAGCATAACGATGACTGACCTAGTTCAGGGTCCTTAATATTTAAAGGATACACCTCTATTTCTCAAGAAAAAGAGGAGAAAACAACGGCAGTTGCAAGTGGTTGTAGATGCCAAAAATATTGAGACAAAGAGTGATGAAGAGATGATGAATAAAGCACCGAGCCACGAATGGGTCCCCATTGCCATCTCTCCTAATGGCGGTGAAACCTCAGACACATCTGTGTATTATGATAAATCAAAGCAACCATTACCATCAATGGTTGCTTGCAACTCTCAATCCACTGATAGAAGAACTTACAGTGACCAATCAAGAGTGGATATAACACTGTCACAATAGGTTGACGAAACTATACCAAACACATTTGAGGAGAATGTGACTATGTATTAATAATACCAAAAGAAGAAAAGCCAGTACACACAGAAGCAATGATAATCAAGCACATGTGATATGCATCGAAGTCAACACTATGGGATTCAGATAAGTGATGTGTCTTTGAGGTGCACCTATTCATTATGGTTGAAGCATATGACTTGCATGTACTCTCACGGGTTGCCAAGTGAATGCAGGATGACACAGGTCTCTATACAAAAGTGTTCAATCTCCAAGTCACCACAAGACCACCAACCCCACAAAGAGCCATTATGGAGAAAGCAATAAAAATACCAAAAACAAAGAGCCATGACGGAAGCCCCACTCGTTGGAAGAGAAAATCACCCCTGTAGAAAACAAACATTGCATTTGAGTATGGCCCAAAGCATAATCATTGGCTACTCTCTCTTTCTTGGCCAAACTCTACATTCGGAGCAAGATTAAGGTGGCAAGCCCTCATTCACGACAGAAGAGCAAGAAAAGTATAGCTTGATGGTAGAAATGAGGGGTTTCAACCAGTTCACATTCAAGCTTACCCTAAACCTAGAAGACGCCATCATGAAGGAGCCAACCATAAAACAACTTTTGGACCAGTGCAGTCTACAAAAGTATGTAGAGAAGGTCGAGCAAGCTATCGATTACAGCAAGTGAGCAGAATTTTCGAGGAGCTTTGATGCCAAAAGAAACTATGGCATGGTGATGGCAAGAAGAGGAAAAGAAGCTTGCCAAATAGAGGTGGAGTTGAGCCCTGCGATGGTGGAGAAGGCCTTGAGTTTAGCCAATAGCAAGACTGAGAAACGCCCAAGGAGGGATGTGTATAACATGCTGGGCGTGAACCATCACCAATGCGAGAATAAGAGGGAGATGAAGTCCACAAGGAATAGCATGACAACATGGAGAGAGTTACTAATAAAAAGGAGAATGACCAACCATCTAAACAATAAGAGAGCAAGAGGACAATCCATGAGCATCAAGGCTCGAAAATTGTCAAGTCAAGGGGAGAGGAAAGATCACACTCTCAAAATCCCCATCAGAAGAACTCGATCCACCTCCAAAGAAAACAGATAGCTGCAAAGGATGGAGGAGGAATTGAAGGAACTAGAAGAAGAGCGCATGCAAACGCCAAAAGAGGAGGAAGAACGACTAAGGCAAAAGGGAGGAGGAGATTACTCTAAAGAAGATAGAATCAAAGATCTAGCCTACAAACTAGCACATTGCTGCAACATGGACTCCATGCCATGACAGCTAAGCCTAACACTAGCTTAGGAGTAGAGGAGCAATGTGCTCCCCTAATCTCAAATGGCTGAACCTCGCATGAACTCTCCTTGCTAGGGCTTGGGGAACAAAAATGGAAATGCAGCAGCCTCAACAAGAGCCATTGGAGTCAGTCCACGAAGAAGGGCATGACTCCAAATCAGATTAACAAAGAATGAATGAGTGCATGAACCAAGTCCCCTCCATGGGGCCACAACAAGTATAGTCATAAGAGAAAATGACTCCATGCCAAAAGCCATGCATTCCTTGGTAAATCTCTTAGGCCCCCTCAAAATGTAACTACTATAGAGTATCAGGATGATGTTTAGCATGCCTCCTCCCAATGCATCTCCAAAACAAAAACTATAAAAAAAAAAAAACAAACAAACAAACAAACAAAAGACCTACACAAAGAAAAAGGAAAGAAACAATGAGCTTTTCCATGATATCAGAGTGCCACAAACACTGCACCTAGGGATCCTCAGGTTAGGCATGTGCGGTGGCCTTGGTCAGCCGGCTCCATGCCTAAACCCCTAGCCCTTCCTATCCCTCCCACTTCACACTTAGAACACATCAAGAGCAAGAAAAACCTAGGGAGTTTGTGCTCGCCTATGGTTAGATCTATCTCCCTAACTAACACCCCACAGCACCTCCCCTATACACAAACTGGGTCCTCAAGTGTGGGACAATACCACAAGCTTCCCTAAGGTTCAACCCAACTCCTAGTTTCACTAGCACAACCACCATACAGCACTGCACAGTGAGGTAGACACACTCCCAGGTAGTGCACTTTCTTTTTCTTTTTTCAAGTATACTCAACAATGGCGATTGACCATCGACATTGAAGGCCCCCACTACCCGATCAAATCTAAGCTCGGTGTCAATGAGCTTAATTATGCTACATCGTGTTGTCAAAATTACAATTGATGTCTCAAGAAGCTTTCAAGTGTACTTCTTCTCAACATCGACAATTTTTTCCACCTTATTGAACCCTCACTTCATCCACACATTGCTACGAGGAACCAAACCAGCAATCTTTTAAGTATGTAATATCTAAGTATGCATGTGTAGTCACATAATATCTACACCACAATCTATACACACTTTAGGTCCTCAAGTGCAGAACAATACTCTCAGCTTGCTTAGAGTTTGACCTATGTGCACAATAAGGACTAGCGCTAACAGTTATAGGGAGAGACCACATGAGAGGTTTTTAATTGCAGGTATTGAAGACTCTAGCAAAAGTACCGTCAGTTCTTCATCAAACACTCAACTCTGAACTTTTGTCCTTTATCATCATGCAAACCCACCAAAGAATCATCGCGCGCGTAGAATCCCCAAAATACCAACACCTGTGCTAGCCACCATGAGTGCAACTCACAACAAAGAATAGCCCTATCACCAACTACAACAACCCTATCACTAGCCAATCAGGCCAACAAAATGCCACCAACGACCTTCATCCACATCACCACCAAAACTCCTCCCACGGCAAACCATAGCAGTCCCTTCCACCTATGTCTTTGGTGTATGCCAAAGCCTGCTACCCACGACGACAAAGAGTGCCATGGGACTGGCACTAATCTAGGAGGGGGGTAATGTTAACCCTCAAACAAACAAGGTGGAAAATCCAAAAAATCTAAAGTAGAAGACAAGGCCAAGGCAAAAGTGAAATGGAAAATGAAGGCACATCAAGAAAAACATGGAAACACAAGAAGAGTAAAAAAGTCCTAAATCGAGGAGAGAGGTGCACAAGAAAAAGTGCAAGTCAATACTTTTGTAAAAGAGCGCAAGGTGCACCATGATTTATTTTGTAAGAGAGCATCGGGTTCTCACCCGTGCAAATTGTAAAGATAGATGAGAAGAGCGCAAGGATGCACCATGATTTATTTTGTAAAAGAGCGTCGGGCTCTCGCCTGTGAAAATTGTAAAGGTCGATGGGAAGTAGGAAGGAAGCTAGGAAGATAGGAGGACAATGGAAAAAAGGCCTATAAAAAAGGGGATAAGGGGATGACCGCCCGAAAGGGATTTAGGGTTTTGTATATAAAGTTAAAAAGTGAATGATGAGCTCATTCTTGTGTGTGGCCAACAATAGCTCTCCTCTTCTTCTTCTTCTTGCTTGGTTGAGCTTGTGCTTGAGAGAGGGAGTGTGAGAGTGTGAGGGAATAAGTGTGTGAGGGTGAGGGACCATGGTGAAGAAGCTCTCCATCCTCTCCTCTCCTCTCCTCTCTTCTCTTCTCTTCTCTTCTCTTCTCTTCTCTTCTCTTCTCTTCTCTTCTCTTGCTCGCGGCAATGGAGCTTAGAGTGTAGAGCTTGAGGATTGAGCTCACTTGAAGCTTGCACTTGGATCGTAGAGCTACCAAAGTGTTCGGGAGAGGATGCTACTCGATCTAGCTACACTCCTAGAGAGAAACAGAGTGTTGGCTATTTGAGAGGTAGCCATTAGTGCTCAACTTGAAAGGTGGGTCTTTATGGTTTTGAGCTTGAGCACGCCTCTACATGGAAGGCAAGGAAGAATTGATGTGTAAGCTATATATAATCCTATGTGGTTTAAAATAGGCTCCCAAGAAATAGTATCATAAGTTTGATGCCTTTATGCGATCACAAGGAAATGGGACTAATCGTTGCATATACACTAGGTGGGCTATGGATGGTAGCCTTGTGACTTTGATCTTCTACGTTGATGGCATGCTAATTTGTTGGAAAGTCAATCATGGCTATGGATAGAGACAAAAATATACCCTATTTATCTCAAAATAAATACATTAGGAAGGTATTGTAGCGTTTCAATATGGAGAGGGGGAAAGCAATCTATATTTCATTGCCTCCATATTCAAAACTTAGCCAAAAGCAAAAGTTAGATGAGTAGAAGTTTGAAATGGCTAAGATTCCTTATGCATAGTTGGTAGCTTGATGTACACCATGGTTGCTACATGCCCAGGCATTGCCTATGTATATAGCAGTAGTGGGAGCAATTAGCATGTATATAGCAAACCCTAGCAAGAAGCATTGGGAGGCAATAAAGAGTATCATGACATACTCTTTTAAGTGGCACTAGAGCTATATTTATATACTTCATAAGGAAGGATGCATCTATTCTTGGGTATGTAGATGTTGATATTGTAGGGGTTGTAGACTCTAGGTGGTCTACTACAGGTTCACTATATGATGCATTTGTTCTTGGAGTGTACTTGGATATGTAGACACTAATATTATAGGGAGTGTGAACTTTAAGATGTCCAATATATGTTTTTTATTTAATTTCACAAGTGGTACAATATCTTGGGTCTCTCTATTATATATGGCTTTGTCTACCATTGAGGCTAAGTATGTTACAACCACTAAGGCCTACAACAAAGTCATATGGCTTACTCATCTAGTAGGAGATTTGGGCATTCCATGAGAGGTGCCATTCAATTGGCATGCAACCCTATCTTTAATGCAAAGATAAATGACATTGAGATAAAGTATTACTTTATCAAGGAGATACTTGAGGACATGTACTTAATAATAAGCTTATTGAGCTTATCAAGGTCCATATGGATGATAACCTTGCATATCTCCTCATAAAGAGTTTACCTTTTGAGTGTTTTGCACACTATAGACTATTGATGGACATTGGATAATATCTTCACTTTCTTCTTATACTCCTATAAAGACTCATTAACGTTTAAGTGGAAGGTTATTAGGGTAAAGGACAATGGCCAATAACCAAGTGACCCCCTTCTATAAATACACATATTGTACCATCATATATAAGTGAAAATAACAAAGAATAAAGGTACCATTTATTTTACCCCCTGAACTCTCATGTATATGCTTCTTTCTCTCTCAACCCTCTTGCACTCCATAGCTTCTATCTTATTTTTGGGGTAAAGGCCAATAGCCAATAGCCAACTGGGCACCCCTTGTATATGTAAACATTGTATAGGCATATATAAGTAAAAATGACAAAGAATAAGGGTACTATTCAATTTGTATCCACATAAATCTCTTGTGTTCTCATCTCTCTCAAACCCTCTCACTATTATATCTCATTACTTCAAAAACTAGCATCAAAGTGGTATTTTGTATTCATGGGAGCTCATGCTTGGAGGGAGGAGTATGGGGAATTAATCTTTATTGTAAAGATCGAGGAGTCAAGCTTCTTCTTCAATTTTGATGCTTGCTTCTTGCCATTAATAGAGGTATTATTCTCATTATTGTTGAGAAATAACAAGTGATGTATGCTCGAGGAAGAGATCTCCTGAATCCCATATGCACAGTGAGGAGAATGGAACAACTCAACTTCTATGAAGCATTGTACTTGACTATGGAATGAATACAATATTATAATGCTTTGTACTTTCACTTAGTATCTTGGCAGTGTCAGTTCATTACACAAGATTGTCTTTATGAGTCCAAGCTAATCTATCTTGGAACCTAATTCACTTGTGTAATAGCCAGGTCTCTCCTTGTTTATGACAACATGAACATAGTCTTCATCTTCCAACCTCCATAGCTGCCATGCTCTAGATCTACAAACTTCAACATGGTATCAGAGCCTAGTTGGGCATGTCTTAGCTCATCTCCATCTCTTCTCAGCTCAGGTTGAGTGTTGGATCTCATCTCCAACTCCATTTACATTTCTACCTTCAATAAAGCTTCCATGGCAGCCATAGCCAAGAGTACCCTATTAGCTTGAAGCTTCGATATCTATCTCCATAGACCAAATTTCTCTAGACTTCCTTCTAGAGAAGTGTTTCTCTACTTTTAGAGCTCCTCCCTTGCACCTCAATCCGTGACATTGGGAAACTATAGCATCAGCATTGCTTGTTTTCAAAGTTGCTACCATATTTGTATCTGTGGACAGCAGCACCTACCTTACTTGGAGGAGCTAGATCTCCACATACATGCTATATCTCCCCAAGCTCTCTTCTGAAGAAGCATCTTTGAACTCCCTACGCTCCTAGCTAGTACATCACAGTGGAACATTGTTGCTTTTGGGCTCCAGCATTGATAAAATTTGCCACACTGCCCTAAAATGTGCCTACTGATCGTTCATACGTTGATACTCTCTGCACACAACACGATGCTTATCAAGACCATAGGGCTTTGGAATCTTGGGCCATAAGCTTCTTCCTCATTAGAGGATTTGTGATATGAATGCGTCTACAAGCTGCACCAATCGAAAAATGAGTTGCCTGTTTGTGTAACCCTAATTCCACCATAGCTCATTTACACTAGGAACTCATAAAACCCCTCATTTTTCTCACTCTAGTGCATGCCACCTTGATCTAAGTCTGAACTTAGTCTCCAGCAAAGACTTCAGCAAGAGAAAGGTTTGAGAAACCTAAGCATCAACATCAAGGTCTTCATTCAAAACATAATATCTGTTTACTCAAATAGTGCTTCTTGGCACTTGAGTTTCAGCTTACTCAAAACTAGCTCACCTTCTGAATCCTATTTTGAAGATTATCCTCAGTTTATGTAATGATTTAAAGTCACATTGATCAAATCCCTTGTAAATATCAATCTTCTTGTAAAAGGATAGGCACTGCCTAAGAGTTCTCGTGGTAAGACCTCCTACTAAGATGACTAAAGTGGAACGGATAGCAAAGTTTAATGGGGGAGGCTTTCATGCCTGGAAGGAGAAGACCATGTACCACCTTATGCGGAGAGACTTGTGGGACTTGTTTGAAGATGAGGAAGAAGATGCAGATGACAAGAAAGAAGATGCTGCAGAAGACCAATCTAAAACAAAGGCATGGAAGAAGATGAACAACAAAGCTCTAGGTATTATTGCGTGGGGTCTATCAGATGATGTACTACACCACATCTCCGACATCAAGGACGCAAAGAAGGCATGGGAAGAACTTAACAAGATCTTTGGTACACAAGAAAAGAACTCAAATGTAAAATTACTTATACAGTTTTATAAGTTGGATGTAAAAGACAGTTCATCTATGACTTTACACATCAATAAGTTCAAGAGCCTTAAGACTTAGCTAGCAACTCTTAAAAAGAACATTGATGAGGATGAGGCAATAGCATTGCTACTTGCCAGTGTTGATCATGAACTGTATGAGAACCTTGTTTCAACACTATGTAATGTTCCCAGTCTCTCACTCAAAGACATTGAGCACCCACTGCTTGATGGAGAAAGAAAATTTAAAAGCAAAGATGTAAAAGAGACCAGCTCAAGGGAAAATCTCTTATACACCAAAGGAGCTACTGGACCCAAAAGAAGAGGTCGAGGATTCAACACCGACAACAAAAGTTGGATGACATGTCATTATTGTAGTAAAACTGGACATATAGCCAGTGAATGTTTCCACAAGAAAAGAGCACAACAGATGCAGAATGATCACCACCAAAACCAATTCATGAATGAAGAAGAAGAAGAAGAAGATGCTTCCATCAACAACTCTGACAGATTGTTCTAAGGAATTTGTTCCCATAGTGGATCTCTATGTTTCCCTTAGTGGATTTGCTTTGTAAAAACCCTTGCCAAAGATGTAAATTCTCAAGCTTTAACTTGACTAGGCTGCCTATGAGCTAGTCTCCCAAGCCATGTTATCATGTGGGTGGGGGGGGGAAGCTAGCAAGTGTAGGGACTCATCATTTGAGGGGGGATGTTGAGAAATAACAAATGATGTATGCTCTAGGAAGAGATGTCATGAATCCCATATGCATAGTGAGGAGAATAGAACAACTCAACTTCTATAAAGCATTGTACTTGACTATGGAATGAATACAATATTATGATGCTTTGTACTTTCACTTAGTATCTTGTCAGTGTCAGTTCATTACACAAGATCAACTTTATGAGTCCAAGCTAATCTATCTTGGAACCTAATTCATGTGTGTAACAACCGGTCTCTCCTTGTCTATGAAAACATGAACATAGTTTTCATCTTCGAACCTCCATAGCTGCCATGCTCTAGATCCGTGATCTTCAATAATTATCAAGATCTAGACTTGAGTCAAGCATGTGCTTAAACCATTGCCGCTCAAATTCATGTTGTAATAGCCCACTATGGTAGTGATTTTGGCAGTCATTTTGTGATTGAGTTTGAAGAAAATTTGCTTGGCTTTAAATGCTTGCAAAGAGATCTGGTATATGGTTTTAATGCATGCAAGCACATGGACAAATTTTTTTTAGAAGCAAAGCATTTAAGCAAGGGATCTTCTTAGATCTAGCAAGGGGCTTGCATAAGCTCAGGCTCTAGTTTTTTTAAGTAGGGGGTTTGCATAAGCTTAGGCTCTAGTTTTTTGAAGTAGGGGGTCTGCTTGTGTTTGTAAATACGAAAATAGAAAGAGGGAGAAACTTATTGATTTGTAAATATTGTGAAGTCTACAGACTATAATGTTGATCTAGATACATAAGGAGGATGTTTATGTTAAAAACAACCTTTGTTGATGAATTTCATTATTTGGGCTACTCATACTATTTTTCCATATTTTCCCATTATCTAGAAGCGATAGGAAAAATATTTATAATAGAAACCTTTATATAACATTTAAACATTCGTCAGTAGTGATTAGTTTACATTAAGGCTTCTGAATTACTTCCAACTTTGGATCACATAAAGATTTTGATGAATTTTTCAACTTGTAGGATTTTCCATACTAGTTTATGGTCACTTTATAGAGATTATGTGGGTTAAAATTGATTCGTGAAGGCACTTTGCATGCACTTGGTCTCTAGTGGTTGTTTTATGCTCAAAAATAGCTAGAATTCTTGAAATACCTTGAAAAGATTTCATATGCCTTTGGGAGTGCTAAAATATCATTTATAAATCAAATTTATGTTGATTTGATATCTAGATAGTTGTTGTTTAGATTTTTGGAGCACTTCATTTGCAATCCATTGGTCTATTTTGAGATTACACTTGGGTATATCATCTTGATGTTTTTGGTGTGTAGACATACTTTTGTCATTATGGCTTCTTCATTGAGTTTAGAGAGTAAATTATTGAATATTGAAAAACTTAATGGTACAAACTTTTTGTATTGGAAAGAGAAAATATACCATATATTGATCCAAACTCTTCATATTGGAAAGAGCAAATATACAATATATTGGTCCAAATGAAGCAAGTGAAGCCAATAATTATAGTGGGATTAAACTTGAGGGCATGGATGCACATGTAGGGGAGGAATTAGATGAGCTAACATGCTTTACTATTATGTTAACACTCTCAAAGCTTATGTGTTCTAATGTGAAAGACATGGCAAGTGCATATGGTGTATGGAAGAAGCTTGGTGACCAAAGTACCTTGAGGGGTTTGTTGTGGAAGGCAAGGAGAATTTGGTATGTAAGTTTCATAAGAGCTTATATGGCTTGAACAAGATCTCAGAGAATAGTATCATAAGTTCAATACCTTGATGCAGTCTCAAGGGTATACTAGAAGTGAGACCGATTACTACCTATACACTAGGAAGGCTCAAGATGGTAGCCTTATGATCTTAATTCTATGTGTGGATGACATGCTAATTGTTGGGATGTGGTGCTTTAAAGGAAAGGTTGCATGGCATTTGACATGAAGAAATTTGGGAATGTTGGTCACATTCTTGGTATGCACATTATGTGAGTTGAGATAAAAACATATATTGTTTGTCTCAAAAGGAATACATTGGCAAGGTATTGGAGAGTTTCAATATGGAGAGGGGAAAGGCTATCAGTGTTCCATTCCCTCCATACATTAAAACTTAGCCAAGAGGAAAAACCCAAGCTAGATGAGAAAAAGGCTAAAATTACAAGGTTTCATATGCATTCACAATTGGTAGCTTGTTGTGGGCCATGGTTGGTACAAGTTCGAACATTGCCTATGTAGTAGGAGCAGTTAGTAAGTATATAGCAAACCCTAGCAAGAAGAATTGGGAGGCAATAAAGAGTATTATGAGGTACTTGAATGGCTTTATATCTAGTTCATATGCTTCAAAAGGAAGGATGCATATGTTCTTGGATATATAGATGCTAATTTTACAAGGAGTATAGACTCTAGATATACTACACATTTTGATCTCCACTTTCACAAGTGGTGTAATGTCTTGGATATTTGGATTGCAACCATGCATGGATTTATCTACCATTGATGTAGAGTATATTATAAGCATCATTGAGGCCGACAAGAAAGCTATATCACTTACTTGTCTAGTCTTGGAAACTTGGGCATTGGATATAAGTATGAATATGTAAAAGGCCAAGGCATATGACCAACACATGCTAGTAGTTCACTCCAGCAAGATAGTCAACAACCTAGCCAACAAATCATCTCATGAAAATGATGGAAACACTTGATGCAATGGCCCTAAGAAAACTTTGCAAAGGGATAAATCCATTCTTGAGGAGATGTCACCTAATGCAGTTAGCTTGGTAGAGATGCTTCCAAGTAATGTGGATGCTTCTTCTAACAATGGTAAAGTAGTTATTAGATCTCAAAAGTTGAAAGAGGATTAGAAGGCCAACCTAAGCATAAGTAGAGCTAACCCTAAACATAGAAATTTCGACAAGGAGGTCATGGACACTAATACCATGTAGGTCCTCTTAAACATGATGATGACTTTGAGGAGCATGTGGTTAAGAGTAAGCACAAATCAAAAGCAAAAGAAGCTACTAAGGTTGTTAGGAAATCAAGGGAGAAAATGGTTTGGAAAGAGAAGGAGGTTGTAGCAAACTTCCAAGAGTTTGACTTGGCCAACGCTATATGTGAAGTTAAGTCAAATGTTAATTTGTTGTAGTTAATTTGGTTGTCACACTGAACCTCAGCAAGGAATTTAAGAAAATCCTATGAATGACTTATGTTGTGGAGCTTGTAGCTATCAATCAAGTGGGTAATGAATGATGGGAGCATGTGGAAAATCACTATTCTAAGGTGAAAGCTTATGTGGATGGCATTTTGATTCAAACTGTGGTGGTAGACCCCATGGGCTCATCTATAAATATAATGAGCTTAGATTTATTAGAGATGCTAGGTCTATCTATTCAAAAGGATGTCAACTATTAGCTTGGATTTATAAGACAAACTAGGTCTACCTATTCAGAGGATGTCACCACTATTCTAAAAATGGTTGATGATAGTCTAAGATAGCTAAAATTTGGGCATGGGTTAAAGGGGATGATTTTTTATGATTACCCTTAGTGCCCATTGAACAAAAGGGCATTACCTCCCACTATAGAATGGGAGACAATTGAGGGGACCTCTACGACTAGAACCTCTAGTTCTATTGAATTTGATGAGGGTTCTACCTTAAAGGAAGTCTATCAAGTGTGTTTAAATGGGTTGATAGGAGTAAAAGATTGAATTTGTAATGCTAATATGATAGAGTTGGATCTTGGGGACTCCCAATGATCCCTGCCCAATTATTGTGGTAGACTTGGACCATGATCCATGATAAACAAGATATTATATTACCCAAGTGCTTTGAGTGTTGCCACAAGTATTGTATAGTGTTAACTCCTCAAAAGTGTGTGTCTGAGGTACCTTATGAGTCAGTATTGGGTCATGACGTAAGTGCAGCCAAAATTACCAACCCTAAAAAGGTAGATGTTATTATAGCAATGAGACCACCCACCAACCCTAAGGAGATTCATAGCTTTCTCTCATCTATGTGTTATTATCAGAGGTTCATCAATAGATTAGCTAAGCATTCATTACCTTTGATGAGTTCTTTATCGAATAGCCATCTTTTTAAGTGGACAAAAGCATGAAAAATTGTGTTTGAGGATGTCGAGATGGAACTATCTAAAACACTAGTGCTAAAGGTGCCAAAAAAGGGTGAAGTTTTCTATATTTGTAGCTATAATAGTGTATAACATTAGTTGCTACCTATCCTATATTTGGGAAGTGCAACGATATCATTCCATTGCTTTTTGCAAGTCAAAAGCTAGGTGTCCCAGATCTTCATTATAATTATTTAGAGATAGTGGTGGCAATAGGCCTTAATAGCACATGAAAAAAGGCATTGTATTATGCCATGTTGTTAATAAAAGTAGCACCGAGATAGACACCCATTTTCGTGTTCACTCTATGGTGGAGGTCCTTGATGACAACCCCTAGAATCGCATGCCTACTTGGTCTCTAGAAGCGAAACTAGAGGGGGGATGTGTAATAAGCACAATACCTTCTTCCTCACTAAACTCAATAGGAATGAGAAAGAACTATCTAGCCACTCACTAGCTTGGTAACCCTTTCTCCATCAAATTATTTTGCCTTATTAGTACCACTACCCTAAGTACTAATGCTCAAGATATGGAATTAATTGTCCCATTTGATGGCCGCTTGGTACTCTCTACAAGTTTAAGCTAGATCATGAGACATCTACAAAGGCACCAAACTTCACATCAAACTTATATATGTAATAGGGATTAAGATTATGAAATCTACTTTGTTCCTAAACTCTACCCACTGCAAATCTACTAAAAGAGCTTGTTCTTCCCTATACATATGATTTTGTAAGGACCATCTGCTCAAGTTCTAATTTTCATGGGAATGATTCTTGTCATGTATCATAATAGAGAACCAATTGGCCCTTTATGAAAGTATATTTTTCAACTCATAGATCATGAAGTGCTTTCATACCTTCTTCCCTACCTTGTGATGTAATAAAGCTTGCAATCTAATCTCGTCAAGATGTGCTAGGAAAGTCAATTGTTCTTGCAAAACCTCCTCTTCACCTAAAGAATGATTCAATGTGAACCTTAATATAGGTAGCTCAATCTCCAAAGGCAATACACATTCCTCCCCATGTACTAACTCGAATGGGGTGTGGTCTTTGTCACTCTTTTAAAAATCTTATTATAGCTCTAAATAGCCACATAAAGCTTTTTATCCAATCACGCTTGCCTTTTAACGCAGTCTTAAACAAAATCCCCATAAGTTGTTTATTGGTGTTGTTATCCTTCATTGTGGCATAGCTTCAAACCACTTTATAAAGTAATCTATTGCCACAATGATATAATGCTTCTATGTTGTGGATGAAGGATGCACTAGTCCAAGGAAATCAATATCCTACTTTTCAAAGGGTAATGTCATCAAAAAGGGACTAAGTGAATGCTTATGGTTTTTCCTAGCATCGTGTCTTTGGCAAATATCACAGTGCTTTATATATTCAAAAGCATCTTGAAAACCATTGGCCACTGATATCCAGCATGTAAAGCCTTCTAGATGGTGGTAAGTCATTCAACTAAATGACCATTACATGTTGAATCATGGCATTTTTCTCAAATGAACAGGGCCTCCTCATGCATGGTGCAATGATGATAAACTTCATCCACATCCCTTCTTCATATAGGACACCTACTATTAAGGAAAAGAGAACCGCTTGCTACTTGTCCTCTTTTCAAATTTAGAGAGATTCTCTATCACATCGCCCATTGATAAATAATGTGTAATGGATGCATATCACAATGGGATCAAGACTACATCAAACTTGTATAGATCCTCACAATTGTTGATATTATCCCACTCTTCCTTAGGCTCACCAAAATATACTAAGCATTCAACAATCCCTTGCAACTTTGACTGATAGGGAGTTTGAATGGATTCATATTATGGTTAATAAGCCTTATGTGGGGGCGAGTTGTCTCCTAGTTGCATGTTTGGATTTCTAGGATGTTCTCTAGGTTCTGAGAGTAATTATGAAGAGCTATCCTCTTTAGGGGGAACTCTTGTTTTTTGTCTCAATCTTGGCTATTAGATCTATGTTTGTGGGGTTAGTCATAAGAGCATGGTAATTGCTTTTGTGTTTTTCTATCTACTCCTAATGTTATCTCAAAAGTATTTGATCTTTTCTGTGTTTTGTAGTCGTATCTTTTCCTATTAGCATACTTTCACTCTTTATTTTGTTTTAATAGGATTTGACTATGGATTTGATGAGTTGGGTCACCCTATCCCGTGGTCGCCAAACAACGAGAGGATATTTTAAGAGAAAAATATAAGCTATTTTATGGGATGAGAGAGAAATTTTTGAAGATTTAAATCCAAAATTTTGAGAAAGAAGACTCAATTCAAGTCCGTTTCACAAGGCATCCAAAGCACAATATATGGTACATTTAAAAACCTAAGGCAAAGCAAAGCGCAAAGTTGACTTGGTGAGCAATTAGAGGAGTGTCTAGGCTTGGTCTCCACATTAAATCCACATGTTCAAGGCAATATCTCATGTTGAAATACATTCATTCACAAAGGAAAGCAATGTGGGCAACCAAAGGGATTGGAAAATGGCCAATTTTGAGGTGGGCATGCTCAAGAATGAAGAGGTATGGACCAAGGTTAGAAGAGGCACTTTGTAAAAGATAGTAAAAAGAAGATTAAGTGTGGAAATGAAGGGCATGATTCTTTTCTAGGGTGCCATGATGATGCTCTCTCTCTGATCATTTCTCCCATCTCTCACATCTTTTTAGCATATCAACATGATAGATGGATTCTCCTTCGTGAGCACTACATGGATATATACTCAAATTTGGCTAAAATAAATATTTTCAAATGACGTAATTTTAGTATTTCTCTCTCCTCAAACCAATCTATGTCTCCTCCTTCATAGCCATTAAGATGCATTCATATGAGAGAAGGGTAATGGGCTCTCTTTCTCCTCCTTTAACATGCCTTCATATGAGAGAAGAGGGATGGGAGATTAAGTATGAGAGATGAATTATATGCAAATTTTGAGTATTGGAGTGCAATGCTGAAGCATTCTAGAGGTCTTTTGAGAGTTTTAGTGACTATGGAAAGTGTCAATGGCCTTAGGGCATCCATCTCATTAAACGCATGTTCCAATCATCTCGAGTTTTATGCTGCATAAGTACTCAAAATTGGCACATTACTTAAACATTAAATGATAAAAAGTTTTAATGTGAAGTAAATGCAAGTGAATTCTTGTGTTTGATCATATTTTTTTGTATGTTTTGATTTTTCTTGATTTTGTATTCAATAAATAGTTGAAAATTAAGAAAAATACTTAAAATAGCAAAAGTATAGAAAATTATCAATAATGCAAAGGAAGTCGACACATTTTTGAATCTAAAAAACATCAATTCACATCAATAAGACATAATACATAATGAAAAACATTATTTGACTACATGAAAACGACATTTTGATAGCACAAGAATAGTCTTGAGGCCATTCATTATCTCTATTTAAGAAAGAACACTTAAAATCAATCATCATATGCTAGAATGATCTATTTTGTAATGCATTATCATGGTTAGGATGGATTATGTTATATGTTTAACCTAAGGTAGCATGAGACTGGAGAACTCGGTGCCTTAGGGGTGTGTAGCACAATCGCAATGTGTAGTTTGCATTCATAAAAGTGAAAGGTTATTTACTGCACTTGCATATTGTTGTTCCTTTAATATTGATTGTGCACAAATCATACATTATATGAATGTGAAGCATTTCCTTGCATACACCACCACATGGCAAATGTATTCATGATGACCTGAGCTTGTGAGGAAATGCCAAGTTGTGTGAGGTTTGGGGTTGTAGTGGGATAGAAGTGAGTTCGAGTGGAGATAAAGTGCTACATTTTGTTATATATAGACAAGTTCCAATGATTCAAATCTCTAACTAGTTAAGATCACTCATTCTAAAAAGGCCACAATGACTGGTGGTGTGCAGGAGGTGCTGAAGTGATGTTTGTGTGGTGTATTAGACATCGTTATGTGGGAAAAACTCCTCCTTGGATTTCAAGGCTAGGCAATTAGTGATTGGACTACAATATTTTGTTCTTGATTAATGAAAGGACATTCTAGCCATTCTTCCAACTGCTGATCATGACCTGCAAGGACATGGGAGTAGGTGTCTAAGGTCCGATAGTGTGGTGAGTGTGAGAGAGCCACTATCATGCCCATTTTAGATCTTGATATGTGGATGGAGAGCAATAGTAAATTCTTAGAGGTTTTTGGAAACAATATTTATGCTTATAAAGAAGAGCATAATTGTAAGTGATCTACCTAGTTGTTGGAATATATCATTTTTATGGTCTCATATGTGTACTTTACATTAAATTATTGCAAAGATGACTATATTTGGGTTGTTAGAGTGAGTCAAAGAAATAAAGATTCTTATGGATGGGCATGTTTGGATATTGTTGAAGATCCACATTCTCTACTATCTAGCCTTGAGAAGGGAGAGGTAACTTTAAAGACAAGAAAAACCCCCAAGGATAACAACGGAAGAGGTCCAAAGGAGCCAAAGAAAGTGCAAAAGCACATCCAAGAAGAACTAAACATCCTCCAAAAAGATCCCCAAGAGGACATCATGTTGGCTAGGGTGGGATATTCCCTGAAAGGACCTCAGAAGGAATGTATCAAAGGATCTTTGATAAAATTGCTAGAAAAATATGCTATATTTTTACCGAAGGATACCAAGGAAAAGAGTTCTACAAGAGCGAAGGGGACATAAGGCATATCAAACAAGAACCAAACATTCCTAAGACGAAACCCTATGAGGATACCAAGCAAGGAGGCTCAGGGTGGGATTTTATCTGGCTTCTAGTCAAAATTGAAGCATTATCAATGATTTTTTGTATAACTGTGGATGGAGAGTAATACAAAATGCTTCAAGGTTTCTAGAACCAATATTTATGCTTACAAAGAAGAATATTATTGTAGCTAATCTACCTAGTTTTTGGGTATTTTTTCATTATTAGTTCTAACATCCATTGTCTTGTCTATGTTTACCTTAAGCTCTTGCAAAGATGAATATTTTTACTAGTGTATGTGAGAGCTAAAGAAATCAAGGTTCTTATTAGCAAGTACATGGAGGGAAAGAAAACTTCAAAGACAAGAAAACCCCCATAGATACCAAGGGGAGGACGTCCAAAGGATCCCTGCAAAGTGCAAAGGGCACAACCAAAGAGAACCAAACATCCCCAAAAAAGACCCCCAAGAGGACACCATGCAAGGAGCCATAGGGTAGGCAACCCCTTAGAAGGACCTAAAAAGAACCTATCAAAATATGTTGTATATTTGTACCTAAGGATACCAAAGGAAAGAGGTCCAAAGGAGCCAAGGGGATTGAAACGGTCACATCATACAAGAATCAAACATTGCTAAGAAGGACCCCTAGGAGGATATTAGGAAAGGAGGCATGAGTTGGAATGTGTATATCTCTCAATCAAAATCAAAACATCTGTGCAATTATTGAGATAATGTATATTACAAAGTAAAAACTTGATTTTTAAAAGAAAAATGAAGAATAGTTAAGGTAACTAAGGTTGCCAAATTCTACGTGCATGATGCTAAATGTACTTGTCCAATAACTTCAATTGCCACTCCACTCTTATTGATGGGGACACATCTACACAAAGCTCTCATGATTAGTCATAAATCCATTTAAGATTATAGCAATGCAAATAAAGGATACAAATATCACCTTACAATGAAATAAAAATACTACAAAACTTACAATCCATCCTCTACAATATGGAAAGAAATCTCAACCCATTTTCAAATGAAGACTTAAACTCTTGTTCATTATCCAAGACCCTTGGTCACAAGAGCATTGAGCTGTAATAAGATTCAACAAGAAAGGAACCATGTGTGGTTCAACCCAAAACCTCACAACACATATTGTCCTCATTGTTGCACTAAAACTCTTTTGGTAGATCCTCTAGTTGTGTTTTTGTGCCATACATGCCATGCCTTACTTTCTTTGGCTCTAAGGCATATTGTACATCCTACAATATCCATGTTGATGGATAAAACTAGCATAATGGTATAGTGGTATCCACATGTATTGTCATACTATCACACTTACACGTGCAAATGATAATGTTGAGCCACAAGTCCCTCTCAATCTTCAAGATGATGAGATGGTTTTAAATGTATATTCATCAAAACATAAGATGTTTCTTTTCTCTTATAATAGAGTTCCTTTGGATGTATAATTTTGTTTTCTATGAGCCCCCTAAAGTTTATTCATTATGCTTGAATTCTTTCAAAGTAGGTTGAGATGTAAAGTGTATTGGCAGTTCTTCAACCCTTCTACTTTCTATAAACAATTATATATTCAATTGCTAAAGTTATAAAAAGTATAGCAAGTGCATGTGTGTCAAACACTTTTACAAAAACTTTCATCAAGTTTCTTACTACAAGCATGTGCCTAGACTATAATTATCTCACTTTAAACAACCTAATAGCAAGAAGTGTACAGTCAATCCAAATATTGTACTAAGACAACACAACATTTACTTTCTAAAGAAGCCAAATTGTCTCTAAAGCATTAGATCAATGAAGAAGGGTTGAGCATCTAGTAATAGAATCTACCTTGCATCAACAAAGCAACTACAATATCAAATGCACAAATTTGTGTATTAATTACTACTATACTTAATAGAAGGACATGCTCATTCCTACACTCATGGCATCACACATGAGATATTCAAGATGAGTCTCAAGAGTAAATGTACGTGTGTGTGTGTGTGTGTGTGTGTGTGTGTGTGTGTGTGTGTGTGTGTGTGTGTGTGTGTGTGTGTGTGTGTGTGTGTGTGTGTGTGTTAAGAAGGCTCATATAAAAAATACTAGGCGTGGGCGCAATTTTTGCAGGGGGGCGCACCCGCCCCCACGTTCTTTCTTTTTAGTGGGGGAGGTGGGGGGTTGCCACATGGCACCCGCCCCCCACCTCTCCTTAACTAATAGTATAGATTATTTATACCTTATGTAGCATGCACATATATGTGCTTTTCTATACATGAGAATATCTCCACTTGAATTAAAAATAATATTGTGGGCATGTATATGGCACAACCCTTTAAACACTACACCATGTGGAAACTAAATGTAATACTGTACCATGCAAAATGGTAATTGACCACTACTCGATTGTCTCCAGCATTGGATCAAGCAAGGAGAGTAAACCACTCAACCCTTATAATTGACAAATTGCAACTTGAATTATCGTTGATATAACAAACAAGGTTCTCTTTAGAATTTCCCACTAGATATTAGTTATTGAGACTATAATTTTCTCATTTTACAACACCTAGAATTAGATATGAAACTTTAACACGTGTAAAAAATGTTCAAGTATACACACACACACACACACACACACACAAAATAGAAGGATGTACTACATACATTCAAAATAAACATGAAAAAACCAATATAAGTGAAGCATAAAGATATTCCTACATGGTTTAAACATAATAAGAACGAAGCCTCAACAAATGAAAGTTCATGCTAATCAGTTTCCCAAAACATTCACTCCACTCTTGAAGTGTTTCTTTATGGCCAAAACATACACAATACAATTAGGCAACCAAAGTTGTACATACCAAAAACCATGGTATACAAAAAAAAATAGCAACATGAGATATTTACCCAATTCTTTTGTGGTTTTCCAATTAGGCAACCAAAGTTGTACATACCAAAAACCATGGTATACAAAAAAAAATAGCAACATAAGATATTTACCCAATTCTTTTGTGGTTTTCCAAAACACCACCCTCTATTACTGCAAATATGTATACCATGACTTTATAATCACAACCTATGGTGTTTAGTTGTTGGGATGTCTACAAATTAAAATCAACGTCAAGTTAATGTATGCATTAAATTGTTCCATAAAAACCACTTGATTCAAAATCATATATCTATATCACTATAAACTTCTCAAGATACAATGCCCAAAAGCCTAAAAAGCTAAGATTATGGCATCATTTTCATGGTTCATGATGGCCCTACTATACTATAATAATTAGCAATAAATTTCTAATTTTCTAATACCTTAAAAGTCATTATATTATAGCAAAACAAAGAGTAGCTCACAAACTACTTGCATGCTTCTCATAGCCTTTATTGAACCATTTATGTGCACCATTTATGTGCCCTTTTCATGTGAAGTTCTTTCTTCAACTTCTACTTGTCTGTGAACCTCTCTTCAAAGGCTTCAATATAATGCCCCTTCAATATTATATCATTTGAATTCTCTAGCAAATTTTAGAACTACCTTAGCTCAATCATGCTAACCCTTCTCATAATTTTTACCTATAGCATTCTCTATCTATCCATATTAGTGAATGGATTCATTCATTATCGATGCGAAGGGCCTATTGCATGGCAAGCATGCTCTATGCCTACATTATGGCCCATCAAAATCAAGGCTCTAGATGTGATCATATACAGATCAATCGCACTAAGGTTCCTTAAATGTGATCATATACAAATCAATCACCCTAAGGTTCCTGGTTGACAAACATTGAAATTTGTCGTATCATTTCCACTTGAAAGTCCTTTCCTTCAATCCACAACTACATTATGTTGTGTGACCCCACCAATTTGTTGGTGGGATAAAATTTGGGAGTCTCGTGTATGGATTAGTTCATTTTTTTTCTAGTCATTTAGTCATTATGGCTTTCATGTCTTTGTACTAGATATCTTTTTGTTAATATTAAGGTAGGGTGATTTACTTGAAAGTCCTTTCCTTCAATCCACAACTACATTATGTTGTGTGACCCCACCAATTTGTTGGTGGGATAAAATTTGGGAGTCTCGTGTATGGATTAGTTCATTTTTTTTCTAGTCATTTAGTCATTATGGCTTTCATGTCTTTGTACTAGATATCTTTTTGTTAATATTAAGGTAGGGTGATTTACTACAAGGAGGTGTTAGGAGTTTGAACTCTAAACAAGTGCTGAAAAGATACCAAAAAATGTTCACTTAAAGTCTTGTATTGCTTCATGGAAATAGCTAAGGGGTATTTATTATGGTGTATATGACATGTTTGAACTTGAATATTACATCACCAATCACTATGAGCGACCCAGAATGGATAACCTTGAAAAGCATTACACAAGGTTACACTAGTACTATCACAAGCTTGAGGCCACCACTCATGTTGTATATGACATGTTTGAACTTGAATATTACATCAGCAATCACTATGAGCGACCCAGAATGGATAACCTTGAAAAGCATTACACAAGGTTACACTAGAACTATCACAAGCTTGAGGCCACCACTCATTCAACTAGCGAGATCAGCTTAGATTACCCTACAATATTCCTCACCTTCTTCCAACAATTGCAATGGACACATGTAACACATACCATACATAAGTTCAAATAGTAGATGAGTTGACTTTGCCACCCAAAGTACATACACACTTCAAACGTATTAGCAGTACTCAATGAGAAAGAATTGCTTCACATTGGGTTGAAAAGGTCTATACATTGTCAAGAAAAACAACTAAGCAAAAAACACTTTAAAACACACGAGCAATCCTTTCTTTCAAAACCCATAAACTTGGGCAGAGAATGAAATGAAACAATATCTAGCATTGCAAACTGCAGCCCTTTCTTTTGAAACCATGAAATGCTAATGTCACAATGATTGGTATGCAGGTATTATCAGACTATTGAAATGATTCAAAAAGGCCAATATATAATGAAATGAAACAAAATCCGACCTTTTGCAAACTGCAGACTTCTTTTTATGACCATGGGAATACTAACCAAAGGTTCCTTTAAAGAAGTAAGAATACACAAATCATATGAATAAACTACTTAACTGTTTTAGGAAGCTACTTTGAAACATTAGGCAATTCTTGCTTACTTCTGTTTAGCAATTGGTAGGATGGCTTACTGAACTTCTAAGGTCTTAACAGTAAGGTAGCTGTTGTATCCTCCCTGCAGTATGAAAACATAAAATGCTTTCTAGATGCACATAAAGGAGGCAAGTGGGTAAAATACTTTCTAGATGCACGTTAAGGAGCCAAGTGGTTTTAATTCGACTGTTGGAGTCCTGGCACAATCCTCCTAAATGATCCAAGTAGGTGCACTACTGTTGGAGTCATGGATAAATCCTGCTAAATGGTCCACGTGCTGAGCAGTTTTAACATATGCATTTGCTTGACCATAGACATATATCTAGCTTTATGGCATTTGCCTCATCTCTATACTCAGTATGAAATGGATGTACTCGTCATAGTCACATTGCAAAAGGGCCAAGTTTCAGTTGAGGCAGCCAAACATGCTTAAAACACATCACAGCTGCATTGCATAAGGGCTACACATGTTTCTGTTAAGGCATATATGCTTTTGCTTTGCATATCTTAGTATGATGCTGAGAGGTCAAACAACTTGGCAACAGTCCCAGAAGTAGTCTCGTCCATGTTATGATGCTCTTTGCAAGCAGACCAGGTTGTTCATGCTCCAGCATCACCATCCTCAGCATGAGCAGGGCCAATACGCTTCCTATGCTGGAGCTTACATCAATTGCATCTATCATATTTACTCTTGCATCGAGTACCACCAGATTCAAAAAACACATGTAAGCACCATAACTGTAAGATGAGCTCATCCCTTCAATAGACCAACTAACATTGGAATGTTGCCCAGAATATACACAAGGTGCAAAGAGCGAGAGTGCAACAAAAACAGGCATGCGATTCCCTTCTACCCGAAGTTGGATACCTTTGCTGATGCAACAGCTCGCTAGTGCACAACACATCAATCCCATGGGTTGCAGCACCTGATGTACAGCTTACAGCTTTCTGAATTGAAACATTCATATAATACACCAAAACTTCTGACAACCTGGGCAAAAGCCCATACAAGGAACTCATTTTCGATTCAGATTCCAGGAGCTAAGCTGGAACTTCCTGATGAAAATCAGGTATAGCATTAACTGCCAAGGACAAATTTAGCTATATGAATCAGAAACCATCCTTTTTGTCTGCAGCAGATACATGTTGCAACAAGAATTTTCAATGCCATTAAAACTCAATAATATGATCCAGAACCACTGCCAGGAAGCCCATAGCCAGAACTCGAGCGGCCCCCATACATTGATGAGGAATATGAACTTCCTCTCACCTACATGCAGAAAAAAGAAAGGTATGTTAGGTTTCCAGGAAACAGCTACAATAAGTTTGCTCGCACAACCTACAGTAAGATTACTGAACAAGCATTATCCTACAACTTGAACCAGGACTGGGAACCATCATCAGCTTACAAAAGGGATCTCTACTTCTTATTGTGCAGGTCAGCCTAACATCAAAGACCAGGTGCTTACCTCTCCTGCACCAGATACATAATCCCCTCCTCCCTGTAGTACCGAGGAGTAGCCATGTCCACCTGAGCCATACATAGGGCCTGACCCACTGTTTCCTAAGGAACCTACAAAAATAGCGCTTCCACTTAGCTCAAAATTTTCATCTTTCAAGACTTAGAAAGATGAATCACAGGAAGCTAACAAGGCCACACCTGATTGATCATAATTCGGTAGGGACTGGCCTGCTGGAGCCCCTCCTGCAGCCAGATTGCTCCTACTTCCAGCTGGTGAGCGTCCCATAGGCGGCCTGTCAAGACATTGCACAAAAAGATCAACATATACAGAAAGATAATATGGACTATCAAGACACAAAAGCATGCTGAGCACCTACCTTCCTGACTCAGAATAGTGAGCACTCCCTGCAGGACCAGGATCTGCATAATCAACACGAGCCCTAGGATAGCCCCTGCGTCCTGAATCATAGTATGGAGTGGCTTCGTCCTATGAAAATATAAATAGCATCAACTGAGTTACACCAGCAATATGTGAGTCACTACGGCTCAACAGAACCACCAAATTACACTCTGGAAAAAATCCGAAAAAACACTTACCACAGTAGAATATGGTCTTTTCATTCCAGGGCCAGCCTCACTGTAGTCACGGACACCAGACCCATACCCCACATCTAGATCTCGTTCATAGTTATGTCCTCTATCAGGTCGTCTGGGATATGCGTCTTCACGGGGAAGCTGTCGCCCTCTAGAATAGCTTCGAGACCTTGGTAAGCCTGGAGACAGTCTTGCACCTCTTGGTGCATAGTCATCTCTATAGCCACCACGCCTGGAAGAACCCCCCCTGCCTCTTGGAGAAGTGAAATCATGGTTTGGTCTACTTGGCTGACTCCCGCGCAAGTAATTCAGCTCTTCCCGCCTAGGGAAACCCCCTCTAATAGCTCCTCTTAAAGGACGAGAGGGCACACCTGCTGCAGCAATAAGTAAAAGTATGAGACAGTTGAGCATGCTATCAAACTAATCATCTGCCTGTAAATTTCTTTGAGAAATACAACTGGATATCCACTAATCTCATGCTATTAAAATTCGAAGTTAACTATGATCCCCCAGCATATAGATCCAACCAATGTTCGAACAGAGAGAAATAGTATTGACATAGTCTCATACCACCCATAGGCATCCTCCGAAGACCCCTACCATTTGGGGGAAATCTACCCCTTGGCCTTTCCTCTGGCCAAGGTCTTTCATCCACAACCTGTTTTTTAACTGCTCTGATCATTTTTTTCACACTTGCCTCATCATAAAAACGCCTGCCAACACCTCGACTCATTCTACCACCTCGAAAAAAGCCTCTTCCCCTCATACCAAACCGACCACCACCACGAGGGACCCACCCTACAAAGTTATAAAAACAATTGACAAGGTTACTCAAGCAGATTTCATGACTTCATCAACCACAGGAAGACATCATATTCAACCTTTACCACGTCCTGCAGGGCGGCCACCAACTGGATAACCACCTCGGGCCCCCTTCTTATGTTTCTTTCGGGGTACAGGTTTTGCCAATTGAGCTTTGACTTTGACCTGAAGGAACGGGATTCATAACTGAGACACGTTGATCAAGTTACAGCTCATCAAAGAGGAATATCTGCAGAATATCACCTTGGTATCTCCATCAAGCAGTTCTTCCTGTTTCAGAGCTTCTACACAAGCTACAGCACCCTCTCGAGTAGCATAATTTACGAATGCATAGTCATTTCTCTTGGATCTCGCCATGTACTTTGCTAAAACAATGCGATCAATGGGACCATATTTTCCAAAATGTTCTCTTACTTTTGATTCATCCCATGAGGCAGGTAAGCCATCAACAAAGACTGACTTGACCTGCATGTGCAAAAGGTATAAGAACTCGATTCAGTACCACTCACTCTAGTCAGGGCTCATCACAATCATAAAATCTTGTATTCTCATAAACTGGGCTACTGTCACAGGTGCCAACCTTGGCCATGACTTCCTCGTCCACAAATGGTTCAGCCCAAGAAACTTTTGCAGATCGATCAGAGCCAAATATAGCATCTGGCCTGCTTAAGCGTGTGAATGCTTTTACAGCATCGTTGTGAGTTGCCAACTCCAAGAAAGCAAAACCTCGATTCAATCCTTCATTTTTCTTATCATTCATCAAAGTCATCTCTTCAATGCCTTCAACCCCATATTCTTTCAATTTTTCAAGGACCTAGAAGCAGTAGCATCAGTTGTTAGATGATTCAACTAAAATGAACCCAAAACTGGTCGACATGAAACTGTTAAGCAATCCAAGACATACTTGTTCACTTTTCCAAGTCTTGCAGATATTTCCAAGAAATAATGTATCATTGTCCTCGCTAGGCACAACTCCACATTCTTTATCTCGAATCTGTTCAGACAACACATTGTTCCAGCCTCTCAATAGAAAATAAGAAATGGCAGGCCTTCATATGCCTCCAGCTGAAGCAGATAAGTTGCACTCAAAACTTTCGCTGATCAAACTCACTTGACTAAAGTTATGGAAAAGTATAATAAAACCTGAACTGATTTTTCACGAACCTTCATCCTTTCAAACTCAGTGGAAGCTCTTCTAGCTTGATCTATGGTGGCAAATCGGACAAATGCATAACCCTTGTTTTTCCCTGTCAAAGGATGTCTCATGAGGCGCACTTCCACCACATCACCAATAACCTCAAAAGCTTTCCGTACATCATCCTCATTAGCATCTTTGTCCAAGCCACCAACAAAAACCTCAAACTTCTTGCGCTTCTGTCTTTCAGTGACTGGTCTTTCTTCTAGCATCTGCTGCTCCTCTGCATCTATTTCCATGCCCTCTTCTTCTCCTCCTCCATCTTCCTCTTCTTCTTCTCCATCTCCCTCCTCTTCCTCGTACTCTTCCTCATACTCTTCTTCATTTCCTTCCTCTTCTCCTTTTCCATCATTTTCAGCACCTTCAACCTCTTCTTCCTCCTCTACCTCAACTTCTTCAACCTCCACCTCCTCGACCTCCTCCTCCTCCACCTCTGCCTCCTCCTCAACCTCTTCCTCCTCTGCCTCTTCCTCCTCCTCAACCTCCTCCTCCACCCCTTCCTCCTCAGCAGCAGCTGCTTCCTCAACCTCTTCTTCCTCTTCAACTTCTTCTTCCTCTTCCTCTTCCTCAGCCATTTCTTCATCCTGCTCAGCTGCATCAAGATCCATTCCTGAAGCTAGTCGGTTGTTTTCAGCTGCTGCATGTGCCTCTTCAGCTTTGCTGGTATCAACTGTATTATGCAAGGCAACTTCTTCATTCACTTTTTCCTCAACAGATGCCTTTTTATCAGAAGCCATAGCTTTTCTATTTGTGGGTGCAACATTTTCTTGTGGAGTCTCTTTTGGCTCACTATTTGTATCCAAACCCTCTACCTTAATGTCCACGGTGATTGTTTCCACAGGCTTAGCACCCTCTGCAACAGGGACATTTTCATGCTTTGACTGCTCCTGTTTCTCAGCTGCACTGGATTTGGTAGGAGCCACCTTGCCTGCTTTCTTGGCAGGGGGTGTGTTCTTAGCAGCATTTCGTGTGGACCGCATTCTCCTGTCCTCTTCACAATGTCATAGACCACAAAACATAAATGTGCATTCTTCACAATATATTTATTGATGCATGAACAAACACAGCTATTGCAGACAAATCAAGTACAGTTGCATGCTTTTTTTGTTCTTTTTAAGAAATAAAACTGAAAACAACTAAGCACTAAAGTAAAGAATGGAATGGAATTAGAGTAGTTGTACTCGGAGTAAACTCAGACACAGTTGACTGAACAGCAGCTGACAGAGAGCTGCCATGTCAGCGTGTGGTAAAAGGAACACATTCAATATACATAATTCCTCTGCCAGAGGTGCTATAGAAGTCGCAATAAGTATCCGATAACCAACCACAAAGCAGTAAGACAGGCCTTCGCAAAATTCTAGATTTTGATTTGATTAGGCTTGTCCTCAACTCAACTTGATCCAATTCTGAATCCATGCACAAGCTGCCAGAGTCCGACAATTCGAAGCATTACACTATCAAAACCCTAATTTCCATTCTAGATCAGTTTACAGGGAAGACCCTAAAACTGGCTGTTTCACGAGAATTGTCACCAAACCCGATTGAACGCAAATATGAAAATGTTGTTGATCCACCAAATCGAAAAAACCGAACCGGGAGCATCCAACAAGAAATTGAGGTGTAAAGACTGGAGAACTTACTTCAGCAAAAGCTCTAGAGCTAGAAATGGCGACACGGAGGAGAAAACAACTCTGTGCAGTCAAAGCTCCGGTCTTGTGATCCCGTCGTGGGCGGTGTAAGAACGGAAGGAAGGAGACGAGGCAGCTGCAGAGCACAGATTAGAAGCAGCATAAACCCTAGACGGAGATGTCCGGCAACGGCATCACCAACAGGTCTATATTTATCTTCTAAAGATTTGCGTTTAGCATTCGCTGCATAACGTTTTTCCTCCCTCACCCAAAAAATTCTCTCCAAAAAGCACCTATCCCTTAGGCTAGTGCCTTTATATCATTTAATACTAGTCACCTAGGCAACGTTTCACGATATGTTAAACGAAAATGAAGATACTTGTGCCAATGTATAATGAAATATTAATTAGATTGGCATGTGCAGCTTAGTAAAGGAGTTTGAAGTTCTATATGCCGTTCTTGCATGTTTGTTATGTAGTAGTTTTACTGATGGTGTTTCGACTTGCATCGTGTTTCGAAGCGAAATACGTTTGTAGATAAGTTTTTGCATTGTTTAAATACATGGACAATGTCGAAAGGAGAATATGTATGCATATGCAGTTCGAGTCACTGATCGTGATTTTGAACGTTTACATTTTTTTTAATCGTAATAGGCACCATGGCCAAGTGGGAATAAGAACGGAAACATTGCATTTTCCAAGGTGATATCTAGGCAAGGTGAGGTTCTTGCAGGCAAGCCATCCGCCCTGAACGTTATTGTTCTTTCAACGAGACGATTATTATTCTGTAATATGATGCATGAGAACTTATGCTGAACAGCTTTTTGGAATACGTGTCGTCAACTTGGCTCGACTCCATTTTCAAGCAAATTGTAACATCTTTCATTCTTGTGACGTGTTTGGAGCATTGAGTCAAATGGAGAGCTTTCACAATGGAGCTCTATAATCCTTTCAATGGATTGCATGTTGAGGATGCAAAATCATGTCCTTGGATGTGGATGTTCTATTATAGCCATGTACTTTTGGATCATTAGATTATGTAACATGTTGAAAGCAAACACATTTGCAATATCGGATGTAATCAAGTCAATTCTAATAGATGGTTGTGAAAATGATCCATCATTCCAAGAGACTAGAGGGTTATTGAGAATAGATTAACGATCCAAGGTTCCATTTGCAATCGCTCTTGTCATTTTGCAAACCGAGATGGATGTATCAATGATGCTCAATTGTTGAAGTTGTAATGGCTTTGCATTGAGAATTCATTTTATGTCATCTAGTAAGAGTAACACCACGTATTTATTCTTTTTTTTTCCGTTTGTGTTGTTGGCATGCAAGGATGAGAATAACGCTTGACAAAGCCATTGTAACTTGTATTTCTTATGTAAATGGATCATTATTTTGCGAGTTGACAACATGATGTTGCATTGTGACTATACCACAGGATGCCCACATTGTTAGTCTTCCATTTTAGCGTCGTGCAAGGATGATGATTTTTTTTCTTCTTAATAATAATTCTAATAAAATGAATAAATGAAATCAATAAACAATAAAAATACTTAAAAATCTTAAAAAAAACTAAATAAAAGTAGAAAACATGTTATATAGCATGCCGAAGAGTTGGCACAAATCTCTTCGTAATTAAATAATTATGAGAGAATGTGCCATTCCTCCGTCCATTCAAAATATCTGGCTTATTGAAGTTTTATGTTTTCATTTTTTTCAATATGTTTGAAAGTTTGTTACACTTTTGTTTTCGCTATACGTTCAAAAGATCATTTTCTTCTAACCCCTACTTAATACTACAATCCGCCATAGATTGGAGCAAGAGCACTGGGGGTTGCACCAATTGTGGATACATGACGTACTGATCCTAAAAAGAACAAATGACGAAGATTTGAATCTAACCTTTTACTTTGCAAACGCGAGACCGAGGAACTAACGTACACGTCTCCACACACTTGTGTATGACCTTCCTCTCTCCTCAAATAAGAGACGGATTTTGTAATGAAGAGAATGGCCCATACTACTTAACTCTCCCCCCTTTATAGAGGCTTAAGGCTTTGCAATGTTCAAAGCTTTCCTTTAAGCTTTTTAAAGCTTTTGTAATTTAAAAACTTGAAAAACCTAAAAGCTTTCAAACATTTAAGCTTTTTTTAAAATGCTTTTCTTCAATTTTGGGTGTAACCTTATGTTTTTCTTCTTTAACCCAAAAAAATAACAAAAAAGATAATTACGAAATGTCACATAGTTGCACTTATAATCACTTACACAAAGTCTCATGTAATGTTAAACAAAAATGGAGTGCATTTTGCGTTCTAAGCCATGCTCTCTAAGAGAGGAGTGTTATGGGGCATAAATGCCCTCTACATACACTTCATATCATGTTGTTGTGACCCACTCACTAAATCGCACTTTATAGATGCTAGGTTTATACTTTGCAAAAATAACTCCTATACACATGATGTTTTAAGGTAAAATACAAAGGGTATTAAAAGAAAACCTATGTGTAATGTTGTGCCTTTGGCATTAATTTCAATCAACAAGCTTTTACACATAGCCCCTTGCAAGATAGTGTGATACATGTAAAAAAATAAGTAGCACATGCAAATATAGCAAGCCTTAATGATTCCAATTGCTTGGCAAGTTGAGTTAGTCATGGAAAGAGAACTGGAGAGCAAGGTCATTACAACAAATGGAGAGTTGTGGCCCGATGTTAATGATGGTAAATTGCAAATTAATAGGCATTTAGTGCTTTTATTGAGGGTTTATAGCATGTCCCCTCACCATGTCTCTATCGGCCATGCGATAGGCATCAATTTGTAAGTGTTCATTGAAGGAAAAGCTTCAAGCATGTGAAAAATATAAGTATGGATTTTTCTATTGTTGTGAAGGATAGTAACATAAACATGGGAGAGAACGAGAAATCTAGCATTCAGAAGCTTTATGAGAAGAGGCAACCTTGGCTACAACAAGTAAAGCAAATATTGTGAGAAATGCGGGATCTAGAGCATGGCAAAGGCGGAAGCTATGGAGGATGGAAGAAGAAGTGTAGACTCATGATGGAAAGGACACTGTTTGTTACACAAGTGAATTAGGTTCCAAGATTGAGACTTGGACTCATAAACACAATCTTGTGTATGTGGACAATGACATTGACACTTTACTGAAATGAAAAGAGTACTATCATTGCATTAAGAAAGGAAGCAAGTACAATGCTTTATAGGAAAGTAGGAAACTGCAGTAAGCACCATTGTGCATATGGGATAAGTTAGCCTGCATGTCCTTGACCTTGAGACTCCATACAAAGAGGCTGTTTGAGTGTGATTGCTGATTCTCAACACCCCTCCTCAATCACAACTAGGAAAGGCACAGAGTGTGTAGAGGCTGTAATGAGAACCACCTGCAAAGTGTGGGTATACCACAGACATGGCAAAACACCAGAGGCTGTTGCAGAAAAAGCTAAGAGTGGGTACCATAAACATGGTGGACATCCAGAGGCTGTAACAGGGGCCTCACAAAGTGTACAGGGACTATAATGCCAAGTTACATAAGGAGTTTACAAAGCTTATGGCGGGAAACATTAGGGCAAGGAAAATACAAGGCTATTAAAACAGTCTATCAGAATTATGAGAGTACAAGGACTGATGAGTCTTGTCCTTCCGATCCTGGTGGTCTTCATCTTCATCTTCTTCCTTTGCTCCATTTTCTTCTTCTTCTTTGACTGCGACTAGATAGGCCTTTTGGGATCTCTTTCTTGCGTGGCAGAACTTCTCGGTGTGTCCGGTCCTTTTGCAGAAGTCACAAAAGAGGTGATCCTTCTTGCCTTTGTACCTGTTGCCAACATATAATGCATGCTCATCTCTAGAGGTACTTGGTTCTTCTTTGGTTTTTAGCTTCTTTTCTTCTTCTAACAGTGATGCCTGGATATCAACAAGTTCAGGATTTGGCATGTTGATTAAACTTGTTGATACATTATTATATTCAGGAGGCAAGCTCTTAAGTAGAACACCGATGCAAACATCTTCATCCATTTTAATGTTTATTCCTGCAAGTTGGGTTAGGATTCCTTCCATGTAATTGAGATGTGTGGCAAGTGATGTGCTGGACTTCATTTCAAGCTTGAAGAACTCAATCAGGAGACCATACTTTGATGATTTAGATTGTGCACCGAACAGGGTGTCAAGTCTTTTCCATGTATCCTGTGAGGTCTCACAGTTATCCACATGATGGATATAACTGTTGTCTAGCTCCAGTTTGATAATGGCCTGAGCTCTGTCATCATTCTTTTGCCAAGTAGTTGCAAGGTCCGCGTCCCGAGGTTTCTTCTCTTTGCCATTTGTGATGGCCCAGAGACCCTTCTTCATCAGGATGAGCTTGATGCGGGTTTGCCAAGTGGAATCTGACTCCTTTGAATCGAGCATTTGGAGAGTCTTTGCCCATGTTAGATTTACGGGAACAGTAGCAAATCAACTTCAGACTTATTAGATTTGAGCAACAGAAGAATTGATTGAGAGACACAAGTGCTAAAAAGCACTAACTGAGTGTCAATGAATACCAAATCTGCAAAAGTCTTTTACTCCAAGTGATCTTCCCCTTCTTGATTTGATACTGATGCCTTCAGATCTGAGTGACAGTACTTTAATGAACTTTAGAGAGTATTGCTCAGTGATTAAAATCATTGTTGATAACTTCAGTGAGAGAAACAGTGAAAAAATGTCAAGATTTTGAAGCTTTGGCTATGGTGGAATTTAGGGTTTCTAAGACAGGGGCCTGGTTTTTTGTTGATTGCAGGAGCTATAGTGGATCATTTTCAAAAATTTTTATATGCCTAGGAAGCTGATTTCATGGGCTACCAAAGTCCTATCATAATCATCAAAATCGTGGACAGTATGCAGCACGCAGGCACGTCGAACAGCAGCAGGCGCATTTCTAACAGGATTCCGCGATTTTCGCAATGCTGAAGCCAGGGCGCAGTAATGTCATCGATTATCTTGCCAGGATGAAGCGCCTTGAGCAGAGGAACAACTCCCTAGAAGAAATCGTGGGCTGAAATGGCCTGGTTGAAGAGTTATGGAAGCTCCAAGCAAGGTAGGTCCTGTCTGGCTATGGCAGACACAGAGCAGAGATTGGGGATTTTCACAATGTTGAGCTCCAAATGGTCCAATGTCCTGGATTGATGTGATACAGGGAAGCTTTGTGAGTTGGGGAATACTTTTCCAGAAGGAAGCTCCAAGACATTTGACCTGTGGAGTGAGATATAAGCAGCTCAATCTGACAGGGTGCTGCTGGCTATGGCTGCCATGGAAGCTTCAGTGATAGTAGAGTTGGGAGATGAAGTCATGAGCTGACATTGAGCTAGACTGAGGTTGAAAGGAATCAAGAGAGGCTAGACAAGCAATGCCATGCCCAACTGGGCTCTGATACCATGTGAGAAATGCGGGATCTAGAGCATGGCAAAGGCGGAAGCTATGGAGGATGGAAGAAGAAATGTAGACTCATGATGGAAAGGACATTGTTTGTTACACAAGTGAATTAGGTTCCAAGATTGAGACTTGGACTCATAAACACAATCTTGTGTATGTGGACAATGACATTGACACTTTACTGAAATGAAAAGAGTACTATCATTGCATTAAGAAAGGAAGCAAGTACAATGCTTTATAGGAAAGTAGGAAACTGCAGTAAGCACCATTGTGCATATGGGATAAGTTAGCCTGCATGTCCTTGACCTTGAGACTCCATACAAAGAGGCTGTTTGAGTGTGATTGCTGATTCTCAACAAATATTGTAGCCTTTCATCTTGACTAGCCCTTGTATCATGGTCACTATCTTCATCCAATTCTAGCAACTCATAGACAGTAGATTCAAGTCTCTTGAAGCTTCTCTTCTCAAGGTAGCACACTCTATGTGACTGTCATCTCTTCTATTGGCATGATAGGTTTTTGACCGTACATCAATTCAAGAGGCATATATCCTATAACAGCACTATGAGTTATTCTGTCAGCCCACAAAGCTTAAGGGAGCAATTGTGGCCACTCTTTTACCTTCTCTCCACATGCTTTCGCCAATATCTTCACAATAGGTGGGTGACCTCTTTCAATCTTGACATTTCCTTTAGGGTTATAAGCTAAAGTTAAAGCAAGCTTTCTTCTCAATCGTGCAAAGAAATCATGGGCTTCATCTGCATCCAATTTGCCCTATCTGCTGTAATTTTTCCCACATAGCCATACCGACAAAAGATCTCTTCTAAGAGAAAAGTACACACTACATTTGTTGTCTTGGTATGTGGAGCTCTCCCTTCCACTTGATTAGTCGAGTCTTCACAAGCAAGTACAAGATACCTCATTTGCCAAAGACCTATAGGCATCGTGACTAAATCCACCACCCACTTAAAATGAAGAGATAAGGGATATATGGGTTGCAATCCATAATCCTGACGTCTCATAGATGGATACATTTGACATGTCATACATGTTTCCACAAAGTGAGCAACATCCTTACATGCCGCCTTGCCACCAATATCTTTCTTTAATCTTTGCAAAAGTACCCCAAGTACCTAGGATTTCATGCATAGCATTTACTTGTGAAGCCCTGTCACCCTAAACCCACAGTGGCATACCTTGTTTCTTGTTATCATGTTTCCACAAGTACTCGTCTTTTAGGAAAAATCCATAGGCTTTCCTCTCGATCTTCTTAAACTCCTCATCCAACCACTCTTTTCTCTTTGTTAATGTGTTGAGGTATTGACCAATTTGCCTCCACTCTCCCGCATATTTGTTTTTAGAAACACTTCTACACAAGATACATAGTATCTAAAGTGTTTTTTCTTTGTTATCCAAGCTTCTATTAGTGTTGTAGCAACTCTCTGCATTGCTGAATTCACTCTTGCAGCCCTTGTACTTCACAAACTAGCTATTGTATTCTGCATTTAATGTTGTTCTTGCATTCATGAGAGTTGTACCTATAGTTACAACAGCAACCAATTTAGTTTCACCAATCAAAACATCATTTTTAGCAATAGTAAGAAAATCATATTCTTCCTCTTCATCCATCATCCCATTTTCATTTGCATAGCATGCCCGAGATAACATGTCTACCACTAGGTTATCTCTTTTTGCAATATGTTGAATTTTAGGGTTCAAAGATTCGATGTATGCAATCCATCGGAGCATAGCAATGTCCGAGGTAGCACAACTAGTAATCATACCCAAGATCACTAAACAATCAGTCTCAATGACTACGCGAGCACCCATAAAGTCCTTCTTATCACATTTTAGGGCTGCCGCAATTCCCCATAATTCTCTTTTTACATGTGGATACCTTCTCTACCGTTCGGTCAATACTTTAGCACCAAACCAAACTGTATATATTTGCCCTTCCTTATCATCTTCCCCAATTGCCCATTCAATCTCCATTGGGCTTGTATCAACAATAATAATGATAGGCTTCCCATGTGAATAATCAGCCTTTCTCAATGTAGGAGTAGATTTTAAGAGCCGCTTCAATTTCTTCATTTCTTTCTCATGCTTCCTTTCCTAATAAAACCTTTGACCTTTCCTTAAGAGCTAATGTAGAGCATCAGCTACATGTGCAAAGTGAGGGATCCATATCAAATAGAATACACATGCACCCAAGAATATATGCACCTTAGATACATTCATGCATACATATTGTATTCTATCAATCCCATCTATGTTAATTGGTGATGGTCTTTGCCCATAGGCCCCACACATATGCCCAAGAATTAAAACCTCTTCAACTCCATAGTCTAACTTTTGTCTAAAAAGAGTTAAATGCACCTCTTCTAGATGCATTAAAAATCTCTCACAATCAACAATATGATCTATCTATCTCTTCATTCGTTTCATCCACTACATACCCTTTGATCGGAACATTGTTCAAAAAGGGCATTGTCAAATTGTGGGGTATAAAATCCTTAAATACCCTATTCATAGCATTTGTCATGGGAGCCACTGAGTTCATTGCACCTATGGGAGAGTACACATCCGTACTAACCCCAAGGGAGTCTTTATGGTTGTGATTTCTCTACTCTCAATTGCAAGCTAAAACTAATTATACCCCGAGTAAAGATCACCCAAAGAATAGATCGCTATGCTTGCAAAAGCCTTTGCAAATTAACCATAGGATCTGCACCCACATTTCTTATGGTTACTTTATTTATCGGCTACATGTCTTGAATAAATCTCAAAGCCCCATTATTTTTGTCATAGTGGACCAATTATTTGAGTACGGGATTGAAGAGCACTCCAAGATCTTCATGTGTATCTTTTCATTTAGCAAATCCATTAGATTTGGCAAGTAAGCTTTAGGCACCAGAATAGGCCTCAACTTTCATGATACATGTGGCATAGTAAATATTACCATAGGAGAGACAACATTTGGATCCACACAACCTATTTCAACTAGTTAAAATGCAAACGCTTTCCCATGCCTAACCAACATCTGCATAAAACAATCTCCTTTAGCAGGCAAAAGAAACCCTTCTCTGCACCAACTTTTTGTTCCTGTAATGTTTCAACTTTAAATTGATGATCTATATCTTTAGGATCCCGTAAACTTGGTTGCCTTGACACTTTCTCATATAGACCCACAATGTCTGGTGAAAGCGGCAAAGCAACTGGTTTCACCTTGTTGTCAACCGTCTTATATTTTGTCTCCACAATTGCTTCAACCCATTGTAATCCTTCCTGCTGAGCAAACAATGCTATAACATCATACATGTCCAAAGAACATGCTGGCAGCACTCTATTTTCAGCCTCATTTTTTGCATGTATGGTTGCTAAAATTTCAACCATAGTGTCAATAATATTTAGTCCATAAAAGAGGCCTGAAATGCCTTTATTTTCATCTAACAACCCCAATGCTCTGAGTTCCTTAGCATTCCATTTCATAGATATGAATTAGCCTTATACATAGCTTCCTTGGGCTTAAACCAACATGAACTATTTGTTATAAATTGAGAATAACCAGTAGTAAATATATGCTTTACTCGACCTCTATAGTAGAAAGGACCATGCATCCATGAAACAACACCTCCAGCAAAGTGAACACATAGCTAGAGGTGGACTTCCTACTATCTGCATGTCATGCATAGTCAGAGTTAGTGTATCCCACGACACATGTATCCTGGTTTCCATAGCATATGCACATATCAGCAGTGCCCTTTAGGTAGCTCATGATACCCTTCATGGCATCCCAATGCCTCTTGCCAAGTGTAGCCATATAACGTGCCACAACACCAACTGCAAAAGCAATATCTAGATGGGTGGCTACCATGGCATACATAAGACTGCCCACTGCTAATGCATAGGGAATCTTGGCCATCTCAGCCCTCTACTCATCTATTTGTAGACAACTTTCTGCGGACAATCGGCCTGTGATACCTTCACATGAGAAGGGAATGGACATTCAATAGGCTTTACATCCTGCATACGGAAGCATTCAAGGACTTTATGAGTGTACTCTTTCTATGATAGATAGAGTAGTCCTTGATGCCTATCATGCGTAATGTGCATACCAAGAATATGAGAGGCATGTCCCAGATCTTTCATCTCAAAGCTCTTCTTGAGCTGAGCCTTAAGAGCATCTAGCTCATCATGATCTTTCCCTACCAAAAGCATGTAATCCACATAGAGCACCAAAATCAATAAAGATCCATCACGGGCTTTCTTTGTGTACAAGCATGGATCCATAGCACTATGGCTGTAGCCCTTTGACTACATAAATGCATCAAACTTACGATACCATTCCCTAGGTGTCTGTTTCAAGCCATAAAGACTTTTCCTCAATTTGTACACTAGGTGTTCCTTGCAAGGATCTGCAAAGCCCTTAGGCTGCTCCATGTAAATCTCATCATGCAAGTCCCCATGTAAGAAAGCCGTCTTGACATCCAACTGATACAATGCAAGTCCAAGTCAAGCTGTGTAGCCAAAGCCAAGATTAAGCATAGGGTGGTCATCTTAACCACAAGGGAGAAGACCTCATCAAAGTCATTACCATGCTTCTGCTTAAAACCCTTTACTACCAATTTGGCCTTGTATGCCGGCCTGGGGTATCCAAGGGTACTTTTCAACTTGTACACCCACTTACAAGGCAAAGCCCTCTTGCCACTAGGCAAAGAAACCAAATCCCACATATGATTCTTATGCAAGGAGTCAATTTAGACTGCATAGCCCACTTACAAGGCAAAGCCCTCTTGCCACTAGGTAAGAAAACCAAATCCCACATATGATTCTTATGCAAGGAGTCAATCTCAGGCTACATAGCCCACTTACAAGGTAAAGCCCTCTTGCCACTAGGCAAGGAAACCAAATCCCACATATGATTCTTATGCAAGGAGTCAATCTCAGACTGCATAGCCCTCTCTTAGGAATGACTGTCACCCCTGCGCATAGCCTCATCATATATGAGAGGCTCTTCTGCATCTATAACCAAGACATAATTTATGGAGGGCTCATAATGATCAGCAAGAGGTCGTCTATCTTTAGTAGAACCCCCTCAATGTAGGCTATGCTGCCTATCCAATATCTTATCCAACATCTTGTCTAACATTGTGGCCATGAGGATTAGCTGGTGCAGGCTGTCTAGCTAGCTGTGCGAGAGTAGGGTGTTCCTCTTGAAAGATAACACTGCATATCTCAACAACTTTCTTAGGCTGCATATGCATTTTGTCCTCATGGAACACAACATCATGGCTACAGATCTGCAAATCACTTTTCGTTGCCTGCGGATCATCCCAAAGACGATATCCCATCTCACCTGCATCTCCATAGCCAAGAAAAATGCATTTCACACTTTTAAGATCCAGCTTATTGCATTTATCCTTGGGCACATGGCAAAAGGCCTCACATTCAAAGACACACAAATGAGCATATGAGGGAGGCTTTCCTATCCATACCTCCTCTGCAACCTGGAAGTCAATACCACTACAAGGTGACATGTTAATGAGATGCACGGTAGTAGAGATTGCCTCAGCCCAAAAATAGGTAAGCCTGCTTGGCTAAGTATAATGCGGACCCTCTCTTGGATACTCCTATTCATACGCTCAGCCATACTATTATGGGGAGGGGTATAAGGGGCAGTCAACTGATGCTTAATACATCACTTGTCACAAAAATGCTCAAAGGCATGCGAGACGTACTTACCCCCATTATTGGTCCTTAGGCATTTCAACCTATGCCCATATTGATTCTTTGCTAAAGCAAGCCATCATTGAAAGATGGCCAAGACGTCAAATTTTTGCTTTATGGGATAAGCCCAAACCTTACTAAATAATTGTCAATAAATGTGACAAAGTACTTCACACCCCCTAATGACTAATAGGGCATGGGTCCACATACATCTAAATGCACAAGAGCTAAAGGCTCACCCATGCGTGGAATACCGAACTTTTTATGAAAATTCCCAGTCTGCTTGCCATATAAACAATGATCACACAACTCGAAATGTGAGTAGTCAAAAGGCGGAAGATACTGCAAATCACTAAGCATTTTCATTTCCTTAAGTGACATATGCCTGAGATGAGCATGCCATAGAGATACATGTGGGATAGAACCCACTGACAAAACATGGTCAATAGTACTAGATACAACCAAGGGGTAGAGGTTGCTAGACTTGGCAACTCATGCAAGAGCAAGCCTGCCACCACCAGTTATCTTCCATACAGAATCACCAAAGCATATATGATAATCTGCATCATCAAGCTGCCCAGTAGACATAAGGCTTTTAGTCAGTGCGGGTACATGACATACATTATGTAGACCGAAAAGAAACGGGACTAGGATACAAAATTATATGTGGTAATGTGGGCATATAACACGACGTTCAAACGAGCGAATGGCCACACCCCATTCAAATTAGTTTATGGGGAGGAGTGTGTCTTGCCCTTAAAAATTGAGCTGCTGACTATAATATTCTTAATTTGGGTGAGGAAGATGCCCTATTCGAGTGGTTTACGACTATATCCCACTTGGATGAGCTTAAATTGTAGAGTTTGTTGCACCAAGAAGTAGCTAAACGTCAGATGAAGCGGTTGCATGATCTAAAAGTGAAAAAATATACCTTTAAGAAAGGACAATTAGTTCTATATTCTGATGCGAGTAGGGAGCTATTTCTAGGGAAGCTAGAGCCTAGATGGGATGGCCCTTACAAGGTAGTTAGGATAGGTAAAAATAGGTCCACGGCTTTACTAGCTGATCTACATGGAGTGGAATTTAAAAATAAGGTTAGTCTTAATAAGATTAAACCTTATTATTTTTGAGTATGTTAACGTGCTAAATGCATTGAGGTCCATGACCTATAAGAGAGCTTAAATTGGTTGATGGAGCAGTTAATCCCTTATTTGGAGAACCCATATCTAGAGCAAAGATATCATCAGGGGAAGCTTATTTGGTGGAGCAAAGGATACAAAGTGATTGAGCAAGAAGACGGAACCTTTGTGTGGGAAATCAAAGTTTTCTGCCATCACTGCTTATACAAATTTTGACAAGCATCCGTGTTGAGTTTAATAAAGAAGGTGGGATGGATCCGTTAGTTCATCCTCTAAGCATGTTGCATTTTGACTCTCATAATTATGAATAGAGGAGTTCCTAATGGCTGGCCGTGTAAACCCATTGTGGACGTACACGTTATACTTTGATAGAGCGTCCAGGGGCCCTAATAGAAAAGGGAGTGTTGGAGTAGTTATCCGAGATCCTCGACGTAGAGTTACAATGAAATTAGCTATTTATCTCAGGATAGGATTCACCAACAACATGGCGGAGTATAAAGCCTTGATTATGGGACTGAACATTGCTAAGAAAGGTGGTATTCAGAGGTTGTTAGTAAAAGCGGATTCCCATCTGATCTTAAATCAACTAAATGAGATATACACAGTTCGGAATCCTATCCTTTGCATGTATCATCGAACTGCTATGACCCTACTTGATGAATTTGAGTGCATCTCTCTTCAGCTGATCCCATGTTTTTGGAACCAGTTTGCGGATTCATTAGCCAATTTTGCTTATGAAGAGGACCTCTTCTTCAACAGTGGTCCTAGTCTGGATGTTGCTATTGATAATGAGACATGACCTGATCACTTATGGGGAATTTTATTAGACTGCATGTTATATGGCAGGCGATGGTTGGTATGGGTAATGTGAAGAGTGGCCGAGACCCATCTACCACTATTATCTTGGATCCATAGGTTGATCCAACGACATGTTATGCATACACCTCTTACTATATATGCAGGAGGGATGGTCACAACTTGATGCATTTAGTTTAGGGCTAAGAGCCCTATTTTTCCCCTTGGAATGGAGCGTATTTTCGTATATCTGCCTTCTTCCAAGGAGGGATCTATATGAGCTCGTTTGTTTAATCTCATTAGGCCAAGAGGGCCAGTCAGATTTGTAATGTCACGATTGATTTCTTTAGGCCAAGAGGACCAGTTTGTTTGTCGAAAACTGTGCTATTTCTTTAGGCTAAGAGGGCCCTATGTTTTTTTGGTGCAGGTACGTTTAATGGTTTTTGTCTCAGTGATTGCATTATACAGGTGGACAAAGTCACTAGAGGGAGCCTTTGCTAGCGGAGAAGCTTCTTGTGGCCATTCCAGGTGGTTTTGCCCCTTCCCGAGTTTTTTCCATGTTCCCTTAAGCAAATAATGATATATGTGTATGTAAGGGGTACCTTCTTTTTGTTTGTTGGGGACCAATAATCAAGGCATGAAGTCCCAAGTTTAGGTTAGGCTTTTCTGGTTGTCTGGTGGAGGTCTGTGTAGTCATTACCTCCTGCAAAGGCATTGTTAGGCATTGAAAGACCTGTCTTAGACAGAAGTTGTAGTGACCATGTTTTGCTGACCTACTAGGCAGCCATGCTAGGAGTTCCTGTTAGTGTGAGGTAGTTAGAGAAGCCTGCACTTAAATATCAAGAGATAGAAAAGTTCTGAATCTAGCTAAAAATAAATATACAAAGGTGTGTAAAAAGGGGTTCTAACCCCTATAAAAATAGAAAAAAAGCAGAAAAAATCCTTGAGTAGTTGTTTAGGGCCTGGTATAGGTTCCTAGGGCTGAGACAAGACCCAGGGCCGATGCCTTGTCTTCCTGGGGGTGGCATCTAGCTAAAAAGCAAAGGAAACTAAGACAGGTTGGAGTGAAAATAAAAGTGAGCATTAGAAAAGGATTAAGTGTCACCTCGTGAGGGCTTGGTAGGTTCTTGGTACCGCGACAGGACCTGAGGCCAATGCCCTGTTCTCCTTGGGTCACTACGCTCAGCTCCCTCCTTTTTACACACCTGAGTATGGAAAATAACGACCTTAAAGGATAACGTGCTCAATGAAAATACTTCTTGATTAGGCTATAGGAGTCCTCATCCAGTAGGAGCTCCTAGTTAAGTTGTCCTCAGTTAGGTAGGTAGGTTAGACCACCACTTAGGATGACCTCTCTGATAGTTCTTTTTAGCTTGGCTGTGTTGGAACAGTTGGTTAGTGGCTAGTTCTCGACTTTCTGAAAAATTATGCTATGCCTACTCCTCGTGGATTTCATGTCTTAGTTTTGACAAGGGGTAGGGTGGCAGTTGCGATGTGTTTTGTTGAGTATATCTTGCATTAGCTCCATGCTCTTTGTGGTTATGTTTATGTGCAGATTTGTTCGTGGGATTCGACGGGCTGAGTTGCCCTATCCTATGGTGGCCAATGAGTGGTGGATTTTACTCGGGAAACATGCTCAAAATTTACCAAAAAATCTGAATTTCAAGGGAAAAATAGACTTCATTGAAGGCAACAGCTGCAATCAGTACGATTTTAAGCGACAAGTCAGAGATGGGTGCCAAAAGTGCTATAAAGACCCATCGAGCGACGGTTGGAAATTTTTCATAATTTCTTGGGATGTCGGAATGGACCCCGGAAAGAATCAGGCAATGCGGACCTCGAGATGGATGCCCAAAATTTTTTAGAAGCCAATTCTGAGGGGCTGGACAAGAGATGGAGTGCCCGGAGGCCAAGACCCAAAACAAAGTCAAGTGTAAATGAACTTTAGGCAAAATGGTGTGACCCTTGGGGGCTCCCTTGGAGCCCCCTGAAAATTTGACGATTGGGGAGGGGGGCGATCGCTTTTTGCCATGGCATGGAGGGAGAAGATGGCGTCCTCTTTTTGCAGGCGATGGATTTTTGGAGGGGGGGGGGCTATGCCACCTAAATACATCCCCATACTCTGATCATACTAGTCAGATGCTGCATTCTTTTGCTTCCCATCGCCATCTCTGGCCCGTGTAATGGCTGCTTGGACATGGAGATAAAAAACTAGTCTTTCTCTCTCCTCCCTCTCTCTTCCCTCTATGGGTTGTTCATGCACACTACCCTAAAGGAAGAATTAGGAAGGAGATTGAAGCAAATGATGATGGAGATTAATAGAGATGCTGAAGATTGATGTGTATCACAAAATTGAGAGCAACGGAGGCTTCGTCCATTGGTCACGCAGTCATTTAATGTGTCTCAAGTTTTGTAGAAACAAGGTATGACTATTTTTTATGAAGGAAATGAAGGTTTTTTGACATTTTATGATGGAAATGATGTTCTTATGCGATGAAAAATTGTTTGAGTGTTGGTTACATCATGTTTAATTGCTGTCTATCAAAAAATTCTGATTCCATAATGATTTACATGCGCTATTTAAATCCCGCAAAACCCGAAATGTGATTTTTAAGGGTAAAATGATAGTTTTGTCTTTTCGGGTGGGGGAAATGTATTCCTATGGAAAAAAATGGAAAATAAAATTGAATTTTAATATGCTGAAATGATTGGCATGGAAAAATAAAAAAATAGTGAATATTGTCAAATAAATGCTAAAAAAATAAGCTAAAATAAAATAGAGAAAAAATAGAAATACGCTTCATTAAAATATATATATATATAATGAGTGTTTGTGAATGTATGGTAGTGGCGGAGCATGAGGTTTAGCCTCACTTTTTCCTATCTCTTTGTCAAAGTTCATGATTTATCACTTTTCATACATCAAAACATGATAAAATGAACTCCTACACCTATGCAATGGAAGCAATGTTGAGAGGTGCTTCCCCATGTTCGTGCTATGAGGTATTATGCCTATATGTTATAGGATCTCTCTCTGAAGAGAAGGGATGGTAAATGTTGGACTATGACCTAATACAAACACAAAATTGACATTAGCATTTAGTGTAGAGTGAGTCTTAGACGCTCCTGGCCCGCGAGGTCGTGTGGTGGGGTTGTCTATGGTGTGCATGAGGTCTGACTAGTGCCATAGCAAGTGCCATCTTATTTTAGGTCCCATCATGAAGCTACTGGAGTGCTCAAGAGAGGAGGCAACTCAATCGAGCATGGAGGTAAGCTCACTACACTTATAGAAAGAGATAGTGCATCGGCTATGTGAGAGGTAGCCATTAGTGCTCGGCTTGAAATGCTTGAAAGAATAAGCAGTCAGTGGTTCTTGGCGGCTGAGCTTGCCTCTACATTTTGGTTTCGTTGTCAGGACCAATGAGTTCAAGCCTTGAGTGCTTCCTCACTCCGAATCGAGCATTGAAGTAGGGTTTTCCCCGAACCGGTGCATGAGTTAGATAAGTGGGAAGCGAGGGAATTTGAAGGAGGTATTCGATCTCCTTAGCAAGTAAATTTTTGGTTTTTTGGATTTGGAAAAGTAGGTTGGAGTAGTGTAGGTGTTTGCTTTGTGATTTGGATGCGGACCCTACTAGCCCACACACCGACTAATGCAACTCTTAATCCTTACAGGGGACACCCACAAGCACTTATAGGGAAGTGCAGAATCCTTGTAACTATTGAAACGGAAAGCTTGTCTGTCCTATTCCATGTTCCTCCAAATAGTGTAAATTGTGGAAAGGAAACCCTCCTAGGAAGACCCTTCAAAAGGGCAACAAAGTGTGAGACCAATTATGTAGCATAGAGGATACACTTCACACTACCAGGTGTGAGAATAATCATAACCTTTAGCAAGGGTGACCTCATCAAACCTCGAGGGAAAGATAAGGAATTATGACATTCTAGGCAAGCCCAGTAATGAGAGAAAGAACTGTTTAAAGAGTTGATATAAGTGCATGTTGAACAGAGAGAACCAGTGAGCGAGGCCATGCTTGAAACAAGAAGGTTAGGAGACAATGCCAAGGATAGGCTTTGGACTTACAAATATCGTAGAAGACCACAAAAGAAGCCCAAGCCTTATAGATGAAGGTATTGATGGAGAGCCAGCACAATCCCACGATGGATATCCAAAATGTTGCCATGTGCTCAAGGGTATTATGCAGGTAACCAATGGATTTGGGTACCCAAACCCCCTGCTAAACCACCTCTGTCAAGCCAGATCATATCAAAAACAAAGAAGTACAGGGGGAAATCTAAATGAAAATCCAAGTCTTGAGTCAACAATATTGGAGTGACTGAGCCCCTCACGATTGAAATCAAGAAACCAAATATGACTATTTGAAAGTTAGATCCTCAGCCTAGCATGCCCAACAAGTGGATATCAGATGTAACTATCGAGTGTGCACAAAGACCACTAGTGCCCAAGGAGCCTTTGACTTCCCAAGATGATAATGAGCACCGCAGGTGCAACATTGCTCATGATAAAGCTGATTGCTCAACAAAGCAAATGGAAGAATTGTCTCAAAGCAACCATGAGCAAATCTTCCAGCCAGTGCCAAGTCCACCTAGGAGTCCCGAATCTCCTATACCCTCTTTCCCTAAATGGACACATGAAGCACAACAATAGTTGTCAATGTAGGTGCTCAATCCCAATCTCTATCTCCATTTGAGCTTCCAAATGTCCAAGGTGTGGGACATGACACCACCCCTAATTCTTAGCTTAAGGATATGCTTGTGCAATCCACTGTGATCTACATAAGTGAATATGCAAAGGGAAACAAAAGACAAGACCACTTTTGATCTACCTAAGGACTTGGCACCGCAGTCTACCAACAATAGCTAGTTCACTAAACTAGACACTACTACTTCGAATAAGGAATCATAGAAGTCACAGCATTTGGCCGTGTGATGATGCCCCTTATGGAATGCATCCTTAACAATTCACCTGTGGAAGAGATGTCGCAATCAACATCCTTGACACCTCCAACACTTTCGAAGCACCTAAAGCCTAGGCTTGAGGAGAATATCATTCAAAGATTTGGCCAAAGAGATAGTGCATCTGACCAATGAACCAGAGATGAAGTGCATGATGAAGCTTGATCACAAGCTGACAGCCATCACATGTGTGTACATCCACATGGACATTGGAAGGCCAACACGAGAGCACACAAAGCTCATAGCCGAACCCCAAAAAAAGGGACGAGCAACAACATGTTTGCTCCCCCTATGTAGCTATTGTTGAAGAAGTCATAAAGGACATCCCAAAAGCCACAACTAGGGAATTGCGCTTGATATCCTCACTCTATATTGCTCAATGTGAGACAAACAAGGAAAAGCTTGAAGCAATCAAATAAAAAGGGAAAGGACAAGGTAACTTTGTGCAGAAATGGTACTCCAATTGGCCACCGACTAATGTCACTCACTAAGCAAAGGAAAGCCCTTTGGACATCAATACATGATCCCACGTATGTTGCCCCGACCTCATTAAGAGTGTTGGAAATGGTCCATGAGGTCTAGCTTTCTACCACTATCCTCTACCACTATCCAAAAACATCCCTTGTATGATAAACTACTTCTAGAAGAAGATCTACATGTGGCTAGAAGGCTAGGAGTAGGAAGCATGGTCCTTGATGTTAGTGCATATGTCTTCTGCCTCACTCAAGACCTTGCAATCCTAGATCTCTATGCTTCCCATCAATACAACCATGACTTCTTTAGTTGATTTTGTCCAAGCCTACATGACAAGAACCCTAAACCGTCTCTTGGTTCTACACTAGAGTCACCTGAACCTCCAGAGCAAGAGAAAAATGACTCTAAACACAACACCCGCTCTGATAAGAAGCAATGGAGGCATGTTTTAATGGGTAAGGACAAGAGTTTAGAGCAAATGCCCATCGACCAGGAGCAACTACCAATGCAATCGGATGAGGGGCTAAATGGAGGGGAATTAGCTGAAGAGCTAGACTCTCCAAAAAGAGAGGTAGTTGTACCCTCACAACCTAGCAAGGCTATTTAGCAGGCCCCGGCTATGTCCCATGAGGACACACTAGAAAAAGAGAATATTGAGGCCCAACCAAGCACATCAACAAGTGACCTAGTTTAGGGTCTTGAGTCTTTAGAGGATACACCTTGATTGCCCAATAAAAAGAGGAGAAAACGACGAAAAAAATGGTAGTTGCAAGTGGGTGTAGATTCCAAGAAGATTGAGACCAAGAGTGCTGAAGAGCTGAGGAATAAAGCATCGAGTCCACCCATGAATGAACCCATTGTCATCTCTCCTAACAGTGGTGAAACCTCAGACACATCTGTGTATTCTGATAAATCAAAGCAACCATTACCATCAACGATTGCTTGCAAGCAGCTTAAGGAATATTTGCCATTTCCACTATCCTAGGAAGAGCAAGAATATCTTAATGAGCACTATGACAAGCTCCTACATGAATGCATGCAACTCATCTCTAATCAGGAAGCCGATGAACTACACTTAATTGTGACATTCAATGAAGTGCTTTGCCAACCAAATATCTTAGAGATAGAGCAACTAAAGCGACAATCAAAGGGTCGAAGTCAATTTGAAAACCGTTGGTTTGGAAACCATGCTACAATGGCCAAACTTGGATCCTAGATTATGATAGTCTTAGAGGAGCGATTGGCCAAATGACGGTCTCAAAGAGATTTGACCTATGTGGTGGCGCCAACTTCCTTTTGAGTATAGTGACTACCATTCAGGGTGTGGACTTAGCTGGAACTAGTCAAGAAAACTCTTTGATTGATAAAATTCTCACTGAGGAGGAGCTACATGTTGCCAATAGACTGAAACAAGGCACCATGCTATTCGATGTTGCAAAATATTTGTTATTACTGAGTAGGTTGCTACAATTTCTAGGTATATATGCCACACTCCAGTACAATCCTGAGTTCTACAATTGGTTTTTATCCTCACAAAGTGACATGAATTCATAAATGTGTATATAAATAAACAATGTTTTTTGTGACTATGTATAAATAATATGGAAAGAAGCAGAGCCAACACACATACAAGCAATGATAATCAAGCACATGTGATATGCATCGAAGTCAACACTATGGTATTCGTATAAGTGATGTCTTTTTGAGCTGTACCTATTCATTATTGTTGAAGCATATCACTTGCATGTACTCTCACGAGTTGCCAAGTGAATGCAGGACAACACATGTCTTTATACGAAAGTGTTCAATGTCCAAGTCACCATAAGACCACCAACCCCACAAAGAACCATTATGGAGAAAGTGACAGAAATACCAAGAAACAAAGAGCCATGATGAGGACGGAAGGCCCGTTGGAAGAGAAAATCACCCCTGCAGAAAGCACACATTGCATTTGAGCATGGCCCAAAGTATAGTCATTGGCTACTCTCTCTTTCTTGGACAAACTCTACATCTGGGTAGGAGCCATGCTCTCAATAGTGACAAATGTTTCTTCATCAACCATGATTCAATTTGCCAGATACTCTATCCCTTGTCCATGCACAACTCACTCCAGTTGTGCTACCTCAATTGTTTCAATGTCTCACATGTTACAAAGAGGTTTGCAAAATCTCAAGTGTATCTCTTCATCTCAACAATTGTTCCTATAGCATCGACACTAGTAACACAATTATATTTGCAATATCCATTTTTCACAGCCTTTGGATCTCAACATTTCTCAATCCAAATGAACGGCTATTGATTGTATTCATTTTATTCAAAAAAAGAAAAAAAAAGAGGAAAAAAAGAAAAGAAAAGGAAAAAAAGGGCACCCACAGTCTGCACAACACCTAGGGGTCCTCAAATTATGTACGTCTAGTGACCTTGGTCGCCTAGCTCTTTCCCTAGTCCCCTAGCCCTTTATACATCCCCCACAATTGTTCAGGGCACATCAAGGTCAAGATATACCTAGGGAGCTCGTCTTGCCTATGGTTAATAGAGCTGTCACCTTGAACCATTTGCACAATTCTTTTTTGCACTCCATCTTAGTGCCATCGCAATCAATAGTGGTAAACAAGGCATGAAAGACCATGGAGAGTACACCGTACTCTTTAAACACTACAAGTAGCCACCAACTACCAAAAGCTAAGGTGTCAATGAGCTCAATTATGCTACCTCGTGTTGTCAAAATCACAAATGATGTCTCAAGAAGCCTTCAAGTGTACTTCTCCTCAACATTGACAATTTTTTCCACCCCATTAACCCCTCACTTCATCCCCACATTGCTATGAGAAACCAGACCAGTATTCTTCTAACTACGTAATATCTAAGTATGCACGTGCACTCACATAATATCTGCACCACAATCTATACACAGGTTGGGTCCTCAAGTGCAGGATAATACTCTCGGCTTGCTTAGAGTTCGACCTATCTCCTAAACTAATCAAACTATGTCTTGTGCACGATAAGAAGACTAGCACTAACCCCTAGGGAGAGACTATATGAGAGGTTTTCGATTGTAGGTATTGAAGACTCCAATGAAAGTACTATTAGCTCTTCATCAACACTCAACTTAGAACTCTTGTCCTTTATCATCATACAAGTCCACCAAAGAATTGTCACGAACACCAATACCTGTGCCAGCCATGAGTGCAACTCCCAACAAAGAATAGCCCTATAACCAGCTAAAACAACCCTATCACTAGCCAATTAGGCCAACAACATGCTGCCAATGGCCTTCATCCACACTGCCACCAAAACTCCTCCATGGCAAACCACAACAGTCCCTTCCATCCACGTCTTTGGTACATGTCAAAGCCTGCTACCTACAACGAAGAGTGGCCACTTTTTGCCACACACAAGAATGAGCTTCTCATTCACTTTTCAACTTTGTATACCAAACCCTAAATCCCTTTTGGGCAGTCATCTCCTTTTTCCCTTTTTTTACATGGTCGGCCATAGCCTAGACCCTTTTTTCCATTGTCCTTCTATCTTCCTAGCTTCCAAGAGCCCAGCGTTCCTTGAATTAAACCATGATGCACTTGCGCTCTTTTACAAAAGTTTTGACTTGCACTTTTCCTTGTGCGCCTTCCTCCCTTATTTAGGGCTCTTCTCCTTGTGCGTCTTTGTCTTCTGTTTCTCTTTGCCTTGGCCTTTATCTTTGTCTTCTGCTTTAGCTTTTTCGGATTTTCCACTTTCGTTCGTTTGAGGGTTAACATTACCCCCCTCCTAGACGAGCGGTGGATGAAGCAAAGTCGTTGTGGAAAGAAGTACACGCGAAGGCGTATGCGACATCCTGTGCATTGTGATTGCACAACATAACATAATAGAACACAGGGATACTGCACCATCGGTAGTAGCTGGTAGACATTGGGCCTATGCGATGAGGACAGTGTACTTTTCATGGCCATTCGTGCAGTGCTTACCACAATTGATTGCAATGGTATTACGGCAGAGTGCAAGAGGGAATTGTGTGAATGGGTCAGGGTGACAGGTCTAACCCTAGGCGAGACAAGCTCCCTAGGTCTGTCCTTCATTTGATGTGCCCTGAACTATTGGGGTGATGCTAGCGGGGCTAGGGGACTAGGGACGAAGCCAGCCGACCAAGGTCACTGGACGCACCTAATTTGAGGACCCTTAGGTGCGGCGCTATGATTGTGAGTGCTGGTTTTTTTTTTTGGACTTGCTTGAGTACAACCATTGCAATATGTTGAGGCTATCACCTTTTCAATGGGTCGGGAAATGTCAAGCTTTGAAGGCTCAGGAAATGGATATGCCAGTGATGATTGTGCCCTAGCCTCGTTGTTAGAGAAGCCATTGTTGCGATGTTGGTACGATTGAGGTAATCACCGTCGTGAGCTCACTGTAGAGCTTGACCCTAGAAGAGAGCCTAGCCCCTGCCTATGCTTTGGTTCGTGCGATGTGGGCATTCGCAAGGGTGATTTTTCGCGTTCGGCAGTGTGGCTTTGTTGTGGTTCTTTGTGCGGTTGGTGGTCTTGCAGTGACTTGGGCATTGAACACGTTTGCACGAAGACCCGTGTCATCCTGCATCCACTTGTCACCTCATGAGAGTATATGCAAGTCGCATGCATCAAGTACAACGAACAAATGCAATCATGTCAAGATATAACTTTTCAAAATGTTATGATGTTGATTGCAATGCCTATTCCAGTGCTTGTTAAAGATGTGGCATATGATAGGTAAAGGAAGTGTGTACAAGTGGGGAGCCTGCCCCTTTAATCATCAAAAAACAAAAAGTTATGGCAGGATGGCTTATCAAGCTACTTGTAAATCATAGGGGCTACTCGATTTGCACAAGGTGGGGTGAGTCCAGGTGGTTAGGAGATTGAGGCTCTGCTGGTGAGGGGCTCCTGTGGGGCTGGGCAGGGAAGATGTCGGCCGGGACGTGAATGGTGTAGTCTCTGGCCGCGACCGTTTCCAAGATGCTTTTGAACAAGGCATCGAATTCTTCTTTGCCGAGTAGCCCTTTTAGCCTTTGAGCACCTGGTGCCCGAGCGCCTGTTGGGGGCTGGCACAACTGGTGTTGCCACACCTTGTGCGCTTCTTTGAGCTTCTACTCCCCTGACCTGGGGATTCGGCCTACGTCCAGGGAGGTGTCGCTTGGGTCCTTGTTTCTTTGCATACCTTTTGAGGATAGGCACATAGCGCACCGGCGGAGGGGCGTGTGCTGTATGTTCCCATCAACAGCGGAGAGCATTTTTGCAAGCCAGCTGTCCTAGGTGCTCCATGTCTTCCTTGTAGAGGGACCTACAAGATGCGAACCAAGGATTAGGCCTTGATACATGATAAAACCATTCTCATGTAAGGGATTATAGTGTGGGTTATCAAGCGCATATGACGAGAAGGGGAGGAGTGAGACGTGCAGAGCTTGTTGTAGAGGGATGGCCCCCGTGATGATGTTCACTTAGCCTTCAACCATTAGTAGATCTTGGCTCATGCTTAGTTACGCGGACTGGTGGCCATGGATTGGGGCAGGGCTCATCCTCGGAAGGATAGATCGGAAAGGGACAAAGGTGTATAGAAAGGGACTGCACCTTGTCCACACCATTAGAGATGTTGGTCAGGGCTTCCTATGGTGGTAATGAGGGGTGCATGCCCTCTGCCTGGAGGTGGAAATGGTCACGTAACTTCTAAATATATGGTGAGAGGGGGACCTGACGAGCTTAGCCTATTGACCCCAACTCTTCTCCCTGCGCTTGACTATTATTGCTTGTGTGGGTTAATAGTGTCTATTCAGAGTCACAAAAGTCATTGTTTATTTATATATCTATCCATGAATCCATGTCGCTTCATGAGGATAAAAGCCAATTGTAGAACTCTGGATTGTACTGGAGCGTGGCACACGCATCCATCACTCGTGGCACCTTACTCAATACCGATAGATATTTTGCAACATCGAGTAGCATGGAACCTTGTCCGAGTCTACTGGCAACATGTAACTCCTCCTCAGTAAGAACCTTATCAAACAGAGAGTTCTCTTGGCTAGGTTCAGCTAAGTCCATACCCCGAATGGCAGTCAGCACACTCGAAGGGAAGTTGGTGCCACATAGATTGGGTCTCTTTGAGACCGCCATTTGGTCAATCGCTCCTCTGAGATTGTCATGATCTGGGCTCCTAGTTCGGCCATTGCAACGCAGTTTTCACACCAACGTTGTTCAAATTGACTTCGGCCCTCTGATAGTCGCTTTAGTTGCTCTATCTCTAAGAGATTTGGTTGGTAGAGCGCATTAGTGAATGTGATAGTTAAGCATAGTTCGTCGGCTTCCTCACCAGAGATAAGTTGCATGCGTTCATACATGAGCCTGTTATAGTGCTCGTCAAGATATTCTTGCTCTTACCAAGATAAGGGAAATGGCAAGTATTCTTCGAGCTGCTCTTTAGGGAATGCGTGCATGTCTGCTAGGACATAGACACGTGCAAACACTTTGAGCTTAGCATCCAACTTAGTTAAGCACTCTGTGACACTTCTATGTTCAACGAGGGCTTGCTCAGTTGCTATCTCCTGCAAGGTTCCAGGAGTTTGCCCCTTTAGTGTTGCTGGGGACTCAGGCCTAGACGCGCAAGTTTGGCCAATGCTAGACTTTCTTATGCTCTTGGGGTTTCCATGTTTCTCCTGAGGCTTCGTTATTGCATCATGGTTCTCTTGGATGTGACTGGTATAGGCTTGTCACCTTGTTGTAACAGCGTTATATCCACTCTTGATTGGTCAATGCAAGTTCTATTGTCGGTGAGTTGAGTGTTGCAAAAGCAGCTATTGATGGTAACAACTGCTTTGATTTTTTAGAGCACACGAATGTGTCTAAGGTTTTACCGCTATTAGGAGAGGCATCAATGGGTGCATTAGTGGATGGACTCGATGCTTTATTCATCAGCTCTCTAGCACTCTTTGTCCCCATGTCCTTGGGGTCCCCAATCACCTGCAACAACTGTTGTTGTTTTCGCTGTTTTCTCCTCTTTTTCTTGGTTAGTGAAGGTGCATCTCTCAACGATTTGGGAACTTGGACTAGGTCAACCGTTGATGTGCTTGGTTGGGCCTCAGCATTTCCTTTCTCTAGTGTGTCCTCATGGGACCTAGCCGTGGCCTGCTGAATAGCCTCGCCAGGTTGTGAGGGTACAATTATCTCCCTTTTGGGAGAGTCTAGCTCTTCAACCAATTCCCATGTGTTTAACTCCTTCAACCTAGGCTTTAGGCACTTTGGAAGTGCTGGAGTTGTCAAGGAAGTTGGTTGTGACACCTCCTTCATAGGTAAACTGCTAAGGACACGTTTCGCAAGGGGCATTGTCACAGCCAAGGGCTGTGACTGCTGTGATCCCTGATTGGGAGTAGTAGCGGCTAGTCCAGTGGGCTGGCTACTCTTGGTGGATTGCGGTGTTAGGTCCTTAGGGCAATCGGAAGTGGTCGCATCTTTTGTTGCCCTTTGAGCATTCATCTGTGTAGATCGAGCATGAGTTAATCTGGTCACATTGGGTTGCACAAGCATATCCTTGGGCCGAGAGCTACAGCTAGTGCCATGTTCCCCCTCTTGGATATTTGGAAGCCTTGATGGAGATAGAGAGTGGGAGTGAGCAGTCGCCATTGACGACCACTGTTGTGCTTCCTGTGTCTGTTTGGAAATAGAGGATGTAGGAGATCTAGGACTCTTAGCTAGGCTTGGCACTGGCTAAATGATTTGCTCGAGGCTATTAGACGACTGTGCCATCATGTGCTTTGTTGAGCGACCAGCCTTGCCATAAGCAATGTTGTGCCTATGATGCCTATGATCCTCTTTGAAAATCAGATGCTCTTTGGGCACTAATGGCTTTTGTGCACGCTCAATGGCTACATATGACATCTGCTTATTAAGTATGCTAGGCTGAGGCTCTTTCTTTCAAACACTCATGTCTGGTTTCTTGCCTCTAGGCCTAGAGTTTCTCTTAGATTTCCTCCTATGCTTCGTAGCTTTTGATGCAATCTTGCCTTCAGTTGATAGAGATGGTTCAGCAGGGGATTTTGGTACCCAAATCCATCGGTTACTTGCATAATACCATTGAGCATGTAGCAACGCTTTGGATATCCATCGCGGCGTGGTGCTGACCCTCCATCGATGCCTTCGTCTATAAGGCTTGGGCTTCTTTTGGGGTCTTCTACGATATTTGTAAGTCCAAAGCCCATCCTTGGCATTGTCTCTTGACCTTTTTGTTTCAAGCATGGCCTCACTCATCATCGGTTCTCGTTGTTTGATCTGTGCTTGTATCAACTCTTTCAACAAGTCGTTGCTCTCACTAGCAGGCTTGACTGTTACGTCAGCACCTTCCTTGCCTTTCCCTCGAGGTTCGATGAGGTCACCCTTGCTAAAGGTTATGACTATCCTCACACCCGGTAGTGTCAGGTGTATCCTCTGTGCTACATAGTCAGTCTCACATTTGGTCACCCTTTTGAAGGGTCTTCCTAGGAGGGTTTCCTCACCATATTTAGCACTATTTGGAGGAACATGAAACAGGATAGGCAAGCTTCCAGTTTCAATTGTTGCAAGGATATTGCACTTCCCTATGAGTGCTTGTGGAGGTCCCCCATAAGGGCTACGAGTTGCATTAGTCAGTGTCAGCTCTGGTTGGCCTAGTAGGGTCCATGCCTCATAGGTGAAGACATTAAAATCTGCTCCTTCATCAATCAGAGCATCGATAGTATGCTCTCTTCTCATTGCGAGTTTGACCCTAAGATAATCAGGTGGTACTATGTCTTCATCTTTCGGGTCTTGGCTTGTAAATTTAAGCCTTCTGACAAATGCCCTTGAGTCCCCAACTGCACGACTAGATATGGATTCTCCACTGATGTCTTGGCTCGTCAGTGAAGTGCTATTCAAGGGGCATCTATTGTCAGGACTATCATATCTAGTCATTCTCGCTATTATAGCCTGATGTTGTTGCCTTCCGCTTTGACTAGATATAGTCCGAATGCAACACATATGTGTTTTTGCAGTGTGGCCTCCTTGCCCTTGTTGGCTAGATTGGCCCATTGAGGTTCTAGGGTCCCTGTTTCTCTCGGTTCGGGTATGGGCTTTTGGTTGCTCTTTTGCCAGTGAGAATCCATGTTCGTGTAGAGCCATTACTACACTAGGGTCTAGTTTGGGAGACTTGTCGTGGCACGCGTTTTCTCTCCAACCTACTTGGGGGAGGCGCGCAAGGGGTAGAGTCTCCTCTGCGGGGGTTTGGGGGGGGCAGTCCCCCCCGGCCCACAGGGCCGTTACGGTAAACACCATGCGCAATTTGGAGGACCGTTTAGCCAAATTTTGAATTACTTGCTCTAAGTTTCAGCCCAGTGATGGGTCTGTGATGTGCTTTTAGCTCTAAGTAGCCTTTGGGGTCAATTTTGGGGTTCAAGGTTTTCTAATATGTTGCCTCGTTTGTTTTTGGCCAATCAGATTTTAACTGCTCAGCACTTTACGTCTAGGTCTTTGGGTCTCACTACTGCCTACTTCAAGTTGCTAAGCGGCTGCTCCCCATGATTTCGTCTATTTCGTGTGCCAGAATCAAGTTCTGAGCGCGTTAGAAGGACTTTCGACAATTTGCGCCGCTGAACTATAATAGGATCAGGTCAAATTTTTGAGAATTTGATAAAAGTTTACACTCGGCCCAGTTGGTCCAAATTGTAGGGTCCGAGTGGGTCACTCGGACGGGCCGAGGTACATGGGCCGAGGGCCAAATTCGTGACTCGGACAGGGTAGACTCGGACGGGCCAAATGGTCAATTCGGACGAGGTCACTAGGACGGATCGAGGCACTTGGGCCGAGGGTTGAATTGGTCGATGGTTCGAATGGTCGACTCGGACAGGTCAAGTAGGTTTGGGCCAAGGGCCGATTAGGATTTCGGGCCGAGTGGGCTGAACGAAAGAGGGCCGAGGGCCGATTTTGGGACTCAGCCCAGAAGCGGCCACTCAGACGGGCCGAACGCGGCATGACGACAATAGCGAGATGTTGATCTTGCTCGATTCTTGCGATTTAACCAATCATAGCAAGCATAAACCTCCAGATCCTATCTAGGGGGATAGGGGAAGGGATTCATATACCTGAATAGAGCAGTAGGCTCGTCAATGGCGAGATCAGAGCGAATTGTACGATGGCTCTCTCCCTCTCTCTCTTTCTCTCTCTCACTGAAATGGTCACAAATGAGCTCTCCCTTGGCCTCTTGGCTCTTATGCCCCTTCCTGGGTATGGTGTTGATGCCCCCCAATCACTCACTTGCCGATCTTAGGCATCACAAGCGAGCTTTTTACCATTTTTTGCACAATTTTTTCCCTATTTTACCCTATTTTGCAACAGTAAACCCTAATGCTTATTTTCTTTGTTTTTCTTTGTTTTCTCCTACTCTAATGCATCCAATCACAAAGTAAATACTTACACTACTCCATCTCACAACATAAATCTCAAAAAAGCCAAAAAACCTACTTGCCAAGGAGATTGAATACCATCTTCAACCCCCTCACTTCCTACCTATCTCAAGCACCGGTTCGGGGAAAACCCTTACTTCGATGCTCCATTCGAAGCGCGCAAGCGTTCAAGGCTTGAATCCGTTGGTCCTTGCAATGGAACCAAAATGTGAGAGCCTTCGCTCAACCGCCAAGACCCACGGACCGCTTATTGTTTCAAGCGTTCCAAGCCAAGCACTAATGGCTACCTCTCACATAGCCGACGCGCCATCCATCTCTACGGGTGTAGTGAGCTTACCTCCATGCCGTTCGAGTTACCTCCTCTCCCGTGCACTTCAGTAGCTCCATGATCCAAGTGCAAGCTTTAAGCAAGCTCCATCCTCCATCTCCACGCCCCAAGCCCCATCACCGCGAGCAAGAGAAGAGAAGAGAAGAGGAGAGAAGAAGAGAGGAGAAGATGGAGAGCTTCTCCTCCTCGGTCCCTCACCCTCACACACTCACTCCCTCACACTCTCACACTCCCTCTCTCAAGCACAAGCTCAAGCAAGCAAGAAGAAGAAGAAGAAGAAGAAGAGGAGAGCCACTTTTTGCCACACACAAGAATGAGCTTCCCATTCCCTTTTTAACTTTATATACAAAACCCTAAATCCCTTTTGGGTGGTCATCCCCTTTTCCCCTTTTTTTACATGGCCGACCGTAGCCTAGGCCCTTTTTCCCATTCTCCTTCTATCTTCCTAGCTTCCTTTCCACCGCTCATCTACATTTACAAATTGTATGGGACGCTCCTTGAATTAAACCATGATGCGGTTGCGCTCTTTTACAAAAGTTTTGACTTGCACTTTTCCTTGTGTGCCTTTCTCCCTTATTTAGGGCTCTTCTCCTTGTGCGTCTTTGTCTTCTATTTCTCTTTTCCTTGGCCTTTATCTTTGTCTTCTGCTTTAGCTTTTCCGGATTTTCCACTTTCGTTCGTTTGAGGGTTAACACTCACCCATGTAAATTGTAATTGATTAGAGGCATAGGTTGAGGCCATGCCAATAAAGAAGAGGAGGAGAAGGGTTGGAGGAATGGGCCAAGCCCGGCAAGCCCAGGGCCCAAGAAGCCCATACCAAAAAGGGGATGATTGCCTAAAGGGAATTAGGTTTAGGGTTTTGTATAAAAGGCAAGAAATGAATGAAGAAGCTCATTCTTGTGTGTGGTCAAAAGTAGCTCTCCTCCTCCTCTTCTTCTTCTTGTTCTTGTTCTCACTTGCTTGAGATTGTGCTTGAGAGAGGGAGTGTGAGAGTATGACGGAGTGAGTGTGTGAGAGTGAGGGACCATGGTGGAGAAGCTCTCCATCTTCTCCTCTCTTCTTATCTTCTCTTCTCTTGCTCGCGGCAATGGAGCTTGGAGTGTGGAGCTTGAGGATCGAGCTTTCTTGAAGCTTGCACTTGGATTCTAGAGCTATCGGAGTGCTCGGAAAAGGAGGCAACTCGATCAGGCATGGAGGTAAGCTCACTATACTCATAGAGAGAGATATTGCATCGACTATGTGAGAGGTAGCCATTAGTGCTCAGCTTGAAATTCTTGAAAGAATAAGTGGTCTCTGTGGCTCTTGGCGGTTCGCCTCTACAGTTGGGTTTCATTACTTCCATCAATCCAAGTCTTGAATGTTGTCAAAATGGCACCATTGTTCTTGAAGAGCACACCCAATGGGATGGAGACACTTGTAGTGGTTAGGGCAGCTAAAAGCCCAGGGTTTGCTTCATGATACTATAACTTCCTTGATTGATCTTGGGTAGGTAGTTGTGTGCCAAGCTTAATAGTAGATCATCCAAAGGTGTTAGGGCCAATTGTTGAGGCCAAGGGAAGTATGCTTCGATGCCATGTGGCTGTAAATTCTCCTTGGCTTCTTCAATCCTAATTTTAGCTTGTGCCTCTTCCACCCAATTCTTCACCTTGCTAAACAACTTAAGTTGATGCTCAGGGTTAGGATATTCACCTACTTTGGCTGATGCATCCAATTTAGTGTGTGGAGCAAATGTAGCTTGGTTAGCACTGTAAGCAACTGCAAGAATTGAGGTCTCCCCATCACTCTTGAGCTTGAGAGCAGCATGGTTAGTTTTCTTCTTTTCATTCTTCTTTCCAATGTTGGAGCTAGTAGCCAAAGATTGGCCAGGGATACTGACACTACCTTGCTTAGCTTGTGCTCGGGTAATGGCATTAATCAAGATGGGAATCACATCCTCATCTTTCAGCATTTCTACTGTGAAGAGAGTCAAGGGAACAATGGGTACTATAGCTTTGCTAGAGCTAGCTTTTCACTTCGGGCAATTGAAATACACATGAGTGATTCCACACTTAGGATACCTTTGATTAGCTTCGTTCTCCTTTAGGCATTCTTGTTTTTGTGGGCACCATGTGGATATGTGATCGGGTTGGCCACAAGTCCCCACCCAGCAGGCAAGAGTCTCATGGGGTTGCATCAAGCCACACCCTCTACTTCATCCTAACATCATGATTAGGATTGGTCTATAGTCCATAAGCATGGCATTTCCTTCTTCATTAAGAGACAAATAGGTGGGGATAATCATAATCTTCAAGCCCTCCGACATAGTGGACATAAGCATGGAATTTCCTTCTTCATCAAGAGACAAATAGGTGGGGATAATCATCACCTTCAACAAGCTCTTCAACATAGTGGACATGGACATCACTAGGTGGGTAAGTTATGATAGGGCCCAGAGGTTGTGGGATGCCTGATGGATTAATGCCAGCTCGAGGAGCTACATGACACTATTTGGAAGGAGCAAGAAGAGTCATCTATTGAGGTCTTGGGTATGGGAGTCCAGGATTGGCATATGGGACAGCATAGGGAAGTCACGTAGAGCTTGACATGTAGATGCCTCGTTACCAAACCACCCACAATTAGTGTAGGTCCTGCTTTGTCGAGAGCATTTAGTATATGCAATAAGTGATCACCCCACCACAATGGATGCATTGCACATTTTTTCGGTAAGGTCGAGTCTGCCTGAATGAGTCGATGATTTTCAAGAGCTTTTGTTGTTGTTTCATTACATCAGCCATGATATTTTGAGTTTGGGTGTTACCTATCTCGAGTTTCCTCTTACTGGATTGGGAGTCAAATTCGAGGCCTTTTCCTTTCTTGTCATGGTTTCTCTCCTTGTGTAGGTCTTCTATGCGGATTGCTTCATCTAAAACTCCATTGAGATTTGCTCGATCTAGCATGGAATTGCTAGTCAATCCTTCATAGATCTTTTCATCACGGATACCCTTGATGAAAGCCTTTGTGACTACTTTAGCAGCTTGTTTTTAAGCTATAGTGGGATTCCCTTGTAGAGGCCTTTTAATCAAGACACAGAGTCTCGCATGCTCTCTTTGTCATGTTTCTCAATATTCATGAGTCAGACAATTAAATTGTCCCCATAGCCCACCTTTGTGAATCGCTTAATGAAGAGAGTCTTAAGGGCTATGAAGGAAGCCTTCTCAGTAGCATCGAGGCTACTAAACCAAGTATGACCCTCCTCACCCATGCAAAGCCCAAAGGTTTGAGTCTACTTGGCATCTCTTGTGAGGTTTTTGACCTCACAAACTTTTCGGAACTGCTCTATGATGAGAGTCTTAAGGGTTGCGAAGGAAGCCTTCTTAGTAGCATCGAGGCCAATAAACCAAGTACGACCCTTCTCACCCATGCAAAGCCTAAAGGTTTGAGTTTGCTTGGCATCTCCTATAAGGTTATTGGCCTCACAAACTTGTGGAACTGCTCTATGAAGCTGTATGGGTCATCTCTAGCACGATACTTATTAATTTGCTTTGCCACTAGGGGTACTTTGGCTTGGTCTCATTGGGCAGTGTTTGTGCCATATGAACTCCTACAATGTTTGAGTAGATATGTGTGATCAAATAGCATATGTTGGACAAGGTTAGTTAGGGTGTCAGTGGATGATCCTAACATTCCAACATTCAACAGTGTTGCAAATCAAAGTTGGAAGCATGAGAGTGTGCACAAGAGGGAGAGAGAGAGAGCTCAAGTACAAGAATAAGATCTTGCTTAGTCAGTTGTTTAAGGTACAACCAGTACACTCTCCTCAATTGTGAGTGTGTACTTTAGGCTGTTTATATAGCCTTTGGAGAAGTTAGGGTTAGGGTTTCCCCTTGCTCCCCTATCCTTCAGTTCATTTACACCTAGCTACCCTTATCCTTTCTAGTATAAGGAGAGTTTCCATGCTTACTTCTCAACACTCCCCTCAATGCTAGGTGGCATTGGATAAAGCATGATAGGATGGCCCCCCTTAATCCTCAATGAGATGCCTTTATAAATTAGGCTACAAAAGAAGGTTATAGGTAGAGACTGTTACAAGACTCAAAAGAGTTGATCATCTATGGATTGGGAGGCAAAGTTGGTCTCCAATTCCTTAGGTACTTCGGGAACACTAGGACACTTATTGGTGATATGCCTAGTCTTTTTGCATTTATTACACTTCATTTTGTAAGGATATTTCTTCCAAAAATTGCTTACAATATGCCATTTTTTATGACAAAAGGAGCACTTTGTAGAAGTCGTATGGACTAACACTTGTTCACGAGAAGTAAATGCTGAAGTTCCTTCATTATGGTTCATCTTCTCTTCATCTAGGCATGATTGGATGGTACTTGCTAAGGTTGGGTTCGAGATATTAGTTAGGGTAGTCACAAGGGTTGGAAAGACCTTCTTTATAGACTTAAAAGGATGGCAATGGCATCTTCATCATGAATTGGTGCTTGAATGGAGGCCAGCTATGCCATGAGCCCCTTCATATGTGAAATAAAATTACTTAGATATTCTCCCTGTTTATACTCCAAGCTAAAAAACTCAATCTTTTGAAATATCTTGGAGTTCTTCCTTGTAGCGCCATAGAGCCTTTCAAGTTCATCCCACTTCTCCTTGGTAGTGGAGAGTTGGTCAATATGACAAATTAAAGATTCATCTAAATGAAGCATGATGATGGCCTAAGCTCTTTCATCATCTTCTACATCAAGGGGATTGGATGGGTCAATAACTTTGGGCCCTTTTATGAAGGGTCAATAGCCTTGTTCCATCATTTTATATTTTACTAGGACTTGCCAAGGATGGAAATCTTTTCCATTGAACTTGCGAATTTGAGGCCTTATATCTGTATAGGCCATGGCCATTATAGGAAGGTCTTACCTATTGCCTTAAGCAATGGCAGTGTCTAGTCCTTTATAGGTGGCCAAGCACGGGGACCAAATAGCAAAACTGGTAGCCCTACAAATGATCACCAACTTTAAAGCTGTAGAGATGAAAAAGGTTGGAAGTCATATATATGTAATATCTCAAGATAGGATTTTGGAGGTCCTGTTCTTCGAACAACCCTTGATTTAAGTTTTATTGTTTTTCTAGGTTTCAATGAGGTGAGCTTTGACTGGACTTCAGGCTCCTCCTGATAATGTGGCCTATTAAAGGAGTTCTTGGTGAAGCACGGCTTATCAATCAACTCTATGCTATGGAATAAGTCAGAGGAGAGTACAATAATACTCATTTCTCCAATTTACCAGTAGCAAGCAATAAGGAGCATCAATTGAATGCATTAGTAGTGCTAAGAAGCACTCTTACCAACTTTCATTCTAGTACTCATAACGTAGGTTGATCTTTACGAGCTTAATATTGCCCATGGAATGAGAAGCACTCTGGATTTAAGATCCACAGGGCAGTAAAAAATCTTGACAAGGGTTTTTCAGTGATTAAAATCGCTATTGATAATGGACACATTGAAAAAACATGAAAATGAGTGAGCTTGAAGCTTCTTGGCTATGGCTGCTAGAAACCCATAGTTAGGGTTTGGCTCATAGCAACCAACACAGGAGGAATTTCTCCAAACCCTCTTAGAGGGAGATGGCCCACTGGGGGGGCTATCAAAGCCCTAAGATGGGCTCTCAGTTGTACGAATTTGCATGCTGCCTAGATTTGCACTTGCCTGCGTTTTTTCGCAATGCCATCATGTTGCATGGCCAATGTGGGGGTTTGTGGTGCTAGGCTAATGCGCCTTGAGCTAGGGAGGAGTTCCTTAGAAGAAATCTTGAGCTGAAACCCCCTCCTTTATTCTCCCCAAGTCCTCCATCGGAGGTGGGTCAGTCAGGATGTGCATATGGTGGTCAAGAGGTAAGAGGTAGAAGATGAAAGCTCATGTGCACTTAATGATGTAGGGAAGCTGAAGGATCAGAGATGGCTCTAATACAATGTTGCAAATAAGAGTTGGAAGCATGAGAGTGTGTGCATAAGAGGGAGAGAGAGAGCTCAAGTACAAGAATAAGATCTTGCTTAGTCAGTTGTTCAAGGTACAACTAGTACACTCTCCTCAATTGTGAGTGTGTACTTTAGGCTGTTTATATAGCCTCTAGAGAAGTTAGGGTTAGGTTTTCCCCTTGCTCCCCTGTCCTCTAGTCTCTTTACACCTAGATACCCTTATCCTCTCTAGTATAAGGAGAGTTCCCATGCTTACTTCTCAACAAACAGCATGTTCTTGATCCCATCTAGTTCAAATTTCATGCTCAAAAGTTCTTGCTTTGTGTCCATGGTGTGTTCGAGGAACTTGTTAAAGTTACTAGTTCCTTGATCTTTAAGGGCCATAAGTTTTTTCTCAAGGTCTATTGGGGAGATTCGAGCACGATCAAAGTGTGCAGCTAGTTGGTAGCTTTCTAAGGACTCTCAGACATCTCGTGGGAGAGAATCAAGAAATTTTGCTTCATCCATTGTAAAGGTTGTTTGGACAATAACAGTTTCACGGCTAGGACTTCACTCCCTAGAAGGAGAGAGAATCACCTTGCCATTTTGCAAACACACACAACTAAATCAATGTGAGAGGTTACCCTAGGCCTTGGCTATTGTCCTTAGTGGGTGATGGGTCAAATATTTCATTATTTCCTTATTTGTTGTTTGGTTTAGTTGTTGAGTGGGATTGTGAAGTACCTTAAGGGTTCTCTCAATGTTGGTCAAATACAACACATTCTCTTCATCATTTCCATTTTCAAAGTTAAAAAAAACGGTGTGAAAACAACCTTTCTTCCTTTCAAATGCAATGTGCATGGGTGCAAGCAATTCCTCAAAGTATCATAACCATGTCATGTTGACAAATGGCAAGTAAGGACAACACTTTGATGCATATACTTAAAGCAAGAGGTTCAAATTTAGAACATGAGAAAAGACAAGTATGAGTGAGTTTTGAGAGATAGTGTGTGTGTAAGTGGGAGTGTGAGTGAGTATGAGTGAGGGATAAGTGAGGTGTGAGTGAAGGATAAGTGAGATGTGAGTGTTAGTGAAGGGTAAGTGAGATATGTGTGTTATGGGTATGAGTGCGTATAGGTATGAGGATGAGTGAGTGGGTATGAGTGAGGGATGAGTGATGAGTGATGAGTATGAGAGAGTGAGTGTGAGTGAGAGTATGAGTGAGGTAGGTATGAGTGAGTGAGTGTGTGAATGGGTGTTGCATGGGTGAATGAGTGTGTATTAATGTGTGTGTGTGGTTGTATGCATGTGTGTGAATGTATATGTGTGTTGTGTGTTAGTGGTGAGTTTTTAATGTGCGTGTGTGTGTAAGTGTGGGAATGGGGCTTATGGAGGTGCGTGTTTTTGGGCGTGGAGATAGTGTGGTTGCGATGGGAGAGTTTAGGTGTGTAATGGGTACATGCATGTGTAAGTTTGCATGGGTGAGGGGGAGTTGTGTATATACTAGTGTGTAAATGGCAAGTGTAATAGGGAGAATAAGGGTGGGGTGTGTGTGTGACTACTAATATTGTGTGTAAGGGAGTGTGCATGTTTGTTTGTATGTGTGTTAGTATGTGTTAATTTAGTGTGTGTTAGTGTGTGTGTGTTTGTATGTGTATGTGTTATTGTGTCTTTTTGTGTGTTAATGTGTGTTAGTGTGTGTTTCTGTGTGTTAGTGTCTGTTAGTATGTGTTAGTGTGTGTGTTAGTATGTGTGTGTTAGTGTGTATGTTTGTATGTATGTGTGTTAGTGGTAGGGAGTGAGAGGAAAGGAAGAACATAATAATTTGTTTTTTTTAAAAGGGAAAAAAAAGAAAAAAAGCTTACCTCCACATGTCACTGCTTGCTGCCGTGGGTTGCCCCCTGTTGATGTCACCAGCCTACTGTTGCTTGCCAGCTAGCCATTGCCAGCCAACTAGCCGCCGCCAGCCAGCCAATCACCACCCCTAGAAAATGCTAGCTGCCACCATGCTTGTCATTCACTAATTGCCTGTCATTGCCAGCTCTCTTAGGGAAAATGTTGGCTCTAAGGGAGGGAGAGTGATATATATATATATAATGCCAACTAAAATATTCTTCTCTTCTCATCCTCATCCTCTTCTTCTCCTTCTTTCATTTCTTCTTTTTACTCCTTATCTCTTCTTTTTCTTCAACCTCTTCTCCCATTTCTCGCTCCATCTTCTTCTCTTCCACTCCTTACTCCTCTTCTTTTTCTTCTTCTTACTCCTTCTCTCTTCTTCTTCTTCTTCTTCTTCTTCTACCTCATCTCCTTCTTCACTCCATCTTCTTCTCTTCCACTCTTCCTATTCTTCTCCTTCTTTCCTTTCTTCTTCTTACTCCTCTCTTCCTCTTCTTTTGTCCTACTCTTCCCCTTCTTTCTCTTCTCTATACTCCTTCTTCTCCTTGTTTCCTCTTCGTCTCTTATTTTTGCACTTCTCCTCCTCCTCCTACTCTTTCCATCTCCTCCACCCTTCTTTCTTTCCTTCACCTGCTACTTCTCTTCTCTCATCTTCCTTCTACCTATCATCTTTCTCTTCTTCTCCTTTTTCTTATTGTCCTCTTCTTCTACCTTCTTCTTCTTACTAGTCTTCTTTGTACTCTCTTCACCTACTCCCTCTATACCTTCTTCTACACTTCTTTCTCTAGCTCAACAAGACAAGACCGAGACAAGTACAAGGGTAAGCAATAGATTTGCTTTGCATTTAATCATGCATGTGTAGTATAGAACCATCGATAAGGGCAACCAATCAAACAACCTTGCTATGCAACATGCCCAACAAGAAGAGTACCTTGAGTTTTGTGGTTTGCATTTGAGTTTTGAGTTTTTGTGTTTTGGTGTTTTCTTCTACTCTACCCTATTCCAATCTCAATCCAACAAACTAGTTCCTTCTTCCGATTCAGCCTTCTCAACCTAGCTGCATGCGTTTTAGAATGCTAGCCACAAAAGCGGATGATTGGTGGCACATTGACCCCATCTACGCATATGCACAAGCCTCATATTCCACCACATGGTAGGAGTGTGAGAACCTCAACGGTTGCACCATCCTAGGTCCTGAAAACGGTGTCATGCTGCTACGCGGACATAGTGTGAAAACTCTAGAGTGCATCGTCATTTGGATTTCTTATCGATCTAGAGAGCCAATGCCATATTAGTCATTAATGTTAGTGTCCATAGTGTGGATGGTTCAAAAATACTAGATTTTTGGACAAGTTTAGCCAATTTTTGATATTTTAGATATTATCTATTGTAATAAATATCCAAAAACTGTAGACAACTTTTAGAATAAGGTGACATGTAAAAGAAAGCAAGTGGCTTTCAGTCATTTTTGGGGGATTCTATGCAAAAGAAGGATTGGCAAAATCGCACGACGCGTGATCGCAGTTTTCAGGTAGTGAACAACACTCCAAATTGGGAGAAGAAGGAGTGATTTGGGAGAATTTTGGCCATGTGTCTTGGTATTTTACCCCCCTTTCGGAGCCAACAGAAGCATCAGATTGGTGGTCTAAGCAATAGAGAGGAAGCTATTGTTTTATACACGTTTTTTGTCTACAAGAGATTTATCTTCTCAGGATGTAGAAATAAATCGACAGGCTTTACCTCTATGAGTATTCTTTTACATCTTCTATTTCTTTAAACCCCTTATCTTATGTCTCCTCCTCTCCTTGAATCTCCCTTCACCCTAATGTCTCTTACCCCCATGGTAGATTTTTGACCCCAAATGCTCAAACAGTGGGGTGAACCCAATGTGAAAGTTGGCAGTAGTGTAAAGACGGGGGATTCTGTAGGTTCAAGTAGTGGTGATGCTTTACAATAGATGATTGCTTTGTTGTAGCAATAGCAGCAACGGCAATTGGTGTTACAATAGTAAATGCAAACTCGGCAAGAGAAGCAAAAAGAATTGACTCCTTAGCTGTGAATGCATTGCACGCAGTGGGATAGGAATTGAAGCAGTTTAAGGGTTAGAATGTTTTGGCCTTTATCCAGTTGTATGAAGAAAAGATGTTGTTTCATGGGGTACCGCAATACACATGGAGTTGGTATTTCTCTCATTTGGCCATGCATGCATTGCATGATTGGATTAATGAGTTACATAAAAGAGATGCTGATTGGGCAGCTTTTAAGAAAGTAAGAGTTTTTCTTGGAAGATGCAGGATTGGTAACTAAAAAGACATTTATTGATTGGATTGAAAAGCCCACTAAGGGTTGGTTGCTACAGCTTTGCTCCGTGAATTTGAAATTCAGTATGCATAATTGGATGCCGATGAGCAGCAATCATTGGATAGTCAAAAAATTGATTTGTTTCTAAAGGCTGCAGATCCTATCTCTTGCAAGAGAAGCTGACTGATCATTTAGAAGATGCCTCTTCTGAAATGGGGTTAAAATTAGATTGGGCTAATGTAACTGAGGTAGTGCATATGTTGGTAAAGAGAGAGTGAATGAAATTAAGATGGGGTATAGGCACCACACTTGCCAGTGCTCAAAAGGGGGCTGAAATTGTAGCCAAGGCGCCTGTAGCTATGGTAGAACAATCGGCTATACTTGTTGGTCCGGCTCTTAAAGGTGATGCTGTTGATGAATTAATCAAGGGCATGCATGATTTGAGACTGAATTTGATAGAAATCTATGAAAAGGTTGAAAACTTGGATGTGAAGATAGAAGAGAAGGCTTAGGCAATAGCCCAAAGGCCGTATAGAGAAGGATACAAGACGAGATGCATTTGATGTGACAGTTTATAGTATGAAAAGTGAGATTGTACAACCTACAGTGAAGTGGAAGCAAAAAGGTTAGTCTTTTGGAAAGATGGAAAAATACATGCAACAGAAATTGGTCTTCCAATAGAGCCAAATTTTGGAAATGGTGGCATGCAGAAGAGGTTGAAAGAGATGGCTACAAGGACAACATTTGTTGCCATAGATGCAGCCACATATGGGTTGAGAATTGAAAGGATTGATGAAGCCCGTAAAGGAGACATGGCTGAAGCAAAATCTTGTGTTTGGATGGCAGCATTAGATTGCATGGAAAAGGGCAAAATAACAAAGTCTAAATTGGATGATGTAAGTCAAAGTATATGAGGGAGAACAGGATGGAGTGCACCAGTGGATTCATTTTCAACCTATGCTTATTTGACTGAGATCCATAATCAAGAAGGTCTTGTGGAAGAAAAGAGAGGAAGAGATGAGGACACTGCTGGTCTTTCCTCTTCAGGCCCATCTAAACACATAACACGAAGTAAAATGGAGCAGCAGAAAGAGGATGAAAAAGCCACACCTGAGCATGTTATGGAGGATGCATCTCAAGAGAAGAAATAAGAAGGGAAGAAAAGAGGCAAGCAACCCAATTACAGGTTACAATTGGATCTTGAGACTGCCATAAACCTTAAAAAGGTCTTGGAAGATTGCATACTTGGCAGTAGAGTGTAATTCACACTTGGCGAAGTTCTTGGAATCGTGAAGTGTGAATTTCATGATGCAATCATTGATATGCTAAAATGAAAAAGACAATTTGATGGTGAAGTTTTGCAAGCATTGATATAGGTTGACAAAGACATAGAGAAACAACTTTAGAGAGAATATGATAATGCATGTAATGCTGATTTGGAGCAGGAGGCTGATGTTGAAAATGGGTTGTGGCTGAAATTGGTCTTATGGACAGCAGTAAGCATGGAGAAAAGGCTATGTATAATGTGCAAGTCCATCAACAAGTGCATGAAGAAGAAGATGCTCATTTTATTCTAAGCAGTCATTATTCACGAATGCATCGGGCTCATGCTACAACAGAGACAATCATTAAAGTGGGAGAAAGAGAGACGTCTTGCATAGCTCTCTTGGATCATGGTTCTGAAATCAATGTTATGGCACGCAGCTTGTATGAGAATGGAGGTTGGCCGATTGATGTAGATCTGGGATGGCACATGCGAACAACAAACAATTCATCAGGGGATCTTTATGCTGCTAGTTCGAATGTACCCGTGACTATTGGAGATGTTAGGGATGAATATCATTTTTTTGTGTAGGATTCATGTAGTTATCTGGTGATTTTGGGGTAGCCCTATATTTCGGAATCAAGGCTAGAAACAAAAGCCTTGTATGAGGGTTCTTCATATGCTTGAGGTTCAGAGTAAAGAGAATACACATGCGGTACAAGTTCTCACTATTTATGTGAATCATCCCCGCAATCAGGATAGGTTGCAGGATAATCCCATGCCACCTAATGCATGAGAATGTAAAGGTTTTTAGATAGCACTATTGTAAGTGAAGGCTATGGCAATGCCTCTAAGAAGATAATTATACCTCCAAGAAAGGGGGAAACTGTGTTTGTGTTTGGATTATAGGAATGGATAGCATGTAGTCTTGGCAATTTTGAGAATGTTTCACCTATGTTCAAGGCTAAAAAGAAATATGTAGGATGGGTTGAAAAAGAGCTGAAGACATATGGTTTGATGGCTGCAAATGAAGGTATTTCAGGGTTGTTTTTAGGGCTGGTTGATGTTGATATAGTGGCTGAAATTTTTGCAGCAATTAATGCTAAAAACAAGGCAAAAAAAGAGGTTAATTATGTTGACACTTTAGAGATGTATGAAGTCATTCAAGAGTTTGTTGAGTTTGAATTTTATGGGCTACAATATGGGTTGTAAAATAGGGTTGAAGCAAGGGTGGATACAAAGTACAAAATAGTTTGCAAAGAAGGGTAAGCCTTGGCTTTGCCTTTACCACCTGAAAGTGATGGGTTGACTGGAAAAGTGACTCAACAGCCTAGTTTACGGGATCCACATAGAGTAGGACATAAATTTGCAGTTGAAACTTTACAAAAGCTGAAAATTGGTGATACAAGCTTTCTTTTGCTTGTAGAAAGAGCTTGTTTCTTGCAGATATTGGCAAGGCATGGGAAAGCCTTTGCATTTCAGCCAGATAAAATTGGATGTGTTGATATGCTGGGTGATCTTTACAGTACCTCATGTGCCATTGAATTCAAAGCCTATTCCAGTGCCTTGGGCATATTTGCCTAAGCTACTGGAGCTTTTGAACGAGAAGATCAAAATGTGGATTTTGGAGCCTTCTTCAACTCCATATTTGAATTGGTGGTTTATTGTTCCAAAGAAGAATGGTGCTTTGAGGTTTATACAAGATTTATAACGAGTTAATAAAGTCACCATAAGGAATGTTGGATCAGGCCTGATAGTGGATGAATTTGTAGAAGCATTTGCAAGCAAGGCAATTTACTCTATGGGAGATTTATATTCAGGATATGATCAGTTCCAGCTTACATTAGAAAACTGAGATATCACTACCATGAAGATACCACTTGTATTAGTTAGGATGTGTACACTTCCATAGGGAGCAACCAATTTAGTGGCGCATATGATGATGAATGCTATGCATAAAGTTTTGAGGGAGTATATTCCTCAGTTGACCTTACCCTTTCTTGATGATGTGCCAATCAAAGGTTGTGATATCTATGAGAAGAATGAAGAGTTGAATGAGCATGGATGTAGAATATTTGTGGCTGATCATATTGCTAATTGTGATAGGATTTTGAGCCGTCTTGAAGAAGTTCATTTGACTATGTCAGGAGAAAAGTCAGTTTTTGGAGTGGAGGAAGTATTAGTTGTTGGGCACATGTGTGGGCCATGTGGGAGCTAGCCCTCACCAGTAAAGATTGATCCCATAAGCAGGATATGGGAGACATGTTTGAATGTATCCGAGGTGAGAATATTTTTGGGTGCATGTGTCTTTTACTTGAAATGGATTCCACATTTTACTCATGTGGCCGAAAGATTATATTAGCTCTTGAGAAAAGGGCAAAAGTTTTGGTGGGGTAAGTTCAGAAGTTAAAGAGCTTATTGATTTCAACCCCAATACTAAAGAGAGCAAATTATGAGAATGGGCAACCTATTATTCTCACCATGGATATAAGCCCAATTGGCATTGGTTGGGCAGTGGGTCAGGATGATGCTGATGGGAATAGGTATGCCATTCAGTTTGGAGCAAAGATACTCAATGAACGACAACGACGGTATTCTCAAGTCAAAAGAGAGCTTTGGGGTGTAGTGACAGCCCTTAAGTGTGATAGGAAGTATTTTATGGGAGCTCGTGTAGTGGTAGAGATTGATTGTCTACCTCTATTGGGAATGATAATAAATTGCTCAACTCTCGATATTGCTATGTTATGGTGGATTTCATATATAAAGTCACTTAACCTTGATTTTCAGCATATTGCAGGTAGAGGAAACCTCGTGGATGTCATGCTTTCATGAGCAAGGTTTGAAGATGAAGAGGAGCTGATGGAAGATGAAGAGGATAATGTGATAGGTGCTGAAAACAACTTTATGACATCAATGAATGAGTATGCAACTGCTGTTACTATAGGTACAACTATTGTAATAGGGATTTCAACAGTAAGAAAATAACTTATAGCAGCCATGGAGAAGAGATGTGCAATATAGAGAAAGCATAATCAGTGTTATGCTGCTTCAGTGTGAGAACACAATTTTTGGAAGAGTTGTATGAGGATGATTGGCTGAAAATAGGCCAATATCTTAGCCTCATGGCAAAGAAGCATGAGTGGTCTGAAGCTAAATTCAAAAGGATTAAAAGAAAATCTTATGGGTTTTTCTTGAAAGATGGATATTTATTGAAGCATGCAAAGAAAAAGAGAGGAGCTCTAGTACGTGTATTGGGAGATAGGGATTCTCAACAATGAGTTATGAAGGAGTTTCATGAAAGCTTATGGGCTGGACATAGAGGAGTTTGGGGCACATTTGCCAAGATTAAATAGAAGTATTGGTGGCAAAACATGTATAAAGATGTGGTGCATTATGTGGAATCATGCAGTGTCCGTTAGATGTATTCCATAGTAAAGCATAGAGATGAGTTGCAATCAACCTATCCATTGTTTATGCATTACAAATGGGTAGTTGATTTGGTTACCGTACCTACATGTTTATGGAATATGAGATATCTTGTGCTTGCATGAGAAGACTTGACAAATCAAGTGGAAGGTCGAGCTCTTAGTACAAAGACTACTCAAGTAGTTTGCAGGTTCTTATTGGAAGAAGTCTTTTGTAGGCATGGTTATGTTGATAAAGTGGTTGAGATAAAGGAGAATTGGATGCAGATGAGGCTCATGACTTCTTTTCATGATTGGGTATCAAGGTGGCTATAACTTCAGCCTACAATCCTAAAACAAATGGCAAAAGTGAAAGAGGTCATTAGCCTATCATTAAGGCATTAGCAAAGTCATGCAAGGGCAGGATGAAAGAGTGGCCAAGAATGTTACCCTTTGCTTTATGGGATGATAGGACCACTCATAGTGTAGTTACATGGTATATGCCTACTGAATTAATGTATGGACAACAACCAAAATCATGCCTATTGAGGAGACTATTGCTACTTGGAGTGTTCTACCATGGGAAGAGGGTTTGAATAAAGAAGAGTTGCTAGTCCTGTGCATTAGACAATTAGAAAGAAGGCTTGAAGACATTGAGACAGCTATGAAAAAGCTGAAGACTACAAGGATCAAGAACAAGAAGAGGTTTGACAAGCGACATAGACTTTGAACACGAGCTATGCAAGAAGGGGACTGGGTGCTAGTTTATGACAACAACTTGGAAAATCAGCATAGTGGCAGTTGGAAGAGGGCAAAGCAATGGTTTGGTCCATATGTGGTAAGGTTTGTTTTTGATAATGCTACCTATGCATTAAATGAGATGGATGGGACAGCTCTAAGGATTCCAATGACTGGAAAACGTATCAGGCTCTTTAAACGTAGGGAGTCTTCAGCATATGAGTTGAAGGAGTTGGATACTGAGCATGAACATGAGAATATGGAAGAAAAAGATGTAGAAGATGAAGATATTGACATGACAGAGGATACTTCTTCTAACACCGTAGATCTGTAAGACTTTGGCACATGTTGGAGGATGTCCAAGCTAGGAGGGGGTGGATGTCATGCCACTATGCAGACACAGTGTGAAAAACTCTAGAGTGCATCGTCATTCGGCTTTCTTATTAATCTAGAGAGCCAATGCCATATTAGTCATTAATGTTAGTGTCTGTAGTGTGGATGGTTAAAAAATACTAGATTTTAGGACAAGTTTAGCCAATTTTTGATATTTTAGATATTATCTCTTGTAATAAATATCCAAAAATTGTAGACAACTTTTAGAATAGGGTAACATGTAAAAGAAAGCAAGTGGCTTTTAACCATTTTTAGGGGATTTAATGCAAAAAGAAGGATTGGCAAAATTGCGCAACGCACGATCACAATTTTCAAGTAGTGAACATCACTCCGAACTGGGAGAAAAAGGAGTGATCTAGGAGAATTTGGCCAGGTATCCTAGTATTTTACCCCCTTTCGTAACCAACGGAAGCATCAGATTGCCGGTCTAAGTAGTAGAGAGAAAGCTATTATTTTATACACTTTTTTTGTCTACAAGAGATTTATCTTCTCAGGATGCAGAAATAAATTGATAGGCTTCACCTCTATGAGTATTCTTCTGCATCTTCTATTTCTTTAAACCCCTTCTCTTACTTCTACTCCTCTCCTTGAATCTCCCTTCACCCTACTATCTCTTACCCCCGTGGTAGACTTTTGATCCCAAATGCTCCGATAATGAAACCAAAATGTTGAGCCTAACACACCAACAATCAGGCCTTTGGATGGACTTCTATTGTTTTGCTACATCTCACTTTGGCGACAATCTCTCATCTTGTCTCTCAACATGAAGGGAAGCTACGAAGCTCTACCCTGAGACCTATGGGCCGCTTATTGATCAAGCGTTTCAAGTCGAGTGGCCATGGCTACCTCTCACATAGCCAACGCGCAATGCCTACCTTACGGGTGTAGTGAGCTTACCTTGATGCTCGATCGAATTCCCTCCTCTCTCTTGCACTCTAGTAGCTCCACAATCCTTGCGGCAAGCTCAAGCAACCTCAAGCCCTCTCCGTCAAGCTCCATCCTCCATAGCCACATGAGAAAAGAGAGGAGAAAAGAAGAAGAGAAGATGAAGAGAGAAGATGGGGAGCTTCTTCTCCATGATTCCTCACTCTCACACACTCACTTCCTCACTCCCTCACACTCCCTCAATCTCTCACTTAAGCACAAACAAGAAGGCAAGAAACAAGAGAAGAAGAAGAAGAAGTTTTGGCCACACACAAGAATGATCTTCTCATTCACTTTTGAACTTTATATACATGCCCTACTTTTTGGGCCGTCATCCCCACTTTTTACATGGCCGGCCATTAGCCTAGGCCCTCTTTTCCTATTTTCCACCATTCTAACTTATCCCATTTCCAACTAGTGCATACAATTTGCACAGGAGTGAGTCTGGCACTCTTTTACAAGGATTCGGGAGCGCTTTCACAATTAATGGTGCGCTTTTACTCTTTTCTTTTCTCGAGGTGACATTGAGGCCTTCTGGAGAGGTCGTCATTCAAAATTTTCAGGGTTTGACTTCCATTCGGGGCGCCTTTTCCTTCCTTTGTCCTATGCCCTTTTGGTTATCTCATTTTTCCATTTTCCTACTCCTCTGCTCCATTTTCTCGCTCCTCTGTGCTGCGGTAAACATTACCCCCTCCTAGCTGAGTGCCAGTCCCATGGCGCTGTGGTGGGGAGTAGTGGGGTAGTTGGGGTTGTTGCTAAGCAGAACTAGTGGATAGATGAGCACAATCAAAAGGTGTTGTTGTGAATGAGAGGTGATAGAGTTTGATTAACAACGACCAAAAAAATTTCTGGCATGCTTTAGACTTCATGAAGATGCTTGGTATTTCTCACACAGTTGTAGCTCCCATTCTATGACGCGGCTGATAAAGGTTTTGCATGGGAATCTCTAATCCTTTTCATTGCTAGCCGGCTGTTGAGAACCATGTAGCCGTGCATCCCGTGCTGATTCGAAAGCACTTAATCAATAAGCAATCTGCAGGTTTAGGGGTTTGAACATACATTTGGAGAATATGAGGTTCCAAAATCTATGCCAATGGTGGGTCCATCGCCGAGTTTTCCTTCTGCTTGATTTGGTTCAGTCATGGTAGCCATCAATAGGCAAATGGTCGGCTACATCAAGCATGTTGGTCCATCCAACCATTGGAGTATGCAAAAGCTCCTGAAGCTGCTGTAGTGGTGTCCTGTCCGACTCATGGAAAAATTCCTGGTCATTAGCGGATGTCATGGATGATCTTCTTTAGCTAGGTAGCCATTCACTAAGTCACGATCATAGCCTGCAAGAGAAAGTTATGCACTCCCTAAGGGGTGTGTTTGTCTCACGGTGTGGTGTAAGTGCATGTGTAGTGGAACTGGGAGATGGGTCTAACCTTGGGTAAGCCCTTGGTAATGTCCCACACTTGAGGACCCAGTTCATGTGTTATTGGAGGTGCAGTGCAAAACTTAGGGTGACAGGTCTAGAAGTCTTGCCCTTGATGTGCCCTAAGCGTGAAGTGAGGGAGGGGCTAGGTGTAAACCCTAGGTGTAGTGAGTGAAGTGAGCCCTCGTGATTTTTTCTTTTCTCTTTTTCTTTTTCTTCTCTTTTTTTTTTTGAAGAATAGCATACAAGGAAGATGTCCTGGCTAATGCCTATCACCTTCAGCTGGATTACGAGGCAGTTGCAAGCATTGGGATATGAATGCGTGACTTTGAAGATATTCTTTAATACTGGCCCAAGCCTTCAAAGGTGTAGATGACAAGAAAGGATGATTGTGCACCTCGTGAAGCAAGTATCACTCATACCCTCTAAGATTTCCAGGCAAAAGGAGGGAAGCAGGGTTGCCCTCATCATTAGTCTAGTCATGGCTCTACTATCTATCCCTAAGTTGATGTCAAAAAAGAGTGGAGGGAGGTGGGCTTCCTCGACTGTGGGTCTCTGCATTAGTAGGAACTTGATAAGCCTAAGATAATTACAGGTAGTTAAGAAGGCTGGATCTGGGCAAGAAGAAAAATCTGTGAGGAAGCGGTTGATAGATGGGAGGAGATCCTCTAACCTAAAGACTAGGCATTCCTCGGGGCTCCGGGCATTAACATTATATATCTTAGGAAAGTCAAAATCCCCATGAATATTTCGATCATAGTCAACTCCATGCCTACGGGGGTAGGGCATGTAGATGGGGTCATTGCGTTCTTCAGGGAGTGAGCTGCAGAAGGTAGTCCAGGCGTCAAAATTGGTATCCCAAATCCTCCTTTGCCACTTTGGCTGTGCCTCGTAGCCTTGGATGGTTTTGGGAACCCTATTTACCTTGTCTTGCCAGTAGTCTTCAGGCACTTGCCTCCATCTGGTTATTATGAGGCTTCTTTCCTCTATCCACCTGTTTGTAAGATCATTAGCCCGATCCTTGATCTTGGCTAGAATACCTAGAGGCAAAAGCAAGGTCCAGAGAGCGTGGATAAGCAAATGAAAGTTTAAACGGCCTCGTCTGGAACTCCTGTTGACGCCATATGACCAATTCCTAAGGCCAATCGATAGGATGGGGGATCCCCCCATAGTGGCACAGGCTCTTCAGGGAATTGTCTTAGCAGTGATCGTGCTCTGCGTTGGGCTTCCTTTGCTAGTTCTTGTCTTCTTCTTCTGGCTGCCACAATGCGCTCGGGCATATGGGCATCTTCAGGCTCTCTTCTGGCGGGAGGTCTGGTAGAGGCGGATTGGGCATTCTTTGTTGCTCTTCTTCACCATCCTGCTCAAAGTACGGACCCTTTTCGACATTCTGCTTGACAATTGATGGAACTGCTTGTGGTGGTGGTGGTGGCTGCTCATGCTCTTCAAACCCAAGTTCCTTAAGCTCAACAGTGGAGAGGCCGGCACGACGTAGGTAGTGAAATTGCTGCTCTTTTGTGATTCCCGTGCCTGTTGGAAGCTCCCGTTCTTGAAGGCCATACTTTAGTGCTCAGGTGGTCAGTTCTAGCTTCCTTCTTACCTTCTCCACTGAATCATTGCCCTCCGCTATTGGCACATACATCAGCAGCTTCTGCCCTGGACTCCGCAAGCACTCTCTTGCACTCAGCCCAACTGCCAAGCGTTCTGTTAAATCCCTAACTCTTTCAAAATTGTTTCTTTCCCACTCACTAGCTCTCTCGTCCATCTTCTTTCTTTCCTCCTCCAGTTCACTTGCCAAGGTTGTCACAACCTGCTGCTGCTCATTTGTTAAGAACTAGAGTTGGTTCCTTGCCCTAGATTCGAGCCAGCTATTCTTCAGCAATTTCTTTTGCCTGATTTGCAATGCTGAATCTTTTTTCTGCCTCAGCAAATAGCTTTGACTTTTCTTGCACAAGCTGCTCGTGACTTTGGATCTCTACGAAGTGCAATCGTCTTTGGGTGAAGGCCATGGCCATGAGGGCCTCTATGTCTGAAAACCCCGGCCTTTCTTGTTCTAGGAACTCTATTTCCCTCTCCAATCTGTCTTGTTCTTCAAGTTCATACCATAGTCGAAAAACTATGGCATCTTCTTGTTGCTCACTTGGCTCACCCTCGTGAGCTTCTATCTGTCTGTACCTTTCCAGTTCAGTAGTTCTTTGTTGCAAGTTAGCATACTGCTGCACTCGTAACTTCAAGCTTCGTTGTTCTGCCACCAGGTTTTGCTCTTCATCTTCCAGCCTTTGTCTTAGGCGGCTCTCATTGTCTTGGGCTTCTTTGGTCTTTGCTTCTAGGTGATCTTGTAGAGTTTCCACTCCCCTTCTGCGGTTGGCTCCTTGCTTTGAAACTTCTAGCCTTAAGGCTGTCGAAGTTTCCTTTTCTTTCTCTAACTCTACCAGGGCTATCTTCTTTTCTTCTTTTGCCTTGTCCAATTGTGCTAGAAGCTCAGCCACATAAGCGTCATAGTCGGCACCTGATGGCATGGGAGTAGGGGCTGTAGTGGTTGATGCCTCTAGCTTCTGTCATTTTGGATCTTGTCTAAACTCGGCATCTGCAGAGCAGCGGGCCTTTTTGCTCTGGTTTTTGGTACAATTTCAGCCACTTTACTGACAAGTAGCTGCATCATGTTCATCAATTGGGCCGTGTCTAGAGAGGGCGTGGGTTGCGGGGTGGTTGTGGTGTCGGCTGGTACTGGCACAAAGGAGGAAGGCAAGGGGTGCAGCAGGGACTTGCCCTTGCCTACAACTACTGGGGCCATTTCCACACTGCCACTTGCTTCAGCTTCATGGCGGGGACTCAAAGGATCAATCCCTCCTCCCCCATAGGTTTCTTCGATAGATCTATGAGTAGCCTTTGCCAACTCAGCAAGTTCTTTCATTCTTAGTTCTTCAGCTTCCTCCTCTGCCCTTCTTTGCCTCTCTTCTTCTGCCCTCTTTGATTCTTCTCTAATTTTTTCGAGTTCTTCCTCTTCTTTTTTCCTTCGTTCCTCCTCCACCCTTCTTGACTCTCTTTGAGCCCTCTTCATCTTGGCTCGCTCTTCTTTGCTTAGTCTTTCTTTCTTCTCCTTCTGGCTCTTGTCACTCTTCTTTTGCTCCTGTGGTTTAGCCGCTTGAGTAGGTGGTACCGCTAGCTCTCCTTTGTCGCTTATTGTCCTTTCACTTGAGCCTTCTTCCTCGCGGTGAGGTGAGCTTTGATGCATAGCTTGCTCTTCATCTACACCAGCATCCTTGATAGCCTCATGGATGATTGCCATCATGACACCACCATATTTGATTGTGGAGGCTTTCGAGGCAGGCTTTTTCCTTGCGGATCGTGCAGTAGAAGCAGGAGACTCCCCACCAGCTAGTGCTGCGACTGGAGCCAGGAGCGCGGCTGAACTCTTGATAGTTTTTTGCACAAAACCGTTCCAATCCACCTCCTCTGGAAATCCTATAGCGATGCTCTCTAGTAATGGCACCCCGATTCTGTTCATTAAAGCGTTGTATCTCTGTCCTGAGAAAAGGGCGTGGACCATTTTAGCTTGCATCTTTGTCACGAGGTCTGGAATATCAGCCAAACTGATTCCATCCACTGTGTGCACGTCATCTTTTTTGACTCCCATCATGGTATATACATCTCTTCTTGGGTGCCTCTCCTTCTTGGACACAAGCCCTAGGGCTTTCTCGACGGTAGCTGCATTAAGGGGCACTTGCACCCTTCTTTCCTGGTCAATAGTCCTTATTGTGACCGTGCCATAGCTCCTACCTTCATCAAAGCTCCTTAAAAAGTTAGTGCACATGCTGTAATCTACAGCCTGTCTGATCTTTTCCACATACTTTCGGAGGTTGCATTTATCCACCAACTCCTTCACTGCCAGCTCTTCCAGGATGGCATCGTCTAAATTCAGGGTATGTTTGAACGTGAACTGGCTAAATCCACATGTCTCAACACTGATTTCATACTTTTTCAGCTCCTCTTCAGTGAATGGAAGTTTACCCCCCTTTTCTTGTTCTGCCATGGTAGGTGTCTGTCATTACACCATGCCAATATTAGCGTTATGAATTGACTCATCACTAACAAAAACCCAAGAAAGAATGCGTGTGACAATTTGCCGTGCTGCTTCAGAGGTATGAAACTTGGAAATAATTCAAAAGCAACATCTATTTCCTCCTTGCATTCTTTCCTATTTAAATTTAGTTGATCGTTTTCATCCATCACTACACCTTGCTACATCACTTGGCTCTCACTTTGCTCCGCTCCCCCCCCTTCCTTAAGTTTTAAAGGAATCCTCCTAGGATTAGCAAGGGAAGAAGGAGGACTCACATGGACTTTGTGGGGCGAGTTACTTGGCCAACAGCCAAGTATAGAGGTTAGGGTTATATTCAAGCTGGGCATGAAGATTAAGTTCACATGGTTGTATGGAAGCTTGGGTGATATAGGTCAAGACATCATGAAAGATGTCCCCGGAGTTGAGGCGGCTAGCAACGTGTAGTTCCTCTTCCGTAAGGAATTGGTCAATGCAAGGGTGGGCTAACACATGGTCATCTAAGTGTATGTTGCGTGTAATGGCCAAAACCCTAAACGAAAGAGGTGCCACATAAGTAGGGTCATGTTCAATTGTTTTGATTGCCCTTCTTTGCTCGGCATTGGTCATGATGCGGCAGCCTTTTTTCTCCCATTGAAGTCGCAAGGCATACCACAGTTGTAAGAACGAAGAATCAGAGCTGGCAAGCTGTGTGAGCTCCTCCCGAACAGGCTTGCGGTACAAGGTAATTAGTGTTCTAAGAATGGCTTGCTCCTTTGAGATTTCTCCATTAGTGATTAATTCGATGACAATTTTGGGAAATTTGACGGTCATAAATTCGTAGTCTTCCCAAGTGCATGGCAACGCACGAACATCATAAGCAAGGGGTTCATGAGAAGTCCTAGGCCAAGCCTCTCATAGCTCCTAGTGAATGTGGTGAAGATGTTATCTAACTAACACCTTGATGCATGCCACTACGTCATCTCCCGAGGTCTCAGCAAGATCCTTGGCCACTGAAAGGAAAGATCGTCTTTCATATGAAGGCCTAAGACCTGCTGGTGGTGATGGTGCAATTGGGATGGATAGTGGTGACTCCATTGATGGTGTCACAGATGGGACTTTGCACTCATAAGCACTTTGAGATGCTGCAGGGGGCTCCAGTGGCATAGGAGGTGTGCTGCATTCTATCTGAGCCAGCATGGGGGATGCTCAACTCCTCTGACTTGGATAATTCTGGGGTATCTAGCTTTGGACGATAAATGAGTTGGGATTCATTAATCACAACCGGTGCTGGTCCAGCTTGCTTTGCAGCCTAGGCTCCGTATGTGCAAGCCTCTCTAGCTGGAGTGAGGTTGCTTAAAGTTGAGCCTCTTGAATGTCCACTCTTAGGCACCCATATCCAAGGGTTTCCCTCATAATATCCTTGTTCTTGCAAGAGATTTTTGGGGATCCATCGCGGCATGGTCGTGCACCTACGTCGATAGCGTCTGAGCTGCCTCTTAGGCTGCGACTGATAGTTTTTGCATTTAGAAGCACAGTTTTGTGGTTTACAAGGAGGTGGCCCTTGTCGTTTTAGCACCCATATGAGCTTGGACTCCTTGGCCTTGTGAATGGCCTTGGTGGGCTTGGTTCTAGCAGTTTGAGCATGGGGTGAGATATCACAGCCCTTCTCCCTAGGCTTGGTCATAGGCGTGGTCATAGGGGTCTCTATCGGTGGCTTTGCAATTGTAGAAGAATCAAGATAACCCTTGCTAAAAGTAGTCACTATGCGCACATTGCCTATAGCAAGATGGATGCGATCTAGGTTATTGTCCACATTGCAGTTTGTCTGCTTTTTAAAAGTGCGACCTAGTAGTGACTTATTATTGGCCCTTTAGTGTTTGGCAACACATAAAAGAAGACTGGTATACTTTCAGAGATTCGATAGAGACAATCACTTTGCATTTTTCTAAGAGTGAGTAAGTGTTGGCCCCAAATGGGCTGAGTTTAGCGTTTGTGGACTGTAATTTAGGTTGACCAATGCGTGTCCAATGGTCATGCGTCAAGATATTATAGTCAGTACCTTCGTCGATCAAGGCATCAAAAGAATACATCCATTCTGCAGTGACCGTGATTTGTAGGTAGGCAGGTGCCATAGCTTCTTCATCTGGATCTGTCAGTTCGGTAATAGTGGCCATGTAGACGTTGACAGTGGCTTCAAGCACAGGTGGCTCGTGTAATGGGTGGGAAGGAGGATAGTACTTTTTCATGCGGCTGTCATTGAAAAAGCCTATTCCTTCACCTTCAAGCGTCTTCAATTCAACATTGCATGTTCTACTAATTGTACGTACTTAAAAAGGTCCTAGTCCTCGAAATTTCATTTTCTGTTTGTGACCCTTCACAGAGTATAGTAGAACGAGGTCCCCTGATCAAAGTTGCGCTATTTGACATGCTTGTCAAACCACATCTTTCTTCGTGCCTTCTCACAAATCAAAGCATGGGTGGCTAAGAGTCGAGTCTCCGTGAGACGCTCTAACTCCACTAAGAGGTTGGTCCAAGCCTCTCTTCCCTCCCAATGCTCCTGGGCTGCTATCCTTAAGCTAGGGACAAAGAACTCTAAGGTTAGAATGGCCTCCGTTCCATAAGTCAGCCTAAAGGGCGTCTGTCCTACAACCATCTTATAAGCTATACGATAGGCCCACAAGGCCGCCATTAATTTGTTATCCCAGTCACTTCGTGATGTGGATACCACCTTCGTAAGCACCTTGACTAAGATTTTATTCGTGGATTCTGCTTGGCCATTTGCTTGAGGGTAGTAGGGTGAGGACCTTCTGTGAATGATTAGGAAGGTCGAGAGCAGGTGGGATATCACTTCATCAATGAAGTGCGTTCCCTGATCACTTACTAGTTCAATTGGACAACCAAAACGTGAAAGGACCTACTTCCACAAGAACTTCGTAGTGGTTCTAGCGTCGTTCTTCCTAGTGGCTCTTGCCTCTGCCCACTTCGTCAGGTAATCAGTTGATGATGTAGCGTGCCTGGGAGTACTGTGCCGCAGGACTGATAGGTCCAATGAAGTCAATGCCCCATTTTTCAAAGGGCTGTTGTGCTATTACGGGGGTCAACTCCATCTTATCCTTGCGCACAAGCACCTTAGTCTTTTGGCACTCATCGCAGTGTTTTACAAATTTAGCAGCATCACGGAATAGGGTGGGCCACCATAGTTGGGATTGTAGCACCTTATGGGCTGTTGTATCCCCACTAAAGTGTCCTCTAGCTATTCCACCATACGCTTCTCTCAATACATCGTGCATCTCATGCTCACACACACATCTACGAAACAAACTGTCTTGTCCTAGCTTATACAGTTGGCTGGCGATCAGTTGGTATGGCTGGATCTTTAAGATAAGTCTTCTTAACCTGGCTTTCTCAATAGGTCTCTCAGGTAGACCGTTCTCTAGCACTTGAACTACATCATCGGCCCAATACGGCGTCAGATCGGCTCTAAACAAGTCTCTTTCGCTAGACAGGCCAAAGAGACGAGCGTCCGGTAGGTCGTTAGGTATGCCTTGTCCAGCAGCTTCTCCTGTGGGTATGCGGGACATGTGATCAGCCATGTAGTGCTGCTTTCCCTTACGTACAACCACAGAAAAATCAAATTCCAACAAGAGAAGTAACCATCTAGCTATGTGACCTATAGCGCAATGGTTGTTCACAAGATAAAGCAAGGCTTGATGGTCAATGAAAAAGACGAAGGGGGTGGCCAATAGATAATGCCTAAATTTCTTTACAGCAAACACTATAGCTAACCCTTCCCTTTCTGTAGTGGAATAGTTCATCTCCATTTTAGTGAGTTGCATGCTGGCAAAACTCACGGGGTAATCTAGGTTATGCTCACCAGACTGGCATAGAACAGCTCCAATAGCAAACTTAGAGGCATCTATGTGTACATGAAATGTTATGCTCCAGTTTGGGGCTCATAAGATTAGTGCAGTGGTGAGAGCCTTCTTCAACTCTTCATATGCACGCTGGCATTCCTCAGTTCACTCAAATACAATCAACAGCTTGTATAATGGTCTAGCAATCAGTGCGTAATTCAGTACAAAGCGTCGATAGTATCCTGTATGGCCTAATAAACACTGAACACCCTTGTACTTAATGGGTGGTGGTAGGTCGACAATGACCCTGACTTTTGAGAAGTCAGTGGCAATGCCGTTCCTTGACATTACGTGCCCTAGGATACATCCGTGCCCTAGGATACATCCGTGCTTCACCCAGAACTGGCACTTTAAGGGGTTCAACGAGAGGTTGTATAACCGACACCATTCAAAGACAGCTCTCAACTTTTCTAAGTGTTCAGCCCAACTAGAGTGTACGCATAAGGCAGACGACACCTCTAGCTCGCGTCTAAGCATATCCTTGAAGATGGTGTACATTAATCGTTGAAAGGTCGCAGGCGCATTCATTAGCCCAAAGGGCATAATGATGTAGGCGAATACACCCCACTCCGTGGTGAAGGCAGTCTTGTGCCTATCATCAGGGTGCACTTGCACTTGATTATAGCCAGAGAAGCCATCCACAAAGCTGTAGGCTTCTTTGCCTACTACCCTCTCCAGCATGTGCTCGGTATACAGTAAGGGGTAGTTGTCCCTCTTCGTAGCGGCATTAACTTTCTTGTAATTCACGCACACTCGAATTTTACCATTCTTTTTCATAACGATCACTATAGGTGATACCCAATCCGTGTGCTCAATCTCATATATAAATCCCACCTTCAGGAGCTTATCGATTTCCTCCTTCACTGCATAGGCATGTTTGGGATTCATAGGGTAAGGTCATTGCTTTTTTGGCATTGCATCTGGAACCATTGGGATATTATGGGTCACAACCCTAGGATTGACTCCTTTAAGTTACTCCAAGGACCAGGCAAACATATCGACATACTCTTGTAGGAGAGCAACAAGTTTAGCCTCCTCATCCTTGGTCAAGTCATCAGCAATGAACACAGGTAAAGGCTTCTCGCCTTCCCCTGCCAAGTTGACTTCCTTGACCTTGGCAGGTCCCTCAATTGGCTCACTGGTTTGCCCTTGTCTCTTTGCTCCTAGCAGAATCACCACTCTATCACCCTTCTTAAACTTTGTGAAGCGTCTGGGGAGATCCTATGGCTTCTTTTGCCTCTCTGCTTCTGAGTCCTTAGTTCGCTTCCTGGCCTCCTCCTTTAGCCGTCTACGCCTTAGGTGGATTGGAAAGTCCCCTTTGGTTCGTCTGACCTTAGAGGGTTGGGATATTTCGGGATCACTCTCCGTACTGACTTTTGACTTCGAGTTAATCTCACATCCCTCGCTTGAGGAAGGAGTTTCGCTAGGGGGTCATAATTCAGTAGGTGTATCTGTCTTAAGCACTGGAACTACCAATGGTTGCGCCACTCCTGCTGCCTGCTCATAATCCATGGCTCCTATATGCTCCAACCAAGATCTATTGCACTCCATCCGCATGACTCCTCTTTCATTCCAGCCCGCCCTTTCCCTTCTAGGCATAGAGTTTGCCTTGATCTGTTCGATTGTTCTCCCTTCAGTGTCATATTCTATCGTGTCTAACTCTTCTTCACTCTCATCTCCAATAGAGCGGCAGTCCTCGTACTTCTCATCATCAGAGTCTTGCCCCTCTAACTACTCGTCATCCCCCAGGCTTTCCTCTCCAATCTCCTTTTTGTCAGTGACTAAAGCCCAATTGTATAATAGGTTCATATCGTGAATTTTGGTCCATTTCTACTCAGGCTTAGCCAAAAGATCACTTAGGGGTTTTAGATTGGCAGCCATGTTTCCCTTCAGTTTATCGGTCAGGTACTCTATGATTTCCTGAAGCTCGAGCTTGTTGGTGGGGATATGGAACGAGACTGGTTTCCCTAGGTTATGTGAGCTTCCTGCCATCATGTAGAGTGGCACGATGGGCTCCCTTGCTGGCATGTTTGGGGATTTAGCAGCTTGCCTATATAGCTCTTCCTCATCTGAGAATGGTAGGTCAATGGTTGCCATGACGTGCATCCAATCCCGCTCGTCCTCAGGGCAAGGGATGTACTTGGTCAATGACCCATAGGGTTTGCTCTGTGCATCACCTTTTAGCATGGTTGAGATAGCACCAAGGTCGGATGGGGTAGTCTTCCAGGTATCCATCTCAACCCTTACCACTTCTGTTCTATTCCCCAAGAAGATGAGATTGTTACCCCAATCTTCAATAACTCAAGCGTTCCTCATCTAGGGTAGGCCTAGCAGTATGTTGTAGTCCACTGCCTTCATGACAATGAAGTTCACAGAAAACTGCACCCATGCGACCTTCACTAGCTAGTTCTTTAGGACCCCAAATGGTCTGACCTTCATTCCATTGGCCAATGTGACATTGAATCTAGCCGTTTCCACGAGTGGGTTTCCCCAGGCCTGTAGAACTGCATGGCTCAAGACACTGACACCGGTGCCTGTGTCTACGATTCCTTTTCGTGTTACATTCCCCAAGGCTAAGATATGTAAGACTGCATGCATCTCAGTCCCTTCCCAGAAAGCATTGACGTGCAGTGACCTTGGAACTGAGTATAGCGTTAGGCTTGGAATCTGCATGACTACGTCCTGCTCTTGCAAGTCAGTGGCAGTGTGCTCCTCTTTTCCCTCCACCCAATGCTTTAATTCTTGCCATAAGGAAGGGTGCTGCCGAAGTAGATCTCCTAGGCTCAAGGTTACTAGTGTGGTTACTAAAGTGGTGAGGAGGTTGCTGGGTGGTTGCCTTCCTCCTTGGTCAGCACTCTTTGGCCATATGTCTTGGTTAGCTTACTGACATGCTTCTTCCTTGTCTTGCCTTTGTGGCATCTCACGTGGTGTGGGTGCATTCCCCGATTGAGGTCGCGATGGTGAAATGGGTATACTCATACTAGAGAGATCTTCAATTTGGTCTTCCAGTATGGGCTCTACATCCTTAAGGTGTTCTTGGGCATCCTTGACCCACTCCTTGACTTTGGCTATAGCCTCGAGTTGCCGCTTGTGGGGTGGGGGTATTCCCCTACCTTGGCACTCCCTAGTTCTGTTGTCTTAGGAGTTGAGGCCGCTGCCTCTGCATCAATGACCTTCTTTCTTGTCACTAGCCTTGTAGCTTCCTCAGTCTTAAGGGTAATCTTTGCGTCTGTTCTCTTTCTCCTTCTCCTCCGGCTTTTCTTTCCCAACGAGGCTGCATCCAGGTTACTTGGCCTAGGCAATGAGATGCCTGCCTATTTTGTCTATGCTCGCATCATGACATGTAGTGGGATGGGCGTATCCTCACTGTCAAAGGTCTCCACACCGAATATCCCTAAGGATACTGAGGGCATGCTAGCAGAACTAGTTGATGGCTTCCGTCTAGGATAGTCAGGAAATAGGTGTGTGATTCCACACTCGGTGCATCGAAGGTCAGCTTTGTCCTTGTTTACCTGTTCCCTTTCTGGGCAGCGTGATGAAATATGGCCTAGATGACTGCAAGTCCATCATGAGATTGGATCTTGGCTTGGTCCTCCAAATCCTCTGCCTCTTCCTCTACCTAGCACCATCACCGGTACTGGTCGGTCAGGACTGGATTTCCTTCCTCATCATAGGATATGTATGGGTTCACGTAGGTCTCCTCTTCACTAGGTTCTTCCACATAGTGAACAGGAGCGCCGCTTGGTGGATGGGTTACATAGGGCCCTGGTGGCGTGGGTATGCCTGTTGGGTTCATCTCTAGCCTAGGAATGGCTGGACTTGTGTCATTTGGTGCTGGAAGTGCCAATTGGGCTCCCCTGCCAAAGAGGTTAGGTGGCCTGTTGCCTAAGTATGGAGGGTTGTATTGTTGCGCATATGGGAATATCCTTGGTAGTCTGCAATGTAATGTGTCATGACTGAACCTACCTCAATTCGAGCACGGCCTAGATCTAGGATCTTCGTAGTCAGCTGGGAGGTGGTTATCGCCACAGTGTATACATTGCACATGCGATTGCATAGGTTTGCCCTTTGCGTGACCCCCTAATCTCGAGAGTAATGCGGTGGCTAAGGCTGTTGCGCTCTGCTCAGTGGACGTATTGTCCATGAGCTGCTTGGCTACTAGTTCACTCAACGATAAGTCAGTCTCTATTGCTCGTTCTCTCTATGAGCCGCTTGGCTACAAGTTCACTCAACGATAAGTCAGTCTCTATTGCTCTTTCTCTCTCTGCATTTGGCCCTGCTTTGGCTGCACCAGCCAAGGCTAGCACACATCGAGCCTCGTACATGTCTACATCTTGTTGGAGTTTCCTAGCCTTCTGCTCATGGTTATAGGCAATTATACTCTCTAGCGCCTTTCTAATCGCCTTTCTTTCCTCTTCTAGGCTTGCTACCTTGGGGCCACAAGCAGTAAGTTAGGAGAAGGTGGAAGCTCTAGTGCTCCCCTTCCTTCTATAAGCCAGTCCACGTCAAGTACGGGAGGTGTAACCCCACTGTCCCCTATTCCTAGTGCAAATCCAATCCTTGTCATGGCGCAGCCTATTGCAATTCCAGCAGGAACGACGGATTTGCCGGCTCTAGGTTACCCGCTACCCATTTTTAATGGGTTAGTTGAGGAAGATGCGGAACTCCACATTAGGGAGTTTCAAAAACTGATGTTTAATTGTCGCATTCAAGAGGAAGGACATTTAATGATGTTCTTCAATATGACTCTCAAAGGAAGAGCCGCTATATGGTATCATGGTTTAGAAGCCGGAACCATATTGAACATTGACGCATTTTATGGAGCTTTTCGAAGGGAGTTTGCCCCTGAAAGGGGTGGGCAATATTGGTTGCGTGTACTCAACGTGACCCGCCAGGAACCACACGAGGATATTCGTACTTATGCGAAGAAAATAAAAGAGGTTTTCCGTAAGTTGGACACCTCTATTCCTATCCTCGCAGCTGCCCAATTGCAATATTTCCTTCATGGTTTGGACTTTAATATCCAATTGCAGTTGAGTAGTGTCCCCTTGGGGGATATAGATACTGCCATTACACGAGCACAAGAGGTGGAATCCCGACTACAAGCGGCCTATGCTTCTCGAGGCAATTCGAATATGGGTTTAGTATTGGGAAATAATGTGGCAATAGCCAATGGCAGTAGTGGCCAAGGGATAGTGATGGCTAATCCTAATGGGAGAGGGAACATGATGCAGAATGTCCCTTTATTACTAGCTCCCCCTAGCATGTCGATGCCTATGGGCAGTCAAATGGCTCCAAATGGTGGAGGCCAGGCGGTCAATTCTAATACCATGCCTGTGGCTCAACAACCAGTGCCTAATCGAATTGTTAGGCCGATGGAACGACATGGTAATGACCAAGGCTATGAGTCGAGTTCTTCCAATGTTCTTGGCGAGGTTAAGGACATGATGAAGCATTATACCGACATGATATCGACAAATAGCCGTTGATGTCAACTTCCTTAAAAAACAACAAAATTTGATAGGAAGTAGATACCCAGAGGAGGGTGCACCTTCGAGGTTTAGTTGCAAATGGTGTGGTGGGCAGCACTATCCAAGGAATTGCCCAAATGTTAACTGCGACATCTGTGGAAAATCCGGCCATTTAGCAGCTACTTGCTGGAGTAAGATTAGTTCCCTCCAGCGAGGTAGTCGGCAACCAGGGCCTGTTAATCATCGTGCCCAAGGAAATGATTCCCAGCGAGAAGATGGGCCTAAACAAATACTTCAACGACCAAAGACTACAGTGGAGGAGCTACCAAGTGGTAGTGGGGTTAGTTTGATTGAGGCTGTACGCGTTAATGATGCTGAAACCTCTAATCTGCGAGCTGTCCTTACAAGAGGTCAAAAGGGTAGAGAAGCCGATAAGGATAAGCCTGTCGACGGAAACCCTAAACAAGGCGACAAAGGAACGCAAGTTTTGGATCCTGCCATGGAAGGGGGACCTTTGAAGCCCGTAGAAAGTAAAGCTGATAAGAAACCACCAAAGAAGAAGGTGAAAGTTAAAAAAGAGGCAATAAAGCCGGTTCAGCGACCTAAAGAGCAGATGGTTTGGCATGAAAAGCGAGCTCTATCAAACTATCATGAATTTGATTTGGCGAGCTCTCTTTGCGAAGTCAAGCCGGATGTGAATCTTTTACAGCTTATTAAGCTTTCCCCAGGAGTACGCAAGGAATTTAGAAAGATCCTATGTATCGGGTATATCGTAGAACCTTTGGGTATTGCGCAAGTTGGTGATGACTGGTTCGAGCATGCTGAGAAGCATTGCCCAAGGGTTGTAGCCTATGTCGATGGGATATTAGTAGATTATGCCATTGTCGACATAGGATCATCTGTTAACATTATGAGTTTTGAACTGATGGAAAGGTTGGGTCTTGCGATTTAGAAAGATACCTCCACAATTCTCAGAATGGTAGATGATAGTTTGAGACAGCCAGAAGGCTGCATTACTAAGGTCCATGTCACTGTTGCAAATGTAGAATGCCTGTTGGACTTTAGGGTGATTCGTTTTGCAGGCCGGCTAAGTTATCAAGTATTACTTGGACGACCTTGGATCTTGCAAGCGGATTGCCAAGTAGATATACCCGTCGGTCGGCTAATATTCGGCAGAGGTGCCCAGCGTGTGGTGGTTGATGCTTATCCTGAGTCCCCGCAGAGTGAGAGAGCTCCTCTATCTTTCACAGAATTGGAGACACTAGAAGATTTATCTGCCAGTGAGACATCATCGAGTGATGAGTCTAAAGAGGGATCCACCACGAAAGACATCTATCAGATCACTTTGAATGAGCCGATAGAGGTCCAAGATCATATAAGAGATGCAGATGTTATCGAGCTAGACCTTGGTACGCCTGATGATTCACGGCCAATCAAATTAGGTTCTATGCTCAGCACAGCAGAAAGGGGGGACTATGTGGCCTTGATCCAGGAATTCCGTGATATCTTTGCCTGGAGTTATGATGAGTTGAGAGGCATCCCTCCTAGTCTTGCTGTGCATACAATTCCGTTGAAAGAGGGCAGTCGTCCTGTACGATAGAAAGTAAGGCGTATGCCTTTCGAACTGAGGGACGACCTGTTTGAAGAGTTACAGAAGCTTCGAAAAGCAGATTTGATTTTTCCTGTGCAACACACAGAATGGTGTTTGCCAGTTGTGATTAGAAAGAAGAAGAATAATCAAATCCGTTTATGTGTAGACTTTAGGAAGCTGAATAAGCAGACAGTTAAGGACTACTACCCGTTGCCATTTATTGACCAGATTTTGGATCAATTAGCGGGTAGGGAGATATATTCGTTTATGGATTGCTTTGCAGGATACAACCAAATGGCAATTGCAGAAGAGGACAAGTTGAAAACAACTTTCATCACTGTATTTGATACTTTTGCGTACCATGTGATGGCCTTTGGTTTATGCAATGCGCCTGGTTCGTGGCAACGAACAACAGAGAAGACATTCGGTGACATATCCCCTGAAGAGTTGAAGGTGTTTATTGATGACCTAGGGGCCGCCACCGTGAGAGGAAGGCAGTTGATCATTCTAAGAAAATGCTTTGAGTGCTGTAGACAATTTTGCATCGCCCTAAACCCTCGGAAGTGTGTTTTTGGAGTACCTTATGGACTATTGCTGGGTCATGTGGTCAGTTCGGTAGGAATTGCGACAGACCCCGAGAAGGTCAAAGTTATAGTTGCCATGGGTCCACCACGCACTCCGAAAGAGGTTCATAGCTTTCTGTCTTCGGTTGGTTACTACCGTAGATTCATCAACGCCTTAGCAGAAAAAACGTTGCCGCTTACAAATTTATTGTCCTTTAGCTGTTCGTTTGTATGGGGTGACCCTTGTAAGGTAGCATTCGAGGATGTGAAACAAGAGCTAGCAAGAGCGCCCGCTTTAAAAGCACCTAAAAGAGGTGAGGTGTTCTATATATTCTCAGCAGCCACCATGTATAGTATCAGCTGCTGTTTAGCCCAAATTTGGGAAGAGAAGTGGTACCACCCGATTGCTTTTGTTAGTCGAAAGCTAGGGGTATCCGAAATCAATTATACTTACATGGAGAAGTTGTGTCTAGCGATGGTCTTTGGGACCAAGAAATTCAGGCATTATATTCTCTATGAGAAAGTCATGCTTTATACGAAGGCGGAGGGACTTCGACTATTGATGAATAAGCTACAGCTGCCTGATCGTCTAGCAAAGTGGTTGATCACTTTGCAGGAATTTGATTATGAAATCAAGAGTAAGCCACCAAGGTTGCAAGGCATCGTGGAATGTCTTGTGGACTTTGGGGAGCCGAAAGAATCTGTGGGCTGAAGGTAGTGACATGGAGTTGTTATTTAAAATAGATACGGCATCTATTCCCTCCTGGTATGCTGCAATAACGCATTATTTATCAACAGGAGAGGCGGGATCCGAATTATCTAAGGCTGAGAGAAGGAAAATTAAGCAACAAGCGTTAAAGTTTGCTTTGATCGCAGGTACATTATATCGGCAAGGGGTTGATGACATCTATCGCCGATGTGTGATGCCTGACGAGGTGCCATTCATTTTAGAAGAGTGCCATGATTCTGCTTGTGGTGGCCATTTTGCTGGACGGCTTACAGCACAAAAGGCTTTAAGAGCAGGTTATTGGTGGCCTGCCATCTTCCAGGATGCGTTTGCGTATGTTAAGCGATGCGATATTTGCCAACGACATGATAGTCGAGAGAATAGGAAACGACCACTCACCCCTATTATGGCGATACTTCCATTTGAGAAGTGGGGAATAGACTTTATGGGTCCTATTACTCCGTCGTCGACTACGCAAAAGAGGTACATCATTATCGCAACTGACTACTTCACAAAGTGGTCTGAAGCATGTGCAACAAGGAAAGATGATGCTAAAGAAACTGCTAGTTTCCTTTTAGAGCAGATAATATGCCGGTTTGGTCCGTCGAAAGAATTAGTGTCGGACTGCGGAACCCATTTCCTGAATAAGGTGGTTAAAGGTTTGACAGAGATGTGGCAAATCAAGCATAACAAGACAACCCCATATAATCCGCAAGCCAATGGGCAAGTTGAAAGCACCAACAAGCAGCTTGTGGGCATCCTGTCCAAAATTGTGTCGGAAAAGAAACGGGATTGGGATAAAAAGTTATACGTGGCAGTGTGGGCTTATAATACGACCTTCAAACGAGCCACTGGCCATACCCCGTTCAAGTTAGTATATGGGGAGGAGTGTGTCTTGCCTTTAGAGATTGAGCTGCCGACTATTCGGTTTGCCATCAATCATTCTTTGAGCGGTGAAGACGCACTTTTTGAGCGCTTGACGACACTGGCACATTTAGATGAGCTTAAGTTGCAGAGCTTATTGCACCAAGAAGTGGCGAAGCACCGAATGAAGCAGCTACACGACCTCAAAGCCAAGAAATACACCTTCAAGAAAGGACAGCTTGTTCTGTATTATGATGCACGACGTGAATTATTTCCAGGCAAGCTAGAGCCCAAATGGGATGGGCCCTATAGGATCGTTAGAATAGGAAAGAATAATTCCACAGTTTTGTTAGCTGACCTTGAGGGGGTAGAATTTAAAAATAAGGTTAATCTTAATAAGATTAAACCTCATTATTTCTGATTGCACTAATGCTATGACTGCCTTGCAGGTCTAGGAGAGATCGATCAAGCATCTGCAAGAAAATCGTGATAGAGGTTGATGGGTCGTCTGATCCCTTATTTAGAACACCCATATTTAGAACAGAGGTATCATCAGGGAAAGCTCATTTGGTGGAGCAAAGGATACAAGGTGATTGAGCAAGAAGGCGGGACATTTATTTGGGAGATCAAGGTCTTCTGCCACCATCACTGCCTACAAATTTTGACGAGCATCCCTGTTGAATTCAATGATGATGGGGGGATGGAGCCTACAGTCCACCCGTTGAATATGCTGAATTTCGATTACCATAATTACGAGTAGAGTTCTGGATGGCGGGATATGCAAACTCTTTATGGACGTACACCTTGTACTTTGATGGGGCGTCTAGGGGTGCATCCAAAAAAGGAAGTGTAGGAGTTGTCATCCGAGACCCCCGACGACGCATTGTCATGAAGTTAGCTGCTTATTTCGGGGTGAATTTTACTAATAATATGGCAGAATACAAAGCCCTGATAATGGGTTTGAATATTGCAAAGAAGGGTGGTATCCGCCAGTTATTGGTGAAAGGGAACTCTCAGTTGGTTTTAAATCAACTCAATGGGATATACATGGTACGAAACCCCATCCTTTGTATGTACCATCATACTGCCATAGCCCTGCTAGACGAATTTGATAGAGTGTCTTTCCAGCTGATTCCACGGAATTGGAATCAGTTTGTCGATTCTTTGGCTAATTTTGCGTATGAAGAAGACCTCTTCTTTAATTGTGGCCCTTGTCCCGATATATCTATTGATGGTGAGACAGGACCCGGTCGTTTGTGGGGTATGCTTTCTGAACATGCCCTCTTTGCCAGACAATGGTTGATTTGGGTGATGCAGAGGGTAAGCGAGACTCATCTGCCTTTATTATCTTGGACCCATAGACTGATTCGACGACATGTGATGCGAACACCTCTTGCGATATACGCAGGAGGGATAGGTCATAATTTAATGCACCTAGTTTAGGGCTACGAGCCTTTGTTCCCCTGGGAATAGTATGCTTTGCTGTCTATCATAGTTGTTTCCAGGAGGATGTTATGCATAGTATTGTTTGATTTCATTAGGCCAAGAGGGCCAATTCAGTTTTGTAGTGAAGTATTGCATTTTATTAGGCCAAGAGGGCCATTTGCCTGTCTAGTGCAGGTGCGTTTAATTGGGTTTCTATTTTAAGTTCTGTGCTAGACAGGTTTGAAGGCAAGCTTGGAGGGAGCCTTTGTCGCGGCATCGATGGAAACTTCTTGTGGCCAATCCAGGTGATACCTCTCCTTTACGAGTACCTTTCTTTCCTGTTATATGTGTATTTGTACTTGTCGAGGGGACACATTTTTGTTGGGGACCGGCAACCAAGGCATGAAGTCCCAGGTTTAGGTTAAGTATGTTTGAGGGAGGTCGGAGTAGTCCTTGCCTCCTGTAAAGACATTGTCAGGCATCGAAAGACCTGTTTTAGAAGGACGTCCTAGTGGCCCTGTTCTGCTAGCCCCGCTAGGCAGCCGTTCTAGGAGTTCTTGTTAGTAGTGAGGCAGTTAGAGAAGCTTGCCCGAAGATAGTAATAATGATGCCAAGAAACCCTGGACATCCTAAAAGATGAATATCGATACGAAGGTGTGTAAAAAGGGGTTCTAACCCCTATCAAAGCAAAGAAAATAAATGGAAATGTATAGGCAGTTGCTCATTGCCTTGCGAAGGCCTGGTAGGTTCCTGGGGACGAGTCAGACCCGGGGCCGATACCTTGTCTTCCTAGGGGTGGCTTCTTGCTGAAAACAAAATGAAATGACAAAACAAGGAAGGTTGGAGCGAAAATAAAAGTGAGCGTTAGAAAAGGATTAAGTGTCGCTTTGCGAGGGCTTGGTAGGTTCTTGGGTGCCGAGACAGGTCCTGAGGCCGATGCCCTGTTCTCCTTGGGTCACTATGCTTAGCTCCCTCCTTTTTACATGCCCAAGTATGTTCATCCAATAAAAACCCTAAAAGAAGCCATGTACTGAAAGAAAATACTTCTTGATCAAGCTATAGGAGTCCTCGCCTTGTAGGAGCTCCTAGTTGTGTTGTCTTTAGTTGGTAAGTAGTGCAGACTACCGCTTAGGGCAACCTCTTTGATAGGTTTTTTAGTTTGGGTGTGTTGGAGCAGCTGGTTAGTGACTCACTGCGGATCTTCTATTAGATGATGTTAGGCCTATTCCTTGTGGATATCATGCCTTGGTTCTGTCGAGGGGTAGGGGGAGCATTGTGCTGAGTTTTATTATATATTTGTTTTGTATCAGTTTGATGCTTCTTTGCTTGTTTATGTGCAGATATGTTCGTGGATTCGACGGGCTGAGTCACCCTATCCCGTGGTCGCCAATGAGAGCAGAATTTTGGTGCCGGGAAGTGCTTAAAAATAGCTAAAAATTATGGATTTCAAGGGAAAAATATTCACCGTCAAAGGCGGCGGCTCGGTCTAGGACGATTTTAAGCATAAGCAGTCGACGGGCGCCCAAGTGACACATCCAGATTTTTAGTAATTTTTTTGTCAGTCAGGACGGGATGTGCCAGGAAGTGCTTAAAAATAGCTAAAAATTATGAATTTCAAGGGAAAAATATTCACCGTCAAAGGCGGCGGCTCGGTCTAGGACGATTTTAAGCATAAGCAGTCGACGGGCGCCCAAGTGACACATCCAGATTTTTAGTAATTTTTCTGTCAGTCAGGACGGGATGTGGGAGCTGCAGGCCGGTCCGGAATGCCGAGAGGGACGCCCAAAAATTTACAGCACGACAATCGGAGTCCGTATGAGGAAGTGGCCAAAAAACTGCCCGGGGTGCCCAAAAAGGGGCCAAAAAGGAAATTTCAAAGGGTGTGAAGAGAGGGGGGTGACCTTTGGCACCCCCCCGGTAAAAAAAAAACGTCATGGAGGGGGGGCGGCGGCTGTTTTTCAGCCGCCGAAAAAACGCGCCCCCCCTCCCCCCCCCAAATGGAGATATTTTCTGTCAAGCAAGCCATGAATTCAAATGGCAGAGGGCTTCCACATTCGATCCACGCTCCATATCGCTTCGATCCACGCGGGGAATGGTGGCCTGTAGAGGGAGAGAGAAAATCAGTCTTTCTCTCTCCTCCCTCTCTCTCTCCTAAAGGCAAGTTCATGTGGGAAGAAGGAGGAAGAAGAAAGAATGGTGGAGGCTTGTCCGGCATGGATCGGATTGCTCCACGGGCTGGAAATGGTGATTTGTGATTGTGCTGGACATGAAGTGCTGCTGATTTCCAGATTTGCAGCCATGGACATGAAACCCGAAACACGCAAATAAGCGGTAATTTAAAATTTTCAAAGGAAATTTGAGATGCTATGGCTTTTGATTGATGAAATGTCGTTCATGTGGGCTAAAAACTGTGTATGTTGCTGTTTTTCATGAGTTCTTGCTGGTCATAATTAGAAAATCAGAAAAAATATACATCTTGTGGTTCAAAATAACATGCTAAAACACGTAAAATATGAAAAAAATCAAGGGGAAATGATGGTTTTTGGCATAAAAATGGAAAAGTAAATAGGAACACCAACTAAACTTTCATTTTTCTGCAAGAAGGAACTAAGGGCCACAGCCCATAACCTGTTTTGAATTTTCAGTAATTAAATAATGCATAAAAATAAGGGAAAATACAAGAAAAGGGTGGAAAAACCCTAAAAAATAGGGGAAAAATACATTTTGGGTTTCGAAAAATAAGGATAAATAAGAGCAATGTTTGTGAATGTTTGTGGAGACTGAAGCATGAGGATTTGCCTCAGTTCAACCCCACTTTCTTGTTCCAGTGTGTCTTTTTCCGCTTTCTACACATAAAATGATGGTAAAATACCCTATAAATCTATCCAACGATGCAATATTTAAACGGGGAAGGGTAGAGGAGTTGAAATATGTCTAAATGCCGTGTGAGATGATGGGAAAGTTGCTGATTTCTATGCATAGCATTTAGGATGGATGATAATTAAAATTAAGAGCTTAGTAGCACGAGGATCACCTCGGTGCTAGGCCCATGCAACGAAGCATGAACAGTAGTTGGAAATCATTAAAAGAATGTTTTTGCACTTGTGCACGATACTGTTTTGCTAAATGTTTGAGCACTAGGCATCCACCAAATGCATGGAGCATGAAAAAGAATTTAAAAGTATCAGTGATCAGCTCCTGGACATGCATTGCAATTGGTTTATTAGAACATGACCTACGATGAGAGGCAGTGAGGTACCCATGCTGTAGGTAGACGCGGGTCCCAAAGGGGAAAGAGAAGTAAGGACAATGGCACATTCCTGGACACGCTTATTTGGTACCTTGAGCGACTTTTGTGCGATGTGTCTATTTGTTGAGCGACGCACTGAGGGGCCAATCCCCAAGGTGTAGGAGAGTCGCAGAGGGTTGACGGCATTCAGTCGTAGGAGGAACCCCATGTGTATGTGATTCGAGCCTTTTGGCTATGTGAAAGGGACTCCCTCTGAGGAGTAATACTGGGTTAGGATCAGTTGGACTACAACGTATTACAAACGCAATGTTTAGGAAGGCAGAGATTTTGATAGACGCTCCTGGCCGCGAGGCCGAGGGGTTGTCTTGTGCGTAGTGAGGAGGCCCGGCTAGTGCATGATCCAGTGCCGGCCCGTTTTTAGGTCCATCACTTTGTCATTTTCAAGGATATAGGTCAGGGTCCTTTTTTGCTGCAGGACTTGCAAGGAAAGGTTTTACACCTTGCAATGAATGGGTGTAGGCTTAAGAGGTTAGTACAACCCTATTATTCAAATGTTCATGTTATCATTCAAAATGGGACAAAGGAATCGGTTATTAGTAGTTACATGTGTGAATGGTCTACATCCTATGATGTTGAGGTGACGCCTAGCACAAAACAGGGTGGACTGAGAGAAGACTTGGACTTTGGCATGCAAATGGAAAAGGGCACGTGTTCTTTTGGGAGTTTCTAATTCTCGACCTGCAACTCTCACTGCCATGACATATACTCACTGCTCTTCAACTCGAAAGCTGTCCATGACCAAGCGTGGCCACCAGGAGAATGACGATGATGAGCTCTATGTGGCTAGCGATGACGACATGTCGGTGCAGTAGGGAGATGAAGAGGTTACACCACCAAAGGCTCCATCTTTTTCCAGTCCTAGTGATGTTGGTACTCCCTTCGTGGACTCCACCTTGTATGTGAATGTTGAGGTGGCAGAGGTTCATCGGTCATGGTTGCAAAAGATCGGATTGTATGATTATGCTTGTTTGCCATGGGATCGTTGGGCATCGAATGTGCATGCCTCCATATAGATGGATATTTTGAGGCACTCAAATTGCAAAATTGCAGGTCGTCTTGAGTTGACTCCTGCCATTGTCAGTTAAGTGTTTGCACTTTCTATGAATGATAATCCGATTGCATATCGATGCATGGAAGACCAGATGCATTATGTTTTCGGTGACCTAGCATGGCCTAGGAATGTTTATGTGTTAAAACACATTGATGGTGTCAAGAAATTTCAGTTGCATTGGTTTATGGAACACTTTATGATGTTCATGAAGATAGATAGCATTGCTAGAGATACTTATGGGATTCTTTACTATGCAGAGAATTTAGGGATGCCAAATTGGGAAGGCCTTATGTTTGAGAGGCTTATGGCTGACATTAAAATTTCAAAAACCAAGAAGGTTTTTCAGAAATCTCAGATGGGTTGTTTTCTAGTAGGATTGTATGAGCATGCACGGGTCTTGTATCTAGAGCTTATGACTGAGTATTTGCTAAAAATGGATGTTACTTCTTTGGCCAAAGATGTAGTGGAAGCTGATCATAAAGTTGATGTTTCTCATGAGCTTAAAAATGTCAATGATGCTCATGATATGTTTGAGGGTGAGGTTGAAAAACATGCTATTTATCGTGACTTGAAACAGGTTGGATATGATGAGGCATATGCCAAGCAGGTGGCTTTCGAATTTGTTAAGGGAGGTATTAAGGATGCATTTCATGTTGGTAAGGAGTATGATGGGGATGCTTCTAAAATGGATGGTAATTTTTATGCTAAGAAAAGGTAGAAAATTGGGAAGATATGGTTGAGGAGTAAGTCTGCATTAGAGGAGAAAAAGTAAGATGCTAATCTTGATGCTCGGAATCATATTGGCAATGACTTTGGTGATCAACATGTGGCTGAAGGTCCAACAGAAATACCTTCAGGATCAACCGATTTTTGGATGTATGATGGTCAGTTTGACAGTCTTTCGGATGCTATTGGAGTTATGGAGAAACTCATGACATACTCCCAGGATTATGATAAGCGGAATGCTTAGACTGTTGTTCGGGTTACTAAATTGCAGGATCAGTTGGCTGCTAGGAAAAAGGCAATGGAGGAATTGATTCAAAAGCTGTAGCAAAAGTAGCCAGAGTATGATGCATTAGAATTGGATCTTGGGGTTAAACTTGTAGATGTGCAGCAAATGTTGGATAGAAGCAAAATGTCTACTGCACTTTTTGAAAAATGGACTAGTGAACTTAGGACTCAATGCTTGGAGGAGATGTAGTCTTTTATGGGGAAACATGTTCAACTTCAGGTTGATTATTCAAATGCTATTGGAGAGATTTTAGCCATTGCAGGGAGTGAAAAAACAAATTTTGAGCAATGTTGAAGTTGAAGTGGATGCTTTAGTGATATTGAAGTTTGACTTTGAGGATATTAGAAATGCATTGGTGGATGATGTTAAAGTTGCATGGCAAATGGTTGCAGATAGGTTTGATGGCATGATTTCTTGGCCTTATCATATGCTTAAAAATGTCTTTGTGTCAGCAGATTATGAGGATCTCATGCATGAGAGAGATGCTTTGAGATTGAAAGTGGAAGAATTGGAGACAAAATGCATGGATGTAAATGCAAGATTGGAGAAGGCTTTGGATACAAAAAGAGCAAGTGAAGAGCATGTGGATTCTTTGTTGCAACATAGAGATTTTCGATTTGATGAGCATGATTCTGTCATTCAGTAGGTGGTTCACAAACTTCATCAGGATTTTTCTGTCATGGATCGTGGGATAGTTTAGAATCATGATGTTGGTGCTATGTCATGTAAGATATCTTCATGCAAGACATCATTCTTTATACTTCTAGATCTTTCTATCTGTTACTTTGGATGTAGTTTTGTTTTGTTCACGACATCTTTTGATCATCCCACTGACTCTTAGAACCAATTATGCAATTGCATAAGAGGATTATGAGTATTTTAGAGGGGCTCTACTCATGATAGCTCAGTGTGGCTTGTCAAGGGGTGCAAGGCCTCTGGCAAGGCATAATTGTGTTGTATGAGTAGTTCTTTATCATATTTAGTTTTCATATGTTCAATTAGCCATCTATATACTTGTGGGTTTGAGTCATGATTGGCCCAGCGGGCTGTGCCAAGTGTTAGGACTTGAACTTCATCATATATTTAGTACTATTTTACACCTTAGTATTAGTATGCATGTAGTCTTTTGGATCATCATATGTAAAGCGGTCCATATACTTCATATGATGTTTCACTTGAAAGTTAAGGCATAGGTAAGAAACATCAGCAGTCAATTGTATTTAACCAGTTGCTTTTTGGGTCATGAAGGGAATATGATTGAGTACAATGCCGAGAAATGGTGGGGCTGATGTTTGTTCCCATTATCTTTTGATTGTCTCTTGAATGTTAGTGTTATTCTCTTTCAATTTGTTCAATCAACAAGGGCTATGGTGATAGGAAACATCATAGTATTTGATGATCAGCAATTCTATGTTGCTGAGTATGATGCATGCTTTGTGTTTGAAATGTATTTCTTGAACGTTATGTAGTGCTGATGGCTGTAAATCTATTCAAGAAGTTATCTGTAGTATTGTGGTGTTTTACTCAAGTAGAACATTGTATCTAAATTGTTATGGTATTCGAAGAGGCCAAAACAGTGGCCAAGATACTATAGTGGTGGGTTACACTGACTTCTACTATGTAGGACATGCAGATAGTAGGAAGTCCAGATATGGATATAGCTTCACTTTTGCTAGAGGTGCTATTTCTTGGATGTCTAGGGTATAGAAATGCATGGCCATATCTACTACTAAGGTAGAATATGTTGTAGCCATTGAGACTTTCAAGGAGGCACTATGATTAGGCCATATGGTAGTAGACCTTGGCATTACTATTACTCCTATACTGCATTTGAATTCTATGAGTGCTATTTAGTTGACCAAGAATCCCATCTTCCATGCAAAAAAAATTAGATCGAGGTGTGCTATCACCTTATCAAGGAGGTGGTAGAGGACAAGTGTGCTGGACCTAAAATGGGCTTGACAATGCCTCTCTCACACTCTAAGCTTACACTGCCAGACCTCACACAACCAACCCCTATGGCCCTGTTGATTGGTAAGGACTAGAAACTCTCTTTGAATCTTAGTACACTATGTTTATAGTCCATTATCTAGCTGCCTATCCCGAACTCCAAGTTGGAGTGCCCAACATAAGGTGTCTAGCACACCACATATATATAATATAGGTTCATCCTCGGTTGATTGCTGTGGTTTCTAATCATGAGTGTAATGATGCCCATTGGTCCTTGCATCTCTTTATAAAAATTGTAACACTTACTCAACTCAGCCTCTCTTAGATTACCTTGAACCCTCGTATCTAGATAGATTGAGTCTCCTCATATACTCGGTCAATATGCAGACAAGTGCTATATGTCGGTGTATACAAAATAATGCTTGGATGCACAGAGTGAATGAAAGGTGCACAAGCATTATTTATGTAGAATACAATGTGTGGATAAAGCAAACAATCTTTCAATATTTTCTCATGAATAAACTCTAACAACATGCAACATTGTTACACATCTCACAGGCATTTAGTATCCCATCTCATATTACCCTTGAGTAAACAAATAACACACAAATAAACTATACATGATGTGTATTAGAATTTGATTCATTTTAGTTATATTTACTAGAATTTCAACCACTTGGCACAATTAGAATACAACAGACAGTTTAGTAGCACGTGGCCTAACCCTATGCTACTAAACAACCATATTTAGATATCAAACTATTTTAAAATATTTTGAGAATAAATGTGTTTTTATAATTTTTGGTTCCTTAGATCATTCTTAGCATACTACTAATTATTGGAAAATTTTTATCATTTTTGATTTTTGATTTTTGATTTTAACTATTTATTTCTTAATAAGTAAAAAATAACAATTAGAAAATGTGAAGTACTAAAAATTATGTTCAATTCTTCCTTTGTTCACTACTAAAATATCTTTTTATTTGGATTTTTGTTTGCTATAAAAATGAAACCACTTATGCTTAGATCACTTCCATCATTGTCATTTGCATGTCACCTCATGTGTAGGCCAAGGCCGCTAATACTATCCAAACTAATGCTCTTGAAAGCCTCGTCACATGCTCTAGTGATGCTTCACAATCAATCTTTACCATGTGCCAACCATCTCTCCCTCTCTCGCATCCCAACCCCTTCCTCTCATACATGAATTGCCATTATGCATGTAGGAAGGGAAGAGAGAGAAAGAGAAATGTATAGGAGAGAGAAATACTGAAATGTATAGGAGAGAGAAAGACTAAAAAATTGGTATACTTATTTTTTCATATCAAGCCATGAAAGTTACATCATTACGTAGAGGGCAGAGATGGTCCATTTCTCATGTTCTTCACAAAGAAGGATAGAGATCTTGCGCAATGATCAAGCAAAGCATGAAAAATTGGCGCACCTTTTTCTCATATCTATTCTTTCTCTCTCCAAAATTTCTCATTTTTTTCAAGTATTTTGGGTGGTGCCTTTTTTCCTTTGGCCGATGTCTCATTAAAATTGTCTACCCCTTCAAATCTTGGCCAATTTTAGGCCTTATTGGCTACCCACTGCACATTTCTTCATAAATTAAGGTCTCTCGGTTATGAAATTCTACCTCAAACAGGTGGAACTAGTATCAAAATGATGGATGGGTACTTATTCCTTGCTTATATACTTGACTGAAGTACCTGCATCATGCACCTCAAATACTTTGCACAAATGGTCACTTTGAAGCTTTAAATATTTAAATTCCACTAAAAATGCCTTATGGATCTGCAAAAAATGCCTCGAAGTCCCATAAAATGTACCTTAAAATCCATCTCTCATTTGGTGACCATGGGATAGGGTGACCCAACCCTTGAATATATGAACCAAACCTACCAATACAACATAAAATGTGAAAGCATACTGATAGTGAAAGAGACAACTAAAGAACACAGAAAAGATAAGCATTCAGCACCACAAACCATGGATCCATTGGCTAAGATAAAACCAAGAAATGAGAGTCCCCAAAATGGAATGACACTCAATAACTATTTTTTCTATCAAAAACTCAGCAGATCCAAATGATATCCTAGCCTAGTTGAATAACCACTTGGGGGACAACCCACCCTCACAAAAGGCACACAAACACTAGCAAGAGGCCTAGCATGGTTCCCTATAGCCTAGGATCCACTAATGCCAAAGAAAACAAACACTAAGCCCATTATCCCCTGAGAAATTTGCTTTCAATATGTATATATATATATATATATATATATATATATATATTCTCTCTCCTTTTTTGTCCTTCTTTTAGTGGGGATGTCTCATTGGCCTTATTTTGATTGTAGTACCAAAGGAGATCCAAGTATCACTAACTCAAACCCAAGAACCTACTAGAACAACTTTGCAAGGCGATAGATAGAATTTTCTTTTTTCTTTTCCTCCTCTTTTAACTCTACGACTAGGTCTCATCCCAAGGAGGATGGGGCATTAGCCTCGAGCCAAACCTGAGAATTGTAAGGTAATAAGGATCCTCTAGCACAATATTTTCCTCTTACTTATTTATGATAGGACTTGCAATAAATTTTAGTCCATAAGCTACACTTAAAACCCAACCCCTTACACACTAGGGGACTTTATCATGACAAGTAATCAAACTAAATCCTCTTAGCTAGGTGAGATACCTCACAGAAGAAAGATGGCCACCTATTGACTATCAAACTAACAAGACCATTCTATGAGCACCTTGAAGCAAGAAACTAGCAATCAAGGCATTCCACTCAACAAGAACACTCAATCCTGAGTAAATCCATGGAAGGTGATACATAAGTGATCCTTATCCCTTTATCTCGGAACATAAAGAAAAAACCAACAAGAGATAAGGTGATAGAGACATTTGGTATTGAAAGATCCATGGATGCACAAAAAACCATCTTGGGCTGTGAATGAACTAACTTGCAAAACCAAATTCAAACAACAATCCAGATATCAAAAGCACCCACACTAAGGAAATTGGTCCTCTTGGCCTAATGAAATAAAGCAAGAAAGCAATAATCTAGGTAAAGTAATGATTTAAGCCCTTGATCCCCTCAAAACCTCTCCTAAAGCACCCAACCTAGATCAAGGGATGGGGCACTTAGGCCCTACATTAGATGCATCAAGTTGCTAGTCAAACCTCCTACATAAATAGTGAGGGGTGTCTAACAAATATGACGTTAAGAATTTGATGTGTCCATGAAAAGAGTGAAAGGTAATTTGACTCATTGCCCACACTTATCATCAATGGCCAAAGCAAGACATGTTAGCGAGAAGTGTTGGAAGAGAGGGAGAGAGACAGAATAGAGCAGAAGACGCGAGTCTCAGCTCATTGTTTTTCTTCTTCCATTATTCTTCCATCATACTAACTGAAAAGAGACTTACACACATAGATATGACTAACCAAGACTAACTGTGGTTAAGTCACTGACTACACCGACTTATTGGATGTCACACATGTATACAACTATATCTCGCACACATAAAGATAGACTGACTGAAGAGTAACGAGAGCTTGATATTCTAACACTCCCCCTCAAGCTCAAACCATCTGATAAACTCCAAGTAGCTGTTTGAAGTATATGAACTTTTCTTTACCAAGAGACTTGGTAAATATATCTGCCACATGGTCTTCAATCTCTTCATATGAATCAAGTTAATCTACTTTGTAAGAACAATTTCTCTGATGAAATGGTTGGGAATCTCAAAATGTTTAGACCTAGCATGGTAGATAGGATTGCTAGCCAACATAACATTGCTGAGGTTATCACAATGCAATCTCACTCTGCTTTCTAGGTGTATTCCCAAGTCTTTTAGTAGTTTCATCAACCAAACTGCTTCGCAAGCCGCTAAGGCAGCTCCTCTGTACTTAGCTTCTATACTAGACAATGCAATAGTAGGCTGTGTAGGAGCTCTCGCTCAACCGCCAAGACCCACGGACCACTTATTGTTTCAAGCGTTTCAAGTCGAGCACTAGTGGCTACCTCTCACATAGCCAATGCGCCATTCATATCTACGGCTGTAGTGAGCTTACCTCCATGCCGATCGAGTTACCTCCTCTCCCGCGCACTCCGGTAGCTCCATGATCCAAGTGCAAGCTTCAAGCAAGCTCCATCCTCAAGCTCCACACTCCAAGCTCAATCGCCGCGAGCAAGACAAGAGAAGAGAAGAGAAGAGAAGAAGAGAGGAGAAGATGGAGAGATTCTCCTTCACGGTCCCTCATCCTCACAAACTCACTCCCTCACACTATTACACTCCCTCTCTCAAGCACAAGCTCAATCAAGCAAGCAAGAAGAAGAAGAAGAAGAAGAAGAAGAAGAAGAAGAAGAAGAAGAAGAAGAAGAAGAGGAGAGCCACTTTGACCACACACAAGAATGAGCTTCTCATTCACTTTTCAACTTTATATACAAAACCTAAATCCCTTTTGGACAGTCATCCCCTTATCCCCTTTTTTACATGGCCGGCTATGGCCTAGGCCCTTTTTCCCATTATCCTTCTATCTTCGTTGCTTCCTTCCTACCACCCATCTACCTTTACAAATTGCACAGGTGAGAGCCGACTTGCGCTTTTTCTTATGTGCATTTTTCCTTTATTTAGGACTTGTCTGCACTTCTTGTGCTTCCATATTTTCTTTGGCGCGCCTTCATCTTTCGTTTCACTTTTGCCTTAGTCTTTGTCTTCTGCTTTAGATTTTCCAGATTTTCCACCTTATTCGTCAGACGGTTTAACATTACCCCCCTCATAGACGAGTGCTAGTCCCATGGCACTCACCGTTGTAGGTAGCGGGCGTTGGCCTACTGAAGATGTGGGTGGAAGGGACATCGGTGGTTGCCGTGGAGGAGTGTTGGTGGTGGTGTGGAGGAAGGTTGTTGGGGGCACGTTAGTGGCCTAGGTGGTTGGTGCTAGGGTTGTTGGAGTTGGTGGTAGGACTATTCTCTATTTGGGATTGCATTGATGACCATCACAAGTATGGGTTTGTTGGGGATTTCACACATGACGATTCTTGGCGGGCTTGCAGGATGACAAAGGATAAGAATTCAGAGGTGAGTTTCGATGAAGAGTGAACAACACTTTTGTTGGAGTCTTCAATACCTGCAATTGAAAACCTCTCATATGTGGTCTCTCCCTAGGGGTAGTATTAGTCTTCTTTATCATGCACAAGCCGTAGTTCAATTAGTTTGGGAGACAGGTTGAACTCTAAGTAAGCTAAGAGTATTGTCCTGCACTTGAGGACCCAAACTGTGTATATATTTTGGTGTAGATATTATGTGAGTGCTCATGCATACTTAGATATTACAACTAGTTTCTCGTAACAACGTGTGGGTGAAGCAAAGTTGTCCAGGTTGAGAAGAAGTACACGTGAAGATGTATGAGACATTCTTTGCGTTGTGACTGCACGACATAGCATAATTGAACATAGGGGCACCACACTTTTGGTATAGTTAGTAGCTATTGGACCTACATGATGAGGACAGTGTACTTTTCATGGCCATTCGTGCGGTGCTTACCGCGATTGATTGCAATGGTATTAAGGTAGAGTGCAAGAGGGAATTGTGCGAATGGGTCAGGGTGACAGGTCTAACCATAGGCAAGACAAGCTCCCTAGGTATGTCCTGCCTGTGATGTGCCCTAAACAATTGTGGGTGATGTTAAAGTGCTAGGGGACTGGGGACGGAGCCAGTCGACCAAGGTCATTGGACGTACCTAATTGAGGACCCCTAGGTGCTGTGCTGTGATCATGGGTGCTTCTTATCTTTTCGTTCTTTTTTTTTTCTTTTCTTTTTTCCTTTTTCATTTTCTCTTTGTTTTCTTTTTCTTGTTCTTTTTTCTTTCTTTCCTTCTTCTTCTTCTCTCTTTTTTTTTTTGGACTTGTATGAGTACACCCATTGCAATATGTTGAGGCTATCAGCCTTTCAATGGGTTGGGAAATGTCAAGCTTCGAAGGCTCATGAAATGGATATTACAACGATGAGTGTGTCTTAGCCTCATTGTTAGAGAAGCAGTTGTTGAGGTGGGGAGATACACTTGAGATTTTGCAACCCACTTTGGAACGTGCAATGTTGGTACAATTGAGGTAAGAGCTGTCGTGAGTGCCTGGTGTTTAGTGTAACCCAGAAAGAGAAAGTGGTTATGATCACGCTTTGGGCCCTGCGATGTGGGTGATCGGCAAGGGTGATCTTCGTTGTCGGCACCGTGGCTTTATCGTGGCTCTTTGTGGGTTTGGTGGTCTTGTGGTGTCATGGGTATTGAACACTTTCGCACAAAGACCTGCATCATCCTGCATCCACTTGTCACTTCATGAGAGTACATGTACGGCACATGCTGCAACCATAATAAACCAGTGCAACGCAAGGAGACATCACTTATCTGAATTCCATGGTGTTGAGTTAGATACTTATCACCTGTGCTTGATTATCTTTTTCTTTTGCTAAAGCCATGAAATATATTAAATGCATATATGAAAAGTTTGTACAATTGGGGAACTTGTCAGCACTTACCATTTAGAGACAAAAAGTCATGGCCAAGTAGCATTTGATAAGCCTTTTATACAACATGGGGCTACTCTATTTGTACGAGGCGGGGCGAGTCCGGGTGGTCGGGCAACTGAGGCTGGTGGGGGCCTGCACGACCGATGTTGCCACGCCTCGTGTGCTCCCTCGAGCTTCTATTCCCATGGCCTGGGGATTTCTTGGCCTACGTGTAGGGTGGTGTTGCTTGGGGCCTTTTTTCTTTGCAAACCTTTTAAGGGTAGGTACGTAGCATTCCGACGGAGGAGCTTGTGCTGCATGCTCCCTCCAACAGAGCGGATAGCGTCCTTGCAAGCCAGCTGCACTGGGTGCTCCATGTCGGCTATCGTAGGGGGACCTGCAAAATGTGAACCAAGGATTAGGCCTTGAGGCAGGATAAAACTATTTGCATGGAAGGGATTATACAGTGGGTTATCAAGCACATATGATGAGGAGGGGAGAGGTGAGGCATGCAGTGTTTGTTGTAGAGGGACGGCCCCCGTGATGATGTTCATTTTGCCTCCATCCATTAGTAGATCTTAGCTTATGCTAAGTTGCATGGACTAGTTGTCATGGAGTGGGGTAGGGCTCATCCTCGGAAGGCTAGACCGGAAAGGAAAAAAGGTGTATAGAAAGGGACGGCGCCCCATCTACACCATCAGAGATGTTGGTCAGGGCTTCTATGGCGATAATGAGGGTTGCATGCCCTCCAATTGGACATGTCACATCCTCAAGCATATTTTCTTTTCCCTTATCCAATCTCCCTGTCACTAACATATCCGTGTCAGTGGACGTAGGAGTACGACTCCGCAAGCGTCTTGACCAAGGACTTACTGTAGGGGACCCATCACCTAAAGGACCACTCATAGATGTATTCATTGTAGGTGTATTTTCAGCATTACTAGTGCTAGCTGATCCATCAGTAGCCACTACAACAGGATTACCATACCACGATGTCAGCTCATCAAAAACATCTCTGCTAATCAATGTCTCATGTATAGACGGTACATAACACTTGTAAGCTTTCCGGTCTTGTGCATAACCAAGGAACACACTCTTGACAACTTTAGAATCCAATTTCTTTCTCTTTTCATTAGGAACATGCACATATGCAATGCTACCAAATACCTTCAAGTGTGAAATGTCAGGCTTATGACCATACAACCTCTTATATGGAGTTACATCATGAATCCCTGTTGTAGGGGTTCTATTCAGCACATAAACATTAGTCACTATTGCTTCAACCCAATAACCATTTGGTAAACTCTTCTCATTCAGCATAGCTCTTTCCGATTCCATCAGTACCCTATTTTTCCTTTCTGCTACACCATTTTGCTACGGTGTATAGTTGCAAGTTAACTATCTTCTGATCCCATGTTTAGCAAGGTGCCTATCAAAGTAATTAGAGACATATTCTCCACCTCCATCTGATCGAAGACATGAAATTTTACAGCTCAACTCATTTTCACCATGCTTCTTGAAGTCCTTGAATGCATCAAACACATCATCCTTATGTTTCAGTATGTAAAGCCAAGTATACTTGCTGAAATCATCAATGAAGGATACATAATAACGAGCACCACCAAATGAAGCATTATGAGAATGGACCCCATACATCTGAATGTACCAATTGTAAGGGTCGTGAGCTATTTTGTACATGTCTCATAAATGGAAACCATGCTTGCTTTCTAAATTGACATGCATCACATACATGTCCAAAGTCATGATACTTGAACTTAGGCAGTCCAAGCACAATCTCCTTCTACTGCATAGATTTCAGCTTTTGTACATTCACATGGCCAATCCACTTATGCCATATCTCAACATCCTGTATAGCACCATCATTATGTGCAAACATGGCTACTTTCAATTCTAGAATTGATGCATCAAGAGTAAACATTCTGCCATCTCTTCGGCCTCTAGCAACAATCAATTTGCAGCCATTACCATATTCTTCAACAAAGCATCCATCTCTATTAAATCTCACTTGCAGATTCTGTTCTGCCATCTGTCCAACTGACAAAAGATTCTTGGTTATTGTAGGTACATGTAGTACATCATGCATGCTCTTTTTCTTGCCATCAGGCATCAATAACGGAACAATTCATGTGTGCTGAATGTCATGTTGGGTGTCATCCCCAGTACACACATAACCATGTGAATCTGCAACCATCTCATCAAACCATTCTCCATGGGGTGTCATATGATTTGAAGTCCCTGCATCAATGTACCATCTCTCATCTCTATTTTGCCTAGATGCATTCTTAGACACATGCTGCATAGCAAACAATCTGTCAACCTGCTCATCATGAGCACCACTAGAAGATTCATAGTGCCCATGCTGTTTGCCCTTTGCCTTCATATCTCCCTGCTTCTTGTAACAATCCTTTGCAATGTGTCCATATCTGCCGCAGTAATGACAATCCTTATCTTTGTTTGACTGATCATTTGGCTGCCATGAACCAGATCCACCACCTCTATCGTGGGGCGATCTCCCCCTACCTCTAAAGTTGCCAGATCCATGATGCATCAAGTCAATCTGCTCTACTAGTATCATTTCTATGATGAAATGGTAATGAACTTCAATGTGTTTAGATCTTCCATGGTAGACAGGATTGCTTGCAAGCATCACACTGCTAAGATTATCACAATGTAGCTTCACTTTGCTGTCCAAGTGTATCCCCAAGTCATTCAGTAACTTTAACAACCAAACAACTTCATAGGCCGTTAAGGCCACACCCCTATACTTAGCTTTTGTACTAGACAATGCAACTATAGGTTGTTTTTTACTTCGCAAGTTGATCATGCTACTGCCCAATCCAAATGCATAGCCACTGGTTGACCTCCTCTCATAGGCACAACCAGCCTAGTCAGTGTCGGTATACCCTGTCAAGTCAAGGGGTTTTCCATATGCATAAAATAGCCCATAATCTATAGTACCCTTTACATATCTCATGATCCTCCTGATTGCATCCAAATGCAGCTTGCAATGCTTCTACATGAACTGATTGATTAGCCCCAAGCATTCAATGGGTGCTTAGGGTAGGCATCCAAGATTGTTCTCTTCAACCCATGCCCAAAGATTTATTGGCCACTTGTGATATCCATCAAACAATGAAAGTGTAAGATCCATGGTTGTCCAAGCATCAATTGATAGCTTGGCCTCCCAATAAATCAAATAACATGGAAGCCAAGAATACACTCAATATGCACTTTAGTCACATGCCCTTGAGACACCATGCCTTTTGGTTGTCTCAAACTATCATGAGCCATTTTTAGGATAGTGGTGACATCCTTTTGGATGGGGCAAACCTAGCCTCTCCAATAAATCCATACTATTTATATCCATGGAAGAGCCCAGGTCTACAATTGCACTTTCTATCAAAATGCCATACATGTAAGCTTGCACCCTAGGGTAGTGTTTTTCCACATGCTCCCACCATTCACTACCCGCTTGATTGACATCAATAGGCTCTATAACATAACCTATTGATAGGATTTTCTTGAATTCCTTGTAAACATTGGGTGACAATTGGATTAGTTATAGAAAATTTACATCTAGTTTTACTTCACATAAAGCACTTGCTAAATCAAACTCCCAAAAGTTTGCTAGTGCTATCTTCTCTTTCCACCCCATCCACTTTTTTAGTTTACTAATGGCCTTAGCAGCCTCTTTCACTTTTTCTTTGCATTTACTTTTAACCATATGCTTCTCTAAAATACCCTCATGTTTAAGAGGACCAACCTGGGTGTTCGCATCCGTGACCTTCTTGTCAACCACACTAGGCTTAGGGATAGCTTTACTTGTACTAGGGCCATCCTTTTGATCCTCTTTTACTTTTTGACATCTAGCGAGCACTCTAACATAATTAGGAGCTGCATTTTCATTAATTGGAAGTGTCTCAACTAAGTTGAATCCACATTGGGCACTTTGTTTGGGGTGGCTTTTTCCCTTTGCAAGATCTTCTTAGGGCCATCCCCTTGAGTATTCCCATTATTTACACGATGATTAAGAGGTCAAAGTAGTTGACTACTTTGCTAGAGAGAATTGATCCTACTCCAATAGGTATTGGCCATATGACCTGACTTCCTATACATGTCACACTTCACATGAGAACAATTCTATGGGAGGTGCTGACCACCACACCAGTTGTAGCTAAAATTTGATGGACCCATATCGTTAAGCTTCCTAGTGGTCATTAGGTTTTGTTGATGCTTTAAAAAATTCATATCCACAGTGATCTGCTACTATCGTTTAGTGATCACATCAGTGTAATGTTTCATCATATCCTTGACTTTCTCTACAATATTGGATGCAACGAATTTATATCCAGAGGTTTCAAGAGCCACCCTTACACAATGTTTTATGCTTTGCAAAGGAGGTGTTACTTGTACAAATCCTTGGTTTGCAACAAGGACCTACCCACTGTGTTCATAGAAGTCATAGGGCCACATTTGGCACTACAGGGATGGATAATAGGGGAAAACCTTGATTTAGGGCTCCTTGAATTTGAACATTACGTTATTGGGTAATGTAGATGATGAATTTTAATCCATTAGCACCATTTTTAGCACCAACCTAGTGAGATTGAGAGGGCTTGCCCTCTTCCTACATAGGTAGCTTGAATTCTTGACGTGACCCCCTTTGTCGCTATTATAGCTATACCTAGATTATTTAGTGTAGTGTTGCTCAAGTGTAGTTCCAACTCTCTCAAGAAGAATTGCAACTGAGTAGCAGGGGATAATTGGATAGTGATATAAAGCAACTAAAAACTTCGCATAGCTTTTGAGCATACACTTTCACACTCGTTAAATTCCTCTCGAGTCTTGTTTAAGACATGGAGCCAATAGTGACTCCCCTTTTTAGGGGAGAATGCCCTATGAAACACAATGTAGAACCCTTGCATATTAGCAATCAAATTTTCCACAAGTTGATAGTACCATTAGGTTGCATTGCCCTTCAAAGTCACATTGAAGAACATAAAATGATATGCTTTCTCATTGACTCCATAGTTAAACATAAGTTTTTGGAAGTCTTTGATATGTAATTCTGCATCTTTGTTTGGAATTTTGCTAAAGATAGGCAGTGAGTATCCTAAAGTAGGTAGAGCTACTGTGCCATTTGGGATTTATATTGCTTGAGGGGGTATTAAGTGTGGTTGTGCCATCCCTATGGGTATAGGAATAGGCTTAACACGGACAACTATGGTGTTGCTAATGGCACCATGAGACTTTGGCTAGTTCTCGAAGGTGTAGCCCCTTAGATTTAGGTGTTAAGGATAAACTACCACTTTTGTGTATGTTTGGCTAGTTTTCGAAGGTGTAGTCCCTTAGTTTAGGTGTTAAGGATAAACTACCAGTTTTGTATATGTTGGGACAGCTCTTACTACGAGAGGGGCTATAATCCACCTAACATTAAGGGATATAGGGCTACTATGATCCCCGGGGGGTCCACTAGGGTTTATCGTATGGTACCACGTGAGTGTAAGGGAGGGGGCTTATTTAAGGGAAGGAAGGTACATTTTATAAGGTAAGGTCCCATAAATAGGGGGTATTTTCATATATTTATTGCACGCAGGTGACGTCTCCTTATTACTACTAGTGAATCCCCCATGCTATGATCCGAGGAGTATTTGTAGAAAATTTCTTCACGTCTCCTTAGTCATTCTTCACACTGTTCTCGTTGGATTTGAGAGATCTCTAGCTTGCACTCATGTTCTTTTCTTAATAGCTCTTTCTTTGCTTTTGAGCAAAGAGTTATACACTCAAGAATCGCGGCTTAGGTCCTTACATGAATCCTAAAGACTCCCAGTAAATACACCACTTATCGGGACCTAAAATGGGCCCGTCGACAGTAGCTCTCACACACTCTAAGCTCATTGTTGCGACCTCACATAACTAACTTACACAATCCTATGGCCTTGAGCGACTAACAAGAACTAGAAACTCTCTTTGAACCTTAATAGATTGTGTTTATATTCCACTATCTTTTTTTAAATTTGGATTTTGTTTGTTATAAAAATTAAACCACTTACGCTCAGACTACTTCTACCATCCTGACCCACGGGTTGCCTCATGTGAAGCCTAGGGCCGTTGATGCTATCCAAAGCCACTAATGCTCTTGAAAGCCTCCTCACATGCTCTAGGGATGCACCACAATCACTCTTTACCATGCTCTAACTATCTCTCCCTCTCTCGCACCCCACCCCTTCCTCTCATAGGAATTGCCATTATGCATGCAGGAAGGGAGGAGAGAGAAAGATTGAAATGTAAAGGAGAGAGAAAGACAAAAAAACTAGCATTCTTATTTCTTTTTTGTGAAGAATGACATAGATATTATAAACATTTATTAAGCAAAGCATGAAAAATTGGCACACATTTTTTCTTCTCTCTATTCTCTCTGTGTGTGTGTGTGTGTGTGTGTCTCTCTCTCTATCTGATGATTCCTCATTTTTTTCATGTATCTTGGGTTGTGCCTTTTCATTTTGGCCCATGTCCTCTTTAAATCTTGGTCAATTTTGGGCCTTCTTGCTTTTCCACTTTGTGTTTCACCATAAATTAAGGTCTCTTAGCATGAAATTCCCCCTTAAATGCACCTAATTAATGTCCAAATGATGGATGGATACTTCTTCCTTATTTGTAGACTCGATTTTGTGCTTTGCTTAACCTCTAGCTTTGAAATGATCTGCATCATGTGCCTCAAATGCTTTGTACAAATGGCCACTTTGAAGCTTTAAATCTTCAATTTCCACCACACAAAATGTTCTGAAGTCCTGCAAAACCTGCCTTAAGATCCACCTCTCAACTTGTTAAGATTTTGATTGACAAAAAGAATCCTCTAGATCTTCTTACTAAAAGTCTCTCAATGGAATGTTTTGCCTTGTTTAGGGGGATGATGGGGATAGCTTGAGATGACATCTATTCCTCATCTTATTGTACTTTATGTACCTTTGTACTTTGTCACTTTTTTCTTGTTCTCTCTTCACAAGAGGCACATTCCCTTTAAGTGGGAGGTTATTGGGGGTAAAGGTGCTTGTGCCTACATCACCTTGTATTTGGGTGCCCATCACTGATACTTTATTCTTTATTCTTTCAATGACTATTGAATAAGGAAAGGCTCACACATTGTGACTCTTGGAGTTCCCACATAAGGTGTCGCTCTCTCTCTTGCTCTCTTACTCCATCCGCTATAGCTCCTGCTTTGAACTTCTACTTGCGTGCTTTCACTCGGTGCATATGCACACACTTGGATTAATCACCTCCAATTTGAATTGGGAACATGGACACATAATTCCTTAGTTAACCTTAAGATATATTTAGATAGTCACCTACCAATATGCACTAGGCATTAGATACATGTCACACCCATTTAACCTTGCAATGAGAGACACATGAGACTTAAGTCATAACCTTAGGCATATAACTTGTAGCTTGCATTATGAACATGCACCTTACATCAAGATCAACGTACACATCCATCTCACTATATTTGTATTAGGGCTAGACTTGCACCTCCTACATCTGTTTAAAAGTTTACCTCTTATACAATAGTCAAACCCTAGGTATCTTGACTTAAGCATCACTTGCGATACTAAACTAGCCTAGTCTAAGTAGCTCATCAAGAAAGGGTTGCAATCATTGACCTGATTGATCGCATGATTTGCATACAAAATTAAAGTTGGAAACTACCTAACTATAAATCATTAGTGATATTAAAAGACGAATATTACTCCATGAGGAAAATAACAAAGCTAGCCATGAGTTGTCAAATACAAAAGCTACAAGAACTACACAAGTTCATAATTGAATATGGAAAGATAATGAATAATTGTACTTTGATAAATCATGTTCTAGTAGGGGAAAAAAAATCAAAGAGGAGGAAAAGACACTAAACTATAAGCTTGCAGTGGGTGACACTAACCCAAGAATAATGAGAGACATGAAAAACCATGAACAGACTCTAGATCCATAAGGTAAGATCTCAACAACCCTCCTAAAATGGTATTAATTCTAGTAATTATCCCACCAAAAGTGGAGGGTCACATTGTTGGGGCACTATGCACTTGAGGATTGGAAGATGCGGGATCTCATGAAGTAGCCACAACAAGGCAGGTGCTACTACCTGTGCAATAAAAGAAGACGAAAATGCTAGGAGAACACCAATGTATTCACCCTTGTCAGATCCTATGAACAAGAAACTTAATAATAATCAAACCTCATCTACGTAAGTGATTAATAACTTGTCTCCTCTCCCAGAAATCACTCGTAGGAGAACTCTAAATTGGAGTATTGGTCAAACACACATCAACTCAGCTTGATTAAAACTTGACAAGATAATACAATCCACTATCTTTTGCTACTTCCCTCTTCTACATCCACACAAAACCTGAAATTCCTATTTAGATAGAGTAGCATACGAGGTAGACATAAGCATGAAATATTTTCTACAAGAGTATGGAAGAGGCAAGAAACAACTAAGATTATGTGGGTTGAGACTCTCTTTCTCTCTCTCTCTCTCTCTCTCTCTCTCTCTCTCTCTCAATGTTACATAGAATTGATGTTTAAAACCATAAGGTAAGGCAAATACTTATTGATGAGTCTCATGCATAAGGGATCCCAAGTGAGCTTCTCATCTCTTTCGATTGGACAAAGAGATAAATCAATTATGAATCTATGCACTGAGGATAATGGAAATGAGGTCGAGTTTAAGAACTTGTAGTCAAATGCATAAGGCCAACATACACAACCATGAAATGATGAACTAGCCTTGAGGAGCCAATGGGAAGTGTTGGATGACTATCTACTCCTTCAATAGGTGCTTTTTCTTATCTTCGTTAGTACTGCTGCATGTGCCTTAGAAGACATGTTTGACCGTGACCCTTCCTTTCAAGTACATACTACAGCCGATCTACCCTCTGGGACCCTAGATGATTTGACTCCCTTGGCAATCAACCCATGCCTAATGATGAAAGATGTTGCTTGGATAGTTTCCTATGGAGGTTGCAGTCCACCACCCTAACATCATGAGTAGCTCACTGTCCTCATAGTCACGCATACAGTGATGGTACCCTCCAATATTCACTTCTCTGTTTGTCATGCTGGTAGTACCATCAATCAATTGTTGCAGAGTTCATGGTCCTCCTTTTAGAGTGACTTTCTGCTTGAGAGCTCCCCTCCTATGCTTGCAATGCACCATCAACATCCTCCTTTCCTTGAGCATGCAACATATTCACCAATTGATGCGATAAAAGGCTGCTACATATACTCCCTTCTAGCATAATCATGAATAGACAAATCTCCCATAGTTGAAACTAAAAACAAATCTCTAGATTGAGGTTTGCTAGCTGGGGGGTATTGAGCATCCTCCTCTTGATTTTTCTCTTTCCCCCCCGATCAAAGCCTAATTATCCCTCCATGAAAAAATCATGAGCTATGCATAAATCATGTAATGCTACTTTTGCCTTAAAGCATACAAGCCCTTTCCCCGATCTCTTTCTCCTCCAAAAGTAGCCATAGAATCCAAGGTTCATTATTTGTGTAAAATCCATAAAATACCAATGTATACATAAAAAGACGAGCAAGCTTGACTTATAATTGAACATTTGTATAGGAGCCAAAATTAGAGCATACCTCTAATGTCTTGAATATGTCTCATCAGGCCTAGGTTTCACACGGTGGTGGTTAAGAATCGTCATGACATCCACTCCCTCCTAGTTTATACATGCTCTAGATGTGCCAACAATGCATCCACCTAGGTCAAACACCCATATTGTCAAGCTCTTCGCTCATCATGCACATAAGTATTGGTCCACATGGATCATAGATCAAAATGAGAATCCTCTGCAAACTCTAGCACCATAGCAAGCATCCCCTTCAAGGTCATAAGTCCACGGTGGGTAGCTCTCATAACACTCGTACACTCGAGACTTTTTGAACCTCCATATACATACTCGAAATGCACCCATCAATAAATACATAGCAACATGCTTGATCAAGGCATCAAACAAAGCATCTGAAAAAATTCTCCACCTATGGAGCATGACATCTAGCATCCTCTATAGGCATATCCTCAAGCTCATGAACAATCTTAAAGACTACAATTGTATCCTACAAATCATGTGCATCTAGCAAGTTACCAATCTCCCTCTGAGTCCCTCCATCAAGTAAAACATGACCGTCATATGCCTATTTATATGCACTAAGAAAATCTGTATATGTAAGGGCTGACTCCTCCATTACAGGCTCTTCCAAGGCATTTGTTGTATGATTAGGCAACACATCAATAGTCTCTACTACATCTAGTAGTACATGAGCCTCATAGGATTTCGTATAATAAGAAAGTCATATATGCATTTTCCATCTCATCTGCTTTTGGTTTATTGAAGACATCATCTGCATGGGTACTCATAGCATCAAAAGTATCTATATAAACATCATCTATGTGGTGACTCAAAGCATCCATAGCAACTATTGAGACATCATCGGTATGGCAACTCAAAACATCACTAGTCTTTGCATAAGCATCCTCTATAGGGGCATTCATTGCATAAGTGCTCAATCCTTAGTAGTGTTATCAAAAGCATCTGTAATAGGTCGACGCTCAGCATTGGTAGCAAGGAGTGAAGCTTGTGAAAAATCCTCTACTTATGAGTTCATCCTTCTCTAGCTGCATTTGCATCCTTAGTTCCTTCTCTTATTGCTTTACCCTTTGTTAATAAATCACCAATTTTTGATAATCATATGTCGCACAAGCCTCGTGCATAAATCCCCAAATTTCTTCCAAAATCCATAAGTGACATGAGTCACATCCCCAAGCTCACTCATCTGTATACTAGCATCTAGCACTTGCTATATCGCTTGCATACAAAGAAGTTGTTATCCCTAGAACCATCCTATGTCACCAAGGACTTAAAAGCTTCACTGAGCCATTACACATATAACCAAAAGTTGCATCTTGATTGCATCATCCATGTACCTAAGCTCATACAATTGTTGAAGATACTCCATGACCATGTCTATCTCTTGCCCAAAAGTATATGTGCAACTTTATCCATACCTACATCCATACTTGATTGTTCACATTGACCTTCATATCGAGTTCACCAAAGATTTTGGGGCACTGTGTGCTTGAGGGCTAGAAGACACATGGTCTGGTGAAGCAGTCACATGGCAATGCAGGTGCGCTGGTACCTATGCAATAAAAGAAGACAAAAATGCTAGGAAAACATCAGAGTTTTCACCTTGCTAGATCCTACAAAAAGAGACTTAATAATCATCAAACATCCTCCAGGAAACTAGCCTATAACTTATCTACTCTCTCAAAAATCACTCTAAGGAGACCTCTAACTCAGAGTCTTCATCAAACACACATCAACTCAGCTCGCAGCATAGGACTTGACAAGATAATACAATCCATTGTCTTTTGCCACTTTCCTCTTCTACATCCACACATAACTTGGAATTTTGACTTAGGTAGAGATAGCAGATGAGATAGACATAAGCATGAAAAGGTTTACTGTCATCACAGTCATGCATGCATTGATGGAACCCTCCAATATTCGCCACTCTACTATGTCATGCTGCTAGTGCCATCAATCAATTGTAGAGTTATGCTTCTCCTTTCAATGTGCATTTTTTCTTGGGAGCTCCCCTCCTATGCTTACAATGTGTCATCGACGTCTTCCTTTCCTTAAGAAAGCATCATATTCACCAAACTGATGTGATGACAGGCTGTTACGTATACTCCCTTCTAGCATAATCATGAAAAGACAAATCTCCCATGCTTGAAACTGAAAACAAATCTCTAGGTTGAGCTCTACTGGTTGGGGGGCGGTGAGCATCCTCCTCTTGATTTTTCTTCTTTTTCCCTCAATCAAAGCCTTATTCTCCCTCCACACTTAGCTAACCTCCATGCAAAAAGCATAAGCTATTCACAAATCATGCATTGCTACTTTTGCCTTGAAGCATGCAAACCTTTTCACCAATCTCTTTCTCCTCCAAAAGTAGCCTTAGAAAGGCTATTATAAGCCACATAACCCAATGTTCAAATACATTATTTGTATAAACTCCATGAACCACCATTGTACAGATAAAAAGACGAGCAAGCTTGACTTATAATTGAACATCTATATAGGAGCCAAGATTAGAGTAGTCCTCTAATGTTCTGAATGTGTCTCATCTGCTCGAGGTTTCACACGGTGGTTGAGAATTAGCATGATAACGTACTAAATAAATCTATTTGGTGTTAAGAAAGCTAACATGTAATGGAAAATAGACTTGTCATTTTGTGAGTTTTTTTAATAGGTTATGAATGTGATAAGGATCAACTTATATGGTGGGATCGTGCAATAGATATTATAAAAAATAGTATAATAATAAGATAGATTTTAGATTTATTTATTTGTAGATTTTCATTGTCTATTTGTCATAAAATTTTAATTTGTTACATGTAAACATTGCATGTGACATTGATCACATGTAGACCACTAGTCACATTATGCATGGTAGATAGATGGAAGGATACTAATGTGTTTTGTGATGTGGTGAGTAAATTATTATATAGATAATATTTAGATGAATCTATATAGTAAGCTAATATATAGTAATACATATTCACATAGTATTATGCATTATTAAACTATTACTTTACTTATAAATTATAAGTTTAGGATTTTTTAATATTAATATTAATTAAATCATTGATCTTTAATATTATTAATTTATTTAGTTTAATATCTTTGATATCAATAATATAAAGTCTCAAATTTAAGATATGGTTGTGTTAAAATAAGCTTTCTTTATGAAAACCTTGGCTATTTTCTTTATATAGTTTATTTTTAGAAAGTTTTCCTAGTTTTCTTTACCAAAGTAGCAAGATTGTGCACATACCACGATAAAAAGTTAAAACTTGGTTTTGTTATTTCTTCATCATCATCCGAAGTTAGAATTCAAAGCTTTCAAAATTGTTTTGGGATTTTGGCACATTCTAGACATGATGATGATGTTAAAACGTCATGATTCAAATCACAATTTTTTTTTACATTTAATGACATTAAGCTACATGAAACCTCTTGATATCTAAAACTCTATAGTTTGATTGCTATTTGTATTTTCTTTATAATTAGATGTAACTTATATGAATGTGAAGAGCTATCTAATCACTATTTCATAATAGAGGATGGCAAACCATGGCTTTTGTCATGGGGGAGGTTGGACCCTATTGTGTGTTTTCTCTTGTTCTTTTTGAATTTCTTGAATTATTCAATTCTTTTATAATTCACAATGTTTGTATTTAATATTTGAGACGTTAGATTTACCATGTGGTCCACTTTGTAACAATGGTATTAAAGCTTGGTTACACTTCAACTTTTGATCTTTTGGCATTTTATATGAAGGTGAGTACTGTAGCACAATCAATATCTATAAGGTGGATCATTATAAACAAAAGCTATAGTCATAGAAGCTATGGTCATGTTTCTCATACTTCAATATCTATAAGGCAGATCATTATAAATAGAAGCTATAGTCATAGAAGCTATGATCATGTTTCTCATACTTCAAGACCCTCAATCACATTACTTAACTACATTGATTATTTTATAATACTTCTCTCTAGTTTTAAAAATATTTATTAAATTTTAAATAACTATATGGGTTGCCTAAACTCCAAAAGCTCAAAGTCATCAGCATGACTATACTTTAGCCTCAAATCCTCCTATGGAGCTACTTTCCAAGTACTATAACTTTCTTTTTATTTAGAATTTGAGGATGACATAAAAATAAAAATTTTAGATATTTAAAACATTTATAATTCTTATTAGAGATTATTTTTTGAATTCTAAATATTTTGTGAGATATTTCAATTCTAAAGTAACCATGAATCCATATTTCACAATAATAAGGAAAAATTTATGTTCTGAAAAACTTTGGGATTTATTTTCTTAATTTTACCTTCTGAATTAGCAAGTCATCAATAGGAGATGATTTATTAAATGTTTTGCCATCTACAACTCTCTAGTTATAATCTCAAATTGAATTTTTATATTTAGAAAGTTATTTACTTCTAAAGTAGACCTTCAGACTGACCTAGACTACCAAAAGTTTTAGCTCAAACATATATGGTGACCTAGTTCTTCCACAAATTAACTTTTGATTTATTTAGAATTTAGATGTACTACAAAAGGTAAAATTGTAGCTTATAAAAAGAACTATAACTTGCATTAGAGATGGTTTTGACTAAATATACATATTTCTTAAGTTAATCTTAGCCAAAGTCAACCTCTCAGTCTAATTTTGTAATTTTTCCCAAAAGCATGTTGCAATCTATTTATGCTAGGTAACCCTAGTTTAAAAGTGGATATGATGATTTATGATCTCTTCAAGTATTTTTCCTGTCAATTGGTAACCCTAGTACACCTTTGTCACATGAGGTAATATTGATAACTAGCAATGTAGATACTCTACATGAGGCAATATCATTGACTCGCAACGTAGATTAGCTACATGAGACAACATCAATATATTTCTATGTGTAGATTCACGACATGAGGCAACATGAATGATTTGTGGTATAGATTGAGGAAGCATTGGTGTATGGTTGATCATCCACACCTATTATGGAGTTTGAAAGTGCAGATTTTCTGCATGAGGTAACATTAATATATTGAAGTAAAATTTCACTAATATATTGAAGTTAAATTTTATCGATCCTGGTTACCAATGATATTTTGATTGATCAAAATATGGCACATATTCCATATTCTAGTGAGATAGGACACTAGGATGTATAGTATGTGGGTGACAAGGTACTTGAGTTGTTAATGCTTTTGGCATGAGCATCTTAAATTTTTAGTACCTTTTATTTGAGTACTTATGCTAATCCATGTTTCTTTTGGTAGGAGTATACACAATTGAGGACAATTACTTCTCAACTGGAGAGTATGTTATGGAAAATAGACTTATCATTTATAAGTTTTTTATAGGTTATACCATGGGATTTTATACCATGGGATTATGAAATAAATATCATAAAAAATACTATAATAATAAGATACATTTTACATTTTTTTATTTGTAGATTTTCATTGTCTATTTGCTACATAATTGTGACTTATTACATGTAAGCATTGCATGTGACACTAGTCACATTATGCATGGTAGATAGATGAATGGATATTAATGTGTTTTGTGATGCGGTGAGCAAATTATTATATAAATAATTTTTAAGTGAATCTATATAGTAATTTAATGTATAATAATATATATTCATATAATATTATTTCTTATTAAAATTATTAATTTATTTATGAATTACAAGTTTAAGTTTCTTAAGTGATAATTTTAACTAAACTATATATTATTAATAAAATAAAATTTTAATGAAAACCTTTGCTATTTTATGTGCTTTACTTTTGGAAAGCTTTCCTAGTTTTCTTTGCAAAACTAACAAGATCCCTTTCCTTTCTCCCCTTCCCTAACCCCCTCATAAGCCCCCGTCCACAACCCCTCCCCCTCCTCCACCCCCCCCACCCCTGGGCATTGAATCCAACTTTCCTCTCACCAATACCTTCGTTCACATGCAAAAGTTGAGTGACTTGTGTGTGCTAGTTACACATTGTTCACTTATGGGACATTGCTAGCCATTTTGCACTTGGCTACCAACAAGCAATGGTTCATGTGTAGATGGTTGTACTCGTGTTCGTGTATCCTTGTTGCAACTATTCACATGCAGTGTCCTAGCCATCATTTCCCTATCCTTGCATCCTCTCTTCTAATACCCTCATTCTAATATGATCTAAATTGCGTAATTAATATTTAATACACAAAAATAACAAAATAACCACACATAAATTAATAAATAAAAATAACAAAACAAATAGTAAGACAAAGCACATACACACAACACCATAAAAAACACAAACTAAAGAAAAAATCCCTAACAAAATAACACAACAAAAAAAAGAAAAAAGCCCTAACAAAAAAATCAACTTTTAAAAAACCCAAACACACACACACACACACACACACACACACACACACACACACACACACACACACACACACACACACAATCAAAAGCTTCATGATATGAAAACAAAGAAGCACCCAGTTCTACATTAGCAAGCACTCAAAAGAAAAGAAAATCATACACACCATAGCCCATCAACAAAGAATGGACATTAGACAACATACCACGCATTAGAAAAACAATAAACAACAAAGCATGGCTGAAGAAGACAATTGGATCATAACAAGACTAGAACCCTCATAGTGCACACTCGATAATTAAATGAGTGTGGTGCATAGTGGATTGATTGAGATTTAATGAGGGTTTATTTTTACAAAACTAAGTATCCTTAGTCTCAGTCCTCGGTCATTGGCAATGAACATTGGTTGGGGTTTTTCACCTTTCTCTTCTAAGTCAACTTCTTTCGGGCCTTCTATTAGTTCACTAGCTTGCCCCTACTATTTAGCTCTCTAAAACCCTTGCTAACATGTCTCTTTGCAAACTCAAATTACTTGCCACCACTATAAAGCTCTTTGTTCTAGATCCGTTTGAAAATACATTGGAGATTCTTTTGTGAAGTGCATATGGATGTGCCAATTGTTTTGTATGTGTTCATGTGGGGGGGTGTGTGTTTTTAAGCACGAGGTGGGTGTGTGGCATGTGTGGTGTGGTGCGTGCTTATTTATGTGTGTAAGGGGGAGGTGTGTTCGCGCGGCTGGTTGCAGGCAATGGTGGTAGCATCGTTGAGCAGCGGTGGAGGTGGGAACCTGTGGCAGGCGTACTGGGCGGCACGGTGGTGGGCTAAGGGAGGAGACGGGAGGCTATCGGCCTGGCAGTCGAAGGTGCTATGGACTGGGAGGAGGTGGCGCTGGAGATCGGTGGTAAGGCAGTTGCTAGATTGGCAGGGACGGAATGAGAGGCACAGAGGCTGTCAGCAACCATCATAAGGAGGCGGAGGTGCAATCCTGTCAAGCGTCTCTGTGCGGGAAGCCGTCGGCCACAACGCGGGAGGAGCGGGGACAGCCGAGTGGACACGGTGTGACGGCCAGGCAGTCGGGCAGGGGCTACACAGCATAGTCCACGAGAGCGTGGCGGGCGTGACGACCATATGCAATAGCAAGAGCAGCATTCACCAGCGAGGCACGGCGCCCACAGGCGGATTGGTAGGAGGATAAGAGCCGCGGATGCAGTGGTCGTAGTGCTCGTTGTCAACTAGGAAGGGCGGAGGCCTTGGCGATAGCCTGTAGGAGGTTGGCCACCCTGAAGCGGCACGGGATCGAAGCAGGCGACCTGTGGTAGGGGTCATGAAGGCGATCGAGGCCGAGGAAGGGGCGATCGTGTAGCGGCGAAGGCCAGGGAGTGGAGGCAACTCAGCGGGCAGGGGAGACAGGGATGGAGGATGGCGGCCCTTGCAAGAGGAAGGCGGAGGCGGCAGGCCCTCCAAAGGGCTAGCTAGAAGGGGTAAAACGCCTCTTTTTTTTAGGGGAAGGGGGGCGTCCCACCTTCCTCCCCCTTCTTCTTATTCTTCTTCTTCTCCTCCTCTCCTGTTCTTTCTCCTCTCCTCTTTCTCTTCTTCTTCTCTTTCTTCTCCTCCCTTCTTCTTATTCTTTTTTTTCCTTTCTTTTTTTTTCTTTTTCTCTTTTACTTTTTGTAGAAAATGTAAGCTTCGTCATTTGTGGGTGTATATATGTGAAAGTATTTTTATGTGCTTAATCAAGATTGTATGGTGTATGAATATGGATGAGAGATGTGGAGTAAAGTGTGCCATATAGGGTACACATGTAAAGTGTATGTTATATGGTATCACATGGGGACACACATGGAAAGTGTGAGAGATCTTCGATGGAACGTTCATCTTCTCATTCATATATGTAACAACTTTATGCAATGTGAGATAAGAAGAGAACATTTGAGTGTGCATATTGTATGCCTTCTCTTTGTAACCATGGAGTTCCTTGTCTATTACAATCTTTCGTGATAATGTGTCAATTATTTTGTACATACCATGATCAACCCTACATTGGGATTCTTGATATCGTATTAAAGTTGTGGTTAAGGCTTCTTGACATGGTTAGGGCTTCATGATAACATGTCAATTATTTTGTTTACAATATGATCAACCCCACATTGGGATTCTTGATATGGTATCAATCCCACATTGGGATTTTTGATATGGTATCAAAGCCGTGGTTAGGGCTTCTTGATAATGTATTAATTATTTTGTATACACTATGATCAACCCCACATTGGGATTCTTGACATAGTATCAAAGTCATGGTTAGGACTCTTGATCATGTTGTATGTGTGTATGTGTGTATAGTGTGGATTTTTATGGCGTTGAATATGAAGCTTAGGCATCTTTGGTAGGAAAAAAAATATTAAATTACACACTTATTATCCCTTGGGTTGCATTTGAGGGAGCTAAAATCTTTTGAGGATTATGAAGAGGCCATCAATATCAAATGAAGGAGTTTTGTATTATGGAGGCTAGAAATTGAGTTTTTCAAAGCAAGTGAGTGGAGCCAGCATCATCAAAGAAACTATTGATAAGAGTCAAAGATACTTGGTCATTTTTTCTCTTTGATTATTGTTTTTGAGCATGAAAGAATGCTCAAATAAGAGAACAATCAAATTTGAAGGAGATGAAGAAGGTGAAGGTTGACCCACCAATGGTATACAATCTTAGTGACATAGGCACAAATGCTAGCAATGTGCACATCATGCTCTCGCATCCTTATAGTGGAAGCAAAGCATAGATCGGGAGTTTTTGCACTCAAGCACCCTACCCAATGATGAAGATAATGGCCTAGCAGGTAGCACGACTGTGCAAGGACCTCAAATATAGCATGAGGTACTACACAAATAGTCAAGGCGATCAATGCTGTGTGATACTCTGACATGCATAAACTTGAAGCTTCTGGCGAAGAATTGTGTAAAATCTACATTTAGTAAGTTATGGAGTCAAAGGTTCATTTTAGCTCAAGATCTGTGTAAGATTTTATTGCCGATGAGCTGAGAGAAAGCCACAAACATGCCCTGAGGGAAGATGAAAGAAATGAAGGTGTAGCATAAGCTATGAAGCAGGCACACAATGTTCATGCCAATAGTTAAAGACATCAACAACGAAGGTTTAAGGTCGCCATGCCTTGCATCATAAAGGTAGTGCTGAGAAGGAGAGTTTTAGAAGATTAAAATGAAAAAGCAAACTATAAATACAAGAAGAAGAAGATAAGGTAATGAATGTTGAGATATCGAGCTCCACTCGTGATACGCCAGGGTGACCGTTGTGTATTTATGTCACCGACTTGTCAGTTGCAGATGCGGTTGGTACACCGTCCATGAATAATAGCTACATGATAGCTATCCTTATCTACTCTAGTTCGTGGCTCAGTTAGTATGCCACCTTAGTTAGTTGAGTTTGGTTTGAGACCCATATATAGGGTTTTTCTATTTCTTTGTATGTGAGTTCTTTTGGCTTCCACAACTAAGAAGAGAAAAACAGTTTCAGCCTCCACCCTTGTGTGTCTTCCCCCATTGAGCAAGCAAGAAAGCTACAAGTGAGACTCCTTCCTTCTCTCCCACAATCTTGACATGGTATCAGAGCCTTGTTCGTGGTAAGGAGCTCAAGAAAGCAAGCCAAGCTCGCGGTGTTCTGGTAAGAGGAGCAGTGTTGCTTTCATTTTCTGTTTTGGGAGTAGATCTCTGCAGGTAGCACAGCCGGAAATTGCAAGAGTGCATTGTCTTAGGTTGAGACGCCCTTCGCGGTGAAGCAAGAGGGCAGTATATGCTGCCGGTGAGAGCTTTAACTCACGACGACCCTGTTTTTTTGATTTGAGGCCATTTCGGGGCCTGTTTTGGAGGCGGAAGTTTTCTGCACGCACTTAGGAAAAAGCCCTGTTTTATGCTGTGCGACCACTGTTCTACAGGTCGGTGAAAAGTTACCACAGATATTGCATCGTATGCTCGTGTGCAGAGACATTGGGAGTTACAGAATCATCCTTGGTTCATGTATATGCAAAATCGTCACTAGGAAGTGACTGTGTGGTTAAATACCACTTTCGTCAGTTTTGCAGATTTGCCCTTGTGAGGCTGAAGCTGTGTTCTCTGCAGTGACATAATTTTTTGTAGGATTCTGTAATGACGTCTGATTCTCTTTCACAGATTGTAACTGAAAAGCTTGACAAGAACAACTTCCAAGCATGGAAGTTTAGAATGACGAATTTCCTTATGGGAAAAGGATATTGGGAATTTGTTGCAGGAAATGAAGAAGAACCAGTTCTTCCTGATGTTCCCAATCAACAGCAAATGCAGGCATTCAAAGCATGGCATGAGAGAGCTAGGAAAGTTATGTACTGGCTGTCTATCAGTATTTCAGACTCTATGATTGTGCATATTCAGGATGCAAGTATGCCAAAGGAGGCATGGGATACTTTGTAAAAAATGTACAGCACAAATACTCAAGCCAGGAAAATGCAGCTCAAGCAAGAGTTGCATAATGTGCAAAGAGAAAATATGAGCATCAACGACTACCACATGAAGGTGAAGAAGATTGCAGATGCACTTGCTTCCATTGGGTCGCCAGTGGAAGATGATGATTTAGTTTCTGTGACCTTGAATGGTCTAGGAAAGGATTATGCACAGTTTTGGACATCCATTTCAGTTCGAGAAAGATTTCCTGATTTTGAGGAGTTGATTGCTCTTCTAATTTCTGAGGAGCAGAGAAATTGTGGTGCATCTTCTTCAGGAGGAACTTCAAAAGAAGCTGTCTTCTACTCAAATGCTGGAAGAGGTAGAGGTAGAGGTAGAGGAGGCCGATTTGGAGGCCGTGGCAGAAATCAGAATATGCATCAAACTCAAGAAAACCAGTCCTATGGAGGAGGACGTGGTAACTCTAGAGGCAGGGGGAGCCAAAGAGGTCGTGGTGGATGGCAAAGAGGCCAAAATGCAAACAGTAATGTTGAATGCTATTACTGTGGTAAAATGGGTCATATGGCTAAAGACTGCTATAAAAAGCAGAATGACATCATGAATGGAAAACTGCAACAAGGGAACTATGCATCTTCTAGTAGACAGGGTGATGACAGAAATGAGCATTTGTTTATGGTGCAGCACATGAACAATTCTGTGACAAGTGCAGAAGAAAGCAATGATGTATGGTATGTTGACTCAGGTGCATCAAACCACATGACAGGTCATGCAGAATGGATGGAGGATGCAAGGAAAATGGAAAAACCAGGATTTGTGGAGACTGGTGATGACACTGCACATCCTATTGTGCAGATTGGAAAAATTCCTTTGTCTATGCAGGATGTGAAAAAGAAATACCTGTCCGATGTATTTCATGTCCCGAATATCACCAAGAATCTAGTTTCTGTTGGTCAAATGGTTGAACAGGGCTTGCAGGTCAGATTTAATCCTCATGGATGCTTTGTTGAGGATATGAAAAATAAAGGTCGCTTGATAGCAAAAGGAAAGAAGAAGGGCAGAATGTTTACCTTGGATGCAGACATGTCTGAATTGAGTGCAGCAATGTTTGCACATGGGACCGGTGTAGTTGCAGATATTGATATCTGGCATAAACGCATTGGTCATGTTAATGTACAACGACTTAAATCAATGCAGGCCCAAAATATTGTTGCAGGATTGCCTAAATTCAAGGTTGCAGAAATGCATAAGGTATGTGAAGCCTGTCAGTTTGGAAAACAGGCAAGGAAACCATTTCCTAGACATGTTCAAGAGAGTAAGAAGCCATTGGAATTAATCCACTCTGATGTGTGGACTACTAAAGCTGCGTCTCTTGGAGGCTGTCATTATTTTGTCAGTTTTATTGATGACGATAGCAGAAAAGTTTGGGTGTATTTTATGAAAAAGAAAAGTGAAGTTTTTGGGCATTTCAAAACTCTTAAAGCTATGGCTGAAAAAGAAACAGGTCTGCAGATAAAATGCCTAAGGTCAGATGGAGGGGGAGAGTACCTCTCAAATGAGTTTGCAAGGTTCTTGCAGGAGCATGGCATAAAGCAGCAATATTCATGCAGTCATACCTCTCAATAAAATGGAATTGCAGAAAGAAAAAACAGGCATATTGGAGAGGTATCTCATGCCATGCTCAACGAAAAAGACTTGCCAGATTTTTACTGGGCTGAAGCAGTTGCTACAGCAGTCTACATAATGAACAGGACTCCCACTGCAGCAATACATGGGATGACTCCAGAGGAGAGGTATACTGGTAGGAAACCAGATATTTCTCATTTGAAAATTTTTGGTTGCATTGCCTATGTACATGTGCCAGATGAGTTGAGATCCAAGTTGGATCCAAAAGCTGAGAAGTGCATTTTTATTGGTTACTCTCTGCAGCAAAAAGGGTATAGATGCTATAACTCTTCTACTCGTAAGTTTACAGTGAGCAGAGATGTTGTTTTTGATGAGATGAGTAGTTGGTATAAACCAGTAAATGTGATTGATGATGTAGATGCACAAAATGGTAATGCTGCACAGAATTCACAGCAGCAGTCACAAAATATTAGTGGACCTGGAGCATCCTCTAGTAGTGGTTCACATTCTTCGCCATGGACAGGCAGATTGAGATCAGGAGAATCTTCTCAAAGCAATGCAGATAGTGGTATGCAGGTATCACGAAAAGGAAAAGAGAAGGTTGATCAGCCCATGTTTGATGTGAATGCAGGTCACTCTTATGTGGATGGTGAATCCAGTGGCTCAGAACAGAGCATTGATGATGAGTTGGGTATCCCCTCTATTGTTACACCTGGAGTAAGGAAGACCAGGGATGTTTTGAGAGCACTTGGAAGTGAGCCTACTTTGCGTAGGTCTACCAGAGCTAGGTATCCTGTGGATAGGCTGAAATATGATGGATTTACAGCCATTCACTATGCATATATGGTCAAAGTGATACAGGAACCAGAACCCACTTCTTTTGAGCAAGCCATGGGAAAAGAAAAATGGGAGAAAGCCATGGATGAAGAAATGGATGCCTTGGAAGCAAATGCTACATGGGAATTGGTACCTTTGCCTAAAGGTAAGAATGCAATTGGCTGTAAGTGGGTCTATAAGGTGAAGCACAATGCAGATGGTTCTGTGAACAGATACAAGGCAAGATTAGTAGTCAAGGGGTATGCACAAACATATGGCATTGACTATGAAGAAACATTCAGTCCGGTTGCAAGGATGGCAATCGTAAGAGCAGTCATTGCTATGGCTGCATCAAAGGGATGGTCTTTACATCAGATGGATGTAAAGAATGCCTTCTTGCATGGTGATTTGCAAGAAGAGGTCTATATGGAGCAGCCACCAGGTTATGTGCATGATGTTCATCCTGAGTTTGTTTGCAGGTTGAAGAAAGCCTTGTATGGCTTGAAGCAAGCACCTAGAGCATGGTCTGACAAGATAGGACAGTATCTTGTCACTATTGGCTTTCAGATTTCCAAGGCAGATTTCTCACTTTATGTGAGAAAAACAGAGAAATGTATTATGCTACTTGTCATTTATGTTGATGATTTGATTATGACAGGTGATAGTGATGAAGATATCCTTCATGTGAAAATGCTATTGAAGCAGAAGTTTGAGATGAAGGATTTGGGAGAGCTGTGTTATTTCTTGGGCATTGAGGTGATTAGATCACCAAGTGGGATACAGCTCTTGCAGAGGCAGTATGGATTGGACATGCTGTCCAAATATGGGATGACAGGCTGTAAGCCTATTTCAGTTCCTTTGGAGCAGAATGTGAAGCTGAGCACAGATGCAGGTGAGCTTCTGGAAGACCCTACTATGTACAGACGCATAGTAGGAAGTTTGATTTATATGACTATTACCAGGCCAGATTTGAGCTATGCTGTTGGATTGGTAAGTCAGTTTATGCAGGCTCCAAGGAAACCGCATTTGGATGCGGCTAGACGCATACTCAGGTATGTGAAGTCCACATTGCAGTATGGACTATTTTATGAGACTGGGATTCAGATATAGTTGCATGGATACACTGATGCTGATTGGGCTGGTAGCATTTCTGATAGACGATCTACTAGTGGATATGTGTTCTCTTTTGGGAGTGCTGCAGTCACTTGGAGCAGCAAGAAACAACCTACAGTTGCCTTGTCGAGCACAGAGGCTGAGTACAGGGGTGCAGCAATGGCTGCATGTGAGGTAGCTTGGTTGCATAAGCTACTTTATGATATGCATCAGTCTACAGATGGGCCAGTTGTCATTTATTGTGACAACATGAGTAGTATACACTTGGCAAATAACCCAGTCTATCATGCTAGAACAAAGCACATTGAGGTGCATTATCACTATGTGCGGGAGAGGGTTTTACTAGGTCTTATTGATCTAGTTTATGTCAGCACAGAGGATCAGGTAGCTGACATATTTACGAAGGCATTGGGCATAGAGAAGCTGCGCAAGTTCAGAGACCTGCTTGGTGTGTAGGAATTGGGATTGAGCTCGAGGGGGAGTGTTGAGATATCGAGCTCCACTCGTGATACGCCAGGGTGACCGTTGTGTATTTATGTCACCGACTTGTCAGTTGCAGATGCGGTTGGTACACCGTCCATGAATAATAGCTACATGATAGCTATCCTTATCTACTCTAGTTCGTGGCTCAGTTAGTATGCCACCTTAGTTAGTTGAGTTTGGTTTGAGACCCATATATAGGGTTCTTCTATTTCTTTGTATGTGAGTTCTTTTGGCTTCCACAACTAAGAAGAGAAAAACAGTTTTCAGCCTCCACCCTTGTGTGTCTTCCCCCATTGAGCAAGCAAGAAAGCTACAAGTGAGACTCCTTCCTTCTCTCCCACAATCTTGACAATGAAGGCCACAACATGGAAGAACATTATCTTCATATTTTAAAAAATAGGAAAGTTTATGATTTGTTCCTTTTTTTTTTCCTTCTATTCACACATAAAAGTAAAACCATATAAGTTCTAAATGTTTCCTTGTTAAGAAATGTTCACTTATGTATTAGTAGGGTAATCATACTTGAGCCTAAGTTCTCAAAATAAAAATTGCAACTCACCCATGGTATGAGGGTACTTTGATCAAGCCCTCCTAGATGCTAAAAATGAATGTATCTACATGCATGTGTGTCTTGATAGAGTCTATTCAAGATGGGGTTGCACAAGAATTGACTTGTGCGGATTCTCTGCTCAAGATTGAGATCTCAAAAAGAATTTGTGAGTGCGTGATGTGTAGAGTGTGCATATGGTTGTTGCACATGTGGGTTTGTCACACCTTTCTTGAACATCGTAATTGTTCAAAAAGGATGGGGTAGATTCACTCGAGCAAGTGGTATTCAAACAAACATTGTACATGCACATGAAGCATGCATATGGTGGAATGGATGTGTTTAGTCATGAAAACACTCCAATATAGCATTGAGGGGGAGTGTTGAGATATTGGATGGGTGAAAAGATTAAAGGTAACACCCCACTTAAGAGGGGGTGTTGAGAATGTCAGCTTCGATGTTTGCAGGTGTGTATATATGAAAGCACTCTTATGTGCTTAAGATTGTATGGTGCATGAATATGGATGAGAGATGTGAAGTAAAGTGTGCCACATAGGGTACACATGTAAAGTGTGGATTGTATGGTATCACAAGGGGACACACATGGAAAGTGTGAGAGATCATTGATGGAGCATCTCCTCATTTATATATGTAGCCATTTTATACAATGTGAGATAAGAAGAGAACGCTTGAGTGTGCATATTATGTGCATTCTCTTTATAGCCATGGAGCTCCTTGTTTATTACACTCATTTGTGATAATATGTTAATCATTTTGTACACACCATGATCAACCCCACATTGGGATGCTTGACACTTTTCTCCTACATCTTCTTCTTCCTCCTTTGTTTCTCCTTCTTCTCCTACTTATTCTTCTTTTTTTCTATTTCTTTTTCTCTTTTCCTTCTTTCTCATGCATAAGTAAATTTAAGTGAAAAACCACTATATATATATACATATATGTATATATATATATATATATATATATATATATATATATATATGTATGTATGTATGTATGTATGTATGTATGTATGTATGTATGTATGTATGTATGTATGTATGTATGTATGTGTATATATATATATATGTACACACACACACACACACACACACACACACACACACACACACACACACATATACATATATATATACACACACACACACACACATATATACATATATATATATATATATATATATATATATATATATATATATATATATATATATATATATATATATATATATATATATAAATATATAAATAATAAATAAAAGTAGAATAAAATAAATAAAATATATAATTCTTGTCAACCAAAGTATTATAATCTTTCTACCAACACACTTAATCACATTCTGAATGTAACACCCCTAACTAAGCAATTGCCTTTTAGAGTTGGCACTTTCACATCCCTCCTATTTTGTACATGGCAATACATGAGTGACTTCATGGTTGATGTGTCCTTGGTGTAGGCAATGGATTCAAAATTTTGTGCTACATGAGCTCAATGTATTGGGATATTGGGCACACTCTTATTCCTTCAAAAGCTTTGATGCATGAGAACCAATGACTACCTCTCACATAGTCTCTTTCACATGAATGCAAGCATTCATTTGTAGTGAGTAGCATGGCCTTCCATCAATCCCATGAAGCATTCATTTTGCACCCATGATCCAAGTGAGTACTCCTTTGACTCTCAATCCTCTATGACCTCCAATGCGAAAGCGAAGCACGGCCATAACAAGAGAGAGTGCTTGGAGAGAAGATGAGAAGAGCTTCATCCTCTTGGTCCCTCACCCTCTCTCTCACTCTCTTATCCTCAATCTCTCTCTCATCCTCACTCTCTTCGTCTCACAATGGAAGTAAGAAGGCAAGTGCACAAAGTTTACATACACATGAATAGTTTCTTCTAGTCATTCTCATCCATTTTATACATGATTTTTAGGGTTAGGGTTTCCCCATCCCTCTTGGGCATTCAACCCACTTTGGGCTTCAAGACTAGTAATCTCTTATTACATGCTTTTACCATGAAGAGAATGGACTAGAACCTTTGTGATTTCTCCATAGGAGCCTAATGCTATCATTACAAGTTACACAAGATCATGCTCAGCTTGCATATTTACATGATAAATCAATACAATTACTGCAACATTTTGGCAATTCTAGGATGCATGTACTTCATGTACATTGAGTTGTGGTGAATAATCCAAAGATTAATCTAAAAAAATAGGCTCATTCCTTATGCTAGCTTATACATTGCACTCTACTTACATTTGCAATTAATAAGCGTCCTTTCTTAACTTAAAGGAAACATATGGAATTGGGACTATTTTCGTGTTACCAAAATGTTTATTGCAAAGCGAAGGAAGTGGAAAATGAGGCATCAAGAGGAAAAGCGCAAGGTGGAAAAAAGGAAAAGGCGCCCTACAAGAGAGTGGGCTTGAAAAAAAGCTAAAAGCATGGGAACAACCACCAAGAGTATAAGACGCAAGCATGGCAGTCGCAAGAAGCCAAAAGCAAGAAGGTGCACCTTTAAATATAAAGGTGTAGCCAAAACCTTTGTAAAAGAGCGCTAGGCTCCCTCCTGTGCAATTTGTAACCATGAACGGGTGGTAGGAGGACAATTGGAAAAAGGGTATAGAGGGATGAGCCGCCCAAAAGGGATTTAGGGTTTTGTATATAAAGTTCAAAAAGGGAATGAGAGCTCATTCTTGGCGTGTGGCAAAAAAGCTTCTTCTTCTTCTTCTTCTTCTCTTCTCTTGTCTTCGTGCTTGTGCTTGAGTGAGGGAGTGTGAGAGAGTGAGGGAGTGAGTGTGTGAGAGTGAGGGATCGAGGATAAGAAGCTCCCCATCTCCTCTCTTCATCTTCTTCAATTCTATTCTATTCTATTCTATTCTTTTCTCTTGTCTCTTACGGTTATGGAGGATGGAGCTTAACGGAGAGGGATTGAGGTTACTTGAGCTTTCCTCAAGGATTGTGGAGCTACCGGTGTGCAAGAGAGAGGAAGGTACTAGATCGAGCATCAAGGTAAGCTCACTACACCCCATGGGTAGGGGTAGTGCGTTAGCTATGTGAGAGGTAGCCATGGCTACTCAACTTGAAACACGCTTGACCAATAAGCAGTCCGTAGGTCTTGGAGACTGAGCTAGAGAGCTCCCTTCATTTTGGTTCCATTGCCGAGACCAATGGATTCGAGCCTTGAGCGCCACGCACTTCGAATCGAGCATGGAAGTAGAGTTTCATGCCCGAACCGGTGCTTGAGGTAGATAGGAGATTTAGGCATTTTAATATGTGAAATAGGTAAGTATGTTGGGTTTTTGATGTGTAGACGAGTAGGATGATTCAGTCCAAGCATTGTCTTGTGATTTTTGTTTGCATTAAGGTAGGATAGGACTAACAGATTGTGCGAAAACATTAGGGTTTTGCTGTTGTAAACATGGCACAACCAGGAAAGAGCGGGAAAAAGATAGGCTTCTAGGCCTAATGACTATGGAGGGTGAGTTGGGAGGTAAGGATTGAGTAAGGCAGGACCCTAAAACCCCAAGGATAGGGGGAAATAGCTCATTTTTGCACAATGAGAGTGAAAGAGAGAGCTTGAGAGAGAGAGAGACCTGCTGATCATAGAGGAGATCATGCGCTTTGATTCTGGTGTTTTCGACCGATCTAGGTATGTAAGGATCTTCTTTATGGGCCATTGATGTGATCTGGAAGGTATGATAGGGGGCCGTAACAAGTGCTAGGAGAAATTGGCCAAGATGCATTGCAATGCACCGTCGGATTTGCAGTCACCACTGTGTCCTGGTCCGATTCCCAGAGTAGGGCAGTCGGATTGGGAGAATCAAACCACCTGACTCCAAGAGTTGGACCGCCAGCCCGTCTAGTCAGAGCACCCATCTAGTCGGACCACTCGTCCAATTGGACACACTTCGATAGTCGGACCAACCGCTTTGGTGCAATCAAACCAATAGTCCAATCGGGAACACCCACCCATCCAATCGGATGACCTTCCCCAATCGGACCACCCGTCCAGTTGGATCACCACTCAATTAGACACCCAATTGCCACTCAGACCAAGCTTTGAGCCGGACCAGTCCGGGTCCAATCGGACCAAGCTTTGAGTTGAACCAATCGGACTAGTCCGGTCCGATCGGACCATCCAATCAGACGTACCAGTCGGAATGTCTGACTCCCAGAGTCGGACCACTATAATCGGACCCCATCTGATTATGGGAATCGAATCAATTGGATAGAGGACAAAACAACTTGGAATAGGACCACCCCCAGGTTATACGACCAACTAGGATATATTCTCGAACACCCCTAGAAACCCGACCCGGCTCGCCAAAGCCAAAAACTAGAGAAAACCGCAACCGTGCAGTCTAGAAGCAACCTCTAGCAGCATGGCAAGGAGACCAACCTGACTTAGAGCCATACTAGGTCGTGGACAAAGCCAAGGGGGTAGCCAGACCTGTATGATTTTTTTGTTTTGTTTGCGCACCCCATAGTGATTTTATTTACAGAAGTGTACCAAAAGAATGGAAAGCTTGAATTTGCATCGTGCACAATAGAGCACCCAACATTGAGTGTATACAAGTTGAGGACTGTTTTCAATAACAAGGAAGACACTTAGACATAATAACTCGAAGGAACCCACCAATAGGAGGAGACCCCAAAACACAGTTAGGTGCCTCAGAGTCCCATTAATAGGACCCTCGAAGATGGCGGCAATACATAAAGAATATCAAGATTGAGGGCAAAGAGCTACCAGAGCTGCTCGAATTGATTGATAATCTCATGGAGTAGGAAGTAGGAATGATGTCAGGAGCAAACACAAATCAGGGAGATGATTAGCTGGACTTGGGTGAGTTCCCAGTTGCGGTCCAAGACATGGTCAATGAATACAACCTGCTAACCAGAACTATAATCCACAATAGGCTAGTAGAGGAGGTAGTGGCAAGCCTAGAGGAAGAGAGGAAAGCAGTTAGGAAAGCACTACATGGCATAGTAGTCTACAACCGCAAGTAGAGAGCTAGGAAGCTGCATCAGGGCATAGATATGCACGAAGCGCAATGCTTGCTAGCCTTATTTGGTAAAAGCAATGCGGGACCAAACACGGAGAGAGAGAGCGCATAGAGGCAGACCTCATGCTGAGCAAGCTTGTGACCAAGCAGCTCACAGACAACATGGCTATTGAATAGAGTACAACAACACTAGCGACCTCTCTACTCTCGGGTCTAGGAAATACTTAGGGGGTGAAGAGCCAATTAAAAATCAGTATAGTAGCTAAGCAGTTAGACAAGTACAGCCTAGTAGCGACCCCTACAGTTTCATAGTGTAGTTTGAGCAAGTTTGCGAGGTCAACAGTCTCACGGACCTTGCACAACACTCCCAGGCATTTGGGCTTTGCTTAGGCGATAAAGATAGGACATGGTATACTAGCTTAGATGTGGCGGAGCTGGCAAACATTGCCCGAATAAAAGATCTCTTCATTAAGAGATTCTTGGAAGCGAGATACTCTGATAACCTTATAGTCCCCGGCTGATGAATGTCAGTCAAAAGGACAAGGAGGACATAAGAGACTACGTTACTTATGTACATAGCCTCTTCAAGAGAATCCCCATGAATGAGTGACCCAATGAAAGAGATGTCTCCATCGTGTTCATGAACGGAATCCATAGCGAGGAGATGTACAAGGCTTTGGCAAGTAACTCTAGCTTGCAGCGAGATGTGTTAGCTAGGGTTTTTTACGAAGCAATTAGGGTGGATGACCAGCTGAGAGAGAGAAGCTCTCAAAGTTTGAACAGTGACTATGGTGACAACACCAATCAGAGGACCTTAGAGAGAACCACAACCTCTAGCGAGGGGCCAACCCCTAACACGCAGGACAAGGGGAAGAGTGTAGATCAAGGCCAGGAGCTAGCCGAGGTGAGAATAGAGCTAGCATGACTGCACAAATTGCTAAGGAAACCAATGCGGCCGCATGTCCAATGTGTGCATTGTGGTGGAATTCACCTTCCAGCTTAGTGCCATGACCCTAGATCTAGGCCTTGCACAAATTGTGGTAGGTTCAGCCATGATGCCATGCACTGTAGGTTGCCTAGGAGATTCGCCTATTCTTAGCAGTACAATTCATAGTACCTAGGGAACATGCTACCTAATTTCTTTGGAAGAGGAGCCAAGTTGGCACTCCTAGTACCAAACGATGCAAAACTAGCTATCCCTAGGATGGAGATCAACCCAATGGTGGACATACCAAGGGCACCAGGACCCTATCCACCAAGTGATGCTTCAATCCATTACGTGGAGGAGCCTAACAAAGATGAAGGCTATGTGAGCCCTTACATCTCATATGACAAAGAGGGAAGTCCAGTCGTGATGGACTATCAACCAGTACCGGTGATGGCATTAGGTAGAGGTAGCAGAAGAGCATTTGTAGGGCCGACCCAAGATCCAATCTTGTGTGGACTTGTGGTCACCCGAGCCATATCTCATTGCGCTGTCCAAAGAGAGAACAAGAGAATAAGGAAAAAGCCGACCTCAGATATGTTGAGTGTGACATCACTCATCTCTTTGCTAATTTCCCTAGACGAAAGCCATCCCCTAGCTCAGCAATCATGCCATTAGTACCCTCGAGTTGTTTGGAGTCGAGACATTCGATAGCGAGGATATACCTATCCCTCTGCATGTCATGACTAGAGCACATATAAACTAGGCATGCATATCACTGCTAGGTTCCAGCAATTTAGATGTAGTCTCAATAGGAAAAAAGAGCTGAAGGAGAAGGAAAAAAAAAACTGACACAAAGGTCACACTTAAGACTGAGGGTGCGACAATGCTACTGACCGGCAAGAAGGTCACTGATGTAGAGGCAGAGACTACCACTCCAAAGACGGCAGAGAAAGGAAGTGCCAAGGTAGGGGAGTATCCTCATCCTAGGTGCCAACTCAAAGAAATAGCCAAAGTGATCACAATGCAGTCACACAGATACCCAGCTTGACGCTGCACTCAGTGTCAAAGTCACTACAGGTCAATGCCTTTTGGGAAGGCAGTGAGACACACACCGTCTTGCCTATCCTAGCCCTAGGAGACATAACACGGAAGGGAATTGTAGACATTGGGGCAGGAGTGAGTGTGTTGAGCCATGCTGTGCTCCAGGATTGGGAAAATCTACTTGTCAAAATAGCTAGGTTCAACATCACTCTAGCTAACAGAATGAAAATAAGGCCATTTGGAGTCCTGAAGAATTGGCCATTGAAGATCATGGATGTCTAGTTCTCTGTGAACTTCATCGTGGGAGTGGACTATGACATTTTGCTAGGCCGACCACCCTAGATGAGAAATGCTCAAGTCATTGAAGACTGGGGAAACAGTTTAATCTTCCTAGGAAGCTGAACAAAACCAGTACCCCTATCGACCTAGATGTCATCTTTGCTACGCTTAGAGGCAACAAGATAGTAAGGAAGTCTTACGGGCCTTTGGCCAAATGCATCCCTTGTCCTAAGGATGAGCGAGATTGGATGCACATCCTAGTGACCATTGATCTCCCATTCTCTAACAAAAAGGGGATGCACAAATAGGCTACAAAAACTGCGAGTGTGTCGAAGGAGTCCCCAGTGCCACTTTGCATGATGGCCAGGAGCTCAAGCAATGACCAAGGCCTATCTCTTTCCATGTTCCTAGCAATAGGCTAGAACTTCTTAAGATCCTCGAGTATTTGACAACATGCAAATTGATTGGCAATCTCGTCGCTAATCTCAAGCCTCTTAGAGACTTCCTGGATGAATCAAAGTGGAGATGGACCAAGGTGCATGATCTAAACTTATTGTACAATTGGGCTTTAGTCACTGATAAGGAAGAAGCTAGAGATGAGAGTCTAGGAGATGATGAGAAATCAAAAGGTGGTGATTTTGATGATGAGTACGAGGACTGCCTCTCGGTTAGTGAGGAAAGAAAGGAAGAAATGGACACCATAGAATACGACACCGAAGGAAGGGTAATAGAGCAGATAAGAGGAGACTCCAAGCCCCAAAGAGGAAATGCCTACAGGGTTGAGAGAGGAGTCATGTAGATGGAGTGTGATCACTCCTAGTTGGAGCAGTGGAGTACGAATAAGCAGGAGTGACCCAAACATTGGCAACACCCTTGCTTAGGACAAACGCATCCTTCGAGATACAACCATCAGGGGAAATTCCTTCCTCTAGTGAGGATTGCGAGTTTAATTCCTAATCGGATATCAGTACGAAGAGTGACCTAGAGATACCTCGACCTCCTAGGACCAGATGCACCAAGGGGGACTTGCTAGTCCACCTGAGGCATAGACAATCGAAGGAAGACATGTAAGGACAGACGAAGAAGTCGGAGATAGAACAATAGAAGAAACCACAAGTCCTACCAAAATGTTTCACGAAGTTTAAGAAAGGTGACAAGGTAGTGATACTGTTGGGGGCGAAACAACAAGGACAGTCAAGTGAGCCGATCGAGGGACCTGCCAAAGTCAAGGAAGTCAACTTGGCAAGGGAAGGTGAGAATCCTTGACCTGTGTTTATAGCTGATGACCTAGCCAAGGGGGAAGAGGCCGGTCTCATTGCACTCTTGCAAGAGTATGTGGACACATTCACCTCGTCCTTAGATGAGCTCAAAGGAGTGGATCCTAGAGTGGTGACACATAACATATCGATGGTCCCTGATGCGGTGCCTATAAAACAATGACCATACCCTATGAATCCAAAACATGCCCAAGCTGTGATGTAGGAAATCGATAAGCTAATGAGGTAGGATTCATCTATGAAATAGAGTACACAGACTATGTATCACCGATCGTGATAGTCATGAAAAAGAATGGGAAGATACAAGTGTGTGTGAACTATAAGAAGGTTAACGCTACGACAAAAAGAGATAATTACCCATCACCATACACGGAGCACATGCTTGAAAGGGTAGTAGGCAAAGAGGCCTATAGCTTTCTGGACGGCTTCTCAGGATACAACTAGGTGCAAATACATCCCGACGATAGACACAAGACCACGTTTGCTACTAAGTGGGGTGTCCTTGCTTACATCGTGATGCCCTTTGGGTTGATGAATGCACCTGCAACCTTTCAGCGGGCTAATGTACACCATGTTCAAAGATATGCCTAAATGAGAGCTAGAGGTGTTTGTAGATGACCTATGTGTGCATCTAGTTGGATAGATGGAGCCCCAAGAGGAACACCAAGGAAAAGGGAATTCTCTTGCAAGAAAATCTATCTTGTAACATCAACAAGCTTTTTTATTAGGTTTTATATGATCACAATGAAGAAAAGAACACCAGGCACAACAAATCTTCATTCAGCATCATGTAGATCTCCCACGGATTTGATAGAATCAACCATATTCTTCAATATCTTCACAAAATCCATCAATAGAACAAAGAAAGCAAAGGAATACACCATCTTTGAATGGAAATACATCACATAGTATTCATCTTCAATATCTTCATAGTCTTCTCTCTCAATATCTCACATACAATCATTCTGTTTGAGTAGAATTGGCTATCTCTGACTCTCTCTCTCTCTCTCTCCATCAATAATACATCATATCCTCACGAAAATCTCTCATAATCACTCTCAATAATCCTTCTTAGGTCGTGGATACCCCTCCCAAGAGGTACGTCTGATATGAAGAGTCACCAGAGCCACCATAGTGTCCTTTCATAGCTCACCACTGTCACTTCACTCCAGTCTTTACTTGAGTCTTAAGCAGCTACTTCTTTCACTTCTTTTAGCTCATTTGCACTTGTATTCACCTCTTTCCAAGGCTAGAAAACTTTCCGAAGCTACACATACATTCTACAGAACACATACAGAAGCATATAGAAGGTCTACAGAACAGTCACAGTACAGTACCAGAATAGCTACAATACAGTTACAATACAGAGACAGAAGCTCTACACAAGATCTACAGAAGGTTACAGAAGGTCATCAAAACCTCATAACTCATACTCAAACCATTCCAAACTCTCAAAAATCACTCAATAAGCTTTCATAAGATCTCAATCTTCATCAATCATCAATCCATGCTTCATACAGAAGACAATCAGAACAAAACAAAAGCTATACAGAAGGTATACAGAATCAATCAGAACCTATCAGAACATCACATAACCTCATATCTCCACTGAAAATCATCATGAACTTCCAAAACATAATCAATATCATCCAAAACACTCTCAAACCACTTCCAAACCAATCAATCATCTCATAAAATCAACCATTCAGCTCTCAAAAACAACAAAAATCAGCCAAAAGACAGGTCATTTCAACACTCAACATATCCCCACACTTAATAAGGAAGCGTCCTCACGACCCAGGAAAAAGGAAATACAAGTTCATTCAAGAGCTCAACTTTGATATTCAATATCGCTTCAAAAACAGTCCATTCAACCATGACCCCAACTTATCATCTGTATTTGATAGAAAGAATACAATGAAAGGAAAACCCTTTATACATTAACACTTCTTATCAAACTGGAAATCACAATAAACTTGTAAAGGATATAAGAGGTTTCTTCTTCTTCTGCATCAGCATCTTCAACTATCCAACCACGACCCCATCACCACAATTCTCCAAAATGTACCTCGCACGAAAACCAATCGAATAGGCAACCACCACGATCTTATTACATAAATTAATCCACAACACAAACACTACAAACAACACAACCATCTGAATGACTCCTCCAAAAAGAGAGATTTTATCATTAAAAATCATCCACCATACATGGCAAAGGTATCAACGAAGATGATCCCTCTTGAAAGATTGGTGATTTTAGAAATGATCCATAGACAAGGATTCATCTACAAATGTCTTGGGAGGATTCTGAAAAAACTGAAGGCAGCACATCCTTTCGAACATGACAAGGTATCTGCTAGGCAAACATAGGGCATGAAAATACAATATATCCAATTGCTAGGAATCAATGCTCACATTGACATTCATACAAAGTTTTGGAATGGCCTTTTGATCATTATGAGAATGCCTATGCATATACGTCAGGTACCAAGCAAAATGAGCTGTCAATCTCACCGAAGGATCCAGAGACTGTGAATATTAGTGAGCAAAATGAATATAGTTCTGGTATGCTTGACTGGCAGTTATCCATTCTCCTGGAATTATTGGCCAATTTATCTGAGGTCCTGTAAGAGAATCATTCGAGCTCCATCCCCTTCTTCTGGAAATCTGATGATCAAACCCGTCATAGTCACTAACCAACTGAGGTGGTTGAGATATAGAAGTGGCGGGAGATGGAAGTGGAATAAGGAAAAGTGGATGAAGAGATGGGTAAGCAAAATCATAAAAGGAGGAATAATTTAAAGAAGGAGTGGCTGAAAATTGTAGGGAATCACTTAGGAAGGGTGTTAACTGATAAATAGGAAACGTTTGGTGCTTCATCTTCTTAAACAAATCTGCTAGGGTATCCTTAGCAGAGGCTAACTTGGATGTTGCCTTATGCAACTGGTCCTTAGACTGCATCAGTTCTTCATAAAAGGAAGCGTACAGCTGTTGAACACAGGCTGTCACGGACAGTTCAATGGAACTCTGAATGTCTTTACATAGGAAAGGAATGGCATCTCCCGATACTAGAATGTTCAGTGAGGGAACTGATATATCCAACGAACCTTCTCGATGTGCTCTGAATAGGTTATTACATGTGAGATAACCAGGGAGATCACTGCCAGAGGTAGCAGGAACGGGCACTGAAGGAAGAACTGAAGGAGCTTTATCTGCTACCCGCTTCAAGCGTTTGCGCTGTATGACCAGGGGAGGCGGAGAATCCAAATCCTCTATATCAAATTGTTCTGACTCATCTGAAGGTGGAGGAGGAGGTACTGGATCAGATGGAGGAGGTGGAGACACAGTCTTCTGTAAACTTGAGTAGGTCAAGAAGGCATACAAGTATGATCCATAGGTGACGTTGGTAACATTGCCCCTGGTGACTTTGATAAAATGTTGATCCATCTTAGTGAGTAGGTAAGTGCTCCAATCAATAGCTACTCCTTTTAACACCATCCTTGAAGCTGTAAAGAGCTCTTTGGACAAGTAATGGGATGGCGTTTTTGAAGGCATAAACCTGTCTTGGAGAAACTGACAGACCAACTTCCACACGGGATCAGTGATCATGGAAAAGGAAACTCCTGAAGAGTTGATCACCTTCTTAACATCTACCAGAACAGGGGTAGGTAAAAAGGAGATAGTCAGGAGTGGACTTGCGATGGCGGATCTTATACAGCTCTGTCAACTCTTCCATGACTTTATTAATGAAATGAGTGCCTCTGTCACTTACTAGCTCTAGGGGACTGCCAAAACGGGTGATGATATTCTCGTACATGAATAGGGACACGCTGTTACCATCGTCCCACTTTAGGGCTTTAGCTTCACACCACTTTGTAACATAATCCATACATACGAGGATGTATTGGTTCTGTTTCCTTCTAGTAGGAGGATCGATCGGGCCTACGAAGTCGATGCCCCACTTCTCAAACGGCTTCAAAGGAAGGATAGGTTGCAGTGGCATGGCACTTGTTTTGGTGGGTTTTCCCATTCTTTGACAAGCATCACATCTTTTACAGTAATCATAGGCATCCTTATGAATGGTAGGCCACCAGTATCCTGTAGCAGAGCCTTCCTTGCTGTGGCTTCTCCTGCAAAGTGGCCCCCACATGGCTCGTCATGGCAAGCCTTTAGAACAATCCCAATCTCATCTCCTGCAACACATCTTCTGAGCACTTCATCTTTGCCTTTCTTGTATAGTGCATTTCCTAGCAGGGTGTAGGGGGCTGATTCTAACATAAGCTTCTTCCTTTCCCGACTAGAAATGCCAAGAGGGTACTATTGGGTTGCTAGCAGATTGGCAATATTTGCATACCAGGGAGTTACAGTATCTACCAAGAATAGGGAAGCATCAGGGAGGTCGGGATCATCCTGCTCCTCGTCTGCAATTTGTGGGATACACGACAGATGATCAGCCAGAACATGGGAACGACCAGGTTTGGTAATCACCTCAAAGTCAAACTCCTGAAATAGAAGGAGCCATCTCATCATTCGTCCTTTCACATCGGCTTTGTTCATCAGGAAGGACATGGCCTCATGATCCACATAAAATTTAAAGTGGGTAGATAGGAGGTAGTGGTGAAACTTCTCTAGGGCAAACACCATTGCCAAGCACTCTAGCTCTGTCACTATATAGTTCCGTTCCCTATCAGTGACTTTTCGGCTTGCGTAATAGATGGGTTGATCCAACTTCGAGGAGACCTTCTGACAGAGAACTGTGCCTAAGCCTTCAATGGATGCATCAGTGTGTACATGGAACTCTTTCGTCCAATCAGGAGGTTGCAGAATGGGTGTCTCAATCAGACACTGCTTCAGAGTGTTGAAGGCTGTGTCACATTCTTCCGTCCAAACAAACTCTGCATCTTTCCTCAGAAGCTTGTGCAAGGAGGTTGCCTTTGTTGCAAAATGAGCTATGAACCTTCTGTAGTAACCCACATGGCCTAGGAATCCCCTCAACTGTTTGAGGTTGGTGGGTGCTGTCAAAGCTGCGATCTTTTCAATCTTTGCAGGGTCTGTTGATATTCCTTGTGCAGAGACAATGTGGCCCAACAAAACTCCAGAAGAGACCCCAAAGATGCATTTGTTGGGGTTGAGGGAAATCCCATACTCTCGGCATCGGTCAAAGCATTGTTCCAAGTGTCCCCAGTGTTCACGGATCAAACTATAGACACAGAAGTCATCCAAATATACCTCAATAAAGTCGTGAAGATGATTTTGGAATGCGGCCATCATGACTTGCTGGAAGGTAGCAGGGGCATTGCAGAGCCCAAACGACATGACTCAATAAGCGTAGGTCCCCCATTTTGTGGTGAAGGTTGTTTTAGATTGGTTTTCTTCTACTATCTGCACTTGGTTATATCCACTGAATCCATCCAGAAGGGAATAAAGCTCATGTCTTGCCACTCTGTCCAACAGCTGGTCTGTGAAAGGAATCGGAAAGTGATCCTTCTTCGTCTTGGAATTCAACTTGCGGAAATCAACACATATATGAAGCTTGCCATTCTTCTTGGGTACAACCACGATGGGTGAAACCCATTCACTATTTGCCACTGGATAGATGAATTCGGCTTCCAGAAGCTTCAGCAACTCTGCTTTCACCAATGTGGAATAATTCGGGTTCATTCACCTCTCTCGTTGCCGTACAAGCTTGGCATCAGGCTCCAAGTCAATATGATACTGACATATTGTGGGATCAATCCCCTTTAGGTCTTTGTATGACCACGCAAACACGTCCAAATTCTCTTTCAACAAGTTGTACAAGATTGACAACTCCTCCTCTGGTAGGCTGCTACCCATCTTCAAATGGCGTTCAGTGCCATCTGCATCCACAAAAGTTAATTGCCTTTCACCTTCTTCTTCACGGATGAAGGTCCCGCAAACTGCTTCTGGGTACAGATCCGACTCCTTCAAGGGGGTGGTGTCCTCTTCTGATGTCCTACTAGAACCAACTTCTTCTTTAGGTGGAGACTTAGGTTGCTCCTTGAGATGTTGAAATGGGATTAGAGCCATTTCGGGTTTGGTTTCATGATTAGTTACCTCTTGGCTTGAGGACTCATCTTCTGATGACACGTCCATGAACGTCACATAACAGAGACCCTCTGATTTCTGTTGGAATCGTGAGACTGGTGCTTGTTGGCACGATGCATCATCATCATCTTTTCTTGGCAAAGGTGGTTGAGGATGGCAAGAGCCACTACTGAAAGACGGCTTGTTCTTCTTAACCCATTTCTTATAAAGATTTTGCATATGAAAAGATCCATTTACTAGACCAAATGGTACCATCGCCATTCTGTCCCACAGCATGAGCTCGTCTTCTTCTGATACTTCTGGAATTTCTTCTTCATATATATCCTCTTCGGGTGGGATAGATTCTTCCATCTCGCTTTCATAACCTTCTTCTTCCATATCATCTTCATCCTCTTCTGTCTCTGTCTCTGTCTCTGTAGGAGCTCTGTAAGAGAAGAACAGGTTCTCTGTTTCATCTTCTACCTCTATCTCTGACTCTGCTATGGCCATGTAACAGGGAGAGCAGTACATCCATGCTTCTATCTCACTGTCAGAAGTGATTTCGGAAATCATTCCTGGTTCAGGCAGGAAGTATTCACCCATTGAAAATGGCTTTGCATCTTTTGGGAGTCGGCTTACAGTATCCACTGTTAAGGAACATGTCACTATTTTCTTGGGAAGAATCTGTTTGACAGCATCTTCGTCTGCTGATGTTCCATCTGTAGCCTCATTAGGGGAGTCAGAAGATAATTCCAAGGAGGTGGATCCATGTCCTTTTTGAGCACCATAGAGCTTCAGTACCACTTTGTTGGGTCCTCTACCCAAGGTCAAGGTTCCTTTGAACCAATCCGTCCTTGCTCGGGCTTCAAAAAGCCATGGTTTGCCCAGTAACAGAGGGTAGGATGTACCATAAAAGTTTGGCTTCACCACCAGATAGGTTAGCCAATAATCTCTTCTAGCCACTGTAGTCTTCACATATGGGAGAATGCCTAAAGGCTTGATTCTTCTCTGATCTGCCAGTCTGATGAGCCATTGGGTGGGTTGCACACCTTGTAGGCCTAGATCTTTCATTGTCACATCCCTCATAATGTTCACTGATGAACCTCCATCAATCAGTGCATTTGCAATGAAGCAACCTTCTATCCACACACCAAACTCTGGGGTACCCAGATCTAGGAAGGCGTTAGCCACATCCACTTCTTTTACAAGCTCTGAAGCTTTGTTGGACTTTATTGCTGTTAAGGGAGCAATCCTTAAGCCACTCTTCTTGTCAGTATACTTTTGAACATTTTTCGGCAACTGGGAGACAACATCAATAATTGTCAGAATGTGAGGTTTGGTTTAAAGGTATCTAGATCTCTGACCAGATCGTATTCCTTAATAGGATCCACTAGCTTCTCTAACCGGTTAGGGAATGGGGCAACACCCATTTTCATTTTCCTTGTTTCTTCCAACAGGGCATCATGGGGACTTCTTCTGCCACTTGTGGCACTTCCTCCTCTTCTATCTCTTGGACCTCTGGTCCTGTCTCTAGAACTGTCTCTGTGACTCTTTGTGGCACTGTAGTGCTCTGTACGGCACTGTCAGGCTCTGTTCTGTTCTGTGCTTCTGGTGGAAGATTGAACTTCACTGTTCATGCTGGAGGATTATTTTCTTTATGGATAGGTGGTTCCTTCTTCTTTGCACGCGTGATGGCAACAACTTCCGATTCCACTAAATTGGAGGTAGGCTCTATCAGTAGCACTGTTTTTCACTGGGACTGGGCTTGGACAGTCTTTTGCAGTGTGGCCTTCTCCTTTGCATCGATTGCATAAGGGCTCGTAATCCACTGACCTTCTGGGATTTAGACAATTTGGTGAAATGTGTCCCTTTTCTCCGCATCTGTAACACTCCACTTCTGATCTCTGACCACCGCCAGACTATCTTTCTCTGTAACTTTGGGAGGGAAATCTTCTGGGTCCAAAATTAGGACCAAACTCTCTAGTCTTGGGTCCAATATCCTGTGTTGTCATTTTAGATTCCAGCAAGTTGAATCTTGCATCTTCTTCCTTCCTTCTCCTATCATGCATCTCCTTTAGAGAGCAAATATCCTCTATATGGTTCTTCCGCAAACAGTAGGAACAGAAAGCTCCAGGGATGGTTGGTTTTCGTGTACATTCAGTGGCTAAATGGCCTGCTTGATGACACTTACCACACCAAGTATTTGACCGTATCACATCTCTTCCTACTCCTGCAACGTTGGATATGCTAGCAGTATTCACTTTCAGCATCTGTAACTGCTCTGTAATCACATCCATCAACTCCTTTTTGATATTTGCAACTGAGTTGGATAAGTAATCCTTCAAGCTTTCTCCTCCTGAGGTACTGGCAGTAGGGTTTTGAGGAGTCTCTGTAATCACTGCATAAACAGGTTGGGCTGGTATAGAGGGGTCTCTGTTCTGATTCTGATTCAGAGCTCCTGTTTGAACTGTTGGGGGGCCCACTGTGGATTTGGTGCACTGTACTGTAATACTGAGGGCATCTTTTGGTAGGGGTAGGGGACTGTCCCTGGGACTGCATTTGGTGGGTATATCATTCCTGGCATCAGAGGAGGTAGGACTCCTCTTCATGGATTCATCGCCAATCTAGCTTCCACTTCATCGTACAGTCTTGCACCTTCTATTGCAGCTTGCAGTGTGGCTGGTCTTTGCAGCTCCACAAACTTACGGACTTCTGGTTGTAATCCTCTGAGAAACACCCCCTTCTGAATGCCATCATCTAGATTATGGTTAGTCCATCTCTTTAGGATGGATTCCATTCGTGAGACATAAGCTTCTACTCTTTCTCCAGAGGATTGACTTAAATTCATAAATTCCTCTCGCATCCGCTCTTCAAAACCTTCACGCCTGAATTTAGTGAGGAAGGCCAACTTCAGGTCGTCCCATGTGCCAAAAGTTCCTGCTACTTGTCTCTCATACCACTGAAACGCTGTGCCCTTGAAAGTGGCGGGGAATATTGCTAACCAATGCTCAGGGGTTCTGGCATTGTTAGCTACGCATGCTTCCATATACTCTGCTACATGAAGATCGGGGTCTTCATTGTACTCTCCCTTAAAAACTGGCAATGGAACTACATTCGCTGGCCTGTCATCAATATTTCCAGGACGGATCTGGCTTGGAAGTGGACCTCCAGCAGGAGGAGGAAGGGCTTAATGTGCCATTGGGACTTCTGTAAAGAGTTCTGCAAGGGCGTCAAAGGCGGCTTCTGTTGTGAGCTTGTTCTCAGCTTTGATTTTTGCTTTCTCTCTTCTCACGTACCTCTGGACTCGTTCTAACACTTGCCTCTTTATTGCGTCATTCATCAGGGGGTTGGCTCCACTCTATTGTTAGTGCTCCACAGAGGGATAACAGAAGGCTTCAGTCTCTGGAGGACTGTCTTGCTAACATTGCTTCTACTTCTTTCTTTTCAACGTCTCTGAATTCTGCTTTCATGCCACTGCACAGAGGAAGGTATTCGGTTCTGAAGGTGCCAAAATGCATACGTTTGAGCATTGTAGTGGTGCCATCATCATAGTAATGCTAGCTTCTAATGGTTTCAACAGTGTATGTTGTGAAAAACACTATGTCTACCAACTTCCAGTGGGTTGCTAATTGAACAAACAGAAGATTGTCAGTGCACCAAGCATCCCATGTATCTTGGTATTGAGCATCCACAAACAAATTCCAACTCTTTTCCTTCTTGTCTCTGTGAACCTCCACAGATCAAGACTCCTGAAGCTTCTTCACAATCTCCTGATGATGTCTGGAAACTTCTCAATGAATGCCAAATCTTCCATGTATGGTCATTCTCTCTGTTTCTACTCTTCAGTTTATTCCCAAACAGTTTGCCACCAAGATGCAAGTTTCTGCTGCTTCAACAGGAAGAGGAAACTGTCTACTATATAGAGCATGCATCATGATGGTGATGTGTTTCTGCCATTGTGGGATGAACTTCTTGTGGAAAGTGGCTTTAATTATAAGAAATTCTAACTCTTCAGTGGAAAAAGGAACTTTATAAACATCCATTGAATTCTTCTCTTCTTGGCAATGCCATTTCCTTCATTTTTAGCCTCTTCTGGTGCTTGTTGATGGCAAGTTTCCCCGACTGCACACAAAAAACATGGAGCCCCAAGAGGAACACCAAGGAAAAGGAAATTCTCTTGCAAGAAAATCTATCTTGTAACATAAACAAGCTTTTTTATTAGGTTTTATATGATCACAATGAAGAAAAGAACACCAGGCACAACAAATCTTCATTCAGCATCATGTAGATCTCCCACGGATTTGATAGAATCAACCATATTCTTCAATATCTTCACAAAATCCATCAATAGAAAAAAGAAAGCAAAGGAATACACCATCTTTGAATGGAAATACATCACATAGTATTCATCTTCAATATCTTCATAGTCTTCTCTCTCAATATCTCACATACAATCATTCTGTTTGAGTAGAATTGGCTATCTCTGACTCTCTCTCTCTCTCTCTCTCTCTCTCTCTCTCCATCAATAATACATCATATCCTCACGAAAATCTCTCATAATCACTCTCAATAATCCTTCTTAGGTCGTGGATACCCCTCCCAAGAGGTATGTCTGATATGAAGAGTCACCAGAGCCACTATAGTGTCCTTTCATAGCTCACCACTATCACTTCACTCCAGTCTTTACTTGAGTCTTAAGCAGCTACTTCTTTCACTTCTTTTAGCTCTTTTGCACTTGTATTCACCTCTTTCCAAGGCTAAAAAACTTTCCGAAGCTACACATACATTCTACAGAACACATACAGAAGCATACAGAAGGTCTACAGAACAGTCACAGTACAGTACCAGAACAGCTACAATACAGTTACAATACAGAGACAGAAGCTCTACAGAAGATCTACAGAAGGTTACAGAAGGTCATCAAAACCTCATAACTCATACTCAAACCATTCCAAACTCTCAAAAATCACTCAATAAGCTTTCATAAGATCTCAATCTTCATCAATCATCAATCCATGCTTCATACAGAAGACAATCAGAACAAAACAGAAGCTATACAGAAGGTATACATAATCAATCAGAACCTATCAGAACATCACAGAACCTCATATCTCCACTGAAAATCATCATGAACTTCCAAAACATAATTAATATCATCCAAAACACTCTCAAACCACTTCCAAACTAATCAATCATATCATAAAATCAACCATTCAGCTCTCAAAAACAACAAAAATCAGCCAAATAACAGGTCATTTCAACACTCAACAATAGAACACTTGGAGAAGTTGCGAGTAGTCTTTGAACGATGCAAGCTCTACAACCTGTCATTGAACCCCTTGAAATACTAGTTCTGGTTCAAGCATGGATGCATCCTAGGGCATGTGGTGTCTAAGAATGGCATAGCCATTGATTCTTCAAAGGCCAGGGTCATTGTCGACTTGCCGCCACCAAAGGACTATAAGGAAGTTTAGTGTTTCTTAGGTCACACCGGATACTATCGGCGCTTCATGTTGAACTACGCATTGATTGCAAGACCATTGTATAAGCTGTTGATCGTGTTCGAGTGGACTGAGGAGTGCAAACGAGCATATGAGGAGTTGAAGAAGGCTCTTACAACTGCACCCATCTTGCGAGCCCCAGACTAGAACATCACCTTCCACGTGCATATAGACACATATAAATTTGCTATTGGAGTTGTTTTGTGCCAGCATGGTGAACATAATTTGGATTACCCCGTGAGTTTTGATAGTAGACAACTCACTAACATAGAGATGAACTACTCCACAAGAGAAAGGGAGGGGCTAGCCATGGTGTTCACTATAAAGAAGTTTCGACACTACCTCCTGGCCATGCCTTTCACCTTTTTCATAGACCATCAAGCATTGCTGTAGCTTGTGAATAAGCCATGCACTACTGGAAGCATTGCTAGATGGTTGCTTTTTGTTGGGGGTAAAGGCGCCTCTGCCTAGCCGCCCATGTATTATTACACTGACACCACACTGTAGGTGGCGGGTGCCCGTCACCATCACTTTATTCTTTATTGTTTTAGTGACAGTTTGAATAAAGGAAGGCCTGATCACACATTGTGACTGTTGGAGTTCCCATTTGTGTCTCTCTCTCTTCTTGCTCTTGCTTTGCGCCGCCATAGCTCACTTCCAAGCAAGCTTCGATCCTTCTCACCTTTCAATTGGTATCAGAGCTTTGGATTAGAGCTTGATAATGGAGCTTGGCCTAGCATTAGTTCATCAGCCCGAATTGAAGACCTAGAGCTTGGAGTTTCAATGCTAGCCATGGCTTCTTCCCCCCGAGGTAAGATTTCATCTTCTGCCTCTCCCCAGCCCTCGTATGTTCTTTGGAGGTGTTCCTTGGCTTCATTGGGCACCTTGTATGCCCCCATTTGCCCCCTTATCCTCAGCATAACCAACAAGCCCCACAGTCAGCTCATGTTTTTTTGCGCATGTTTCAAAATCTGGCTTAAAAATACAAAATTTTCTCATATCTCAGGCATTCGAAACCCGATTTAGGCAAGGTAAGAGTCTAAATTAGGGTTTTGGCACGCTCTGAACGCGATGACGATGCCAGATCTGCCAAATTCTAATCACATAATTTTCTGCAACAGATCTGAGTTGATTTACAACACATAAAAATAAGTGACGACCTGCCAAATTTATCTTCCTGCCTCCAGATATGTCCATGGTCTTGGGAAAGCTCCAAGAAAGGCTGCCATAGCCTTCAAGAGGGCTAACAGCTTGCTTGAGCACTCCCTGTGTACCTATGAGAGAGATGTAACTGAGGTTTTCTAACTGTGATAAACTGTGAGAACCCTAAATCTATGGGAAAAGAAAAGGATCAAGGACAAAGCTTTGATATCACTTGTAATGAAAGAGACCTAACTAGCCTAACTAAGGGAGAGAAGAGAGAGAAGGAATGCAGGAGAAGAAGAAGAGGAGAGAGAAAGACAGGGAGAAGAGAGAGAAAGAGAGGAAAGGGAGGAAGAAGAAGAAGAAGAAGAAGAAGGAGAAGGAGAAGCCATGAAAGCTTGTGAAGGTAAAAAGAGAGATTCTTGATAATTCCGTGATGCCTCAAAATACCCTCTTACACCTTATATACCGTCAGTGTGATTGGTATATTCCCATGCCATGTTCCCGTGATCCCCGCTCATTACAACAAGAAATGGATAATGCTAAGACATTAGAATATGCACCCATGTTCTGAAACGATGTTAGTCTTGCGACGTGTTCAACATACATACATACTCCTTTCAATGGATTGTGTGACTAGCGTGTTTCTATGTGCATCTCGCGGGAACACGACAAAACAAAGAAAAATTAAGAACGCTCAAACCGTACATCAGAACAAAATGCCATAAAAAGAAAAACGGGACCAGAAGGCGAGGAGGAGAATGTGAAAAAGTACAACAGGGTGTTTGGATCAAATCAGGGCATTCCCATGGGAAAAAGGCAAAAAATAGACGCAAAAATCCATACGACAATTAATAGCAAAGAATCCATTTGGCAAAATGAAACACAGGAAAAATGAAAATGGTGAGAAAATTTATACCGGACATGCCTATCATGTCAGAATACAGTTCCGACGAAGATAAGACTTGTTCACAGGGAAAAAACCCAAAAAGCGTATCCGAAACAGAATTCGAAAATTAATACGAAATGATTCGTGCACCGAAAGGGAGGTCGGAAAAAAGAAAAAATGTCAGGACATATAGAATCTTCAAGTCTATCATATCAAATGGCAGTTCGGATGGGGTTAGGAGTCCTTCACATGGAAAAAACAATAAAATGGAGCTCGATAACACTAATAATAATTAATAACAAAAAAATGGAGAGGTCGAAATAGGGTGGAGAAAAAAGAAGAATTGTACAAAAAGAGTGGCCGGACAAGGCAAGCCAATCAGAATTGAATTCAGAGAAGAATAGGGAAGGTTCACATGAAAAATGTTAAAAACATATGCGAAAAAGACACGAAACCGTACAAAAATTAATTATGGACAAACCGTACGTCAAAATAACACGCGAGTAAAAGAAAAAATGTCTAGGGGAAGGCATAGGACAAGATTGGTATGTCAAATCACTTTTTCGAAGCGATAAGGGTGTGTTCGCATGAAATACATCCAATTGGGCGGGAAAAGCTTAAAAAATTAATAACGCAAAAATGGTAAACCGAAACAGGGGATGTACAAAAGGAAAAGTGTGTCAGACAAAGGGACAAATAGGTCTATAAGGTTGGATCGGGAGTGTGGTAAATGTAGGGGATGCTCTCATAGAAAAGGAAAAAAGTGGCGCAATAAAAGCAACCACAAGGGAAACGGCCTCGACAATAGGGGAGACAAGGGTGGGCGGGTGAGGAAGGGACCCCATCAGGGCAGAACTACTATGGGGTAGACTTGCATGATTGGGTAATGACATATGCAAGGGTTATGTACATTAGACACATAGGGACATGTCCCCACACTTAAGACCTTACCGGTTAGAATAGAATAATCGACATAGCCACGGACTGCTCAACCGACTGGACGCTGGCATCCCCACACTTAAGACGTAACATACACTGGCAAACAGAAAAAGTAGGGTTAGGAACACTTGGCCCATTTCATAGATGGTTGAAGGGAATTGTTGTTGTTGATGTAGAAAGATTGAAGCCTCAATTAGGCGGTAAGAGGGACTAGGGTGCACCATAGAACACGTCCAGCATGGCAAGGACCATGTAACAGCACCCAGGGAGGTAGTTTTATCAATAAAGTCCATCGAGTCAAGTGTCAATGACGAAGAATAGAACTCTGAGCTCACGGGCACTCATGATGCACAAATCGGATGCCATATGCGTATGTAGCGAGCGCCGAAAGGTCCCCAAAAATAAAAAACTCTACTTTTTGCTCAAAAACCAAGAGAGTAGACTTGCACGACATGAAGTAAGAAGACCAATTGGGTACAATCTTTCCCCATGCCTTGTGTGAGCGCTTCACAAAGTATGTATTTAATATATTATTCATCTCCAAGCTAAAAAATAGCCCAAATTTACAATAAGCATGCTTTAGCTTTTGTGTTTGCTTTTGCCCAAATAAAAAATAAAGCGGATGGGCGCCCCAGGAGTCGAGCTGTGCCCAAATACAATGACCAATAATGAATATTTAAATCATGCGCCCATGCGTATACAAAATAATAAATATATGTCTAGTGCTTTAATAAATAAGCATGTCAAAATAAATATTAGCGCCACGCCTAAGACGTGCACCCATCAAAAATGATAATTTCTTCTAAATAACTTGAATACACGTTATCGGCCAGTGCTTCCCAGCGCAACCACCACCGCCACTTGCTCTACACATCAATTAAAGCATTTACAAATGTTAGAAAATAATAAAATTAAACTGTCAAAAGTGAATACCTAGCATTCTTCAGCTAAAAAATAAATAAATAGGTTGGAACTCTATCCTAACCTTAATTTAATACGAGTGCACACTCTAAACTCATACACATCCATTAATTTAAATATTATTTTGCGGAATCACCCGCTATAGAATCACCCACTTGCACATTAAATTAATGAGATGCCCGAAAAGAATAGGCGTCCCCATTGACTTTTCACACAAGGAATCCACCTTGTGTACGAGCCTCGAAAAATAAATATAATTTTACAGAATCCATCGCAAAACCTCATGGAATGCCATTGAGTCCAACAATTGGTCTGTGAAAGGGATAGTGAAATGATCATTCTTCATCTTCAAGTTCAGCCTTACAAAAGTCCACACATATTCGGAGTTTTCCGTTCTTCTTGGGTACAACCAAAATGGGCAAAACCCATTCACCGTTAGCCACGGGATGAATGAACTCGACTTCAAGAACTTTCAATAATTTAGCCTTCACTAGAGCAGAATAATTAGGATTCATATGCCATTGTCTTTGCCTTACAGGTTTGGCATCAAGCTCTAGGTCAATGTGATATTGGTATAAGGTGGGACCAATCCCCTTTAGGTCTTTGTACGACTAAGCAAACACTCTAAGTTCTCCTTCAGTAGGTCTCGCAGGACCACTAGTTCTTCTTCTGGAAGATTGAGATCCACTAGCTCTTCTTCTGGAAGATTGAGATCCACTTTCAGGTGACGTTCAGTACCATCAGTATCCATAAAAGTCACTTTCCTTTCACCTTCCACTTCAGGATAAATGTCCCACGGATTTCTTCTGGATAGAGGTATAACTCCTTCAAGGGAGTAGTGTCATCGTTTGATGTTCCACTAGAACCAGTGTCCTCCTTCTGAACAGATGACTCATTTGTCTGTTGAGATTGTTGGAAGGATATCAGAGCTTTGTTTGCTTTTGTGTGAGTAGTGATTTCTTCTGGACTTAGTGATTCATCGTTAGAGGATGAGTCTAGGAATGTCACATAGCACGAACCTTCTATAAGCCGCGGCTTTGATGATTGTGGCTTCTGTTGACAAGGGGCATCATCATCATCGTTTCTCCAGAATGAATGGTCAGGGTGACATGAGCCACTTGTGAACTTAATTTTTATACCTTTGATCCATTGCTTACGCAGATTTTGCATACTTTGTGGTCCATTGGTCAATCCAAATGGAACCATGGTCATTCCATACAACACCTCGAGATCTTCGGCCTGTGAGGTCTCTGTAGGGACATCAACAAGATTGTCCGCTATCAAAGAAAAGTCTTCATCTGCACTTTCATAACCTGCTTTGTTTTCTTCCTCATCATTTTCATCCTCTTCCTCTGGAGGCTCTGTCTCTGCTTTTGTAGAGGCTCTGTATAGGAGAAAAACAGATCCTCCACCTCTGTGTCTAGTTCTGCTTTCTGCCTTTGTCTCTGGCTCTGGCTCTGCTTCTGAATTTGCGAGACTGACATGTAACAGGGAGAATAGTACATCCATGCTTCTATCTCGCTGTTAGAGGTGATTTCAGTAGTCAATTCGAGTTGAGGCAGGAGGTATTCCCCCATGGATAAAGACTTTTCTTCCTTCGGTAGTTGGCTTACAGTGCCCACTGTTAGGGATTGTGCCTCTATTTTCTTGGGAAAGATCTGTTTAATAGCATCTTCATCTCCTGATGTACCATCTATTACTTCATTGGAGGAGTCTTTTATGACTTTGATGGATGTGGATCCATTGCCTTTTTGAGATCCATAGAATTTCAACACCACTTTGTTGGTTCTTTGCCTAGGGTTAGGGTGCCTTTGAACTAGTGCGCCCTGGCTCTTGCTTCAAAAAGCCAAGGTCTTTCCAATAGCAGAGGATATGAGGTCCCATAAGAATTTGGTTTGACCACCAAATATGTCAGCCAATAGTCTCTTCGTGCAAGGGTTGTTTTTACATATGGGAGGATGCCCAACGGTTTAGTTCTGCTTTGGTTTGCCAATCTGATAAGCCACTGTGTAGGTTGAATTCCTTGCAAACCTAGATCCTTCATTGTCACATATGTCATTATGTTTACTAATGAGCCTCCATCAATCAATGCATCTGAAATAAAGCATCCTTCTGTCCATACACTAATATCTGGGATTCCAAGATCTAGGAAGGCATTAGCCACATCCACTTCCTTCACAGGTTCTAGGGTCTTATTGGTCTTGGTCACTGTTGAAGGAGCAATCCTTAGTCTATGTCTTCTTATCAAGATGCTTTTGAATATTTTTTGACAACTGGGAGACAGCATCAGCAACCGTGGGAACTAGGTCTTTAACCAAGTCATAATCTTTGATCAAATCTACAAGCTTCTCCAGCCTGCTAGGGAATGGGGCTACACCCATTTTCATATTTCCTTTTTCTTCTAGCAATGGTAGCATCGGAACTTCCTCTATTTCTAGAGGTGCTTTTGTATTGTCTATCTCTTGGATCTTTGGTCTTGTTTTTGGGATTGTCTTTGTGACTCTTTGTGACTCTTTGTGTCATTGCAGTGCTTTGTGCTACATTGTTTTGTCCTGTACTGCTTTGTCTCTCTATTGGCAGATTGAACTTCACAGTCTTGGCAGGGGAGTTGTTCACTTTTTGGACAACTGGTTCCTTCTTCTTGATGTGCGTGATAGCGGCAACTTCCAACTCTACCAAATTGGAGGTAGGCTCTTGTGCCTTCTGCTGGCTATTAATGGCATTGGCCTTGGACTTGGATAGTCCTTTGCAATGTGGCCTTCGCCTTTGCATCGATTGCATAAGGGCTTGTAATCCACAAATCTTCTAGGGTTTGGACAATTCGGGGAGATATGACCCTTTTCTCCACATTTGTAACATTCCACCTTGTTGAGATATTTGCAATCACACCTACTTTAGTCCCTTTGTATGGAACAACTAGGCTAGGAAGATGCAGTCCATTCTAGGAAGAGAGACAAATCCCATATGCATAGTGGATGTTAAGTGCCACCAAAGAACTCTATATAATGATGTACTTGAACTATCACTTTCACATATGATAATGCAATAGTACTTGTCTCTTTCTGTCAAGTGTCTTTGTCATTGTTACCCATACAAAAGATTGTGTTTATGAGTTCAAGTCTCAATCTTAAAACCTAATTCAGTTGTGTAACAGTTGTCTACATTGTCATGTCAACATGAGTTGTGTCTTTATCTTCCATCCTCCATAGCTTCCGCCTTTGCCATGCTCTAGATCCCGCATCTTTGACACACCTCTGATCTCTGACCACCGCGCCAGACTGTCATCCTCTGTAACTTTGAGAGGGAAACCTCCTTGGACCGAAATTAGGACCAAACTCCCTAGGCTTTGGTCCAATGTCCTGGGTTGTCATTTTAGATTCTAGTAAGTTGAATCTTGTATTTTCATCTTTCTGTCTTCATTCATGCATCTCTTTCAGAGAGAAAATATCCTCTGTATGGTTCTCTCGCAAATAGTAGGAACAGAAAGATCCAGAAATGGTTGTTTTTTGGGTACATTCAGTGGCTAAATGTCCCGCTTGATGGCACTTTCTGCACCATGTATTAGAATGCATCACATCTCTCCTAGCTCCCGCAGGAGCGGATATATTGGTAATATTCACCTTCAGCATTTGTAGCTACTCTGTAATCACATCCATAAGCTCTTTCTTGATACTTGCGGCGACTGAGTTGGATAAGTAGTCCTTCAGATTTTCACCTCTTGAAGTACTTGTAGTAGGATTTTGGGAAGCTTCTGCAATTACGGCATATATAGGTTGGGTTGATCCAGAGGGTCCTTTGTTCTGGTTTTGATTCTCAGAGCTCTTGTTGAGACTTGGGGTTGTTGATTCCAGTTGGTGGGATTCCGCTATTGTTGAGTCACCATTGAAGGAACTGTTTGAGGCCACTATTGTTGTGGATGAACCATCATTTGAGGCATTGTGGTTTGTGGCCACTGTGGATTAAGTGTATTGTACTGCGGTACTGTTTGCATTTGGGAATAGGGGTAGGGAACTATCCCTGGGACTGCATTTGGTGGGTATACCATTCCTGGCATGGGAGGAGGTAAGACTCCTCTTCCTGGAGTCATTGACAACCTTGCTTCAACTTCGTCATAGAATCTTGCACCTTCCATTGCAGCTTGTAGATTGACTGGTCTTCTCGATTCCACAAACTTGCGAACTTTTGGTTGTAGGCCTCTAAGGAACACTCCTTTCTGGATACCTTCATCCAAATGATGGTTAGTCCATCTCTTCAGGATGGATTCCATTCGCGAGACATAAGCTTCTACTCTTTCTCTAGAGGACTAACTTAGGTTCATGAACTCCTCTTGCATCTGCTCTTCAAAACCTTCACGCTTGAATTTAGTGAGGAAGGCCAACTTTAGGTCGTGCCATGTGCCAAAAGTTCTTGCTACTTGTCTCTCATACCATTGAAACGCCGCGCCTTTGAAAGTAGCAGGGAAGATTGCTTACCAATGCTCAGGGGTTCGGGCATTGCTAGCCACACGTGCTACCGTAAACTGTGCTATATGAAGATCGGGGTCTTCATTGTACTCTCCCTTAAAAATTGGCAATGGGACTACATTTGCTGGCTTGTCTCATCAATATTTCTAGGACGAATCTAACTAGGAAGGGGGCATTGACTTGCCATGGGGACTTCTGTAAAGAGTGCTTTTAGGGTGTCAAAGGAGGTTTCTGCTCTGCAAGCTCGTTCTCAGCCTTGATTCTTTCCTTCTCTCTTCTCATGTACCTCTGCACTCATTCTAGCACTTGCCTCTTGATTGCATCATTCATTAGGGGGTTGGCTCCAACCAATTGGTATGTACTTAGTAGAATAGAATCAGAGAGGGGCTTCAGTCTCTGGAGGATTCTCTGGCCAACATCTCTTCTACTTCCTTCTTTTCAGCATCTCTGAATTCGGCTTTCAAACCACTACGAGGGGGGGGGGGAAGATATTCCGTTCTGAAAGTATCAAAACTCATTCTTCTTAGGATCGTTGTGGTGTCATCATTATAATAATGCCAGCTTCTAATGGTTTCAATAGTGTATATTGTAATGAACACTCTATCTACCAACTTCCAGTGGGTTGCTAATTGGACAAACATAAGATTGTCAATGCACCAAGCATCCCACGTAGCATCCATGAACAAATTCCAACTCTTTCCCTTCTTGTTTTCGTGAACCTCCACTGACCACCACTCCTAAAGCTTCTTCACGATCTCCCACTTGATGATGTATGGAAACTTCTCAATGAATGACAAATCTTCCATCGATGGTCATTCTCTCTGTTTCTACCCTTCAATTTTTTCCCAAACAATTTGCCACCAAGATGCAAGTTTCTGTTGCTTCAATAGGGAGAGGAAATAGTCCACCACATAGAGCTTGCATCATGATGGTAATATGTTTCCACTATTGTGGAATAAACTTCTTGTAGAAAGTGGCTTTGGAAATAAGAATCTCCAACTCTTCAGTGGAAGAAGGAACTTTGCAAACATCCATTGAATTTTCCTCTTCTTGGCAATGCCATTTCCTTCATTTTCAGCCTCTTTTGATGCTTGTTGATGGCAAGTTTTCCTCCGCTGCGCACAAAAAACATGGAGCTCCAAGAGAGACACCAAGGAAAAGGGGATTCTACTGTAATAAAATCTATATTGTAACATCAACAAGATTTTATTTCAATTTTTTGAATGAAAATCAATCACATAGTATTAATCTTCATTGTCTTCATAGCTTTCTTATCTCAATCTTTCATAGTAGATACATTGTGTTGATAGTATTGGCTTTCTCTAACTCTGTGTGTGTGTGTGTGTGTGTGTGTGTGTGTGTCTCAATAGTACATTATCTCCTTACTACAATACTCAGTAATGGCACTTAATAATCCCTCTTTGGTCATGGATGCACCTCCCAAGAAGTATGTCTGATATGAAAGGGCACCAGAGCCACTATAGTGTCTCTTCGTAGCTCACTACTGTCACTGTCACTTCAATCTTCTCTTTAGTCTTCAGTAGCTACTTCTTCCATTTGTTTTAGCTCTTTTGAACTTAGATTAATCCTTTCCAAAAGTTAGAAAACTTTCCCAAAGTCACACATACATTCCATAGAACACTTACAGAAGATCTACAGAATAGAACAGAACATGAACAGAGCAAAGACAGAGACTCTACAGAGGGTTACAAGGTCATCAAAGAATAGTAGATCCTCATAACTCATACCAAAACCATTCCAAACTATCAAAAACTATTCAATAAGCTTTCAAAAGACCTCAACCTTCATCAATTATCAATCCATGCTTCATATAAAAGAAAATCATAACAAAACAGAAGCTAAACAGAAGGTATCAGAATCAATTAGAACCTCAATAGAACCTACCAGAACATCACAGAGCCTCATATTTCTACTAAGAATCATCATGATCTTCCAAAACATAATAAATATAATCCAAAATACTCTCAAACACTTCCAAAACAACCAATCATCACTCAAAATCCATAAAAAATCAACCATTCAAACCTCAAAAACAACAAAAATTAGTCAAAAATTTAGTATTTTTCCACTCTCAACACTTTAAACGAAGAAATCTCGTGATGGCTCCTTGCTTATCTCGGTACTTTATGTGGATGATATGCTGATTGCAGGGAAAGCTCATGATGAGCTGGATGCTCTTAAATCTCAGCTGAAGAAGAGCTTTGAGATGAAGGATTTGGGACATGCATCTCACATTCTTGGTATGCGCATTAAGCACGATAGGCATCACGGACTACTCTACCTCTCACAGAGGGAGAGTACATTCATAAAGTCATTGAGCATTTCCGCGTGCAGATGTAAAGCCTATTTGTTGTCCATTACCTTCTTATGTGAAGGTTTCATAGGTTGATTATCCGCAGACAGTTGTCCACAGATCGATGAGTAGAGGGCCAAGATGGCCAAGATCCCTTATGCATTAGTAGTGGGCAGTTTGATGTATGCCATGATAGCCACTCGTCCAGATATTTCCTTTGCAGTTGGTGTTGCGGCACGACATATGGTTACACCTGGCAAAAAGCATTGGGATGCCATTAAGGGTATCATGAGATACTTGAAGGGCACATTAGATATGTGTATTTGCTATGGCAGCCAGGATACAGGAGTTGTGGGCTATACAGACTCCAATTATGTAGGACATGCATATAGTAGAAAGTCCACTTCTAGCTATGTCTTTACCTATGCTAGAGGTGTTGTTTCTTGGATGTCCAGAGTTCAAAATTGTACGGCTCTCTCTACCACTGAGGCCAAGTATGTTGTGACCACGGAGGCTTGCAAGGAGGCCATATGGTTGGGATGTTTGGTTCATGAACTTGGGATTGATACTATACCTACGTTGCATTTGGATTCTATGAGTGCTATTCAGCTAGCCAAGAATTCGGTCTTCCATGCGAAGACGAAACACATTGAGGTGAGGTATCACTTCATACATGGGGTTGTGGACGACAAGTCTATTGACCTTGTCAAGATCTCCACTAACGAAAATCCTACAGATCTACTCACCAAAAGCCTTGCTACTAAGTGCTTTGCTTTCCTCAGGAGATTGATGGGCATTAGATGAGATGATGTTTTTCCTCATCCTGTTGTACATGTGTACATTGTACTATCTTTTCTTTTTCTTTTCACTCCTCATTGGGACAGATTCACCTTTAAGTGGGAGGTTGTTGGGGGTAAAGGCGCCTCTGCCTAGCTACCCGTGTATTACTACACTAACAGTACCTGCCATTACACATTGCAGGTGGTGGGTGCCCATCATCATCACTTTATTCTTTATTCTTTTAGTGAAAGTTTGAATAAAGGAAGGCCCGGTCACACATTGTGACTGTTGGAGTTCCCATTTGTGTCTCTCTCTCTTCTTGCTCTTGCTCTTGCTCTTTGCCATATCTCACTTCTAAGAAAGCTCGATCCTTCTCACCTTTCAGCTTCTTCTTCTAGAATTTGATTTCTCTGTGGTGGTACACAAGGGCAAGAAGCACTACATGGCTGATCACATGTCCCAAATACCTACAGGAGAAGTTGTTGGACAAGGCATAGCGGATGATTTGTCGGACGCTTATCTTTTTAGCTTGTCTAGTGAGAGAGATTTGTTCAAAGCCGATCTAATGCCATACTGGGCAAATGATATAGTCCAAGTGTTAGAGCACAGTCTGCCTAATAGACCTATCGAGAAGGTCGCTAGGCTTAGGAAAATTCAACCTTACTAGTTGATAGCCGGTCAACTTTATAGGCTAGGGAAAGACAGGTTGCTACGACGATGTGTGTGCAAATACGAAATGCACGATTATTGAGTGAAGCGCATGGAGGAATTGCTGGAGGGCACTTCAGCGGGGGGATACAACAGCCTGCAAGGTGCTGCAATTTCAATTGTGATGGCCCACCCTATTCTGTAACGCTGCTAAGTTCGTAAAGCATTGTGACAAGTGCCAAAGGACTAAAGTTACTGCATGAAAGGATAAGATGGAGTTACCCCTATCATTGCATGGCAACCCTGTGAGAAATGGGGAGTTGACTTCATTGGACCCATCAATCCCGCAACACAATACTCATAGGCTAGATACATCATCGTAGCAACTGACTATCTAACAAAATGGGTTGAGGCATGAGCCACCAGGCAGAATGCCGCTAGGACCACAACAAAGTTCTTGTGGGAGCAAGTTATCTCACGTTTTGGTTGCCCTATTGAATTAGTAAGCAATCAAGGCACTCACTTTATCAATGAGGTGATTGCCCGCCTTCTCTCAACCTTCTTAGTCATCCACATGAAATCCTCACCCTACTACCCTCAAGCTAATGGCCAAGAAGAATCCACGAACAAGATCTTAGTCAATGACATTACGAAGGTAGTTTCTACCTCATGAAGTGACAGGGACAACAAACTTATGGTAGCATTATGGGCTTATCGAACGGCCTATAAAATGGCTGTGGGACACATACGCCCTTTACGCTGACCTACGGGACTAAGGTAATTTTGCCATTACAATTCTTTGTCCCTAGCTTGAGGATAGCAATGCAGGAGAGATGGAAAGGGAAGGAAACTTGGACCAACCACCTCATGGAATTGGGATGAAGAGGTAGTAGCACTAGCATACCAACGCATCACAGCCACCGCTCGATGCATACACACTTTTGAGGTCTCGATTGACGAGGGAGCTGACTTCAATGTCTTGACTTATGCTCATTGGACCCCATTGGTCAACCACAGTTACAACCCACCAATACTAAACTCACCTTAGCTATATGCACTCCTAGAGAAGTGCAAAATTGCAGTCTTTATCGAGTTTGAGAGCTTATCAGTCATCTTCTATGTATTGCCAAACATGAAGGATACAGGTCAAGAATCGCTATTAAAACTCAATTTCAAGAAGAAAGCACACTACAATGTAGATTAAGATATGCAGTGTATTCACCTTGCCATTGGCAATGTTCGAATCAGGACAGCTTTTAGTAAGGGCAGCAAGCCTCCACTCAAGCCTGCTATGCCAACGATAGAGCTACCTAGGACCAAGCCTAGGGAGGGGGTCATGACTCATCACAACCCACCCAGACTACAGAACCACCACCAATAAAGGCCATCCCCAAAGCCACAGAGCCCACACTTAAATGGGCATCAAAACACCACAAGCAACCTACTCATAGCCAGCAAGCCCAGCCTCACAAGGCTAGTGACTATCATTCAAAACCTAAGAAACTGACACAATGCTGTCGACGTAGGTGCACAATCAAGCCACCATAGATCCCCAAAGATCTGTTGCAAGCCCAAGGATACTATGAAGGCAACACCTAGATATGGGTGCCCAAGAAAGGAAATCCTAGAGGCATAGCCCAACCACGACCATTGCTTGCCACCACATCTCCAGGAAGCCACACTCTTGCTAAAGTAGGGAACAACCGAAAAACTTGAGCTACAAAGCCTATAGAACCCGCGATAGGTGCGGTAAAAAAAACCCAACCAATCTATCGACTCAAACAATAGCTTGATGCCTTGGGATCATCTAAGTCGAAAGAGCTTGGCATCTCAGTGGTTGCACAAGAAGAGCACAACACACCATCTATGCCATTGGAGCCACCCTACGTACCCCAAAGCAGCACTAGACATGGATCAGACTATAGAGCTACCCTTAGCCACACCACTGTCAAGTCCGCTACCACTAGAACCATCAGTGTCTAGCCCAATTCCATCGCAACTACCACCAAGTCTTAGACCTTCCTATGAGCGATGTTTGTTCTTAACAGTCACCAAGGACCTTGCTGAGAATATGGGAGATAACTTGGTGACTTGCATCAAGCTCTTGGACAACACTTTCACCACATTTGTTAGGAGCTATGAAAGACTTGACCTCAACTTGCTTGATGAACCCCTTGCCTCTGATGTTCGTTCTTTATCCTGCACTTGGAAAGAATACAAGTTTATAACCGTAAAATTTCCCAAGGTCACAAAGGAGTTGATCAATAATGTTAAAATTTCAAAAGAGCAACGCTCATCAAATGGCTAATAACATCATCCTCTTTCTCTTTTTTCCGGCCTTCGTCCTGCTTCTTATTTTGTATCATCTTTTTAACAGGTTTCTTTGCTGTCTTTTTGCTCATATGTTCCTTTTGTTCTTCCCCTTCTTCTTCACTCTCAGTTGTATCACTGGATACCTCCTTGTCATGGTGAGGGGGCAATCTCTCGGATGTTTCTCCTTCTCATTCCTCTACATCCTGAGCCTATTTTACTGCCTCTTGAATGAGGACACTCAAAATGCTTCCGTAGCTAATGAATGAGGCTTTGGATGAGGCCTTCTTTCTTTTTGAAAAGATACTGTCCTATCTTGTCAGACCATGCTCTAGGTGCTTGCTTCAAGACATACAAGGCTTTCTTCAACCTGCAAACAAACTCAGGATGAATAAGATGTACATAACTTGGTGGCTGCTCCATATAGACCTCTTCTTGCAAATCACCATGCAAGAAAGCATTCTGTACATCCATCTGATATAAAGACCATCCCTTTGATGTAGCCATAGCAATGACTGCTCTTACGGTTGCCATCCTGGCAACCGGACTAAATGTTTCTTCATAATCAATGCCATATGTTTGTGCATACCCTTTGACTACTAATCTTGCATTGTATCTGTTCACAGAACCATCTGCATTGTGCTTCACCTTATAAACCCACTTACAACCAATTGCATTCTTATCTTTAGGCAAAGGTACCAATTCCCATGTAGCATTTGCTTCCAAAGCATCCATTTCTTCATCCATGACTTTCTCCCATTTTTCTTTTCCCATGGCTTGCTCAAAAGAAGTGGGTTCTGGTTCCTGTATCACTTTGACTATATAGGCATAGTGAATGGCTGTAAATCCATCATATTTCAGCCTATCCCACAGGATACCTAGCTCTGGTAGACCTACGCAAAGTAGACTCAGTTCCAGGTTCTCTCAAAACATCCATGGTCTTCCTTACTCCAGGTGTAACAATAGAAGGAATATCAAACTCATCATCAATGCTCTGTTCTGAGCCACTGGATTCACCATCCACATAAGAGTGACCTGCATTCACATCAAACATGGGCTGATCTACCTTCTCTTTTCCTTTTTGTGATACCTGCATACCACTATCTGCATTTCTTTGAGAAGATTCTCCTGATCTCAATCTGCCTGTCTATGGCGAAGAAAAGCAGTGCTAGAGGACACTCCAGGTCCACTAATATTTTGTGACTGCTGTTGTGAATTTTGTGCAGCATTACCATTTTGTGCATCTACATCATCAATCACATTTACTGGTTTCTACCAGCTACTTATCTCATAAAAAACAACATCTCTGCTCACTGTAAACTTACGAGTAGAAGGATTATAGCATCTATACCCTTTCTGCGCTGCAGAGAGTAACCAATAAAGATGCACTTCTCAACTTTTGGATCCAACTTGGATCTCAATTCATCTCGCAGATGAACATAGGCAATGCAACCAAAAATTTTCAAATGAGAAATATCTGGTTTCCTACCAGTATACCTCTCCTTTGGGGTCATGCCATGTATTGCTGCAGTGGAAGTCCTGTTCATTATGTAGATTGCTGTAGCAACTGCTTCAGCCCAGTAAAAATCTGGCAGGTCTTTTTCGTTGAGCATGGCATGAGATACCTCTCCAATATGCCTGTTTTTCCTTTCTACAATTCCATTTTGTTGTGGAGTATGACTGCATGAATATTGCTGCTTTATGCCATGCTCCTACAGGGTTGCAAACTCATTTGAGAGGTACTCTCCCCCTCCATCTGACCTTAGGCATTTTATTTGCAGGCCTGTTTCTTTTTCAACCATAGCTTTAAGAGTTTTGAAATGCCCAAACACTTTACTTTTCTTTTTCATAAAATACACCCAAACTTTTCTGCTATAGTCATAAATAAAAGTGACAAAATAATAACAACCTCCAATAGATGCAGCTTTAGTAGTCCACACATTAGAGTGGATTAATTCCAATGGCTTCTTACTCTCTTGAACATGTCTAGGAAATGGTTTCCTTGCCTGTTTTCCAAATTGACAGGCTTCACATACCTTATGCATTTCTGCAACCTTGAATTAAGGCAATCTTGCAACACTATTTTGGGCCTGCATTGATTTAAGTTGCTGTACATTAACATGACCAATGCGTTTATGCCAGATATCAATATCTGCAACTACACCGGTCCCATGTGCAAATATTGCTGCACTCAATTCAGGCATGTCTGCATCCAACGTAAACATTCTGCCCTTCTTCTTTTCTTTTGCTATCAAGCGACCTTTATTTTTCATATCCTCAACAAAGCATCCATGAGGATTAAATCTGACCTGCAAGCCCTGCTCAACCATTTGACCAACAGAAACAAGATTCTTGGTGATATTCGGGACATGAAATACATCTGACAGGTTTTTTTTTTCCCATCCTGCATAGACAAATGAATTTTTCCAATCTGCACAATATGATGTGCAGTATCATCACCAGTCTCCACAAATCCTAGTTTTTCCATTTTCCTTGCATCCTGCATCCATTCTGCATGACCTGTCATGTGGTTTGACGCACCTGAGTCAACATACCACACTTCGTTGCTTTCTTCTGCACTTGTCACAGAATTGTTCATGTGCTGCACCATAAACAAATGCTCATTTCTGTCATCACCTTGTCTACTAGAAGATGCATAATTCCCTTGTTGCAATTTTCCATTCATGATGTCATTCTGCTTTTTATAGCAGTCTTTAGCCATATGACCCATTTTGCCACAGTAGTAGCATTCAACATTGCTGTTTGCATTTTGGCCTCTTTGCCATCCACCATGACCTCTTTGGCTCCCCCTGCCTCTAGAGTTACCACGTCCTCTTCCATAGGACTGGTTTTCTTGAGTTTCCTGCATATTTTGATTTCTACCACGGCCTCCAGATCGGCCTCCTCTACCTCTGCCTCTACCTCTTCCAACATTTGAGTAGAAGACAATTTCTTTTGAAGTTCCTCCTGAAGAAGATGCACCACTATTTCTCTGCTCCTCAGAAATTAGAAGAGCAATCAACTCCTCAAAATTAGGAAATCTTTCACGGACGGAAATGGATGTTCGGAACTGTGCATAATCCTTTCCTAGACCATTCAAGGTCACGGAAACTAAATCATCATCTTTCACTGGCGACCCAATGGAAGCAAGTACATCTGCAATCTTCTTCACCTTCATGTGGTAGTCATTGATGCTCATACTTTCTCTTTGCACATTGTGCAACTCTTACTTGAGCTGCATTTTCCTGGCTTGCGTATTTGTGCTATACATTTTTGACAAAGTATCCCATGCCTCCTTTGGCGTACTTGCATCTTGAATATGCACAATCATAGAGTCTGAAATATTGATAGACAGCTAGTACATAACTTTTCTGGCTCTCTCATGCCATCCTTTAAATACCTGCATTTGCTGTTGATTGGGAACATCAGGAAGAATTGGTTCTTCTTCATTTCCTGCAACAAATTCCCAATATCCTTGGATCAGCCTAAAGCTGCAAATCAACCACCTCTCAAGTATGTTATGGAAGAGGTTGGGCAGAAGTAGAAACATGATAGCAAACAAGAGGGAAAAAAGAAGGGCAAGCAGCTAGAATAGAAGCTGTAGTATGATATTGTGACAGCCACTGATCTTAATAAGGTTCTTGAAGAATTAATTTTAAAAAATTGGGTGGAATCCACCTTGGGAGAGGTGCTTGGCATTGCCAAGAAAGAAATTCATGATAAAATCATTGACATGATTAAGAGGAAGTGTCAATTTATTTGTGATACCACTAGTCCATTATTGCAATTTGAAGAGGAAACTGGTTTGTTGGACATTCAGACTGAATATGAACATGTTGCAAGTACTAGTTTATCTGCAAGATACTACTAATCAGTGGTGGTTGGAAAATATGTGGAAAAGAGAAGAAAGTGGTTGAAAAAGCATCGTCTTGTAGCAATATGCATGGTAGAGTAAGGTAGATGCAACAATATGGGGAAGAGACTCAAGGATTTATTCCTTGGAGTCATTACACAAGAAATCACTGGGCAAGGGCTACCATTGAAATGGTAGTGAATATAGGGGAGCGTGAAACTCCTTATGTTGCTTTGCTTGATTGGGGGTTCGAGATTAATGTCATTGAGTGTGGATTGTGTGAGAATGGTGCATGGCCTGTGGACACTAATCATGGTTGGCATGAGGGATACAAATAAGTATTCAAGGGATCTCTATGGTGCACATCCTCATGTAAATGTGATGTACAAGAAGACTAGCACTTCTTTGTGTAAGATAATTTCTCATATGCAACGATTTTGGGATAGCCCTATATTACAAGAGTGAGTATGGAAACAAAGGTACTTGATGATGGTTCTACTTATGCAAGAGTTAGAAGCAATGATAGGAGGAAGGCAGTCCAATTTCTTATCATTTGTATTAATCATCTTAGGAATCGAGATACACTTTGAGAGTCTCCTTTACCTCCAAATGCAAGGGAATTCAAAGACCTGGATTTTCATTGAGCACTATTGTAATGTGGGGCTACAGTAGTGCTGTTCAGAGGATGTACTTGCCTCTTGTGGAATGAAGCATGTATTTACTACTAGTTATTCTTAGTTTACAACAAACAGTTCATGTTGGTTTAAGCCTATGGAAGCTATGTGCAAGACTGAATGCATATCTATGAAATGGGCTATTAAGGAACTAAGAGTATTGGGGTTGTTAGCTAAAAAATGAAGGCATTTCAGGCCTCTTTTATGGACAGAATATTATTGACACTATGACTGAAATTTCAGCAACTATACGTGCAAAAAATGAGGCTGAAAATAGAGTGTTATCAGTATGTTCTTTGGGCATGTATGATGTTATAGCATTGCTTAACAAGGAAGGATTACAATGGGCTGAAGCAGTTGTGGAGACAAAGTATAAGATAGTTGGCAAAAAGATGAAACCAATTGCTTTGCTGCCGCCACCAGATAGTGAGTGTCTGTATGAGAAAGTGTTACGATAGCCAAGCTTACGAGATCCTAAAGATATAGGTCATCAGTATAGCTGAAACATTACAGGAATTGAAAGTTGGTGTAGAAGGGTTTTTTTTTCTACTGAAAGAGATTATTTTATGCAAATGTTGGCTAGGCATGGGAAAGGCATTTGCATTTTAGCTAGTTGAAATAGGATGTGTGGATCTGAATGTTGTCTCTACTATGGTAATATTTACTGTGCCACATGTACCATGGAACTTGAGGCCTATTCCAATGTCTAAACCTTACTTGCCAAAGCTAATGGATTTACTAAATGAAAAGATTCACATGAAAATTTTGGAGCCCTCTTTGGCCTCGTACTCAAATCGTTGGTTTATAGAAGAGATAACAGTCACATAGAGTGTGCTATCTTGGGAAGAGGAGTTGTTGGCCTTATGTATTAGACAGTTGGAAAGAAAGTTAGAAGACATAAAGGCAACAGTTGAAAAGTTGAGGGCATCAAGGATATAGAACAAGAAATGGTTTGACAAAAGACACAGATTGAGACCAAGAACCATACAAGATGGGGATTGGGTACTGATTTATGATAACAGTTTAGACAACTAGCATATTGCCATGTGTAAAGTCTCTAAATGATGGTTCAAACCCTATGTGGTAAGAGAGGTGTTTGATAATGCTACTTATGCATTAAATGAGATAGATGGGATAGCTATAAAACTTCTGATAGTAGGAAAAAGAATCAAATTATTCAAGAAATATGAATCTACTACCTATGAGTTGCCAGAATTGGAAGAAAATAATGGCCATGATATAAGGGCTAGCCATGAAGATATGAAATATGAAGAATCAAAAAATATGGTTGTTGAGCATGAGGAGGACTCAGAATTTGGTGATAGCTAGGACTTTGGCATATATCGAGGGATGTGCAAGTTCAGAGGGGGTGGATATCATGTTGCTACATGGACACAATGTGAAAAAACCTGGGGTGCATCATCATTCAGCTTTCTTATGAATCTAGGGAGTCAACATCATCTAGTCCTTAGTGTTAGTGTCCATAGTATGGCTAGTTCCAAAATACGAGATTTTTGGACAATTTTAGCCTATTTTTAATATTTTGGATATGATTTTGTGTAAATATCCTAAAAAGGTGTAGAAAACTTCTAGAATAGAGTGACATGCAAAAAGCAAGTGGCTTTTCAGTCAATTTTGGGAGATCTCATGCAAAAAGGACTTACAAATTCGTGCAACACACAATCACAATTTTTAGGTAGCAAACAACACTTCGAATGGGGGGAAGAAGAAGGAGTGATCTGGATGAAATTTGATTAGGTATCCTCGCATTTTAACCCCCTTTCGGAGCCAATGGAACCATCTGATTTGTGGTTTGAGCAACAGAGAAGAAGCGAATATACGTTTTTGGACTACTAGGAAGCTCTAGGAGATCTAATGCTTGGAGATTGCTTTAAAGTAGTCTCAAACAATGATTTTTTTAATATTCTCAAGATCTATCACAATACATAGTGATTTGATTCATTGGGCTTTGTCTTTATATTGTGTACCTCTTGTTTATTCTTTTTCTTCTCTTCTATCTCCTATTCTCTACTTCCTTCTCTCTCAGATCCTTGGTAGATACGACTTTTTGACTAAAACCCCTTTGACACCATAGACCCCACCCCAGAATGGTATGGCTAAGCATATGAGCATGACAATACATAAAAGGATCCATAGTATGCTTAGCCAAGCAGGCTTACAACAGCAATTTTGGGCTGAGAAAATGACTACAGTCGTACACTTGATCAATCGATCTCCTTGTAGTTCTATTAACTTTCATGTTACAGAGGAGGTGTAGTTTGGAAAACCTCATATGATCATTTGTGTGTCTTTGGTTTTGTGAGGCTTTCTGCCATGTACCCAGGGACAAATGCACAAAGCTTGATCCTAAGTCTGTGAAATGCATCTTTCTTGATTATGGGGATGCAAGTGAGATGAACTATCATTGTCACAGCACATTGGGTTGAAGGTCACCATAGGGGTTTGGCAAGAAAACTAGACAATATAGATAGAGATATGTCTTCAAGAGATAAGTAGATTACACAAGAGGTACTTCACGATCAATCACAGGGGTTTGAGAGAGAACAATGTATGGGGGTTCAAGAGCTTAGACTCTGGAGATGGTAGAGATAAGAGAAGGGTTGAAGGTTTCAAGCCAAGTTCTTGAAGATGTTAATAGAGCTTCCAACTGCATGTTCTTAGCAAATATCACAAGAGTATTATCTCATGAGTTCTAACTCAAATCAAGCTTGTTTTCTTGAACTATAAGAGCAATCAAAAATTATAAAATCAAGTACAATATGCTGTCATGTATCATAAACAACTCTACATCCCATCATTCATACATGGTGCCATAGCATGAATCAACTTTGCATGATTACATTCAATGTGGGCTGTCAGGGACAAAAGCTTATGAGTCAATTACAAGGCTTATAGGGCAAAGAGACTTGCTTCAAGAGAGATTCAAATTGAGTTTTTTAATAAGGATAAGTTACCACAACCAAGAAATAAGAGAAAAAGCTCCTCTTAATTCAACTCAAAGCATCTATGAATGATCTACAAACATTGCCTTGCCATAGGGGCACATAATACTTGCATATTTTGACAAGATGTCTTCTATAGAGTAAGAAATGAATTAAAAGAACATTACTATAGCTAACTCTCTGAATATGGCTAAAGATATCAGCCTCAAATCAGCCCAAATATCTTCTCGAATTCACCTCTGATGATAGCATAAACTTCCCCTAACACAGTGTTGGTGTGTTTGGTGTTGAAAGTCTACCATGAGGGTAAGAGATTGTAGGGTGAAGGAAGATTCAGGGAGAGGAGTACCCGGAAGAGAAGGGGTTTAAAGAAATAGAAGACGTAGAAGAATACTCACAGAAGGGGCTCATCAGAGAGGGGCAGAAGCTCCCCCTCCTCCCCACGGATTGTTAGGCAACGGCCTTCCTCCCCGTCGATAGAATTCCCCCCTCCCTCGGTCGTTGTGAGCTCTTCCCCCCCTACGGCACTACGGCAAAATGCCCCTCCTGGCGATAGCAATGACTGCCCACATGGAAGCCTGGGCAGGGAAACCCCCCCCCATTCCGCCAGGCAACTGGCCAGGAGAAGATAAGGTAGGAAGAGAGATGAAGAGAAGAGGGAGAAGAGGAGGGTGAAGAGAAGGAGAAGAAGAAGGGTGAGAGAGAAGAGAGAGAAGAGGAGGAGAAGAGAAGGAAGAGAAGGGAAGAGGAAGGGAGAGAGAGAAGAGGAGGAGAAGAGAAGGAAGAGAAGGAAGAGAAGGGAAGAAGAGTGAGAGAAGGAGAAGGAGAGAAGGAGAAGAAGAAGAGTGAGAGAAGGAGAAGGAGAAGAAGAAGGGTGAGAGAGAAGAGAGAGAAGAGAAGGAGAAGAGAAGGAAGAGAAGGGAGAAAGAGTGAGAGAAGGAGAAGGAGAGAAGGAGAAGAAGAAGAAGAGTGAGAGAAGGAGAGGAGAGAAGGAGAAGAAGAAGGAGAGAGAGAAGAGAGAGAAGAGGAAGAAGGGAGAGACGTGGGGAAGAGAGAGTAGTAGCAGAAGAGAAGAAGAAGAGAAGGAGAGAGAGAGAGTAGAGGAAAGGAGAAGAAGAGAAGGAGAGGGAGAGAGAATAGGGGAGTAGGAGAAGAAGAAGAAGAGAGTAGAAGGGAAGAAGAAGAAGAGAGAGAGAAGGAAAGAAGGAGAGGAGAAAAAGAAGAAGAAGAGAGAGAAAGAGAGTAACCACCACAAGTCACCCAACGAACCCCGTCTAGTAGTCTTTCCCAACCAAACATATCTACCCGAAACCTGACAAGGTCTGGACTACCCAATCTCCGCAAGGCGAATGGCTCCCAAGAAGAAAGTCATGGGAAACGTAGGCATCCAAGCCACCAATAATGTTGGAGGGACAAGCAGAACGACCAACGCAGCGCACACGAATCAAGCCCAGGTTTACACACATGAAATGATAGGTTTATTCCAATATTTTGCATAAAATAATAGGCTTCCACCCAATCTAGTTCATGAAGAGTTATCTAGGATTCATGGATCGTGCCCGTGATTTCAATAAACACATGAAATGATAGCTCCCGTTCTTAGCATGCAAATGTACAGTTGCATGGAAAATTTAGGCTTTCATGTACTTAAGCCACACAAATACGTGCATAGTAAGATTAAAAAAGTCATCGACTAAATGTGAAGGGAGTTAAGGATCGTAGATTGTGTTAGTTTATTAAACAACCCTTGTGCACAGAAGATGAGTTTGATGGCAAAATTCTGCATAGCATCGCACTAAGAGAGGATGGAAAGAATGTATGACAAGTCTTGCAATATATTGTGTTTTAAAGATTACCAAGTATGTTAAAAGACGTGCAAAGAATCGAGGATTCACAACTTGGAACCCTAGGATAAAACCCAAGGGAAAAAGAGATTCAAAAGAAGTTGAGTGATTAAACACACGTGCTTGTGAGTTGTTCTTAATGATCTTGTCTTGGATTATTGGAAGTGGATACCCTCCTAGTTTAAGCTAGGCTAGTAAGCTAACTCTAAATGGAATGTTGATCAAGGCTTATGCTTGGTTGTTTCTAAGTGAATTGGCTGGTTGCCTTGGTAAGAGGAGATCCTACTAAGGACAAATGGTTTATAAGCAAAGGGATTGCTTGATGTAGAAAATGATATTTTCTTGATTGGAAATGAAAGGGATTTTTTCCCTAGAAATTGTTACTATGCTAGTTGCTTCAGCTATGGTTGATTTCCTAAAGGAATAATTAAGGAAGGATGGCGCTAGCTACCCCCCGCGAACCACCAAACCCTAACTAAGGGGATTGTGAATCCACGCCGGGAATGTGGACCGAACCTGCCACGAGAGGTCTCTCCGTGGAAATTACTTGGCGTAGGAGGATGCTTGGGTGCCAGTGGGGGACTCTCGACGTAAATCCTAATGCCTTCGAGCCCTACACAAGTGTTCTACGTGACTCGAGATGGGATCTCGAGGCCTTGATATTAGTTACAAGGTGGAATCTTGGAAGGATAAACCTTCGGGTTTTATTGCTGGGAGACAGAAAGATTTTTCTGCGGAGGCAGAAAGGAACACTTAATTCTCCTGTATGGGTAGGAGGGAAACATTAATCTTAAGATAAGTTAAGGAAGTGTTTGATCTTGTTTTATCTTGTCTTCGTGTCAATGTCCTAAATTACGTAAAGGAACCTGTGACTAACGGGTTAATTGAGGAAGCTGCTTTTATGTGTCAAACATAACGTGGTAGGTAATTAGATAACTAAAACAACCCCCGAGGGAAGTGTGGTGGATGTGGCCAATGGGTATATCCTACAGAAGGGTGGTCTTGGTTAGTCGAGAGCTTTCCTCAAAAGGAAATGTTAACGAGGAATGTTAGGGAAGGACGGACGATGACCTTAGACAATGTTGGTTAGAATCCTGATTCATACCGTTTTAGGGGACCGGAATGGGACTATGCCCTACGGGCAGAGAAATTGAGCGATGCATCCCTCTCGTTTCCCATTCTCATTGAACCAAGAGCGGTATGAGTCTGCTTGGGTCCAATTGTATCTACGCAAAGTGAAGCGATTTTAGACCGATGCTAGAAGGCTATTAGGAAGACTCGACTGCTAGGAACCCGAACTTCAGGTTGATCCTAGTGAGAATGGTCGAATAAGTTCCGTTGCAGGGTTGAATCGAGAGACCTTAGTTGGCAAACCTCGTGTCATTCCTTGGGAGTGTCAGGCGGCGTCTTCTAGATTGATCTCTCAATGGGTTGCTAAGATGTGTCCCGCGAATTGAGAGGCGGGCACGTTATAACTAATGCCTAAAGTGGCATTGTCTCTCTAGATCTATAAGGAAGTCACACTCTAGAGTTTTTCACATGATGTGCTCATAGCGGCATGACATCGTGCCTATGTGATCCACAAGCTCGGAAATTCATCCCCAACCATGATGTATTTATCCATGAGAAAAAAATGCATAAGCAGCCTGAGTAGATAGTTGAGATATATAGGGTTATCTTTCAAGAGGAGCCTCTTGCTCCCGTATAGCTAGCTAGATAGCTTGCAATAGTAGATGATGCTTTAGTAGTCCATGACCATGACGTTAGATAGAATGTGTAGGCTCCTCAGCTTGCATTGACATGCTGCCTTGAGATGCTTTACTAGAGCCCTTTTTGACTAAAACCCCTTTGACACCGTAGACCCCACCCCAAAATGGTCAAAAAAGAGTCCATAGTATGCTTAGCTAAGCAATCTTACCACATCAGGTTTGGGTTGAGATAATGACTATTGCCGTATACTTGATCAATCGATCTCCTTGTAGTTCTATTAACTTTCAGGTTGCAAAGGTGTAGTTTGGAAAACCTCATATGATCATTTGTGTGTCTTTGGTTGTGAGGCTTTCTACCATGTACCTAGGGACAAACATACAAAGATGGATCCTAAATCCATGAAATGCATCTTTCTTGGTTATGGGGATGCAGGTGAGATGGAATATTGTATCTATGTGATCCACATGCTTGGAAAGTCAACCGCAACGATGATGTAGTTTTCCATGAGGAAAATATGCATAAGCAGCCTGAGCAGATAGTTGAGATACGTAGAGTTATCTTTCAAGAGGAACCTCTTACTCTCATATAGCTAGCTAGATAGCCTACAATAGTAGATGATGCTCCAGTAGCCCATGACCATGATGTTAGATAGAATGTGCAGGCTCCTCACCCTGCCTTGAGATGCTGCCTTGAGATGCTTTACTAGATCCAGACATCCTCTTGAGTGGTTTGAGCCCTTCATTGATTATGTGATGGTGATAGATGCAGGTGAGCCTCTCACTTATGAGATTAGACCATGGTCCATGGTGATAGTCACTCTTCGGAGAGGGCCATGCAGTCTGATTTTGACTCTTTATGGAAAAATCATACGTGGGAGTTGGTTTTTTTGCCTGATGGAAAGTGTGCATTGCCATGGAAGTGGGTGTACAAGTTGAAGAACATCCCTAGATGCCCCAAGCTTGCCTATAAGACCAGATTGGTTGCTAAGGGTTTTAAACAGAAGCATGGTATTGACTTTGAGGAAGTCTCTTCTCATGTAGTCAAGATGACTACCCTATGCCTGGTACTAGCATTGGTTGCTCAATTAGATCTGGACCTTTATCAAATGGATGTTAAGATAGCTTTCTTACATGGGGACTTGTATGAGGAGCTTTTTGATTTTGGGACTCTATGTGGATGACATATTGATTGTTGGAAGAGCTCCTGATGAGCTAGATGCTCTGAAAAGTCATGCAAGAAGAGCTTTGAGATGAAAGACATGGAACATGCCTCACATATTCTTGGGATGCACATTACGTGTGACTGCTCTCGAGGCTTTCTTTACTTGTCACAAAATGAGTATATCCAGAAGGTCCTTGAGCAGGTTTCATATGCAGGATATAAGCCTATTGGTTGTCCTTTGCCTTCTCATGTGAAGGTGAGCCATGCCAATTTTCTACACTGTGATAAGTAGAAGACTGAGATGTCCAAGTTCCTTTATGCATCTATAGTGAGCAGTTTGATGTATGCCATGATGATAACCACTTTTCCTGGCATAGCTTTTGAAGTGGGAGTTTTGGCATGCTATATGGCTACACCTAGCAGGCAACCTTGAGATGCCATCAAGGGTATCATGAGGTACTTGAAGGGAACAACATATATGTGCATATGTTATGGTGGCTAGGATACATGAGTCATGGGGTACACTGACTTTGATTATGCAAGACATGCAAATAGTAGAAAATCCATGTCTGGCTATGTATTTACCTTTGTTGAGGTGCTATTTCTTGGATGTCTAGGGTAAAAAAATTCATTGGACTCTCTATTACAGAGGCCGAGTATGTTGCAGTCACACGAGGCTTGCAAGGAGGCTCTCTGGTTAGGCCAGACCTTGGTATGACTGTCATGGCCCCTACACTCCATTTGGATTCTATGAGTGCTATCCAATTAGCCAAGAACTCGGTGACAAAGCACATTGAGGTGCGGTACCACTTTATCATAGAGGTTGTTGAGCACAAGTTTTTTGACATTGTCAAGATCTCGTTGACCTTGTCAAGATCTCGATTGATCAAAATCTTGCAGATCTGCTCATGAAAAGTCTCTTAGTAGAGCATTTTTCCTTAGGAGGTTGATGGGCATTGGATGACATGACCTCTATTCCTCATCTTGTTGTACTTTGTCACCTTTTTTTCTTATTCCCTCTTCACTCAAGGCACATTCACCTTTAAGTGGGAGGTTTTTGATGGTAAATGCGGCTATGCCTAGCTGCCCATGTATTACTACATTGATAGTACTGGCACCTACACATTGTAGGCAACGAGCACCCATCACTATCACTTTATTTTTTATTCTTTGAGTGTCATTTGAATAAAGGAAATGTTGGTCATACATTGTGACTATTGGAGTTTTAACATCTTGAGTCTCTCTCTCTCTCTTGCTCTCTTACTCCATCCACCATAGCTCACACCTCTTGCTTCTGATTCCTTGTGCTTCCACTTGGGCTTCTCCCATAAAAAATAACTCAGATATGTATAAAACAATTTGGAACCACTTCAACCCTCTTTCATTGGAAAAATCTTGTAAGATCTCTTCAATCATAACCATACAAATTCAACCCTTGCCTATGATAGTAGGTAAATATATTTTAAAATATATCCCCAAAAATAATTTTCTATAGGCAAGCCTTTACGGGCTAGAGACACTCGACGTAAAGAGGTAGAATCACTTGCCTTCAACCCTATTAATAATAGTCATAGATCACTTATTTATTTACCTAGTCTTGTAAGAATGGCTTAGATCTCTATTTATAATCATTTACAATAATTCACACCTACTTTTCGTTATTGCTTTTCATGTTTTTGCCTTCCAAACTCTTGCTATTTTATTTTCTTATATTTCTTTTTTTTTAGTGCATGGCTACAACTTATTTCAACCACACTCCAATCAAAGCAACTAGACCTAATCGACAAGCCAACATGAGCAAAATTGCAAAAATAATTTTATAATAGTAAAATTATTTTCTATTTGTGAGCATATCACCTTTTGATAATTTTCATCTTGAAACTTGTACCGCTCAAAATAAGTCCTTACACTAGGAATGGTCTCTGATAATTTCATTTTGTTCACTTACATATCTACCATGTGAGCTGTACTTTACACTATTTCATTCACTGACTTACTCTTGATAAGGCCATGGATCACTGCATAACTCATCCCATATGCACATATTGAAATCATGTAATATAAAACAACCTACGTATTTTTAAACTTTAGACATGCAGTGTCTCAACATCCACCCCCTCTAAACCTACACATCCTTTGGCATGTGCCACTTATTCTTCTACATGTTCTTCCATAAGCTCTAAAACTTTTTCTTCTTCAATATCTTGCTCTACCTCTATGTCTTAAAGCTCTAGCTCTTCACAATCCTTTGATTGTATTCTCTTGAATATTTTGATTATTTTATGTTTAACTATGTCTACAAAAGTATAATCTTATAATCCTCTCATTATCTTACAATAAATCATACTCTTTCATTCTCTTTTCTACCCTACAAGTATACTGTGTGGAAGCTCTATTCATCTCTTCAATCCTCTAGAATTTCACAAAACTTACTAATACTAAGAATTCTATGAAGCTTGAAGTAAAAGTATCTTCACCTAGAGCAACAGCCAAGAGCTTTATCTTCTCAGTACCATTATAATATTACATTATGATAGAACTAGTAATCCTTCAATGTATCCATGTTTCTTACATGATTGATGTAGACTATCATAAACTACAATGCTCTTTTGTTATCTTTGCTCTTCATCCTTGCATCGGTAGAACCATCATCGAGAACTTAGGTCTCCATCCATGCTGCAATAATAAATGGCTATCTAAGATCACTAGGTATGATGAAGAATCCTACATAAAGAAATGATGATTATCATGTGCATCTCCTATGGTAATCTTCAGATTTGAGCATGCAACATACATGCCTTTTGTGGAGTTATTGGCTACCCACATCCTCCATCCATGGTCAACATACATAGGCCATCTTCCAATCTCATAAATACTCCTCACCATGACATTCATTTCTAAACCATGGTCTGTCAATGCAACACATGGATTTTCTAGCTATGCAACCTTCACTACAGTCACTATGGTAGCATGGGCCCAATGGTTCTTAGAATAATGACTCATAGATATCACCTTTGAAGTCACTTCATCCTCTAAATAGTGCATATTCCATACATCTCTTGTGTTTTTACTATGTATCATAGTCTTCTCTGCAAAATTGTTCACTTTAGCTACCCTATCTATAATAAGCTCTTTGTTTCTTCACAAGTAGCCTCTCCATCTACATTATCTTCAAAAACCAAATGTATGCCCTGTAAACCTATTTCTTATTCACTTTGTATCATTGTTTGAATTGACTCATCCATAGACGATATTTTTCTTTTGTAATGTCTATAATTTCTTCATGAAACTCTATATAGATATTAGGGGGAGAGAAGCATGATACGCTTTTCTCTCCCCTTTGCTTTTCTTGGAACTCTAGTTTTAAAATAGGCCTAGGCAAGCATGCCTTCTTCCAATTTAAGCATGCCTTTCTTTTTGGCTCCTCTATTTTTGCATAAAAGCTAATTCAAATTTTCTCTTTTGAATCTCATTTCTATTTTCCCCCTCCTTATTTTTTTCTTGTCCCAAAAGAACCTTTGCCTTGTTCCTTGCATGCAAGCTCTAATGTGCTCCTGATGTCGAATTAGCGTGCTCTAAAATTGTATGGTGATTAGTTTTTTCAAAAAAATATATCTACACTATTAATTTCTTCCATTTTCAATGTTAAATGGCCCTATTTAAAATGCATGGATTTTTCTATCTTTTAATATTGTGATGCTTTTTGTGGCAAACCCTAAACACCCCTAACTTGGAATGGATTGTCAAGTTTTTTAAACCTTGTACAAAGGTATGGTTGTTTATTTGCTGCTTTGAAGACCAACAAAACTAGAACTTTTGACTGCTAAGGAGTTCAAACATGGTTTTTGTTCTTTGAATTTATGATGCATATAACCTTTTTTTTACATGTTTGATTTCTTGTATAGGTGAAAAGAAGGAGCTAAATGCTAGAGGTCAAAGTTAGTTCAATAAATGCATATTTTTCTAACTGTAAACTCATGCATACCACTAGGATCAAGAGGGACACATGCACCACACTACAAATTATTTTAGGCATGGCAAAGGGGCCTCATATACCCCATCTTCTTAACCTACTTCTATGACATTGGGTTGAAGCACTTAATTGCACCTATTCAATGCACTAGATGGTATGAGACTCATTAGAGCTACATCCACTAAACTTTGAGGATTGAATAAGGTTTCCATCAGTTGTTGTTAGAAAATTTTTGATAGATTGTCACATATTGTGTGAGTTTTTTGTGAGTGTGGGGGTTGAAAAGAGTTCCATCATTGGTTAAAGGACATAAATAAGTGTGAAACTTGACATAGATCACTCCAAACAAACATACAGTTAAAGGAAAATAGATTCATATGGCAATGTCCTTCAGCCACCATTACATTAATGAATCATCCATAATATCCGATTTGAGGATAAAAAACTATGCACTTCTTTAGGACTACATGGTGGACTCATAGTGATAATAACCTTTATCTTTTCAACATCGATTGCAATACCAATCGAGCTAACCACATGGCCCAACAACAATCGATGCATTTCCTTGGGTTAAGAGCAATGTAGAGCTTTCTACATCATTCAAAACATTTTCTTAAAACAATTAGTTGTCTCTCCCTTGTGGTAATTGCCCTAGGTCATCAATAAATACTTTTAGTTCCTCTAGGGAAATATCATCAAAAGTTTTATTAGCTGTGTATTGCCAAGACCATGGTGCATTGTATAATTCAAAAGACATAACATGATATGCAAGTGTACCAAATACAATGACAAATATCATTTTCAACTTGTCTTCCTCTACATAGTAGCCATTTGGCTATAACTAGCGAAGCAATCCATAAATGAATAGATATCCCTACTTGCTAACTGATCTAAAATTTGATCAATAGATGGAAGTGGATAGTAATCTTTATCCATCTATTTATTGATCTTTCTAAAGTCTACGTAAAGCCAAATTTGGTTATTCTTCTTTTTCCTGATAACAACTAGGGGTGAACAATACTTTGTGTGTTGTATAGGAAATATCAAGCTAGCCTTACGCAATTTTTGTAGCTTCTCAAATAGTCCATCCCTTAGCTCAAACGACTTATACATATTGGAGTCAGCTTTGGCACCAACAACTATTAGAGGATCGACTTCCACATCAAGATTAAGGACTTGCTTCCCCTTACTATCCCTATTATCTTCTTTAACCTTTTTTCCTCTTGTAATGGCTCATAAATTGGAAGCCTTGGTGGTATTGACATACACAACTTCAATAAGGCTGACATCACTACAACTAGGTAGCTTTTGTATGAAGCACTAGACTCATAATCGTGATCATCTGCTTGCCATTCAGCTAGCCTAAACACTTGATTAGGGATTAATTGGCATACAGTTCATCATTTGGCTTTTAGTATTTGGTAGAACAATTTGGCTAGCCTTTAGCATAGCAAATTTTGGCATTTAGTGTAGATCAAGTTGTTTGTCCTGGGCACTCTCCATGCCCATTGAGCATTGTCGCATTGGGCAACACGTGGAGGCCATCAACATTAAGAGGAGTCGGCAATATGGGCACATTTTGCATTATGCTTCCTCTTCCATTCAAATTGGTTATAGGTGTACTAGTCGCACCTTGACTTTTACTGGTCAATGACAAATTATTTCCAGGACTTAGACTCGAATTCAAGTTTATCCTAGATGCATAGGCTTCAAGTAAGCATGAATCTACCTCCTCTGCTCATGTAATAGCATTGTCTAGAAAAACACTACTCAATTGCACTTGGATATTCAAGTCTAATCCATGCAAAAAGTACTACAATTGGATAGTAGGTGAAATAGGAATAGAGGTTTGCAATTTGTGAAATACCTCTTTTAGTTTCTTGGCATATGCTCGAGCATTATCATGAGGCTCTTGATGTGTCACATTCAAAACACGTAGCAAATACTATCCACCTCTCTCAGGGGAAAACTCTCTTTGGAAGGCTCCAAAGAATAATTTGATTGTGGTTATGGTCCCAGCTTCCAACCCATGATACCACATTGCAGCTCTTCCTTTTAGAGTCATATTGAAAAACATCATGAGATGTCTTCCGTGCAAAATTCGGCAAAATTGAACATTGGATTTTTATATCCAAATATGAAAATTCAGTAGCATGGGGTGGCCTCGGTTCTGTCCATTGTATTCTAAGTGTGTTTAGTAGTTAAAAGTATATTAAATATTACTAAAATGGATCAAATTTTAATGCACATCATGTATAGTTCATTCTGTTTGTTTACTTGAGGGTAGTATGAATTGGGACACTCAATGTATGCGAGTTTATGTAGCAATACCGCATATCATTAGAACATATTCATGATAAAATATTGAAAGATTGTTTGTTGCATGCATACATTGTCTTCTACGTGAATAATGTTTATGCACTATTCATTCACTCTATGCATGCACACATTATTGTGCACACATCGATAAATAACACCTGTCTTCATATTGATCGAGTGTGTGAGGAGACTTAAGCTGTCTAGATGTATGTTCAAGACCAAATAAAGATGTGGAATTACATATCAAAGTCCCCCAAAAACTTATGTTTAACTATCGAGTCAATGAGGAAGCATATCATTTGGTGTTCTTTAACATGACTTTGAAGGGCAATGCAACCGAATGGTACTATCGACTTGCAAAAAATTTGATTGCTAACATGCAAGGGTTCTATATTGCATTTCATAGGGCATTCTCCCCTAAAAAGGGGAGCCACTATTGGCTACATGTGATCTCCAGAGCATATGAGTGCTTCATGTGATGATCCTCCAAATGTATTGTACTTTTCAGAGTTATGTTCAAGGTAGAGGTGCTAAAGAAATTTCCATAAAAATTGGTCTGCCATTTCACTTAAAGATGCAGATAATAGTTGTAGGTTAGATCAACCAAATCGATAAGAAATTAAATGCTTAGGTCTTGCAGAGGTGCTGAAGAAATTTTCAGAAGAATTGGACTACCATTTCACTTAAAGATGTAGATAAGAGTCACAAATCAAATCAACCGAATCAATAAGCAATTGAATGCTTAGGTTTTGTAGAGGTGCTGACAAAATTTCTAGAAGAATGGCCTACCATTCCACATTGACTTTGGAAAAGTTGGCGTTATAACCTTCTTTGACTTCTTTTTTTACAAAAAAATGACTATAAGCTCAAGTTAAGCTTATTACCTGGAGATTTCCCTTCTTGATATTCACTTGAGCCTCTCATTGATTGTTTGTTGGCTTCATAGTCAAAATGGTACTCCAACTGATCATTAGAATGCAAGGATTAGTGCTATAGAGGTTTGGAGAAGAGATATTACCATGGAAGAAAGATCCAAGGTAAGCATCTTCCATGGGAGAAGAGAATAGGCCTGGAGAAGAAGAACAAATCCTTCTTTGAGCTTTGTTGCTTCCAGTAGATGAGGGTTTGTATGAGAAAGTGTCAAGGAAGCCAAGCTTACGAGATCCTAAAGATATAGGTCATCAATTTATAGTTGAAACATTATAAGAACTAACATTTGGTGTACAAGGGTTTATTTCCTATTGAAAGAGAGCGTTTTATGTAGATGTTGGCTAGGCATGGGAAAGCATTTGCATTTCAGCTAGCTAAAATAGGTTGTGTGGATGTGAATGTTGTCTCTCTTATGGTAATATTTTAATATGCCACATGTACCATGGAACGTGAGGCCTATTCTAGTGCCTGAAGCTTACTTACCAAAGCTAATGGATTTGCTAAATGAAAAGATTGACATGAAGATGTTGGAGCCCTCTTCAGCCCTATAGTCAAATCGTTGGTTTACTATGACAAAAAAGAATGGGGCTTTGAGATTTATTCAAGACATGCGACTGGTCTGACCATAAGAAATGTGGGTGCAAGTCCTATGGTTGATGAATTTGTAGAGGCTTTTGTAGGCAGAGCAATCTATTCTTTAGGCGATCTCTACTCGAGGTATGATTAGTTTCAGCTTGCCATTGAGAGCAAGGATATCACAACCATGAAGACTCCCTTGGGATTAGTATAGATGTGCACTCTCCAACAAGGTGCAACAAACTCAGTGTGGCACACATGAAAAATGGTATGAATAAGGTATTCAAGGATTTTATACCATAGTTGACAATGTCCTTCTTGGATGATGTTTCGATCAAAGGGTGTGTAGTGGATGAAAATAATGAAGAGATGGATGCTCATGGATGCAGAAAATTGTTGTAGACCACATTTTTTGTCATGTGCCTGCCTAAAAATTCCTTAGTAGCATGTTTTAGTGGTTCATTGGGGAACTATCCTAGACGGCTTTGCCTGACACTCACCAAAATGCACGGGGTCTATCATCTAGGTTTCCCAGAGTCCACCTTGAAATGGAAGGTACCAGTCGTCCCCATGAGGATCAAAACCTACAAGCTCGAGGTCCTAATTTGACAACTCAGTCTCAATACATTAGCTAGCTCCATCGGAGGTGTCCCACAAGGGCTTCTCGTCCGACCAGAGTGATTGTAGTTACCCTTGGTTCATGGAGTGCAATGCTTTTTTCTAATGTACTGCTTAGGATTCAGGAAACCTTAACAGAGTTTTGACACAAGCGCCACACCTTTCCCCTAAGATAATTTCTGATCAAGGTTTTAAGACCTGACCCTAGGTAAGTCAACGCTCGATTCTACCTAATTTTTCCTAATTAACATTTCGTTCAATCTCTTGAGAGAAGCTCCCATCTTACCGAGACCACCCATCTATAGTAGGACCAATCTGTTAGGGATATCACCCACCCACTTCCCGCAAATGGTTTTCTTTAGTTTTCTAATTATCTATCACATTAAGTTATGGCATATAAAAGGAGCTTCTCTAATTAACCCGTTATCATAGGTTCACGTAATTTTATGGCACAACACAAAGATAGAGAAAATAGTCTATTGAAAAATTATATTTATTTTTTATTTCGCAAAGTTATTTACAATGATTTCCCATTTAGCCTATGCACAAGATAAACCTCTGCTCACCGGAAAATCCCTTTTGTCTAAGCAGAAGAAAAGAAACCCTCTAAGATTCTCGTCCCTTCATTAGCACTAGGGACTCGAGGATCCCATCATGATTCGGGTGAGGGTTAGGTAGTTCCTAGGAGGGATCGATAAATTTACAGCTAGAGCCCCCCTGGTGCTCCTGCCTAATGAATTCCTCAACGAGCGACCTCTCGCAGTCGGGACTTGTCCAAAGCTCCTCGTGGTGGTACAAAACAATCCCCCTTGGATAGGGTTCCACATCAGCCATGGGGGAGGCATAACATGATCTTTCCTCTTATTATCCTGATTATATATTTACAATCCAATCTAACTACTGCAAACACAATTAATCTTTCATGTGCAACCATCAATGCATACACAAATTAAAAAGACATAGCAATAAGTGTTTTTAGCATAGGAAGCAATCCCACCTGAATCTAGGGTTTCTCTTTTAAGGTCCCACCTTATTCTTAGGGTTTCGATTCCTACTTGCAACTTTTATTTCACAAATTTGATTAATTATGAGAAGTCTATTTTATCCTTATGAAAAATTTGGTATTTCCACCCTAAAAGATAATATGGGCATTTATACCTATGGCAAGCAATTCATGCGCTGCCCTACCCTAACCCACATTTAGCAAGATTTCAAATGCTTTTCCAAGTTTATTTAGACTTTAGAATTTTTATTTTGTATTGATAAATTCTTATCAATGTCCAACAAGTCCTACAAACTTTCAATATTTATTTAATTTCCTGATACTAATAGTTTCAGGGTTGCTGAGTATTTCAAAGTTGTTTTTGCTTCAACATTCTCAATATTTTACATTAGGTTTTCTCGTTGATTCATACGTGGGTCAACTCATGATATTGACGCTCTCGCTAATATAATCATTAATATTAACATTGTGTATGTTTTCAGTAAGAAAATATTTTTTATTTTATTCTACTTATATTCTATGGTTTAATCGATGATGTCTGACCATTTGCCAAACTTTTAACATTATCTAAAAAGATCAATTTTCATTTAGCTATATCGTAAGTGCAATGCTGGTTTTTTTATAATTTTTTTTATTCCAAGCAATGAAAAAATCATAAGTGCAATATTGGTTTTTTTGAATTTTTTTATTCCAAGCAATGAAAAAATAATAAGTACAATTTTTCTTTCATTTTTCAAACATTGAATTATATTTTCACACACCTAATTTATACACTTCTAATATATATTTTCCTATGCAATTTTCCATTGACTTAATGTACTGATTATTTCATGATATCATCTAAATGATTTTTTATAAATTATTAAAAAATTTATATACATCTATTTATCATTAGCAAAATGAAATAAAGATAGTTAGTTTCAAGAAAAAATTATAAAATATTCAGTTCTCTAACAACGTCTACCACTTTTCTGTTATTATGATCACATGTGTCATTAATGAAATAACAATAAATATCACAAAATAAACTACAATTCAGATATTTTCTTAATGACATGCATATAATTCTTTTCCAAGTGGAAGAGTCTTTTCACTGAATAGCTAACTATTATATTACTTAAGTTATTTTCCTAAGCGACAATTTATATGCATTTTCATTAGAATGAATTTATATCATTTAAAGCTAAATAAAGTGATGTGCTTATAAAACATTAATTTTTTCCAAATTAACTAGATATTACATTTGTCAGGTTTGTTGTAACGCAGGTCTCATCAATTCCTACCGCATCATTTTCTCCATTGGCCGCGTTCCTTTGTTTCCCTTGCTTCAAATGTACTTTTTGAATTTCTACGAACTTGCAGAGCCATGGATGTCAGGCAAAATTGACGTGGTAGTTCAGGGAGAGTTGATGGTTATCGAAGAAAATTTCATGAGCGTTTGGCTTAGCGATATGGTTGTATAGGGCGAAGGCGTAGAAAGGGGTAGAGAAAATGAAAATGAGGTAGAAGGGGGGTATTTTCCTCTTTCAAGGCTTAAGCTTCAATGGATAAGAGAAGTAAATAAAATTTTCCATCATCAGAAGGTCTTCCTTCTTGCTTTTTTTGTGAATGAGAGGGAGTGTATTTATAGGCATGAGAGGGAGTATGTAGTCAATTGATTCTTTTGGCTACTTGTCAAGAGCCAGTTGAGCTTTATTAAATATTCATTTTGATTGCTTATTTGTTGGATGGTGGCATGGGAATGATTATTTAATGCTTTCCCTGTCTCTAGTGTCAAAAACGTTATGTTTTTTATTTTATTTTTTCAAAAACATCTTTTTCTTTTTAAAATGACTTCATATGGTGGTTTTTGACCTAGTTACTTCATGACTTATCTAGTATATAAATTCATGTCATACTCTTTGATACTTAACTTACTTAATATCATGTTCGTTCTTAGGCATTCTTCATCTACCGATTGAGGCTTTTGTGAATTGTCTTGCAGTTTACGAAATCAATGTGATCCTCGACGCATTAAATAGAATCAAGAATGCCAAATCAAATATAATGCATGAAAAATTATATGATCAAGCCATCATAATATTATTTACGAGGCCTCTTTGCTTTTTGTTGGCTAGGAACATTGAGGCATCTTCTCGTGTCGGATTGCAGAATTGATTTAATGCAAGATTCGATATCAAGAAAATTACATACGGTCACTTATGTGACAACTCGACGAGTAATTTTTAAAATGCCTCAAGCCCAAATTTGTTTCTTGATATGAAGCGATGTGATTAGTGAGAATATTATATCCTCTCCTCCTTAGAGGAATTGAGATGTCATCATCTCGAAAAGAATTGGGAAAACTTATTTTCTAGAGTTGTCTCTTCTATCTAGGTGGCATCCTCCTCAGGATAGTCTTTCCACTAGATAAGATACTCTCTAATGGTTCTATTTCTCAAAGGTTTCTCTTCTACATTTAGAATGCATTATAAATTTTTGGTCATTAAGAATATGATCTTGATTTGCCACATATGCTTTCAGAAGACTAACATGAAATACATTATGGACTTTCACATGATCAGGAAGTTATAGTTTGTAGGCATTAACTCCTAGGCATTTGAAAACCTTGTATGATCCACAATACCTTGGATTCAACTTTTTAAACTTTCATAATGACATATAACTCTTCTTTGGGCATACACAAATGAAAACCATGCCTCCCTCTTGGAAGATACGCTCTTTTCGGTCTTAGATCAGCATAAGCTTTCTGGTGGTCTTTGGCAGCTTGGATGTCTTGTCTGATAGTTTTGACCTAATCATCCATGTCTTCTAGAATTTTCTTAGAAGCTTCAACCTTTAGGGTTGGATCAGACAAATTCAATGGCGTCAAACAATCTTTCCCATACAATGCTTGAAATGGAATCATTTGAATACTCTAGTGATATAATGCATTGTAGGAAAAATCTACTAAGGGTACATATTTTATCCACCTTGTCAGTTCTCTAGAACAATAAGCTCTCAGTATATCTTCAATGACCTGATTAACCCTCTTTGCTTGACTAAGCTGTGCTAAAGCAAAGATGGGTTCTAATTACTTCAAATAGGCTTCTCCAAAAATGTGATGTAAACAGAGAGTCACGATCACTAACGATCCGTTTAGGCAATCCATGAAGCCTAAAGATTTATTTCACAAATAGTCATGCAATATCTGAAGCTTTGTAGTTGGACTTGACTGGGATAAGATGAGTGACCTTTGTCAACATATACACAATCACCCCATGATTGAACTATACCCTCCTTGAACAGATGGTAGGCCAACTACAAAATCCATACTGATGAACTCCCATTTCATTTGTGGAATGTCAAGTGGCTGGAGCTTGCTTGGCATTTTGACATGCTCAGATTTCACCCGCTGGCAACTTAGGCATTCAGTAACATATCTGAGCACATCATGCTTCAATCTTTCCCAATAGTAACTTTTCTTGACAGATAGCTAAGGCGTCCTAAGAACAGGGAGTCATGGGCTTCCCATAATATCTTCTTTTTCAGCACTTGATTGAGAGGAATGCAGAGCCTTGTCTTGAAATAGACAAGTCCATCATCCACAGTGAAATTTTGGTATTTGACTCTTAGCTTAGAGTCAGTGTCCTTAACTAGGATTTCTATAAGCATTAGCTAATACTTAGGATCCTTGTTTGTCTCTTCTTTGGCTAGCTTAATGGCTGGATTGCTAGGCATCAATATCATGGTAGCTAAAGTCTCTCCTTTACATGGCTCTTTCATGATAAGTGCATTCAGAAAAGATTTATGACTTAATGCATCAGCAATCACATTCTCTTTTCCAAGTTTGAAATTGATTTAAAAATAAAATTCTTGTAATACTTCAATCCACCGATGCTACCTCATGTTGAGATCTGGTTGAGTAAAGATTCATTTGAGACTTTTGTGGTTAGTGACCAAAGTAAACTCCCTTCCAAGTAAATAGTGTTGCCGCAATTTGAGAGCATGGATCACACCTAACAGCTTGAGATCATGGGTGGCATAATTTCTCTCATGGATTTTTAGTTTCCTTGAGGAATAGGCTATCGAATGACCTTGCTACATAAGCACACAACCTAGTGCAAGAGAACTTGCATTTGTTACAACCTCAAACTCTTAACTTAGGTCACGTAGCTTTAAAATGGGTGTTGTTACCAAACTTTCTTGAGCTACTCAATTGGCTTGCTCAATGGGCGTCCACATAATAGCACTTTTCTTTTTCAGCAAATTAGTGAGAAGTGCAGGGCATACTAAATTTTTATGAAAATTCTATACCATCCAATCAGCCCCATAAAACATCTCACTTCCTTAACTATTATTGGAGGTTGCCACTCTTGAACATCTCTAACTTTGGTTGGGTCTATAGAGATTTCTTCAACACATACTATGAATCCAAGATATTCCATCTGTCTTTTGAAAAATGTACACTTCTTTTTCTTCGCATAGAGCTTGTGCGTCCTCATTGTATCTAGCACAATGCGCAATTGCAGCTCATGCTCTTTATCTCTCTTAGAGTATTTTAGGATGTCATCAAAGAATACTAGGATAAACTCATCAAGATAAGGTCAAAAAATGTCATGCATTAATATGTTAAATGTAGCAAGGGCATTAGTTAGACCGAAATACATTACAAGAAATTGAAAATGACCATATCTTGTATTGAAGGCAATTTTGGGAATATCTTCTTTCTTCATCCTTATTTGGTAATAACCGGATCGGAGATTGATATTGGAAAGATTTTTGCACCTTGCAACCTATCAAGTAGCTCGTCTATTCTTGGGATCGGATACTTATTCTTGATTGTTACCTAGTTTAGACCTTGTTAATCAATCCAAAGGCAGAGGGTTTCGTCCTTTTTCTTTTGAAAAAATACTAGGGCTCCCCATGGCGAATTACTAGGTTTGATGTATCCTTGATCCAGTAACTCCTTGAGTTTCTCTTTTAGCTCAATTACTTTAGAGATAGATATTTTATACCGACTCTTAGCGATTGGAGCGGCTCCTAGTTCAAGTCTAATCTTGTGATGATCAACTTCTCTTTGAGGTGATAATTCAATCAGTTCTTCTGGGAAGATGCCATCATATTCCTTTAGCCAATATGGCTATCCCTTATCTTGATTATTCTGCTCAACCTTATTTAATTTTATGAGATACACATGTAATTCTTTTCTCAACCCTTTTATTATGCGAGATGATTTGGCTAGTTGAATCTTAGGTTTTTCTGCCTCACCTTGGGTCATCACTTTTTCTCCCTTTAGGTTTTGAAAAGTCACTTGGCCTTTTCTTGAATATGTGTGACATTGGGGATTAGCCATTCCATACCCAATAGACATTCGTAGGCCCCTAAATTCATGATCCTAAATCCCATTTAAGAGAGATTTCTTCCTAGGCTAAATGTCACTTTGCAAGTTTGCTGAGTAGAAATAATTTCTTTTCCATTGGTAAGTTCCACAAGCAACCTAGATGTAGGTATTGTGTCTATACCTAGTTTCTTGGAACACTTTGGTGACATGAATGAGTGTGTGCTTCCACAGTCAATCAAAAAGTAAAGGACTTACCTTGATATTTTGTTGGTGTTTGAATCATCGAAAACTTGCGATTTGGGCCTTTCTTATGGAGGGTGGCATGAATTGATGCCCTCTCCATACTTGTTTCCATAGTTGGGTTTTCCTCTTTTTCAAGCTCTTTTAAGAATTACAATAAATGCTTTTCCTTTTGCAATTGAAGCTTGGTTCTGACCCCTATCCTTGGCGAGGAATTTAGCCAAGCTTTGGGCACTATCCTTTAAAGTGGCATGGCTCATTATAGTGGAAACAGCTAGGTACTCCTGAATTACTTATCGTAGGTATGAAGTTTCTGATTCCATTTGTTTTGGCCCTCTTTCATTTACTAGGAAGATGCTGACCTCGGGTTCATTTAACATAGCCCCGTGAAGTCCTTTTGTTTTGATTCCAGAGCCTATTATTCCTTGGCTTTAACTGAATCTCCTGAACAAGAGGTGCTACACAAATCAAAGCATCTTGCAGATTAGTTGGGTGCATAGATTCAAGGCATGTGTTCAGAGGAGTATTCAATCCCATGACAAAAATTAGACATTTGCTAGGAAATAGTCATGAAAGGCACATATTTAAGCAGTGAAATAAACTTTGAGTAATATACCTCCAGACTCAGATGTCTTAAGTTAAAGAACTCGTTCATTTTTAGCATGTGATAAGCTGGTGGAAAATATCGACCATGCACAACTTCTTTCAGCTCTTCCTTAGGTAATAGCTATCTCAACAAGTCCTTGGTCTTTATACCATTGTTTCCACCATAGGCGTGCTTCACCGGTCAATTTTAACTTGGCGATCATAGCCTGATTTAGTAGGGGTAGTTTTTGCATTAGTAAAGTAGTCCTCCATGGTCTCAATCCAAATCTCTATCTTGGCTTCAACGTCTTTTCCCTTGCCATCGAATTCTAGTGGCTTAACTTACTTAAGGAGATACTTCTTCTCCTGAATTTTAGTCAACAGACTAGTGATAGCTATATTACCATGGGTTATCGTAAGTTTCATGAATTAGTTTAGCGCTTAAACTTTTCAGCTTTGTTTTCACATTAACATATCTTACTAGTTTTATAAAACAATGATGGACCAAAGAGCACAATATTTTTACAAAATCTATCCATTGTTATCTTTTATTATCATTAGCCATAAGCTATGTTTTTTTACAAGGGATATTTACAAATGGCAGATGTTTACAAGTAGAGATACATCAGTATTGATAGGTTAGACTGGATGCTATGTACAATTTCGAAAATAGGATATCATTATTTCTTTCTTTTTCAAGGATGGATATCAGTTACATTCATGTAGAAGAAAGTAGGCCAATTGTTGTCTATGCCCAAAAACCTATACTATGGAAATGGCAGATCTAGAAAACCATGGATATGGTAATCTTGATACTTGTGACATCCTTAGATTATAATCCTCTCGACTGGGATTACCTTTAGTACCTTGTCATAAACATAACAGTCTAGACATATCTGTCAACCACTCATAATCATAAGTGGATTCCTTTTGGACGGACAAAAGATAAAGGCCTCAACTACTTTTAAATTTTCCATCCATTCAAGGTGTTCCAGAATAGTTTGCATGTTGAAGAATCGATCGGCCTTGATGTAACAGTAACGCTCATCCCAGAACTATCTTCTTTCGTGATTCACAGGGGATGGATCGTATAGGCGATCGAGTATCCTCATCATTTCTCTTCTCCACTCATCATCCACGGAGTTCAGTGCAGATGTGTACATTGCTTGAAAAACAAGGAACTAGTTCCAAGCTTCATTATTCTGCCAAAGTTTATCCATTATTACAGGATGATTATTACTTAGAACTGTTGGTCTTAAAAACCATAGAAATTTTTAATTTCAATTATGCTCTGATACCACGTGTCACATGTCTGCCTAACAATTCCGTGGCGGTATGTTTTAGTGGTTCATCCAAAAACTATCCTAGACGGCTTCGCCTGGCACTTGCAAGAATACACAGGGTCCATCGTCTAGGTTTTCCATAGTCCACCCCATAATAGAAGGTATCGACCATCCCCACGAGGATCAACCTACAAACTCGGGGTCCTAATTTGATAACTGAGGTCTCGATACATCAGCTAGCCCTGTCGGAGGTGTCCCACACAAGGGCCTCTCATCTAATCGGAGCGATCGTAGTTACCCTTGCTTCATGGAGTGCAACACTTTTTCCTAGTAACTGGTAACGGAATTCTAGCACAACCGCCGCACCTTTTTCCTAAGATAATTTTTTAATCAAGGTTTTAAGACCTGAACCTAAGTAATCATCTCTACCTAATTTTACTTAATTAACATTTCATTCAACCTCTTGAGAGAGGCTCCCAACTTACCGAGACCACCCATCCGTAGGACGGATCTATCATCAAGGATCTTGCCCACCTGCTTCCCACAAATGGTTTTCTTTAGTTTTCTAATTACATATCACATTAAGTTATGGCATATAAAAGCGACTTTGTTAATTAACCTGGTATCACATGTTCCTTTACGTAATTTTACGGCACAACACAAAGATAGAGAAAACATAAAAACATATTTATTTATTATTTCACAAAGTTATTCACAATGATTTTTCCCTTCAACCTACGCATAAGATAAAACCTCTGTTCACCGAAAAATCCCTTATGTCTAAGCAGAAGAATAGAAACCCTCCAAGATTTCCGTCCCTTCACTAGTACCGAGGACTCTGGGATCCCATCCTCATTCATGTGAGGGTCATGCAGTCCCTAGGAGCGATCGAGAGATTTATGGCCAGAGCCCTCTTGGCACTCCCGCCTCCTCTTGCTTAATGGATTCCTCATACTGAGTGACCTCTCTTCGTCAGGGCCGGTCCAAAGCTCCTCCCGAGGGTACAAAACAATCCCCCTTGGAGCAGGGTTCCATGTCTAGCCATGGCGGAGACATAGAGAGATCTTTTCTCTTATTATCATTATTATATATTTACAATAAAATCTAATTGTTGCAAGTACAATCAATCTTTCATGTGCAACCATCAATGGATGCATAAATAAAAAAGAAATAGCAGCAAGTGTTTTTAGCATAGGAAGTAGCCCCACCCAAATCTAGGGTTTCTCTTTTAAGGTCCCACCTTATTCTTAGGGTTTTACTTCCTACTTGCAACTCTTTTTTGGGATCCGCAAGTTATTTCCCAAATTTGATTAATTATAATAAGTCTATTTTATCCTTATGAAAAAATTGATATTTCCATCCTAAAAGATAATATGGAGATTTATGCCTATGGCAAGCAATTCATGCACTGCCCTACCCTATCCCACACTTAGTAAGATTTTAAATGCTTTTCTAAGTTTGTTTAGACTTTAGAATTTGTATCGATAAATTCTTATCAATGTCCAACAAGTCCTACAAACTTTTGATATTTATTTAATTTCCTGATAGTTTCAGGGTTGTTGAGTATTTCATAGTTGTTTTTGCTTCAACATTCTCAATGTTTTAAGTTAGGTTTTCTTGTTGATTCATACGTGGAACAACTCATGATATTGACGCTCTCGCTAATATAATCATTAAAATTAACGTTGCATGTATTTTTTTGTAAGAAAATAACTTTTATTTTATTCTACTCATATTCTACAATTTAATCGACAATGTTCAACCATTTGTCAAACTTTCAAAGTTATCTAAAAATATCAATTTTCATTTAGCTATCTTAAGTGCAATGCTAATTGTTTTTATGAATTTTATGATTTCAGGCAATGCAAAAATCATAAGTGCAAATTTTTTTATTTCTTAGAATTATATTTCCATGCACCTAATTTATGCACTTCTAGCATATATTTTCCTATGTAATTTTTCGTTGACTTAATGCATTGATTATTTCATGATATTATCTAAATAATTTTTTATAAATTATTATAAAATTCATATGCATATATCATTAGCAAAATGAAATAAAGATAGCCCTTTCAAGAAAAAATTATAAAATATTCCATTCCCTAATAACTTCTACTATTTTTCTATTATTATGATCACATGAGTTATAAATAAAATAAAATAAATATCATAGAATAAACCATAATTAAGATATTTTCTTAATGACATACATATAATCCTTTTCCAAGTGAAAATTTTTAAAAATTGAATGGCTAATTATTATATTACTTAGGTTATTTCCTAAGCAACAGTTTATATGCATTTTCATTAGAATGTGTTTATAATCGTTTAAAGCCAAATAAAGTGATAAGCTTATAAAAAATTAAATTTTTTCCAAACTGACAAGATATCACCTCTCTCAGGTTTGCTGTAACGAGGGTCTCACTAATTCCTACTACGTTATTTTCTCCATTGGTCGTGTTCCTTTGCTTCACTTGCTTCAAATGCACTTTTTGAATTTCTACGACCTTGTGGAGCCATGGATGTCAGGCGAAATTGACATGGTAGTTCAAGGAGAGTTGGTCGTCTATCAAATTTTAGTGTGCATTTTGCTTAGTGCTATGGTCGTATGGGGGCGAAGCCGTAGCTTGGGGATAACCGGGGGTAGAGAAAATGAAAATGAGGTAGAAGGGGGGTATTTTCCTCTTTCAAGGCTTAAGCATCAATGGATAAGAGAAGTAGATAAAAATTTCCATCATCAAGAGGTCTTCCTTCTTGCTTTTTTTGTGAAGGAGAGGGGGTGTATTTATAGACATGAGGGGGAGTATGTAGTCGACTGATTGTTTTAGCTGCTTGTCAAGAGCCAATTGAGCTTTATTAAACATTCATTTTGATTGCTTATTTATTGGATGGTGGTATGGAAATTATTATTTAATTCTTTTCCTCTTTCCATGCGTAAAAAAGTCATGTTTTTTAACTTATTTTTTCAAAAACGTCTTTTTCTTTTCAAAATGACTTCATCTTATGGTTTTTGGCCTAGTTACTTCTAGTATATAAAGTCATGTCATACTCTTTGATACTTAACTTACTCAATATCATGGTCATTCTTGCACATTCTTCATCTACTATCGATTAAGGCTTTTGCAAATTGTCTTGCAGTTACGAAATCAATGCGACCCTTGATGCATTAAATGAAATCAAGAATGCCAAATCAAATATAACACGGGAAAAGTATATGATCAGGCCATCATAATATTATTTACAAGGCGTCTTTGCTTTTTGTTGGTAGGTGGGAACATTGAGGCATCTTCTCATGCTGGATTGCAGAATTGATTTAATGTGAGACTTGATATCAACAAAATTACGTGCGGTCACTTATGTGACAGCTCAACGAGTAATTTTTAAAACACCTCAAGCCCATTTTTTTAAAATATATAGTGTTGTGGCGGGAATATTACACTGTTGATTGTGAAAGAAGTTTGGCGCATCTAGAAGAGATGCATTTAACTCTTTTCGGACAAAAGTATGTCTTTAGAGTTAAAAGAGGTTTTGCTTGTTGGGCATATGTATGGGCCCTATGGGAGAAGACAATCACTAGTGAAAATAGATGGTATTGATCAAATGCAAAATGTATGCATGAATGTATTTGAGGTGCATAGATTATTGGGTGCATGTGTATACTATTTGATATGGATCCCTCACTTTGCACATGTAGCTGATGCTCTATATCGTCTCTTGAGGAAATGTCAAATGTTTCACTAGGAAATGAAGCATAAGAAAGCAATGAAGAAATTGAAGTGGCTCTTGAAATCTATTCCTACAATGAGAAAGGCTAATTATTCACATGGGAAGCCTATCATTATTACTGTAGTTACAAGCCCAATCTGGATTGGATGGGAAATTAGGCAAGATGATGAGGAAGGGAAAAGATATGGAATTTTGTTTGGTACTAAAGTATTGATGGAACAACAAAGAAGGTATCCACAGGTAAAAGGAGAGTTATGGGAAATTGACAACCCCTAAAAGTGATAAGGAGTATTCTATGGGTGCTCATATAGTCATTGAGACTGATTGTTTGTTGCCAATATTTGATATTATTACTAGTTATGCTAGCTTGGACATTGCTATGCTTTAGTGGATTGCATACATAAAATCTTTGAACCCTGAATTTCAACATATTGTAGGAAGAGATAACCAAGTGTGCTATGCTTTAGTGGATTGATTACATAAAATCTTTGAACCATGAATTTCAACATATTGTAGGAAGAGATAACCAAGTGTGGTAGACATGTTATCTCAGGCGTGCTATGAGAATGAAGATAGGATGATGGATAAGGAGGAAGAAGATGACTTTTTTGCTTCTAAAAATGATGTTTTGATTAGTGAAACTGAATTGGTAGCTGTTGTAATTATAGGTACGACTCTCATTAATGCAAGGATAAATTAAATACATTAAATATATCAGCTAATTTATTAAGTACAAGTACTATAATAGTGAATTTAGCAATGCAGGAGTTGTTACAGCACTAACAAAAGCTTGGACAACAAAGGGAAAACACTTTAGACGTTATGTATCTTATGTAGAAGTGTTTCTACTGGAAGACAAATATGCAAGAGAGTGGCTGAGAATTAGTCAATGCCTCAGCACATTAACAAAGAGAGAAGAGTGGCTGGGTGAGGAGTTTAAGAAGATCAAGAGGAAAGCCTATGGATTTTTCATAAAAGATGGATACTTGTGGAAATATGCTAAGAAGAAGCAGGGTATGCCATTGCGAGTTCTAGGTGATAGAGCTTCACAAGTAAACATTATGCAAGAACTTCATGAAAGCTTATGGGCTACCCATAGAGGCATTTGGGGTACTTTTCCAAAAATCAAAGAAAGCTATTGGTGGCATGGCATGTATAAGGATGCAACTCACTTTGTGGAAACATGTACGACCTTTCAAATGTATTTATATGTGAGAGATTGGGATGGGATTGCAGCCCACAAATCCCTTATCTCTTCCCTTTAAGTGGGTGGTGGGTTTAGTCATGATGCCTATAATAGTTTTTTGGCAAATGAGGTATCTTATACTTGCATTGGAAGACTTGACTAATCAAGTGAAAGAGAGGTCTCTATGAACGAAGAAAACAAATGAGTGTGCACTTTTCTCTCAGAATAGATATTTTGTTGGTATGGCTGTGTGGAAAAAATTACAGTAGATAGGGGTGAACTAGATGCAGATGAATGCCATGATTTCTTTGCATGGTTGGGGATAAAGCTTAGCTTATAACCCTAAAGGAAACTGCAAAAGTGAAAGAGCTCACCTACCTATTGTGATGGCATTGGCAAAAGCATATGGAAAGGAGGTAAAATAGTGGCCATGATTGCTCCCTTATGCTTTGTGGGCTAATAGCACAACTCATAGTGCCATTATAGGATATATACCTAGTGAATTGATGTATGATCAAAAACCTATATTGCTAATAGAAGAGATGAAAATCACATGGAGGAGCGTGCTACCTTGGAAAGAGGAGGTGAAAAGAGAGAAGCTGTTAGTTGGTGCATGTTTTTGGGTATAACATGGAGCTCTAGGAGATCTAGTGCTTGGAGATTTCTTTTGAGTAATAGTAGACATTGTCTATATAATCCAAGAACCATTTGTTTTAGAGTTTAGCCAACAAATGATTAGCTTATGACTACTATAATAACTTGGAATACACAGGGCTAAAGTGTGTTTGGAGTCCCATACAAGGATTTTGTTTCCCTTCTCAGGTTCTATCAATACATTGTGCTCCCATGACAAGTACTTGAGCTTCTCCTGCCAAGAAATAATCTAAACCTATTGACATTTGAATTATTTGGACTCTTTGTCTTGGATATATAGCAAAGTTTACATGTAATACATGCATAGTCTGAATCATTGAGCTTTGTCTTTATTTTGTATCAAGGCTTTGGCAAAATTGGTAGAAGGTTTTATGATCGATTCATGACATATGGACATATCTTGAAGAGAACTTGATTTCTAGCATTCTTGGGATTTCGTTTAATCTCCTACCTATTCTTTTTCTTCTCTGATATCTCCTATTCTCTACTTCCTTCTCTCTCTTATCCCCGGTGGATATGACCTTTCGACTAAAACCCCTCCGACAATGCTCATGATCTAGTTTATCAAATTGTGCAAGTCACTACTGCAACATTATTGGACCCCTTCAAATAAAAATTCATGCCACTCTATAGCCACACACCTAAGAACTCAAGGGTGTCACTCGTAAATATGTAAGTTCAAAAAAAGGAAAATTTAAACTATTTTAAACATTTTTGCATACAAAACGTTGCCATATGAAGGGGACATTCATAGAATAGAAAGCGGTTATGCTTTATCTCATAAGAACTCATAGATTAGGGTATTATTAAATAGTCCTTGAATGCATGTGATATAGAGGGTTTATATATAATGAACCCTTCAAGCCCAAGGTTTATATCGCTCATCACATCACATGTGATATAGAGGGTTTATATATAATGAACCCTTTGAGCCCAAGATTTATAATACTTATCACATCACAACATTTGTGCAATAGTTTCACACTACAAAGCATAACATACCCACCTCTATGTGGCATGCCAAGGACCCCCTTACTCCAATTCTTAATAATAATATGACCAATAAATTCGACCTCCTTTGATATATAAGTGGCATCAGGCCCATAATTCTTAATGATTGGCCTATAGAAAGCTTGATTGATGGAGAAAAAACCACTTCTACACACATGGATGGCATGCAATAGTATAGTGATTGTGCACTTGCAAGCTCTTTCCAACAAACACTATCACACCCATCATATTTAAAACAAATTCCGTGGATGTAACCACACTAGAATGATGGCTAGAAGAAACAAAAGTTCTATGATCTACATTTTATAGCAATAGGCACATGATGCATGTAAGCTAAGACTATTAACCTCAACATGGGTGCATCTGATAATGCAACTTGCACAATTCAACACATCAGCAAATGCCATGAATTCTGAGGTGTCATCTATCCAAGTCCTCAACAAATACAGTATTCATAGTTTGATGCACAAGCACTAGATGTGATCAACAATAAAAAATGATACCATAGATTCCACTTTTCATGTAGCCCTTCTCTACTTTGTCATTGGCCATAAGGCCCAATATAAAATATTATTGGGGAATTTATTTCTAGTCATTAGAGAAGCATTTGTACTTGGCCTAATCTACATGATGTTATCTAAGCTAATAAAGTGACAAAACCTTGCTATCCTTGGTAGACTAGAGCCAAACATGTTTTGACCAATCCTAACCAACCTAACAAGCAAGGTAGTGGATCAATAGAATAGAAAATGCAAACAATTATTAGAGTACAACCAAGATCAAGAAAGCCCACTATCACATACTCCATTAATTACATGATCTCAAATGTTGAAAAATTTAAGTGCAAAAATCCAAATCAAATAACTAGACACTACTAACTTACTAATTGTTTGTCTATGCATTGTAACTTGTTGTGACCAATATATACATTTTAATTTCCCCTCAATCATTATTAAGGCATTGCAAAATGTAGAATTTTATTGTTGTTAACATGTAATGTTCATTATTGTTAACAAAATGCAAGATGTAAATATTTTAGTACCACAAATTGGTTTTTGGATCACATTAAAATTTTATGATTTATTAGTGCAACCTAATATCACTATCTTCTTTTTTCAGTACAAGTACATAGCAAGAACTTATCATTTGTAGGGCATATCAACACACACACACACACACACACACACACACACACACACACACACACACACACACACACACACACACACACACACACACACACACACACACACACACACACACACACACACACACACACACACACACACACACACACACACACACACACACACACACACACACACACACACACACACACACACACACACACACACACACACACACACACACACACACACACAGAGAGTCTTTTTCTGAATATATCATGTCATGTATGTGGCCTAAGTGAGAACTAAGTTGCATTTATACATATATTTTATTTATAATGTATTTAATATATTCAATGCAACCATATAAAGTGTATAGTACCTTAACTATCATATCCTCACCAACCTTTCATATGAAATAATTTTTTAAATACAAAAAAATCTTTCATGTGAAAGAATTCTTTTGTACGACACATGTTTTTTGTATGAAACCTGCCCCATTAATAGTAAGAACATTCAATTTACAACCAAAAATTCAAAATGAACAATCTAAAGAATAAAGCCATGTATGCAACACTAAATATCAAAGACTCAAATTTAAAATAGATACTCAAATTTAAAATAAATACTTAATTAAAAATGATTACTCAAAATTTAATACCTCAATGTTGTGTGATGGAGGGATACTCCTTTGTTTATAGCTTAGTTGGTTCTAAGTGTCGTGCTCAAAGCAAGGGCTTTGTTATAGTTTTTCTTTGATTATTCATAGACGTGCAAAGTTTAAGCGCAATAAGGGAAAAAAAGAATCATATTAAAGGGTCTACTCTAAGAAAGTCACTAAAAAATAACTAGATCTACAGATAAAGAAAATGTCCCTTCTCCATCACATAACTTGAGAGCTTTAGCTTTTGAATTTTTCTAAATTTTATATTCAACTTAAGAGCATTACAATTTTACATAATAGTTTATAGTAAACTCATTCTTTGATCTCTCTCTCTCTCTCTTTTCTATGTGATAATCTATCACAAAATCATTAAGCTTTGAATATCATAATGAAAAAAAGTGACCAAAAAAAGATTAGCAGAATTAGTTTTGACTTAAAATAAAAAGGAGTATTTGATAAAATATCTAAAGTTCAAAGCAAAGTATTAACTGTCTTGAGGTAGAATCTTTGGCCATTCTTGTTCAATCCTTGCAATTTCTTCAAGAATCTTTACTAAAATGAATCCTGTGGCTAAAGTGATGAAGAATCTTCAAGAAATTAAAGAGAAATTGAAGCTTGAGTTGAAGCTTTCATAGTTGTCCATGGATTGCACTGTTAGGGTTTCAAGAGGGCAAAAGGATGAGAAACAGAGCTTCATTTGGAAGTCCAAACATCAGAGACTTGAAGTATATTGTGCAAATGATCATTTAGAACCATCAATGTTGTCCAAGAGTTGGAGAAATGATGAAGAACAAGGCTAAAAATCAGTGCAATTTTTGGAGTGCCTTCCTGTACATGTGGTTGTCCACACAATCAACAAAGCGATATGGTACCTATAGGGTTTGAAGTCTAGAAGGCCATTGTGCATGCCGTTGTTGAAGGGAAGCAAAGATCATTGAGAAGGAGAAGAAGATCTCTACTAAAAAATCCATGGAAGCTTGACAATAGCTCGAAGAAAGGGAAAAGAGAAGCCTCTTTTTGAAAAATAACCACAGTTTGTTCCTCTTCCAAGTCTACTTAACTCCTATTTGACCAAGTTACTTTAAAATTAGCCTAGAATGGATGCAAGACCTACCATTTTAGCTAGGTTTGGCCAAATCTCTCCAATATATTTGTCAAAACTCCAAAAAGAAGAGCAGAGGGGAGAGAAAGAAGTGACAAGGAGAAATAGAGAGAGAAAGATAGGAAAGAAGAGAGAGAAGCCTTAGAACTTGTGAACAAGAAGCTGAGGCAAGAGACAATAAATGTATTAATGTTCAAAAAGATGTGAAAATTTACATGTTTCTCCCTTTTATACATGTGTCAGTGTGACAAGGTATTATTAATAATTCCAGATTAAACATATATTCTTCCCAACTTCTTACACATTTTGCAAGAACCTTATTTGCAACTCTCCAACTTCTAGCACCAGTTGGACAACTTCATATTTCTTTACAAGAGCTCCATCTCGTAAAGGCCCCACCTAGCCACTTGAGATTCACAGCTACACCCTTCAAAGCTGATGAAGTTGGAAGCTTAGTTCACAGAGGATTTGCACTTGTGATGGCCCTAAAGAAGTGAAACTCTAGAGTGGGAAGTGTTGAAGCCACAAACAGAGCCACTAGTGTGGACAACATGTCGTCACTTATGAACCAATTCTAGGTTTGTACTGAGGATTTAAGATTCATTTCATATGAAATATGAAAATACAGTAGAGAATATTTCTTAATTAAAGAATAAATTATGGGCATAAGGAATGAAGAGATGAAATTGAAATTATTAGTTTAAGTTATTAATTTTAAGAGAAAGGAAAGTATATAAAAATTTAAACACTAGATTTTTTTGTTTTTCCTAAATAAAATCAGTTAGGGTAGAGGAGATTAATGCAAAAAAATTGGAAAATTTAAAAGGTAGTTGAATTTAATTAAAGTGCATCAAGAGATAGGTCAAACACTTAAATTCAAAAAAATCAATCAAAAAATTTACATAAAATCTATTTTGACAAGGAATTAAAAAACAAATAAATGTAGAGCATATTTGAGACATCCCAAGTCATGTAGAGATAGGAAAGAGAATGATTAATTTAACAACAAGCAATTCATTATTTTGTTACAAAAATAAGTTAAATGTATAGGAAAACCTTTTCTTGATAGTATAAGTTACACATCTTACTAAATGTTATTAAATAGGATAAAACTCTTGGGTGAAATTTTGATATACGTATTTAGTCCATTGAGAAACCTTAGGATAACTAGGATAGGCACACATAGACCCACATAAAAAGGGAGGTATGATCCTTATTTAGGGAGGCAAATTCAAGGGCCTATTGGTTCTCTTCTGAGATATTGGAAATCTAAACTTTAGGAAAATGGTATACCTTGATAACTTACTTAACAAGGTAAGTTCATGCTAGGAGACTCCAAAGTTTGAATCAGCTTTCATAAGCTAAGCCAAGACTTAGTTGCTATATCAAGACATAGAAAAACTAGCCTCTCAACCAAGGCTCAAAATTAAAACGATCTCACCAATCTTGAACAAGGCTCCTCCTGGAATATAACCCTGTGTATCTCTACCACCTTCTCAGGCTGCCTATGCATCTTGTCTTCATAGAAGACTATATCATGGCTGCGGATGACTTTTCGTGCTTGCAGGTCCCAAAGGATCTTGCCTGCATCTCCATAGCCAAGGAAAATGCATTTGACACTCTTAGGATCCACCTTAGTATGCTTATCACATGGCAGAAGGCCTCACATCTAAAGACATGTAGATGCACATAAGACGGTTTTCTAGTCCATACCTCCACCTGGAAATCCAAACCACTGGAAGGTGATCTATTTATGATATGCACAACTGTACTGACTGCCTCAACCCAAAAGCTCTGTGTGGTAGGCCTACATGGCTAAGCATACTACATACACACTCTTGGATGGTTCTATTCATCTACTCAACCAAACCATTCTAGGGTGGGGTATAGGGGGCGGTCAACTGACACTTAATATCCCTCTCATCACATAGCTGCTCAAAAGCACATGACACATATTCTCCCCCATTGTCAGTCCTAAGGCATTTCAGCCTATGCCTAGTCTGGTTCTCAACCAATACAAGCCATCTCTGAAACACAGCCAAGACATCTAACTTAAGCTTAATGGGGTAAGCCCAGATTTTATGCGAAAAATCGTCAATGAATGTCACAAAATACTTTGCACCACCCATAGAGCATGGGCCCACAGACATCCAAATGTACCAATGCTAGGGGCTCACTCATGGGTGTCCTACTAGACTTCTTATGCGTATTCCTAATTTATCTGCCATAAAGACAATGCTCACATGAATCAAAACATGCATAGTCAAGGGGTGGTAAGTATTGCAAACCAAAAAGCATTTTCATTCCCTTCAAGGAAATATGGCCCAAACGGGCATGCCAAAGAGATACATGTGGGATGGAACTAACTGACAAAACATGGTCAAGAGAGGACCCATCAACTACAAGAGGATGGAGGCTTCCAGCCTTGGCACCTCTAGCAAGCACCACTCTACCACCACGGGTGATCTTCTAGGCAGAATCCCCAAATGAAACATGAAATCTAGCTTCATCAAGCTACCTTGCAGACATAAGACTGCATGTAAACGTAGGTACATGACGTACATCCTATAACAAAAAAGTGCTGCCAGTAGAGAACTGCAGCCGTACATCCCCACTGCCAACAATAGCAAGTGACCTGTCATCACCCAAGCGAACTGAACCAGAGGCAGTGCGGTAGGAGTGAAACCACTCACGACATGGTGTAACATGAAATGAAGCACTAGAGTACAATAGCCAACACTGTGTATACATAGAGTGAACCTCGGTCAATGGGGTAGCATCACAATAACTAGTTGCAAGTATGTACTCTCCATTGGATTCATCAGGCTGCATGGCATTTATCTCCTTGATTTTCACACTGGATTTTGCAGGTACCATGCTACTCAAATGACTTTTATTGTACTTTGTATTTCGCATTCTCTTTGCACTTCTCATTGCGCAAGTCATGACATTGTGGGCGTATATGACCCTTGTTGCCGCAATGATGACATGTCACATTAGCATTTCTCCCATGAGACTTGCTGTGCGACTTACCATGCGACTTAGACCTAGACTTCTGTGATTCTCTGCCATGTCCATACCCACAGTCATTCTTTCCATTACCATCTCTTCCTCTAACTGTCAAAGCATGCGACACACGAGAGGCATCCAAGTTATTATGGTTGATCTCTTCCTGCAGAAGAGCACTCTCTACATCAGGCAAGTTCAAAATAGTAGCAGGAGCACATAAGGCAATGCGGAATACATCCCATGACTCATTGAAAGTCCCAAGTAAAAACAATGGAATAACCTCATAATTGAAAGTAATGCCCTCTGCGAAGTCAAGTTCTTGAGAATAGCATGAGCTGGCTCAAATGACTAGACATCATCATATTCTCCTTCATGCGCATGTCCATAAGTTGCTTCAACCAATACATCTGACTTGCTGGACTTTTCTTGTCACAGAGATTTTTGATTTTATCCCAAAGCTACCAAGTACTCTGTGATTCCTCAACCACATTGTAATGCACCTGTTCAGTGAGAGACAAGATGAGGGTGGCCTTGCATAACTCATCAAGCTCATCCCATTCGTCATCAGTCATAGTTTCACGTTGCTCACCATGCATCCTTAGTGTCTTGATTTGAGATTTCTGCACCAATACCTACCAAACTTGGCTCTTCCAATAGGTATAATTCATACCATCAAGCTTAGTGATGTTGAAGATAGAACTATAAGTGGAAGAAGATGCCATACTGTAGTCCAAAATGCTGTAGACAGTTCAAATTTGCTTGCTATTTTTTGTAATAAATAGCCAAAATACCACCAAAACCAAGGCAAAATGACTATGAACTGATAGCTAATGATGGTGCCCACCAAGTACCATCAAAATACATAAAATTAGGATGATTCAACATGAAAATTTCATGTCAATCCATGCATAACTGCTTGCTGGAATAAATTACAGCCAAGTACAATGAGAGCAAACTATAGGCAAAATAAATACACCAGGGCAACCACTGACTATCAAAGCATAACTAGCATTGAGGGCATAAATCAACATGTGGCAATCATACGAACATCGAGCAAACACCCAAGCATGTCAAACAAATCCATCAGTAAGCCGGCACACCCCCTGTGTAACAGGGCAAAGTGTACACAACACTGGCAAGACCTAACACAAGGAGGTATATACTCAGGGAGTGCAAAGCCCAGATCAGCCCAAGTACATGTATGCGGACCACGACATATCAAACATGCAACATCCAAGTGAAGAAGATCCCAGTCTCAGAAGACTCAAAGCTCAATAGCATAAACCACCTGCTCAATGTCTGTCAAGCATCCAAAGATGCTCCCACTGGCACAAAAGCCATATGGATCAAGCCAAGAAGCTCAAGAAAGGCATATGATAGCACCAGTGATGAAAGGTCCAAGACGAAGCATCAATAAGACATCATGAGCATATAGGCTCTGTAGCCTCCAATTATAGCATCCATAGACATCAACTATATCCCAAATACAACTCTGTCAAGCCAAGAAATATCCCAAGTAAGTTTCAGGAATCCAAACACAAGCCAAGACAAGGCTCTAGTAGCAATCGGCTCCAAACAATGTAACTAGCATGTAGTAGTGGCATAGGCCAAGCATGTCAAGACCGGCCAAACATAGGTAACATACATGCCATATGTACATCCAAGACAGTACATCAAATGCATTCCAAAGCCGAGATCGAGCTCAAATGAAGATCTAGAACCAAAGACAAGCTTGATGTCGTACTCCGAAGGTCAATACTTCATTGCATATCCCAAAGACATAGCCCGAAACCAATAGGCATAACCAAAGGCATGTAAGATAGCTTTAGTCCACTCTATGATAGCAAATATTTACTATTAAAAGTGAGTATTTTCAACAATAAAATCAGTCCAAAATGATGGCATAACATGTGCCCTGCATTCCCCAGACAATCATGCATCAATAGGAACCAACCCAGTTAAGTAGAAGTGCCTAAACAAGCGTAGCATTAGATGCCAATGTTACTTCTGAATAATATGACTGTGGGACTATTGTAAACAGTCCTTGGAATGTAGAGATTAGACCCAAATCCAATGCCAATAATCAAAGATTCTTCAACACATGTTAGAGACCATAGCCAAGTGCATTGCCAAGCCCAAAGAAGCATGACATAGCCATCACTAAGGAGTAGGTGTGCTACTGTGGTATGTTGTCCATGAATCAACCAAAAATGACACAAATTTGCTTATGTGTTCTTCTACAACTGTACATCCACATGTCCTCAATGGCAATGATTAGAGGCTCCAGGGGGTGCCCAAGGAGGCACACAACAAGCCTCAAGTGCCCAAATCCAAGAGCTCCAAGGGTTTGAGCCTATGACCTTGATTGACTGCAACTTGAGAATTGAATAAAAGCACTGAAAGAACACTTCAATACCTCTGTAGGAATGCCCTGATGGTGCCTCAATAGGTCGGGAAGGTGCTCGGGAAGTTGAGGAGTGACGAGAGCTTAGGAAGGTCGACTATGGTTGCCGGGAAGGAGACCCACTATCGTAGGTATTTGAATAAAAGTTGAGAATGCAACGAACCAAGCTCGGGAAGTCGGGAAGCCAAGCTTTGATACCAGTCGAAAGGTGAGAAGGATTGAAGCTTGCTTGGAAGTGAGCTATGGCGGAGAGCAAGAGCAAGAAGAGAGAGAGACACACAAATGGGAACTCCAACAGTCACAATGTGTGACCGGGCCTTCCTTTATTCAAACTGTCACTAAAATAATAAAGAATAAAGTGACGGTGACAGGTGCCCACCACCTACAGTGTGCAGTGGCGGGTACTGTCAGTGTAATAATACACGGGCGTCTAGGCAGAGGCACCTTTACCACCAACAACGAGAGGGTGAGAGATTCCCAACAAATCCATCCTAAGGCAATGTGGTCTCTCAGTGAGCCAAGAGCTTCTTCACAATTTAATTCGTTGATTTAGAAGTAATATTGACCAAGTAGAAAATATATAGAACCCTAGCTCTGTGTTGTTTTAGGGGACCGAAGTTAGACTATGCCCTATGGGTAGAGGGGTTGATATGCTTCTACTCTCCCTCATTTCTCACTCTCCTTGAACCAAGTGCGACACGAACACACTTCATTTCATGTGATCTAGTACAAGTAGATGCTTGAAGACTGATGCTACATAAATTGATAGGCAACCTTAGTACTCTAGAGTTTGGAATTCAAGCCGATCCTTGTGGGTATGATTGAAACCTTTTGTTGCAAAGTGGACTCAAGAAAGCCTAAGCAACAAACCTCGTGGTATTCTAAAGAGTACTAAGCAGTGTCACTTAGGAAAAACATATCGGCAGACCACTAAATCACGCTACTAAGGGCCTCTCAGTTGGGCATGTTATATGTGGGTATCAAAGCAAAAATTGAACTAATGCATAAAAATATTTGCTTGCAACCCTATTTAAGGAAAAATTAAATTAAAAATGACTTGTCATCTTAAGAATGGTGGGATCTCTTTTTGGAATAATAAAGATTGGTAAAATTTCTTAGTATTCCAAGCAATGTTTACCTCCATGATGCATTCCCTTGACTTTGATTGGTGGGATCCCTTCATGAATATCTTAGAGCATATATATAATCCCTCTTAGTGTATTGAGAGTGGCAGTGCACATGAAGCGAAGTCTACTATTGCATCAATGTTGATTGGCTTGCTTATTTACAAACTAATCTCAAAATGATTAAGTGGATGGAAGACCTTAAAGTGGTCAAGTTGTTTATCTTTGAAGAATCACGCCTAAATCTAATTCTCAACATAGACAAAGAGCAGATTCTCCAAATTAGTTATCTTTTTATGATCAAGTGCTCCACATGCTCCTAGCCGAGCATGTTGCTATTTTAGGGCACTCACGCTATAATAATTATTGTAAAGATGGTTTTTCAAAAATTTCCCTAAAATACAAAATCTTAAATATATTTGCTCAACCTCCAACCTACAAAATCATTGATGTATTTGAATTTTAAAGTTAGAAATATTGTAACAAAAAATTCCTCATTTGATCAAAATTATCTCTACTTGATGTAATTAAAAAATGTGGCTACCATTACTATAGCTGTGAATAATGAAAAGATATCAATTTCTTTTTAAGATTGTGAGATTTTCATGCTAGACTCATGCTATAAACTTAAAATTATAAAGTCAAATACTAAAAACCTCAAGAGAGAGAGATGAAAGTGGTAGCATGTGAAATGTATGGCTAATATTGTAAATGTTCATGGGGAGAAGATGAAAAATAGTATAAGATTCCTCAAGATAAATAAAAGATGTTTTCTTTTGTTTTGTGTGTTATGACTTAAATTACGTGAATGAACCCTATGATCTAAAAGATTAGTTAATAAAGTTGTTTTTATATATTCAAACGTTTATAGTGTTATGTAATTAGTTAATATAAAGCTTACCAAAAGAGGGAAGTGGGACAACAAGATTCCCAACGAATCTACCCTAAGGCATGGTGGTCTCGGTGAGTTGAGAGCTTCTCTACCTATTGGGTATAGTCTCACAGCTATTTTCTACTTGGTCAATGTTACTCCTAATGAATGAATAAAATTGTGAGAGGGATTGACATGCTTATACTCCCCCTTGTTTCTCATTCTTCTTGAACCAAGTCTGGCACACGTCATCAAGCTTCAGTTTGAGTGATCTAGTGCAAGTAGACACTCGAACACCGATGCCAAACAAACTAATAAGCGACCTTAGTACTTTAGGAGCTCGGAATTGAGGTTGATTCTTATGGGTACAACCAAAACCTTCTATTGCAAAGTGGACTCAAAAGAGCCTAAGCAACAAACCTTGTGGTATTCTAAAGAGTATTGAGTGGCATCACTTTAGGAAAAATATCTTGATGGACCACTAAATCATGTTGATTAGGGCTTCTCAGTTGAGCATGTTACAAGCACACCATGTGGCACAAAAAGTCCTTAAGCATTTATTAGAGTTTTGTTGAAATAATGCATATGTATATTGATATTCTCTAATAAACTTCACAATATGATCTTGACCCAACAACACAAATACAATGAATGACAACTTTCCAACATCCTTTAACAATAGATTAAAATGTGAGCTACACAAGGAGCTTAAGTAATCTCTGAATGCTTGGTCATTATGTGTTCATTTGCACTCTTATAATTTGAAGCATTATCTGATATGATAAGAGTGACATTCTTTGGATCTCATAATTTTACTATTGACCACTCACATCATAGACATTTTTTGTGAACCAAGCTTTATTTTCTTGAAGTGATGAATCAATTGATTCAAGAAAAAACCATGCCTCTTGGACATATAGTGACAACATTAATGGCTTACATTGATTATTTATCCAACCATGTGAATTGTACATCCATATGAAAGGATAAAATCAAATACTTGGAGTTTTAGATGTGTCTCTAGCTATGTTTTAATACTATCCAAGAATCATGTGTGCATTTTATTATAGTATGGAAAAGTGGATCTAGCGTTAGCCATAGACATTAAAGCATCCTAAAATACTAGATTTAAGATGACAATAAAAGGAATGTCACATGCTATAAAAGCTTGTGTTTACTTTAGATATAATAGTGAGTTATTTTTCTTTTCAAACCCTACCCTCATTCCTTCCTAGTGCAACGTTTGTTTTACATGAGAAGAACTTATACCACTTGCTTCTTTGCAAAGATTATGTTGAGATATTTGCTATATAAGGCAAATTGGCAACTTGAATATGTGGAACATTTGTCCCCTCAAGTCAAACACATCAACTCTAGCTACAATTGTTAATCCTATTCGTGCAATTTTTGTCATTACACAGTCTTTTCGCCTCTTTATCTATGTTTGTTAATTCTCTTAGAATTTCCAAAACAACACCATTACATTTGCTCTACATTTGCTAGTAGATACATTTCCTTGTATCTTTACTATAGCTATTCCTTGATACATAAAGCTCCACCTTAAAATTCATACCCACATAGTACACACTCCATTTGCAAGTTAGTGGGACCTCAATATAGCTCCATTACATATTTCCACTCATATTCATGTCTTGTCCTTTTAGAACTTTGCTATCCTCTAAGTTGCAACCTTGGTGTTTGTTAATGTGCAAGCTTTTATCTTGCTAATGTGCACAATATTACATATTCGTTACATAATGACTTAATATTAGTTTCACATATAAAGTGTGGAAAATTTTAAATCAAATTATCAAAATATTATCTCATAAGTCTACTAACAAAGCATAAAATTTCAAGAAAGTTAACATTTCTCTTCATAAGTTTACTAATAAATCCCCTCCTTAATATGTATCAACTTTAAATAGAGATGTACTTGAAAATAGTACTTAGAGAATTGTATATAAAGCTCTTTCTATCCTCTAAGAGGATAGTAATTGAAGTTGTTTCTATCATGTAAATTTCTCCATACTCTTAAACAAGTCTACTCAAGAAAAAATTTCATCAAGTAAAGTTGTTATATCCTATAAGGTTTCTCTTACTCCTAAACATGTTGACTTGAAGAATAAATTCATTGAGAAAAGTTTTTACTATCCTCCATGTTTTTTCCTACCCCTTAATAGATCTACTTGAAGAATAAATTTCGTCATTTTATGTGTTGCTATTCTCTAAGTTTTCCCTACTCCTAAACAAATCTACTTGAAGAATAAATTCATTCAATAAAGTTTTCACTTTTATCTAAGTTTTCTCATATTCCTAAACAAGGCTAGAATAAATTCATCAAGTAGAGTTATTTGTATTCTCTAAGTTTTACATAAGTTATATTTTATAATTATTTAGTGCAAGTGAAATTTAAATTTTAACTAAAGATTATTTTATATCAAATTTATTTTACTTAGATTTTAGTTAATGATTAAATTTATTTAATATTACATATTTCATTAAGTATATGTGATTTATTAATTCATTATTATTAAATACTATATTTTTATTATATTAACTTTTAAATATTATTAACCTCATAAGAGATCATTGAGCTATATTTTATGCTTACATAAATCATTGCAAATTTCTTTTAAAAATTTATTTGCTTTTATCCTAAAACAATCCCTTAGCTATAAAGATATGTTAAACATGAGAGGAATAGATATTATTTCATACAAAAGAATATTCATTTATTCTTACACATAAAATAATTCTTTCACCAATCATTTTCTTAATCCAATAAGGTAATCACCATATTTACTAAGACATCCATATATTATACCTTGTATGTTTGGGGGCCATCATATAATAGTCTTATATTTTTCAAAGTATATGAATTGAGTATTTGTATCAATACAACCTAGAGTGAGACTTATTTTTCATCCATTAACAAGGGCCAAGTGAAAGTGGATATTTACACACCAAACACACACACATATCCCCAAGTGGTGCATTGACTTCATAAGCTAGGGGCCTAGGCCACTTGGCTATGAGGCTTGGAGTGGTGTATCCATATCATGTTAGGGTTCTACCTTGTCATTTTTCTCCACCCTTTCTTCATTTAGTATCAAGGCTTCTATAATGGCAGCACATTATCCATAAATCAATATAGCAAAGTCAAGGTTGTGTGTGAGCTCTTCTATTATTGAGGGATGGGCACAATACCGATTTAGACAATGAAGCATCATCGATCTTTCATCCAAACCCTCGAGGAAGGTACTATATCTAAATCCTCTACATCATGTGCGTTCAAAGGCCTATTTATAAATATCCTTATTTGTGAATTTTTCCTAAACAAAACATAACCTTTTTCTATTCAACCTGTAAATAATTTTTTAATATTACATCCTTCTATATGTAAAAAATATAGAAAATTAGTATTTTAAAAATACATTATTTTGAACCCACGTGATGCACACATATATTCATGAGTAACTTACCTGAGTCCAAACCCCAGTGTTAGAGTTTTCCTCAAATAGTAATTCGAATGCTTCTTTATATGTAGGTTATTCCTTAGAAATGCTACATACGAGTATACTACATGTGAGTATGATTTGCTTTATGATATGTCATTTCTTTTAATAGCTAGCACACAATCATATCCATATCAAATTTCCTACATATTTATTACACAGATATGTATGAAATTTCAAGTGAATTGTAGGTTGCATCATGACTTGCACACATGAACATGCATTCATACATCTAAAAAAATGTACACATGAGATACCATAGTATGCACATCCAAGTGCTACGTCATGTTGTTTGAAGTATTCCCCTTCTATTTTTTTTTGAGAGAAGAACAACTTCTTGCCTTTGCTCACAAAAATGTGGAGTCAAGTGAATGCTCCTGAGCTTTGCAAGCCTTCAAACTATACAACACGTGATTATGGGCATGCAAGGTACGGTTATCGCATAAATGCACAATGTACATAAAAACTATCAATTTTGATATGGACTATATATTGTTGATTGATGGTTATAATCGAATGCCAAAGGGTCATGCATATCCATTATCAAACTTAAATACATAGAGATCTTTCTCCACTAACAAAAGATTCCCATTGGAAGCTTCGAACGTTTTCAGTCTTACAATCATAATGCAAATATATATTTTAGTGTACTTAAAATATTGAAGAAATGTTGTTTTCTAAATATGGAAAGGGAAAGGTAAAAACTTTATTTGCAAACATCTCATATGCATTATTAAAAAATCTAGCGTGTCAATTCTAGAAAAGGAAACTACTCCTCCTTTAGATTTCTAGACTTTCTTATAGGCACATCTCATTTCAATGTGAAATGGAGAGAAAGTTGCTAGAGCCACAATTATCATTTCATGGGGGAAAAAAAACTTTCACATGAACTACTCATTACTTAGATGTATACTTAGGTTCTATACACTTGAAGTGTTGAGACTAACTCTCAAGCTCAACTAACCTACTTTCATTTTTGCAAAAAACTAATCACAGTGTACAATATGAATAGGATTTTTACAAAAGCTTCACAATGTTTTCTACAATGATGGAGTTTCCTTGTTTGGATGCACCGAACTTTCTTGCTAATAAGGCAAGGCATTCTTATGGGAGTGTATCTAAATGAATAATTATTCTAACAACATACAAGTGAACACTATACCATGAAGTCAACTTGTATTCTTTTACCATTGTTTCTACAACAAAAAATGTGATTTAATCATGACAATCTACATGTTTGTATGTTTGTATGAAGTCAACCAGTTTTCTTTTACCATTGTTTCTAGAGCAAAAGAGGTGATTTAACCATGACAATATGTTGTATGAGGACTATTTATCACCATATTACACATAGGGTTTGCTAGTTTGTAGCCCTAAATTTTGATTAAGAAAGAGCATCTCCATGTGCATTATTATGTTGATGGAAACACTAGTGGAAAACCAATATTTTATACAAAAAATTTTGTGAAGTTCTAATAGCCCATGAAATTTTGGAGAGGTTTCCTATATCAAAAGTTCGCCTTTTTATAGACTATAGTTATAGCTTAAATAAATGTGGAAAATCAATTAAAAATAGTTAGGCCTTTTGTGTTGCCTACACTTTTTGTGAGCACTACGGTGTTATATTATTCTCTTGGAAACCAATAACTATTTTAATGTCTAAAATAGTATTTAAAAATGTCATGAATAGTAATACTTAAGCAATTCCTCAATGCATTATTGTCACACAATACTCATATAATGAAATTATTCAATTGTAAATGTGAGTGCATCTATGTTTGCAAATTTAACCTATGTACTCATGTGGATCATTTATGGTATGTGAATGGAGTTTATGCTCTCTCATTGTTAGGTGTGTGTGGTGGACAGGGGAATGAACTTTCTCAAAATCAATACTTTATTGAAACTAAAGATGACCATTTGTTAACACATGAAGATGAATAGTTGGCAAGGATATCTATGGTTGAGCTAGACTTTCAAACATGTTTAAAATGAAAAGTACCAAGTTTCGTGAAAATGAGGTGACCATTGTTAACATGTGAAGGTAATAATTTGGCTAAGACTCGTGTGGTTGATCTAGGCTTCCAAGCATGTTCAAAAGAAGTTTAAGTCCCAAGTCTCTTGAAAATAACTTTGTAGAAAAAATGTATGGACTCTTATATGAAAAATGTATATTAGATTGTATATAAGGAACATGGGCTATTCTTTAAGTGACATTGTGGTATTCCCTCGTTAATACTTGAACATACAAGGACAAAAAGGAAAAAGAGATTGTACCTTCTCCATAATGTGACATCCAAATGATATGTACCTCTTGACTCCTAAGGGGCATATTCACTCACAAATGTACACACACACCCATGCACATAGACATGTGGCACTTGTGTGCCCACATTTAGCTATGCACATGTGCATGTGCATACATGCACACATGTACATACACACACGAGCACATGTGCGTGCGCGCGTGCGTACACACACACACATAGTCATTGCCATCATTTGAAAAAAACATAAGCGTGCGTGCACACGCACACACACACACACACATCGTCATTGCCATCATTTGAAAAAAAACATAAGATGCCATACTCTTGGTTGTTATGCCATATGATCTAGCTTTGGCTCACATTAAAGGATAATGATCTTTTGTATTATACAAGTGGGATAGTACCACATGGGTGTTCTTCAAAAAATAATGAATTGGATTTATAATGAGGAAATTCAAAGAGGAAAAACAAATTAGGGAGGCAAAATGATACTTACCTTTGTAGATGCTAAAGTGACATTCAAATCTAAACAACTTGGAGACTCACAAAGTAAGTCTTTTTGTATGAAGAAGGTGGGGATATATAATTTACCATGAGGTAAATGGAGATCAATTTCATAGTTGCACAGTAACCACCTCAGATTGTGGGAGCTGAGTTGGGAGCTTTGCATGTTGTGTGTCATCTTGACTATACCACCCATGCTTGCTACCATCATACTTCTCCCCATCACCCCATAAGGCATATGCCTCCTCCCCATGGACTGCATCATCCCCAATCAAAAGCAACTCTTGTGACATCCTCAAGGGTATTACTATGTTGATGGCAACACAAATGATGCTTGTTACCACCACATTCCAACCCATAATAAATAGAGCACCTACTAGTTGCTTCCCTACTTGGGGTCCTCCCTGTCCACCATAAAACGAGCCTCTTGAATTTGTTACTGCAAGGAAGTAGCTACACAATGTTGGCTCTGCTAACAACCCTGTAAGAAGCCCTCCCAAGGTACCTGCTACTGCATGCGTGTGAAACACCCCTAGAGTGTCATCAACCTGCTGCAAAATTGTTGATTTTCTATGTACAATCATCATTGTGAACCAAGGCACACTACCAGAAGCTATGCCCATCACAATGGCTGCCCAACCTTGGACCAATCCTGCACAAAGAAAAATAACTTTAGCAATTGGGAAAAGTTATAAGTGCTTATATGGTCTTGTGTGAAATAGAGACATTGCTCAAGTGGTTAAGCATGAGATTTGAAAATGTTATACATTAAGTTTGGAATTGATTTGATGGTAGTGGAAGTTTTTGTGTGCTTTTGCCGGGGGCGGGGGGGGGGGGGGGGACTCAAGACGAGTTTTGTAGATTTCCTTTGGAAGATTATTGTTTTACTTTTCATATATAAGGCATACCTTATTGTGTATTGATTATATGTACTTGTTGGTATTTACGCTAAAGTGATAGGCTAGAGATCATCCAAGAGATTGGTGATGGGTGGCATCACTCATGTAAGAACAAAGTTATTTATCAAAGATAGAATGCCATTGATAATAGAGTTAAGGATATGTAATGATGAGAATCTTGGTGGGATCAAAAGTGAGATCAAAGGATATCATTTGTCTTTGTGGAAAAATGTCATTCAAAGAGATGTGCAAGATCTAGGGTTAGTTTAGAAAAGTGTTTTGATACTAATGAGATCAAAGAATATAAAATTGTAGCATTACTATGTCTATGCCATGATGATGAGAATGATACTAGCGGAGGGAGTAAGGTGGATGAGGGTTGGACAATAACTATGGTAGCAATGTAATATGAGTGGTTGTTTAAGAGTCGTGAAAATAATGTTGTGAATATATCTAATAACCATGATAACAACACTCTTGGTGAGATCTCTCTCTCTCTCTCTCTCTCTCTTTGCTAGAGCGTGGACAAGCAAAGCATCTAGATGATTAGCCTAAGAGGACTCTCTCTCAAAAGAAAAAAAATCAAAATAAATAAATTGGTTATAACGTAGTTTTGCAATTTGGTACACTCATAAATTTCGATGCTCGGTATCCTTCTAGAGTTGTCCTTCTATATTGCCAAGGAATTTGACCAAAAGTAATGCTAAGTGAGAGGATAAAACATGAGATATCTTTGAGAGAGAGAGAGAGAGAGAGAGAGAGAGAGAGTGTGTGTGTGTGTGTGTGTGTGTGTGTGTGTGTGAGTGACTGAGTGACTGAGTGAACGTGTGTAAGCGAGGGGGAGAGGGTTGACACGTCACGAAGAGGGTGTGTGTGTGTGTGTTTTTTTTTTTGGGGAGCGGGGGCGGCGTCGAGCGTACCTGCGGCGGGGGTGATGCAGACGAGGCCGGTGATCATGCCCTGGACGGCGCCGATGACGGAGGGCTTGCCGAAGATGAGGACGTCGAGGGTGGTCCAGACGAGGAGGCTGGTGGCTGCGCAGACGTTGGTGTTGAGGACGGCGATGGAGGAATCGATGTTGGCAGCGTACGGGTCCCCGCCGTTGAACCCCGCCCACCCCAGCCACAGCAGCCCCGCCCCCGCCAGCGTCAGCAGCACGTTGTTCGGCGGGAAGCGCTCCCGGTCCTTCTTCAGCCGCGGCCCCACCTGTGGTTTCATCCAGCAGCCACGTCTCCTTGTTCAAGAAACACACACATATGCTGTGCATCTCTTGGGGCATATTAATATATCTATTCACTAATCTTTGCTATGCAGATCAGTGCCATTCAATGGGTGGATAGATCCATCATCCATGATATGTAATGAAGAGGTTTCCATTGGAAGTTTTTCAAATCATATTATAGCTAAAATGACCGACCCCGGATACCTAAGTATCTGTGCCATAATCCAGCCAACTTGCTTTTGTGAGACCAGATTCAAACAATAAAACAAACAAAGATATAGTAATTACCCAGTACGCTGCAGTGAATCCAGCCACTCCAGATGACAAGTGGATGACATATCCTCCAGAGTAGTCCATGACACCCCACTGAAAGAGGAAGCCACCCCCCCATAAGGAGAAGGCACCCACTGTGTAAGAGAAAGTGAGCCACAAGGGCACAAACAGCATCCATGCCTTGATGTTCATCCTGCCAAGCAACGACCCTGCTATCAGGATGAGGGTTATGGCAGCAAACACAAACTGGAAGTACACCATGGTGGCCATGGGATAGAAGGGCGCAATCATCAGGGTCTCGATGGTCCCATTCTTAAAATAATGAGTGCTTGCTGGAAGGTAGGCCTGGTTCACCAAGTAATCCTGGGCCAGGGCCTGCCCTGCCTTCCCCCACAGAGGCAGCAGTTTCTCCCCAAAGGCCATCTTGTATGCCCACAGCACCCAGCACAGGAGCACGGCCGCGAATGCATACAGCGCCATGAATGCAGAATTCACCGCCCACTTCTTCTTCACTATGCTCCCATACAGGATCACCAGGCCAGGCACACTCTGGATGCCCACCAGGGTGGCTGCTGTCATCTGCCATGCATTGTCCCCCTTGTTCAGCCAGTCTGGGACCGAGGGGCTGCTGTTGTTATAGGCTGTAGGAACACTTGACATGACGGATTAACTCTACTCCAAAAGCCTCCTCCAATTGATCACCCCTGCAGCACCACGAATTTATCAGAACAACATTCATATTGACAAGGATTAAGGACAGTATGCCATCATAAACATCGAACAATATAATCAGGAATTCAAATTGCTTGTCGGAATCAAGAAGGCTGCATAGACCTTGGGTCCGTTCAGGCATTAACTCATATCAGGATTGGGAAGGATTAATATGCATTGATAAGAGCATGAAATCTTTCAGGCAATTCCGAGCAGGATCGAGATCTATATCTCGATTGACAAGGGGGGCCTTGCAGAAATTGAGCGATGAAGACCAAAATAATCATTCAATGGCTGCGCAATCATTCAATGGCTGCGCAGGCTGGAGAGAGGAGGAGAATTCCCAAGGACCCAGGAAATAGAAGGGACAATCAAAGAAGATCGTCTTTATAACACAAACAAACAAACAAAACTAGACTGTTCTTCTTGCTGCGTTTTGATATTCATGGAACGATGCTGTAAAGAAAAGCTGGATCGTTACAAAGGAAAGGATGCAGGAGATGTCTGTGGGAGTTCTTTCTTGGGAAGGGCCTTGTAATTTACCTGACTAGGGAAGGAGAGGGAGGCAAAAGCTATAACGTGGGTAGCTGGCCGACGTGCTTACACAAACACGAAGGGTGACACCTTATATATACTCTCTGTGTCGATATTGACCCTAAGTCGAGCGCCCCTCGCTCCCCTCCTCTCTCTCTCTCTCTCTCTCTCTCTCTCTTCATATCGATCCTCTAAATCGAGCCTTTTTGGAACATTGTGAACGTCATATCCTCCCTAACCCCAATCGGCTAAGACGGGTGAGTCAGTTTCATGAGGTTTCGTCCAAGCCCAATTGGCAACTCAAGAAGACTAATAACCTACCTGCATGGTACCTTAATTTTACCGAATTGCATTACAGAAACAACATGGATCTTGTGCGGTTCACAAGGTTGACTTCTCTCTTTACAACAAGGATCTTGAGCGGTTCACATGGCTCACTTCCCTCCTACTATCTCACCTTGTTTGATAATCACATACCACCTCCCCCTGGAAATTTCTTTTAAGTCCCCACAAGTAGGGAGTGCAAAAGATTCCATTTGGAGATTCTAATGGAGGTAGGGTACGGCCCTATTGGCCAAATCCATTGCAAAATATTCTAATGGAGGTAGGGTACGGCCCTATTGACCAAATCCATTGCAAAATATGAGAGAGGGTATGTATTTCAAGCTAAAATTTTGGACTAGTATTTCTTTCAATAAAATAAGGAGAGCGATGTATCATTCTGTGCACCTCTTCATGAGTTGAATGTGACTTTTATTGTCACAAATGGAAATTTGTCGTGTACTAATTTAATTCTTAGCCGTTCATGTTGCACTTAATTAAAATCATGGACAACCTATGCTTATGTCAATGATAGGTAAAATGAGATTTATCCTAAAACTGTATTGTTGTGCTCTATAAATTTAATCATAGGTGAGATAGATGTATTAACTTTGCTTGGAGCTCCACTTACATACGAGAATGCACTACTCTCTAAAATTATATTGCTATTTTTGAGAGGCACTCCCACCTCTCATGTGTATGCTCTCTCTCTCTCCCTCTCTTTTAGTTAGATTAAACTTTTTAATTTCAACTTTCCTCACTTTTTTTAATTTTATTAAATATTAAAATATTCTTTTCTTTTGATATAAATGTTTTACAAATATTTTTTTAATTAAAACTTTTTTAACATGATTTTTCACGTACTTTGAGAGATAGAGGGGGGAAGGGATAGAGAAGTATGATAATGAGAGAGAGAGAGAGAGAGAGAGAGAGGAGAAGAAGAAGAAGAGAGAACACACACACACACACACACAGAGAAGAAGATTCAGAAGAAGAAGAAAAGGACAAAAGGGAAGAGCGAGAGAGAAGGAAATGAGAGGAGAGAGGGGGAGAAGAAAAGGAGAGAGAGAGAGAGAGAGAGAGAGAGAGAGAGAGAGAGAGAGAGAGAGAGAGAGAGAGAGAGAGAGAAGCTACCCATACCTCCCATTTTTAATTAAAACCCCCTCTCTCTCTCACGTTTAATCACTCCCTCTCTTCCCCCCTTTTCTAATTAAATCCCTCCCCTCCTCCTCCTCCTCCTCCTCCTCCTCCTCTCTCTCTCTCTCTCATTAAAACAAACTTTTACAAATGTCTTTTTCTCCTCCTTTTTAAATCAAAAGTCTCTTTCTCTATCTCTCTCTGTCTCTCTCTCCCTTTTATAGTCAGATTAAACTTTTTAATTTAAATCTTTCTTTTTTAAAATTTTCATTGTTTAATTAAATATTTTTTAGAGTTTTTAAATGTTCCTTTTAATTAAATAATTTTAAAAGCTAATTTTTAATTTAAACATTTTTTGACAATTTTTCACATACTTTAAGAGAGAGTGGGGAGAAGGGAAAGGGGAGAAGAAGAAGAATAAGAAGATAGAGCAAGGAAAGGGAGAGAGAATAAGAATAATTAAAAATAGAAAAAAGAGGAGAGAGAGAGAGAGAGAGAGAGAGAGAGAGAGAGAGAGAGAGAGAGAGAGAGAGAGAGAGAGAGAGAGAGAAAGAGAGAGAGACAAGAAGAACAAGAAGAATATGAACACAAAGAGAAAGAGAATTATAAAGAAATGAAAGATAAAATTTAAAGAGAGAATAATTTTAAAAAAAAAGAAAAAATAGGAGAGGGAGAGAAGAATAAGAGAAGAGATGGGGGGAGAAGAAAAGGGTGGAGAGAGAGAGAGAGAGAGAGAGAGAGAGAGAGAGAGAGAGAGAGAAGAGAAAATAAACTAAAATAAAGGGCAGAGAGAGAGGAGGGAAGGGAGAGAGAAGAGAAGAAGAAGAAGAAGAAGAGAGAGGGGGAACAGAGAGAAAAAGAGAATTATAGAGAGGAAATATAAAATTAAAGAGAGAGAGAGAGAGAGAGAGAGAGAGAGAGAGAGAGAGAGAGAGAATTCAAAAAGGAAAAAAGTGGAGAGAAAATGAAAAGAGAGGAGAGAGGGGAGAGAAGAAAAGGGGGAGAGAGAGAGAGAGAGAATATAAACACACATAGAGAGAGAATTATAGAGAGAAAATGATACAATTTAAAAGAGAGAGAAAAGGAAAAGTTCAAAAAGCGAATGAATAGAGAGAGAAGAAGAAGAAGAAAAGGAAAGAAGAGGAGAGGGATAGAGAAAAAAAAGAGAGGAGAGAGGGGGAGAAGAAAACGGGAGAGAGAGAGAGAGAGAGAGAGAGAGAGAGAGAGAGAGAGAGAGAGAGAGAGAGAGAGAGAGAGAGAGAGAGAGACTCAAAGAGAGGAAAGATAACATTTAAAAGAGATAGAGAGAATAAAAAATGAAAAAATAGGAGAGAGAGAGAGAGAGAGAGAGAGAGAGAAGGAAAAGAGAGAAGAGGAGGATGAAAAAAATGAGAGAGAGAGAGAGAGAGAGAGAGAGAGAGAGAGAGAGAGAGAGAGAGAGAGAGAGAGAGAGAGAAGGAAAAGAGAGAAGAGGAGGAAGAAAAAAATGAGAGAGAGAGAGAGAGAGAAGAAGAAGAAGAAGAAGAAGAAGAGAGAACGTGAACACAAAGAGAGAGAATTATAGAGAGAGGAAAGATAAACTTTAAAAGAGAAAGAGAAAAGAAAAATATTTAAAGAGAGAGAGAGAGAGAGAGAGAGAGAGAAGAAGAAGAAAAATAGGAAAACAAAGGAGAGGGAGAGAAAAGGAAAGGAGAGGAGAGAGGGGGGAGAAGGAAAGGAAGGAGAGAGAGAGAGAGAGAGAGAGAGAGAGAAGAAGAAGTGGCCCAGTGTTTTGTGTGTGCAAAATGCTAGTTACTATTACTTGGATCCAAATAAGCTTCAAAGTTCATTATCCCTTTAGTTACTATTACTTGGATCCAAGTATTCTTCTTGTATATAATCCAACTCTATTTCTAAGGGACCTTTTATCTCAATGGTCAAGGTTTTAAGCATTCGTTTAAAGAAACTCTTTCAAAAATGATAGCCTAAGTAAGATTATCCAGCTTTTAATGTCTCTATAAGTCACCAATGCATAGTAGAGAAGGCCGAAGGTCACTATTTTTCCTCAAAGTTTCATCTAATGTTCACATTAATCTTGCATGCAATGATCTATGTTCTTAAGTATTGATTGTTGATTGGCTTTTTCTTAAGTTAGAGTTAAAGGTGTGTATCTTAGATACTTACTGAAATAGAACTACGGGTGAGAAGGAATATAGCCAACTCAAATACCTTTGCATCATTATGGCCTTAGATGTCACTTAAACATATGTAAGTCCCTGATGCCACCAGATTAAAAAATACAATATTTATAGTAGTGAAGGTGAATAAAATGTTCTTAAAAAGCTCATGTATTAAAGAATGTCAAAAAATCGTAAGATTTAAAGCCTCAACATTCACTTGAGAGTAACTTGGGTAGTCCTTGCTACCCATTGGTACATTCTTTCAGTGATTCAATATATTGTGCCTAAAAGTCTAATGGAATAACTCATGCATATGTGAAATTAATCTCTTTCCCTCATCATTTATGTATATGATATCGGTGCTCTACTCCACCAACTATCCATTATCTAATGGAGTACGGTTTAATGTACATCCTCTTCCACCTACGACTATGCTCCTAAGCATAACTAGCAGACCCCTGTATATCTGGTATGCCTACAGGAGTAGCACCTCTCAGATTAGTACCCCATAAGAGTGGCACATGTAGACGGCTGAGAAAACCATAACATCACAAGAGTGGAACTGCATATAGGTATAGCCATTTTAGTAGTCAGCGATGGGCGTTCACTTGATTGATGGGAGGGGGGCATTGCATTTGCATTAGTGTCTATGTAGCAACTAAAGCCTCCCTCTCTAGAACTGTGAGGGCAACAAGGAGTAGCAACCAACTGTGGGATCATAGCATCCATATCGCCATAGCATCCCCTAGAACCACCCCAGATATGAGGAGAGGGAGTTCGCAGCTTCCCAAAGTATCCACCACAACCACCACCTCCACCAATCAAGTGAGACATATTGAGCCTTCTCTCTCCATGTCCAACTTAGAGCGTCAACTCTACTTGCTAGAGATCAATGCATCGAAGCGTGCTAAGATAGAACACCCATACGTGGATCGAGATAGCTTTGCATCTACTCTATCCCTCAAGCATGCCATTTGATTCAAATACATACACTTGAAAATCTCCTCTAGCCCCTCATCTATGAATTATCAACTCATCTTGCTCTCTAGACTATCTCTAGTGACCTACAAAACCAAAAAAATATGTAACGGCATTCAATATAAAGGTAAAAGTAAAGTGTAATAACCAACATATACTTGTGGGTTTGTAAGTTTAAAAATGTGTAATATACTAACATAAGTATATAGTCAATGACTCTGACAATAAGCGGATGTAAATACAATTGCTTTTATGGTTCCATAACAAGCTCTTAGTATAGCTCGACATACACTAGAAGGTCTATGTAGAGGTCTCTACAAAAAGAAGAGTCTATTTTGCTCTCAAAAAATCATTGTATACATGTTTGCTTAGTTGGACTGCTCATGCTTACCTCCACATATCACAAGCCCTCCTCATTCTCCACTTCCTGCTGCCAACAATGACTTCCCTACTCGCATACTCTCCATGTCCATGCTAGGGACATTACTTTTATCATACTCAAGCCATTCGAAGTATAGCAAGCATAAATACCACCAATGAGGTTGTTATGGATTAGGGTTAAAAAAACCATTAGCATACTCACATTGACGCATCAAGACAAGCATGTCTCACAAATTATTTCACCTTTTCTCAAAATCCCAAATGGCCCTTATTGAATGGTTGCACCCACTCCTTCTAATACCACTTTAAACCACTACACATCAAATATGATCATTGAGAAGCTATGATAATCTATTGAAATCACACTTTGCAAGTTATCAAAGTGCCCATCTCATCCACTATAATATTTGAATCTGTGTAGGCTCGATGTGGACTTTCTTGCTCAAACTTTGCCATGACAGCCCCCATTATCGCCCATGCGACCACACTACGCTATAAACTTTGTACTATACATTAAAAATTTTGGTTTAGTTGTCACTTTCAATTGCTAGATACAATAATAATGAAAAAACATGTCTACCTTTGGATTATATGTTAAGATGTGCAAGCTCTGTCAGTACTTCTACTGACTCTATCCATCAGTAGATTAGTTAGATGACATGTGTGTGTAATAAGATCAATGTCAAACTTGGCCAGTATAGGTACACTAAGTCTCTTTACATTGCTTGTTTACTTAGGTTTTAGTACATTGTACTTTGGGTTACTCAGATAGAGTAAGTGTGATGAATAATGAAGAAGGAGAATACTGGGAGCTGAGTGCTCTCTATTGCCTGTATCTCTCTCTTATCTTTCTAACATGGTATCAGAGCCATGAACCCTCATGACCCCGCAAAGTGTATGAAGCCTAGAAGCATGGCATTGGAGTTGTAGGAGTTGGAATGAAGAGACCTGTGAGTGGTCTTTGTGCGAGTAAAGAGTTGTCATGGAGTGTTGGCAACCATAGCTCAAGATCTAGGTATGTTTCTATGGTCTACCAACAACTACCAAACAATGATTAGAGCCTATTGATGGTTGTTTGTAGGGGTTATTGGCAAGCATTGGAGCTCTTGAGAATGAGCATTGACCTCAATAATTGTAGTAGCATAAAAAAGTGGGCAAGATAGGTTGCACCTATTTTTGGAATGATAGGAAGAGGGCAGCATTAAACACAAACTATGCTTGCATTTGGAGCTCCATGTTGAAGATAAATGCCATGAAAATCTTGTCAAGCATCACCTAAAGTCACCCAAGCTTTGTGACATGGTTAATGCCAAATTTGGAAGCCATCTATAGCTTGTGTGATTTGCCTTGAACTGCACATGTAGGTTGATCATTCTCTCTTTCTCAAAGTCATACATTGGCAACCATAAACACACTCTACTACTGGTTAAATATCTTGTCATGGATTGAAGAAGACTCCATAGCATTGGAATTTTGGGTTTCAGCTAATGTGTGGGATATTTGAATCAAACATTAGCTGAGAAATAGAGCATGTATGTTGTTAATCATTTAGAGACAGCATACAGCTATTTGGTTGTAGCTCATTGGGAGCTATATTGAACTCCATTGTTGTCTATTGAAGCTTAGAAATGTATATGCCTTTACTCTCATGCATTTGCAAATGGCCTTGAAGAGTTTAAAAACCTAGATCTAAAAATTGTAGGCTAAAATCTGTCATTGAATGTATGACCATTAACACTTGAATGTTGAAGCACTGTGATGCTTGTTTGGTACTTGAAGTTGTTTGTATCTTTCCCACATGTATCAGGGATGTGTTGTGGATGTTCTTGGGATGTTGTGGGCTCTAAATGCTCTAAATTTGGACTATTTTTTACTATTGGTTACAGCATTGAACTAGCTAAAAATTGTGTATTAGAGTTATGGAAAACTAAGCAAGCATTTATGCCCATGGGATCGTGTATTGTTTCCTACGAGTCATGACACACACCTCATGTGATTTGAGGATGTTTGTGGCCTAAAATTGCTTCAGCTTTGCATTAAGAATTGCTGCTGAAAATTGCAAATTGTGATATGTAAATGTTTTTGGAAACATATATATATGTACTGCATGTAGTGATTGAAACCTATGTAGCATGCTACTGAACATGGATGTTATGGCATATGTTTGGAGATGTTTACCACGTTTTTGAGCTAAGAAATAATTGATTTTTTCGATCAATTTACTATCATAAATTTGAGGACTGAGACAGTCCTGTGCAAATTGTACTTGGTCTGCAAGGAGTTAGGCACTGCGTATTCGAGAGACTGCATTGAATACATAGAGTTGTAGTTATGGAAAATGCTGAGAGAATTGATAATATAACTCAGATAGTAGGTGGTAAATTAGACAAAAAAAACTATGCTATCTGGAAGTTTAGGATGGAGAACTTTCTCATTGGAAAGTTCTACTAGAATTTGGTGATAGGTGCGGAAGCTGAACCTAAGCTTCTTGAAAAGGCTCAACCAATTGCTGATTAGCTTAGGGATCCTCATGCATAGACTGAAAGAGCTCGAAATGTGTTATATTGATTATCTTTATGTATCTATAATGCAATTTTCATGTAGATAATGAATTGCAAATCACTTGAGGATGCTTGGAATATTTTGATGAGATACTATGCTACGACTACCAGTGCACACAAAATTTAGTTAAAGTAGAAGTTTAATTTAATGGATAGGAAAGGATGGTCCACTCAAGATTATGTAATTGAGATAAAGACCATTGTAGATCAGTTAGCTCTCTAGGAGCTGAGGTAGATGATGATGATATGGTGGTTGTGACCTTGAATGGTCTAGGGCTAGAATATAAGTCCTTTGATACATCGATTTTAGTCAGGGCTGAAATGATTTGCTTTAATGAACTTGTATCCTTGCTTATCCCTGAAGAAAAGAAATTGGGTTTGGCTATGAGTTTGAGTATGTTAACCCTTAGACGAAGAAGATGGAGAATCCGAAAAATCTAAAGTAGAAGACAAGGCCAAGGAAAAAGTGCAAAGGAAGACAAAGGCGTGCTAAGAAGAATCCAAAAACAAAAGAAGTGCAAAAAATCCTAAATCAAGGAGAGAGGCGCACAAGAAAAAGTGCAAGTCAATACTTTTGTAAAAGAGCGCAAGGCACACCATGATTCATATTAAGAGCATCGGGCTTGTACAAATTGTAAAGGTAGATGGGCGGTAGGAAAGAAGCTAGGAAGATATGAGGACAATGGGAAAAAGGGCCTAGCCATGTAAAAAAGGGGATAAGGGGATGACTGCCCAAAAGGGAAATAGGGTTAGGGTCTTGTATATAAAGTTGGAAAGTGAATGAAGAGCTCATTCTTGTGTGTGGCAAAAAGTAGCTCTCTTCTTCTTCTTCTTCTTCTTCTTCTTGCTTGCTTGAGCTTGTGCTTGAGAGAGGGAGTGTGAGAGTGTGAGGGAGGGAGTGTGTGAGGGTGAGGGACTACAATGGAGAAGCTCTCCATCTTCTCCTCTCTTCTTTTCTTCTCTTCTCTTGTCTTACTCGTGGCAATGGAGCTTGGAGTGTGGAGCTTGAGGATCGAGTTTTCTTGAAGCTTGCACTTGGATCATGGATCTACTAGAGTGCTTGGGAGAGGAGGCAACTTGATTAAGCATGGAGGTAAGCTCACTACACTCGTAGAGAGAGATAGCATGTTGGCTATGTGAGAGGTAGCCATTAGTGCTCGGCTTGAAACACTTGAAAGAATAAGCGGTCCGTGGGTCTTGGGGGTTGACCGTGAGCTCATCTTTACATTTTGCTTATGTTGCCACGACCAATGGATTCTACTTGCGCTCTCCAAATCGAGCATTGAAGTAGGGTTTTCCCCGAACCGGTGCTTGAGGTAGATAAGTAGGAAGTGAGGGAGTTTGAAGAGGCATTCGATCTCTTTAGCAAGTAAGTTTTTGGTTTTTTGGATTTGGAAAAGTAGGTTGGAATAGTGTAGTTGTTTGCTTTATTATTTGAATGCATTAGGATAGGAAAAAAAACAGAGAAAAACAAGCATTGGGATTTCTGCTATCATAACAGGGAAAAAGGGTTTAATTTATTGCCGATTTGTATTTTGGAGTTTATTTGCTATTCCAGGTCCCCCTGGCTATAGAGAGAGACTATGCCCCCACTCCCCTATGTCGCCAGCTCCTCCCTGCGACAGCTACTGCGCGGGCCCCTGGGCCTCCAACTAAAGGACATCCCCCCCTCTATTCGCAGTCGCTTGCAGGTCTCCCCCCCTGGGGCTCTTGACCGTAACCACCCCACCAACTGATCGCCAGTCGCTGCGGGTCTCCCCCCCCCTTGGGGCTCTTGACCGTAGCCACACCCCCCCTAATCGTTAGTCGCCACAGGCTCCCGTGAGGAGAGAGAGAAGGTGAAGGAGAGAAGATGAAGGAGAGGGGGAGAGAAGAGAAGAAGAGGGAGAGAAGGAGAAGGAGAGAAGAAGAAGGACTAGGAGAGAGAAGAGAAGAAGAGGAAGAGAAGGAGAAGGAGATAAGAAGAAGGAGTGAGGAGAGAGAAGAAGGAGTGGGAGAGATAATAAGAAGAGAGGGTGAGAGAAGAGAAGAAGAGGGAGAGAAGGAGGAGAGAAGAAGGAGAGGGAGAGAGAAGAGAAGAAGAGGGAGAGAAGGAGAAGGAGAGAAGAAGGAGTGGGAGAGAGAAGAGAAGAAGAGGGAGAGAAGGAGTGAGGAGAGAGAAGAAGGAGTGGGAGAGAGAATAAGAAGAAAAGGGAGAGAGAAGAGAAGAAGAGGGAGAGAAGGAGAAGGAGAGAAGAAGAAGAAGTGGGAGAGAGAAGAGAAGAAGAGGGAGATAAGGAGAAGGAGAGAAGAAGGAGTGGGAGAGAGAATAAGAAGAGAGGGAGAGAGAAGAGAAGAAGAGGGAGAGAATGAGAAAGAGAAAGGAAGAGAGTTGGAGACAAGTTACCCCCCTCATCGACAAAGGATCCCCTTTTTCATGACCTTTCCCTCGATCATCCTGAAGCTTGCTAAGGGCCGGACTTCCCAAAACCCCAGGTAGAAATGGCACTCAAGAAGAAAATCGCGGGAAGCGTAGGTGCCAATGCTACCATTGGTACCAGTAATGCGGGAGAGGCGAGCAGCGTGACCAACGCAATAAACGCCCCACGAACATGAATCAAACCCAGGTTCTAATATTTAAAATTAATTAGGTATTATTTCTCGTGGAAGAGATGAAAGGGTTGGTGATGTGCATGGAACAAGAACGAGTCTTAGGGTTTTTGTTTACTCTAAGCACTAAGTTGCATGCGTGAAATGGTAGAGTATGGAATTCGCATAAGATTATATGCATGAAATGATAGCTTTTACACACATAAAATGATAAGGTTATTGCCTTAATTCACATAAAATGATGGTTTTTTAACCAGTTGAGTGCATGAATAGTCATTTAGAATTCATGTTTCGCAATCATGGTTAAAAGAAACACATGAAATGTTAGTTACTGTTCATGAGATACACTTGCACCGTTGGACAAAACCCTAGACTTTCATATTCGCAAGTCACATGTGATCCGGTGCATTAGGAATAAGTACTCATTGCCAGGAATGATGAGAGATAAAGGGTGTTTAGAACGTTCAACTTTACTAAGCGCACCATGTGCATGATGGATAAGGTTGATTGGAAAAATTCTGCATGGAACCGCACTAAGAAAAATGGAGGAAACGCATGTATCTAGACTATATCTTGAAGGCCCAAATGAAGATTCCTGTGTTGCCAAGTGTAATAACCAAACTTGGTTAGAACTAGAAGAATAAAAGACATTTGATTGGGTTGCGAATGAAGGCATGACCGTTGCCTTGATTGTCTAGTTAATGCTTGTGTTAGGTTAAGATACCATAAGGAAGAACCCAAGGGAAGAGCAACTCAAAATAAGTTAACTTACATTTGCTTATGTAATCTTGTTTGAGATTATTGGGATCTAGCCAAGTCGTGAACGATCCAGGATAGGATGCTGGGAGCATCCGAGAAAAATACCCAGGATCAGATGCTGGGAGCATCAGGAAAAAAAGGAGTCACACCTTAGCAATCGGTTGTACAAACGACCTCCGAAATGTTTGTGCTTGTACTTAGGTACATTATTTAATCTCTTTGCTCAAGAAACAAATTCAAGGAAAACACTCAATGCTTCAAGTTGAAAGCGTGGAAGGAGAGCCAGGAACAGTTACCTCCAACTGTCTGCCTAGCCCTATCCAAGGGGGTTGTTAGATGCGCCGGCTATATGGACCTAACCCGCCACGAGAGGTCTCTCCGTGGGTACTGCTTGGAGCGGGAGGATGCTTGGGTGCCTAGGGAGGCTCTGGCTGTCCCTTGCCTTCAGATCCTACACACGAGACTGACGTGACTCGAGATAGGATCTCGAGGCTCGTGTACTAGTCAACGGGTGGAACCTGGAGCAGCAATCCTGTAGATTGCTAGGATAGCCTTCGGGCGTGATATTGGATGTACTCCAGGATTTTGATAAATAAAGAAGAGATATTGGAGAAAAAGGAACTTACTTGACATTGTTTTTGTGTTAGTGCCTAAGTTGCGTGAAGGAACCCGTGATTAATTTGATTACTTAAGGAAGCTGCTTTTGCATGTCAAAACATAATGTGGTAGGTAATTAGATAACTAAAGCAAACTGAGGAAAGAACGCTGGACGTGACTTAGGTCTGTCCTATGGAAGGGTGGTCCCGGTCAGCTGGGAACTTTCCTCAAAAGATGAGATAATAAGATTATGAAGACCTAGTGTCAGTAGATGTAGAATCCCGATTTATTCTGTTTTAGGGGAAAGGAATGGGACTATGCCATATGGCAGAGAGGTTGAGCTTCGCATCCCTCTCGTTTCCCATTCTCCATGAACCAAGTGCAGCATGAATCCGCTTCGACTCTGTTGTTCCTACGCAAAGTGGTACATCTAGAGCTCGACACTAGCTTCTTCCTAGAGACTTTGCTGATAGGAAAGGAACCCTGACCTCAGGTCGATCCCAAGTGGGAATGGCCGGGCACTTCCGCTCAGGGCAGACTCGAGAAGACCTAGATCACAAACCCTGTGTCATTCCTTGCGAGTGCCAGGCGGAGCCTTCTAGACCCTCCTCCTGATGGGCTACTAAGACATGTCCCACAAGTGGACAAGCAGACACGTTACAGTTGGTATCAGAGCGAACCAATGGGATCTAAAATTTACAAGGGAACTTAATGGAGGAAAATAAAGGGAATAAGGGGACAATCAACGGAAGGTGAGTGGAATAGAGCAATGTTTTGTGTTGAAAACATTTCTTTACTCACTTATGGATGCTGGGTTGCAGAGTCACGAAGCATGGAGAAAGTTCTTGGTGTTCTAGGTCATATTTATGACTGCAATGCGTGCTTCACATTACCGAGAGAGGCTAGGCATGATGAGTATTTTGGACCACATCTATAATCCTTCACCCCTGTATGAGGAACGGAGATGGACGGGAGAATCAAGAATATACTTTATAGCATCCCACCGACTCGCGTACCTTCAGACCAACTTGAAGAGAATCAAGTGGATGGAGGATTTAAAGATCATGAAGCTATTCATCTTTATCGAAGCTCATGCAAACACAACCCTGCATGTTGGCGATCGGCAAGTTAAGCAGAACAAGTATGTTTGTGAAGAAGTGACCCGGGTGATCCTTGCCTACAGGATCAAAGTGCTAGGGCGCTATGAGAAGAACGGGTATTAAAGGAAGGGATACCCCGAGCTTCCTATGACATATCATTTCCTGAAAATCCACGACCCCACTCCATATTATTACTAAGTCCCTGTAGCCGATTGTAACACAATTCTATTTTTCCCAAATTGATGTATCAATCAACTTATTCTACTTTCCCAAAGTAAATGTACTCAAAGAGCTATGCCCTCATGAATGAACATGACTTTTTACTATCGTCTATCTTGATTGTAAATACTAGCTAAGGTGTTAAGTGATTAAATCACTTGGCTAAAAGTTGTGCTAGTCGTATTAACATAATATGAGAAACGTTTGATAAGTTTTTTATATAAAGAATCTTATTATCTAGACGCAACCCCAAGCGCAGGTTCCAAGTCCGACTCCTGCACCAAGTTCAGCTATGATTCAAGAGAAAAAGTTCCTTCTCAAACAAATTAAGCCACTCGAGTTTGATGGCAAGAGAAGGACTGTTCAAGCTGATGCCAAGATATGGATTGAGTCCATGGAGGACTACTTTGAGGCAACAGGAACTGCACCTACTAACCAAGCCATGCTCGCCAAACTTAAGCTTACAGGCAAAGCAAGACTTTGGTGGAAACAGTGGTGCAGAGACCAAGCGATCTCGGAAGGGAAAATCACTTGGGAGAAGCTTAAGGAAGCTGTGCGAGGGAGGTATCTGCCACCTGCCTACCGCACATAGAAGATGAATGAATTCTATGAAGTGAAGCAGCTTGGACTATCCCTTGATGCATATTATTCAAAGTTCGTTTCTCTCCTAAAGTGCACACCTCCAATGGATATGACACAATAAGTGTCAAAGTTCTGTGCTGGGTTGAATCCACCCATAAACATTCGATTGGAATAAATACGCCCAACGGACCTACAGGATGCACTCATTCGAGCTGCTCCAATAATACAGAAGGTGCAGACCAAACCAAGGAATAATAGGACTTGGCCCTACAGAGATCAGAACAAGGGTATGTTTAGGGCTCAGACTAAGAGAGCGCAGGGTCAGAATTAGGGTCAAAGGAAGAAAGCTAGGGCCAATGCTATCAACAACTTTGTTCCTACACAAGGTAATGACCGCAATCTACATTGCTTCCATTGCAACGAGCCCGGACACTTCAAGAGGCAGTGTCCCAAGCTTAGCAGAGAACATCGCCAAGGGAAATTCCAAGGAGCCACCCATGGCCAAGGAGCCACCATCATGGCCAGAGGGAGAACCTCTAGTGTTTCCAACAAGGAGCTGGCGATGAAGAAGATCCATCCATGGATGCTGACATCGAGAGGGCAACGGTCCACGCTACTCTTCACAAGAAGGGTCCAAATCACCAATTCTCGGTGATTCAAAATCCATTAGATTATGAAGGTAAAAGCTTCAAAACCCTGATTGATTGTGGCAGTATGCATTCATTCATTTCACTGATCTGTGCAAAAAGGCTAGGGAGAGCCACAATAGATGCACCTACTTTACTTGTGGAATTGGCAAATGGTCGTGAGGTCTCTTGTACTAGGCAAACTGCTAAGGTGAAATTCCTACTAGGTGGGAAGCCAACTTCGATGAGATTTAGGATAATGAACCTAGGTGTCCACGAATGTTTACTCGGAATGGATTGGCTAATACCCAATGATGCCCACATCCACTGTGGAAAGGGCCAAGTCTCCTTCCGAAATTGTGAAGGGGAACTAATCACGACTCAAGGAGAGGCTGGTAAGCCAAAAATATAGCTAGGAAAAGAAACATGGATAATAAAAGGAGTTAGAAATGGCCTACCTGTCTATCTGATTAAACTGAATAAGCTAGATTAGAATCAGGAATCTAGGGAATAACCTTCACGATTAAAGGAATACGTAGACATATTTCCTGAAGATCTGACATAACTTCCTCCTCAAAGGGAAGTCGACCACAAAATCAAGCTAGCGCCAGGAGCTGCACCAGTCGCAAAGAGGCCGTATAGGATGTCCATCCCGGAAGCTATCGAACTGAAAGAGCAACTCAATCAACTGTTAGACCAAGGCTACATCCGTCCTAGCAGTTCACCATGGGGAGCTCCAGTGATGTTCCAAAAGAAGAAACATGGAACGCTTCATCTATGCATTGACTACAGAAGGTTGAATCAATCAACCATCAAAAATAAATACCCCATTCCAAGAATAGATGAATTACTTAACCATCTTCAAGGTGCAAAGATATTCTCTAAGATAGATCTCAGGTATGGATATTATCAAATAAGGATCAAGGAAGAAGATATCCCGAAGATTGCATTCAGCACAAGGTATGGACACTTTGAATTCCTACTGATGTCATTCGGGCTAACGAATGCTCCTGCTACCTTCAATAGGTTAATGCAGGATATCTTTAGGCCCTATCTTGATGACTTCATACTTGTCTTCTTTGACGATACCCAAGTCTACTCTAAATAGGAAAAAGATCATGAACCCGAGCTTCGCATTGTTCTTGAAACAATGAGAGCACACAAGCTTTATGCCAAGAAGAAGAAGTGTGCATTTTTCAAGCGATAGATTGAATATCTGGGATTCATTGTATCAGTGGAAGGAATTTTAGTAGATCCAGCTAAGGTCAGAGACGTTCTGGAATGGCCAACACCAACTTCTGTCAAAGAAATATGTAGCTTTCTTGGATTGACAGGATGGTATAGGATTTTCATCAAAGATTATGCTTTGATTGCAGCACCTCTAACTGACCTACTAAAGAAGCAAGTAGCAATTGTATGGTCACCTGCTGAACAGACCAGCTTTGACAAACTAAAGCAAAGCTTAGTATCAGCACCCATCCTGAAACTTCATGATCTTAGTAAGGAGTTCGAAGTTGTGAGAAATGCAGGATCTAGAGCATGGCATAACCGGAAGCTATGGAGGATGAAATGAGAAGTGTGGACTCATGATGGAGAAGACAAGGACACTGTTTGTTACACAAGTGAATTAGGTTCCAAGATTGAGACTTGGACTCATAAACACAATCTTGTGTATGTGGACAATGACATTGACACTTCACTGAAAAGAAAAGAGTACTATCATTGCATTAAGAAAGGAAGCAAGTACAATGCTTTATAGGAAAGTAGGAAACTGCAGTAGGCACCATTGTGCATATGGGATAAGTTAGCATGCATGTCCTTGACCCTGAAGCTCCATACAAAGTGGCTGTTTAGTGAGTGTGATTTGCTGAATCTCAACAGAAGTGGTAATTGATGCTAGCGCACTTGCCTTAGGATGTGTGCTTATGCAAAAAGGTTATCCCGTAGCATATTATTCAAGGAAATTAAAGAGCCATGAAAGGAATAATGCTACCCACGATCTAGAGCTGTTGGCTGTCATCCATGCTCTCAAACTTTGGAGGCATTACTTGCTAGGTAACAAATTTTCCTTAGTGACGAACCCAAGAGTCTTAAATGGATCTTCACCCAAAATGAGCTTAATATGAGGCAACGTTGATGGATCGAAGTGCTGGAAGAATATGATTTTGAAATCAAATATAGGCCTGGAAAGGAGAATGTAGTTGCCGATGCACTCAGTCGCAAGGCATTTCTAAATTCTCTTATTTTGCAGGATCCATCAACAACAATATCGCTAGCCACAAAGGTATCAATGCCAAACAACCCAATTCTTGAGCTAGCTAAAGAAGAGGCATGTCATGACCCAGTCTATCAAAAATTGCTAAGGGAGATCCCCATCAAGGATCAAGACCCAAAGCTAAAGACGAAGTATCAAGAATTCTCTGTCAGTAGTGGATTTGTTTACTTTAGGACAAGATTATGTATCCTTGCAAGGCATACTCTCAAGCAGAAGATTATTTGGGAAGCCCATGACTCCCCTTTCTTAGGACATCCTGGCTATGCCAAGACCCTTAATGCGGTCAGGAAGAGCTATTATTGGGATAGACTCAAGGGTGATGTTCTCAAATATATCACGGAATGTTTGTCTTGTCAACGCATTAAGGCAAAACATGTCAAAATGCCGGGGAAATTACAACCACTTGACATTCCCCAAATGAAATGGGAATTCATTAGTATGGACTTCGTTGTTGGCCTACCCCAAGTTCAGGGAGGATACAACTCTATTATGGTTGTAGTAGATATGCTCACCAAGGTTGCACATCTCATCCCTGTCAAGACAAACTATAAAGCCTCAGACATCGCAAGATTATTCATCAAGGAAATATTCAAACTACATGGGTTACCCAGAAGAATCATTAGTGATCGTGACTCTCTCTTCACATCACACTTCTAGATGGCTATCTTTGAGGCTATTGGGACCCAACTCTGTTTTAGTACAGCTTACCATCCCCAAACTGATGGTCAAAACGGAACAAGTCAACCAAGTCATTGAAGATATGATTAGGGCATACTGTTGTTGTAAACCCAAAAGGTGGATTCAATATTTGCCACTGGTTGAGTTTGCCTACAATGCTTCTTACCAACAAAGTATTCAGATGACCCCTTTTCAAGCATTGTATGGGCACGATTGTCGTACCCCATTGAGCTTCTCGGACCCATCTTTGAGGGTAGAAGCTTCAAGGCAGATGCTGGAAGACATGGATGATCAAATCAAACCAATAAGACAAGACATCCAAGCTGCGAAGGATAGACAGAAGGCTTACGCAAACTTGAAATGGCAAGACAGATCCTTTGTTGAAGGTGATATGGTATTCATCCGCGTACACCCTAAAAAGAGTTCATTATCCTTGGGAGAGTACAAGAAGCTAAGTCCAAGTTATTGTGGACCTTATAACATCACGAAGTTCCTAGGACCTAATGCTTACAGACTACAGCTGCCTGCAACCCTATAGGTTCATAATGTATTCCACGTTACCCTATTAAAAATATATCTACCTAATCTGAATCATGTACTTGATGATCAGCAAATTGTAATGCCTAGCCAAGGAGTCCTTGAGCTACGACCTGATAGAGTCCTAGATATCGGGAAGAGGCATTTGAGTTCAAGGACCTTAAGAGAATACCTCATCTAGTGGAAAGATTATCCCGAAGAGGATGCCACCTGGATGGATAAAAATACTCTCAACCAACAATACCCCCAGGTCCTCTCGCGATGAGGACATCTTGATTTCTGTAAGGGGGAGAGGATGTGATAGCCCCGTGTTTTCCTCCCATAGGAACACCCGTTTGAATTTCAAAAAAAAAAATCAACAGTTCAAAAATTTTTAACCCCCCCTCTCTCTCCCCGCCGACAGCACATCAAGGAGAGAGAGAGAGAGGGAGTGGTGGTGCTAGGGGGGCATGCAGCCCCCAGGTGGGAGGGTTGTCCATGCCACCCACCTCCTCCCCCTCCTATATAAGGGGAGACCCCTCCCCTCCCCTGGCTATAGAGAGAGACTGCACCTCCACTCCCCCTACATCGCCACCTCCTCCCTGCGGTAGCTACTGTGTGGGCCCCTAGGCCTCTGATTGAAGGGCATTCCCCCCTCCGTTCATAGTCAGTGCGGGTCTCCCCCCTGGGGCTCTCGACCATAGCCACCCCACCACCTGATTGCCAGTCTCTACGAGTCTCCCCCCCTCTGGGGCTCTCGACTGTAGCCACACCCCCTGATTGTCATTCGCCGCAGACTCCCATGAGGAGAGACAAAAGGTGAAGGAGAGAAGAGGAAGGAGAGGGAGAGAGAAGAGAAGAAGAGGGAGAGAAGGAGAAGGAGAGAAGAAGAAGGAGTGGGAGAGAGAAGAGAAGAAGAGGAAGAGAAGGAGAAGGAGAGAAGAAGAAGGAGTGAGGAGAGAGAAGAAGAAGGAGAGGGAGAGAGAAGAGAAGAAGAGGGAGAGAAGGAGAAGGAGAGAAGAAGGAGTGGGAGAGAGAAGACAAGAAGAGGGAGAGAAGAAGGAGAGAAGGAGTGAGGAGAGAGAAGAAGGAGTGCGAGAGAGAATAAGAAGGAGAGGGGGAGAGAAGAGAAGAAGAGGGAGAGAAGGAGAAGGAGAGAAGAAGGAGTGGGAGAGAGAAGAGAAGAAGAGGGAGAGAAGGAGTGGGAGAGAGAATAAGAAGAGAGGGAGAGAGAAGAGAAGAAGAGGGAGAGAAGGAGAAAGAGAAAGGAAGAGAGTTGGAGACAAGTTTCCCCCCCCCATCGACAAAGGATCCCATTTTTCGCAACCTTTCCCTCCCGAACCTATCATCCTGAAGGCCACTAAGGGCCAGACTTTCCAAAACCCTGGGTTGAAATGCCACCCAAGTAGAAAATCGTGGGAAGCGTAGGTGCCAATGCTACCGTTGGTATCGGTAATGTGGGAGAGGCGAGCGGTGCGACCAACGCAATAAACACCCCTGCGAACATTAATCAAACCCAGGTTCTAAGCTTTAAAATTAATTAGGTATTATTTCTCGTGGAAGAGATGAAAGGGTTGGTGATGTACATGGAACAAGAACGAGTCATAGGGTTTTTGTTTACTCTAAGCACTAAGTTGCATGCGTGAAATGATAGAGTATGGAATTCGCATAAGATTATATGCATGAAATGATAGCTTTTACACACATAAAATGATAAGATTATTGCCTTACTTCACATAAAATGATACCTTTTTAACCAGTTTAGTGCATGAATAGTCATTTAGAATTCACGTTTCACAATCATGGTTAAAAGAAACACATGAAATGTTAGTTATTATTCATGAGATACACTTGCACCGTTGGACAAAACCCTAGACTTTCATATACGCAAGTCACATGTGATCCGATGCATTAGGAATAAGTACTCGTTGCCAGGAATGATGAGAGATAAAGGTTATGTAGGACGTTCAACTTTACTAAGCGCACCATGCGCATGATGGATAAGGTTGATTGGAAAAATTCTGCATGGAACCGCACTGAGAGAAATGGAGGAAACACATGCATCTAGGCTATATCTTGAAGGCCCAAATGAGCAGTCCTGTGTTGCCAAGTGTAATAACCGAACTTGATTAGAACTAGAAGAATAAAAAACCTTTGTTGGGCTGCAAATGAAGGCATGACCGTTGCCTTGATTATCTAGTTAAGGCTTGGGTTAGGTTAAGATACCATAAGGAAGAACCCAAGGAAAGAGCAACTCAAAATAAGTTAACTTACATTTGCTTGCATAATCTTGTTTGAGATTATTGGGATCTCGCCAAGTCACGAATGATCCAGGATAGGATGCTGGGAGCATCCGGGAAAAAGACCCAGGATTGGATGCTAGGAGCACCCGAAAAAAAATGAGTCACACCTTAGCAGTCGGTCGTACAAACGACCTCCAAAATGTTCATGCTTGTACTTAGGTACATTATTTGATCTCTTTTCTCAAGGAACTAATTCAAGGAAAACACTTAATGCTTCAGGTTGAAAGCCTAGAGGGAGAGGCAGGAAAAGTTACCTCCGATTGTCTACCTAGCCCTATCCAAGGGGGTTGTTAGCAGCACCGGGTATATGGACCTAACCCGCCATGAAAGGTCTCTCCGTGGGTGTTGCTTTGAGCGGGAGGACACTTGGGTGCCTGGGGAGGCTCTAGCTGTAAATCCCTTGCCTTTGGATCCCATGCAAGAGTTCGACATGACTTAAGATAAGATCTCGAGGCCCGTGTACTAGTCAACGAGCAGAACTTGGAGCAGCAATCCTGTAGATTTCTGGGATAGCCTTCGGGCATGATATTGGATGTACTCCAGGATTTTGATAAATAAAGAAGAGATATTGGAGAAAAATGAACTTGCTTGACATTGTTTTGTGTCAGTGCGTAAGTTGCGTGAAGGAACCCATGATTAATTTGATTAATTAAGGAAGCTTCTTTTGCATGTCAAAACATAATGTGGTAGGTAATTAGATAACTAAAGCAAATTGAGAAAAGAGTGGTGGACGTGACTTAGGTCGTCCTACGGAAGGGTGGTCCTGGTCAGCTGGGAACTTTCCTCAAAAGATGAGATAATAAGACTATGAAGACCTAGTGTCAGTAGATGTAGAATCCCAGTTTATTTTGTTTTAGGGGAAAGGAATGGGACTATGCCGTATGGCAGAGAGGTTGAGATTTGCATCCCTCTCGTTTCCCATTCTCCATGAACCAAGTGCAGCATGAATCTTCTTTGACTCTGTTGTTCCTACGCAAAGTGGTGCATCTGGAGCTCGACGCTAGCTTCTTCCTAGAGACTTTGCTGATAGAAAAGGAACCTTGACCTCAGGTCGATCCCAAGTGGGAACGGCTGAACACTTCCGCTCGGGGCAGACTCGGGAAGACCTAGATCGCAAACCTTGTGTCATTCCTTGCGAGTGCCAGGCGAAGCCTTCTAGACCCTCCTCCTGATGGGCTGCTAAGACGTGTCCCACAAGCGGACAAGCGGACACATTACATCGGACCAGGACCAAAAGTCTGTGAACTAGGCCCAACCGGTACCTCTTCTATTTAGTCGAACAACCCCCACTCAAACCAAACTTGGGAATCGAACCACCTTGGTCTAATTGAATTGATCAGACATACCCAATCAGACTCGAACTGTCCCCAACTCCTAGAATTGGCATGGACCTAGCCGAACCGTCCGATTTTGATAATCAAACCTCTGAGAAGAGATAAAAGATAATCCTTACTTAACGCTCCCCAAAGGAAACAAACCAGTAAGCCCATAGCTTAGGGTACCTCACCTCCTCAATGCAGGTCATTGTTCATGAAAATAATTGTTGTGTATCCAATATGGTACAATGTGTTACATGCAATGCAATTTTGTATGATTTATAGTGCTCAAACAATTCTTCCATCAACAACCAGCATTAGGAAGGTGCAAAAATATTTCTTTTTATGCCTTTACTCTTAGCCTCAAATTGTATATTATCATAGCCTCTTATGTTAAGAAGTGAACTAAAGGGAGAGAAAGAGGAGAGATAATACTGCAAAAGAGAGAGATGAAGATGTGTAGAAGAGAGAGAAATACTAAAATAGGTGAGAGAAAGACAGGAAAGAGAAAGAAGCCATTGAAGTTGAGAGCAAGGTGAAGAGGAGAAGAACAATAATGTATTAATATATCAAAAGATGAGAAAAATTACATGTCCTCTTCTTTTATACAAATGCCTTACAAATATTGGAAAAGGATGGATAAAACAAAGTACTACTCTATTTTTTCAACTTTACAAATGGAAAAATGAATGAAAGATGACAAACACATAGACTGAAATGAAAGAACAAAAGTAGGCCTCAGTTATATACATGATCAAGAATGCTTCAGAAGTATTTGGAGCTGTAAAGACTTCAACTAATTAGCTCAAAATGAAGTAAACAACTTGATGTGTAAACAGACCCTGAAGGACCAAATCTACTATATCTTTTAGTAGAAGTGTCCAAATGAGGTGTATCACATGTCAAAACATAGCTCGTGAAGAGTACTTTGACCCTATGTAAGTGGCATAATTCTAAAAATTAGGAAGAATAAAAATTATTCTAAAATAGCTTATTGTTAGGTCTCTGTTTGCACCATAACTAGCTCCATAGTCAGTAGGCTTTAGCCCCATCAATGTGTCCGTTAGGAAATGAAACTCATCTAATATAGAATCAGGCCTCCAAGAATCTTTCTTAGGTGATAAACCTCTCCATTCGATCAAATATTCAATGATGGAACGAGATCAAAGCTTCTTCTCTCGACTGACCTATGACAGCTTCTGGGATGTACTGAATAAGACCTTCCTCATCAATAGGTGGCAACTCATTAACTGTATCAACACGATCACCATAGAAAGGCTTGATTTGACTAACATGGAATACATTATGAATCTTAGTGGAAGAGGGTAGCTCCAATCTGTATGCCAAGTCTCCAATGCGCTTCAAGATCTAGTAGGAGCCATAAAATCTATGAGCAAGCTTGCTACAGGATCGATCTTTCAAAGTAGAGTACCTAAACTTGGCCACCTTCAATAAAACCAATTCTCCTTCTTGGAACTCTAAAGGTTGCCTCTTCTCATTAGCATACATCTTCATTTGGTCTTGAGCTTTCCTAAGATTCATCTTACATTGCTGAAGAAGGGTCTACGTTTTTTCCAATTCTTCTTTCCCATGAGGATTGATTCTTTCATTAAAGATGATTGTGGATAAGGGTACCTTATAGCCATACATAGCCTCAAAGGGCGAAACTCCAATGCTAGCATGGGTGGAGTTTATGTAGGCAAACTCAGCCAAGTGTAACCAAGAATCCCATGAATTTTGGACATCACAACAAAAATGGCGAAGATAAGTCTCCAACCACTTATTTGCCCTTTCTATCTGTCCATCAGTCTATGTATAATAGGCCATAGAAGGAGCCAATTTAGTGCCCATGGATATGAATATTGCTTGCCAAAAGTTACTCATGAACATTGAGTCTTTGTCATGAACAATCACCTACGGTAATCCATGTAGTCTAAAAATCTGCCCCATGAACTAACTGGCCACTTGAGAAGCAATAAACTAGGTATTGGTTGGAATGAAATGGGCTACCTTGGTGAGTCTATCCACCACCACATATATACTATTCCATCCCTTTTTGGTAGTAGGAAAGCTAGTAATGAAGTCCATGGTAATGTGCATCCATTTGCTTATAGGAATGGGTAATGGTTGAAACAAACCACCTGGCTTATAGGTCCTGTCCTTATTTTGTTGACAAGACATACACTTCATGACAAAGTCCTTGACATCTTTCCACATTCCTTTCCAATAGAAGGTTTTGATGATCCTATCATAGGTCTAGAAACTCCAAGGTGTCCAACTAAAGGTGAAGAATGCAACTCCTCCATAATTATCTATGTAAAAGAAGAAGTAGAAGGAATGACAATCTTGCCATTTAACCAAATAAGACAATTTTTAAGCTGATAATGTAAGTTATCTTCCATGAGACCTTGCTATAATTTTTGAAAAATATGGTTGAGCTCTTCGTCCAAAAGATAAGCCTCCTGTAGTTTTTCAATCCAAACACTATGTAGCTTAGTCATTGCTGAAACTTTGCAAGCCCACATAGAGAAAGAGAATTAGCCACTATATTCTCTTTGCCCCTCGTATGAGTGATATCAAAAGTATAATTTTGCAGTGTAGCTACCCACCTATGTTGCTTAGGAGTAAGATTGGACTGAGTAAGGAAATACTTAAGGACCTTGTGATCACTCTGAACTCTGAATCGGCTACCATATAAATAATGGTGCCATTTCTTTATTGCATGCAAGATAGCAAACATCTCTTGGTCATAAACATTCATGGCCATTTCTTTATCTGTAAGCTTACAGATTTCAAAGACAATCACTCCATGCTCCTATAACAAAACAGCCCCAATGCCTCGACCACTAGTATCACGCTATATGGTAAACTCCTTCAAAAAATCCGGGCATACTAGAATAGGAGCAGAAGTAAGGAGTTCCTTTAACTAGTTGAAGCTACTATCTACAAGATCATCCCAAAAGAAAGCTTCCTTCTTTAACCTATTAGTCAAAGGAGCTACAATAGCCACATAATGCTTGATGAATCAACAATAGAATGAAGATAGACCAAGAAAAGAAGAGAAGGGATTTGAGAGTTATGAAGAGATCTTGATGGTAGACTCCATGAAACCTGCAGGAAGCTCCAAGAAAGGGGAAAGAGAACCCTCTCTTTTCAAAGTAATCATAGTTTGTTTCCAAAATTTTGTTTCCAAACTAAGCCTGGTTAACTCCCATTTAACCTAGTTACCTCTAGATTGCATGAAAATTTGGTGACGTCTTGCTATTTTAGCCTTCCACCACCATATCTGCCCTTGAAGATCTCTAGATATAGTCTCCTGCTAACTGTAGATGATCTATAAACCTCTGTTAGTCACTATCTATGTCAAGTACATGTAGTACTTGTCTGAAATTGATTTTTATGGAGAAAAAATGGACTAAACTAGAAGGAAAAATGGATCAAAGACCAATGCTCTGATACTAGTTGTCAAGAAGTGAACTGGAGGGAGAGAAAGAAGAGAGAGAAGACTACAAAAGAGAAAGATGAAGATGTGCAAAAGAGAGAGAAAGAGAGTGATGGGGAGAGAGAAAAACTAGAATAGGTGAGAGAAATAGAGGAAAGAGAAAGAAGCCATTGAAGTTGAGAGCAAGGTGAAGAAGAGAAGAACAACAATGTATTAATGTGCCAAAAGATGAGAAAAATTACATGTTCTCTCCTTTTATACCAATGTTAGTGTGACATGGCATTAGTATTATTTACACACTAAATCCTTATTCTTCCTAGCTTCTTGCATCTAAACGAGATTGTTGCATTGCATAGGGCCAAAATCGAGTATGATTGTTCTACTGAACCTTATAATTTTTAAAAACCCACATGTCCTATATGCCATGCATCAAAGACAAAATAGAATTTAGCATATTATCATCCCTTAACAACCCTCTTCTCCCTATCGCTTTAAGGTTATGCATTCAATGGTAGGTTTAGAGTGTATTTTTTACACATTTTTTCTTCATAAAAAGCAATAAATATACACTTTAACATAAAGATAGAGCTGAACTAAGGCTAAACCTCATGCCTCAGCCTTATCATACATTCAAAAACACAAATGTGATTTTTTTCTATTTTTTGGATCCTAAAAACTTATTTTTTCATTTTTCTCTATTTTTAACTATTTATTTATTGATAAATATCGATATTTATTGATTTATTGATTTGGACACATTAAGCTTGTTGAGAATTATTTTTATATCATATTCCATCCCATAGGAACACCATGTACAAAAAAAATTACAAAAACTCATTATTTTATTAAAATCACAATATTGTGGGTCATATGTGTTTATAAAGAAATTATTAGATGACTGCTTTTTCTTGATTTCCTTAACATTTATGGTAGATCACAGCATTGACAACCAAATTCAACCATTTACCAACGAATTTTATCATAAAACGATTAAATTTATGACTTACTCATAGAACTTCACTTTATATCATACGCATCTCGTGATTGGAGGCCCGTCGTCTTCCCAACAACCAATGATGCTCCTTCCAACCTTAATCTATGCACTTTCATGCTCCAGCATCATCCCACGATCAAAATCTCACATCTCAACATAGCCCCTTCTCTTATAGAATTAATTATGGAAACACGCAACAAGAGAAGAGAGGAGAGAGGAGAGAGAAAGACTAAAAGCTGAAATTTTGATCCCTTAATCATTTTTTCAATGGATGGAAGTGATAAATAGCACAAAAAATGTTCATCTTGCTGCTCTCTCCATTCCTCCTATCTCTTTCCATCCAAAAAGCTGCCAAAAATGAAAATGAGGGGGTGCCGAAAAAAAATGCGTCTCCCCAGCCATTGAGTCTTTTGGCTTAAAGTCTTTTAATTAAGTCATAAAGATTAATTACTAAAATATTTGGTTCAAATTTGGATTTTCACACTACGTACAAGTGATTTTTTGCAATTTGGAGGCCCAAACGAACTCGGATTCGAGATCTGACACTAGACAGGTGGCTTCACAATGTTGAAATCTATCAACTTGGCCTTTGTCATGCACTTTCGAACTCCCAGATTGCGTAGCTAATTTAGAACGCCAAACATTTCAAGGATTAAATGGGGGGTCAAATAACCTTCGATCAACAAATCGAAACTTATGTTGCGTTGTCATAGCGTTTGGGGTTGAAAGTCTACCATGGGGATAAGAGATAGTAGAGTGAAGGGAGATTCAAGGAAAGGAGTAGATAGAAGAGAAGGGGTTTGAAGAAATAGAAGATGTAGAAGAATACTCACAAAGGTGAAGCTTGTCAATTTATTTTTGCATTCTGAGAAGATAAATCTCTTGTAGACCAAAAATGTACAAAAAACAATGGCTTCCTCTTTGCTGCTTAGACCACCCATCTGATGATTCCATTGGCTCCGAAAGGGGGGTAAGATACAAGGATACCTTGCCAAAATTCTCCCAAATCACTCATTCTTCTTCTCCCCATTGGAGTGTTGTTTATTACTTGAAAACTGTGATTGCGCGTCACACGTTTTTGCCAACTCTTCTTTTTACATAAAATCCCACAAAAATGGCTGAAAGCCACTTACTTTCTTTACATATCACCCTATTCTAGAATTTTTCTACATTTTTTGGATATTCATGAGAGAATATCTAAAATATAAAAATTTTGCTAAACTTGTCCAAAAATCTAGTATTTTAAAACCATCCACACTACTGACACTAACATTAATGATTAATATGGCATTGGCTCTCTAGATCAATAAGAAAGCTGAATGATGATGCACTCTAGAGTTTTTCACACTGTGATTGCATAGGGGCATGACATCCACCCCCTCTTAACCAGCACATCCTCCAGCATGTGCCAACTGCAGTATCTAAAGAAGTATCTTCTGCCATGTCAATGTTTTCATCTTCTACCTCTTCTTCTTCCATATTCTCATTTTCATGCTCAACAAACTCTTGAATGACTTCATATATCTCTAAAGTGTCAACATAAATAACTTCTTTTTCTGCCCTATTTTCAGCATTAATTGATGCAAAAATTTCACTCGTTGTATCAACATCAACCAACCCTGAAAACAACCCTGAAATACCTTCATTTGTAGCCATTAAACCATACGTCTTCAGCTCTTTTTCATCCCATCCTACATATTTCCTTTTAGCCCTACATATGGCTAAAATATTCTAGGGATGATTCACACAAACAGTGAGAAACTATATCGCCTTTGTATTGTCTTTACTATGAACCCAAGCATATGAAGAACCATCATCCAAGTCTTTTGTTTCCATCCTTGATTCTGAAATATAGGGCTGCCCCAAAATCACTACATAACCATATGAATCCTGCACAAAAAAATGATATTCATCCCTAAGATCTCCAATAGTCATGGGTACATTTGGACAAGCCGCATAAAGATCCCCTGATGATTTATTTGCTGCCCACATGTGCTATCCCGAATCTACATCAATTGGCCCAACCTCCATTCTCATACAAGGTGCGTGCCATAACATTGATTTCGGAATCATGATCCAAGAGAGCTATGCAAGGCGTCTCCCTTTCTTCCACTTTAACAATTGTCTCTGCTATAGCACGAGCCCAATGCATTCGTGAATAATGACTAGGAATAAAATGAGCATCTTCTTCATCATGTACTTGTTAACCGATATCCCCATTATACATAGACTTCTCTCTATGATTATTGTTGCCCATAAGACCAATTTCAGCCACAAGCTTGCTATCTACACTCCCATTTAACCCATTTTCAACATCAGCATACTCCAAATCAGCAGTACATGCATCATCAAATTCCCTCAAAAGATGTTTCTCTATGTCTTTATCAACCTATAGCAATGCTTGCAAAACTTCACCATTAGACTGTCTTTTTCATTTCAGCATATCAATGATTGCATCATGAATTTATGCTTCGCGATTCCAAGAACTTCGCAAGTGTGAATTCCACTCTATTGCTAAATATGTGATCATCCAAGACCTTTTTAAGGTTTGTGGCAATCTCAAGATCTGATTGTAACTTGTAACTGGGCTGCTTTCCCCTTTTCTTCCCTTCTTGTTTCTTCTATTGAGATGCATCCTCTATAACATGCTCAAGTATGACTTTTTCAACCTCTTTCTTTGCTGCTCCATTTTACTTCATGTTATGCATTTAGATGGGCTTGAAGAGGAAGGACCAGAAGTGTCCTCATCTCTTCTTCTCTTTTCTTCCATAAGAGCTTCTTGATTATGAACCTCAACCAAATAAGCATAGGCTGAAAATGAATCCATTGGTGCACTCCATCTTATTCTCCCTCATATACTCTGACTTGCATCAACCAATTTAGACTTTGTTGTTTTATATTTTTCCATGCAATCTAATGTCTGCATCCAAAGTGAGATTTTGCTTCAGCCATGCCTCCTTTATGAGCTTCTTCTGTCCTTTCTTCTCAACCCATATGTGACTGCATCTATGGCAACAAATGATGTCCATTGATGCCATCTCTTCCAACCTCTTCTACATGCCACCATTTCCAAAATTTGGCTCTATTGGAAGACCAGCTTTTATTGCATGTATTTTTCTGTCTTTCCAAAAGACTAACCTTTTTGCTCCCGCTTCACGGTAGGCTGTACAGTCTCGCTTTTCATGCTCTAAACTATCACACCAAATGCATCTCCTCCTGTATCCTATTTCTTGAGGCTTCTCTTCTACCTTAACATCTAACTTTTCAATCTTTGCATAGATTTTGAAAGTGTGGTGCTTGTACCCCATCTTAATTTCATTCTCTCTCTCTTTACCAATATATGCAGTGCCTCAGTTACACTAGCCCAATCTGATTTCAGCCCCGTTTCAGAAGAGGCATCTTCTAAATGATTAGTCAGCTTCTCCTGTAAGACAGGATCTGTAGCCTTCAAAAACAAATCAATTTTCTGACTCTCCAATGATTGTTGCTCATCGGCATCCAACTACGCATATCGACTTTCAAATTCACGGAGCAAAGGTGTAGCAGTCAACTTTTTATTAGGCTTTTCAATCCAATCTGTAAATGTCTTTTTAGTTACCAATCCTGCATCTTCCAAGAAAAACTATTTTCTCAAAGCTTTCTTAAAAGCTGCCCAATCAGCATTTCTTCTATGCAACTCATCAATTCGATCATGCAATGCATGCATGGCCAAACGGGAGAAATACCGGCTCCCTGCATACTATGGTACCCCATGAAACAACATCTTTTCTTCATACAATTGGATAAAGGCTGAAATATTATAACCCTCAAACTGCTTCAATACTTGTCCCATTGTCTACAATGCATTCACAGTTAAGGAATCAAAATTTTCTACTTCCTGTTGTGCCGAGTTTACATCTGTTGTTGTAACAACAACAACTGTTGTTGTTGTTGCTATGACAAAGCAATCATCTGTTGTAAAGCATCGCCACTACTTGAACTTGTAGAATCCCCCATCTTTACACACCTGCTGCCGACTTTCACGTGGGGTTCTGTCAGAGTGTTTGGTGTCAAAAGTCTACCATGGGGGTAAGAGACAATAGAGTGAAGGGAGATTCAAGGAGAGGAGTAGACAGCAAAGAAGGGGTTCGAAGATATAGAAGATGCAGAAGAATACTCATAAAGGTGAAGCCTATCAACTTATTTATGCATTCTAAGAAGATAAATCTCTTGTAGACCAAAAATGTGCATAAAACAATGGCTTCCTCTTTACTGCTCAAACCGCCAAAATTTGATGTTTCCATTGGCTCTAAAAGGGGGTAAAATATTAGGACACCTTACCAAAATTTTCCTAGATCACTCCTTCTCTTTGTTTGGAATGTTGTTCACTGCTTGAAAATTGTGATCGTGTGTCGTGCGATTTCGCCAATCCTTCTTTTTATATAAAATCCCACAAAAAAGACTAAAATACACTTGCTTTCTTTTACATGTCACCCTATTCTGAAAGTTGTCTACAATTTTTAGATATTTACAAGAGATAATATCTGAAATATCAAAATTTGACTAAACTTGTCCAAAAATCTAGGATTTTTAAACCATCCATACTACGAACACTGACATTAATGACTAATATGGCATTGGCTCTCTAGATCAATAAAAAAGTCGAATGACAATGCACTCTAGAGTTTTTCACACTATGACCGCATAGCAGCACAACAGTGTTCTGAGCATCAAACTCTATCTAGAAAAACTCTAGCTCATCGATGAACAATCATTTCATTTTCCACAAAAAATTGGTATTTTACACCTCCCATGCCACTTTTTGTGCATTAAATCAAGCTTTGAAAATCTGCTCTTAGATACACTATTTGGTGCAATTTTCCTCGTACATGGAGTGGATATCTCCTCTATGTTATATTTATAATATTAAAGTGAACCTTGTTTTGCCCAAAGATAGGCTCTTTACAATCACCCTTTTTGCAAAAGCATTTGAGTTGACTAGATCGATAGTTACAATCAATTGCACAACTTATAAGTGCTAAGACTCATAAAGTATTTCTAAAATATCTTCAATATATATCCAAAAATCTCAAGTATCAATAAATATTTACAAAGAGGATGTACACATGAATTAGAATAAATGGTGGTGTATTTAACTAAATATTTTAATGAAGACATCTTCAAAATAAATTACACTTGCCATATATATCCAATTCAAATTTTTCTATACATCACCTCTATCAAAAATACAAGAAATCATATTAGACAAATAATTAACTAAATAAATACAACTACTTATAAGAAATTAAGTAATCATTGGAATTCCATTAAATAATCAAATCACGTAAACATTAACACTTGAGATATGAATATTATGGCATAATCCATGTACGACTTCACCCGCATTCACACTTGCAAGTCTCACACCCGAAAAGGATAGGCGTCCCCATCAACCTTCCGTCTAAGATAAAAAGTAATTTGGTCTTAGAAACGTATCCCATGCTAACATAGAACCATGCAAGGCACTCATCCCATCAACGTGTATATAAGGAAGAACGAGAAAGGGCTCATCCCCTCGTGTAGGTGCCATTTAGCAACATACCCTTAGGGTGGGATAGCAATTGTCCTCAATTGCTATTGACTGGATGTGGAGTCAATAAATGTGTAGAATTACGCAAATCGTGTATAGTTTGCCATTGAGTTTCCTCATCAATAGGATGGTTTTGAAATTTAACAAGATAACAAGGATAAGTATTATAAGGTAGGTGGTCATATAATTAGTATCAATAATAGATTCAACAATTGAAAGTTCATGATCGTATTCAAGTAATGGTGGAGAATCATACACCGGATGGATAGATAATGAACCTTTGAAGGGACAAATAAGACTCATATGAAAGGTATTATGAAACTTTCAATGTGCATGTAATTTTAATCAAAAAGCATTAGCATTGATTCAATGAAGAATTTTGAATGGTCCATAAAATCTAGGTGCAAGTTTAATAGTAGGATTTTTCTCAACACTATGCAATCTATGTTTACCTTGGCATTTCTTATTAGCTTGCTTAACTTAAGATTGCTAGGCCTTAGCAATCAATTGTTTAACTTGTTCAAAAATAATGGAATGAGTATATACCCAATCATCAATAGAAGGCACTTTCTAATTTAAATGAAATGTTGGTATTGGCATTTTGCAAGCATAGATAAATTCAAAAGGTGCTTTGTTGGTAGTAGAGTGAGGTGTATTATTGTAAGCAAATTGTAAAAGAGGCAAATGTTGATCCCATATGGTGAGAGAAGAAAAAGTATAGGCACGAATCAAATCAAGAAAAGTACTATTAGTAACTTTAGTTTCACCATTAGTTTCAAGATGAAAGACTGAACTAAAATCAACACTACAAGGATATGAGGGTATAGCGACGGCCATTTGGACGATGAGAAATAGTGGTGTCACTATTTGCGTCGCTATTAGGGTCGCAAAACCGTCGCTATACTCAAACGAAAAAACGCGGGCCGAAACCTGAGCGCATTCTTTTACACGCATACATGAAAGAGAGAGCAAAAGGGAGAGCGAGAGGGAGAACGAACATCTTGCATTTGAGAGGGAGAGAAAGAGAGAAAGAGGGAGAAAGAAGGCTTCTCACCATCGCCGCCACCACCGTTCGCGAAGAAGAGGAGGTGTACGGAGGGCGAAGAGGAGCCACCGTCGCGAAGAGGAGCCGCCAAACCCTTCTTCGAGCCTTTACGGTGAGTGCGTTGTCCATTCTTGCTTTGCTTTTGTGTTTTCTCTCTCTCTTTTACTTGTTTTTGATATAATTCGTGTGTATTGAGAGAGGGAGAGGAAATGAGAGAGAAAGAGAGGAAGAGAAAGACGGAGAGGGAGAGGAAGAAGAAGAGGGAGGGAGAGGGAGAGGGGGAGGGGGAGGGAGAGGAAATAAGAGAGGGAGACGAAGGGAGAAAGAGAGAGGGAAACATTAAACATAATAGGGAAAGAGAGAAAGAGAGGGAGAGGGAGAGGGAGAGGGAGGGAGAGAGAAAGAGAGGGGAAGGGAGAGGAAATGGGAGAGGGAGAGGGAGGAAACGTGAGAGGGAGAGAGAGAGAAAGAGAGGGAGAGGGAGGGAGAGGGAGAGAGGGAAACATTAAACATAATAGGGAAAGAGAGAAAGAGAGAAAGAGAGGGAGAGGGAGAGGCAGAGGGAGAGGGAGGGAGGCATTAAACATAATAGGGAAATGAGAGAGGGAGAGGGAGAGGGAGAGGGAAACATTAAACATAATAGGGAAAGAGAGAAAGAGAGGGGGAGGGAGAGGAAATGAGAGAGGCAGGGAGAGCAAAGAGAGGGAAACATTCAACATAATAGGGAAAGAGAGAGGGAGAGGAAGAGAGAAAAAACATTAAACATAATAGGGAAAGAGAGAAAGAGAGGGTGAGGGTGAGGGAGGGACAAGAAATGAGCGAGGGAGAGTAGAGAGAAAAAGAAATGAGAGAGGGGGAGGAGAGAGAAAAAGAGAGAGATAAAACATTAAACATAATAGGGAAAGAGAGAAAGAGAGGGAGAGGAAATGAGAGAAGAAGAGAAAGAGAGAAAAGGAAATGAGAGAGGGAGAGGAGATAGAAAAAACATTAAACATAATAGGGAAAGAGAGAAAAAGAGGGAGAAGAGGGTGAGGGAGGAAGAGGAAGAGATAAAAGGAAATGAGAGAGGGAGAGGAGAGAGAAAAAACATTAAACATAATAGGAAAAGAGAGAAAGAGAGGGAGAAGAGGGTGAGGGAGGGAGAGGAGAGAGAAGAGAGAAAAAATGAGAGGAGAGAAGAGAGAAAAATAGAGAAAAAACATTAAACGTAATAGGAAAAGAGAGAAAGAGAGGGTGAGGGTGAGGGAGGGAGAAAAAATGAGAGAGGGAAAGGAGAGAGAAAATATTAAACATAATAGGGAAAGAGAGAAAGAGAGGGTGAGGGTGAGGGTGAGGGAGGGAGAAGAAATGAGAGAGGGAGAGGAGAGAGAAAAAATGAGAGAAGGAGAGAAGAGAGAAAAAAAGAGAAAAAACATTAAACATGATAGGGAAAGAGAAAAAGAGAGGGAGAGGGTGAGGGAGGGAGAGGAAATAAGAGAGGGAGAGGAGAGAGAAAAAACATTAAACAGAATAGGGAAAAAGAGAAAGAGAGGGTGAGGGTGAGGGTGAGGGAGGGAGAGGAAATGAGAGAGGGAGAGGAAGAGAGAAAAGGAAATGAGTGAGGGAGAGGAGAGAGAAAAAATGTGAGAGAGAGGAGAGAGAAAAAGAAGAAAAAACATTAAACCTGATAGGGAAAGAGAGAAAGAGAGGGAGAGGGTGAGGGAGGGAGAGGAAATGAGAGAGAGAGAGAAAGAGAGAAAAGGAAATGAGAGAGGGAGAGTAAATGAGAGAGGAAGAGGTGAGAGAAAAAAATAAGAGAGGGAGAGGAGAGAGAAAAAGAGGGAAAAAACATTAAACCTAATAGGAAAAGAGAGAAAGAGAGGGTGAGGGTGAGGGAGGGAGAGGAAACGAGAGAGGGAGACGAAGAGAGAAAAGGAAATGAGAGAGGGAGAGGAGAGAGAAAAACATTAAACTTGATAGGGAAAGAGAGAAAGAGAGGGTGAGGGTGAGGGAGGGAGAGGAAATGAGAGAGGGAGAAAAAGAGAGAAAAGGAAATGAGAGAGGGAGAGGAGAGCAAAAAAAGAGAAAAAGAGAGAAAAAACATTAAACCTAATAAGAAAAGAGAGAAAGAGAGGGAGAGGGTGAGGGAGGGATAGGAAATGAGAGAGGGAGAGAAAGAGAGAAAAGGAAATGAGAGAGGGAGAGGAAACGAGAGAGGGGGAGGAGAGAGAAAAAAATGAGAGAGGGAGAGGAGATAGAAAAAACATTAAACCTAATAGGGAAAGAGAGAAAGAGAGGGTGAGGGTGAGGGAGGGAGAGGAAAAAGAAAAAAATTAAACATAATAAGGAAAGAGAGAAAGAGAGGGTGAGGGTGAGGGAGGGAGAGGAAATGAGAGAGGGAGAGAAAGAGAGAAAAGGAAATGAGAGAGGGAGAGGAGAGAGAAAAAGCATTAAATCTAATAGGGAAAGAGAGAAAGAGAGGGTGAGGGTGAAGGAGGGAGAGGAAATGAGAGAGGGAGAGGAAGAGAGAAAAGTAAATTAATTGTTGTTATTTGTTGTAGTAGTAGTAGTAGTTTTTTTTCTTTTCTTGTTTATTGTTATTTAGTTTTCTTTTTTGTAGTAGTAGTAGTAGTAGTTTTTCTTCTTTTCTTGTTTATTGTTGTAGTAGTAGTAGTTGTTTTTTTCTTCTTCTTCTTCTTTTCTTGTTTATTATAGTGGTAGTGGTAGTGGTAGTGGTAGCGGTAGTGGTAGCTGTAGGGGTAGTGGTAGTGGTAGTTGTGGTTGTGGTCATGGTCATTGTTTTTTCTTCTTTTCAATGCTTTATTATATTGGTAGTGGTAGTCGTGGACGTGGTCGTGGTTGTGGTCGTGGTCGTGGTCGTGGTCGTAGTCGTAGTCGTAGTCGTAGTCGTAGTCGTAGTCATAGTCGTAGTCGTAGTCGTAGTCATGGTCATAGTCGTGGTCATGGTTGTCGTAGTCATAGTCGTAGTCCTGGTCATGGTCGTGATCGTAGTTGTAGTCGTGGTCGTGGTCGTGGTCATGGTTATGGTCATGGTCGTCATCGTCGTCGTAGTCGTGGTCATGGTCGTCATCGTGGTCGTGGTCGTGGTAGTCGTGATTGTGGTCATGGTCATTATTTTTTCTTATTTTCTTGTTTATTATACTGATAGTGGTAGTGGTAGTCATGGTCGTGGTCATGGTCATGATTGTGGTCATGGTCGTGGTCGTGGTCGTAGTCGTCGTAGTCGTAGTCGTCGTCGTCATCGTAGTCGTCGTAGTCATAGTCGTCGTCGTAGTCGTAGTTGTAGTCGTGGTCATGGTCATGGTCGTGATCGTAGTCATAGTTGTGGTTGTGGTTGTGGTCATGGTCATGGTCATGATTGTGGTCGTGGTCGTGGTCATAGTCATGATCGTTAAAGAAAATGAGAGAGGGGGAGGAAGAGAAAAAAGAAGAAGGAACGAGAGAGAGGGAATAAACATACAACATAATAAAGAAAGAGAAAAAGAGAGAGAGATGGAAGGAGAAGAGATAATGAATGGATAAAAAACAAAGAGAGAGTGGTGGCGAGGTCCGGTGCAACACCACGTGACGAGAAATACGTTAATTTGTGGGTGGGTGGGTGGAGACTTTACATACGTTAATTTTTGCTGAGTTACAAGAGAAGAAATCCCTTTTCAAACAATTTAAGAAAGAAAAAAAGAATGATAACAAAAACAAATTGTTTGTCGTAATGTAGACAAAATGGAAAATGATGAAGGTCTTGTTGTTCAAGATCGCGAGGCATATCTTAATTAGCGTGTCCCATGTCCTTACTCTCAATGCAAGCTAGCAATTAGACGAAAACGTCGATTGTCTATAGAACACGTGCAACGCTTCGGCGAGTTTCAATCTGAGATCATTGATCAGATGATCTTGGATTTTTAGCAAACGGTAAGAAAAGTTAATATCAATCATGCATTGTACTCGCAAGCTAATTGAATACCATATACAAGAAGATTAGGTGTGGCTGGCAAATTTTCTATCTAGAGAGGTGACGTCTCATCCCAAGAAGGAGTGCATCCTTTGCAGCCAATTAGAAGAGTTCATGGGTGTGCGATGGATGGAGTGCATGAGCCAATCCACCACTTCGAAGGTACTACCCAATCTATACCGTCAATACTAGAGGAGACATGCAGCCTTCCAGACCTACCTATAATCTTGGAGCCTGAGATGGAGAAAATGATCGATGCATTGATTCCCATGGATGTCGAGACTTTTGATCCGAGAGAAAGCATCCATATCATTATATGATGGGTGCTGAGTATCTTGCCTGAAGACAATGCTTGCACTCCTAAGTGTGCAAGCAAAATACGGGTGGAGTGATGCGAGTGTGACTGAGTTGTTCATGTACCTTGTACATACGCTTTGTTGATTTCTTTTCGGCACTATCATTAAAAATATTTGTGCTTTTTCAAGGTATTTTATGATTTTTTTCAGGTTACTGAAATATCATATATTATCACCTGCAAATACCATACTTGAGTCTCGTGATGATGCACAACATGTTTTACGAAAGCTTGGCATGGACTACAACAACATCCATGCATGTATCAACAATTGCATACTGTTTCGAGGAGAATACAAGACTATGAAGACATGTCCAAACTGTGGTGCTCACAGGTATTGACAGGACTTGTAAGGGCAAACCATCCCTCAAAAAGTTCTTAGACACTTTTCGCTTATCTCCCGTATAAACCACATGTTCTGTATGTCCGACATGGCGAGCTTGACAATGTGGCATGTGCAGAATAGGTCCACAGATGGAGTTTAATGAATATCAGAGAATTTACGCGCATGGAGCCACATTGACTCTACCTTCCCATGCTTTGCCCGAGAGCCAAGGAATCTTCGGCTTGGTCTTGGAATGGAAGGTATGAACCCATTCGGTCTGCGCTCAACTTCTTACAGTATGTGGCCTATAGTCCTTGTCAACTATAATATCCCTCAATGGCTTTCTATGAAGAAAGGACATCTCATCCTTAGCTTACTTGTCCCCGGCCACTACAAAGTCAAAAATATGGGCATGTATCTTCGTCCATTAGTCAATGAGCTTAAGATTTTGTGGGAGGAGGGGGTCACTGTGCAAGATATGCGCAAGCGCGATGGTCAACGATCTGTCAATATTCGAGCCATTCTCATATGGACAATGCATGAATTTTCGGGATTCAAAGAGTACTCAGGTAAATAGGCTTCCGTTCTCATTGGTAATATCTATATTTTATCTCGTTCAAGTTTATATTCACTGGATAGAGGTGTTGGAACATGCCTGGTTACCTCAGGTTATCATGCATGTCCATTGTGCGGGCCATAGTTAGACTCCCAAAGGTCACGAACCACGAAGAAGATGGTATATCAAGGACACGTTGCTTTCTTGCTAGAGGGTCATGAACTCAAGGAAGGTTTTCTTGGACGACCTCCAACACGTATGAATACCGCAAGCTCGTACGAGCTGAAAATGGTCCACGCGGAGTCACATCCAAACGGAATGCGATGGTTCTCAGTTTTCTATGAGTTACCATATTGGACCTACTTACAGATCAACCACTTATAGGATCCCATGCATATTTTCAAGAATGTGGGCAGTTTGCTATGGGACCACATCACAGGAAAGAGAGACACTATAGGGGCACGAATGGATTTGAAGGAGGTATGCAAGATGGAGGTGCTTTGGCCGTAGTCAAGTGTTGATGGTCACGTGCAGCTACCTCACGCTCCTTGGGTTTTGATCCACTAAAGAAGATCGCATTGTGAAGCAAATAGTCAAGTCTATTCGCACTCCGATGGGTATGAAGCATTCTCTCAGGTCTGCATTTTCTAAAGACGACCAATTATCAGGGCTAAAATCCCATGACTGGAATAATATATGTCAGGTTTGTACTACGAATGGATTGTAATTGGCATATTTTCAAGAACCACTTATAGATCAACCACTTATAGGATCCCATGCATATTTTCAAGAATGTGGGCAGCTTGCTATGGGACCACATCACAGGAAAGAGAGACACTATAGGGGCACGAATGGATTTGAAGGAGGTATGCAAGATGGAGGCGCTTTGGCCGCAGTCGAGTGTTGTTGGTCGCGTGCAGCTACCTCACGCTCCTTGGGTTTTGTCCACTAAAGAAGATCGCATTGTGAAGCAAATATTCAAGTCTATCCGCACTCCGACGGGTATGAAGCATTCTCTCAGGTCTTTATTTTCTAAAGACGACCAATTATCAGGGCTAAAATTCCATGACTGCATTTTTCAATTATCAGGGCTAAAATCCCATGACTGGAATAATATATGTTAGGTTTGTACTACGAATGGATTGTAATTGGCATGCACATTTTGCTATTTGGAGTGTAGCCATTGTTCATAATGCTTTCTCATTTGTGGCAGTTTGTACTACCGATCACGATTGCAGGATGCCTTACTCCAGAAATACGTGGGGCCATTTATAGGTTGTCAACTTTAGTACAATGGATCTCACAGAAGGAGATTAAGATGTCCTCTGTTGAATTCGCGAGGCAAGGAGTAGTGTAGACGGTCTGTCTCTTTAAGAAATACCTGCCTACCAGCATGCTCATGATACAAATCCATCTTCTTGTGCATCTTGTAGATGAAGTGGAGATTGCTGGACCTGTCCATATGCAATGGATGTTCTTCTTGGAGCACTTCATAAAAACCTTGAAAGGATTTATGTGACAACGAGCTTGGCCAGAAGGTAGCATGGCTGAAGGTTGGTTGTGTTGAGATATCGAGCTCCACTCGTGATACGCCAGGGTGACCGTTGTGTATTTATGTCACCGACTTATCAGTTACAGACGCGGTTGGTACACCGCCCATGAATAATAGCTACATGACAGCTATCCTTATCTACTCTAGTTCGTGGCTCAGTTAGTATGCCACCTTAGTTAGTTGAGTTTGGTTTGAGACCCATATATAGGGTTCTTCTATTTCTTTGTAAGAGAGTTCTTTTTGGCTTACACAACTAAGAAGAGGAAAATTGTTTTTAGCCTCCACCTCTGTGTGTATTCCCCCATTGTGCAAGCAAGAAAGCTACAAGTGAGACTCCTTCCTTCTCTCCCACAATCTTGACATAGTATCAGAGCCTTGTTCGTGGTAAGGAGCTCAAGAAAGCAAGCCAAGCTCACGGTGTTCTGATAAGAGGAGCAGTGTTGCTTTCATTTTCTGTTTTGCGAGCAGATCTCTGCAGGTAGTACAACCGAAAAGTGCAGGAGTGCATTGTCTCAGGTTGAAACGCCCTTCGCGGTGAAGCAAGAGGGCAGCATATGCTACGGGCAAGGGATTTAGCCCTTGGCGACATTGTTTTTTTGATTTGAGGCCATTTCGGGGCGTGTTTTGGAGGCGAAAGTTTTTTGCACGCACTCAGGAAAAGGCCATGTTTTATGCTGTGCGACCACTGTTCTACAGGTCGGTGAAAAGTTACTGTAGAAATTGCATCGTATGCTTGTGCGTAGAGACATTGGGAGTTTCAGAATTATCCTTGGTTCTTGTTTATGCAAAATCATCACTAGGAAGTGACTGTGTGGTCAATTACCACTTTCACCAGTTTTGCAGATTTGCCTTTGTGAGGCTGAAGATGTGTTTTTTGTAGTGACAGAATTTTTTGCAGTGTTCTATAATGGCATCTGATTCTCTTTCACAGATTGTCACTGAAAAGCTTGACAAGAACAACTTCCAAGCATGGAAGTTTAGAATGATGAATTTCCTTATGGGAAAAGGATATTGGGAATTTGTTGCAGGAAATGAAGAATAACCAGTTCTTCCTGATGTTCCCAATCAACAGCAAATGCAGGCATTTAAAGCATGGCATGAGAGAGCCAGGAAAGTTATGTACTGGCTGTCTATCAGCATTTTAGACTCTATGATTGTGCATATTCAAGATGCAAGTACGCCAAAGGAGGCATGGGATACTTTGTTAAAAATGTATAGCACAAATACGCAAGCCAGGAAAATGCAGCTCAAGCAAGAGTTGCACAATGTGCAAAGAGAAAGTATGAGCATCAATGACTACCACATGAAGGTGAAAAAGATTGCAGATGCACTTGCTTCCATTGGGTCGCCAGTGGAAGATGATGATTTAGTCTCAGTGACCTTGAATGGTCTAGGAAAGGATTATGCACAATTCCGAATATCCATTTCTGTCCGTGAAAGATTTCCTGATTTTGAGGAGTTGATTGCTCTTCTAATTTCTGAGGAGCTGAGAAATGGTGGTGCATCTTCTTCAGGAGGAACTTCAAAAGAAGCTGTCTTCTACTCAAATGCTGGAAGAGGTAGAGGCAGAGATAGAGGAGGCCGATTTGGAGGCCGTGGCAAAAATCAAAATATGCAGCGAACTCAAGAAAACCAGTCCTATGGAGGAGGACGTGGTAACTCTAGAGGCAGGGGGAGCCAAAGAGGTCGTGGTGGATGGCAAAGAGGCCAAAATGCAAACAGTAATGTTGAATGCTACTACTGTGGTAAAATGGGTCATATGACTAAAGACTGCTATAAAAAGTAGAATGACATCATGAATGGAAAACTGCAATAAGGGAATTATGCATCTTCTAGTAGACAGGGTGATGACAGAAATGAGCATTTGTTTATGGTACAGCACATGAACAATTCTGTGACAAGTGCAGAAGAAATCAATGATGTGTGGTATGTTGACTCAGGTGCATCAAACCACATGACAGGTCATGCAGAATGGATGGAGGATGCAAGGAAAATGGAAAAACCAGGATTTGTGGAGACTGGTGATGATACTGCACATCCTATTGTGCAGATTGGAAAAATTCATTTGTCTATGCAGGATGGGAAAAAGAAATACCTGTCCGATGTATTTCATGTCCCGAATATCACCAAGAATCTGGTTTTTGTTGGTCAAATGGTTGAGCAGGGCTTGCAGGTCAGATTTAATCCTCATGGATGCTTTGTTGAGGATATGAAAAATAAAGGTCGCTTGATAGCAAAAGGAAAGAAAAAGGGTAGAATGTTTACATTGGATGCAGACATGTCTAAATTGAGTGCAACAATGTTTGCACATGGGACCGGTGTAGTTGCAGATATTGATATCTGGCATAAACACATTGGTCATGTTAATGTACAGCGACTTAAATCAATGCAGGCCCAAAATATTGTTGCAGGATTGCCCAAATTCAAGGTTGCAGAAATGCATAAGATATGTGAAGCCTGTCAGTTTGGAAAACAGGCAAGGAAACCATTTCCTAGACATGTTCAAGAGAGTGAGAAGCCATTGGAATTAATCCACTCTGATATGTGGACTACTAAAGCTGCATCTCTTGGAGGCTGTCATTATTTTGTCACTTTTATTGATGACTATAGCAGAAAAGTTTGAGTGTATTTTATGAAAAAGAAAAGTGAAGTTTTTGGGCATTTCAAAACTCTTAAAGCTATGGTTGAAAAAGAAACAGGCCTATAGATAAAATGCCTAAGGTCAGATGGAGGGGGAGAGTACCTCTCAAATGAGTTTGCAAAGTTCTTGCAGGAGCATGGCATAAAGCAGTAATATTCATGCAGTCATACCCCACAACAAAATGGAATTGCAGGAAGGAAAAACATGCATATTGGAGAGGTATCTTGTGCCATGCTCAATGAAAAAGACTTGCCCGATTTTTATTGGGCCGAAGCAGTTGCTACAGCAGTCTACATAATGAACAGGACTCCCACTGCAGCAATACATGGAATGACTCCAAAGGAGAGGTATACTAGTAGGAAACCAGATATTTCTCATTTGAAAATTTTTGGTTGCATTGCCTATGTACATGTGCCAGATGAGTTGAGATCCAAGTAGGATCCAAAAGCTGAGAAGTGCATCTTTATTGGTTACTCTCTGCAACAAAAAGGGTATAGATGCTATAACCCTTCTACTCGTAAGTTTACAATGAGCAGAGATGTTTTTTATGAGATGAGTAGCTAGTATAAACCAGTAAATGTGATTGATGATGTAGATGCACAAAATGGTAATGCTACACAGAATTCACAACAGCAGTCACAAAATATTAGTGGACCTGGAGCATCCTCTAGCAGTGGTTCACATTCTTCGCCATGGACAGGCAGATTGAGATCAAGAGAATCTTCTCAAAGCAATGCAGATAGTGGTATGTAGGTATCACGAAAAAGGAAAAGAGAAGGTTGATCAGCCCATGTTTGATGTGAATGCAGGTTACTCTTATGTGGATGGTGAATCCAGTGGCTCAGAACAGAGCATTGATGATGAGTTGGGTATTCCTTCTATTGTTACACCTGGAGTAAGGAAGACCAGGGATGTTTTGAGAGCACCTGGGAGTGAACCTACTTTGCGCAGGTCTACGAGAGCTAAGTATCCTGTGGATAGGCTGAAATATGATGGATTTACAGCCATTCACTATGCATATATGGTCAAAGTGATACAGGAACCAGAACCCACTTCTTTTGAGCAAGCCATGGGAAAAGAAAAATGGGAGAAAGCCATGGATGAAGAAATGGATGCCTTGGAAGCAAATGCTACATGGGAATTGGTACCTTTGCCTAAAAGTAAAAATACAATTGGCTGTAAGTGGGTTTATAAGGTGAAACACAATGCAGATGGTTCTGTGAACAGATACAAGGCAAGATTAGTAGTCAAGGGGTATGCACAAACATATGGCATTGACTATGAAGAAACATTCAGTCTGGTTGCAAGGATGGCAACCGTAAGAGCAGTCATTGCTATGGCTGCATCAAAGGGATGGTCTTTACATCAGATGGATGTAAAGAATGCCTTCTTGCATGGTGATTTGCAAGAAGAGGTCTATATGGAGCAGCCACCAGGTTATGTGCATGTTGTTTATCCTGAGTTTGTTTGCAGGTTGAAGAAAGCCTTGTATGGCTTGAAGCAAGCACCTAGAGCATGGTCTGACAAGATAGGACAGTATCTTGTCACTATTGGCTTTCAGATTTCCAAGGCAGATTTCTCACTTTATGTGAGAAAAACAGAGAAATGTATTATGCTACTTGTCATTTATGTTGATGATTTGATTATGACAGGTGACAGTGATGAAGATTATCCTTCATGTGAAAATGCTATTGAAGCAGAAGTTTGAGATGAAGGATTTGGGAGAGCTACGTTATTTCTTGGGCATTGAGGTGATTAGATCACCAAGTGGGATACAGCTCTTGCAGAGACAGTATGGATTGGACATGCTGTCCAAATATGGGATGACAGGCTGTAAGCCTATTTCAGTTCCTTTGGAGCAAAATGTGAAGCTGAGCACAGATGCAGGTGAGCTTCTAGAAGACCCTACTATGTACAGACGCATAGTAGGAAGTTTGATTTATATGACTATTACTAGGCCAGATTTGAGCTATGATGTTGGATTGGTAAGTCAATTTATGCAGGCTCCAAGGAAACCGCATTTGGATGCGGCTAGATGCATACTCAGGTATGTAAAGTCCACATTGCAGTATGGACTATTTTATGAGACTGGGGTTCAAATACAGTTGCATGGATACACTGATGCTGATTGGGCTGGTAGTATTTCTGATAGACGATCTACCAGTGGATATGTGTTCTCTTTTGGGAGTGCTGCAGTCACTTGGAGCAGCAAGAAACAACCTACAGTTGCCTTGTTGAGCACAGAGGCTAAGTACACGGGTGCAGCAATGGCTGCATGTGAGGTAGCTTGGTTGCATAAGCTACTTTATGATATGCATCAGTCTACAAATGGGCCAGTTGTCATTTATTGTGACAACATGAGTAGTATACACTTAGCAAATAACCCAGTCTATCATGCTAGAACAAAGCACATTGAGGTGCATTATCACTATGTGCAAGAGAGGATTTTACTAGGTCTTATTGATCTAGTTTATGTCAGCACAGAGGATCAGGTAGCTGACATATTCACGAAGGCATTGGGTGCAGAGAAGCTGCGCAAGTTCAGAGACATGCTTGGTATGCAGGAATTGGGATTGAGCTCGAGGGGGAGTGTTGAGATATCGAGCTCCACTCGTGATACGCCAGGGTGACCGTTGTGTATTTATGTCACCGACTTATCAGTTGCAGACGCGGTTGGTACACCGCCCATGAATAATAGCTACATGACAGCTATCCTTATCTACTCTAGTTCGTGGCTCAGTTAGTATACCACCTTAGTTAGTTGAGTTTGGTTTGAGACCCATATATAGGGTTCTTCTATTTCTTTGTAAGAGAGTTCTTTTTGGCTTACACAACTAAGAAGAGGAAAACTGTTTTCAGCCTCCACCTCTGTGTGTATTCCCCCATTGTGCACGAAAGAAAGCTACAAGTGAGACTCCTTCCTTCTCTCCCACAATCTTGACAGGTTGGTGTTTGAGGCGCTAGTGCATATTTCACAATGGCTACCAATGGTGGATCTAGACAACAAAATGGTATGGTCCTTGAAGGACAATGATAGGATGACTGGAGATGTAGTGGTTGGAAATGGGGTAGAAAAAAGAATAGATGCTGTAATGGAGGAGAAGGTGAATTGCTTTTGTATGTTGCACTATGCCTCTATGGAGACATGGCTCGCCAGCAGGTACCAGCAAGCTAGGCAAGATCGAGAGGAAGCACAATCTAAATTTTGACGTAGTATGTGCCATCGACCGATTCAATATCCTGAGGGCATGGAGGAGATGCCGCGGTTCCTGTCAATGCGATGGTTGCATGGAGCTTTGACCGCAGTGTCTCGTGAAGTGGCGGAGGTCTCAATTGAGGAGTGGGAATTCTCGAGGGGATGTAGTCCAAAGGTGATGATGTGTTTAGGATTTGTCGTATCTATATTTTAGATGCAAAAAATAATTTGAGTGTTTTAATGTAGAGTACAAAATATATAATGCAGCGTGGTTGCACGGACGGCATTTTCGCATGGAGTGTATTGACAAAATGTGATCCACAATGGACTATGGTATCATGGCAAGGTTCGAGCAAGAGAGCCGACGACGAGCAATGGATCCAAACATGGTTATAGATGAGATCGAGTATTTTGGGAACTTGCAAAGTATTGTTACGGTGGATTACCATAGCTTCTCCATGATACTATTCGATGTGTAGTGGCTCAAAGTGGTACTTGAAGGAGTTGGAGCAATAGTTCGACGAGGTCCATCTGGATTTCTCGAAATAGATTTTTTTTAAAAAAGGACGGATTTGCGCGACACATTTGTGTTGTCGGTCCATTGTGAACAGGTGCATGAACTCATTTATTTGTTAATTGTATTATGACATGGTACATGTCACAATAGTTTAATCTCTCTTGTACGTGTTTGTGAACAAGTAATCTTCTATCCAAACCCCCGACAACCTCAATGGTGGTATGTTATACCTTCAGCTCCCCAAAGTGTGAGAGTATATGATCAAAGCGATATTCCGAGCATAGATGAGGACAATATGCAAATAGAGGGGTCGATATTACAAGGGATGGAAGCCACCAAAAGCTTGGAGCATGTATAGAAGCCAGCATCAAGTAACAATGATGGAAATACAGGAGTCCAAGAATTCTTTGAGAACAAGGTGGATTCATCCTTTTGTGGTGACATGTCTATCGACCTTCTAGTGTATGCGGAGTTGTGTCAGGAGATTGACGTGGGACTATAGGATACTTCATACTTGGAGCATCCACTTACTCAATTCGTTGACTAATTGCTTATAATGGTACATAAGATATGCATTTTAAATGAGATCATTTTTTTAGTATTTATATTACCGTGCTTTGTATGATTTAAATTGATTATGCTAACATTATTTTTTGTCTGTGTAGGTGACCTTTTTGGATACTTAGATCATCAGGATGAGTCGAGGGATGAGTGATGAGGAGTTGCAGGATATCTTCACACACATGTCTCCAGATCAGATGGCGAGATTCAAAGACATGGCAAACCAGGAGCTATCTCGGACATCGTCAGGCCATTCTATTAGATCTACTTGGCACGATCAGATGCTTCAGCTTCGAGCAGATGAGGTCGACGCTCCAGACTTGGGCTAGAGGGAGAGAGTGCTTCAGGGTCAGGGGGATGCTGTAGAGATACAGAGGCAATGAGCCTGCGGTGAGCACGGGATATAGGTGCTACTCCTCGCTCTCATGGTAGTTCCATGGAGCGTGGCTTAGGTGGTTGCTGTGGAGGCACAGTCACCTCCAGTATTTGTCACACCTGTGGAGACGTCTACTCCAGTTACTCCAACTTTTCTTAGTCGGTTGCAGGTGGCACCCCTATGGGTGCTACTCTGATAGATTCTACCCCGATCGGTACACCAAATGTACAAGGGTCTCCTGGATATGCCTAGGAGCATGGTCGCAGGTGGAAGACGACCCATCTTAGGCATACGCCAGAGGGGTATTCCTATCTTGTAGATGATAGGTCAGGAGCCATCATCATGAATGATGAGGGGAGGAGGGTGATGGCTCGCATGAGAGAGTTGTGCCAACAAGTTTTTCGACACAACTTCTTAGATCATTGGAAAAACATATCAGAGGGGAGCAAGGACTATATAGTAGCATCCTTGCATTAGGAGTTTCCAGTTCCAACCACAACAGATAGATTTTCTACAGGCTAGATGATGGACTGCATGTGTGTATATATGTCACACAGATGATCAAACGCACACAAGGTACTCAAGAGTGGGGCTGCAAAGCCCAAGTGGCTAGACATGGATGACTGGCATCGATTGAGGGAGGAGGCTACAAATTCTCCAGGACATTGGAGTCAGCAGCGCGAGGTGGCGAGGGCACGACTAGAGGTCAGAGTGGTCCATCATCTTGGGAGTGGCAGCCACAGGACATATCTGGAGGACTTTGTAAGCTTTTCTTTTGTTTTTCTTGCTTATTTTTTGGTAATGTCCTTTGTACTAATAATCTTGTTTCTAATAGTTAGTATTTTGTTTTCTTTGCCGCACTCCATTACAAATCGCGATCCGATCGGCCTTGAGACTCGATATGCAAAGAGGCACGGTCTCACTGCATTGATCGACCGATTGTATAGACGCAGTGGCCCTGTAAGTCACTCATCTTTCTTGTTCGTAGTTACCATGTTTAATTAGAATACATTATTGTATGGTGGACTGATGTGTAGTTGTTTCTTTTTTTGCAGAGTTCATTCGATGCTCTTTTGCGGTGGGATGAGCTTTCGGATGGCGAGGATGTATAGCTTTCCCTTGGATCCCTGGAGCTCACATACCCTTCTTTTTTGGTTGCTTGATCTGTGTAGACATTTTCTATGTAGTAGTGATATCTTGCCATGATTGTACCACTCACTTTTATTATGCGATCATGTATTTATTTCATGTATCAGTGTAATGATTTAAGTACACTTTATTTTTGTTTACAGAAGCATTGTACGCAGTGCAGAAACTATTTTGTATGGCCCAAATAAAGCACACATTGCTATATGTGGAAAGGCAGCTTGCTGCCCTACCACAAATTTATTTTTTTCCATGTTACCGTCGTTATTAGCGTTGCAAAATTACATGCATGCATCATTATTGGCATCATTATTAGCATCGTAGAGCATTGTTATCAGCATTGTTATTTTCGTCGGTATCAGTTTGTTCTATGGTGTCACCAATAACGATGTTTTTTGCAATAACGGGGGCAAATTTCTTTATTTACATTTTCATCACTTTTAGCGTCAGTATAAGGCCTATATCTTGTAGTGCAAATTTAGTACCAAGGTTAGAAAATAAAGTTATCCAAAAGTTATTGCAAAAATAGGGATAAAGATCAGATATAATAATAATAGGCAAACTATGATGTACAAAAATATGTTTAAGAAAAAGATTAGCAACTTGTGAAGTCGTTAGAGTTTTCTTGCATGGTAAAAAATATGCTTGCTTCTAAATCTATTGATAATAGTCCAAAGAATTTTATTTTGCAAAGATGTCACTAGAAAACCAATAATAAAATCCATTGATATTTGTTCCCAAGGTGAGTTAAGAATACGTAAAGGCATTAACATTCCATATTGCTTACCATGATGTCTTTTGATTTTTTGGCAAACAAGACATTCAGAAACAAAGGTAGAAACATCTTGATTCATGTGAGACCAATAAAAATCTTCTTGCAAATGATAGAGAGTAGAAATGAGCCAGATGATCCATATAAGGTGGATTGTGAACTTCTTGGAAGACAAAATGACAAAAGGGTTGAGTAATTGTAATGAAGCAAATTAGCCACATTAATTCGCTTGCCACATTAGTTCGCTTACCTTTACTGAAATAAAACCATGTAGATATCTTATCCATGAGGGTACTAGGGTTTACTATAAAAGGCAAGAAGAGCTAATGTGGAGGGGATTTTTTACACTTACACCAATTTCTTGGAGATTTCTTGTTCACTCATCACCATCTTGGGGTGAGTACCGAGCTTTAATTTTCTTCTATCTTGATTTCATCTTCCATGGCTACAATGTGCTATGGTATAATGGAAGATGAATATGGCATGGCCTGGAATGAGGCATTTCATGTTATTTCCTAGTTTACTTCATTAGTTTTTATGTTGATTTTCAAAGTCTCTTTCGGCTCCCGAAATCCACAAGGCATTCCACAATACCCTACAGCCTCAGTGGCTTACTCTTAATATCATAATCGAACTCCTGCAAAGTGATCAACCACTTTGCCAAACGATCAGGCGGTTGTAGCTTGTTCATAAGCAATCTCAGCCCTTCCGCCTTCGTATAGAACACTACCTTTTCATAAAGGATGTAGTGCCTAAATTTCTTAGTGCCAAAGACCATCGCAAGACACAACTTCTCCATGTAGGTATAGTTAATCTCTGAAATGCCCAATTTCTGACTAGCAAAAGCTATCGGATGATGCCACTTTTCCTCCCAGATTTGGGCTAAACAGCAGCTTATACTATGCACGGTGGCTGCTGAAAATATATAGAACACCTCACCTCTTTTAGGTGCTTTTACTAGCTCCTATTTCACATCCTCGAAAGCTACCTTACAAGGGTCGCTCCATTCAAATGAACAGCTAAAGGATAATAAATTCGTTAATGGCAATGTTCTTTCTGCCAAGGCATTTATAAACCTCCGATAATACCCTATCGATGATAGAAAGCTATGAACCTCTTTCGGAGTGCGCGGTGGACTCATAGCGACTATGACCATGATCTTCTCAGGGTCAGTTGCGATTCCTACTGAACTGACCACATGGCCCAGCAATAGCCCATAAGGTACTCCAAAGACACACTTCCATAGGTTAAGAGCGATGAAAAATTGTCTGCAACGCTCAAAGCATTTTCTTAAAATAATCAACATACTTTCCCTTACAGTGGCTGCCCCCAGGTTATCGATAAACACTTTCAACTCATCTGGGGAAATGTCACCAAAGGTCTTGTCTGCTATCCGTTGCCATGATCCAGGTGCATTGCACAAATAAAAGGCCATCACATGGTACGCAAAAGTACCAAAGACAGTAATAAAAGTTGTCTTCAACTTGTCCTCTTCTGCAATTGCCATCTGGTTGTAACCCGCAAAGCAATCCATGAACGAATATATCTCCCTACCCGCTAATTGATCCAAAATCTGGTCAATAAATGGCAACGGGTAGTAATCCTTAACTGTTTGCTTATTCAACTCTCTAAAATCTACACATAATCGGATCTCGTTATTTTTCTTCTTCTTGATAACAATTGGTGAACACCATTCTGTATGTTGTACAGGGAAGATTAAACCAGCTTTTGTTAACTTTTGTAACTCTTCAAATAGCCCGTCCCTCAATTCAAAAGGCATATGCCTTACTTTCTGACGCACAGGATGACAGCCTTCTTTTATAGGAATAGTATGAACAGCCAGGCTGGGAGGAATGCCTCTCAGCTCATCATAACTCCAAGCAAAGTTATCGCGGAATTCTTGAATCAAGGACACATAGTCCTCCCTTTCTGTTGAACTGAGCATGGAACCTAATTTAATTGGCCGTGAATCATTCAACGTGCCAAGGTCCAACTCAATCACATCTGCATCTCTTATCCTATCTTGCAGCTCTATCGGCTCATTTAGAGTTATCTAATAGATATCCTCTATAGTGGACCCCTCTTTAGATTCATCACTGGATGATGTCTCACTACCAGATGGATCGTCTACTATTTCTAATTCAGTAGAGGATAAAGGAGCTCTCTCACTTTGAGGGGACTCTAGGTAAGCATCGACTATTACTCGATTAGCACCTCTACCTAGAACCACTCGACTGGCGGGTATATCAACTTGACAGCATGTTCGTAAGATCCAAGGCCTCGCTAGCAAGCCTCGATAGCTAGGACGTCCTGCAAATCTTATCACCCTAAAGTCCAAGAAGCATTCTACACTCACAACCGTAACATGGACTCTAGTAACGCAACCTTCTGGTTGTCTTAGACTATCATCAGTCATTCTAAGAAGGGTGGAGCTATCTTTCTGGATGCCTAGACCCAGCCTCTCCATCAACTCTGAACTCATGATATTGACGGAGGATCCAGTGTCTACAATAGCATGTTCCACCAATATTCCATCCACATAAGTTGGAACCCAAGGGTAGTTCTTTTCAGCATGATCAAACTAATCTTCCCCTACTCGTGCTATGCCCAAAGGTTCTACAATACACCCAATAAGCAGGATCTTCTTAAATTCCTTGCATACTCCTAGAGATATTTTAATCAATTGCAAGAGGTTCACATCTGGTTTAACTTCGCAAAGAGAACTTGCTAGATCAAAGTCATGATAAGTAGCCAAAGCTCTCTTTTCTCGCCAAACCATCCTCTCTTTTGGTCTTTGGACTGGTTTTGGTGCTTCTTTCTTAGCTCTTGCCTTCTTTCTTGGCACTTCTTCATCCTTTTTAGGGTCGACTTTTCTGTCAACTGGCTTTAGCAGTCCCCCTTCTGTGCTAGGACTCTGGATTTGCGTCCCCTTATCCCCTTGTTTAGGGTTTGCCTCAACCGTTTTTGCATTATCTTTATCAACCTCTTTAGCCTTTTGGCCTCTTATCATGGCTCTTAAGTTAGAGGTTTCGGCATCATTGACTCGTACAGCCTCAATAAGGCTGACTCCATTGCCTTGTGGCAACTCTTCTATAGTTGTTTTTCCCCTCTGCAATATTTATCTTGGTGCATCATTTTGCTGCAAGTTATTTCCTTGCGCTCTATGATTCACAGGGCCCGGCTGTTTACTCCCTTTTTGGAGAGAACTAATCTTACTCCAACAGGTAGCAGCTAAATGGCCCGACTTCCCACAAATGTCACATTTCACATTTGGATAGTTTCTGGGGAAGTGTTGTCCACCACACCACTTACAACTGAATCTACAGGGTCCACCCTCTTCAGGGCGTCGACTCCCTATCAAATTTTGTTGCTTCTTCAAGAAATTAACATCGACAGCTATTTGTCGATATTGTTCGGAAATCATGTTGGTATAATGCTTCATCATATCCTTAACTTCGACAAGGACATTAGATGCACTCGACTCATAGCCTTGATCGTCGACCCATTGTTCCATTGGCCTAACAATCTGATTTGGCATTGGTTGTTGACTCACATGAACAACATTAGAATTCGAAACTTGGCCTCCAACATTTGGTGGAGCCAACTGACTTGCCATAGGCATAGTCACACTGGGAGGAGCTGGCAGCAAGGGTACATTCTGAACCATACTTCCTCTCCCATTAGGGTTAGTCACATGCATCCCTTTACTTCCATTCGTCAATGGTAGATTGCCTCCAGGTACTAAACCCGCATTAATATTCATTCGAGAGGAGTAGGCCATTTGTAATCGTGCTTCTACTCCCTCTGCCTGCATAATAGCGGTGTCTATATCTGCCAAGGCCACACTGCTCAATTGTACTTGAATATTAAAATCCAACCCATGAAAAAAATATTGCAATTGGGCAGCCGGCGGAATGGGAATGTAAGTTTGTAACTTATGGAATACTTCCTTCAGCTTCTTGGCATACGCTTTCACATTCTCATGAGGGTTTTGGTGCGTTATACTCAAGACCCGCAACCAATATTGGCCACCTCTTTCAGGGGCATATTCTCCTCTGAAAGCTGCATAGAATTGATCAATTGTGGTTATGGTTCGAGACTCTATGCTGTGATACCATACCGCAGCCCTTCCTTTTAATGTCATATTAAAGAACATCATGAGATATCCCTCATCTTGGATGTGATAATTGAACATCAATCTTTGGAACTCACAAATGTGAAATTATGCATCCTCTTCCGCTAACCCATTAAAAATGGGCAAGGGAACTCCTAAGGCTGGTAAATCCAGTGTCCCTATAGGAATTGCAACAGGTTGTGCCATGGTGACAATCGGATTAACAATAGAAGCTTGAATGGGTGAATTCACCCCCCCACTTGAAGTGGGTAGACTTGGTGGAGGAGAGGAAGAACTTACGCTTCCTCCTGCACCTAACAGACTATGTAGAGCAGTTGGGTCATTAAAACCACTGCCTCTTATACATACTGGGCTACTCCTTTGAGGAGAATAATGACTTACGATCTCTAACCGCCGTCTAGCCCTCTCAGCACGTTTTGCTTTTTGGATTTTGACTTGACAGTCCTTGTCAGAGGACATAAACCAACTTTATTTTGGTCCCTAGAAACCCTAGATTTGAAAACCACCACTTATAGGCGGCTCTCGGCAGACGCACCACTGATGGGACCTAAAATGGGCCGCCACTGGCTATAGCACTAGCCGGACCTCATGCTCATGACACACAAACACCCTCACGGCCTCGCGGACCAGGAGCGTCAATCTAATGCTAAAGGACAAACTGCCCTAAATCTTAATCTATGCATTTATAGTTTATAGTCCAACATTTCCCTAAAACTCCTCAAAGGGAGAACCCAAAGTACATAGGCATAACACCTCATCACACACACATAGGAGGCACTCCACTGACTAATAGTCAGAGCCCCACTGGAGCTCTCCTACATCGCAGGGATTGGCCCTTTGATGCGCTACTAAACATATAACACAAACGAGCACAAACTTCTCTCAAGGTATCAATATTTTACATTCCAGGATGTACCATTCCTCACTACACTTTCCCCCTTAGGACCCAACGACTAACCTACAGCTTAAGACATCCTCTCACGCTCCTCATTGGTCACAATCTAAGGAAGACAGGTGCCATGCATCCAGGAGGTTTTTCTGATACCTTTTAATTGTTATGCTTAATGCAAATCGTGTATGACTATGTGCTCAGACAAAAGAAAAATCAGCATCGTGCATGGTGCATAAAGCATTCTTTCCATGAATTTTACTAGTGTGTGCTGCGTTGAAAGGAGACACTGAGCCATATACACATGCTACCATTCTTTTTATTTAAATCATTTTCTATATGCTAAGTGCAATGCATAAATCAAATCTTTTCTTGATCTTTCAGTGTTTCAGCCCCTTTTCATCCAACTCTTAGCATTTTGTATCCTTGATCAGTTAGATAGGGTTTCTATGCATTTTTCCCTTTTAAAAGAACGACAAATACGCACAAAACATAGAAACGGGGACAAACCAAGGCCAACCTCATGCTTTGCCATTGTTATACATTGCATAAACATAGATATAATTTTCCCTAATTTTCCTCAGCCCATTTCCTATTTTTCCATGATTTTAAGTCTATTTTTCCCATTTTTGGGTAATTTTTCCCTATTTTCTTTTAATAAATAATGATTGAAAATGAAAGTTGAGTGTGGGCTATGGCCCTTAGGTTCATTGATAGAAAAAACTCAGATTTAGTTGGCGTGACATATCATATTTCTCATTTATATAGCAAAAAACCCAAATTTACCCTTAAAACGCGTGTTTCCATGTATTTTAACACTAATTCAGGCCATGTAGCCTTATATTTTCTGATTTTCAGGTTGCAAACAGTTGAAACTCATGGAAAACAATGTCACAATACACTTTCATCCCATATGAACAAGGTTTCATAAAGCAAATAGCATAAAAAGATCATTTTTCTTTGTAAAAATAGCATTACCGCTTATTTTCATGTCTCGGTTTCTTGGTCTTGACTACGGGACTGATTTCCAGCATGCTTTTAATGCTCAGCATCTTCAAGAACAGCACTCTTCATGTCTTCATCCATCCGGAAGCAATCCGGTCTCATCCGGACAAGCTTTCCTCCACCATTCTTCATTATCTTCTTCCACACAAGAACAACCCCTTAAGGGAGAGAGAGGGAGGAGAGAGAAAGACTAAAATCAGATATTTTCATCCATGCCATCATTTCACGAGTGAGAGGTGGCGATATGATCAACATACAGGAGGGAATCAAGCCCCATGATCATTTGAGGGGGTTGTGTGCAGGCTGCATCCTTGATCATCAACATACAAGGCGCGATTTTCGGCACTTGATGGCATGTTCTCTCTCCACTCTTGCATCTCTTTCTTTCATGAGAAATTTCATGCTACATTAAGTTTTGGGCTCCCAAAGGTTATGCCTACTTGGCCAAAAAGAAGTCCACCCTTTCAAATCTTGCCCATTTGTTGGCAATTTCCCCGTTCAGTGTCCAAATCGAGTGCTGTAAATTTTTGCACATCCGGCTTGACATCCCACATTGGCTGGCAACTCCTGACAACCCGCACAACAATTTGAAAATTTATCAAAAATCAACAAGTGTCGCTCGTGTGCCTTTTAAGGGTCGTATTTCACTTGGTGCTTAAAATCGTCCTAGTTGAAGCCGTCGCCTTCGACGTTGAATATTTTTCCCTTGATATTCGTAATTTTTGGCTATTTTTAAGCACTTCTTGGCATCAAAACTCCGCTCTCACATCAATAGAATCATCATCCAAGATGATGCATCAATAGAATTGTCATTCAAGATGATGTATCAATGAAATCAAATGCTTTGAAGGATCATCACACAAAGCACCAGTAAATGTTGACGCATCAATAGAATTGTCATTCAAGATGACGAATCAACAAAGTCATCATTTAGCAAGACATTGACAACATCAGAATTATCATTAAGCAATACTTCCATGGCATCAGACCTTGCCTAGTCCTATGGTACAAGCTCAGATTGCAATTTTAGTAGCAATTTAAGAAGTTCTTTCACAAAACTCTCTGATCATTTTCAATTTAAGACATTCTTTCACAATTTTTGGCAAGATGATACATATGTGCCTTTACTATTTTTAGTCTGGCAAGCTATACGAGCATGTATCATCACCACCTATTGTTGCTACAAATTCTAACTAAAGCAAAGTAGTTTCTAAAATCCTCCTTTGTTACAATAGATACCAATCCACCTACAAAATTCTTCTTGGTCCTAGCAAGACCCTGTTGCAGAAGTTGCATTGATGTTTCTGGAAAGTTTTACTGCTCTTCTCTCGAGACAGTCGTCTTACACTCAACCATGTGTCCATTGATCATATGCCTTTCTTAAAGAACTATGTCAACAACTGCTGGCTCTGCAAAGGCCACAAATTCAAAGCCTATGGCCCTACTTGTAACTCTATCTTTCATGATGATGACAGACTCTGCAACCTAGCCATATTGACAACATAGGCTTCAAATATTCTTGAAATAATTGGACTTCTCTTCAATGTTGGAGTCTTCTTGGATTACCTATTACTATTCTACAAGGCATTTCATTTAAAAAAATGGAAGGGGATTTTAGCTACATTCAACAAATATTGGTTCAATGGAGTACCTATAGAGCTTGAAGGAGAAGAGCATGTTGCAGAGTTGAAATCCAACTTGGAGCAAGCTTATAATGAAGAATCTTGGTAAACTTGAGGCTGAATTGAAGCCATTTTTGTCAAAGGATTCTTCATCAACAATATTCTTCAACCCCAACTACAAGAGGTATTCTCAAACATCTTTTAATCTCTCTTGAATTTCCTATTTGCTGAGCTTACTCAATTGATGAAAGAGATGTTAAATTGATAAGAAATTTATCCATATCCCTAAATGTATTACATGATCATTCCCTAGAGCTTTCATAGATGGTAATGATTACCAAACCACTTTGATTTCATTGCCATAATCATACTTCAACTTCCAAATTTCTCATCTATTTCACCTTGCCCTTGACATTCCCTTGTTTGATTATTGTCTCAAATGTCATGAGAAAATTTGCACTCAATGGTAAGTGAATAAAAATTTTGTAATGCAGTGAGTCATTGCTAAAGGTATTTCCCACCCACTCCCATTTCAATTTCTAGCCCATTTCACTCAAATCTTGCATATCATGAAATGGATACCTATTTTCTTTCAATCCATGTGTTTCATGCTATTTTATTAGCCTACTATTGATCTACCATGTCATTTCCCACGAGGAAAAGTTGATGCCATGCAAGTTATTAGAACAATAGTGAGGTGACCCTCCCTTATTGGACGAGGACCCTAAAGGGGAGCACAAACTAGCTTGAGAGGAAAATTTGCAAACCCCTCATCATGTTCCCACACATTTTTCAATTTAGATACAGGTACCGACATAAAGAGTGATGTACTTTGGCCTACAGCATGATGTGCTTGGCAAATGACTCCATGATGTATTAACAAATGTATGGGCAGTATGATATGTGGGCAAATGTATGGCAGCATGAAACACTTAGTAAATATGGGCAGAGATATGCAAAGCAACACGTATGCCTATTGATGCATTGAAGTACTTTGGTTCAACATTGAAGAATTTGACAATGAATGCAAACATGAATTCATTGTTGGATTACTTTCCTACATCTAGAGCGGGATTTGTCAACTTGTTTTTGGTATTTTTAGAGGTTATTCTCAGTACTTGCAGGGTGCAAGGAACTGTAAACAGCCACCATTGAAAATTGCCTACCAAAATTTCTATACTAAACCATTTTCAATGTTTGATAGCTCATTGGAAAGGATACATCCTTAGTTTCGAATAGATCCAAGAAATTCATCATTTGGTGTTAAGATTGTGGGAGAGAAGGAAGGAGTCTCACTTGAAGCTTTCTTGCTTGCACAATGGGGGAATACACACAAGGGTGGAGGCTGAAAATAGTTTTCCTCTTCTTCGTTGTGTAAGCCAAAAGAACTCTAGTACAAAGAAATAGAAGAACCCTATATATGGGTCTCAAACCAAACTCAACTAACTAAGGTGGCATACTAACTGAGCCACGAACTAGAGTAGATAAGGATAGCTATCATGTAGCTATTATTCATGGGCGGTGTACCAACCGCGTCTGCAACTGACAAATCGGTGACATAAATACACAACGGTCACCCTGGCGTATCACGAGTGGAGCTCGATATCTCAACACTCCCCCTCGAGCTCAATCCCAATCCTTGCACACCAAGCAGGTCTCTGAACTTGCGCAGCTTCTCTGCTTCCAAAGCCTTCGTGAATATGTCAGCTACCTGATCCTCTGTGCTGACATAAACTAGATCAATAAGACCTAGTAAAACCCTCTCTCGCACATAGTGATAATGCACCTCAATGTGCTTTGTTCTAGCATGATAGAGTGGGTTATTTGCCAAGTGTATACTACTCATGTTGTCACAATAAATGACAACTGGTCCATCTGTAGACTGATGCATATCATAAAGTAGCTTATGCAACCAAGCTACCTCACATGCAGCCATTGCTGCACCCCTGTACTCAGCCTCTGTGCTCGACAAGGCAACTGTAGGCTGTTTCTTGCTGCTCCAAGTGACTGCAGCACTCCCAAAAGAGAACACATATCCACTGGTAGATCGTCTATCAGAAATACTACCAGCCCAATCAGCATCAGTGTATCCATGCAACTGTATCTGAACCCCAGTCTCATAAAATAGTCCATACTACAATGTGGACTTCACATACCTGAGTATGTATCTAGCCGCATCCAAATGTGGTTTCCTTGGAGCCTGCATAAATTGACTTACCAATCCAACAGCATAGCTCAAATCTGGCCTAGTAATAGTCATATAAATCAAACTTCCTACTATGCGTCTATACATAGTAGGGTCTTCTAGAAGCTCACCTGCATCTGTGCTCAGCTTCACATTCTGCTCCAAAGGAACTGAAATAGGCTTACAGCTTGTCATCCCATATTTGGACAGCATGTCCAATCCATACTGCCTTTGCAAGAGGTGTATCCCACTTGGTGATCTAATCACCTCAATGCCCAAGAAAAAACACAGCTCTCCCAAATCCTTCATCTCAAACTTCTACTTCAATAGCATTTTCACATGAAGGATATCTTCATCACTGTCACCTGTCATAATCAAATCATCAACATAAATGACAAGTAGCATAATACCTTTCTCTGTTTTTCTCACATAAAGTGAGAAATCTGCCTTGGAAATCTGAAAGCCAATAGTGACAAGATATTGTCCTATCTTGTCACACCATGCTCTAGGTGCTTGCTTCAACCCATACGAGGCTTTCTTCAACCTGCAAACAAACTCAGGATGAATAGCATGCACATAACCTGGTGGCTGCTCCATATAGACCTCTTCTTGCAAATCACCATGCAAGAAGGCATTCTTTACATCCATCTGATGTAAAGACCATCCCTTTGATGCAGCCATAGCAATGACTGCTCTTACGGTTGCCATCCTTGCAACCGAACTGAATGTTTCTTCATAGTCAATGCCATATGTTTGTGCATACCCCTTGACTACTAATCTTGCCTTGTATCTGTTCACAGAACCATCTGCATTGCGCTTCACCTTATAAACCCACTTACAGCCAATTGCATTTTTACCTTTAGGCAAAGGTACCAATTCCCATGTAGCATTTGCTTCCAAGGCATCCATTTCTTCATCCATGGCTTTCTCCCATTTTTCTTTTCCCATGGCTTCCTCAAAAGAAGTGGGTTCTGGTTCCTGTATCACTTTAACCATATATGCATAGTGAATGGCTGTAAATCCATCATATTTCAGCCTATCCACAGGATATCTAGTTCTCATAGACCTGCGCAAAGTAGGTTCACTCCCAGGTGCTCTCAAAACATCCCTGGTCTTCCTTACTCCAGGTGTAACAATAGAAGGAATACCCAACTCATCATCAATGCTCTGTTCTGAGCCACTGGATTCACCATCCACATAAGAGTGACCTGCATTCACATCAAACATGGGCTGATCAACCTTCTCTTTTCCTTTTCGTGATACCTGCATACCACTATCTGCATTACTTTGAGAAGATTCTCCTGATCTCAATCTGCCTGTCCATGGCGAAGAATGTGAACCACTGCTAGAGGATGCTCCAGGTCCACTAATATTTTGTGACTGCTGCTGTGAGTTTTATGCAGCATTACCATTATGTGCATCTACATCATCAATCACATTTACTGGTTTATACCAGCTACTCATCTCATCAAAAACAACATCTCTGCTCACTGTAAACTTATGAGTAGAAGGGTTATAGCATCTATACCCTTTTTGCTGCAGAGAGTAACCAATAAAGATGCACTTCTCAGCTTTTGGATCCAACTTGGATCTCAACTCATCTGGCACATGTACATGGGCAATGCAACCAAAAATTTTCAAATGAGAAATATCTGGTTTCCTACCAGTATACCTCTCCTCTGGAGTCATTCCATGTATTGCTGCAGTGGGAGTCCTGTTCATTATGTAGACTACTGTAGCAACTACTTCAGCCCAATAAAAATCTGGTAAGTCTTTTTCATTGAGCATGGCACGAGATACCTCTCCAATATGCCTGTTTTTTCTTTCTGCAATTCCATTTTGTTGTGGGGTATGACTGCATGAATATTGCTGCTTTATGCCATGCTCCTGCAGGAACCTTGCAAACTCATTTGAGAGGTACTCTCCCCCTCCATCTGACCTTAGGCGTTTTATCTGCAAGCCTGTTTCTTTTTCAACCATAGCTTTAAGAGTTTTGAAATGCCCAAAAACTTCACTTTTCTTTTTCATAAAATACACCCAAACTTTTCTGCTATAGTCATCAATAAAACTGACAAAATAATGACAGCCTCCAAGAGATGCAGCTTTAGTTGTCCACACATCAGAGTGGATTAATTCCAATGGCTTCTTACTCTCTTGAACATGTCTAGGAAATGGTTTCCTTGCGTGTTTTCCAAACTGACAGGCTTCACATACCTTATGCATTTCTGCAACCTTGAATTTTGGCAAACCTGCAACAATATTTTGGGCCTGCATTGATTTAAGTCGCTGTACATTAACATGACCAATGCGTTTATGCCAGATATTAATATCTGCAACTACACGGGTCCCATGTGCAAACATTGCTGCACTCAATTCAGACATGTCTGCATCCAACGTAAACATTCTGCCCTTCTTCTTTCCTTTTGCTATCAAGCGACCTTTATTTTTCATATCCTCAACAAAGAATCCATGAGGATTAAAACTGACCTGCAAGCCCTGCTCAACCATTTGATTGACAAAAACCAGATTCTTGGTGATATTCGGGACATGAAATACATCGGACAAGTATTTATTTTTCCCATCCTGCATAGACAAGGGAATTTTTCCAATCTGCACAATAGGATGTGCAGTATCATCACCAGTCTCTACAAATCCTGGTTTTTCCATTTTTCTTGCATCCTCCATCCATTCTGCATGACCTGTCATGTGGTTTGATGCACCTGAGTCAACATACCATACATCATTTCTTTCTTCTGCATTTGTCACAGAATTGTTCATGTGCTGCACCATGAACAAATGCTCATTTCTGTCATCAACCTGTCTGCTAGAAGATGCATAATTCCCTTGTTGCAGTTTTCCATTCATGATGTCATTCTGCTTTTTATAGCAGTCTTTAGCCATATGACCCATTTTACCACAGTAGTAGCATTCAACATTACTGTTTGCATTTTGACCTCTTTGCCATCCACCACGACCTCTTTGGCTCCCCCTACCTCTAGAGTTACCACGTCCTCCTCCATAGGACTAGTTTTCTTGAGTTTGCTGCATATTCTGATTTCTACCACGGCCTCCAAATCGGCCTCCTCTACCTTTGCCTCTACCTCTTCCAGCATTTGAGTAGAAGACAGCTTATTTTGAAGTTCCTCCTGAAGAAGATGCACCACCATTTCTTTGCTCCTCAGAAATTAGAAGAGCAATCAGCTCCTCAAAATCAGGAAATCTTTCACGAACTGAAATGGATGTCCGAAACTGTGCATAATCCTTTCCTAGACCATTCAAGGTCACAGAAACTAAATCATCATCTTCCACTGGCGACCCGATGGAAGCAACTGCATCTGCAATCTTCTTCACCTTCATGTGGTAGTCATTGATGCTCATATTTTCTCTTTGCACATTATGCAACTCTTGCTTGAGCTGCATTTTCCTGGCTTGCGTATTTGTGCTATACATTTTTGACAACGTATCCCATGCCTCCTTTGGCGTACTTGCATCCTGAATATGCACAATCATAGAGTCTGAAATGCTGATAGACAGCCAATACATAACTTTCATGGCTCTCTCATGCCATGTTTTAAATGCCTGCATTTGCTGTTGATTGGGAACATCAGGAAGAACTAGTTCTTCTTCATTTCCTGCAACAAATTCCCAATATCCTTTTCCCATAAGGAAATTCGTCATTCTAAACTTCCATGCTTGGAAGCTGTTCTTGTCAAGCTTTTCAGTGACAATCTGTGAAAGAGAATCAGATGCCATTACAGAACACTGCAAAAAATTCTGTCACTGCAAAAAACACAGCTTCACCCTCACAAGGGAAAATCTGCAAAACTGGCGAAAGTGGTATTTGACCACACAGTCACTTCCTAGTGACGATTTTGCATCAACAGGCAACATGGATGATTTTGTAACTCCCAATGTCTCTGCGCACAAGCATACAATGCAATTTTTATAGTAACTATTCACCGACCTATAGAACAGTGGCTGCACAGCATAAAACTGGGCCTTTTCCTGAGTGCGTGCAGAAAACTTCCGCCTCCAAAACAGGCCCCGAAATGGCCTCAAATCAAAAAAACAAGGTCGCCTAAGGGCTAAAGCCCTTTCCCGCAGCATATACTGCCCTCTTGCTTCACCGCGAAGGGCGTCTCAACCTGAGACAATGCACTCCAGAACACCGCGAGCTTGGCTTGCTTTCTTGAGCTCCTTACCACGAACAAGGCTCTGATACCATGTCAAGATTGTGGGAGAGAAGGGAGGAATCTCACTTGAAGCTTTCTTACTTGCACAATGGGGGAATACACACAAGGGTGGAGGCTGAAAACAGTTTTCCTCTTCTTCGTTGTGTAAGCCAAAAGAACTCTAGTACAAAGAAATAGAAGAACCCTATATATGGGTCTCAAACCAAACTCAACTAACTAAGGTGGCATACTAATTGAGCCACGAACTAGAGTAGATAAGGATAGCTATCATGTAGCTATTATTCATGGGCGGTGTACCAACCGCGTCTGCAACTGACAAGTCGGTGACATAAATACACAACGGTCACCCTGGCGTATCACGAGTGGAGCTCGATATCTCAACATTTGGATCATTGAAGCTCAAGATATTTGAGTTTTACTGCTATTGTTTACTCAGGACAAGACCATCACCTATGGCCAAAAACAAGAAGAAGGATTCCATTATGGATACTATCAATGAAGGTTTAAGGGATTACCAGTGAGAGGAAAGAGGGCGTGAAGCTTCCCAAGAATCTATTTACCATATGAGCCATGATAATGAGGAGGCAAAAATGAGTTCAACTCATGCTACAGCCAACAATAAAGAGAATGGGGATAGCACAACTCATGTATCTAGGGATTCTAGTAACTTTCAGCAACTATCCAATGATATAAGGGAAATGAAGTCGGTCATTGACAAACTTGTGTCTCTCTTAAGTGAGAGAATATTACCTACAACAGTCCCAAGTGTTCCAAGCCCTCCCGTTGTTAAGGAGTAGCCAAGGATCACAATGTTTAAGGTTGTGGAGCATTATGAGGTTGGAGAGCCATCTAGATCTCAACCATCTCAATTTCAGCCTCAATTTCATCCTCATTATTGGCCAAAGGTTTATACAACCTCTCATGGTCAAGACCCATAAGAGAGGATCCATGCTAACACTAAGCATGATGAAGACACACATGGATGTGATCTTTTCTACAAGTCTTTCTGTGTTCAACCACCATCAACTATCCCAAAACCTATCCATGAAGAGAACATTGAAGAGCAAAGACCATATCATGGCCAAGCAAGTGGGGGCAATACTTCTCATGGTGGGCAAATGGACATGGTCATGTCGATTCAACCCCAAATTCTTATAGGTAGCAGCAGCATGTCAACAATAATCATGCTTACAATCAGGCTTCTAAGCAAAGTCCTCATTCTAATCATTTTTTGCCTCATAAAATCAATAGGAATCAACCACAACTAAATGCCACAACAAATATTCAATCTCATGTGTATGGACAGTATCAAGGATTATATGGACAACCACATGTCATGGGTAATTCCTTATTTCAGCACAAGGACAATGTAATCAACCACATGGATTTGGAAACCCTCATGGACAGAAACCACCTTATGCTCATGGAACATGGAGTAATGATACTCAAAGGCAAAATTCATTTGGTGCAAATCCTTATGGTGGTTGGGCAGTAACACTATAATGGTCAACCTCATCAATTTGAGAGGGAATATAAGGAGAAGATTACCATTTCTAATTTCAAGGGCAATAATCCATCCCCAACTAAATTATAAGAATGGCTTGACAAACTTGATATGTATTTCTCTTTGTATCCTAGATCGAAAAATGCTAAGGTCAAGTTTGTAGCCCTACACTTGGGGGTTATGCACACACTTGGTGGCGGTACATGTCAAGGATTGGTCATGAGTTCTTAACATGGAAAGCGTTAAAGAGAGCAATGATTCAAGTATTTGTATCACCTATTGAAAAAGAGAGCCTAGAAAAGAAGTGGTATTCAAGAAATGCCTTCCTCTTTACAGATTCAAGTGGCAAACAAAGTTTATGAGAGTAGTAATTAGATTTATTCTAATATTCCTATCACTTTATCTTCATTATGTACCACTTCGGTGAGTCTTATTGCCTTGGAGATAGGCCCCATTGATGTGATACTTGGCTCTAATTGGATGAAGAGTGTTGGTAGATTTACCATGGATTTGGAAAGGTAGCAAATGGAATTCCAATGGCATGGACATCAAGTTATTCTTCAAGGTATTGAGAAGAAGAAGTTGGAGGTGATCAGTGATTAAGAGGGAAATCAATGCTAAAGCATGTGTGTTCACTCTTCTCTTGTCTAAGATTGATGAGGATCAGCCCTCTACAAATCATCCATCTACACATCCCAAGGACATGGATCCTTGACTTCACAAATTATTGAAAGACTATGATGATCTATTTCAACCTCCCTCTTCTCTTCCTCCTAAAAGTAAAGTGGATCATCCCATTGACTTGCTTCCAAATACCAAGCCTATCAATAAGCCTATGTATCATCTCTCAAAGGTATATGGGGAAGAAGTTGAGCACCAAGTAAAGAAATTACTTGAGATGGGTCTCATACAACCAAGTCAATCTCCACTTTCTTCTACCATTCTTTTGGTGAAGAAAAAGGATGGATCATTCTATATATGTGCATAGATTATTGTGATATAAGGCCACAATTAAGAATAGGTATCCAATACCAAGAATTGATAATCTCTTGGATGAGTTGAAGGATGCCAAGGTATTTTGAAATATCAATTGGTGATTGGGATACCACCAAATATGTATGCAGGAGGGAGATGAATAAAAAATAGCTTTTAGGGCTGAAAGGAGACTATATCATTTTTTGGTTATGTCCTTTGGTTTTTCAAACACTCCAGTCACATTTCAAGCATTGATGAATAAAATACTTCAACCACTCTTGTTTATGGCAATTTTGGTTTTCTTTGCTCTCCATCATTCTTCTTCACCAAAAGAACGGGAGAAGCAAATAGAGATTGACTTGGTTGTATGAGACCCATCTCAATTAATTCCTTTACTTGGAGCTACGGTGAGCTAGAGCTCCGCAATCTCCCTATCCATGGAGATATCGTCATACCACTAGGGCCTTTCAATGTAGTAATCTGCTACAAATCAACTGTAGAAACATGTCTACAAGGCATATCCAATGGCATTGCAACCGGTGATGCATACCAAGATGCCATCTCACCAAAGATAACATCTCTGAGAGTGGAATTTAGGTGACGGGAAGTGCTTAAAAATAGCTAAAAATTATGAATATCAAGGGAAAAATATTCAATGTCAAAGGCGCCGGCTCGATCTAGGACGATGTTAAGCATCAAAGTGCTTTAAAGGTGCCCGAGAGACACTTGTTGATTTTTCATAATTTTTTAGACAGTCGTGCGGGTTGGCAAGAGTTAATGGCCAATGCGGGATGCCAAGCCGGACGCCCAGGATTTTTCAAAGCTCAATTCGGAGTCCGGACGGGGAAATGGCCATAAAATGGTCAAGATATGAAAAGGTGGACACTTGGGAGGCCAAATTTAAGCCTGCCTTTTGAGTTTGGGACCCCCCCCCCCCCCCCAAAAAAAAAAATTATGCACCTTATGAAGCAAAAAACGTGAAGAGAGAATGAAGAGGGATGGAAAAAACGTGATCAACAGAGGGCGCAGTTTTTTTCGCCATGGATGGAGAGAGGGCATCATGGATGTTACAAACACCCTGCCTAATGGATTATGGGGCTTCATTCCCTCCTGTCTGTGGATCTTATTGCCGTCCTTCGCTCCTCAATTGATGGCCTGAATGCTGAGATAGAAATCTAGTCTTTCTCTCTCCTCCCTCTCTTTCTTCTAAGGGGGAATTCATGTGGGAAGAAGAAGGAAGAAGAAAGAATGATGGAGGCTTGTCCGGCATGGATCGGATTGCTCCACGGGCTGAAAATGGTGATTTGTGATTGTGCTGGACATGAAGTGCTGCTGATTTTCAGATTTGCAGCCATGGACATGAAACCCGAAACACGCAAATAAGCGGTAATTTAAATTTTTCAAAGGAAATTTGAGATTTCATGACTTTTGATTGATAAAATGTTGTTCATGTGGGCTGAAAATTGTTTATGTTGCTGTTTATCATGAGTATTTGTTGATCATAATCAGAAAATTAGAAAAATATGCATCTTGTGGCTCAAAATAATACACTAAAACACGTAAAATATGAAAAATCAAGGGAAAATGATATTTTTGGGCATAAAAATGGAAAAAATGAATAGGAACATCAACTAAATTTTCATTTTTGCTGTAAGAAGTAACTAAGGGATATAGCCCATAACCTATTTTGAATTTTTGGTAATAAAATGATGAAAAAAAAGAGAAAATACAAGGAAAATAGAGAAAAATCACTAAAAATAGGAGAAAAATGCATTTTGGATGCGGAAAATTAATGAAAATTAAGAGCAATGTTTGTGAATGTTTGTGGGGACTGAAGCATGAGGATTTTCCTCAGTTTAACCCCACCTTCTTGTTCTAGTGTGTTTTTCCGGCTTTCTACACATAAAATGATGGCAAAATACCCTGTAAATCTATACAGCAATGCAACATTTGATCGATGGGAGGGTAGAGTGGTTAAAGTGTGTCTAAATGTGGAGTAAAATGATGAAAAGATTGCTGTTTTTATTTGCATGCCATATAGGTCGGTGAATAATTATAAAATAAGGGCTTAGCAGCACGAGGGTTCCCTCAGTGCTAGGTTCGTGCAATGCCGCATAAGAACGGTAGTTGAAAATCATTGAAAGGATGTTTTCCGCATGTGCACAATATCGATTTCATAATTGTTTAAGCACTTGTCATCCACAATATGCATAAATCATGGAAATATTTAAAGGTATCAGAAATCCTAGATGCACAGCAATTGTTTTCATTAGGACATTGACCCACGTTGAGTGAGAGACAGGGCACCCTAAGCCATAGGCTAGTCGTGGGGTCTAGGGAAAAGAGAAGTAAGGACAATGGTATATTCCTGTATACGATTAAATGGTACCTTGAGTGGATTTTGTGCGAAATGTTTATATGTTAAGCGACGCATCGAGGGGCCAATCCCCAAGGTGTAGGAGAGTCACAAAGAGGTGGTGGCACTCAGCCATTGGAGGACCCCCTATGTCAGTGCTTCATGCCATTAGGTAATGTGTAAGGAACTCCCTCTAAGGATAGTGGATGAGAGAAGAGTGGACTACAAACAACGTATTACAAACGCAATGTTTAGGAAGGCAAAGATTTTGATAGACGCTCCTGGCCGCGAGGCCGAGGGGTTGTCTTGTGCGTAGTGACGAGGCCCGGCTAGTGCATGAGCCAGTGCTGGCCCAGTTTTTGGTCCATCAGTGGTGCGTCTGCCGGGAGCCGCTTAAAAGTGGCGGTCCTCGAATCCTGTTTGTATAGGGACCAACTAGCAGTTTATGCCAAGGGATACTGAGATTGATTTTTTATTTATTGATAAGCATCGTCTAACAGAAATCCAAAAGCAAGAAAGAGACGAAAGAGCTAGGCGGCGTGCTGAAATTTTTAGGAGATATTCCCCTAAGCGTAGCGGTGCTGAACCCTTACGAGGGAGTGGATCTAGTGGTCTTGGGGCCACAAGCAGGAAGATAGGAGAAGGTAGAAGCTCTAGTGCTCCCCTTTCTGCCATAAGCTAGTCTACATCAAGTACGGGAGGTGTAACCCCACCGTCCCCTATTCCTAGTGCAAATCCAATCCTCATCATGGCGCAGCCTATTGCAATTCCAGCAGGAACGACGGATTTGCCGGCTCTAGGTTACTCGCTACCCATTTTTAATGGGCTAGTTGAGGAAGATGCAGAACTCCACATTAGGGAGTTTCAAAAGCTGATGTTTAACTGTCGCATTCAAGAAGAAGGACATTTAATGATGTTCTTCAATATGACTCTCAAAGGAAGAGCTGCTATATGGTATCATGGTTTAGAAGCCGGAACCATATTGAATATTGATTCATTTTATGGAGATTTTTGAAGGGAGTTTGCCCCTGAAAGGGGTGGGCAATATTGGTTGCGTGTACTCAACGTGACCCGCCAAGAACCACACGAGGATATTCGTGCTTATGCGAAGAAAATAAAAGAGGTTTTCCGTAAGTTGGACACCTCTATTCCTATCCCCGCAACTGCTCAATTGCAATATTTCCTACATGGTTTGGATTTTAATATCCAATTGCAGTTGAGTAGTGTCCCCTTGGGGGATATAGATACTGCCATTACACGAGCACAAGAGGTGGAATCCCAACTACAAGCAGCCTATGCTTCTCGAGGCAATTCGAATATGGGTTTAGTATTGGGAAACAATATGGCAATGGCCAATGGCAGTAGTGGCCAAGGGATAGCAATGGCTAACCCTAATGGGAGAGGGAACTTGATGCAGAATGTCCCTTTATTACCAGCTCCCCCTAGCATGTCGATGCCTACGGGCAATCAAATGGCTCCAAATGGTGGAGGCCAGGCGGTCAATTCTAACACCATGCCTGTGGCTCAACAACCAGTGCCTAATCGAATTGTTAGGCCGATGGAACGACATGGTAATGACCAAGGCTATGAGTCGAGTGCTTCCAATGTTCTTGGCGAGGTTAAGGACATGATGAAGCATTATACCGACATGATTACGGAGCAGTATCGACAAATAGCCGTTGATGTCAACTTCCTTAAAAAACAACAAAATTTGATAGGAAGTAGATACCCAGAGGAGGGTGCACCTTCGAGGCTTAGTTGCAAATGGTGTGGTGGGCAACACTATCCAAGAAATTGCCCAAACGTTAAGTGCGACATTTGTGGAAAATCCGGCCATTTAGCAGCTACTTGCTGGAGTAAGATCAGTTCTGTAATATCTCCGCACAATAAAAGTTAGTTGGTTGGTTCGTAAGCTAGTTAGTCAATTAATAAGTTAGTAAGATTACTAACTAAAGACTAACTAAGGTAAAAACTAACTAACATTAATTATTGATAATTTTTATTTAATTTAAAATATTTTATTTAGACAAATCAAGAGTCGTAAATTCAATATTTTTCTCGAATTGGCAAAGACCGTAGCTACCCTTCACGTAAATTGCAACGTGAACGAGACTTATGAGTTATATTAATCACTAGGTTGATGTGTATAGTTTAGATGGTCCAAAAATATTAGATTTTGGGCAAAGCTAGTATATTTTAGATATTTTAGGATATTATCATTTTTAAAAAAACGATATGGAACTAGATGTCATTTAAAAGAAAAGACAAGTGATATTTTAGTTAGTTTGAAGATTTTATAAAAAGAAAAATAAAGAAAAGTGACTGGTGAAATCGCACGCGCCGCGATTGCAGTTTACAGGCAGTAGACAGCACTTCGAACAGAGAAAAGAAGAAGGAGTGAACTGAGAGCTTTCTAATCAAGTGTCTTGGGGTTTTACCCCCCTTTCGGAGCCAATGGAACCATCAGATTTATGATCTGAGCATCACATCACTAATCTTTCCAAGATCCCCCTCCATAAAGAGCTCTACTTCTCAACCACAAGCCCTCTTCTCTAATTCACTATAAATATGAGGCATGGGAGAGGCATAAATTGAAACAAGGAGACACCGAGAGGCTGCGAGAGAGAGGTAGAGAAGAGGATACTCCTCCAAGAGATTGTGAGGAAGATCTTGAAAGAGAGCTTGAGAGAAAGAGAGAGAGAAGAGTCACCCCGAGAGGCTGCAAGGAAGAGAATTGGCTCAAATCCCTCTATCTCAATCCTTGACTTAACCATCTTCTCTTACGCTCTCCCATCTTGAATCTATTCCACCTTCTTAATCTCTTGAGTCTACCTGCGGATGATGGCCTCCAAGCGAAGAATGTCGCGTGCGGATGACAATCCTGCAGCCAACAACCAGGCTTCGGGCAAAGGCATCACCGTCAATCCAACTGCGGTTCCGGTCGTAAGTAATGTATTTTCAAATTGATTGATGCTTGCTTTGATTCTCGTTAGGCCCCATACTATTGCACGAGTATAGGTAATGGGAAAGGATAAATTTCATCTCACCTATTCGGAAGATGGAGTTTGCGAAGTGCATATATGAAGGGTAGATAATTGCACCTAGTTACATATGACTTATTTACTAATAGTGCAATTATAAGGAAAGTCAAGCGTTATGAATGGCAAAGTCGCAAAAAAGAGCGACATTAAAAGATTGGGCATATAAGTGCTAGATTAAGGTATAGTCAAGGGTTATAAATAGCATAATTACTAAAAGAATATGACATTGAGAATCAAGAATAGAAAGTACTAGTTGAAAGTTAGATACTTCAAAGGTACCTAGCCTAAGAGCCCGAATATTAAGAAAAACTAGATTCTAGCTCAATGCACGGTCTATTGGAGTCTAATTACTTGAGATCATCTCGCACTTATCTTATTAAGTATTTACACGTTATGCCTATAACATGTTTGATATATGAGGATAATTTTCTAATTGCCTCATGACTTGACTAAGAGCTAGTACAAGAAATTAATCATAAGGGTTATAACTAGGATGTCTTGAGATCCATTGGATAACGATGACTTTTGCCAATCCAAATCCAGGGTTGGGATTATCAATCAAGGTAAGTGACCTATAGAATTTACATCATGAATAGTGTATGAACCCTTAACATATACCCTAGCCGAAGGAAGGAAGTGTTAAGAACATTTTTGCATAATATTACTCTTAGATCCCAAGGGGAAGAGCAATTATGCAATGTGAAATATTATTTCATCTACTCTTGCATTGTTTTGGAAAGAATGCAATTGGTTTTGTTGGTTGATCAAACAATATCCTAAATGCTTTTACATTCAACTGGTTGTTAGTTGTTGTTTGGATGATTATTCCAAGTGCTTATGATTTATGGTAAATGCATGGCAAGGGTCTGTGATGACAAGTCGCCATGGGATTAAAGGAATGTTTTCTTAGAAAATGATATTAGGCTGAATGCCTTGTTTGTGCTTGATTCCTAAAGGATTTAATTAAGGAAGGATATATTGTACGGGTGGATCACCTCCATGGTCGCACCGCGTATTAACCCAAAAAGGGCACTGCTCGATTCATGGGCCGAAGGTCGAGTGGTGAAAAGGCCAACCATGGGAATGATGTTTCACTCCTAGACAGCTTGCGGGTCAGTTGGAGCTCTGGACACCCCTTGCTAGGTCAAGAATGGAGTTGAAGACCTCCGTGGCCCCCAACATCTGGGCATGTTGGGAGATCCTATTCTAGATAAAGGATTGAGTTTTTGGTGCCATGTGAATTGGACCAGTTACTTCTACAGGGCAGAAGGGATACTTCTGTTGGACAGAAGCGAAACATAATTTCTCCTATATGGGCGGGAGACAAAGATTAACTTGAAGATAAGTTAAGGAACTTGTTTGATCTTGTTTGTCAATAGATTGCTTTGCTCTGTTTTCGTGTCTGTGCTATAATTTACGCGAACGAACCTTGTTCCCTAAAAGGCTTAATTAATGAAGCTGATTTTAAGTGTCACACATAAATGTGGTAGGACCTAATTAGAAAACTAAAGCTATTAAGGGAAGCGGGTGGGCGGAACCCCCGATGGGTCCGTCCTATGGCAGGGTGGTCCCAGAGAACTGGGGGGCTTCTCACAAGTTTTTTATCGTCATTCGACCTTTAGGTATTGATAGGTTAGAACCCAATTCATGCTGTTTTAGGGGACCGGAATGGGACTATGCCTTATGGGCAGAGAGGTTGAGCAACGCATCCCTCTCGTTTCCCATTCTCTTTGAACCAAGTGCGGCATAGATCTGCTTCGGGTTGGTATCTCTGCGTAAAGTAGGATGTCCAAAACTCGATGCTAGAATGCTAATAGGAGACCTTGACAACTAGGAACCCGAATTTCAGGTCGATCCTAGTGGGTTCGGTCGTGAACGTTCCGTTGCGAGGCGGATTCGGGAAACCCTAGGCGACAAAACTCGGAACATTCCCTGGGAGTGCCGAGCAGCGACGCTTAGATTCATTTCTCGATAGACCGCTAAAAGAGTGCCTGGGCGGGCACCTCACTGTTGGTATCAGAGCGAAACTTTGTAATGATACGTGATTGATTAATGTATGGTTTGTAGACATATCCTAAACAAAATAATCTAAGCAGTATGGCTTGATTGTTAGGCACCTTCTGCACCCACGAATGTTGACATGCAAGAGAAGAAATTCCTTCTCAAGCAAATTAAGGTACCCGAGTTTGATGGAGAAGGGATAGACATTGCAGTTGAGGCAGAGATATGGATTGAGTCGATGGATGACTATTTCTTTGCTTCGGGAACTGCCTCTACCAATCAAGCAATGATAGCCAAACTTAAGTTAGTTGGCAAGGCTTGATTATGGTGGAAACAATGGTGCAAAGATGAAGGTGTTTCTGAAGCCGTTGTTGCTTGGGTTCAGCTGAAAGATGCTGTACGCAGACGATACCTTCCACCAACCTACCAGACTTTGAAGATGAATGAATTCTTCAGGCTAAAGCAACTAGAATTAACTTTGGAAGCTCATTACTCAAAGTTTGTAACCCTACTAAAATACGCACCACCTATGGATATTGCGCAGCAAGTATCCAAGTTTTGCCATGGCCTAAACACTCCTCTGAACCACAGTCTTGAAGCAATGCGTCCAGCAGACTTGCAAGACGCATTACTCCGAGCGAATCCAATCGTCCAAGAACTTAAATCGGAAAATTTTAGTAAAGATGACTCCCGAGATCTGGGTAAGAGATGCCATACATGTGGAGAGATAGGGCACATCCGTAGGAGATGTCCCTACCGTCAATGTTTCCATTGCAATGAGCTAGGACATGTCCAAGTAGACTGCCCTGACTTAAGTCCAAAAGATACGGAGTCTCCAAGAAAACTAAGTTACACAAGTGCAGTATTCGGATATATAGAGGAATCAGATGAAAACGAATACTTAGAACCTACTACACCACTTTGGGATTATTAGAAATCCTAGAAATTTTGTCGACATGAAATACAACTTGTATTGGAATAAACTTTACTCTTGTAACTACAGTTAACTTGAGTAATATGAGTTGCGTCTATTTTAAGCCTAGAACTTGCAAATGATTAGAGATACTTTGGCAAGGAATGATAATCATAATGTGCAATGAATTTCTCTTAAGTCATTTCTTCTCAACTAATATAGATTGGGTCTTACCAGAATGTCGAAGCTTGGAAGTATTCTTTAGTATTACAAGCAAAGCCAATTGTCCATGGAGCTCAGTCCCGAACTAAAGACAGGACAATCTGGAAATGTAGTTTCCAAGATAAAGGACCACTCCAATCTGCTAAAAGAATCCTAGGACACTTTGGTCTAAAGAAGAAAATCCTACCAAGGACAACCAAGAATCTTGTGACCACAAGTGATAAAGCTCCGCGTTGTTTCTATTGCAAGGAGTTAGGTCATTTCAAAAGGGAATGTCCAAAGCACCCTAAACACCGATGCTCTGAGTGCCACAACATTGGACATAACTATATCAATTGTCCCAATGGAACTCGAAGACAACTTGAGCTTACAAGAAATAAGCCGTACAAGCTCCAATGATCTAGAATATACCAAGTGCTTAGGAAAAACCTAGAAGATATCCATGAGATGTAACTACAATAAATTTTCTATTGTAACCAAGACTCAAATATATCAAATACCATAGGTTGTTTTTTTTCAAAAGATCGTATGTCTGTGAGAGATCAGAGTAGCGCAACAGAAGCGTGGTGTTCCATAACCCACATATTCCAAGATGACACCCCCTGTTTCTCTCGAGATGAGGACATCTCGATTTCTCTATGGGGAGGAGGATGTAATATCTCCGCACAATAAAAGTTAGTTGGTTGGTTCGTAGGCTAGTTAGTCAATTAATAAGTTAGTAAGATTACTAACTAAAGACTAACTAAGGTAAAAACTAACTAACATTAATTATTGATAATTTTTATTTAATTTAAAATATTTTATTTAGAAAAATCAAGAGTCGTAAATTCGATATTTTTCTCGAATTGGCAAAGACCGTAGCTACCCTTCACGTAAATTGCAACGTGAACGAGACTTATGAGTTATATTAATCACTAGGTTGATGTGTATAGTTTAGATGGTCCAAAAATATTAGATTTTGGGCAAAGCTAGTATATTTTAGATATTTTAGGATATTATCCTTTTTTTTAAAAATGATATGGAACTAGATGTCATTTAAAAGAAAAGACAAGTGATATTTTAGTTAGTTTGAAGATTTTATAAAAAGAAAAATAAAGAAAAGTGACTGGCGAAATCGCGCGCGCCGCGATCGCAGTTTACAGGCAGTAGACAGCACTTCGAACAGAGAAAAGAAGGAGTGAACTGAGAGCTTTCTAATCAAGTGTCTTGGAGTTTTACCCCCCTTTCGGAGACAATGGAACCATCAGATTTATGATCTGATCATTAGATCACTGATCTTTCCAAGATCCCCCTCCATAAAGAGCTCTACTTCTCAACCACAAGCCCTCTTCTCTAATTCACCATAAATATGAGGCATGGGAGAGGCATAAATTGAAACAAGGAGACACCGAGAGGCTGCGAGAGAGAGGTAGAGAAGAGGATACTCCTCCAAGAGATTGTGAGGAAGATCTTGAAAGAGAGCTTGAGAAAAAGAAAGAGAGAAGAGTCACCCCGAGAGGCTACAAGGAAGAGAATTGGCTCAAATCCCTCTATCTCGATCCTTGACTTAACCATCTTCTCTTACGCTCTCCCATCTTGAATCTATTCCACCTTCTTAATCTCTTGAGTCTGCCTGCGGATGATGGCCTCCAAGCGAAGAATGTCGTGTGCGGATGACAATCTTGCAACCAGCAACCAGGCTTCGGGCAAAGGCATCACCGTCAATCCAACTGCGGTTCCGGTCGTAAGTAATGTATTTTCAAATTGATTGATTCTTGCTTTGATTCTCGTTGGGCCCCATACTATTGCACGAGTATAGGTAATGGGAAATGATAAATTTCATCTCACCTATTCGGAAGATGGAGTTTGCGAAGTGCATATATGAAGGGTAGATAATTGCACCTAGTTACATATGACTTATTTACTAATAGAGCAATTACAAGGAAGAATCAGTCAAGCGTTATGAATGGCAAAGTCGTAAAAAAGAGCGACATTAAAAGATTGGGCATATAAGTACTAGATTAAGGTATAGTCAAGGGTTATAAATAGCATAATTACTAAAAGAATATGACATTGAGAATCAAGAATAGAAAGTACTAGTTGAAAGTTAGATACTTCAAAGGTACCTAGCCTAAGAGCCCGAATATTAAGAAAAACTAGATTCTAGCTCAATGCACGGTCTATTGGAGTCTAATTACTTGAGATCATCTCGCACTTATCTTATTAAGTATTTACACGTTATGCCTATAACATGTTTGATATATGAGGATAATTTTCTAATTGCCTCATGACTTGACTAAGAGCTAGTACAAGAAATTAATCATAAGGGTTAAAACTAGGATGTCTTGAGATCCATTGGATAATGATGACTTTTGCCAATCCAAATCCAGGGTTGGGATTATCAATCAAGGTAAGTGACCTATAGAATTTACATCATGAATAGTGTTTGAACCCTTAACATATACCCTAGCCGAAGGAAGGAAGTGTTAAGAACATTTTTGCATAATATTACTCTTAGATCCCAAGGGGAAGAGCAATTATGCAATGTGAAATATTATTTCATCTACTCTTGCATTGTTTTGGAAAGAATGCAATTGGTTTTGTTGGTTGATCAAACAATATCCTAAATGCTTTTACATTCAACTGGTTGTTAGTTGTTGTTTGGATGATTATTCCAAGTGCTTATGATTTATGGTAAATGCATGGTAAGGGTCTGTGATGACATGGGATTAAAGGAATGTTTTCTTAGAAAATGATATTAGGCTGAATGCCTTGTTTGTGCTTGATTCCTAAAGGATTTAATTAAGGAAGGATATATTGTACGGGTGGATCACCTCCATGGTCGCACCGCGTATTAACCCGAAAAGGGTGTTAGATATGATCAATGCCCCACCCTCATTAGGTGCTACCAATGATCCATGGTGCTCAAAGTTGTAAGGCCCCCATTATGAGGAGAAGCCAAATGTGAGCCCGGACATTGGTTGGGTCCTGACTTGTATATCAGATGAGGTCTATGTGACCGGATGGCAAAAAGGTGACTGTTGTGGGTCTAATATTTGGGTTAGACGGAGTGGTTAAGCTGGTAGCAACTCGAGGCACATTGCATTGAGTTGCGTGGTAAGGGAGTTAAAAGGGGCCCCTATTGTGGGGCCCCGATGGTAAAGGGAATATTCCCTGGAATATTCCCTGGCCGACTAGTGGAGGCTCATATGGTAGGTCGGTCAGCAGGCCGACCTAACGACCTTCGCGGGCTATAAAAGCTAAACCCCTTCGCAGCCATCATACACTCATCTTTCACCCAGTCAGAGTTGTTGTTCCAGCTGGCCTTAAACTCTTCACCTATCTTCTGTCTAGATCGCCATCTAAGCTTCACACAGTGGAAGCGCACGGGTGGACAGAGCCATCTTTGTATCAGTTGTTTGGAGTTAAAGAATTTACTGATTCTCCTCTTATCTGTTGTGTACTCTCTATCTCTTTCTCAGATTCTGTTCGCTGCGCCGTGTAATATTTTACAAAGGGCACTGCTCGATTCATGGGCCGAAGGTCGAGTGGTGAAAAGGCCAACCACGGGAATGATGTTTCGCTCCTAGACAGCTTGCGAGTCAGTTAGAGCTCTGGACACCCCTTGCTAGGTCAAGAATGGAGTTGAAGACCTCCGTGGCCCCCAACATCTGGGCATGTTGGGAGATCCTATTCTAGATAAAGGATTGAGTTTTTGGTGCCATGTGAATTGGACCAGTTACTTCTACAGGGCAGAAGGGATACTTCTGTTGGACAGAAGCGAAACATAATTTCTCCTATATGGGCGGGAGACAAAGATTAACTTGAAGATAAGTTAAGGAACTTGTTTGATCTTGTTTGTCAATAGATTGCTTTGCTCTGTTTTCGTGTCTGTGCTATAATTTACGCGAACGAACCTTGTTCCCTAAAAGGCTTAATTAATGAAGCTGATTTTAAGTGTCACACATAAATGTGGTAGGACCTAATTAGAAAACTAAAGCTATTAAGGGAAGCGGGTGGGCGGAACCCCCGATGGGTCCGTCCTATGGCAGGGTGGTCCCAGAGAACTGGGGGGCTTCTCACAAGTTTTTTATCGTCATTCGACCTTTAGGTATTGATAGGTTAGAACCCGATTCATGCCGTTTTAGGGGACCGGAATGGGACTATGCCTTATGGGCAGAGAGGTTGAGCAACGCATCCCTCTCGTTTCCCATTCTCTTTGAACCAAGTGCGGCATAGATCTGCTTCGGGTTGGGTATCTCTGCGTAAAGTAGGATGTCCAAAAACCGATGCTAGAATGCTAATAGGAGACCTTGACAACTAGGAACCCAAATTTCAGGTCGATCCTAGTGGGTTCGGTCGTGAACGTTCCGTTGCGAGGCGGATTCGGGAAACCCTAGGCGACAAAACTCGGAACATTCCCTGGGAGTGCCGAGCAGCGACGCTTAGATTCGTTTCTCGATAGACCGCTAAAAGAGTGCCTGGGCGGGCACCTCACAAGTTCCCTCTAGTGTGGTAGTCGGCAGCCAGGGCCTGTTAATCATCGTGCCCAAGGAAATGATTCCCAGCGAGAAGATGGGCCTAAACAAATACTTCAACGACCAAAGACTACAGTGGAGGAGCTACCTAGTGGTAGTGGGGTTAGTTTGATTGAGGCTGTGCACGTTAATGATGCTGAAACCTCTAATCTGCGTGCTGTTCTTATAAGAGGTCAAAAGGGTAGAGAAGTTGACAAGGATAAGCCTGTCGACGGAAACCCTAAACAAGGCGACAAAGGAACGCAAGTTTTGGATCCTGCCATGGAAGGGGGACCTTTGAAGCCCGTAGAAAGTAAAGCCGATAAGGAACCACCAAAGAAGAAGGTGAAATTTAAAAAAGAGGCAATAAAGCCAGTTCAGCGACCTAAAGAGCGGATGGTTTGGCGTGAAAAGCGAGCTCTATCAAACTATCATGAATTCGATTTGGCGAGCTCTCTTTGCGAAGTCAAGCCGGATGTGAATCTTTTACAGCTTATTAAGCTTTCCCCAGGAGTACGCAAGGAATTTAGAAAGATTCTACGTACCGGGTATATCGTAGAACCTTTGGGTATTGCGCGAGTTGGTGATGACTGGTTCGAGCATGCTGAGAAGCATTGCCCAAGGGTTGCAGCCTATGTCGATGGGATATTAGTAGATTATGCCATTGTCGACAGGCGATCATCTGTTAACATTGATGGAAAGGTTGGGTCTTGCGATCCAGAAATATACCTCCACAATTCTTAGAATGGCAGATGATAGTTTGAGACAGCCGGAAGGCTGCATTACTAAGGTCCATGTCACTGTTGCAAATGTAGAATGCATGTTGGACTTTAGGGTGATTCGTTTTGCAGGCCGTCCAAGTTACCAAGTATTACTCGGACGACCTTGGATCTTGCAAGCGGACTGCCAAGTGGATATACCCGCCAGTTGGCTAATATTCGGCAGAGGTGCCCAGCGTGTGGTGGTTGATGCTTATCCTGAGTCCCCGCAGAGTGAGAGAGCTCCTCTATCTTCTACAGAATTGGAGACATTAGAAGATTTATCTGCCAGTGAGACATCATCGAGTGATGAGTCCAAAGAGGGATCCACCGCGGAAGACATCTATCAGATCACTTTGAACGAGCCGATAGAGGGCCAAGATCGTATAAGAGATGCAGATGTTATCGAGCTAGACCTTGGTACGCCTGATGATTCGCGGCCAATCAAATTAGGTTCTATGCTCAGCACAGCAGAAAGGGAGGACTATGTGGCCTTGATCCAAGAATTCTGTGATATCTTTGCCTGGAGTTATGATGAGTTGAGAGGCATTCCTCCTAGTCTTGCTGTTCATACAATTCCGTTGAAAGAGGGCAGTCGTCCTGTACGGCAAAAAGTAAGGCGTATGCCTTTCGAACTGAGGGACGGGCTGTTTGAAGAGTTACAGAAGCTTCGAAAAGCGGGTTTGATTTTTCCTGTGCAACACACGGAATGGTGTTCGCCGGTTGTGATAAGAAAGAAGAATAATAATCAAATCCGATTATGTGTAGACTTTAGGGAGCTAAATAAGCAGACAGTTAAGGACTACTACCCGTTGCCATTTATTGACCAGATTTTGGATCAATTAGCGGGTAGGGAGATATATTCGTTTATGGATTGCTTTGCAGGATACAACAAAATGGCAATTGCAGAAGAGGACAAGTTGAAAACAACTTTTATCACTGCATTTGGTACTTTTGCGTACCATGTGATGGCCTTTGGTTTATGCAATGTGCCTGGTTCGTGGCAACGAACAGCAAATAAGACATTCGGTGACATATCCCCTGAAGAGTTGAAGGTGTTTATTGATGACTTAGGGGCCGCCACAGTGAGAGGAAGCCAGTTGATCATTTTAAGAAAATGCTTCGAGCGCTGTAGACAATTTTGCATCGCCCTAAACACACAGAAGTGTGTTTTTGGAGTACCTTATGGGCTATTGCTGGGTCATGTGGTCAGTTCGGTAGGAATTGCGAGACCCCGAGAAGGTTAAAGTTATAGTTGTCATGGGTCCACCACGCACTCCGAAAGAAGTTCATAGCTTTCTGTCTTCGGTTGGTTACTACCATAGATTCATCAACGCCTTAGCAGAAAGAACATTGCCGCTTACAAATTTATTGTCCTTTAGCTGTTCGTTTGTATGGGGTGACCCTTGTAAGGTAGCATTCGAGGATGTGAAACAAGAGCTAGCAAGAGCACCCGTTTTAAAAGCACCTAAAAGAGGTGAGGTGTTCTATATATTTTCAGCAGCCACCATGTATAGTATCAGCTGCTGTTTAGCCCAAATTTGGGAAGAGAAGTGGTACCACCCGATTGCTTTTGCTAGTCGAAAACTGGGGGTATCCGAAATCAATTATACCTACATGGAGAAGTTGTGTCTAGCGATGGTCTTTGGGACCAAGAAATTCAGGCATTATATTCTCTATGAGAAAGTCGTGCTTTATACGAAGGCGGAGGGACTTCGATTATTGATGAATAAGCTACAGCTGCCTGATCGTCTAGCAAAGTGGTTGATCACTTTGCAGGAATTTGATTATGAAATCAGGAGTAAGCCACCAAGGTTGCAAGGCATCGTGGAATGTCTTGTGGACTTTGGGGAGCCAAAAGAATATGTGGCTGAAGGTAGTGACATGGAGTTATTATTTAAAATAGATACGGCATCTATTCCCTCCTGGTATGCTACAATAACGCATTATTTATCAACAGGAGAGGTGGGATCCGAATTATCTAAAGCTGAGAGAAGAAAAATTAAGCAGCAAGCGTTAAAGTTTGCTTTGATCGCAAGTACATTATATCGGCAAGGGGTTGATGATATATATCGCCGGTGTGTGATGCCTGACGAGGTGCCATTCATTTTGGAAGAGTGCGATGATTCTGCTTGTGGTGGCCATTTTGCTAGATGGCTTACAGCACAAAAGGCTTTAAGAGCAGGTTATTGGTGGCCTGCCATCTTCCAGGATGCGTTTGCGTATTTTAAGAGATGTGATATTTGCCAACGACATGATAGTCGAGAGAATAGGAAACGACCACTCACCCCTATTATGGCTATACTTCCATTTGAGAAGTGGGGAATAGACTTTGTGGGTCCTATTACTCCGTCGTCGACTACACAAAAGAGGTACATCATTGTAGCAACTGACTACTTCACAAAGTGGTCAGAAGCACATGCAACAAGGAAAGATGATGCTAAAGAAACTGCTAGTTTCCTTTTAGAGCAGATAATATGCCGGTTTGGTCCGTCGAAAGAATTAGTGTCGGACCGTGGAACCCATTTCCTGAATAAGGTGATTAAAGGTTTGACAGAGATGTGGCAAATCAAGCATAACAAGACAACCCCATATAATCCGCAAGCCAATGGGCAAGTTGAAAGCACCAACAAGTAGCTTGTGGGCATCCTGTCCAAAATTGTGTCAGAAAAGAAATGGGATTGGGATAAAAAGTTATACGTGGCAGTGTGGCCTTATAATACGACCTTCAAACGAGCCACTGGCCATACCCCGTTCAAGTTAGTATATGGGGAGGAGTGTGTCTTGCCTTTAGAAATTGAGCTGCAGACTATTCGGTTTGCCATCAATCATTCTTTGAGCGATGAAGACGCACTTTTTGAGCGCTTGACGACACTGGCACATTTAGATGAGCTTAAGCTGCAGAGCTTATTGCACCAAGAAGTGGCGAAGTGCCGAATGAAGCAGCTACACGACCTCAAAGACAAGAAATACACCTTCAAGAAAGGACAGCTTGTTCTATATTATGATGCACGACGTGAATTATTTCCAGGCAAGCTAGAGCCCAAATGGGATGGGCCCTATAGGATCGTTAGAATAGGAAAGAATAAATCCACAGTCTTGTTAGCTGACCTTGAGGGGATAGAATTTAAAAATAAGATTAATCTTAATAAGATTAAACCTTATTATTTCTGATTGCACTAATGCTATGACTGCCTTGCAGGTCTAGGCGAGATCGATCAAACATCTGCAAGGAAATCGTGATAGAGGTTGATGGGTCGTCTGATCCCTTATTTAGAACACCCATATTTAGAACAGAGGTATCATCAGGGAAAGCTCATTTTGTGGAGCAAAGGATACAAGGTGATTGAGCAAGAAGGCGGGACATTTATTTGGGAGATCAAGGTCTTCTGCTATCACTGCCTACAAATTCTGACGAGCATCCCTGTTGAATTCAATGATGATGGAGGGATGGAGCCTACAGTCCACCCATTGAATATGCTGAATTTCGATTACCATAATTACGAGTAGAGTTCCGGATGGCGGGATATGTAAACCCTTTATGGATGTACACCTTGTACTTTGATGGGGCGTCCAGGGGTGCATGCAAAAAAGGAAGTGTAGGAGTTGTCATCCGAGACCCCCGACGATGCATTGTCATGAAGTTAGCTGCTTATCTCGAGGTGAATTTTACCAATAATATGGCAGAATACAAAGCCCTGATAATGGGTTTGAATATTGCAAAGAAGGGTGGTATCCGCTAGTTATTGGTGAAAGGGGATTCTCAGTTGGTTTTAAATCAACTCAATGGGACGTACATGGTACGAAACCCCATCCTTTGCATGTACCATCATACTGCCATAGCCCTGCTAGACGAATTTGATAGAGTGTCTTTTCAGCTGATTCCACGGCATTGGAATCAGTTTGCCGATTCTTTGGCTAATTTTGCGTATGAAGAAGACCTCTTCTTTAATTGTGGCCCTTGTTCCGATATATCTATTGATGGTGAGACAGGACCTGGTCATTTGTGGGGTATGCTTTCTAAACATGCCCTCTTTGGCAGACGATGGTTGATCTAGGTGATGCAGAGGGCAAGCGAGACTCATCTGCCTTTATTATCTTGGACCCACAGACTGATTAGACGACATGTGATGCGAACACCTCTTGCGATATACGCAGGAGGGATGGGTCATAATTTAATGCACCTAGTTTAGGGCTACGAGCCCTATTCCCCTGGGAACGGTATGCTTTGATGTTTATCATAGTTGTTTCCAAGAGGATGTTATGCGTAGTATTGTTTGATTTCATTAGGCCAAGAGGGCCGATTCAGTTTTATAGTGAAGTGTTTGATTTCATTAGGCCAAGAGGGCCATTTCCCTGTCTAGTGCAGGTGCGTTTAATCGGGTTTTTGTTTTACGTGTTGTGCTGGACAGGTTTCGTGTTCGTGGAATTTGGTGGAGCTTGGAGGAGCCTTTGCTGCGATGGAAGCTTCTTGTGGCCAATCCAGGTGATACCTCTCCTTTACGAGTACCTTTCTTTACTGTTATATGTGTATTTGTACTTGTCGAGGGATACATTTTTGTTGGGGACCGGCAACCAAGGCATGAAATCCCAGGTTTAGGCTAATTATGTTTGAGGGAGGTCGGAGTAGTCATTGCCTCCTGTAAAGACATTGTCAGGCATCGAAAGACCTGTTTTAGAAGGAAGTCCTAGTGGCCCTGTTTTGCTAGCCTGCTAGGCAGCCGTTCTAGGAGTTCTTGTTAGTAGTGAGGCAGTTAGAAAAGCCTGCCAGAAGCTAATAATGATGATGCCAAGAAACTCTGTAAATCCTAAAAGATGAATATAAATACGAAGGTGTGTAAAAAGGGGTTCTAACCCCTATCCCAAGAAAAGAAAAGAAATGAAAATATATAAGCAGTTGATCATTGCCTTGCGAAGGCCTGGTAGGTTCCTGGGGACGAATCAGACCTGGGGCCGATACCTTGTCTTCCTAGGGGTGGCTTCTTGTTGGAAAAAAATTGACAAAACAAGGAAGATTGGAGCGAAAATAAAAGTGAGCGTTAGAAAAGGATTAAGTGTCGCCTTGCGAGGGCTTGGTAGGTTCTTGGGTGCCGAGACAGGTCCTAAGGCCGATGCCCTATTCTCCTTGGGTCACTACGCTCAGCTCCCTCCTTTTTACATGCCCAAGTATGTTCATCCAATACAAACCCTAAAAGAAGACATGTACTGAAAGAAAATACTCTTTGATCAGGCTATAGGAGTCCTCGCCTTGTAGGAGCTCCTAGTTGTGTTGTCTTTAGTTGGTAAGCAGTGCAGACTACCACTTAGGGCAACCTCTTTGATAGGTTTTTTTAGTTTGGCTGTGTTGGAGCAGCTGGTTAGCGACTCACTTCGGATCTTCTATTAAATGATGCTAGGCCTACTCCTTGTGGATGTCATGCCTTGGTTCTGTCCAGGGGTAGGGGGAGCATTGTGCTGAGTTTTATTATATATTTGTTTTGTATCAGTTTGATGCTTCTTTGGTTGTTTATGTGCAGATATGTTCGTGGATTCGACGGGCAGAGTCGCCCTATCCCGTGGTCGCCAATGAGAGCGGAATTTAGGTGACGGGAAGTGCTTAAAAATAGCTAAAAATTATGAATATCAAGGGAAAAATATTCAATGTCAAAGGCGGCGGCTCGATCTAGGACGATTTTAAGCGTCAAAGTGCTTTAAAGGTGCCCGAGAGACACTTGTTGATTTCTCATAATTTTTCAGACAGTCGTGCGGGTTGGCAAGAGTTACTGGCCAATGCGGGATGCCAAGCCGGACGCCCAGGATTTTTCAAAGCTCAATTCGGAGTCCGGACGGGGAAATGGCCACAAAATGGTCAAGATATGAAAAGGTGGACACTTGGGAGGCCAAATTTAAGCATGCCTTTTGAGTTTGGGACCTCCCCCCCCCCCCCCCCCCCCCAAAAAAAAAATTTTATGCACCTTATGAAGCAAAAAACGTGGAGAGAGAATGAAGAGGCATGGAAAAAACGTGATCAACAGAGGGCGCAGTTTTTTTCGCCATGGATGGAGAGAGGGCATCATGGATGTTACAAACACCTTGCCTAATGGATTATGGGGCTCCATTCCCTCCTGTCTGTGGATCTTATCGCCGTCCTTCGCTCCTCAATTGATGGCCTGAATGCTGAGATAGAAATCTAGTCTTTCTCTCTCCTCCCTCTCTTTCTTCTAAGGGGGAATTCATGTGGGAAGAAGAAGGAAGAAGAAAGAATGATGGAGGCTTGTCCGGCATGGATCGGATTGCTCCACGGGCTGGAAATGGTGATTTGTGATTGTGCTGGACATGAAGTGCTGCTCATTTTCAGATATGCAGCCATGGACATGAAACCCGAAACATGCAAATAAGCGGTAATTCAAATTTTTCAAAGGAAATTTGAGATTTCATGACTTTTGATTGATAAAATGTTGTTCATGTGGGCTAAAAATTGTTTATGTTGCTGTTTTCCATGAGTATTTGTTGATCATAATCAGAAAATCAGAAAAATATACATCTTGTGGCTCAAAATAATACACTAAAACACGTAAAATATGGAAAATCAAGGGAAAATGATGTTTTTGGGCATAAAAATGGAAAAAATGAATAGGAACACCAACTAAATTTTCATTTTTGCTGCAAGAAGGAACTAAGGGCCACAGCCCATAACCTATTTTGAATTTTTGGTAATAAAATAATGAAAAAAAAGAGAAAATACAAGGAAAATAGAGAAAAATCACTAAAAATAGGAGAAAATTGCATTTTGGGTGCGAAAAATTAATGAAAATTAAGAGCAATATTTGTGAATGTTTGTGGGGACTGAAGCATGAGGATTTGCCTCGGTTCAACCCCACCTTCTTGTTCTAGTGTGTTTTTCCCGCTTTCTACACATAAAATGATGGCAAAATACCCTATAAATCTATACAACAATGCAACATTTGATCCATGGGAGGGTAGAGTGGTTAAAGTGTGTCTAAATGTGGAGTAAAATGATGAAAAGATTGTTGTTTTTGTTTGCATGCCATATAGGTCGGTGAATAATTATAAAATAAGGGCTTAGCAGCACGAGGGTTCCCTCAGTGCTAGGTTCGTGCAACGCCGCATAAGAACGGTAGTTGAAAATCATTGAAAGGATGTTTTTCGCATGTGCACAATATCGATTTCATAATTGTTTGAGCACTTGGCATCCACAATATGCATAAATCATGGAAATATTTAAAGGTATCAGAAATCCTGGATGCATAGCAATTGTTTTCATTAGGACATTGACCCACGTTGAGTGAGAGACAGGGCACCCTAAGCCATAGGCTAGTCGTGGGGTCTAGGGAAAAGAGAAGTAAGGACAATGGTACATTCCTGTATACGATTAAATGGTACCTTGAGTGGATTTTGTGCGAAATGTTTATATGTTGAGCGACGCATCGAGGGGCCAATCCCCAAGGTGTAGGAGAGTCGCAGAGGGGTGGTGGCACTCAGCCATTGGAGGACCCCCTATGTCTGTGCTTCGTGCCATTAGGCAATGTGTAAGGGACTCCCTCTGAGGACTAGTGGGTGAGAGAAGAGTGGACTACAAACAACGTATTACAAATGCAATGTTTAGGAAGGCAGAGATTTTGATAGACGCTCCTGGCCACGAGGCCGAGGGGTTATCTTGTGCGTAGTGACGAGGCTCGGCTAGTGCATGAGCCAGTGCCGGCCCGGTTTTTGGTCTATCAATCTCTGTTGATTAGTGTCTCCGGAGTAGAGGGATTATAGCATTTATATGCCTTCTTCTCCTTCGAATAACCAATAAAGACACACTTATGTGCTTTCAAATCCAGCTTCTTCCTCTTCTCATTAGGAATATTCATATAAACAAGGTAGCCAAATACTTTCATGTGACTTATATCAGGCTTGTAGCCATACAGCTTCTCAAATGGTGTCATATCATGAATACTTGCAGTGGGAGTCCTATTCAAGATATTTATGGTTGCCATAATAGCCTCAACCCAATAATGGAGCAGCATATTCTTCTCATTCATCATTGCACACACAACCTCCATTAAGACCATGTTCTTTCGTTCAAATATCCCATTTTGTTATGGAACGTAGCTACATATAAGCTGCCTACGTATGCCATTTTCAGCCACAAAATTGTCAAACTCATTTGACACATACTCCCCACCACTATCAGATCTCAAACAAGAGATGTAGCAATTAAATTCATTTTCAACATGTTGCTTAAATTGCTGAAAAACAACAAACACTTCATCCTTTGTTTTCAGTATATAAACCCAAGTATAGCAACTGAAGTCATCAATGAATGTCACATAATACCTAGAGTCTCCCATAGATGCATTATGGGCTAGCCCCTGCACATCAGAGTGAACCAACTGCAATGGTCACTTACTATTTCTTACATGCTTGAAAAATGGCAACCTTGAATGTTTACCAAACTGACAAGCATTGCAAACACGACCATATCTGTGTAGGAAAATTTGGGTAGACCTGTAACTAGCTATTTCTTTTGCATCATTTGTAGCCGTTGAAGATTAACATGCCCCACTGTTTTATGCCATATTTCTAAATCTCTAATTGTGCCAGAGCCATGGGAAAACATGGTTGATTTCAATTGTGGCAAAGTGGCATCAAGAGTAAACATCCTACCATTCCTATGACCACGAGCAATCATTTTGCAGCCATTACCAAACTCCTCAATGAAGCAACCATACTTATTAAGCCTAACCTACAAATTCTACTCAGTCATATCGCCCACAGACAATAGATTTTTAGTGATTGACGGGACACGCGGTACATCATGTAAATTCTTCTTCTTGCCATCATGGATTACCAAATGCATTTTTCCTTTATGTTCAATGCTATGTTACATGTCATCCCCTATGCATACATAGCCATTCCTCTTACTGATTTGATGCCCCATAATCAATATACCAAACAACATCCTCAATAGACTTATCAATAGCCCTACCCTTCACATATATCGTCATGGCAAATAGTCTATCCCCACCAGAAGCATCATATGTCTGACTGGATGATGCATAATGTCCATGCTGCTTGCCCTTTTGATTTCCCTCCTTCTTCGAGCAGTCCTTGGTAATATGACTATATATTCCACAATAGTGACAATCCTTATCCTTATTAGAATTTTCAGATGGACGCTATTGTTGCCATCAAGAATCTATGCTTCTAGGGCTAGATCTCCCTCTACCTCTGAAATTTCCATCTCCTATTGCATTTGAACCCTATTGGTTATTATTACCATAAGATACAGTTTGCTAGCCTCCTTTGTGAGAACCATAACCTCTACCATGGCTGCCATGGCCATGTTGATTCAAATAGAAGACAACATCCTTGCTCTTAGAATTACTAGAGCCTGTAGCCAAGCCAAGTTTAACTTCCTCATGAATACACAGTGCAACCACCTCATTGAAATACGACATTTCAACCCACACAGAGGTGAAAGTATCAAATGACTTATATTCAGATCCCAAACCATTTAATGTCACTACAACCATATCTTCATCCGCAACTTGTGTGCCAACATTAGGAAAAAATGAACTCGCAAATGGGCCTTTTAGCCCCCCTCTCTCCTTCTTAAAAAACAAGGAAAAGATGAGAGAAGAATAATAAAATAATCCTCTTCTCTCTCCACTTTTGCAATCTTTTTTTTCCTTTTTTATATTATCTACAAATATATACTCAGATTTCTTCTCTCTCCTCATTCAAGAAGTCTCTTTCAACCAAATTTTATATTGAAAAGGAGTTAGTTACAAGAGTGTGGTATCTCATTTTCAATGCAAAATGATTAGTAGATACGAGGTAATTGATTTTTAAATCGAGAACAAGAAAAATGAAATTTCGAAAGTTCCTTTTAAGATATTTTGGGAATTTTTTATATTCTAGCTTTTGGTCAAAAAACAAACCAACCGGTCAAATTTTGTGTTTATTGGAAATCTTTTTGGAGGTAAAATAGAAATTTCTAAAACATGAAAAGTCTTGTACATCCCTACCTCTGAGCTATTTTCCCCCCATATCTATACTCTCTCATTGCTCTATTGTGACCTCTTCTCTGTGTTTATGCAACCTTCATTAACAAAGTAAATTACTTACACCCTCCTTTCCCTTGGCACCTTTGTGTGCATCTCCACTCTACCTCATGTGACAACTAAGTAGGCTCCCTGTTTCTATTAATAGTAAAATGGATACAAGAAATAAGGAGCTACATATTAAGATAGAGATTAAATATGCCCCATTATTCAAAAGAACCCTGCATACCAGTGTCAACCCTCAGGTTTTGAAGAGTTACATGCAAATGGGATTGAAACATGTGGATTTGTGGGTTGATGGAAAAATCTACCCAATTGACCCCTTAAACAATAATAGACCTCCAACTTTCTCAAGAATCACAAATTTGCTAAAGTATGTATGCAAGGGTGAAAATGGGTTGCTCAGTTACACTAGGTGGCTCAATGATCAGGTGTTCCAAGTATTTATAACTTGCCAAGAAACCATAAAAAATTTCCATGATGTGATCATTGCACATCAAATTCATATACAATAGCTCATAGGACAAGTCGTACAGTTGAATGACACTATAATTCAACAAAACAATCAAATTATTTCAATGCAAGACACTATCCATGACATTGATATCTCATATGAGGAGGCAAAGGCACAATTGGACGACTTGAGAAAGATTAACAACAAGCTAACACAGGAGCGCAAATGAAAGAAGAAGCCAATCAATGAGTTAATTGTGAATAGTGGCTAGTGGAAGCGACATATCAAAGCATGTAAGGTAGCTTAGAAAGAGAACCTACGTGAGGATGAGGTTGGATCATGTATTTGTAGATTGCTAAAGGCAAGTACATTGGAAAACACTTTGAGCAACCCTAAGTTTAAGGTTGTGAAGGAAAAGGTGATTGAGTGCACATTAAAAGGTGTGTCAAATGAGTTCTCACCTGTGAATGCACAATCTATTTGTGACAAGGCTGGTATTAGCACAACAACTTACTCAAAGGTATTCAAAGGTGTGAAGGTTGGGTTTGGTCGTGTGCTAAAGAGAAATAGAATTATGCATTTTCCTCAACCCTCAAAGTTAATAGAGGCCCGATGGTAACTTAATACAAAGGTTTCGGAGCTGATAGGAGATCCCATGCATGTTCAATGCGTGGAAACACTAAAGGTTAGGACCAAAAATGCATATGAGGTGAAGTTCACTAAACTCAACAATTACTATTTAGATTTGTACAAGGTGCAATCGGCAATGGTAATGTACTACAATATGTTTATTGAGGAATGTAACGGTAAATTGTAGTTTGTTATAAAATTAGATGAAAGTGGGGTCATCAAGGAGTAAAGCTTGAAAGAGTTGGTGTAACTCTGATGAATAGAGCTTTACAATTCGACAAGAATAACCCAAGGAACTTTAATGTTCAATCCGAGCACCATGTGTGGTGGCTCGCTGCATTTGAAGTTCCTAAGGGAACATTTGAGGTGCTAAAGTTGTTGTTTATGACACAAGCATTCCAAGCATCATCGATCGTCACAAACATGGTGAGATGCTCTCGGTTGAAAGGTATGGTCAATACTTGGTTGAATGGCATCTTGCAGGAGACTTGAAAACTTTAAAATGCATGTGTGGAAACTCCAATGGTGCAAATACAAAGAATCCAAGCCTATATTGCTTGACAAAGAGGGTGGAAGGAAAGGACGGAAAGAAGAACTAGCAAAGGGTAACAAGTGCTACACCGACGCACAATGGAGAAGATCCCACTTGGAAGCCCATCTTCAACATTCCATTGGATCGTATTCACATTTGTTCATTGCATGCTTTTGTCAAAATCATGGACACTTGTATATGAATACATTTGCTTTGCTTATAGGATGCAACTAGAAAAAGAAGCCATTGCAACGTGTAGGAATGTGGAGCTAGTGCTATCAAAAATTGGGCTACACAAGCATCAAGTGACAATTGAAAAAGATGAGAAAATATCAAAAAAATCAGGTAACTTGCCAAAAAAGCCTTTCTTTGGAGGAACAAATGCTAGGAAGTTTCTCTCAGCGCCCATCAATGAGGAAGGGAATGTCATGGTTCGTAGGTTGCAGGACTATGATGGGTGGAAAAAGTTACATTCAACAGTTCCTAATCAAAGTAATGGAGAAAAAACAAGGTTGGCCAAAGCTAAGGTTTGGATAAGTCTTAACCAATTGGCTCCCTTACTTTGCAAGATGGTGTTTAACAATGAAGATAAGCAAGAATTTATCAATGTTGTGCATAGCTTCTACGAAAATATGGTGGAAGCATGGGGCAAAATCTCTATCACACATTACATGGTGCGTACTAAGTTAATATTTTAAAATTGAATGAATTGTATGAACTATTGAGCATAGTTTTACTCATGTGTGATATGTGTCTTTATAGCATATCCTTGAGGCACATGGGCCATACTTTGCAGAAAAGGGAAGCATCAAAATTTGGTCCACACAAAGGATGGAAAATTCACATTGGATAGCACGTGGTGCATACCAAAGAAAAACTGATCATGGTGGAGGGGTGAATGGTAGCAATCCAATGATCCAATTTTTATCTTGGTGGTATAGGATTATAGTAGCAGATGAAGCTTAACTCTCGCAAAAGAGAGTAAATGAAAGTACTAATGAATTGGCTGCAAATATGATGGAATCATGTCTTGTCACTAAAAGAGGGCGTTATGAAGCCTCAAGTGCTAAATCCATGCCAAGTGGCTAGAAACAAGGCTTCAACAAGGCAGCCAATGGGTTCAAAGAGAGCTAAGATAGTAAGATGAACAATGTGTTCTGTGTGAATGCAATTCATAGTTTAAGAGAGAAAGAGAGAGTGTGCATCTATGTGAATGAGTCTTATAATTTAGGATTGTATAAAAGAGGGTTTCACTTTCTATCTTATTCATTGAGTTCTCACATCTCTTGTGCAGGAAAGATGGCTAGGTCTAAGGTAGTTGCAAATAAGCTTCCGCTCAGAGCCCCATATCATGTTCAGTCCCTTGGAGCATCTACTAGCTCAGATGCATCCCCTTCTCAACCTAACCCTGCTTCCTCAAGCTGCCCTCAGAAGGTTCCTCCTCAACATCCTCGTAAGAAATGCAAGTTGAAGCCAGGTATAGTGGACTTGAGAGAAATTAGGAGGTATCAACACTCTTTTGATCTCATCATTCCAAAGGCGAGCTTCTCAATACTTGTTCGCAATATTGTGCAAGACCTCTATCGCACAAAAAACAGGAGGTGGTTTTTGGCATAAGGTCAGGATAGACCCAATTGCTTCACAAAAGAATGTCTTCATGCTCTACAGTGTGCTGCATAGGCCTTTTTAGTTGACTTCATGACTGATGCTCAGTGTTTTGCAATACATGCGAAGCGCATCACTGTAACTCCCAAGGACTTCCAACTTGTAAGAAATCTTCAAGCAGTGAAGGATGCATTCGTTCCAATGGAATGAACACAGTTTGTAATGTTTTTTTTTTTTGCATAGTGTTATCCTCGTGCATTGGACATATATATGGCTTTATCCTAGTGCAAAAATATTGTATGCACCCCTTAAAATATGAATTAAATTTTCACTCTTGTCCTTCGCTCTCAACTTTGATTGTGCATCTTTGCTGTATTTTCAATTCTTACTTACAATTTTTGTTAGAACTATCAATTTCAATAGGAAAAACATGCAAAAATTTGCCATTTCTTATTGCAAACTTTACTCCTAATACCTTTGTATAGTCTATGTGATGCAAAGTTTCTAAGGGTGAGTAGTTGCGATGTTGATTTCTCAATTATCAATCCGTCCATAATTTTGGTGTGGAATAATTTTTAAAATACTAAATTGTATCAAAATGCAACAAAGCTTCACACGTGCACTCGTTAGGTGGCCAAGAGCCCCTTTTTTTAAATTAAAAAAATGCATGCAGACCCCTAGTCCGAAGTCTGGCATCTGGAGCCACTTTCAAGAGATGGAAACCAAGCATTATCACCCTTTGGGAGAATCCAATGTAGATACGAGCTTCTCATCTCGAAAAGTTCTTTTCATAAGGTTGTTTGGAAAGTCATGCAATACTTGGAGCTAAAAGGGATGGGAAGATTTTAGGCGCAAGTGCGGGATGGCCCACCAGTAGGAAGGTAGACTACTGCAACTATGGAGGCCCTATAAATAGCTGTAGAGGGGTTCATCGACTTGTTTGATGATACACAGCTTGCGGCCATACATGCAAAGTGTGTCACAATCACAGATAAAGACATGAACTTTATCATTCTTTTTCGACACGGCAAGGGGACTCCTCCATAGGTTATGAGATTAATGATGCAAGGTTTTGTAATGAGTGTTATAGTACCATAGCATCTTGGAAGACCAAAAAATTTTGTATAATCTGCCACATTAGAATATTTATTTATATACACATAATATCTCATGCAATGTGTATTGAATTCAAATAATTGAGTAAAGTTGTTTTGTTTTGTTCCTTGAAACGCATGACTCTTAATTTTTGTTTAACATACGAACACATCGAAAGTAGTAATACGTACGTATACGAGTTACGCTATTGCTTATGCACAATCGCAAGTGCAGTACTACGCATTGAATTATGTTAATGTATGCGAATGCATCATTCACGTACCACACATTATCGTCACACTTACACAATTGCAAGTGCAGTACTACATTTCGAATTATGTTAACGTATGCGAATGCATCATTCACATACCACACATTATTGTCACACTTACACGAACCGCATATTTATTCAATAAATATTTATTTATAGGTATGATGTAAAATATATTATATTCATCAAGAAAAATACATGCGATGGCTGATAGTGATGGTAGATACAAAAAGTCGATAGCCAATAAGAACTCTCAATTGTTTATTGGCTTTTTCATCAGTGGAGAGGAGGGACCAGCTTTCGATGAAAATATAAGTTCCTTCTTTGGTTCAAAAATGATACGCTCCCCCTTCAGCTCTTTCTCTAGGAGAAGCAGATCTAGCACTTTAGCAAGGTCACCTAATGCAACAAGCACACACATTGCTCCTCCACACATTCAGTCAAACAAGTAAAGAAGCTTTAACTGCTTGATTAGCACCATCTTCTCCAAGCCAGATGTCACATGTATCGCTCGAAAAGGTCAAAGCTCGAATTTTTATGATTATTTCTTACCCTCGTGGTGAGCACTTCTTATGGAAGACCACCAAGTCTGTAACAAGGTTGTTAATGTACTCCTTTAAAGCTGAATCCTTCCATCGATCCACATGCCGAGCTCCTCCTTGCCTTGATGCAAACTCATCTATATAGTATGTCTTGAATGACAAAGTCAAATCAAACAATATATTTAGCGACTAACCTAGAGTTATCAGAAAGTGATGAAACTTGACGATAGGGTGTGTCGAGTCCCCTGAAGTCCACCGTTGAAATCTTGGCCAAAAATGATGCTTGCAGTTGCCCTTCTAGCATCTCCGGCCACTTTCTGGCCCAAAAAGTGGCCCCATATGCCCAGGGTAGCTGCAGGCATCATTTTTTGCCAAGATTTCACTGGTGGACTCTGAGGGACCCGACGCACCCTACTGTCAAGTTTTGTCGCATGAAAATATATGGTAGTTATAAATCTCACATTCTCTAGATCTTCTTGTATCTTCATTTTCTCTTATGTCAGCAAGGCACCTCTTTGAACAAAGGGATCTACAAACTCCTTGGCAGAAAGGTGGGGCCTTGGTCCAAACAGATCATGTTGTAGTGCTTCAAATTCAACATCCAGCACAAGGTAATCTTCTTCAATCGAGGTAATATGCTCCTGTGCTACTATGATGGCACTCACTATATCTAAGCTCGTGCCATCATATCTTCCAATCTTTGCCATCGTCGGATGCACATCCATGTAATCATAATTAATCAATTCTTCCATCGAATCCCTGACTAGGATGGAAAAAAACTATTCTTACTTCATTTCCAAGTATTGTAGCAAATATGATAGAATTAAGTATTGTACACCATCTACTTCAATGGGTGTCAAAGAGGCAAGGTTGGGTTTGTCAACTTGTGGCTGTTTTGAAGAAGATGGCACCATGAGAGCCAACCCTTGCTCTGCCACCACCCGATGTTCCTCTTCAACATTTATGAGCTCTTCAATCAGTTCTTCTCCCGTGTATGCGATAGCAACAACCTGTGGAGTTATATCTTCATCTCTCTCCTCCTTTAGGGGTGTATCCAATGCAAGGAGATGAATTGCCAATGCACAATCACACCCCACGAGATCCAAAGGCATTGTACCTGGTGCACTGCCCATGGGAATAGTGCATACCGTGTGCAAAGGATCCGCATGGGCCAGGCACCTATTCACCACTTTTTCTTTATTCTTCCCTGCCTGAAATACCATGAGTTGTTCTTCCAGAGACACCCAAGTCATGTCGGATCCCTCGATGGAGTATGTGCACATAGCAATGGTGCTCACAAAGTCTTTCAAAACCTGAAGGGGGGATCCAGCGATGAAAGCACGCTTTCAAGGTTAAAGTTCTTAGAGAAAACCTAAAATATCTTGTCACCTTGGCTGGCAAAGATAGTCTCGTGGATCCACTCATCAAAGTGTGTGCAAGCATCCATCGTAGCAGGTAGGAGGGATGTGGTGGATATAAAGAGATGAAGAGAGAAAGTGTGAAATGAAAAAATGAAACAAGAACTAAACTAGTGCTACCTTAAAAACCTTAACTCTTAAACCAGTAAGGGTTGTTCGTGTACGATATTTAGTTATGGCTTTACTTAAGTCTTTGTAAAGTTTACATGCATATGTAAATGTGTTGATGTGAAAAGTGTATAACAAGTGTATGATTTGCATAAATACCATAATTTTTAAATATTTCAAGTTTTCAAGCGACAATATTCTATTGGGGCCAAAAATATCTGAAAATTTATAGGTGTTGGATATTACAACTTGTGGTGTTGGGATTTTTAGGGAGACTCCACACTTTCTGCTGGTAACAATATCCTCAGCTCGGCTTCAAATTTTCCTACCATCTAGTTTAAAATAGAAGCTAACAAGTGGATTCTACATTAACATTGTAATTTCTTGGCGCATTATACTCAAGGGCCAATCATCATCCATTTGCAACACTTGGGGCTCGCAGCCCTCAAAAATGATAGTAACATCCACAGTTGCACTTTCATGCATGTCTTGATCAAGGCACAACCATTTACCCTTGAGCATCCTCCATCTATGATACTTGAACACTAGGCATAAAGTTTTTTGTATGACAAAGTACCTATAATTGGAAAGGAAAGTTAGCCGATTCATCCCGAAGTAAGATAATAGTCAACTAAGAGAGAAAAATTTTACATGAAAGCCATGTCCCTTGTTGTGACTCGACACTCCACTGTGTTAGGACTGCGAGTCATTTTTTATGTCCAGGTTTTTTCTAGAATCCTTGTTACATAATCCTCTGATGTACTTTTTATGATGTGCGTGCTTTTGGTACATCTCAAACCTTACATTCTTTGAACATGTGTGCAAAAACTGCAATCGATATGAACTAGCTTAGATGTACATTCTTTGAGCCAGTGCTTAGCTTCATAGAATTCAATATGTTTGCTGAAATTTTTTTGTTACACATGTGCAAAATGTCACCACTACACAATGGCCATTCTATGCTATTGAGATTCGATATGTGCATAAACTCAAGGGTTCCATATTCTTGACCCCCCTTGGGCAATATGTAATTGGATTCATAGAAAAAAACAAGGTCCTCTACGAGCTGCTTAGCTGTACGCCCCTCAAAGAGCAAACTACCAATTTTGAGGTGGTGTAATACTTAAAATAACCTGTGAAATTCTCAACATTTTGCCACTCACATCAATCTGAAGGGTATACTTCTGTAAATACGAGACAAGTTGTTGCATAGATATCATGAAATTTCTCAAATTTCTCAATGAGTTGCAAATACTTATTGTTTGCAATGTTTTGTTGAAAGGGCACAGTGGATGCAATATGTATTTGTTTTTGCATGAATACATGTTGTACAAACGCCTCTATTACAAGGTGAGAATCAACATTTCTTTGTCTGAGAGCTAAAATTTTACCCTTCCAGTGCTTTGATACATCTGAAATTGCAGATGCTTTCACCTTGAAATCTCCCTTCATATTTGGACGCATATGTACCCAAGACAAGCAATGATACGTATCAGTGATCCAATTCCCTTCTTCATCTTTTCTATTATGTACTTCTATCGAGAGAATGCTTGAATCTCTCAGGCATTATAACCTATGCATTAGATGTAAATAAGTATGTATTAACCCCTAAATAATAAGCATTTTAAGTCCATCTAGTAATCACCAATATGCCATACAAATCAACATAGCATTAAGATATTTTTACACTTTTTTAAACAGACATAAACATTGATATTGAAATGCATGTGGATATGTATATCAACACAAAGTATAGATTCAATTTCAAGGCATCACTTTAATCATACCATTTACATAAAATATAATGAAAAGAATAGCATAAGAATACTCAGAGAATTTTTCCAAAATAAATTTTATTATAATGAATAGGATTCTGATTTGAATCAATACATTGTATGAAATGTGGGATAGCAGCTACATGGCATGGAAATCTTAATAGGCACATTGGATTGACACCTGAGATATTCTAAGACTCAACACATTGTATGTTATATGGTTGATATGATACAAGAGTTTCATGGATCATTTCCAATTGGCATGGAGATCCGAATGGATACATAGGACCAATAAAGCAGAGGATTTTTGAACCATCGACTTCCAATAGATCCATATCATCCAGCACAAAGGAATCACTCACCACATCAAAATAGTCGATCGAGAATTATGCACCACCTAAACCTTGTACAATACCTACATGTACAAAAAAATACCTACATGAATCCATTTTAACAAAAATACTTACATGAATCTCTTTTAACAAAAATTATCTAGATAACTGCATGAATAGAAACAATACAAAACATGGCCAATTTACCTATAAGCTGATATGCTGAAGATAAGATTGAATCGTTGTTGATCAAAACCCATTGCAAATTATGGACATAAGAAAACATCAATCCCATCAAACATAAAAGTCACTAATTAAATGAATAAATTTTGGCACCATAAAATATGGCAAATTTACCCGTAAATTGAGCTACAGAATCTCTGCTCTACCTTGTGTTAAGTGCTGCAACAGCAATTAGTCCTTAAGTTAGAACTAGTATCAAACCCTATTGTAAAGATAGTAGAAAATGGATAATGTAGAGAGGAAGAAAGAGAGTGTGTGTGAGTATGCAAGAGAGAGAAAGAAATGAGCACCTATCAAATCTTGCCTAAATTGATCTCTGTAAAAGACAATAGAAAGAGTTATTATTTACATGAAGGTGTATTACTTTAAAAAAAGTAGAAAAGAGAAAACATAGAGAGAGAAAGATGTTGAGATGACAAGCTCAACACATGCAGACATTGATGATGGACCGCCTGGTTAGATGGGTTCACACGTCTACACTTAGCACGTCGGTGGTCATTATGACTCTCACATGGCCACTGACTCATTACTTATTATATTCAGGTTGTTATACCTATTTACAGAAGCTGGCATAATTATAGTGCCAGTCAACTAGTGTAGTCGATTATGCATTGTTTGACTTAGTAGGCCCCTTTCCTTTATGTTGTATCTTATCTATACTTTGTGTACATTGTAAAGTGTGGAAGAAGAAGAAGAAATCAGCAAGAAAACGTTTTGTCCTCCATCTCTCATCTTGTCTCTTGAGTGACCTTCTCCTTGTGCATTCTGTGTGTGTTCGGCGCAGCATCTTGAGCAAGTCCCCCCACCACCCGATTCTTGACATGGTATCAAAGCCGCGCCACTGAGAGATGCTGATTTCGAAGGCTGAAGCAAAGGAGAAGAAGCAAGGTTCGAGCAAGCAAGCCATGGGTAAGAAGCTCTCCCATAATTCCACTCTTTCTCTTGGATAGTGCCTGTGGAGGCACCGGAAGCAGGGTCGAGCAAAAATCTCAGATTGCAGTGGGATTTGGTGTGTGCAAAAAGCGATGTATATTCCACAAATAAGCCCTTTAGGGCTTGGCCGCAGTTATTTTGGGCATCTGAGGCCGTTTCAGGCCCCGTTTTAGAGCCACAAGGTTGCGGACAGCAGTTTCAGGGTACACTGTGACTTCGACTGTATTGACCGAAAGTGGGTGCGCACGTTATAATTTTCAAATTTGTAAGTTCAAAGGTGTTTACCAATGAGTAAACACAAGGTTTATGTGCAAACTGGTTGCAAATTGCATGTATTGTTGAGCAGACAGTGAAAAAGGCTGTCTGGTGTATTGTTGTGCACTACAGGTCGAGGGTTGCAAAAGATTTGGTTGTTGTTTAGCATTAATTTGTGATAATGGCAGAGAATAGTGGAAGCCCCATCATTGAGAAGCTCGATAAGAACAACTACCCTTCATGGAAGTTCCGTGTCACGAATTTCCTTATTGGAAAAGGCCTCTACGAGTTTGTTTCAAGTGAAGAAAAGGAGCTGAAGGTAAGTGATCCTCCAACTGCAGAAGAGACAAAGGCACGAAAGGAATGGAATGCAAAAGATAAAAAGGTCATGTATTGGTTGTCTGCAGTAATTGATAATAATATGCTGGGACACATTAGAAATGCAAAGAATTCATATGCAGCTTGGACCATACTTGAAAGTATGTTTTCTGTAAATACAAAGGCGCGAAAGATTCAACTCAAGCAAGAGTTGAATATATTGAAGAAAGGGAAGATATCTATCAATGAGTATACACTGAAGGTAAGAAGCATTGCAGATTCCTTGGCAGCGATTGATGCAATGCCCGATGATGATGATTTGGTGTTGTCTACCTTGGGTGGACTTAACAATGAAAAAGGCTTGGAAGTCTTTTGTAACTTCCGTATATGTCAGAAAGCCATTTCTAGATTTCGATGAGTTGGTCTCCCTTATGATCACTAAAGAGGTCAACATGCAGAGTGAGACATCTGAAAGAAGTGGTGAACAGGTCCAAGCTTTCTACTCCAGTTCAGGAAGGGGACATGGCAGGTTCTCTTCAAGAGGCTGTGGTACAGGACATGGTAGTGACAACCAGCAAAACAAATTGAATCAGCAATTTGGCGATATGTAGGTTTCAGGAGGTCATGGTAACTTTAGAGGCAGGGGGAGCTTTAGAGGAAGAGGTGGATGGCAGAACAGAGGTTCTAACAACTCTAGTATTATGTGTCACTACTGTGGCAAAACAGGTCATATTGCAGCCCAATGTTATGCTCAAAAAGATTATATTCGCAGTGGTAAGTTGCATCAAGGAACTATGCATCGTCTTCACGACAGAATGAAGATAAAAATGAACGTATGTTTGTTATGCAGCATATGCTGAATGTTGTTACAGGAAAGGGAACATATGATGATGTTTGGTATGTTGATTTAGGTGCATCCAATCATATGACCAGCCATGCAGAATGGTTTGGAGAGATGCAGGATTTGCAAAATGCAGGTTATGTGCAGATGGGTGATGATTCATGCCACCCGATTTCACACATTGGAAAAGTTCCCTTGTCCTCGCATGATGGTAAGACAAAGAGTCTTTAAGATATATTACATGTGCCATCTATTACAAAGAACTTGGTGCCAGTCAATCAAATGGTAGAGCAAGGGCTGCAAGTCAGATTTAATGCAAAGGGCTGCTTTGTAGAAGACTTCAATGACAAGTGAAGGTTGGTAGCAAAGGGAAGTAGAGTTGGACATATGTTTACTCTGGATGCTGGAATTCCTACTATGAATGCTACTATGTATGCTAAAGGAAAAGGTGTTGTTGCAGATATTGAAATTTGGCACAAACGCATTGGACATGCAAATGTACAAAGGCTGAAATTAATGCAGTCCAAAGGGTTGGTTACAGGTTTGCCTACATTTAGAGTTGCAGAATTTCATAAGGTATGCGAAGCATGTCAGTTTGGTAAGCAGGCAAGACAACCCTTTTCACATGATAGAGATGTAAGCAAAAATATCCTTGATGTTGTGCAAACAGACATTTGGGGGCCTAAACAAAATGTATCTCTTGGAGGTAGTTCATACTTTGTCACATTCATTGATTATTGTTCTAGAAAGCTGTGGGTATATTTTATGAAGGAAAAGAGTGAAGCGTTTGAGCACTTTAGAACTTTCAAGGCTGCAGTTGAAAGAGAAACAGGCTTGAAAGTAAAGTGCTTGAGGTCAGATGGAGGGGGAGAGTACCTCTCAAATGAGTTCAGTGATTTTCTGAGGTCTCATGGGATAAAGAGACAGTTCACATGCAGATATACCCCACAGCAAAATGGGGTTGCAGAAAGGAAAAACATGCATATTGCAGAATTTGCACGCGCCTTGATGGCTAAAAACAATATGCCTAAGCATTTTTGGTTTGAGGCTATTCATACTATTGTTTATATTATGAATAGAACTCCCACAGCTGCAGTTCATGGGATGACTCCTAAAGAATGCTTTACTAGCAAGAAGCCTGATGTATCGCACTTGAAGGTATTTGGCTGTGTTGCATATGTTCATGTGCCAAATGAGCTACGGAAGAAGCTTGATCCAAAGGCAGAAAAATGTGTTTTTATTGGATACTCTTTAGAGCAAAAAGGGTATCGTTGTTATAACCCTGTCACACATAAGTTCAGAGTGAGCAGGGATGTCATCTTCGATGAAATGAGCAATTGGTACGCATCTAGTGGTGATGCATTGGATAATGATGATGATCGTGACACTCATGTGCAAGCTGAAAAGCAAGAATCACGAACTCTTAGTGGACCAGAGACATCATCTGGTAGTCCTTGGTCTGGGAGACTAAGGAGTACCTCTACATCTTTAGGTGCATCTAGTAGCACTACAGGTAAAAACAAAGGAAATAATAAAGTGTCAAAAGGCATTAATGCAGTTCTTAATGGAGACTGCAGTGGCTCAGAGAGCTTGGATGATGAGCTTGGCATTCCTTCAGTGAGGACTCCAAGTGTGCAGAGAGCACCCGTTAATGCAAAGACTCCATTGAGTGATCCAGTGGTACGCAGGTCTAGCAGGGTAAGATACCCTGTTAAAAGATTTGGTTTTGAAGGTTATGCAGCTCACCATTATGCTTATATGGTGAAACTAGTTGAGGATGTTGAGCCCACATGTTTTGAGGAGGCTGTTGGTCATGCTCATTGGGATGCAGCAATGGATGAGGAGATGGCTGCATTAGAGGCCAATAAGACGTGGGATCTAGTATCATTGCCAAAGGGCAAGAAAGCTATTGGATGTAAGTGGGTTTACAAGATTAAGCACAATGCAGATGGTTCTATTAGTAGGTACAAAGCTAGGCCGGTTGCAAAAGGCTATGCCCAGACATATGGCATAGATTATGATGAAACCTTCAATCCAGTTGCTAGGATGGCAACTGTCAGATGTGTGATTGCTTTGGCAGCAGCCAAAGGTTGGAGGTTGCAGCAAATGGATGTGAAGAATGCCTTCTTGCATGGTGATCTGTAGGAAGAAGTGTATATGGATAAGCCAACAGGTTATGAAGATTTAGAGCATCCCACGTATGTGTGCAGGTTGAAGAAGGCGCTCTATGGGCCACAGAGAGAGAGGGGGGAAAGAAAGGAGAGAGAGAGAGAGAGAGAGAGAGAGAGGTGAAAACTCTATCTCCTGCCCAAAACAACCTCTGCAATAAAACAACAATAACGGTAAGAAACAACATCAAACCCTATTGAAAAAATAGCAAACAAGAGAAAATGCAAAGAGAGATGGGCACCTGTGTTTTGCCCAAAATCTGAAGCTGCATGGAGAAGAAAGTGCAGAGATAAGTAGAACCCTCAAAACCCTAATTACTCTCAACAGGGAGCTTCAATGGAGACGAAAATTCACGAGTATAGAGAAGAGAGGGAAAGTGGTCTGTTGCTCAACTTTTGGGTCAAATTGATTTTGTGAGAGGAAAAAAACCAAAATTGAATATTCTCCAAAAAAGGGGGAAATATGAGGTGAGAGAAACTTAAATTGTGTGTACTATTCATTCTCCCTTTTAATCCCCCACTATCCCTATTTTTAATAGAAAACCCAAGATTTGGAGAGAGAAGATTCACCCTCCATGGATGTCAACATCTAGCCTTTCTATTGGACAATCCAAAAGGCCCACATCTTAAACTATATTATTTTTAAGGGTCCATTTGTAAGTTTATTTTTTTCCTAATGTGGATGTCAGCTAATTCACAATAGTCTTAATCTCTGTGACATAATCTTATGTAGATCTGCCTTTTCTCTCCATGTTGTTGAATTTATGCTTTAACGGTATCTTTCTGTCACTGGTAGTTGTGCCATAATACCTGATCAATATGTTCTATGCATCTACTGGTGACTTCCAGTTCATGATCTCCATTACTATAGCATTCAAGAGATACACAAAGACTATAGGATTCCTCTCTGAGATTTCAGGTTCAGCTTCAACACCCATCACTAAGTCCCAATATCCTTTAGTTATCAAAAAATTATGCATGTGGAACTTCCATATGGCATAATTATTGCTATCAAGCTTTTCCCCCACTATATGGGTTATATTGTCAGTTCTATTTGCATATGCCATGTTACAACCAATGCTTGACTACTTGCAAACCAAGGCTTCTTAACTATTCAGTTTCAGCCTTCTAATGCAATGATACTTTTCAGCATCAACCTCTATTCAAATCAGTGTATTTCAGTCCATAAACTTCTCAAAGACATTCACAACCAAGTGATATAGGATGTAGATACATCAGTCATTCATAGATCATGTAGCTGTTGTAAAGTCTATGACATTTAACCTCACTACCAGTAGATATACATGCAGTCTAAAATTTGCAAGTTGTAAATGACCAGCAATTCTTTCACAGCCAATATAGAGATGTATGCATGTCATACATGCTTCAAAACATCCAAAACATATGCCATTTCATATAGGAGTCCATACATAATCATAGGAGCACTATTTAGCTCATGTACATCAGGTATAAGTGTCAAATGTCATGCTTGTAGATTGCAATCAGCCAATACACAGCTCAACAACCAAGGTTTATTCCAACTCAAAACATCCTCAAACCACTTCATACTTGTACTACTATGTGTAGGGGTCAATACATGACCATACAGACAACCATTGACACTTTGTCTTCAACAAACAATGTCATAGAATGCATTCCCTATTTGTAACCAGCTAAAATAATATCAATGCATTTTTTTCTAGCTCAAACTTTAGATTTCATGAGCATTCAATGCTCATCTCAGTCCTCTAGACATTCAATAGACATATGCCATGTCATACACTTAACAGAAGCTAACCAGTGTTATATAATGCTTCAGGACCAATGAGTGCTTGCTGTCCATAGTTTTGTGACAATTTTAAGCCTATCATACACTTTCATATTTGAATATTTTCTTTCAGAAATTGCAACTCAAATGCATAAGTCACAATACATATGTCTTCCAGGATGTATCTACACTTCAAAGGAGCCAAGAATGCATGTCAAATAGCTTCAATGCTTCAACCAAGATCTAGTGTATACTGTATATTCACTATTTAAATAGTTCATTCTCTGTTCGAGATCTGTGTACCTATGCATAACCTTGAAACTGAGCCTCCATCAATGCATTGTCATGTCAGGACCTTCAAGTACCTTCCAAAGTGTATATGCAAGATGTAGATCACTTAACTAGTGATTATTTTATTGATTAGCATATATGGGGAGCAGTTTGGACAGCACAGGCACAATCACATGATGTAGCCTGGGATGTATTCCAGCAAATCTCCAGCTCAGTAATGATCAGTGCTCTCTCTAATGTGGTCAATGAAGCCTCCAAGTGCTCCAAACAAGACCCAAGCACACTCCAATAGCAAAGAGAAACATAAATGACCTGACACTTACTCAGCATGAACACTGGCAGCTTTCTCCTCTTCATAGAGATCCTATCTCTTCAATCTTCAGGTCTTCTTCACTTTGATAAGCTACAGAGAGCCCACCCAAGATGGCTCTGATACCATGTTGAGAGAGAGAATGGTTGGAGCAATAGAGAAAAGCCGTATGCTCTCATCTCTTCTTTTTCATATTATTCCATAACACATATATCAAAGTGAATACAACACTCTAAGGTCTACAGACCATTTACACACAGCCTGAAGTAACTGACTTATTTAATGTCCCACACGTGTTGATACAGCTAGACACAGCTAAGACTCTGTCGATGGTCACACACACGAGCTTGAAGTCTCAACAACTGCCCACTAATTTGATGAGGACAAAACTGATTAGAATGAGGACTTTGATTAGAAGGTTGATTGTAAGCATGATTATTGTTGACATGTTGTTGCTGCCCATAAGAATTAGGGGCTGAATTGACATGACCATTTCCATTATAATGGTACTTTCCATGAGAAGTATTTCCCCCACTTTCTTGACCATGATATTGTCTTTGTTCTTCAAGCTTCTCTTCATTAATAGGTTTTGGGATAGTTGATGGCTAGACATAGAAAGACTTGTAGAAAGGATATCACCCATGTGTGTCTTCATCATGCTTAGTGTTGGCATGGATCCTCTCTTGTGGGTCTTGACCATGAGAGGTTGTATAAACCTTTGGCCGATAACAAGGCTATTATTGAGGCTGAAATTGAGATGGTTGAGCTCTAAATGGCTCTCTAACCTCATAATGCCCCACAACCTTAGGTGTTGTGATCCTTGGCTACTCCTCAACAACGGGAGAGCTTGGAACACTTGGGAGTATTGTAGGTAATATTCTCTCACTTAAGAGAGCCACAATTTTGACAATGCTCAACTTCATTTCCCTTTTATCATTGGATAGTTGCTGAAAGTTATTGGAATTCGTAGATACATGAGTTGTGCCAGGCCCATTCACTTGATTGTTGTTTCAACATGAGATGAACTCATTTCTTCCTCCTCATTATCATAACTCATATGGTAAATAGCTTCTTGGGAAGCTTCATGCTCTCTTTCCTATTGGTAATCCCTTAAACCGTCATTGATAGTATCCATAATGGAATTCTTCTTATTGTTTTTGGCCATAGGTGATGATCTATCCTGAGTAAACAACAACAATAAAACTCAAATATCTTGAGCTTCAATTATCCAAATGATGAATTTATTGGCTCTATTCAAAACTAAGGATGTCTCCTTTCCAATGAGCTATGAAACGTTGAAGTGGCAGCTTACGGTTTGCTCCACCCTACAAGTACTGAGAATAATCTTTGAAAATACCCAAAACAAGTTGACTAATCCTGCTGTGACTATAGGAAAGTAATCCAACAATGAATTCCAAATTGCATTCACTATCAAATTCTTCAATGTTGAATTGAATCACTTCAATGCATCAATAAGCATACATGTTGCTTTGCATATCTCTGCCCATATTTGCCAAGTGTTTCATGATGTCATACATTTGCCCACATATCAAACTGCCCATACATTTGTCAATACATCATGAATTCATGTGCCGAGCACATCATGATGTAGGCCAAAATATATCACTCTTTATGTCATTACCTGCACCTAAATTGCAAAATGCATGAGGGGTTTGCAAATTTTCCTCTCAAGCCAATTTGTGATCCCCTTCAAGGTCCTCGTCTCAGTAGGGGAAGGTCACCTCACTATTGTCCTATTAACTTCCACTTTTCCCTGTGGAAAATGACATGGTAGATCAATACACTAGGCTAATGAAATGCATGGATTGAAAGAAAATAGGTATCCATTTCATGATATGCAGGAATTCAGTGAAATGGGTTGGAAATTGAAATGGGAGTGGGTGGGAAATACCTTCAGGAGTGACTCACTGCATTACAATTTTTTTCTTCACTTACTATTCAACACAAATTTTCTCATGACATTGGAGACAACAATCAAACAAGGCAATGTCACGGTTAGGGAGAAATAGATGAGAAATTTGGAAGCTAAAGTATAATTACGGCAATGAAATCAGAGTGGTTTGGTAATCATTACCATCTATGAAAGCTCTAGGGAATGATCATGTAATACATTTAGGGATATGGATAAATTTCTTATCAATTTAACCTCTCTTTCATCAATTGGGTAAGCTCAACAATAGGATATTCAAGAGAGATTAAAATATGTTTGAGAATACCTCTTGTACTTGGGGTTGAAGAATATTGTTGATAAAGAACCCTTTAACAAAATAGGCTTCAATTCAGCCTCAAGTTGACCAAGATTCTTCATTATAAGCTTGCTCCATGCTAGATTTTAGTCTTGTAGCATGCTCTTCTCCTTCAAGCTCTATAGGTACTCCATTGAACCAAGATTTATTGAATGTAGCTAAAATCCCCTTCCTTTTTTAAAAAAATAAAATGCCTTGTAGAATAGTAGTAGGTAATCCAAAAGGGATTGAAGACTCCCAAATAGAAGAAAAATCCAATTATTTCAAGAATATTTGAAGCCTATGTTGTCCATATGGCTAGGTTGTAGAGTCTATCATCATAAAATATAGAGTTATAGGTAGGGCTAGAGGCTTTGAAATTGTGGCCTTTGTAGATCTAGTAGTTGTTGAAAGAGTTCTTCAAGAAAGGCATATGATCAATGGACACGTGGTTGAATGTAAGGTGGTTGTCCCTAGAGAAGAGCAATAAAACTTTCCAGAAATAGCAATGCAACTTTTGCAACAGGGTCTTGCTATGACCAATAAGATTTTTGTAGGTGGATCGCTATCTGTTGTAATAAAGGAGGATTTTAGAAACTACTTTGCTTTAATCAGAATTTGTAGCAACAATAGGTGGTGATGATACATGCTCCTATAGCTTGCTAGATTGAAAATAGTAAAGGCACATATGTAGCAGAGAGTTCTATTAAAGAACTACTTAAAGTGCTACTAAAATTGCAATCTAAGCTTGTACCACAGGATCAGGCAAGGTCTAATGTCATGGATGTATTGCTAAATGGAAATTATGATGTTGTCAATGTCTTACTAAATGACAACTCTGTTGATTCATCATCTTGAATGACGATTTTGTTGATGCGTGAGAATTTACTAATGCTTCATGTGATGATCCTTCAGAGCATTTTTTCCATTGATATGTCATCTTGAATAAAAATTCTGTTGATGCATCATCTTGGATGACAATTCTATTGATGTGTCATCTTGGATGACAATTCTATTGATGCATCATCTTGGATCCTTCTGTCCATTTGAGCATTTACAAGTGCTTCATGTGATGATCCTCCAGGGCATTTACAAGTGCTTCATGTGATGATCCTCCAAATGTATTGTACTCTTCATAGTTATGTTCAAGGCAGAGGTGCTAAAGAAATTTCCATAAGAATTGGTACGCCATTTCACTTAAAGATGCATATAATAGTTGTAGGTCAGATCAACCAAGTTGATAAGAAATTAATTGCTTAGGTCTTGCAGAGGTGCTGAAGAAATTTCCAAAAGAATTGGACTACTATTTCACTTAAAGATGCAGATAAGAGTCACAATTTAGATCAACCAAATCAATAAGCAGTTGAATGCTTAGGTTTTGTAGAGGTGCTGACAAAATTTCTAGAAGAATGGCCTACCATTCCACAATGACTTTGGCAAAGTTGGTGCCATAACCTTCTTTGACTTCTTTTTTTACAACAAAATGACTATAAGCTCAAGTTAAGCTTATTACCTAGTATGAGATTCCCCTTCTTGATATTCACTTGAACCTCTCATTGATTGTTTGTTGGCTTCATAGTCAAAATGGTACTCCAACTGATCCTTAGAATGCAAGGATTAGTGCTACAAAGGTTTGAAGAAGAGATATTTCCATGGAAGAAATATCCAAGGTAAGCATCTTCCATGGGATAAGAGAATAGGCCTAGAGAAGAAGAATAGATCCTTCTTTGAGAAAAATCTTCTATTTTCTCTAAAGTCTTGAGGACTCCATTTTGTCCATCTTGCCCAAAATTTTGGTTAAAATTTGGTCCTAGCCTGCCAAAATAGTTGGAGCCTGCCATTATCCACTAGTTCATACCAAGAACCTCTATCTTGGTCATTTTTTGTGATAGATCTCCATGTCTAACCATGGTTATGGAGGAACTAACTCCTGTGACTAAATTTAAACTGCAATTTTCTCTCCCTATTCATTGCAACTAAATCTAATGCATGAAAATGACTTTTGACAAGATCTAAACCTATGCTCTAATACTAATGTAAAGAAGGCCTATTCTACCATGAAAATCAACAAAAAAACTAATGAACTAAACTAGGAAACAACAATCAAGATACAAAAAATAATAAAGTTTGGTACTCACCCCATTTTGTTCATCTTGCCCAAAATTTTGGTTAAAATTTGGTCACGGCTTGCCAAAATAGCTAGAGCTTGCCATTATTCATTGGTACATGCCAAGAACCTCCATCTTGGTCATATTTTGTGACAAATCTCCATGTCTAACCACAATTATGAAGGAACTAACCCTTGTGACTAAATTTAAACTGTGGTTTTCTCTCCCTATTCACTGCAACTAAATCTAATGCATGAAAATGACTTCTGACAAGATCTAAACCTATGCTTTGATACCAATGTAAATAAGGCCTATTCTACCATGAAATTTTTTTTTAAAAAAACTAATGATCTAAACTAGGAAATAACATGAAATGCCTCATTCTAGGCCATGCCATATTCATCTTCCATTATACCATAGCACATTGTAGCCGTGGAAGCTGAAATCAATATGCAAGAAAAATGAAGCTTGCTACTCACTCCAAGATGGTGATGAACAAGAAATCTCTAGGAAATTAGTGTAAGTGTCAAAAATCCCCTCCATATTAGCTATTCTTTCCTTTTATAATAAACTCTAGTACCCTCATGGCTAAGGTATTTACATGGATTTATTTTAGTAAAGGTAAGTGAACTAATGCAGCAAGCAAACTAATGTGGCTAATTTGCTAATACACAAACATTGCTTATAAAAGAGGAATCCATCATAGATTTAAAATTTTATTATTAGGATTTCATTGGTTTTGATAAAAATTCAACTTAGCATCATGAAAATCAGAGTCATGTAAATAAGTATTTTTCATAGCATCTAATGAAGATGTAGAAAGCACAGAAATATTGTTTGTAGATAGTCGATGACTTAATGCATCAGCTACAACATTTTCTTTACCAAGTTGATATTGGATTAAAGGATGGAAAGAATGAATGAAAGATGCCCACCGTAATATGCCCATAAAAAATTTGCGATTGAGAAAGAAGGTGCTTGATACTTTGTTGATATGTTTTAATCACAAATTTTGAGCTCACTACATAATGTTTTCATATTTATAATGCATGTACTAAAACTAAAAATGCCTTCAAATCATAGATGCTACATTTAAGTTTAGAAGGTTTCAATTTATAACTAAAGTATGCAATTGGATGATCATCTTGCATCAATAGAGCACCAGTGCCAAAACCACTAGCATCAGTATAACAACTAGAAAGAATGGTCTATTAAAATCATGGAGTTGTAAAACATGTGTGTGAGTTAATGCATGCTTTAGGGAATCAAAGGATCAATATTGGTTGTCGCCCAATTAAATACAATACCTTTCTTTAATAAAACAGTGTCAAAGCAAGTAATGAAAAGTTTCTAATAAATTTACAATAAAAACTAGTTAAACCCAAAAATGAGTGAGCTTCTACACATTTTTGGGTGTAGGGCATGTATTAATAGCCTCAATTTTTTGTGGATCAACTTGTATTCCTTTAGCGGATACAATAAGACCTAAATATTTAATTTTTGTTTGAAACAAAGTACTCTTTTCTGGATTAGCAAATTGTAATATTTCTCCCCCCGCCTGTAATCATACGACCCCCCTTTTAATTAACGAAGTTTTTTAAAAATTTAAAAAATGCCCCCTACTCATGCCGCCAGCAGCAGCAGAGCTGGCGGACGGAGGGGGGGCTACAATGGGACAATGGTCATGAGGACGACATCTGGCAGAGGGAGGGAGAGCTACGACTCCAAGTGGGGGCAAGGCGACGAGTGGCAAGGGAGCTATAGTGGTGGCCGATGACTCCAAGGGAGGACAGGTCGACGTGGAACAATGAGGCAATGACTATTCCCTCTGTCATACTCTACATGATGACATCCATTTGGACAGCTTGATGGGGATAAGGGGGGGCTCCATACTATACTATTCCCCCCCCCCCCCCATACCACTATAAAATTCCCCTTAGGCGAGAGAAGGAGGGGGGATTACTATCATTACCCTCCCCTGCTGTCGGACTAGAGGGAGAGAGAGAGTGAGTGAGAAAAGAGGAAGAGAGAGAATCTCTGTGTGTGTGTGAGAGAGAAAAGAGGGAGAGAGAGAGAGAGAGAGAGAGAGAGAGAGGAGAAAGAGGAGAGAGAGAAAGGGAAATTTCCCTTGGAAGCTTTCAAGCTTCCTCTTTCCCCTCGCCTCTTTGAGAGGGTTCTCACATCCGATTTCTTCCACGAGGAGTCGACTCCCTTGTAGCCCAGGTGCGTAGCCACAAAGAAAAAGCTGAACTAAACGATGCCTCCCAAGAAAAATTAATTCCAATTGAGTGCAAATCCCGCATCAGTCGATGGAGCTGTGGGTCAAGTAACCACGACACTTGGTAACCAGGTGCATTCCATAAATCTTACTCTGGTAGGAATCTTTGAAAAATGTAGATAAACTACATTAGGAGGAGTATCCATGCGAAAATCTATGATAGCTAACCATCAACTAGGCTGTATTATAAAATCATGTTTGGTATTGTGTTTTATTGCACTTTGGCATGTTTTAGAACGAACAACTTACACAAAAGATTACGCATTGGTGCACACTAAAATCAAGGACTTTATTGATTGTATTCGTAGAGCATTAGATTTATGCACTAGCATTGGCATGCTTGAGAGGTAAAAGAAACTGAAAAAAGGATTATTGGGATGACAAAACATAGTCATCATTAGGAAGAAATCATGCTTTTGCATCATGAAATTTGCAAATATGCAAGACCATGGCATCCTATAAACCCTTAAAGAGATGAGACTCGCATTTGCATTAGGCATGATGGTTTCATGTTCCTCGCACAAAGAAAAAAAAATACAATCACTATTTATGATTTGCATGAGTGCATTGAAATGAATTTCGAAGAATAGAAGAGCCACATTGCATCATCAACTTAGGAAGGACTCGCATCTAGTTTTATGTGGCGTCCATCGATAGTTTAGTTACACTACATGCTAGGGATTCATCTTAAAGATAGATGTAAGACCCGCATATGAATTGCCAAACTTAATTGTTTGAGAGGAAAATCGATAAGTGAAACCCTATATGTTACGTAAAGCTAGGGTTCAATTCGACTTAATTAGGTTTAGTTGTAAACAAGCCAAGCTATTGTTATAAACATAGGCTGACCTAGAGACAAGTAAACCCCTCATTGGTTTCTATCTTGCATCTGGTCACGATAAATCCAAAACAACCTTGGAGATATAATCTTTAACCATGATACAAGTTGATGTTAATACAAGAAATCTTGAGTGTCGTATTCCCAAGATAAGAACCCTGGACTAAAGGCTAGCAAGCTAGGGTAGTTATCATCCGAGAACTTTCGGATATATAGATCCATTTGCATAATTACTCGCTCCTATCACACAGGAGTGGGGTTGGAAAGAGGGTATTCTCTATCCCTCATAGGACAATGGAAGTTAACACCAAGGCAAGAAAGACGCAAGAAGGGTAAACGCGAAGCGTTAAAGATAGGAACTCCACCTTAGCAGATGTCCCAAGCCCTCGCTTTCGTTGTTGTTTGTGCTTGTAAATCCAAAATCATTGTTTGTGAAAGGAATGTATTACCCAAGCTCAGAGAAGAAATTTGAATAATGAATTAGGTTGAATTCATGGAGGGCGTGCCAAGCAACCCCCAGCTAGTTGTCAACTTTAAACAAGGGGATTCTAAATAACTGTGATGGGAACATGGACTAAACCTGCCATGATAGGACACTCCGTGGGTTAGTTTGAATGTAGGAGGATGCTTGGATGCCAAGGAGGGCTCTCGCTGTAAATTCCCTACCTTTGGGTCCTACTCAAATGATCTACGTGACTCGAGATGGACTATCAAGGCCTTGTTACTAGTGCAAGGCCAAGAACTTAGAAGAAATAATACACATCCTCATGGATTGTGGTAAACATCCTTTTTGGACAAGATTTGTATCACAGCTAAAAATGCTAATATAAAGCTATTTCCAAGGAACCTGTTTGATCTATTTTCATGTCAATGTCGTAAGTTACGTAAACAAACCCTATTCTCTAAAGGGCTTAATTAAGGAAGCTGATTTTAAATGTCGCACTTAAATGTGACATGACCTAATTAGATAACTAAAGAATGCCTATTGAGGGAAGCGGGTGGGTGAAACCCCGACGGGTCTACAAAAGGGTGGTCCCAAAGAACTGGGAGTCTTCTCATAAGATTCTACAATCATACGAGATTTAGATAATATTAGGTCAGAACCCCATTTCATGCCATTTTTAGGGGACCGAAATGGGACTATGCCCCACGGGCAAAGAGGTTGAGCAGCGCATCCCTCTCATTTTCCATTCCCTTTAAACCAAGTGTGGCATGGGATTGCTTTGGCTTGGATATCTCTACATAAAGTAGGATGTCCAAGATTAGACGTTAGAATGCTATTAGGAGACCCTGGCAACTAGAAACCTAGATTTCAAGTCGATCGTAGTGGATTCGGCCGCAAACGTTTCGTTGCGAGGCGAACTCAAGGAACCCTAGGTGACAAACCCCGAAACATTCCATGGGAGTTCCAAGCGGCGACGCTTAGATTCATTTCTCGATGGACCGCTAAAAATATGCCTGGACAGTCGGCGAGCACGTTACAAAAACAAATGATTTTATTTTAATAAACCAAAGACTAAGGATAAATTACGTTCTTGTTCTCTCTAAATTTTACTAAACACAAGAATATCATTAAAAAAGACAATAACACAATGTTGAGAATTTAGAAATATTTGATTCATCATCCTACTGAAGGTGGCAGGTGCATTAGTAAGACCGAAAGGCATTACGAGAAATTCATAATGGCTGAATTGGCTCCTAAAGGCAATTTTATAAATGTCAGGGATAGTTATGCACATTTGATAATAACCAGACTTAAGATCAATTTTACTAAACATAGTAGCACCTTGCAATTTTCCTACTTTACTAAAATAATGGGAGCTCTAAAAGGTGAACTATTATGTTAGATTATTTTTTTATTAAATATTTTTTCAACTTTTTTTTATTTCTTTTTGTTATACCTGAGTATGACAATAAGGATCTTTACAGGAGGTTGACTACTAAGTAGAAGGTCAATTTGATGATCCTCAATCGTGATGGAGGAAGTTGAAGAGGTAACTTTTTTAAAAAAAATAAGAAAAATTATTAATAAATCTTTATTATCTTATGGTCAATTAGAATTAGTAGCTTCAACTTCATTAAGTAATACGAGATAAGCTTTATATTGTTTTTGAATGGCGCACTATCAGAGCGTTTGGGGTCAAAGTCTACCGTGGGGGTAAGAGACAGCATGGTGAAGGGAAATTCAGGGAGAGGATTAGACAGAAGAGAAGGGATTCGAAGAAATAGAAGACATAGAAGAATACTTACAGAAAGTAATAGAAAATGTAAAAGAATACTCACAAAGATGAAGCCTATCAGTTTATTTCTGCAAAGATAAACTCTTGTAGACAAAAACATGTATAAAATAATCCTTTCCTCTATGCTGCTCAAATCGCCAATCTAATGCTTCCATTGGCTCCAAAAGGGGGGTAAAATACAAGCACACCTCACTAGAATTCTACCAGATCACTCCTTCATCTCCCACTTTGAAGTGTTGTTCACTGCCTGAAAACAGCAATCACGTGTTGTGCAATTTTGCCAATCACTCTTTTTACATAAAATCCTCTCAAAATGGCTAAAAGCTACCTACTTTCTTTTACATGTCATCCTAATCTAGAAATTATCTAGAGTTCTTGGATTTTTACAAGAGATAATATCTAAATTATCAAAAATTGGCTAAACTTGTCCAAAAATATATATTTTTGAACCATGGACACTAACACTAATGTCTAAAATGGCATTGGCTCTCTAGATCAGTAAGAAAGCTTAACTCTAGAGTTTTTCACATGGTATGTGCATAGCGGCACGACATCCACCCCCTCCTAACCTGCACATCCTCTACCATGTGCCAAAGTCTTACGGATGTGCAGTGTCAGAAGAAGTATCCTCTGCCATGTCAATGTCTTCATCTTCTACCTCTTCTTGTTTCATATTCTCAAGTTCATGCTCAATATCCAACTCCTTCAACTTATATGCTGAAGACTCCCTTTGTTTAAAGAGCTTGATACATTTTCCAGCCAACTGGAACCCTTAGAGCTATCCCATCCATCTCATTTAATGTATAGGTAGCATTATTAAAAAACAAACCTTACCACATATGGGCCAAACCACCGCTTTGCCATTTTTCGACTAGGACTATGCTGATTTTCCAAGCTATTGTCATAAACCAGCACCCAATCCCCTTCTTATATAACTCATGATCGAAGTCTATGTCACTTGTCAAACCTCTTCTCATTCTTGATCCTTGTAGTCTTTAGCTTTTTCATGGATGGCTCAATGTCTTCAAGCCTTCTTTCTAACTATATAATGCATAGGACCAACAACTCTTCTCTATTCAAACTCTCTTCCCATGGTAGAATACTCCAAGTAGCAATAGCCTCCTCAATAGGCATGATTGGTTGTTGTCCATACATTAATTTAGCAAGCATATACCCTCTACTCCAAGTAGCAATAGCCTCCTCAATAGGCATGATTGGTTGTTGTCTATATATTAATTTAGCAAGCATATACCCTATAACTACACTATGAGTGGTCCTATCAGCCCACAAGGCAAAGGGTAACATCCTTGGCCACTCTTTCTTCCTGTCCCTGCATGACTTTGCTAATGCCTTAATGATAGGCTGATGACCTCTTTCACTTTTGCCATTTTCTTCAGGATTATAGGTTGAAGTTAAGGCCATCTTGATACCCAATTGTGAAAATAAGTCATGAGCCTCATCCACATCCAATTCTCCTCTATCAGCAACCACTTTACCAACACAACCATACATGCAAAAGACTTCTTCTAATAATAACCTGCAAACTGCTTGAGTAGTATTTGTACTAAGAGCTCGAACTTCCACTTGATTTGTCAAGTCTTCTCATACAAGCACAAGATATCTCATATTCCATAAACTTGTAGGCATGGTAACCAGATCAACTACCCATTTGTAATGCACAGACAATGGATAGGTCGGTTGCAACCCATCTCTATGCTTTACCATGGAATACATCTGACAGATACTACACAATTCCACATAATGCTCCACATATTTATACATGTTTTTTCACCAATACTTCTCTTTGATCTTAGCAAATGTGCCCCTAACTCCTCTATGTCCAGCCCATAAGCTTTCATGAAACTCTTGCATCACCTGTTGTTGAGAAGCTCTATCTCCCAATACACATATTGGAGCTCCTCTCTTTTTCTTTCCATGCTTCCATAAATATCCATATTTCAAGAAAAATACATAAGCTTTTATTTTAATCCTTTTGTATTCAACTTCAGACCATTCAGCCTTCTTTGTCATGAGGCTGAGATATTGGCCTTTTTCAGCTGTTCATCCTCATACAATTCTTCCAAAAATTGTGTTCTCACTAAAGCATAACATTGATGATGCTTTCTCTCTATTTCCCATCTCTTCTTCATGATTGTAAGTTCTTTTCTTACTGTTGAAATCCCTGTTACGATAGTTATAACTGCAATGACATCATACTCATGCCCTGCTCTGCTGTTACAAAGTCATTTTCAGCACCCATCGCATCATCCTCCATCTTCCATCAACTCCTCTTCAACCTCAAACCTTGCTCGTGAAAGCACGTCAATCATGGGGTTTTTTTTACCTGCAATAAGCTAAAAATCAAGGTTAAGTGACTTTATATATGGAATCCACCGTAACATGGCAATATTAGGAGTTGAGCAATTCACTATCATGCCTAATAGAGGTAGATAATCAGTCTCTACCACTACATGAGCTCCCATAAGATACTCCCTATCACACTTAAGGGCTGTCACTACACCCCAAAGCTCTGTTTTGACTTGAGAATATCGGCATTTTCATTCATTGAGGACCTTTTCTCCAAACCGAATGGCATACCTATTCCCATCAGCATCATCCTAACCCATTGCCCAACCAATGCCGACTGGACTTGTATCCACGATGAGAATAATAGGCTACCCATTCTCATAATTTTCTCTCTTTAGTGTTGGGGTTGAAATCATTAAGCTCTTTAACTTTTGAACAGCCTTTGTATGTTGTTTCCCCACCAAAGCTTTTGCCCTTTTCTCAAGAGCTGATATAAACTTTCAGCCACATGAGCAAAATGCGGAATCCATATCAAGTAAAAGACACATGCACCCAAAAGTCTTCTCACCTCGGATACATTCGAACATGTCTCCGCATCCTGCTTATGGCATCAATCTTTATTGGTGAAGGATTTCTTCCATATGGTCCACACATGTGCCCAACAATTAATAATTCCTCCACTCCAAAAACTGACTTTTTTTATAGAGTCAAATGCACTTCTTCAAGACGGCTCAAAATCCTATCACAATCAGCAATATGATCAGCCACAAACATTCTACATCCTTGCTCACTCAGCTCTTCATTCTTCTCATGGATATCACACCCTTTTATTGGCACATCATCAAGAAAGGGTAATGTCAGCTAAGGAATATAATCCCTCAAAACTTATGCATAGCATTCATCATATGTGCCACTAAATTGGTTGCTTCCTATGGAAGCGTACACATCCTAACCAATCCAAGTGGTCTCTTTATGGTAGTGATATCTCGGTTTTCCAATGCAAGCTAGAACTAATCATATCCCGAATATAAATCTCCCATAGAGTAAATTTCCTTGCCTACAAATGCTTCTACAAATTCATCCACTATCGGGCTTGATCCAACATTCCTTATTGTGACCTTGTTAACTAGTTGTAAATCTTGTATAAACCTCAAAGAACTATTCTTCTTTGGAACAGTAAACCACCAATTTGAATATGAAGTTAAAGAGGGCTCCAAAATCCGCATCCTAATCTTGTCATTCAAAAGCTCCAACAGCTTAGGCAAATATGCCCAAGGTATTGGAATAGGCTTTAAATTCCATGGCACATGAGGTACTGTAAAGATTACCATAGGTGCAACTATGGTCGAATCAACACATCCAATTTCATATGGCTGAAATGCAAAGGCTTTCCCATGACTTGCCAACATCTGCAAGAAACAAGCTCATTCTACAGGTAAAAGAAATCTTGTATCAGTTGTAAATCTATGTCCTACTCCATGTGGATCCTGTAAACTAGGCTGTTGAGTCACTTTTTCAGCCAACCCATCACTTTCAGGTGGTAAAGGCAAAAGCCACAAGATTAACCTTCTTTGCAACTGTTTTGTACTTTGTATCCACCCTTGCTTCAGCCGTGTTTTGCATCCCATAACATTCATGCTCAGCAAACTCTTGAATGACTTTATACATCTCTAAAGTGTTATCATAAATAACCTCTTTTTCTGCCATGTTTTCAGTATTAATTGCTATAGAAATTTCAGCCATTGTATCAACACCAACCAGCCTTGAAAATAGCCCCAAAATACCTTCATTTGCAGCCATCAAACCATATGTCTTCAGCTCTTTTTCAGCCCATCCTACATATTTCTTTTCATCCCTGCACATGACTGAAATATTCTTAAAACTGCCAAGACTACATGCTGTCCATTCCTGCAATCCAGACACAAACACAGTTTCTCCCTTTCTCGGAGGCATAATTATCTTCCTAGAGGCACTAACATAGCCTTAACTTATAGCAGTGCTGTCTAAAAACCCTTAAACTCTCGTGCATTAGGTGGCATAGGATTATCCCATAGCCTATCCCGATTGTGGGGATGATTCACACAAATAGTGAGAAATTGTACCGCCTTTGTATTGTCTTTACTTCAAACCTGAACATATGAAGAACCATCATCCAAGGCTTTTGTTTCCAGCCTTGATTCCAAAATATAGGGCTTCCCTAAAATCATAGGATAATTGCGTGAATCCTGCACAAAAAAATGATATTCATCCCTAACACCTCCAATAGTCACATGTACATTTGGACAAGCTGCATAAAGATCCCCTGATGAATTGTTTGCTACTTGCATCAATTGGCCATCCTCCACTCTATGATCATACAAACTATGTGCCATAACATTGATTTCAGAACCATGGTCCAAGAGAGCTATGCAAGACATCTCTCTTTCTCCCACTTTAATAATTGTCTTTGTTGTAGCACCAGCCTAATGCGTTCATGAATAATGACTGCTTGGAATAAAATGAGCATCTTCTTCTTCATGTGCTTGTTGATTGACATCCCTATTATACATAGCCTTCTCTTTATGCTTTGTGCTACCCATAATACCATTTTCAATCACAAGCTTGCTATCTATACTCCCATTTAGCCCATTTTTAGCATCAACCTGTTCCAAAACAACATGGCATGCATCATCACTTTCACTCTAAAGATGTTCCTTTATTTATTTGTCAACCTGCATCAATGCTTACAAAACTTCACCATCAAACTATCAATGATTGCATCATGAAATTCACATTTTGCGATTCCTAGAACTTTGCCAAGTGTGAATTCCACTCTACTGTCAAGTATGCGATCTTCCAAGACCTTTTTAAGGTTTGTGGCAGTCTCAAGATTCGATTGTAACCTATAACCGGGTTGCTCGCTCCTTTTCTTTCCTTCTTGTTTCTTCTCTTGAGATGCATTTTCCATAACATGCTCGGGTATGGCTGTTTCATCCTCTTTTTGCTACTCCATTTTACTTCGTGTTATGCATTTAGATGGGCCTGAAGCGGAAGAACCAGCAGTGTCCTCATCTCTTCTTCCCTTTTCTTCCACAAGAGCTTCTTGATTATGAACCTCAGTCAAATAAGCATAGGCTGAAAATGAATCTACTAGTGCACTCCATCTTGTTATCCCTCGTATACTCTGACTTGCATTAGCCAATTCAAACTTTTTTGTTTTGCCCTTTTCCATGCAATCTAATGCTTGCATCCAAACATGATATTTTGCTTCAGCCATGCCTCCTTTATGAGCTTCATCAGTCCTTTCAATTCTCAATCCATATGTGGCTGCATCTATGGCAACAAATGATGTCCTTGCAGCCATATCTTCCAACCTCTTTTGCACACAACCATTTCAAAAATTTGGCTCTATTGGAAGACCAGTTTCTATTGCATGTATTTTACCATCTTTCCAAAAGACTAACCTTTTTTCTTATGCTTCACAGTAAGTAGTACAATCTCACTTTTCATGCTCAAAACTGTCACACCAAATGCATCTTCTCTTGTATCCTTCTCTATACAACCTTTGGGATGTTTCCCGGCCCTTCTCTTCTACCTTGACATCCAACTTTTTTACTTTTTCATGGATTTCTGACAAATTTAGTCACAAAACATGCATGCATTTGATTAATTTATCCACAGAATCACCTTTAAGAGCCAGATCAACAAGTATAGCCGATTGTTCCACCATAGCTACAGGTGCCTTGGCTGCAATTTTAGTCCCCCTTCTGAACATTGGCAGGTGTGGTGCTTGTACCCCATCTTAATTTCATCCGCTCTCCCTTTACCAACACTGCCTCCGTTACATTGGCCCAATCTGACTTTAGTCCCATTTCAAAAGAGGCATCCTCTAAATGATCAGTTAGCTTCTCCTACAAAACAAGATCTGCACCCTTCAAAAACAAATCAATTTTCTAACTCTCCAATGATTGTTGCTCATCAGCATCCAACTAAACATACCAACTTTCAAATTCACAAAGCAAAGCTGTAGAGAAGCCAACCCTTTATTGGGCTTTTCAATCTAATCTATAAATGCCTTTTTAGTTACCAATCCTGCATCTTCCAAGAAAAACTCTTCTCTCAAAGCTTTCTTGAAAGTTGCCCACCAATCAGCATCTCTTCTATGTAACTCATCAATCCAATCATGCAATGTATGCATGGCCAAACGAGAGAAATATTGACTCCATGCATACTACAGTACCCCATGAAACAACATCTTTTCTTCATACAACTGGATGAAGACTGAAACATTTTGACCTTTGAACGACTTCAATTCTTGTCCCACCGCCTGCAATGCATTCATGGCTAAGGAGTCAATTCTTTCTGCTTCTTCCTACTGAGTTTGCATCTGTTGTTATAACAACAACTATTGATGTTGTTGTTGCTACAACAAAGAAATCATCTATTGTAAAGCATCACCACCACTTGATCCAGTAGAATCCCCCATCTTTACACCTCTACTGCCGACTTTCACGTCAAGTTCACCACTGTTGGAGCATTTGGGGTTGAAAGTCTACCACGGGGGTAAGAGACAACACAGTGAAGGGAGATTCAAGGCGAGGAGTAGATGGAAGAGAAGGTGTTTGAAGAAATAGAAGACGTAGAAGAATACTCACAAAAAGAAATAGAAAATGTAGAAGAATACTCACAAAGATGAAGCCTGTCAGTTTATTTCTGCATTATGAGAAGATAAAACTCTTGTAGACAAAAACATGTATAAAATAATACATTTCTCTATGCTGCTCAGATCGCCAATCTGATGCTTCCATTGGCTTTGAAAGGGGGGTAGAATACCAGCACACCTAGCTAGAATTTTGCCAGATCACTCCTTCTTCATCTCCCACCTTGAAGTGATGTTCACTGCCTGAAAACAACGATCGCATGTCACACGATTTTTCCAATCCCTCTTTTTACATAAAATCCTCTTAAAATGGCTGAAAGCTACCTACTTTCTTTTACATGTCATCCTAATCTAGAATTTGTCTACAATTCTTGGATTTTTATAAGAGATAATATCTTAAATATCAAATATTAGCTAAACTTGTCCAAAAATCTAATATTTTTGAACCATGGACACTAACACTAATGTCTAAAATGGCATTGGCTCTCTAAATCAATAAGAAAGCTGCACTCTAGAGTTTTTCACATGGTATGTGTGTAGCGGCACGAAAACGCTTTACCTGAGTATGACTCATTAATGGATATAGCTCAATGTCTATTAGTCCTTCAAGAAAAAGAATTTTACCTTCATGTTGAATATGCATCGAATGCATTCATAATCAATATTAGAATTAAATTGATGCTACCAAGGCATACCTAAATCTATATCGACAAATTGTAATGGTGCTACTAGAAAATTTTGTTTTTCTCTATAAGGTCCAATGCAAATTTCTAATTCATATACTTCTTTAGTTCCATTATATCATTGTCCTAGAAATGCATCCTTAATTTTATAGGTGGACAGAATAGTCTTAAGTTGTAAGTTTCCAACTACCTTTTTTGAAACAAAGTCATGCATACTTTCCTCATCATGCAAAATAGTCATTTCCTTTTTCAATCACTAGTGTTTCCCATATGACAATGACTTTCAATATAGCAAGAATAATCATATTTGTGATAAATTACATTCTTGGAATTGGTATTTGAGACACTTAGATTAACATTTTTAGGCTAATACAACTTAGGTAAAGTAGTAAGCAAATGAGAAATTTTGAGATTAGAATTTAAAGTAGATTGGCTAATATTATTATAATAATTTATCATCCAAGGTCGGTGATTAGAATGATTCTTACCGATTTGAAAGTTGGAGGCACAAAAAGAAATAAAATGAGAATTTTGGTTATCCATATTATTTTTCGTTGAAGTTGAAAGTTATCGTTGATATTTAGTTTATTTCTTTTCGGCATCATGTGCTAAAGAGATAACCTTGTCCAATGTGTTGGGTTTAAATATATTGATTTTAGCTTTGAAAAAACGGAAGAATACTAAACATATACTTCCTTTTAAAAGTTGATTCAGTTAAACTACAAGCTCAACCATTTGAAGTTTCTCAGCAAAGTATCCCAAAATCTTTCGATATATTGAGGAATGGTCTCTCATTCTCGCTACATAAAGACATCCCATTATTGCTGCACACAAGGCTCAAATTAGGCAAAAAGAAAATTAGTGAGAACCTTCTTACAGAATGCTTCCCACGTAAGAGGATGGTCAATGCTCTTGCATGTGACATCCCACTATAAAGAATCTTTATTGACAAAATAATGTGAAGTACACTTGATTTTATCATTTTTAGCATAACTTTAATTATCAAAATATCATTTTTAGCGTAATACTCTTATTCTAGTCACATGGCCAATAAATCCATGTGTTTCTCCATGGTTGGTTCAAGAAGTAGTGATGCAAAATCAAAATTTACAGTACTACTGGATGGTCCTTCACAAGACATGATGATTGTGGATGGCCTAATGATGATATCTGAATAATAAAGATGTCTTGAAAAGAGGTGCTTCACATGTGGAGATACAACTTTGGTGTGTAAGCACCAAAATAAGGAACAACTTCTTAGCAAAATGATAAGATGGAATATGCAAGAAAGACTAAAATGTTTATGGTAATTTGATGCAATTTCATAGACCTGGAGTGACCATGCAAGAATCACCTCTTAAAAGCTAGAAGTCAATAGTGATTTGGGCCAATTCGAGAAGCTAGCATGTGACTTGATGTAAAAAAGGCTAAAGTTGGATAAGTAACCCAAAATTAAGTAAGGCTTATAGCCTTTGACTAAAAACTTTGATTTGGAAGACAAAAGGTTGGCGTTGTTTTGCTGATGATGGCCCAAAAACGTCCCCCCCTTCCCACAAATTATAAAATAAAGCTATTAATCTTTTTAAATCTTGCTTAAAGCTTAATGAAGATTTTTCAAATCTTATTTTCATCAAGACTATCAAAAGAATGGCACCATGATAGAGGGGGTTGAATTTTTCAATCTTGGCCTCAACTGCAAATTTTTTTAGCAAAGATAGACGAGTTTGGGATTTTGAAGCCTTGGGAATCTAGCCACTGTGCAGTCGGTTTGAGCTTGGATAGACTATAGATCCCAATTGCTCCAGAGAGCTCGCCTTCATGCAAGATGTTAAGCGATTAAAATCCCTTCATATAAGCTGAGCTCTTATACCACTATTATACAAATCAAATGCAAGACTTGTGTGTAGCGAACCAAAGAAGCTCTTCCTTCCTCTCTTTTCTTATAAAAATTGAAAGCACGACTCATAAAACTCAAAATAGACTTAAAGAAAAGTACAAAAAAGTTGAGCGACACACTATTGGGTGAAATTTTCCCCCATACATAGAGTGGACATCTCCTCCATGCCGTATTTATAAAATTAAAGTGAATCTTGCTTTGTCCAAAGATAGGCTCTTTATAATCAGTCTTTTCGTAAAAGAGTTTGTGTCAACTAGATCAATAGTTACAATCAATTACACAACTCACAACTACTACCGAGAGCCATAAAATATTTATAAAATGCCTTCAATATATCTCTTAGAATCTCAAGTATCAATGAATATTGACAAAGAGGACATACGCACACCTTAGAATAAATGGCAGTGCATTTATTTAAATATTTTAATGAAGAAGTCTTTGGAATAAATTATGCTTGCCACCTATATCCATTTCATCTTGCTTTATACATCAATTGTTAAAAAATTTAAAAATCATGTTAGAAAAATAATTAACTAAATAAATGTAGTTAATCATAATAAATTAAGTCATCATTGAAATTCCATTAAATAGTCAAATGACATAGACATTAATACTTGAGATATGAATATTGTGACATCACCCACATACGGTTTCACCCACATTCACACCTGCAAGTCTCATACCCAGAAAAATGATAAGTGTCCCCATCAACCTTTCATCCAAGAAAAAAACTAATTCGCTCTTAGGAACGTGCCCATACTAACAAAGAACTATTCAAGGCACTCATCCTGTCAACGTGCACACAAGGGAGAACCATTGAAGGTGCTCATTCCCTCTTATAGGTACCACTTGGCAACATGCATATTAAATGCCTAAGATTAGATGGAGGGGGAGAATATCTCTCCAATGAGTTTTCTAATTTTTTGCAAAAAAATGGTATACAGAAGCAGTATACATGTATATATACTCCACAATAAAGTGGAGTTGTTGAGGGGGAAAAAAAGGCATGTTATAGAGGTGGCTCATGCATTGGTCAAAAAGAAACTTTTTTCATTACTATTGGGTTGAAGTAGTTACTACTGCTATATATACATTATGAATAGGACACCCACTACTATTGTATATGATATGACACTTGAAGAGAAGTTTATGTGTAGAAAGCCAAATCTATCCCATTTCAAAGTATTAAGTTGCACAATAAATTGAATCTCAAAGTGAAAAAATATGTGGTTGTTAAATATTCTCTTGAGCAGAAGGGATATAGATGTTATAACCCTATTACATCTGAGTTGAGACTTAGCAGGGATATTGTTTTTAATGAAATGAGTAGCTGGTATAATAATGTATAGAATACAGTTGGGGTTGATGACCATGAAAGTGTGGCTGTGCAGAAAATAGGTCAATAGTCATAGTCATTGAGTGGACCATAAGATTCTTCTACTCATGGTTATGTTGATAGACCTTGAAGTAGCAGGATTGAGGTCACAAGTTACTCCATCAAGTACATGACTAATGTGAAGAAATGATAAAGAAAAAGTTGAGAAATCACCTATTGTGACACATGTATCATTAGGTTTCTCTCATGTTGATACTGATTTAGATGGCTCTAAGCAGAGCTTGGATGAGGAGTCTAGGGTTCCATTTATTAAAATACTTGGTATGTGAAAGGCACAAGAGGATGCTAAAGCCCCTACTAGTGATTCAGGTCCATGTAGGTCAAGTGGAGTGAGAAAGACAATGCAGAAAATTGACATATGACAACTATATAGACCCACTTGTTTTGAGAATGTAGTGGGATAATGAGTATTGGGATCATGCTATGGATGAATAAATGGCTATACTTATGGATAATGACACATAGGACTTAGTACCCTTACCTGAAGGCAAGAAAGTTATTGGCTACAAATGGGTTTACAAGGTTACGGATGGATCTATTGGGTGCTATAAGGCATGCCTGGTTGCCAAAGAATATGCACAAACTCATGGTATTGATTATGAGGAGACTTTTGCTCCAATGGCTAAAATGGCCACTACAAGGGTTATCATAGCAATGGCTACATCAAAAGGTTGGACCATGCATCAAATGGATGTTAAGAATGCCTTCTTGCAAGGGGAGTTAAAAGAGGAAGTTTATGTGGAGTAGCCACTTGGTTATGTGAATGAGAATCATCTAGATTATGTATACAATCTTCATAAGGCCTTGTATGGCCTAAAATAAGCACCTAGGGTATGGCATGACATGATTGCAAAATACCTTGTTAGCATTGGATTTCATATTGCATATGTTGATCACTCACTCTATGTATGTGAGAGTAATGTAGATATCGTGGTCATTACATATATGTGGATGATTTAATCATTGTAGGTGATATTGAGATAAGGATTGACAATCTTAAGGGTCTTCTCAAAGTTAAATTTGAGATAAAGGATTTAGGAGAGATACATTATTTTCATGGCATTGAGATAATTAGAACTCCAAAGGGTATATGGTTGTCACAAAGACAATATGCATTGGATATGTTGAAGAAGTATGGTATGGCTAATTACAAGCCTATTTCTATACCTTTGGATGTTAATGCTATATATGAGGATGACTTGGTTGAGGATGTCACTATGTATTAGAAGATTGTGGGAAGCCTTATCTATTTGATGATCAGTAGGCTAGACCTAAACTACATAATTGGTTTGGAGAGTCAATTTATACAACTTCCACAGAAGGCATATTTGGATATAGTGCAATGCACATTGTGCTATATCAAGTCCATATTGGACTATGCCTTATTGTGTGGTGTAGGTGTATCATTAGATTTGCATGGTTACATAGATCCAGATTGGACTGATAGTACTTCAGATGGAAGATCTACCAGTGATTTTATGTTTTCTTTTGGGAGTGTTGTTCTTACTTGGAGTACCAAGAAATAGCCAATAGTTACCTTGTCTAGTACTACAGAGCCAGAGTACAAAGGTGCTATAATTGCAACATGTGAGTAGCTTGGTTACGCAAGCTGCTTGGTGATTTGGGGATGCAAGTGGATAACAAGATGATCATCTACTGTGTTAACTTTAGTAGCATTCAATTGGCTAGGAACCCAGTGTATCATGCATGAACCAAACACATAGAGATCCATTACCATTTCATTCAAGAACGGGTTGTGGCAAGTGATATTGACTTGGTTAATGTCACGACATAGAGGAACAAGGTTCTGACATTTTCACCTAGGACTTGGGAGCTAAGAAGCTTCAATATTTCAAGACTATGCTTGGAGTTCATGAGCTCATGCTAAGCTCATGGGGAAGTGTTGAGATATCGAGCTCAACATGAGTTGGCCTCTACTACGTGCCTTGGTAATGTGGCATGATATTATTCACTAGCATGTTAGGCAACCAACATGAGGATACCCTAATGATTCTATAGCTAGACTACACCCACATACTCTATCCTTGGTTATGGCACATTTTATTGTGCCGCCTCTTCTTTTCTAGTAGGTCTCTTATCATATTGTAGACTTAGTTATTTTGTGTGGAAGAAGAAGAAAAAAGAATAATAATATTTCAACCCTATCTCTTTGTGTTCTCAAGTCTCCATTACTTTTTATGTGTGTGTGATCATGGGTGGTTCACCTCTCTTCCCTCTTGTTTGTTTTCAAGTTTTCCTCCATGAGACCTCACTATAATTTCTGAAAAACATGGCTGAGCTCATCATTTAAAAGATAGGCCTCCTATAATTCTTCAATTCAATCACTATATAGCTCAATTTTATAGCTGAAACTTTACATGCCCACATTCTGAAAAGAGAATCAATTACACATTGTCATTGATTCTTATATATGAGTGATATCAAAATCATAATTTTGTAGAGTAGCTATGTGAGGTGCCCGCCCATCGGCTTTCCAAGCACTCTTTTAGCGGTCTATCGAGAAACGAATCTAAGCGTCGCTGCTCGGCACTCCCAGGGAATGTTCCGAGTTTTGTCGCCTAGGGTTTCCCGAATCCGCCTCGCAACGGAACGTTCACGATCGAACCCACTAGGATCGACCTAAAATTCGGGTTCCTAGTTGTCAAGGTCTCCTATTAGCATTCTAGCATCGGGTTTTGGACATCCTACTTTACGCAGAGATACCCAACCCGAAGCAGATCTATGCCGCACTTGGTTCAAAGAGAATGGGAAACGAGAGGGATGTGTTGCTCAACCTCTCTGCCCATAAGGCATAGTCCCATTCCGGTCCCCTAAAACAGCATGAATCAGGTTCTAACCTATCAATATCTAAAGGTCAAATGACGATAAAAACTTGTGAGAAGCCTCCCAGTTCTCTGGGACCACCCTGCCATAGGATGGACCCGTCGGGGGTTCCGCCCACCCGCTTCCCTTAATAGATTTAGTTTTCTAATTAGGTCCTACCACATTTATGTGTGACACTTAAAATCAGCTTCATTAATTAAGCCTTTTAGGGAACAAGGTTCGTTCACGTAAATTATAGCACAAACACGAAAACAGAGCAAAGAAATCTATTGACAAACAAGATCAAACAAGTTCCTTAACTTATCTTCAAGTTAATCTTTGTCTCCCACCCATACAGGAGAAATTATGTTTCGCTTCTGTCCAACAGAAGTATCCCTTCTGCCCTGCAGAAGTAACTGGTCCAATTCACATGGCACCAAAACTCAATCCTTTATCTAGAATAGGATCTCCCAACATGCCCAGATGTTGGGGGCCATGGAGGTCTTCAACTCCATTCTTGACCTAGCAAGGGGTGTCCAGAGCTCCAACTGACCCACAAGCTGTCTAGGAGCGAAACATCATTCCCGTGGTTGGCCTTTTCACCACTCGACCTCCAGCCCATGAATCGAGCAGTGCCCTCTCGGGTTACTACGCGGTGCAACCATGGAGGTGATCCACCCGTACAATATATCCTTCCTTAATTAAATCCTTTAAGAATCAAACACAAACAAGCATTCAGCCTAATATCATTTTCCAAGAAAACATTCATTTATTTCCATGGTGTCTTGTCATCACAGACCCTTGCCATGCATTTACCATAAATCACAAGCACTTGGAATAATCATCCAAACAACAACTAACAACCAGTTGAATGTAAAAGCATTTAGGATATTGTTTGATCAACCAACAAAACCAATTGCATTCTTTCCAAAACAATGCAAGAGTAGATGAAATAATATTTTCCATTGCATAATTGCTCTTTCCCTTGGGATCTAATAGCAATATTATGCAAAAATATTCTTAACACTTCCTTACTTCGGCTAGGGTATATGTTAAGGGTTCAAACACTATTCATGATGTAAGTTCTATAGGTCACTTACCTTGATCGATAACCCAACCCTGCATTTGGATTGGCAAAAGTCATCATTATCCAACGGATCTCAAGACATCCTAGCTTTAACCCTTATGATCAATTTCTTGTACTAGCTCTGAGTCAAGTCATGAGGCAACTAGAAAATTATCCTCATATATCAAACATGTCATAGGCATAACGTATAAATACTTGATAAGATAAGTGTGAGATTATCTCAAGTAATTAGACTTTAACATGCCTTGCCTTGAGCTAGAATATAATTCTTCTTAATATTTGGGCTCTTAAGCTAAGTACTTTTGAAGTATCTAAACTTTAAATTAGTACTTCTCTATTCATGATTCTTAATGTCATATTCTTTTAGCAATTATGCTATTTATAACCCTTGACTATACTTTAATCTAGCACTTGTATGCCCAATCTTTTAATGTCGTTCTTTTGACGACTATGCCATTCATAACGCTTGACTAATTCTTCCTTGTAATTGCTCTACTAGCAAATAAGTCATATGTAACTGGATGCAATTATCTATCCTTGTTATATGCACTTCGCAAACTCCATCTGCGAATAGGTGAGATGAAATTTATCCTTTCCCATTACCTATACTCGTGCAATAGTATGGGGCCTAACGTATCTCATACGAGAATCAAAGCAAGCATCAATCAATTTGAAAATACATTACTTACGACCGGAACCGCAGTTGGATTGATGGTGATGCCTTTGCTCGAAGCCTTGTTGCTAGTTGCAAGATTGTCATCCGCACGCGACATTCTTTGCTTGGAGGCCATCGTCCGCAAGTAGACTCAAGATATTAAGAAGGTAGAATAGATTCAAGATGGAAGAGCGTAAGAGAAGATGGTTAAGTCGAGGATCAAGATAGAGAGAATTGAGCTAATTCTCTTCCTTGCAGCCTCTCGAGGTGACTCTTCTCTCTCTCTCTCTCTCGAGCTCTCTTTCAAGCTCTTCCTCACAATCTCTTGGAGGGGTATCCTTCTCTCTACCTCTCTCTCGCAACCTCTCGGTGTCTCCTTATGCTTTTTATGCCTCTCCCATGCCTCATATTTATAGTGAATTAGAGAAGAGGGCTTGTGGTTGAGAAGTGGAGCTCTTTGTGGAGGGGGGATCTTGGAAAGATCAGTGATCTGATGCTCAGATCATAAATCTGATGGTTCCATTGTCTCCGAAAGGGGGGTAAAACCCCAAGACACTTGCTTAGAAAGCTCTTAGTTCACTCCTTCTTCTTTTCTCTGTTCGAAGTGCTGTCTACTGCCTGTAAACTGCGATCACGGCGCGCGCGATTTTGCCAGTCACTTTTCTTTATTTTTCTTTTTATAAAATCTTCAAACTAACTGAAATATCACTTGTCTTTTCTTTTAAATGACATCCAATTCCATATCTTTTTTTAAGGATAATATCTAAAATATCTAAAATATACTAGCTTTGCCCAAAATCTAATATTTTTAGACTATCCAAACTATGCATATTATCCTAGTGATTAATATAACTCATAAGTTTTGTTCACGTTGTAATTTACGTGAAGGGTGACTACGGTCCTTGCCAATTTGAGAAAAATATCGAATTTACGACTCTTGATTTTTTTTTAAATAAAATATTTTAAATTAAGTAAAAATTATCAATAATTAATGTTAGTTAGTTTTTACCTTAGTTAGTCTTTAGTTAGTAATCTTACTAACTTATTAATTGACTAACTAACTTACGAACCAACCAACTAACTTTTATTGTGCAGAGATATTACATCCTCCTCCCCTTAGAGAAATCGAGATGTCCTCATCTTGAGAGAAACAGGGGGTATCATCTTGGAATATGTGGGTTATGGAACACCACACTTCTGATGCGCTACTCTGATCTCTCATAGACATGGTCTTTTTGAAAAAAACAACCTATGGTATTTGATATATTCGAATCTTGGTTACAATAGAGAATTTATTGTAATTACATCTCATGGATATCTTTCTAGGTTTTTCCTAAGCACTTGGTATATTCTAGATCACTGGAGCTTGTATGGCTTATTTCTTGTAAGCTCAAGGTCTCTTCGAGTTCCATTGGGACAATTGTTATAGTTATGTGCAATGTTGTGGCACTCAGAGCATCGGTGTTTAGGGTGCTTTGGACATTCCCTTTTGAAATGACCTAACTCCTTGCAATAGAAACAACGCGAAGCTTTATCACTTGTGGTCACAAGATTTTTGGTTGTCCTTGGTAGGATTTTCTTCTTTAGACCAAAGTGTTCTAGGGTTCTTTTAGCATATTGGAGTGGTCCTTTATCTTGGAAACTACATTTCCAAATTGTCCTGCCCTTAGTTTGGGACTGAGCTCCATGGACAATTGGCTTTGCTTGTAATACTAAAGAATACTTCCAAGCTTCGACATTCTGGTAAGACCCAATCTATATTAGTTTAGAAGAAATGACTTAAGAGAAATTCATTGCACATTATGACTATCATTCCTTGCTAGAGTATCTCTAATCATTTGCAAGTTCTAGGCTCAAAATAGACGCAACTCATATTACTCAAGTTAGCTGTAGTTACAAGAGTAAAGTTTATTCCAATACAAGTTGTATTTCATGTCGACAAAATTTCTAGGATTTCTAATAATCCTAAAGTGGTGTAGTAGGTTCTAAGTATTCGTCTTCATCTGATTTCTCTATATATCCGAAGACTGCGCTTGTGTAACTTCGTTTTCTTGGAGACTCCGTATCTTTTGGACTTAAGTCAGGGCAGTCTACTTGGACATGTCCTAGCTCATTGCAATGGAAACATTGACGGTAGGGACATCTCCTACGGATGTGCCCTATCTCTCCACATGTATGGCATCTCTTACCCAGATCTCGGGAGTTATCTTTACTAAAATTTTCCGATTTAAATTCTTGGACGATTGGATTCGCTCAGAGTAATGCGTCTTGCAAGTCTATTGGACGCATTGCTTCAAGACGGTGGTTCAGAGGAGTGTTTAGGCCATGGCAAAACTTGGATACTTGCTGCGCAATATTCATAGGTAGTGCGTATTTTACTAGGGTTAAAAACTTTGAGTAGTAAGCTTCCAAAGTTAATTCTAGTTGCTTTAGCTTGAAGAATTCATTCATCTTCAAAGTCTGGTAGGTTGATGGAAGGTATCGTCCGCATACAGCATCTTTCAGCTGAATCCAAGTAAAAGTGGCTTCAAAAACACCTTGATCTTTGCACCATTGCTTCCACCATAATCGAGCCTGGCCAACTAACTTAAGTTTGGCTATCATTGCTTGATTGGTAGAGGCAGTTCCTGAAGCAAAGAAATAGTCATCCATCGACTCAATCCATATCTCTGCCTCTGCTGCAATGTCTATCCCTTCTCCTTCAAACTCAGGTACCTTAATTTGCTTGAGAAGGAATTTCTTCTCTTGCATGTCAACATTCGTGGGTGCAGAAGGTGCCTAACAATCAAGCCATACTACTTAGATTATTTTGTTTAGGATATGTCTACAAACCATTCATTAATCAATCACGTATCATTACAAAATTTCGCTCTGATACCAACTGTGAGGTGCCCGCCCATCGGCTTTCCAGGCACTCTTTTAGCGGTCTATCGAGAAACGAATCTAAGCGTCGCTGCTCGGCACTCCCAGGGAATGTTCCGAGTTTTGTCGCCTAGGGTTTCCCGAATCCGCCTCGCAACGGAACGTTCACGACCGAACCCACTAGGATCGACCTGAAATTTGGGTTCCTAGTTGTCAAGGTCTCCTATTAGCATTCTAGCATCGGGTTTTGGACATCCTACTTTACACAGAGATACCCAACCCGAAGCAGATCTATGCCGCACTTGGTTCAAAGAGAATGGGAAACGAGAGGGATGTGTTGCTCAACCTCTCTGCCCATAAGGCATAGTCCCATTCTGGTCCCCTAAAACAGCATGAATCAGGTTCTAACCTATCAATATCTAAAGGTCGAATGACGATAAAAACTTGTGAGAAGCCTCCCAGTTCTCTGGGACCACCCTGCCATAGGACGGACCCATCGGGGGTTCCGCCCACCCGCTTCCCTTAATAGATTTAGTTTTCTAATTAGGTCCTACCACATTTATGTGTGACACTTAAAATCAGCTTCATTAATTAAGCCTTTTAGGGAACAAGGTTCGTTCGCGTAAATTATAGCACAAACACGAAAACAGAGCAAAGCAATCTATTGACAAACAAGATCAAACAAGTTCCTTATCTTTAAGTTAATCTTTGTCTCCCGCCCATACAGGAGAAATTATGTTTCGCTTCTGTCCAACAGAAGTATCCCTTCTACCCTGCAGAAGTAACTAGTCCAATTCACATGGCACCAAAACTCAATCCTTTATCTAGAATAGGATCTCCCAACATGCCCAGATGTTGGGGGCCACGGAGGTCTTCAACTCCATTCTTGACCTAGCAAGGGGTGTCTAGAGCTCCAACTGACCCACAAGCTGTCTAGGAGCGAAACATCATTCCCGTGGTTGGCCTTTTTACCACTCGACCTCCAGCCCATGAATCGAGCAGTGCCCTCTCGGGTTACTACGTGGTGCGACCATGGAGGTGATCCACCCGTACAATATATTCTTCCTTAATTAAATCCTTTAAGAATCAAGCACAAACAAGCATTCAGCCTAATATCATTTTCCAAGAAAATATTCCTTTATTTCCATGGCGTCTTGTCATCACAGACCCTTGCCATGCATTTACCATAAATCACAAGCACTTGGAATAATCATCCAAACAACAACTAACAACCAATTGAATGTAAAAGCATTTAGGATATTGTTTGATCAACCAACAAAACCAATTGCATTCTTTCCAAAACAATGCAAGAGTAGATGAAATAATATTTTCCATTGCATAATTGCTCTTTCCCTTGGAATCTAAGAGCAATATTATGCAAAAATATTCTTAACACTTCCTTCCTTTGGCTAGGGTATATGTTAAGGGTTCAAACACTATTCATGATGTAAGTTCTATAGGTCACTTACCTTGATCGATAACCCAACCCTGAATTTGGATTGGCAAAAGTCATCGTTATCCAACGGATCTCGAGACATCCTAGCTTTAACCCTTATGATCAATTTCTTGTACTAGCTCTGAGTCAAGTCATGAGGCAACTAGAAAATTATCCTCATATATCAAACATGTCATAGGCATAACGTATAAATACTTGATAAGATAAGTGTGAGATTATCTCAAGTAATTAGACTTTAACATGCCTTGCCTTGAGCTAGAATATAATTCTTCTTAATATTTGGGCTCTTAAGCTAAGTACTTTTGAAGTATCTAAACTTTAAATTAGTACTTCTCTATTCATGATTCTTAATGTCATATTCTTTTAGCAATTATGCTATTTATAACCCTTGACTATACTTTAATCTAGCACTTGTATGCCCAATCTTTTAATGTCGTTCTTTTGACGACTATGCCATTCATAACGCTTGACTAATTCTTCCTTGTAATTGCTCTACTAGCAAATAAGTCATATGTAACTGGATGCAATTATCTATCCTTGTTATATGCACTTCGCAAACTCCATCTGCGAATAGGTGAGATGAAATTTATCCTTTCACATTACCTATACTCGTGCAATAGTATGGGGCCTAACGTATCTCATACGAGAATCAAAGCAAGCATCAATCAATTTGAAAATACATTACTTACAACCGGAACCGCAGTTGGATTGATGGTGATGCCTTTGCTCGAAGCCTTGTTGCTAGTTGCAAGATTGTCATCCGCACGCGACATTCTTTGCTTGGAGGCCATCGTCCGCAGGTAGACTCAAGAGATTAAGAAGGTAGAATAGATTCAAGATGGAAGAGCGTAAGAGAAGATGGTTAAGTCGAGGATCGAGATAGAGAGAATTGAGCTAATTCTCTTCCTTGCAGCCTCTCGAGGTGACTCTTCTCTCTCTCTCTCTCTCGAGTTCTCTTTCAAGCTCTTCCTCACAATCTCTTGGAGGGGTATCCTTCTCTCTACCTCTCTCTCGCAGCCTCTCGGTGTCTCCTTATGCTTTTTATGCCTCTCCCATGCCTCATATTTATAGTGAATTAGAGAAGAGGGCTTGTGGTTGAGAAGTGGAGCTCTTTGTGGAGGGGGATCTTGGAAAGATCAGTGATGTGATGCTCAGATCATAAATCTGATGGTTCCATTGTCTCCGAAAGGGGGGTAAAACCCCAAGACACTTGGTTAGAAAGCTCTTAGTTCACTCCTTCTTCTTTTCTCTGTTCGAAGTGCTGTCTACTGCCTGTAAACTGCGATCATGGCGCGCGCAATTTTGCCAGTCACTTTTCTTTATTTTTCTTTTTATAAAATCTTCAAACTAACTGAAATATCACTTGTCTTTTCTTTTAAATGACATCCAGTTCCATATCGTTTTTTTTAGGATAATATCTAAAATATCTAAAATATACTAGCTTTGCCCAAAATCTAATATTTTTAGACTATCCAAACTATGCATATTATCCTAGTGATTAATATAACTCATAAGTTTTGTTCACGTTGTAATTTACGTGAAGGGTGACTACGGTCCTTGCCAATTTGAGAAAAATATCGAATTTACGACTCTTGATTTTTTTTAAATAAAATATTTTAAATTAAATAAAAATTATCAATAATTAATGTTAGTTAGTTTTTACCTTAGTTAGTCTTTAGTTAGTAATCTTACTAACTTATTAATTGACTAACTAACTTACGAACCAACCAACTAACTTTTATTGTGCGGAGATATTACAAGCTACCCACCTATGCTGCTTAGGAGTGAGATTTCACTAAGTAAATATTTTAAAACTCTATGATCTCTTTAAAATCTAAACCAATTGCCATATAAGCAATGGTGCCACTTCTTTATCACATGTAGAATAGCCAATATCTTTTGAATGCAATAGGCCCATGCTTCTATAGCAAAAAAACCCCTATGACATGGCCACTGGCATCACAATGTATGGTAAAATACTTTGAGAGATATAATATACTAGAATAGAAGGCAAAAGTAAGGAGTTTCTTTAATTGGTTGAAGCTGCTATGTACAAGTGCATCCCAAAAGAAAGCTTCTTTCTTCAACCTATCAGTCAAAGGAGTTGCTATAGCCATATAGTGCTTAATGAATCTATGATAGAATGACAATAGACCAAGAAATCCTCTAAGTAGTGATGGTAGGTGTTGGCCAATCTCTAACACATTGCACCTTCTTAGGATCAACCTGTATTCCTTTCTCACTAATAATTTGGCCCAAGTACTCCACCAAAGTCTCCTTAGAAAAGAGTCTGCAATGCCTCAATACGTCAAAAACCTTCCTCACATGTGACAAATGATCCTATAGTGTCTTGTTATAAAGTAGTATATCATCAAAGAAAACAAGGACAAACTAAAATAGGAAAGGTTGTAAAGTCTTATTCATTAGAAATCTAGAAGGTACCATGAGCATTAGTAAGCCCAAATGGCATCACCAAGAAATGGTATAACCCATATTGCTCAGTCTGAAAGGCTGTTTTAATTTCATCAGTCTCTCGCATAGGGATTTAATGATATCTTGATCTCAAGTCAAATTTGGTAAAGAACCTAGCTCCCTTGAGCTCATCAAGAAAATAATCTACTATAGATATTGGATACCTATTTTTCATTGTGATCTTTTTTAGATCCATGTAATCAATACTCATCCTGAAGGATCCATCTTTCTTCTTCACTAGCAAGGCTAGAGAGGTGTATGCTAAAGAACTAAGCTCAATGCATCCCATCCCTAGAACCTTCTTGATTTTCTTAGCTAATTCTTCATGTTGGCATTTAGAAAATTGGTAGGGTGGCTTGTTGACTTTCTTTGAATGTAGCTCCAAATCTATAGGGTGATCCACTACTCTATTAGGAGGTAATGAAGTAGGTAATTCAAAAAAATTCATGTACTCCTTCAAGGAAATCTTTCAAAGTTGGATGATAAACTAGATTCTTGGACTAATCTTCAATCTTTTTATTCAAGTGTAAAACAAAAAATTGAGAGCACCACTTGTACTCATTCTTGAGTTCTTTACCTTGTATTGTCCTATAATATCCTTGTTTCACCCTATTTTGATCTTCAAGAGGCTTGAAACTTTGTGAGTACTTGAATCTTCAATTCTCCAATTCGGGTACATGTGTGAGGAATAAAATGGCATTATAGGCTCCCTAAACAAGCTTCAAATCATCAAGAGGTGGGCAAAGTTCCCCCAGATTGATTGGTTGCATCCCTTCGAGATCTTTAATAGCGGGGTGGGTCATCTCTCTATTGTCCCACTATCTCCTCCTACATCCATTTATTTTCTCAAGGGGAATCTCAATATGGTAGAGACATGCTATTCTAATCAATAAACATGATATGTATTACTGAAAATATCCATTCATTCCATGAGATACAATAATATTGGAATTCACAAAATGAATAGGGAGAGGATCTTACCACACAACAGTGACTCACTACTTAACTTACCTTCCTTTGCAATGGATTTTTAATATTTTTCCATAAATCAATCAATATCAACAAGGTATATGATTAGAGTAAGGAATTCAATAAATTGGTAAATTGAATTGATGAAAAGTACCTCTTGTATGGCTTGATGAAGACTTCAATGCTCCTCGATGCTTGAATAAACCTCCAATTGCTCAATGTTGATAAAATGGCCTTCAATTTTTGCTCCGTCACTATAAGGATATGGGGGTATAGTGACGGCGGTTTCTGACGCAAAATAGTGGTGTCACTATTTGCGTCACTATTAGCGATGCAAATATCGATGGTACTCAGACGAAAAAATGCAGGCCAAAACCCGAGTGCGTTATTTTGCGCGTTTACATGAAAGAGAGAGCGAAAGGGAGAGCGAACATCTTGCATTTGAGAGGGAGAGGGAGAGAAAGAGAGAGAGGGAGAATGAAAGCTTCTCACTGCCGCCGCCGTTCGCAAAGAGGAGCCGCCAAACCCTCAAGCCTTTACCATGAGTGCATTGTTCCTTCTTGCTTTGTTTTTGTGTTTTCTCTTTCTCTTTTACTTGTTTTTGTTAAAATTCATGTGTATTGAGAAAGGGAGAGGAAATGAGAGAGAAAGAGAGGGAGAGGAAGAGGGAGAGAGAGGAAGAGGAAATGAGAGAGGAAGAAGAAGAGTGAGAGGGAGGGGGAGGGGGAGGAAGAGGAAGAGAGGGAAACATTAAACATGATAGGGAAAGAGAGAAAGAGAGGGAGAGGGAGAGGGAGGGAGAGGAAATGAGAGAGGAAGAGGAAGAGAGAAAAGGAAATGAGAGAGGGAGAGGAAGAGAGAAAAAACATTAAACATAATAGGAAAAGAGAGAAAGAGAGGGAGAGAGTAAGGGAGGGAGAGGAAATGAGAGGAAGAGAGGAAGAGAGAAAAGGAAATGAGAGAGGGAGAGGAAGAGAGAAAAAACATTAAACATAATAGAGAAAGAGAGAGAGGGAGATGGAGAGGGAGGGAGAGGAAATGAGAGAGATGAGAGAGGGAGAGGAGAGAGAAAAAACATTCAACATAATAGGGAAAGAGAGAAAGAGAGGGAGAGGGAGGGAGAGGGAGAGGAAATGAGAGAGGGAGAGGAAGAGAGAAAAGGAAATGAGAGAGGGGGAGGAGAGAGAAAAAGAGAGAAAAAGCATTAAACATAATAGGGAAAGAGAGAAAGAGAGGGTGAGGGTGAGGGAGGGAGAGGAAATGAGAGAGGGAGAGGAGAGAAAAAAAAAACATTAAACATAATAGGAAAATTAAACATAATAGGGAAAGAGAGAAAGAGAGAAAGAGAGAAAGAGAGAAAGAGAAGCTGAGGGTGAGAGAGGTAGAGAAAGAGGGAAAAGGAAATCAGAGAGGGAGAGGAGAGAGAAAGAGAAAGAGATGGTGAGGGTGAGGGTGAGGGAGGGAGAGGAAATGAGAGAGGGAGAGGAGAGAGAAAAAATATTAAACATAATAGGGAAATTAAATATAATAGGAAAAGAGAGAAAGAGAGGGAGAGGGTGAGGGAGAGAGAGGAAGAGGGAAAAGGAAATGAGAGAGGGAGAGGAGAGAGAAAAAGCACTAAACATAATAGGAAAAGAGAGAAAGAGAGGGTGAGGGTGAGGGAGGGAGAGGAAATGAGAGAGGGAGAGGAAGAGAGAAAAGGAAATGAGAGAGGGAGAGGAGAGAGAAAAAGTGAAAAAAACATTAAACATTAAACATAATAGAAAAAGAGAGAAAGAGAGGGTGAGAGTGAGGGAGGGAGAGGATATGAGAGAGGGAGAGGAAGAGAGAAAAGGAAATGAGAGAGGGAGAGGAGAGAGAAAAAGAGAGAAAAAACATTAAACATAATAGGGAAAGAGAGAAAGAGAGGGAGAGGGAGAGGGAGGGAGAGAGATAAGGAGGGAGAGGTTGTTGTTTTCTTGTTTGTTGTTGTTGTAGTTGTGGTAGTAGTTTTTTTCTTTTCTTGTTTATTGTTGTTTAGTTTTCTTGTTTTTTGTAGTAGTAGTAGTAGTAGTATTTTCTTCTTTTCTTGTTTATTGTTATTATAGTAGTAGTAGTAGTTGTTGTTGTTGTTGTTTTTTCTTTTTTTCTTGTTTATTATAGTGGTAGTCGTAGTCGTAGTCGTAGTCGTGGTCATGGTTATTGTAGTAGTTGTTGTTTTTGTTGTTGTTGTTGTTGTTTTTTCTTCTTTTCTTGTTTATTATAGTGGTCGTGGTAGTGGTAGTCGTGGTCGTGGTCATAGTCGTAGTAAGAGTCATGATTGTTGTCATCATCATTATAGTCGTAGTCATGGTCGTGGTCGTAGTCGTGATCCAATGAGGTAGTCGTGGTGGCGAGGTCCAGTGAGGTCTGGTGCAACACCACAAACGGGAAACACTCCGATGACATACATTAATTGGTGGGTGGGTGGGTTGAGACTTTATATACATTAATTTTTTCTAAGTTACAAGAGATGAAATCCCTTCTCGAACAATTTAAGAAAGAAAAAAAGAATGATAACAAAAACAAATTGTTTGTTGTAACGTAGACAAAATGGAAAACGATGAAGGTCTTGATGTTCAAGATTGCGAGGCATATCTTAATCAGCGTGTCCCATGTCCTTGCTCTCAATGCAAGCTAGCAATTCGACGAAAACGTCAATTGTCTATAGAACACGTACGATGTTGTATTGTTGCACATTCGAGGTGTGGAATTCACCAAAATATTATGTGTGTGACATTTGTTACTTTGTACATACTTGGTCGTTGTGTTTACATTTATTTTCTGCATGCAAGTATAGTGGAGAGAAGTTTGGAAGCATAGTAATGGAAATGTTTGGGAAGTTTGGATCAGTTTCAGAAGCACTAGAGGATCAATTACCATCTACCTTGGATTTTGCAATGGAGGTTTCTGTAGTTGAAATGTTAAGGGTCTGGCAAGTAGTGCGGTTTTTGATACATATGGACTTGGTTGGGACGAGTTTCTGCTTCAAGAAAGGTTCTTTGTGATTTATTAAAAGATGGTTGTAGCTGTGTTCTGATTCCTGGAGGTGCTAGAGAGATGCTCTTTATGGAACATGATCGTATATTTGGGCAGACCCATGTTTACAAGTGGTGATATACCTTTTTGTCATTTGATGCACGTTATTGTGGGGAAGGCTATTTTGAAATGTATGGCTATTTTTAAATGTTTGCTTTTTGGAGGGAGAAAAAAAAAGAAGGATGACGCCCTGTGGGCGGGGAGGAAAAGAGAAACGGGCAGTAGAGATTATGACTGGGAGATCTCTTGAAGGCCTTCCTCTCGAAGGTTTTGATTAAGTTTCTGTGCTTTCTAGCTGACAACAATGATGACGATATTGCATATGCAGTCAGTTGTGGCTCAGTAGCATCTTATTCGTGGGAAAGCACTATTGGTGATGGCCACAGAGCTGCATGCATCAGGAAACGGGCAATACTTGGGAAAAAAGAAAGGCAGTCACTGAGCAAGCGTAGAGAGGGGAGCTTGGTCAATTCATGGCGATATTAAGCTCTGATTAGCCTACAGATCAAAGATTTGCCAGAGATGTATGAATCAAGAGAAGAGCTTGATGAATCCAGGGTTATCCATATTCGGCTTTGATTACGCCTTCAGATACAGCATCAACGGATACTTGCGACATTCCATGGGGATTCATATTCAGTTTTGAATAAGCCTTCAGATACAAAATCAATCAGATACTTGCTTGGAGAGGAGGTACATGCAGGAAACGAAAACTTCTATCTTTAGGTACCTGAACTTCACTATGTTCAGCGATGGCTCCATCTATAGGGCTCCTGACGACTCCCCTGAGATCTGGAATTGTTTCCCTCGTAGAATTGCTGCAGCTAGTCTTCATTTGGAATAATTATACAAAGGGTGTTGGGTGGATGATTCAACAGTGACAGAGGACTTGTGACTTCGTTTTATTTGAATGTTCACTGAGGAATCGGGATGTACGCGTCCACCTTCTATGCTCACAGGCTTTCTACGTGAAGGAGAAATAAAGATTCCTGCCTAAAGCAGCAATGCCAATCAGGGACAAGAACGAGCAAAAGCATTCTCGAGGCCTTCGTGTCTATCTTGATGTAGAGATACTGATTTCAGTTTTGTGTAGGCCGAACCATAGGATATGGCGGCACGTTTTTCTGGCTTGGAGGGCAACGATAAGTGCATCTACATCAGACTATGATGAGGAGAAAGGAAGGGAGGCTTTCGACATTATCTAGTGGTGTTGCTGTTCTGAGGATTGGTGGGGCTAGTGAGGTGGAAGTTAGCGAGAAAAAAATTGTGTGACAGATGCATTGAACGCAACAAAAGCTGCTGTTGATGAGGGTATTGTGCCAGATAATGGTGTTGCTTTGTTATATGCCTCAAGGGAGCTGGATAAGCTCAAATCTACCAATTTCGACCAAAAGATTGGCATTCAGATCATTCAAAATGTCAACAAACTTCGTGCAAGCTTGAAGGTTTATGCCATCAAAGCTCCACGCTTTGGGGAGAACAAAAAAATTTATCTACAAAACGTTTCCATACTCATTGGGGAGAGGCAATTCCTTTGGGTGCAGACTGTTTTCAGAGATTACTACATTAAGCAACTTCTTATGAATGCATCTGTATGACAACAATCTATATTCAAGTAGCATTAGTGTGCTGAAAGAAGCAAAAACACGATTTTCAGATCTCTGTGGGAACCTTAGCTCTTTCTTGGAGCAATGGAGGGGAAAGACTGTGAAATAGGTTGAAGAGCTCTTGGTGGAGAGATACAGTTTCCACACAGGATGGACCATAGTTCGTGATATTAGTAAAGAGACTATATTACAGTTCATGCCTCCTGATTGTAAACTCACTGATGGCAGTTCCTCACACATTATCAACATCCTAAATACAAAGATGCCTTCATAATCCTAATCCAACCCCTTAAATCTTACTTCAGATTTCCTTGTTCCTTTGGAAAAGACTGGCTGTTTATATGACATGTGTATTCGTCAAGTTGTTTGTTGGAGATGCTCCCATTCAGATGTAGCTGAATGTATGACACATATTATCTAAAATTGAACTTTCAAATTGAATCTGATCTCGCTTGATTGATCTTCTATCCTGAAATTAGTCAAGGTTCTCTGTGGTCGCGACTTTGCTTTCGAAAACCCTTCGACAACGACACTTTGGTGAGTTTCAATCTGAGATCATTGATCAGGCAATCTTGGATTTTCAACAAATGGTAAGAAAATTTAATATCAATCATGCATTGTACTCGCAAGCTAATTGAATACATTATACAAAAGATTGGGTGTGGCTGGCAATTTTTCTATCCAAGGAGGTGATGTCTCGTCCCAAGGAGGAGTGCACCCTTTGCGGCCAATTAGAAAAGTTCACGGGCATGCTATGGATGGAGTGCCTGAGTCAATCCACCACTTGGAAGATACTACCCAATCTATACCATCAATACCAGAGGAGATAGACAGCCTTCAAGACTTACCTACAATCTTGGAGCCTGAGATGGAGGCAATGATCGATGCATTGATTCCCATGGATGTCGAGACTTCTGATCCACTTAAAGAGGAAGCATCCATACCATTATATTATGGATACCGAGAATCTCCCCTGAAGACATTGCTTGCACTCCTAAGTGTGCAAGCAAAATACGAGTGGAGCGATGCAAGTGTGACCGAGTTAATCAAGTACCTTATACGTACGCTTTGTTAATTTCTTTTCGGCACTATCATTAAAAACATTTATGCTTTTTCAAGGTATATTAGGAACACACCGCTTTCTTGCCAGAGGGTCATGAACTCAGGGAAGGTTTTCTTGGACGACCTCCAACACGTATGAATGCCCAAAGCTGGTACGAGCTGAAAATGATCCATGCGGAGTCACATCCAAATGGAATGCAACGGTTCTCAGTTTTCTACGAGTTGCCATATTGGACCCACTTATAGATTAACCACTTGTTGGATCCCATGCATATTTTTAAGAACGTGGGTAGCTTGCTATGGAACCACATCACAGGAAAGAGAGGCACTATAGGGGCATGAATGGATTTGAAGAAGGTAGGCAAGATGGAGGTGCTTTGACCACAGTCAAGTGTTGATGGTCGCGTGCAGCTACCTCGTGCTCCTTGGGTCTTGTCCACTAAAGAAGAGCACATTGTGAAGCAAATAGTCAAGTCTATCTGCACTCCGACGGGTATGATGCATTCTCTCAGGCTTGCATTTTCTAAAGACGACCAATTATCAGGGCTAAAATACCATGATTGGCATAAGATATGTCAAGTTTGTACTACGAATGGATTGTAAGTGGCCTATGCATTTTGCTATTTGAAGTGTAGTTATTGTTCATAATGCTTTCTCATTTGTGGCAATTTGTACTACCAATCACGATCGCAGGTTGCCTTACTCCAGAAATATGCGGGGCCATTTACAGGTTGTCGACTTTAGTGCATGGATCTCACAGAAGGAGATTAAGACGTCCTCTATTGAATCCGCGAGACAGAGAGTAGTGGAGACAGTCTGTCTCTTTGAGAAATACATGCCTATCAGCATGCTCACGATACAAATTCTCCTTCTTATGCATCTTGTAGATGAAGTGGAGATTGCTGGACCTATCCATACATGATGGATGTTCTTCTTGGATTGCTTCATGAAAACCCTGAAAGGCTTTGTGCGACAACGCGCTCGTCCAGAAGGTAACATGGCTGAAGGTTGGTTGGTGTCTGAGGCACTAGTGCATATTTCACAATGGCTACCAATGGTGGATCCATACAACAGTATGCTATGGTCACTGAAGGACGATGATAGAATGACCAGAGATGTGGTGGTTGAAAATGGGGTAGAAAAAAGAATGGATGCTGCAATGGAGGAGAAAGTGAATCACTTTTTTATGTTGCACCATGCCTCTATGGAGACATGGCTCGCCAAGTACTAGCAAGCTAGGCAAGATCAAGAGGAAGCGCGATCTGAATTTTGACGTAGTACACGCCATCAACCAATTCGATATCCTGAGGGCATAGAGGAGATGTCGCGGTCTATGTCAACGCGATGGTTGCATGGAGCTTTGACCGCAGTATCTCACGAAGGGGCGGAGGTCTCAACCGAGGAGTGGGAATTCTCGAGGGGATGTAGTCCAAAGGTGATGACGTGTTTAGGATGTATTGTATCTATGTTTTATATGTGACAACTAATTGAGTGTTTCAATGTATAGTACAAAATATATAGTGTAGCTTGGTCTCGCAAACGGCATTTTCGCGTGGAGCGTATTGACAAAATGCACTCCACAACAGGCTGTGGTATCATGGCAAGGTTTGAGCAAGAGAGCCGATGACAAGCAACGGATCCAAACACGATTATAGATGAGATAGAGTTTTTTGGGAACTTGCAAAGTATTGTTATGGTGGATTACCGTAGCTTCTCCATGATACTATTCGATATGTAGTGGTTCAAAGTGGTACTTGAAGGAGCTGGAGCAACAGTTCAACGAGGTCCATCTGGATTTCTTGAAATAGATTCTGAAAAAAAATGGATGGATTTGCATGACACCTTTGTGTTGCCATCCCATTGTGAACAGGTGCATTAACTCATTTATATGTTAATTGTATTACGACATGATACATGTCACAATAGTTAAATCTCTCTTGTACGTGTTTGTGAACATGTAATCTTCTATCCAAACCCGCGACAACCTTGATGGTGGTATGTTATACCTTCAACTCCCCAAAGTGCAAGAGTATATGATCAAAGCAATGTTCTGAGCATAGATGAGGACAATATGCAAATAGAGGGGTCAATATTGCAAGGAGTGGAGGCCATCAAAAGCTTGGAGCATGTAGAGGAGCCAGCATCAGGTAACAATGATGGAAATATAGGAGTCCAAGAATTCTTTTAGAACGAGGTGGACTCATCCTTTTGTGGTGACATGTCTATCGACCTTCTAGTTTATGCCGAGTTGTGTCAGGAGATTGACATGGGACCATAGGATACTTCATACTTGGAGCATCCACTTACTCAATTCGTTGACTATACATAATATATGCATTTTAAGTCATATCATTTTTTTAAGATTTATATTACCGTGCTTTGTATAATTTAAATTGATTATACTAACATCATTTTTTGTATGTACATGTGACCTTTGTGGATACTTAGATCATCAAGATGAGTCAAGGGATGAGCAATGAGGAGTTGCAGGATATCTTCACGCGCATGTCTCCAGATCAAATGACAAAATTCAGAGACATAGCAGACCAGGAGCTGTCTCGGACATCATCAGGCTGCTCTATTAGATCTACTTCGGCGCGATTAGATGCTTCAGCTTCGAGCAGACAAGGTCAATGCTCCAAACTTGGGCCAAACGGAGGGAGTGCTTTAGGGTCAGGGGGATGCTACAAAGATACGAATGCAGTAAGCCCATGATCGCCTCAGGATACAGATGCTACTCCTCGCTCTCGTGGTAGCTCTAGAGAGCGTGGCTTAGGTGGTTGCTGTGGAGGCACGAACGCAGTATCTCCGTCTCGTCGTTCTGTTGGAGTTGCGTCATCTCCAGGATTTGTCACACCTGTGGGGACATCTACTCTAGTTACACTTTTTCTCAACTGTCGCAGGTGGCACCCCTATGGGTGCTACTCCGATAAATACTACCCCAATCGGTACACCAGATGTACAAGGGTCTCCTGGATATGCCCAGGAGCGTGGTCGCAGGTGGAAGAGGACCCATCTTAGGCATACCCCAGAGGGGTATGCCTGTCTTGTAGATGATAGAGGTCAAGAGCCATCATCATGAATGATGAGGGGAGGAGGGTGATGGCTCACATGAGAGAGTTGTGCCAACAAGTTTTTCGGCACAACATCTTAGATCATTGGAAAAACATACCGGAGGAGAGCAAGGACTACATAGTAGCATCCTTGCATGAGGAGTTTCCATTACCAGTAACAACAAATAGGTTTTCTACGGGCTGGATGATGAAGTGCATGCATGCATGTATGTCACACAAACGATCACACACATGTAAGGCACTCAAGAGTGGGGCTACAAAGCCCGAGTGGCTAGACGTGGACGACTAGCACCGACTGAGGGAGGAGGCTACAGATTATCTAGGACATTGGAGTCAATAGCGCGAGGTGGCGAGGGCACGACTAGAGGTCGGAGTGGTCCATCATCTTAGGAGTGGCGGCCACAGGACATATCTAGAGGACTTTGTAAGTTTTTCTTTTGTTTTTCTTGCTTTTTTTTTTTTTGCAATATCCTTTGTACTGACATTCATGTTTCTAACAGTTAATATTTTGTTTTCTTTGCAGCACTCCATTACAAATCGCAATCGACTGGCCTTGAGACTCAATATGCAGAGAGGCACGGTCTCACTGCATTGATCGACCTATTGTATAGATGTGGCGGCCCTGTAAGTCACTCATCTTTCTTGTCCGTAGTTACCATGTTTAATTAGAATGCATTATTGTATGGTGGACTGATGTGTTGTTGTTTCTTTTTTGCAGAGTCTGTTCGATGCTCCTTTGCGGCGGGATGAGCTTTCGGATGGCGAGGATCTATAGCTTACCCTTGGATCCCTGGAGCTCACACACCCTTCTTTTTTGGTCACCTGATTTGTGTGGACATTTTCTATGTAGTAGTGATATCCTGCCATGATTGTAGCAGTCGCTTTCATTATGCGATCATGTATTTACTTCATATATCAATGTTATGATTTAAGTACACTTTGTCTTTATTTACACGAGCATTGTACACAGTGCAAAAGCTATTTTGTATGGCCCGCCATCGTCACTATTAGCGTCGCAAATTTACCTACACATGTCGTTATTGGCATCATTATTAACATCGCAAAGCGTCGTTATCAGTGTCACTATTTGCATCGGTATGATACCGATGCAAATAGTGACGCTAATAACGATGCTAATACTGACTGTTCTATGGCATCACCAATAACGATGCTTTTTGCAACGACGGGGGCAAATTTCTTTATTTACATTTTGGTCGCTTTTAACGTCGTTATAAGGCCTATATCTTGTAGTGCTTGAATGCTTAAAAGAAATTAAGAACTATTGTAATGTATAATAAATAAAAAATTTAAAATTGTTTTTGGGTGTGTTTGAGTCATTTTTTGTTAATATGTCATGAGCCATGTTATTTAGTAGATTGAGAATATGTCATGGCATGATTAACCCATCCCTATGTTTGAGTAGTCTAACTATAAAATCCAAATACACTTTCTAATCTAGTTACCTCTTTCTAATCTAGTTACCTTACTAGCTATAACATCCTAATGCACTTTCTAATCTAGTTACCTCGTTATAGTTTTATATTGTTACATGTGTTTATTGATATGCAATCTACAAATGCATGTAGATGTTTTTTTATAAACCAGATGATAATACAATAGCTGTATATTGAAAATATGTCATGGCATGATTAACCCATCCTTGTGTTTGAGTACTCTAACTATAAAATCCAAATACACTTTCTAATCTAGTTATCTCTTTCTAATCTAGTTACCTTGCTAGCTATAACATCCAAATACACTTTCTAATCTAGTTATCTCATGATAGTTTCATATTGTTACATGTGTTTATTGATATGCAATCTACAAATGCATGTAGATGTTCTTTTATAGACTAGATCATAATACAATGGCTATATATTACAGTATCAAGTCTTACCATTAATATGAAATTGATAACATATTATTTCTGTGTAGAGTCTTGAATGCATGTCATAGTAGTGACTATCATGGACCTGGAGTAGATATCAATGGATGGCCTACATTAGTTAATTTTTTAATCATGGCTTATGAGATCTCTAACATTCCTCTATAAAAATTTGAGGTATCATTTATAGAATCTTGAGGAGTTGCTATTGTGAAACATCAATTGTAAGGAAATCAGGATGTGACTGACTCATATGGTATTTATATAATGCTTGTATTGTAGCATGTAGAGTTATGTTTCATTAACATGCTTGTGGAGAATTGTATTAGTAGGCTTGCTAGAGAATGTAGGGTTATTTGGGTGGGAAAATACTCTTCAACTTTTTAGAGTCATGCCACAAGCTCTCATTTAAGAAATTCTAAAAGGTGAACATAACATATTAAAATGGAACCATGGGTTGGAGAACATATGCCACACAACCTATTTTGCCTACTTAACTTTTGGAAGATTTAGTTAGAGCCCACATGAGACTTGTTTGTTAATTTTTTTACTATCTTGTCGTAAAACTAGCTATGAATACTTGAATTGTCAAAATAAAGATGATATGAACCACTAATTGCAAGACGTTTATGCTAGGATGAGAGCAATGTGTGATTTGCAAACTAGTTTCAATTTTCCATATCGTGTAAACTTAGAAAACTTTTGAAAATTTATGGTATAGATAGATTATAAATAATCAAGTTATTTTGTAAAGGGGCCAACATCATAGTGGTCCTATGTTGAGATATGCAAGCTTAGTCAGTCGACTCTATCCAGTAGTAGATTAGCTGGAAAGCATGTGTGTGTAACAAAGTCGGCCAGACTTAACTAGTATAGTTAGACTAAGTCTCTTTACATTGGTTTTTGACTTAGGTTGTAGTGCATTGTACTTTAGGTTACTTAGTTAGAGTGAGTGTGATGAACAATGAAGAAAGAATATACTGAGAGTTGACTACTCTCTGTTGCCCCTATCTCTCTCTCATTCTTTCTAACATGGTATCAAAGCCATGAATCCCCATGACCCTGCAATGTGTGTGAAGCCTGGAAGCCTGGCATTGGAGTTGTAGGAGCTAGAATGAAGAGACCTATGATTGGTCTGAATGAGTGTCCTGGAGTGTTAGTATCCATAGCTCGAGATCTAGGTATGTTTATGTGGTTTACCTACCAAGTAGTGATCAAAGCCTATTGAGGCTTGATTGGAGGGGTTATTGGCAAGCATTGGAGCTCTTTACAATGAGCATTGACCTCAGCAATTGCAACAGCTTTAAAAACATGGGCAGGATAAGTTGCACCTATTTCTAGACTAATAGGAAGAGAGCAGTAACAAACACAAACTATGGTTTCATTTGAAGCTCCATGTTGAATAAAAATGCCATGCAAATCTTGTCAAGCACCATTTAAAGTCACCCAAGCATTATGACATGCTTAATGCCAGATCTAGAAGCCATATACAACCTACGATATGATGTGGATGTTCTTGAGATGTTGTGGGCAATAAATACTCTAAATCTGGACTGATTTCACTATTGTTATATAGTGAATTGGTTGTTTACAGCTTGTGGGAATCTTGTCTAGCATCAATACTACTCATATAAACCATCATTGATGCTTGTATATACATGCATTGAACCCTGAGGGTTATGGTACATGTCAAAGATGTTTTGAGGTTGTTTTGAGGCTATTGGTTAAACAATACACTATTGGTTACAGCATTGAGCTAGCTAAATTTTGTCTATTACAACTATGGAAAACTGAGCAAGCACTTATGCCTATGTGATCATGTATTTTTCAGTCATGACACATGTCTAATGTGATTTGACGATGTTTGTTGCTTGAAATTTCTTCAATTTTTCATAGAGAATTGTTGCTAGAAATTGTATATTGTAATCTGTAAAATCGTTTTGAAAACATACATATATGACCTACATGTAGTGAATGAAACCTATTTAGCATGCTACTGAACATGGTTGTTATGACATATGTCTAGAGATGTTTGCCATGTTTTGAGCTGAGAAATCATTGATTTTTGTAGTCAACTTACTATCATAAATCTAAGAACTAAAATTATCCTATGCAAAGAGTACTTGGTCTATAGGGAGTAAGGCACTATCTATTTTTTACTACATTGAATAATAGAGTTGCAGAGATGGCAAATGTTGAGAGAATTGATAATATAACTCAAATAGTGGATGACAAATCAAACAACAATAACTATGCTATCTCGAAGGTTAGGATGGAGAACTTACTCATTGGTAAGGGATATTGGGATTTGGTCACAGGTGTGGAAGTTGAACCTAAGCTTCCTAAAAAGGCTCAACCAACTGTGTTGATCAGCCTAGGACTCATCGTGCATGGACTGAAAGAGCCCAAAGAGTGTTACATTGGTTATCTTTATGTATCTCTGACACAATGGTCATGCAAATCATGAATTGCAAATCACCAAAGGATGTTTGGAATATTTTGATGTGATACTATTGCACGACTACCAGTGCATGCAAAATTTAGCTAAATCAAAAGTTTAATACAATGGATAGGAAAGGATAGTCCATTCAGGATTATGTGATCAAGATAAAGACTATTGCACATCGGTTAGCTCTTTAGGAGCTAAAGTAGATGATGATGATATGGTGGATGTGACCTTGAATGGTATGGGGCCAAAAGTCGAAATATAAGTCTTTTGATATATCAATTCAGTTAGGGCTGAAATTCCTAGCTTTAATGAACTTGTTGTTGAGAATAGCAAATGATGCTTGCCCATAGAGGCTGAATGTATGCCCTGAAGAGGCTAGAAGATAGACAAATGATGTATGCTCTAGGAAGAGATGTTTAGAATCCCATGTGCACAGTGAGGAGAGTGGAACAACCCAAATTCTATAAAGCATTGTACTTGACTATCACTTTCACATGGAATGAATACAATGTCATGATGCTTTGTACTTTTAGTTAAGTGTCTTAACTTTGCAGTCCTACACAAGATTGTTTTTATGAGTCCAAGCTTCCATCTTGGAACCTAATTCACTTGTGTAGCAGATTTTCTCTACTTGTCTATGTCATCATGAGTTTGGTCCTCATCTTCCACCTGCCATAGCTTTTGTCATGATCTAGATTTGCATCTTCTAACATGGTATCAGAGCGCAGCTGAGCATGGCATAGCTCCATTTTGCTCTTATCTAGCTTAGCTTGAGCTCAGTCTAGCTCAGGACAAGTCCACGACCTCACCTCCCACTTTTTCTTCTCCACTTAACCTTGTGGCAGCCATAGCCAACAGTACCCTACTTGCTTGAAGCTCTCATATCTCTCTCTATCGGGAAAAACTTACCAAGCTTCCTTCTAAAGACGTGTTCCCCGCTACTAAAGCTTCTTTGTATCACTTGAAACATCAACATTTCCCTACTTGGAGCTCAACATTGTCACTTCTATCAGTTGCTGCCATAAACTCGGTTTGTAGCATACAAGACATACCCTTCATGGAGGACTTGGATCTCCCTCTAGAGGCAATATCTTCACAAGAATCCTTCTAATAATATCTTCCTAACATCAAGGCACTCCCTCTTGAAAACTCAAAGCTTGACATTATTGATAACTCAACACAACATTACACAAATTTGTCGGCCCTAGTCGAAAATGCACCTACCTGCATTTACGTGATCTACACGTGATGATTTTGTAGCAATGCAGATGATGGTCATAGGGCTTTTGTAGAGCATGAAGAGAACCTTAGTAAAAAACCTGAAATCAGTAAAAAACCAAGCATGGGTCAAAACCCTAATCTAGGAAGCCATAGCCAAAGCTTCAAAATTTGACATTTTTCATTGTTTCTTCTCACTGAAGTTATCAACAGTGATTTTAATCACTAAGCAATACTCTCCGAATTTCATTACAATTCTGGAGGTGCCCAAGGAAGCTCAGAAGTTATCCACAAAGCTTGTGAGAGAAAGCAGATCAAGTACCGACTCTAGTATCCATAAATACTCAACTAGTGTCAATTTGACATTGATTCTCTTGTGTCTCTTAACACATTAAAATACAATTTTTTTGTTGATTAATTGAAGCTTATCAACATGGAAAATATTGAGCAAATAGCTAAATTCAATGGTGAAGGTTTTCATGCCTAGAAGGAGAAGACCATGTATCACCTGATGCGAAAGGACTTGTGGGACCTGTTTGAAGATGATGCAAATAGCAAGAAGGAAGATGATGAAGACGGGTTCGTGGGAGAGGACTAGCTCAAAACCAAAGAATGGAAGAAGATGAATAACAAGGCACTAGGCATCATTGTCTGGGGACTAAGTAATGATGTGCTACATCATATTTCTGGCATTAGAAATGCTAGAACTACTTGGGAGGAACTTAACAGGATGTTTGGTACCCAAGCAAAGAACTCAAAGGTAAAATTACTCGTGCAATTTTATAAACTAGATATCAAAGAAAGTGCTTCTATGACCATACACATTAACAAGTTCAAGAGCCTAAAAACCCAACTTGCAACTCTTAAGAAGAATATTGATGAAGATGAAGCAATAGACGTACTACTTGCAAGTGTAAACAAGGATCCATATGAGAACCTTGTGTCCACTCTAAGTAATGTTCCCAGTCTCTCACTCAAAGATATTGAGCACTCACTACTTGATGTAGAATGCAAATTTAAAAGCAAAGATGTAAAAGAGACCATCTCAAGCAAAAATCTCCTATACCCCAAAGGAAGAGGTCAAGGATTCAACACCAATAGCAAAAGTTGGATGACATGTCATTATTGTGGTAAAATTGGCCATATTGCCAATGAATGTTTCCATAAGAAAAGAGCACAGCAGATGTAGAATGACCACCACCAAATTCAATTCATGAATGAAGAATAAGAAAAAGATACTTCTGCTACCAACAACAACTCTGACAGATTGTTCTAAGAAATTTGTTCCCATAGTGGATGTTGTAAAAACCCTACCAGAAATGTAAAGTTTCAAGCCTTAACTTGACTAGGCTACCAAAGAGCTAGTCTCTTGGGCCATGTCATCATGCAAGGGGAAAAAGCAAGAGTAGAGACTCATCGTTTGAGGGGGGTTGTTGAGAATAGCAAATGATGCTTGCCCATAGAGGCTAAATGTATGCCCTGAAGAGGCTAAAAGATAGACAAATGATGTATGCTCTAGGAAGAGATGTTCAGAATCCCATATGCACAGTGAGGAGAGTGAAACAACCCAAATTCTATAAAGCATTGTACTTGACTATCACTTTCACATGGAATGAATACAATGTCATGATGCTTTGTACTTTCAGTTAAGTGTCTTAACTTTTTCTGTCCTACACAAGATTGTGTTTATGAGTCCAAGCTGCCATCTTGGAACCTAATTCACTTGTGTAATAAATTCTCTACTTGTCTATGTCATCATGAGTTTGATCCTCATCTTCCACCCACCATAGCTTTAGTCATGCTCTAGATCCGCATCTTCTAACACTTATATCCTTTCTTATTCATAAAGAAGTGAAATTGGGTTTGACTATGAGTTTGAGTAGCTCTAAAAATAGAGATGCAGCTTTTTATTGTAATCAAAGAGGCCATAGTCATCCTGTCAGAGATTCTAGTCATGGCAGGGGAACCCAACAACATGCATCTCAACATGGGAAGAGTTAGTAGGGCATTTGTTGATAGAGATGGTGGATACTCCCATGCGAGGGGGAGATCTCAGTCTAGGGGTAGAAGATCTTGGCACACTCATTCTACTCATGAAAATGCAAACAAATATAAAGATTGCAATTATTGTGGCAAGCATGGCCACATTGCAAAAGAGTGCTAGAAGAAGCATGCTAATCAGAAGGGTGCACATTACTGACACTATGCATCTTCTAGTCATGCAAAGTCAAAGACTAGTGAGAGACTATTCACTATGACTTATGTACGCAACAAGGACAAAAAACACGAAAAGTTTGATGATGTGTGGTATATAGATTTGAGTGCCTCAACCCACATGACACCACATGGTGAGTGGCTTGATGAGCTGAAAACATGTACTAATGGCTATGTATGTACTGGAGATGATTTTCAACATGACATAGCACACATAGGGATTATTCCTTTGCTTATGCTTGATGGTACAAAAACACCCTTGAATGATATAATACATGTTTCATCAATCACCTAGAATCTATTGTCTATAGGTCAAATGGTTGAGCAAAACCTACATGTACGATTTAATAGAGATGGTTGCTTCATGGAGGAGTATGGCAAAGGATGTAGATTGATTACTAAAGGCCAGAGACATGGTAGGATGTTTACGTTGGATGCAAATATCCCTAAACAGAATGATGTTATATTTGCTCATGATGGGGCAAGTATCTGAGACATTGATATTTGGCATAAGCAGATTGGACTTATAAATATCCAAAAACTGAAAAATATGCAACATAAGGAGCTTGTTACAGGGCTACCAAGGTTTAAGCATGTTGATTTAAGACATGTATGCTCAGCTTGTCAGTTTGAAAAATAAGCCAAGTTTCCATTTGCCAAGAATACATGGAATAACAGGAACCTTTACAGCTTGTGCACTCAAATATCTAGGACTTGCCCATAATGCATCAGTTGGTGGGTCTCGATACTATGTGACATTTGTGGATGACTATAGTAGGTACACATGGATATACATCTTGAAAAAGAGCTTAATTGTTATGTCTAATGCTTATGATTTGATGGTAGTGGAGAGTATGTGTCAAAGGAGTTTGACAGATACTTAGCAAAGCATGGGATCAGGAGGCAATTGACTTGCAGCTATACTCTACAGCAAAACAAAGTTGCTAAAAGGAAGACTAGGGTGATTATGGAGGCATCCATGGCCATATTAAATGAGAAGGATATGCCATTGTATTATTGGGTTGAAGTAGTGTTTGCAGCTACCTATGTGATGAATAGAACACCTACATTAGGAATACATGAAAAGACATCTTATGAGCACCTATATGGCTACAAGCCTAGCATCTAACATTTGAAAGTATTTGGTAGTATTTCATATGTTCATGTTCTCGATGACAATGGAAGAAACTTGATCCTAAAGCAATGAAGTGTATTTTCCTTGGATACTTTTTCAAGAAAGAAAGGCACACAAGTGCATTGTTCTGACTACACAAGAGATCTTACTCAATTGTGATGTTGTGTTTGATGAATTAGTATGTTGGTATGGTGCTAAGCAAGCTACATTATATGATTACAATTAACAAGGCATGTATGTTGAAAATGGATAGCAAGACACTATTTCTACTAGTGGACCTTCTCATGATGCATCTAGCAGTGTAAATTCCTAGATAGGATGGTTCCACAACCATGGATCTCCATCAATCAACATGGATACATCAGTGAGGGGGAGAGATATAGAAAAAGAGAAGGTTTCTAATGATATTACAAGTCCATTGACTTCAGGATATGACTCTAGTGAGAGTCTGGATAGTGAGTTTGGCATACCTACAATGGTTACACCTGGAGTTAAGCAAAGATATGTACCACCTCATGAGAGGGTGAAATCTAGTTCACCTCCATTGTGGAGATTGCAGAGAGAAAGGAAGCCTATGGATAGGCTTATCTATAGTGGATACTCGATGAGACAATATGCATACATGACAGAAATGCTAAAACACAAAGAGCCTACATCTTTTGTAGAAGCAATTAAGGATGAAATTTGGTACAAGGTTATGAATGTTGAATATGAGGCTTTGCCAAAAAATAAACATGGGATTTGGTTGAGTTACTTGAGGGAAAATTTCATGTTGGATGCAAGTGGTTCTATAAGATAAAATGTAAGTCTGGTGGCTCACTAGAGAGGTACAAAGCTAGATTGGTCATGAAAGGATATGTCAACAGTATGGATTGGATTATGAGGATGGCAACTATACACCAACTATTATTGCATTGGTTACATCAAAAGGCTAGAATCTTTATCAGATGGATGTTAAAAATGCTTTTCTAAATGGTGATTTGATAGAAGAGGTTTATATGGATAAGCCAAAGGGCTATGTGCATCTCGACTATCCATCGTACATATGTAGATCGAAGAAAGCTTTGTACGACTTAAAGCAAGCCCCACAGGCCTAGAAGTCACTCCACTTCAAGCTTGTTATTATATCTTTCAAACACCCAACAAGTTCTCCATTTCTTGGTTTGCCAGTAATGTATTACACATGTTCACATAAGTTGCTTTTCAGCCTAGTTTGATGAAGCCTCATGTAATGTGCCTACATGATTTGAACATCGATAGCATGCGTTTTTAGTATCCCATCAAGTAGTAATCAAGACTATTGTCATCCAAAACTCATAATAATAATTGGACATTCGTAGTCTCACTGCTTGATTCTACCCCATAGGGGAAGCTTCTCTTAAACCCCACAAGGATTGACCTGAAATGGAAACCTAACTTTTAATGCTTAAAGTTTCCTATTAGCCATCTAGCATTGGCTCTAACATGATAGCTTTGTTACTGCCCCTTAAACCAAATCGTACCACTAATGCACTTGGTTCAAAGAGAGTGAGAAACGAGAGGGAAGCCATGGACATCAACCCCTCTACCCATAGGGTAAAGTCTCAACTCTCTAACCTCTTAAAATGGCACTGGTTAGATTCTATTGAACAACATGATAGGATAATCAACGTTTGGCTCTTCCTAGACTGGCTAAACTAACACTTAAATTGTGATGGAAGCCTCTCAACAGATCAAGATCACTTTGTCTTTGGAAAGCTTTATCAGAAATCTAGCCACCTACTTCCCTCTATGGTTTTCTTTAGTTTGCCAATTATTCCTAAAATGATTTAGTTTGACATATGGCAACCACTTTTCTTAATTAACCTCTTAATATGATTTTTCTTTATGTAAATTAAGCACAAACAAAAAAACAATATTTCAAAAAAGAAATGTATATTTATTCTTTCTTTATTTTAATAATCATTCTAGTATGTGTCCAAACTCCCCCTAAAGACCAAAAAATAGAACTACCAAGACTGCCCACATCTAGTGTCAAGTTTTCTGGGAGATCCTCTTGAGCTTGCAAGGGGGGTAGGCAAGTCTTAGAGCACCCATGGAATTATAGCCAAAGCCCCCTAGCTCCTTGGCACCTCCTACCCTACGACAGTTCCTATGAAGAGACCTCTCGCATCCAATACTAGTCCTAGCAATCTGAAATAGAAAAATCCAACTCCCTTGGTTCAGAGCCCATGCAACTATCCTTGGGGAGGCATATTGTGTTAATCATGATTTTTTGTATTTAAATCTTTTTTCTTATTAGAAATACCACATATATTGTAAAATCTTACATTATACTAGTAATGCACATGCATAACTCTCCTTCACATTTTCCAACCTTTTTAGTTTATCTTCTCTTTTCTTATTATTCTCTCTAGGAAGCTTGACTATGAAGACATATGCACATAAGACAACCAAATGCATTATGAAGGGAGACTCTATGTATTATCTTACATCACTCGGTATACCATCCAATTTGAGACTCTAATTAATTAATATTACACTTGATTAATTGGAAATAACACATAATATAATCCAAACAAGTGCTTATAAAAAGGGACCCCTTTGAGCTTTCATGGGGAGACACACATACTCCACTTTATCATCATTCTCACTACCTCTATTTGCTTCCTCCCCTACACTACTTCCCCATTCCTCTCCACTCTACTACCCTTCTTCTCCACTTCATCACACACACCATCTCCCCCTCCCTCACCCCCAACCCATCTTCCAACTCCACCACCCTCCTTATCCCCCACTTCATCATACCCTCATCCTCTCTTACGTTTACCCTCATCCTCTCTCATTCTCTATCCCTCCATTATCCCCTTCCTCCCCATTCCACTACCCCAAATCCCCATCATCCTCTCCATCCCTTCTTCCTCTTTCTCTTCCTACCTTATCACTGCCATTATCCTTCCACTTATGTATGCCTATTTCCCCCACCATTTTGAGTTGGGATGCATTAGTTATAATTGTAAATATTAGTGTCTTTAATTATTTGCTTCATATTGTACCACACATTCTCCTCTCTATCTCTTTCACATCATCATCTCTCTACTCATGTGTGTAAAAATTGCCCTAGTCCACTTCCAATTTGGCTAGATGGTGCCCCTTTTGCATCCCTTAATGTGAGGAGATTGATTCCATTTGTATAGAGGCCACAAGTGCTCATTCTATTCCTCATTGTATTCAAACCAAGTTTGACTTCTTCATGCAATAGCAATGCAAGTAACTCATCCCAATCAAGGGGGTGTGTTCATACAAAAATCAATGTATCAAAGGCTTTGTAGTCCTTACCCAAGCCATTCAAAGTAACTGCAATCATGTCATCATCCTCGACCTTTGATCCAATAGAGGCAACTTGATCTGAAATGGTTTTAATTTTTGTGGTATAAGCTTGTATGCTTCGACATTTCTTGATATATTATTGAATTGTTGTTTCACTTGAATATTTTGTGCATGAGTGACATTACCATAGTTTTTCATAAGAATCTTCCATGCATCCTTTAGAGTCCGACAATTAGTAATTTGCACAGACAACATCTCATATGCATAATCCTGAGAGAAGGCTTGCCTAGAATTAAAGAAAAGACTCCCATACGTGTAGGCATCACATGATAATTTATTTTGGTTGAAATACCAAAGACTTTTGCCTCCAGCCCTTGAATTACTCCAAGCCATTGCATCTTTTCATGGTTAGCCAATGAGATTCTAAAACTTGAGAGGGTTGTCATCACAAAATCCAATCTTTGAACACATGCCTAAGTTATGACATACACTTGGGCTCCGATGTCTATGTATGCCTCCCCTACATTTTTAGCAAGATACAGAGCTCTCACCATTGGAAATATAACTGGAATATCTTCAATACTCTCTTAGCCTTCCTGATAATGGTATTCTGAGAAGACTGCAAAAGTAGAAGTGTACGTTACTATTTTTTGGTGAAGGATTGTGCTGCTTATCAGGAGGCCTTGGCACAACATCTCATCTTTTGGAAAGATGGCAAGATCCATGCACAAGAAACACGATTGCCTCTTGCTTTGAATTTTAGAAAGGGCAGTATGCAAATTTAGTTGTTAGAAGACTTCGCTATTCAAAATGCTTATGCGACTATGCATGCTTCTACTTTTGGTCTACAATTGGATAGAATGTTTGATAAAGAGATGATTGATCTGATAGCTTCAATATGGATTTGATGTCTTAGAAGATCCTATAGTGGAAGATCCAACCAATGCATATGTAGATTTTCTTAATGCATCTAAAGAGATTTACGAAGCTCATGTTTTCCTTGATGTAGGGAATCAGAGGGAGATTGGTGAAGTGCTAGATGTACATGATTTGCAAGATACAATTATCATTTATGAGACAATTCATGGGCTGAAGGATATGCCTTTAGAGAATGTTAGATATGATGCTCCACAAATGGAGAATTTTTTGGATGCTTTGTCAAAGGCCTTGATAGGCAATTCAAAGATGCTTCAAGATATGGACTGCTTCACTATTTTTGGTAATGGTCAACATGTGTTGGATGCAAATGAGGCTCAATTTATGTTTGATGTGGTACACAATTGTCAATATAAGAAAATTTCTATGTGTTGGACTTTGAAACTAGAGTAAGCATGTTGCTATGTATTTGTTGATGGGTGCATTAATAGCCTATACATGGAGATTTAACAACCTCTAGTATATGATGCACACCCAAGGCCTTATGACCCTAGAGGGGGCACTAGGTGTGGTTCAAGAGTTATGCAAATACTGAGTATTTTGATCGATGATCCAGATGGATGCCTTCTTATGTACATGATAAGTAATAGGTTAACGCTATAAGTGTTTGACCCGGGTGGTGCATCGTTGGCACATACCGAAGGATGTGCAAGTTCAAAGGGGATGGATGTCGTGTCACTCATGGATGCAGTGTGAAAAACTCTAGAGTGCATCGTCATCTAGCTTTCTTATTGATATAGAGAGCCAATGCCATATTAGTCATTAGTGCTAGTGTCCATAGTGTGGTTAGCTCCAAAATACATGATTTTTTTATAAGTTTAGCCTATTTTTTATATTTTGGATATTACTTCTTGTAAATGTTCTAAAAAGGTATAGAAAACTTCTAGAATAGAGTGACATGCAAAAAGCAAGTGGCTTTTTCAACCAGTTTTGGAGATCTCATAAAAAAAGAAGGGCTTCTGAAATTGCGCGACGTAGAATTGCAGTTTATAGGTAGCAAAAAACACTCCAACACGTGGAGAAGAAGGAGTGATTTGGAAGAATCTTACCATGTGTCGTAGGGTTTTACCCCCCCTTTTGGAGCCAATGGAACCATCAAATTTGCGGTCTGAGTAGCACAAAAGAAGCTAATATTTGGTACACGTTTTTGGTCTACCAAAGAGCTGCAGGAGATCTAATGCTTGAAGATTGCTTCTCAAGTAGTGCTAGACAAGGATTTTGTTTATCTTCTCAGGTTCTATCAATACATGGTGCTTTGATTCATTGAGATTTATCTTTATCTTGTGTACCTCTTGTCTATTCTTTTTATTCCCTTATATCTCTTATTCTCTACTTCCTTCTCTCTTTGATCCCTGGTGGATACGACCTTTCGACTAAAACCCCTCTAAGATAGCGGAACCTTGTGCCACTTTTGGTTGACAAAAAGTAGCTCACCTTATCTCAAGAAAGACCCAATTTTCAACATCTCAAGTGGCAAGCCAATTCATGGAATAAGTTTAAATTGCATGGACTACCCCAAGTCATTTTTAATGACTGTGACTCCAAGTCCATGAGTAACTTTTGGCATGTGATTGTCAATTCTATGGGGACTAAATTGGCTCCATCCATAGCTTATTGTCCCTAGATTGATGGTGGCTAGATGGAGCATATCAACAAATGGCTTGAGACTTATCTTTACCACTACTACCATAATGTGCAACATGCATGGGATGCTTGGCTTCATCTAGCTTAGTTTAGTTATAAAAATACCATATATGTGAGTTTTGGAGTTTCTCCTTTTGTAGCTTTGTATGATTATAATGTGCCTCTTCCAAGAATCATGTTCATCAATGGATAGATTAATCTACAAGGAAAAAGAAAGATAGAAAGAAAACAAGGCCAACTTCATCAATGCAAAGGGAAGCTCATAAAGGCACAAAAGAAAATGAAACTCCATGTTGATGAGAGACAAAGACCACCCATTGAGTTTTAGATAGGAAAGCTAGTGCTTTTGAGGGTACCCATTTCTAGGTATGCTACATTTAAAGATGGATCCAATAACAAGTTGATATATTGCTATTATGGGCCATACAAGATTCTTAAGAGGGTTGGAGACTTCGCATAAATATTGCAAATTCGTTCTACTACCAAGATCCATATATATCTTCCACATGAGTGAACTTAAACCCTTCATTGGCTCACAAGTGGATTATCTTGAGGAATTACCATTAATGGATAAAGAGGGTATTATCTAGTATATATATGAGGAGGTTATTAGCTAGCACAAGAAAATAAGCTTTATACTAGATCCATAGTGGAATATGTCACAAAATGGAAAGATTTACCTTGAAAGGAGGTTCTTGGAGACCAACGTCTATATTGGAGGAGTTTCCCTATCTCAAAGAGGCACTTTTGGCTAAAAATTAGATATAATTAGCCCCTACTTCATTACAAATAATTCTTAGACAACTCTCTAATTTAGAACAATTTTCAATCTAATCAATTTTCAAAGATCTACTATATATATGTTGAAAATATAGTCATAAACTTTCTTTTGATATGTGTGGCACACTCGATTTGGACCATCCCATCAAAATTTATCTCTGTTTTAGTATAGTAGGGACTATTATAGAGGGTATGATGTTCAATGCTTGTAGTTGGATCTTCATGAAGTTATTATGATCAATATTTCATTTGTATGGTCTATAATGAAGTGGAAAATAGACACTTATTTTCTAGAGAGAGAATATGGAAAATACTCTAGCCACATGAGCATGAGTATAGGATGTAAGAGGATTATTTTTTTCATCATTCATTGAGTAATACAAATCTTCTTCATCTCTAATCTTCTTGCCTTTAGCTTCCATGGAATTCTCTTCTTTCTCTCTCATCTTGCTAACTTTCTCTCTCTATTTCTAGTCTTTGTTTATCCTCAAACAATTTTTTTTTCTCCTCTCGGTCTCCTTCCTTACACATGTTATTTCAGATGTACAACTTTGGCATGCACATTTTGGGTCATCTAAATTTTGCTAATTTTGTTCGCCTATAGAGATTTAATATGATGTCTTCATTGTCTAACCTTGAGTAAGCTACAAAAACACATTTGTGAGAGGTACACATTAGGTAAAATGTAGTGTGCTCCCTTTCCAAAAGATGGTTCAAAGAGAGCTATTCGCAAACTATAACTTGTATATAGTGATATTTTGTAAATTGTGGTCCAATGCAAACATAGTTTTTGTGGCAACTATATATATACTTTGTGACTTTGATTGATGATCACTCCATGTATGCATAGGTATGTGCGTTGAAAGCCAAGCCATATGTGTTTTTTGCTTCAAGTTGTTTATAAAGTATGGCTAAGAATTTGTTATAATGTAAAAAAGGGCACCATCCATTTTGACTGAGGAGAGTATATATGTGAGTTTAATGCATGTTTTGATGATTATGGGATAAAACACCAATGTACATGCCATATACCCACAACAAAATGGTGTAGCTAAGAGAAAGAATAGGTTTCTCATGGAGATGACATGATGAATGATTAGAAGTCAAGCTTTGCTACATAGTTTTTGGCTTGAGACTATTTTGTGTGCAACTTATGCATTTGCAAGTGTCCCACCAATGCATTGTAGATTATCACTCCATATGCAGCTTGGGTGGTAAAAGGCCATCTATTATTCACTTGCATATTTGGTTGTCTAGCTTGTGCATTAGTACTAATGCAAAAACACAAAAAATTGGATGACAAGGCTCTAAAACACATTTTTAATTGGTTACACCATTGAAATCCAAGGTCATAATCTATACCATTCACAAACTAAGAGTATTTTGGTTAGTTGTGATATATCTATATGGAAAACTCTATTTAGCCTTTACTTTCGTGTATGAAAGAGACAAATATACATTCATAAGATATCTATGATGCTTTGTTGCCTCTTTTTAGTGGTGGGAAATCAAATGTGGCACCAAATAAGGAAGTTTCACAAAGTGTATAGGTTTCTCATGATTCCACACGTGACCTTATTTCTAATGTAGATGTGAATGATGCACTTCTTAATGAGAGAGTAGATATTGAAAATCCATGACTATGCAAAAATGGCTAGTGCAACATTATGTGACAATATAATAGATGCATTTTTGTTTAGTTACACTCATTCTAGCTCTCATAGAGTTGCTTATGCATCAAATTGTCATCATTTGTCATTTCTAGTATTTGTGATGAGGATGAGCTTATTTAATTTGAAGATGCACAAAATTCGGAATATTGGACGTTTGTTATGAAACTTCAATATGATGCTATTATTATAAATGGTACTTGGTTATTACATTATAGATAGGTTTGAAGTTAAGCCTTTATGATGTCGAAGTCTGCTTTGATGCCTTTCTTTATCAATTAGCTGTTGGATGATCAATTTACATATGCACTGTGAGGCTTGGCATTCAAAGTATAGCCTCACACATAAGAGGGTTTGTGCATATTTGAGGCATTGGCAGATATTTCACTACTTAAGTGATACTCAAGACCTTAGGCGTTTTATCCCAAGGCGGGAATCATTACTGATAGATTTATATGATTTTTTGGATTTTGACTAAGCTAGTTGTTACAATACTCATGTATCCACAAGTGGTTTTTGCTTCGTGCATTACAACTCATGCATGTGTTGGTTAAGCAAGAAGAACCCACTATTGCCATTTCTAGTTGAGTACATGGCAACTTTCACATCTATGATTGTTTGGCTTAGATGCCTTTTGGATGATTCAGGTGTGGGATAGTCATCTGCCACCACCATCTTTACTAACAATCAATGTGCATTAGGTGTTGCATGGAACCTAGTGTTCCATACTCGTACTATAGTATATTGAGATGTATTATCATTATATTAGGGAGAGACTCTCTTCACATGAGATCAAATTAGCATATGTGCCAACACAATAACCATGCAAATCTTTCCACAAAGGCTTTACCATGTGAGAAGTTCAAAGTTTTTCATAAATCTTTGTATTCATCATAGTCCATTGCACTTAGTGCTTCCCTTTGTCAACTTGATCATAGTCTACTAAACTTTACACTTAAGCTATACATGGATATCACCTCTTCTTCACCAAATCACTCCTAGGAGGGATTTGTTACCATATTTTGGTAGTGATGTACGTGAATACACTCAAGACCACTAGGCAACTTTTTCCCTCTCTAGGAGTTTTCTCCCCTTAGCATTGTATATATGTCTATTCATTTTAGGGCATACTGAGTCTTATAATCCTTCTCTATTGATACTTCTATGATACACTTGGTGTTGTGCTCTCTCAAGCTTTTTATTCTCTATGCTATGTGTGTGCATTCCAATAGCCCTCCCTAAATCCAACAATAGCACATGTTTATCAAAATGTTTAGAAAATGTAATTTAATAGACCAACTATGATCATTGCAATGATTTACATCTTTATATTTAGCCTCTTATTGGCAAATTCTAATAAAGAAGCATGGTCAACAAAAAAATCTTTTTCACAACAAGAGTATTACATGAATTTCAAGTAATAGTTTTTGAACTTTCTAATGCTCTAAGTTCATTTCAACAATTAGTTTACTTTTCATCTAATTTCTAAGAGAGTATTAATAGTTTATATAGATGACATTCTAATCCGTACAAAATCTAAACCTTAAGAAGCTTACTACCATCTTTAATTTTGCCCATGTGCCATAAAGTTCATTTGTTAAACCAACCCTAATGAAGCTCAAAGATTGTGTATAGGTTCCAAAAAATACTCATGTTTTGAAAAATCTTCAGGATTGGCTAAAGAAAGAAAAATGAATTTTCAAAAGTAAATAGGTTGTAGTTAAAATTTTATAAAGGAAACTTGAATTCGAACTATCAAGTTCCTTCTTTGTCTGAAAGGAGATTCCAACAAATTCAATGAACCTTGATCTTGTTTCAAAAGACTTGCAAGCCAATCAAGTATATTAAGAAGAGAAATTGTTATGTCTTAAATGGACAATTGATATGTTGCTCACATGGGAGTAGTTGTTCAAAATTTGAGATCATACATGTGTAAATTTGTAGGACACAACTTTATCTCACAAAGGATCACTATTTTGAAAAGAGTGCTTACTAAATTAAACAACTTTTTAGTTGGGGGACTTATTGAATTGATTAATATCTTAATTTTTTTTTAGAATCAAGCAAGTTAATTCTAAATTCTTTTCATAACCAAATAACTTATTATAAAAATATCTTACTACTATATTATTTTAGCTATAGGTTTGGAAAGCCTCGAACCTCCAGAGGGCTTCCCGAGCCTACCCCCTTTTCCGAACCTCCCTTTTTCAATCAAAACCCCCTCCTGTCCTCTCTTTTTCACGTGCAATATCTCATTTTCTCTTCCCCTTCCCTCTTTTTATTAAAGCCTTCCCTCCCCCCCCCCACCCCCCTCACCCTCCCTTTTTTAAATTAAAACCCCTTCCCTTCTCTCTCAATTATAATCTCTCTCTTTCTTTTCCCCATCCCTTTTTTAATTAAATCTTCCCCCCTCCCCCCTCTCTCTCTCACTCTCTCTCTCAATTAGATTAAACTTTTTAATTTAAATTTTTCTTTAATTAAATATTTTAAAAGCTTGTTTTAATTTAAAGTTTTTCAAACATAGTTTTTCACACTTTGAGAAGGAGATAGAATAAAAGAGAGAGAGAGAGAGAATAAGAAGAAGGATAAAAAGAAGAAAACGGAGAGAGAAGGGGGAGAAAGAGGAAAGAGAACAATCTTTTTTTAATTAAACATTTTTCTTCTACCCCTCCCCCCTCTCTCTCATGCATAGGGCCTAGGTTCTCTCTCTCTCTCTCTCTCTCTCTCTCTCTCTCTCTCTCTCTCTCTCTCTCTCTCTCTCTCTGTGTTAGATTAAACAGAGAGAGAGAGAGAAAGAGCAAAAAAAAGAAGAGGGAGCGAGGGAGAGAGAGAGGGGGAATAGAGAGAAAGAGAATTATAGAGAGAGGAAATATAAAATTTAAGAGAGAGAGAGAGAGGAAAAGAAAAAAGGAAAAGAGAGGAGAGAGGGGGAGAGAGACAGAGAGAAGAATGAGAGAGAGAAAATAAGAAGAAGAGAAAGAATTTAAACACAATGAGAGAATTATAGAGAGGAAATATAAAATTTAAAAGAAAGAAAGAGAATTATAGAGAGAGAAAATATAAATTCAAGAGAGAGAGAGAGAGAAGAAAAGAAAAAATGAAAAGAAAGGAGGGGGAAAGAGACAGAGAGAAGAAAATGAGAGAGAGAAAATAAGAAGAAGAATTATAGAGAGAGAATTATAGAGAAAGAATTTGAACATAGAGAGAGAATTATAGAGAAAGAAAATATAAAATTTAAAAGAAAATGAAAATGAAAAAATAGAAAGTTTCTTTTTAATTAAAATAAGGAGAGAGAGAGAGAAAAATATATATATATACAAAGAGCAAAAAAGAAAGAAGAGGAGAGGGAGGGAGAGAGAGGTTTAGAAAGCCCCGAACCTCTAGAGGGCTTCCCGAACCTACCCTCTTTTCCAAACCTCCCTTTTTCAATCAAAGCCCCCTCTCTTTCTCACGTGCAATATCTCATTTTCTCTCCCCCTTCCCTTTTTTAATTAAAGCCTTCCCTCCCTCTCACCTCCCTTTTTAAAATTAAAACCCCTTCCCCTCTCTCTCATTTATAATCTCTCTCTTTCTTTTTCCCATCCCCTTTTTAATTAAATTCTTCCCTCCTCCCCCCCCTTCTCTCATGTATAGGGCCTAGGTTCTCTCTCTCTCTCTCTCTCTCTCTCTCTCTCTCTCTCTCTCTCTCTCTCCTTTAATTAAATCAAACTTCTTTTTGAATCAAATTTTTTTCTCTCTCTCTCTCTCAATTAGATTAAAATTTTTAATTTTTTAATTAAATTTTTTTAAAGCCTTTTTTAATTTAAAGTTTTTTGAACATAGTTTTTCACACACTTTGAAAAGAAGATAGAATAAAAGAGAGAGAGAGAGAGAGAATAATAATAATAATAATAATAACAATAAGACGGAGAGAGAAGGGGGAGAAAGAGGAAAGATAATATTATTTTTTAATTAAATATTTTTCTTATCCCCTCTTACTACTATATTATTTTAGCTATAGGTTTAGAAAGCCCTGAACCTCTAGAGGGCTTCCCGAACCTACCTCCTTGTCCAAACCTCCCTTTTTCAATCAAAACCCCCTCCCCTCCTCTCTTTCTCATGTGCAATATCTCATTTTCTCTTCCCCTTCCCTATTTTCATTAAAGCCTTCAACCCCCCCTCCTCCCCCCCCTACCCCCCCCCCCCCCCCCCAAACCTCCCTTTTTAAAATTAAAACCCTTTCCCCTCTCTCTCACTTATACTCTCTCTCTTTCTTTTTCCCATCCCCTTTTTAATTAAATTCTTTCCCCCTCCCCCCTCTCTCTCTCTCATGTGTAGGGCCTAGGTTCTCTCTCTCTCTCTCTCTCTCTCTCTCTCTCTCTCTCTCTCAATTAGATTAAACTTTTTAATTTAAACTTTTCTTTAATTAAATATTTTAATTTTTTTAATTTAAAGTTTTTCGAGCATAGTTTTTCACACACTTTGAGAAGGAGATAGAATAAGAGAGAGAGAGAGAGAGGAATAAGAAGGATAAAAAGAAGAAGACGGAGAGAGAAGGGGGAGAAAGAGGAAAGAGAATAGTCTTTTTTGATTAAACATTTTTCTTCTCCCCCTCCCCCTCTCTCTCATGCGTAGGGCCTAGGTTCTCTCTCTTTCTCTCTCTCTCTCTCTCTCTCTCTCTCTCTCTCTCTCTCTCTCTCTCTCTCTCTCTCTCTACTTATTTTAATTAAACAAAACGTTTACATTAAAAAGTTTAATCTAGCAGCCACTACAAGGATTTGAGCTGGTAGCGACGGCGACTAGCGACGTCGCTATTTGCGTCGCAAATAGAAGCAAATAGCGATGGTCCATAGGGAAAAAAGGGGGCCGAAACCGAGCGCGACTTTATTTCGCGTTTTGTGTTTTGAGAGCGAGAGCAAGGGAGAGACCGACCGTCATGAGAGAAGGAGAGGAAGAAGACTTGCCGTCGCCGCCGCCGTTGTTCGCGAAGGAGAGGAGGAGCCTTCATCGCAAAGAGGAGCCGCCCTACACTCGCCATATCTCATCGGTGAGTCTCCCTCTCTCCTTCTTTTGCTTGTTTAAGGTTTAAATCACTTTCTCTTTTGCTTGTTTAGGAGAGGAAATGAGAGAGAAAGAGAGGGAGAGGGAGAGAGAGGGAGAGAAAGAGAAAGAGAGGGAGAGGGAGAGGAAGGGGGAGGAAATGAGAGAGGGAGAGAAAGAGAAAGAGAGGGAGAGGGAGAGGGAGAGTGCATTCTCTCTCTCCCTCTCCCTTTTGCTTGTTTAAAGTTTAAATCACTTTCTCTTTTGCTTGTTTAGGAGAGGAAATAAGAGAGAGAGAGAGGGAGAGAGAGAGAGGGAGGGAGAGTGCATTCTCTCTCTCCCTCTCCCTTTTGCTTGTTTAAGGTTTAAATCACTTTCTCTTTTGCTTGTTTAGGAGAGGAAATGAGAGAGAAAGAGAGGGAGAGAAAGAGAAAGAGAGGGAGAGGGAGAGGGAGGGGGAGGAAATGAGAGAGGGAGAGAAAGAGAAAGAGAGGGAGAGGGAGAGGGAGGGAGAGTGCATTCTCTCTCTCCCTCTCCCTTTTGCTTTTGGAGAATGTTAGGATATATTGTGAAAGGGAGAGGAAATGCAAGAGAAAGAGAGGGAGAGGGAGAGAGAGGGAGAGAAAGAGAAAGAGAAAGAGATGTATACTCAAATGGATAGCTTTATGGAGATGTATGTCTGCTCAAATGGATAGCTTTTGTCTACTCAAGATGTAGTCCACTTGTGTGTGTATATATTGGAATGATAACATATCCATGATTGTGGTAATGGTATGCACTTTGCTTTTTTTATGGGTACCATTACATCGACTCCTTAAGAGGGCTAAAAATTAGTCATACACTTTATAAAGTCTAATTAGGAGATTTAAGATGCACGATAATAGACTTATCGATAATGGTATGCAATGTGCTTTGCCATGGGCCACGTACATTGGTGACTCTTTAAGATGGCTTAAAATTGGTCATATCTTTCATAATGTCCAAGTAGGGGATCTAATTGTGATATGCATAATTCATTGTTTTTGTATTAACTTTATAGGCATAAAAAATTAGTAATTATGCCAACTAGTCAACGGAAGGACTAAAAGAAAATGATATCCTAGCTAATGGTCATTATGGTACTTCATCAAAATGAACCCAAAAGTATTGCTATAAAAGAAGAATCCCTTAAATTGAGCATAGGATATTTTCTTCAAATGTTATGACTATGAGTAGAATTGATTGAAACAAATTTTATTACTATAGTTGATAAATTTCATAGATGGCATTAATTTTTATACATGGACCTAGGACAAAAAAACCACATTTCTAAGATGCTTTTTGTTGAGACTGATTTATTATTAGACTAAGAGATCCTCAATGATGCTCATAAATGGATTACTTATACTCAAAGCCCTCTAGTGCAATTATATAAGTAATCCTAGTAGAGCCCCTCTAAGATACTCAAAGTACATAACCTAGAGACCGTAGCTAGGTATATAAGGTATAATGGTTGTACAAGAAGACACCTCAATAATTGACTCATCACCACTAAATCCCAAAGAAGAATCGTGTTCCATCCCCTTCAACTCTATATTCACCTTGTGAAGAACTTCATTAATCATAACATCCTTGTCACCAATCTTTTTGTTGCAATGATGAAGTAACATATTCATCACTTTTCCTTTTAGCATCTAAGGCATTATCCAATCTTTTAGTCAAGTCCAAACATTTAGTCTTCGACTCATGAACCTTATGAACCAATGCTTTTTTTTTTTACAATAATGAATAATTATCTACCGGGACAAACAAATCCTTGAGCATGGTATATGGCCGAGATATAACATCAATAAATCTCTCAACTACTATGTCCAATGCATTCTTTACATCAATCAGTAAAGCATTTCTTATATCTTGAAGTTTAGATTTCAACACCATGGATACATCAATATCAACCTCAATGTTTTACAAAATTTGCTTCTCAAGCTCTTGCAGAGGCTAAAACCTCTCAAGCAAGAGCTTATGGTCAACTTGCAACTTGACATATATCTCCATAAAGCTATCCATTTGAGCCTCATTTGTTGTAATGTAGATAAGATGGAAAACGAAGGTCTTATTGTTCAAGATCGTGAGGCGTATCTTAATCAGCATGTCCCATGTCCTTGCTCTCAATGCAAGTTGGCAATTAGACGAAAGCATCGATTGTCTATAGAACACGTACGATGATTTGGCGAGTTTCAATCTGAGATCATTGATCAGGCAATTGCGGATTTTCAGCAAACGGTAATTTGAAGTTAATATTAATCATGCATTGTACTCACAAGCTAATTGAAAACCATACACAATAAGATTGGGTCTTGTTGGTAAATTTTCTATCCAGGGAGGTGATGTCTCGTCCCAAGGGGGAGTGCACCCTTTGCAGCCAATTAGAAGAGTTCGTGGGCATGCGATGGATGGAGTGCATGAGCCAATCCACCACTCGCAAGGACAATCTATACCGTCAATGCCAGAGGAGACAGACAACCTTCCAGACCTACCTACAATCTTGGAGCCTAAGATGGAGGCAATGATCGATGCATTGATTCCCATGGATGTCGAGACATGTGATTCGCTTAGAGAGGAAGCATCTATACCATTATATGATGGGTGCCGAGTATCTCGGTTGAAGACATTGCTTGCACTCTTAAGTGTGCAAGCAAAATACGGGTGGAGTGATACGAGTGTGACCGAGTTATTCAGGTACCTTGCACATAAGCTTCATTGATTATTATTTTTTTGACACTATTATTACAAACATTTGTGCTTTTTCAAGGTGTTTTATGATTTTTTTTCAGGTTATTGAAATATCATATATTACCACCTGCAAATACCATGCCCGAGTCTCGTGATGATGCACGATATGTTTTACGGAAGCTTGGCATGGACTACAATAACATCCATGCATATATCAACGATTGCATACTATTTCGAGAAGAATACGAGTCTATGGAGACATGTCCAAAGTGTGGTGCTCACAGGTATCGACAGGACTTACAAGGTCAAACCATCCCTCAAAAAGTTCTCAGACACTTTCCGCTCATCCCCCGCATAAACCACATGTTTCATACGTCCGGCATGGCGAGCTTGACAACGTGGCATGTGCAGAATAGGTCCACAGATGGAATTCAATGAATATCAGCAGATTCGCGCACATGGAGCCATATTGACTCTACCTTCCCAGGCTTTGCGCGAGAGCCAAGGAATCTGCGTCTCGGTCTCGCAATGGATGGCGTGAACCCATTCGGTCTGCGCTCAACTTCTTACAGTGTGTGGCCTATAGTCCTTGTCAACTACAACATCCCTCCATGGCTTTCTACAAAGAAAGGACATCTCATCCTTAGCTTGCTCATCCCAGGCCGCTACAAAGTAAAAAATATGGATGTGTATCTTCGTCCATTAGTCGATGAGCTTAAGATTTTGTGGGAGGAGGGGGTCACTATGCAAGATATGAGCAGGCGCGATGGTCAGCGGTCAGCCAACATTCGAGCCATTCTCATGTGGACGATGCATGACTTTCCGGGATTGGGAGAGTGCTTAGGTGAGCAAGCCTCCGTTCTCACTGGTAATATCTATATTTTATCTCATTCAATCAAGTATTCACTAGGTCATGGTGTCGGAATAGGTCTGGTTACCTCAGGTTATCATGCATGTCCATTGTGTGGGCCACAGTTAGACTCCCGAAGGTCACGAACCATGAAGAAGATGGTATATCAAGGACATGCCGCTTTCTTGCCAGAGGATCATGAACTTAGGGAAGGTTTCCTTGGATGATGACCTCCAACACGTATGAACGCTGCAAGCTGGTACGAGCTGAAAATGGCCCACGCGGAATCACATCCAAATGGAATGCAACGATTCTCAATTTTCTACAAGTTGTCATATTGGACCCACTTACAGGTCAACCACTTGTTGGATCCCATGCATATTTTCAAGAATGTGGGCAGCTTGCTATGGGACCATATCACAGGAAAGAGAGACACTATAGGGGCACGAATAGACTTGAAGGAGGTAGGTAAGATGGAGGCGCTTTGGCCGCAGTCGAGTGCTGATGGTCGCGTGCAACTTCCTCGCGCTCCTTGGGTTTTGTCCACTAAAGAAGAGCGCATTGTGAAGCAAGTAATCAAGTCTATCCGCACTCCGACGTGTATGATGCGTTCTCTCAGGTCCGCATTTTCTAAAGACGACCAATTGTCAGGGCTAAAATCCCATGATTGGCATAAGATATGTCAGGTTTGTGCTACGAATGGATTGTAATTAGTGTGGGCATTTTGCAATTTGGAAAGTGGCCATTATTCATAATGCTTTCTCATTTGTGGCAGTTTGTCATACCGATCGTGATCGCAGGATGCCTTACTCCAGAAATTCGCGGGGCCATTTACAAGTTGTCGACTTTGGTGCAATGGATCTCACAGAAAGAGATTAAGACATCCTCTATTGAATCCGCGAGGCGGGGAGCAGTGGAGACGGTCTGTCTCTTTGAGAAATACCTGCCCACTAGCATGCTCACGATACAAATCCACCTTCTTGTGCATCTTGTGGACGAAGTGGAGATTGCTGGACCTATCCATACGCGATGGATGTTCTTCCTAGAGTGCTTCATGAAAACCCTGAAAGGCTTTGTGCGACAACGAGCTCGGCCAGAAGTAGCATGGCCGAAGGTTGATTGGTGTCAGAGGCATTAGTGCATATTTCACAATTTCTACCAACGGTGGAACTAGACAATGAAATGCTATGGACGCTGAAGGACGATGATAGACTGACTGGAGATGTGGTGGTTGGAAATGGGGTAGAAAAAAGAATGGATGCCTCAAGGGAAGAGAAGGTGAATCGCTTTTGTATGTTGCACCATGCCTCCATGGAGACGTGGCTCGCCAAGTACCAGATTACAAGGCAAGATCGAGAGGAAGTGCGAGCTGAATTCCGATGTAGTACGCGTCATCGATCAATTTGATATCCCAAAGGCATGGAGGAGATGCCATAGTTTATGTCAACGCAATGGCTGCATGGAGCCTTGACCGCAGCATCCAGCGAAGGGACAGAGGTCTCAATGGAGGAGTGGGAATTCTCGAGGGGATGTAGTCCAAAGGTGATGAGGGGTTTAGAATCTGTCGTATCTAAATTTTATATGCGACATCTAATTTGAGTGTTTCAATGTACAGTACAAAATATATAGTGCAACGTGGTCGCATGGACGGCATTTTCGCATGGAGCGTATTGACAAAATGGACTCCACAATGGACTGTGGTGTCATGGCAAGGTTCGAGCAAGAGAGCCAAGGACGAGCAACGGATCCAAACATGGTTGTGGATGAGATGGAGTATTTTGGGAACTTGCAAAGTATTATTACGGCGGATTACCGTAGCTTCTCCATGATACTATTCGATGTGCAGTGGTTTAAAGTGGTACTTGGAGGAGCTGGAGCAACAGTTCGACGAGGTCCATCAAGATTTCTCAAAATAGATTCCAAAAAAAAATGGACGAATTTGCGCGACACCTTTGTGTTTCCGGCCCATTGTGAACAGGTGCATAGAGTCATTTGCTTGCTAATTGTATTATGATATGGTTTATGTCACAATGGTTTGAACTCGCTTTGTACGTGTTTGTGAACAGGTAATCTTCTATCCAAACCCCCGACAACCTCGATGGTGGTATGTTATACCTTCAACTCCCCGAAGTGTGAGAGTATATGATCAAAGCGATGTTCCGAGCATAGATGAAGATAATATGCAAATAGAGGGGTCGATATTACAAGGGGTGGAGGCCGTCGAAAGCTTGGAGCCAGCATCAGCTAATAATGATGGAAATACAGGAGTCCAAGAATTTTTTGAGAACGAGGCGGACTCATTTTTTTGTGGTGACATGTCTATCGACCTTCTAGTGTATGCGGAGTTGTGTCAGGAGATTAGCATGGGACCATAGGATACTTCATACTTGGAGCATCCACTTATTCAATTTGTTGACCAATCTCTTATAAAGGTACATAAGATATCATTTTAAGAGAGATTTTTTTAAAATGATTTATATTATTGTGCTTTATATAATTTAAATTGATTATTCTAACACCATTTTTTATATGTGCAGGTGACATTTTCAGGATGAGTCGAGGGATGAGCGATGAGGATTTGTAGGACATCTTTACACGCATGTCTCTAGACCAACTTGCGAGATTCAGAGAGATGGCAGACCAGGAGCTGTCTCATTCTTCGTCAGGGCACTCTGCTAGATATGCTTCAGCGCGATCGGATGCTTCAGCTTCGAGCAGACGATCTCGACGCTCATGACTTGGGCCAGAGGGAGGGAGTGCATCGGGATCATGGGGATGCTGCTGTGGAGACATGGATATGGTGTCTTCGTCTCGTCGTTCAGCTGGAGCTGCGTCACCTCCAGGATTTGTCACACCTGTGAGGGTAACCTTTGGGTGCCACTCCGAGAGAGGTTACCCCTGTCGGTACACCGGATGTAGAGGGGTATCCTGGATATGCCCAAGAGCGTGGATGCAAATGGGAGAGGACCCATCTTAGGCAGACTCCTAGGGGTTATGGATATCTAGTCGATAGTAGATCAAGAGCTATCATCATGAATGATGAGGGGAGGAGGGTGATGGCTCGCATGAGAGAGTTGTGCCAACAGGTTTTTTGGCACAACGTCCTAGATCATTGGAAGAACATACCGGAAGGGAGCAAGGACTACATAGTAGCATCCTTGCATGAGGAGGTTCCGGTGCCAACCGTAGTAGATAGATTCTCTATGGGCTGGATGATGGATTGCATGCGTGCATACATGTCACATAGATGATCCGACGCACGCAAGGCAATCAAGAGTAGGGCTGCAAAGCCCAAGTGGTTAGATGCAAATGACCGGCGCCGACTGAGGGAGGAGGCTACAGATTCTCCAGGACGTTGGAGTCAGCAGTGCGAGGCAGCGAGGGCACGACTCGAGGCCGGAGAGGTCCATCATCTTGGGAGTGGCACCCACAGGACATATTTGGAGAACTTTATAAGTTTTTCTTTTGTTTTGCTTGTTTGTTTTTTTGAAATATTCTTTGTACTGACAATCATGTTTCTAACTGTTAGCATTTTATTTTCTTTGCAGCACTCCATTACAAATCGCGATCCGCAAGGCCTTGAGACTCGATATGCATAGAGGCACAGTCTCAATGCATTGATCGACCGATTGTATAGATGCAGCGGCCCTGTAAGTCACTCATCTTTCTTGTCCGTAGTTACCATGAGATATTTGAATGCATTATTGTATGGTGGATTGATGTGTTGTTTCTTTTTCTGCAGAGTCCGTTCGATGCTCCTTTGCGGCGGGACGAGCTTTCGGGGGATGAGGATTTGTAGCTCACCCTTGGATCCTTGGAGCTCACACACCTTTATTTTTTAATCGCTTGATCTATGTAGATATTTTCTATGTATTAGTGATATCCTGTCATGATTGTACCAATCGCTTTTTATGCAATCATGTATTTATTTCATGTATCAGTTTTATAATTTCAGTATGCATTCTTTTTGTTTGCAAGCGCTTTGTATACAGTAGTGCAGAAACTATTTTGTATGGCTCGCCACAAAAAAAAAATTATCCCTGTTACCGTCGCTATTAGCATCACAAATTTACTGCTCGCGTCGCTATTGCCGTCGCTATACGCGTCACAAACTTACTGGTTGTGTCGTTATTGGCGTCGCAAATGCGACGCCAATAGCGACGTTTCTATGGCGTCGTTAATAACGACGCTTTTTGCGACAACGGGGGCAAATTTTGTTGTTTGTATTTTCATCGCTTTAAACATCGGTATAAGGTCTATATCTTGTAGTGAGCTCTCTCCTTATTTTAATTAAACAAAATGTTTACATTAAAAAGTTTAATCTAACACACACACACACACACACACACACACACACACACAGAGCAAAAAAGAAGAAGAGGAGAGGGAGGGAGGGAGGGAGGGAGAGGGGAAACAGAGAGAAAGAGAATTATAGAGAGAGAGAGAGAGAGAGAGGAAAAGAAAAAAGGAAAAGAGAGGAGTGAGGGGGAGAGAGATAGAGAGAAGAAAATGAGAGAAAATAAGAACAAGAGAAAGAATTTGAGCACAGTGAGAGAATTATAGAGAGAGGAAATATAAAATTTAAAAGAAAGAAAGAGAATTATAGAGAGAAAATATAAATTTAAGAGAGAGAGAGAAGAAAAGAAAAAAGGAAAAGAGAGGAGAGAGGGGGGAGAGAGACAGAGAGAAGAAAATGAGAGAGAAAATAAGAAGAAGAATTATAGAGAAAGGAAAGATAAAATTTAAAAGAAAGAGAACAAAAAAAAGAAAATAAAAAAAGAGAAACTTTCTTTTTAATTAAAATAAGGATATATATATATATATATATATATATATACAAAGAGCAAAAAATAAAAAAGAGGAGAGGGAGGGAGAGAGAGGGGGAACGAAGAGAAAGAGAATTATAGAGAGAAAATATAAAATTTAAGAGAGAGAGAGAGAGAAGGAAAAGAGAGCAAAGAGGGGGGACAAAGACAGAGAGAAGAAAATGAGAGAGAGAAAATAATAAGAAGAAGAAAGAATTTGAACACAGAGAGAATTATAGAGAGAGGAAATATAAAATTCAAAAGAAAGAGAAAAGAAAAAAATTTAAAGAGAGAAGGAAAAAAATGAAAAAAGAGGAGAGAGAAAGAAAGGAGAGGAGAGGGGGGAGAGAGAGAATAATAATAATAAGAAAGAGCAAAAGAGGAAGAGAGATGTGAAAAAAGAGAAAAGAGAAAATTATTTTTAAAATTTAAATATTTTTTGAGAGAGAGAGGAAGGGAGAGAGAAGGAGAGAGGGGGAAAGAGAGAGAGAGAGAGAGAGAGGATAAAATTTAAAAGAGAGAAGGAGAGAAGAAAAAGATAAAATTTTAAAGGGAGAGAGGAAAAGAAGAAAAAAAGAAAAATTAGGAGAAAGGGCAGAAGAAGAAAAGGGAGTGGAGAGAGAGAGAGAAGAAGAGAGAGAATATAAACATAAAGAGAGAATTGTATATAGGGAAAAGATAAAATTTACATACTTTAAGAGAGACTGAGGGGGGGGGAGGGAAAGAAAGTGAAAGAAGAAGAAGAAGAAGAAGAGAGAGAGAACATGTAAAGAGAATTATAGAGAGAGAAAAGATAAAATTTAAAAAGAGAGAGAGAATAAAAATAGAGGAGAAAGAGAGAAGGAAAAGAGAGGAGAGAGAGAGAGAAGGAAAGCGCAAAGAGAAAAAAAGGAGAGAGAGAGAGAGAGAGAAGAAAAGTGCAAAGAGAAAAAAAGGAGAGAGAGAGAGAGAGAAGAAGAAGAAGAAAAAAAAGGAAAAAAGAGTAGAGGGAGAGAGAAGGAAAAGAGAGGAGAGAGGGGGGAGAATAAAAGGAGAGAGAGAGAGAAGAAAAGTGGGAGAGAGAGATATATATAAAAATTTAGACATAGGGAATTTGGGGGAGAGAGAGAGAGAGGAAAAAGAGGAGAGAGAAAGATGAGAAATGGATTGTTGAGCGAAGTTGTCATGCAATAGCATGGTAGCTGCCGCGAAGCGGCCTGCGTTATGTGTGCGTAAAGTGCGCATGGAACACTAGTAGGTGTTACACAAACTTATCTTGTAGTAGGCAATTGCCTTCATGTGAACACATCACTTGTGCATTTATGGTTCATAGACCTAGAATACTATGAATACAAATAGATTTCAAGAAATGGCCTTCATGTTGGCATGCTTGTTCAAGTATGTGTCTCTAGTCTAGAGCACATGAAGAAACAACGATTCCTCATTTTACAGTGGAAAAATAATTATTTGCCTCTCCATGGATGGTAAGCTATCTATGTCATGTCAAGATGTATGGTCCTTTATCTCAAGGGGCCACCCTCAAGCGTGTAACTTGCCCAAGATAAATGGTTGAAGTTTGTAATGTATTTTAGTGAGGCTATTCACAAGGATGTTAAGTACATGGATATGCAAACACACATTATCACTAAGTACAAATAAGCACATGTATGTCCAGTAAAACCACTATCCTTATGGAATCTAATTTATTAACTTGGTCATATTTGGTTTAGCATTATAATCATGTATCATGAGGTGCATTTTAGCTTGTTGCAAAATAGATATCAAAATTTCTTTCTAAAACCTTTGATCAATATGAAATATGTTTGATGTAGAGTATCTAGCACCCATTCATGTTGATTGAGGTGTTTTGATATAACATAATGAAATATCTTTAAAATGTTATGCTCTTCCAATATCCAAATGGCACTATTTTGACTCACAATGTAGTTAATTCATGCACTACATGTGCTAATGTTGACTCAAGGTGGATGCAAATTAAGTTGTTGATCAAACATTATTTCACTAAAAGTCACATGATGTGTGAACACATGTTTATTCTTCTCCATGAAGGTCACCTTTCTAAATGTGTGATATAACAAACAACATGTTATATTGATTTGTGATGAAATTATTTTATGCACATAGACATATGTATAGCACATATTCCTCAATATGTGTCTAATACAATAAATATTATGTTGCTTTGGTTTTTGAAAGATTTGTGTGTATGATAACATACAATATGTTCTTTTGATTTTTGATGAAACTATTTCATGCACATCTGTTGACGTGAGGTGGCAAGTTGAATGTTTGAATCAAACAAATTAGGTGTAAACCAAACATTTTACACATGAAGTTACTCTCTTTATGATCACATGTTTAGTCTTCTTTAAGAAGAATTCTTGCCCAAATAAGTGCGTGATTAGTTTCTTTACTAAAAAAATGCGAACATCAACTCTTTGTTATATTTCACAATGTTGTTTGCACCCTTTACAATTCATGGCATGCATTCTCATGTTTGTAGGCCAAAATGTTGTGTCAGTGACTCAATATGGCATTGCTAAGAGATAAACATAATGCTTTCTTCACACTAAAGATATTACTTTGATTTTGTCCATGGTGCTATAATTTCACCTGACAACCAAGAACCAAGGCTACATCCTCAATGTCTCACATAGTAGTTTGTAAATGTGAAGGTTTGCTGCAATTAGTTCTCATAGTTTTAGTACAAAATGATTATGAAACAATCCATCTTTCTATCATGAATACACTCAAATGCTATCTCAAGTTATTTTCATCTCTTTTTGATACTTTAATCTTTGTGGTGGCTTTACAAAAAAAGTTTTTATAAAAACACACACACACAAAGTGTGTGTGTCTTGGATATGTTACATACATTGCAAAGATTCTTTCGATTCCTAACTTTTCTATGGTTATCTTTTCACATATATTGCTCTATGAGAGAGAGGAATGAATAATACTTGTATGAAAATGCCTAGAAGACAAAGACTTAAGCATGATCACTCATTACGTATATAAACATGGATAAAAGTGTAATAGAGCACATTGTCCCCTACATGTCTCATCCTTACTATCACATTTAAATGCAAATCCAAAAAGTCTTTGTCTCATTCTTGTTGCTTGCATGCCGATCAATTTCCTCCTCTAATCCATTAGCTCCCTTTGATTGCTTTTATAGGTCAACCGCTTTTGGGGTGATATGTGACCATCAAATTGAGCCTTTGACACCAATTTCAAAATCTCATATCAACACGTTACATTATGGCTTGAGCATCATAGGGAAAATTACTCCAACCTTAACATACAAACATGTTTGATAAGCAAAAACTTACATATCTCATGTAAGTGAGATTGATTAACCTACTCTGATCTACTAATTGCATAACATGATTCAATGTTCTTTTACATATCTCACACATCAAAATTAGTACATTAACCACTTTGTGTCAACCTTTGATGTCAAGGACCATCGTCTCTACTCAACTTCTTAAGCTTGTAATATTTATTATTATCACAACTTTGGCACCTAGAACCTCCATCCATGTTGACATTTTGTATATTTGCTCATGCTGCTACTTTATTGTTTTCAATTTTTATGTCCTCAATATTGGGCATGACAACCATTCGGATCCTCAATTTTATGTCCTGAAAATTGGACATGACAACCCCATGCTACATTTGAATTTTATTGCATGTTAGTGTTTGCACCAAGGCAAAAAAAATAACAATTGTACCAATTTAGCGAGACTAGAAAATTGAGTTAGTTTGGGTACTCTACTTTAGGTTAAATAAGGAAACTAGTTTCATACTTGAGATATTTGCAACTCTTAAAGAAGACATTTTGATTTGGGACATATGTCTAAATAATAGAGTTTTCAAAAAAAAAATGTAGGTATAATTTCTTGTTTTTCTAAATGCCACTTTTAGGATAGAGACGATCAAGATTAGGGTTGCAAGTATAGTCAGAGATATTTTTGTTTTCAATGTGAAAAACTATTTTATAAGGTACCATATTGTAGAAGGAAGAAAGCTTAAGGTTTGTTTTTTTGTTTTTCTAAATTCCACTTTTAGGATAGATATGATCAAGATTAGGGTTGCAAGCATTGTCAAAGTAGATATGTTTTAAATGAAAAGGCCTCTTTTGAGTGTTTAGACTCTTTGGAATACAAGCTCGTGGGATGATTCTTCAACCACTAGTAATTGCATTAAAATCATGGTGGGAAAAGCTTTGACATTTAGGACATCTCCATTAAGGAGGGACACATAAAAATTCCATTGCTCAGGTTTTAGTGGTGGAAAAACACAATTGTTGCAAAGTAGACACCATGATGCTCTTGGTCATACATTGTCACTAGCTTGTTGACTAGATTGTGGTGACCGGTGTCACACGGGTAAATACGCGCGGGGTTCGTGAATGTCGCTTGTCACAGAGATGCTAAGCGAGATGAAGAGAACTCAAGATAAATCCATGGATGTATACTTGTTGTACATGTTGAAGACCATAATTAAGAAGATATTTGATTGTTGTTGATAATGATTAGAAGCAAGGTGAAGGTAGAGAGATCACTTTCCCTTCTTACAAGTTGCTTTTTGCAATTATCTTTCACAAAAGATATTCAAAGAATCTTGTTTACATGAGAGAATAATTTGTCATAGCCAAACATGAAAATCGGGTAAATGAAGTGATGGAACTTCTGATAAGGATCCAAAGGAGGAGTTTCTTTTGAATACCTTTAAGATAAGTCTCACGATGTAACATTGAAATATGTCATATGGAATAAGATATGAGTCTCATTTTTGTGCTCCTTTTGAATTCTAGAAGTGGAAGTTTGACAATAGAATGCAAGCTTGACGTAGACTTCAAAAGAACATCGTGAAACTTCTGTTTGTTAAAGGTTTCCAAGCTCCTTTCAACTATCGAAAATCACTTTGAAGATATTAATGGCGATCCTGATGTCATAGCTTCTGGCTCATGGTGGTAAGCATCTCTTGGAAATGCCCTATAAGTTCAGAAGTTACTGGTTGTGGAAGGCATTCTGATGACATAGGATCCAATGGGGTTGCCACGTTCACATAATCACCCTTAGGGTACATGCCGTGCATTAATAATAGTAACAAAAAATAGCTTGAATATTGCATAAAGCTTCATCACCAACATCGTTGACTTCCGAAGGGCCAACTTCGCTTCTGCTGCATATATGGCTATGGCCAATTCCCCTGTTATATCATGGAAGGCAGGTGACACTGATCGATTGGGCTCATTCCCTTGTTGTATCATGGATGGCAGGTGACATTTTTGGTTGAACTCTCCTTGTAATCAATTTGCCTTCGGTGTTGATCTTCACCCCTTTTTGATTTCCGATCGTGTGTTGTTCATCTCTCCCTCTCGATTCCTTTCAAACATGTCGCTTTGTCAAGCAACCACCCTTTAACCAACTCACTAAAGTAGCGAATTGCATGTTATCATACTTCGATGCCGTCCAAGCTTTCTAAAATGTAGCAGAAATCTTTGTGATTGCTCGTATTCCTGAGGTTGCAGTAGTGAGACAGACAATTTTGATGACCACATAGGTGGCTTTCGACTCTTGATTTTGATGAAATAGCCTATGTAGTCAGGATCAGCGCACACACTCCGATTTGCTGCCAATCATCTCCTTTTGAATGAGGCCGTTCGCACACAGACAGCCTCCCGTCCCTTCTACAGCACGTTGCGTCCTCCCAAGATAGCACGATGGTTCCCCCCCTTAATCTGCAAGGCTTTTCCCCACAGATGGTCCAAAAAGCATTATAGCTTTTCTTAATAAAGCTAAGGCTTTAAAAAAAACTATCCTCTTTTATCCTTATCATGTCCCTCTGATTTCTGATTCATATTAGACTTGTGAAATGAGGGATAGAAGAAATTCCAAAACTTGTGATTATGATCTTTTTGTGAAGGAAACATCTTGAAGCGGGGTTCAATGATCCTCCCATTTTTGAGACTTAATGCGGAAACATTTGTTGCATGAGATTCCACAAGTTGTAGCATATTTGTTTGCGGTACTTCAATTGACGTTAAACTTGAAGACTCCCCACACAATGTAGTGGTGTCCCATCAGTCTCTATATGATTGTGCTAGGAAGAGCTGTATCCAAAGAAGCTACATTGTCATCACTTCCTACCTTGAGTCATGCATTGTGCCCTAATAAGGAAATATGCTTTGCAACAAATGTTTATGCTCATCCACTCATGATTTGAGAAATTTTGCAATGTTGGATCCATGCGATGCAACCAATTGAGCAATACTCCAACACAAAAAATTTTGAATGCATTGAAGAAATTGTGCCTAACCTAACTACATGTGCTCGTGCGTCATGCAAATGCAAACACAAAAGATACACGCAATAGAAAATAAACTCATAATGACGTTGACTAAAGAGTTTAAAATCCTGGCGAAGAACTCCGCCCTCAGGTTTGTAGTGGTAGATGCGCGGCTTCACGACATCGGTACGTGGAGCATTCTTTCCCTTTGTGGAAGAAGGGCATGACATGTAAAAGTCATCATTAGGTCCTTCACAAGGGTGCCTGTGTAGCAATGACGGAGGAAGTAAATGCATTTTTGGTTAGGAAAAGAAGGGTATGTCCAAGTGCATGGCCATCATTTCACTCAAGGGACAAGGCAATGAAGAGGACCTCATCCTTGATGCATGGTGCTAATTATAAGACTTGTGCATTGTCTATAGTAGAAGGATCACACTTAAACGTGTGTAGTATCTTTGGATAATAAGCCATAAGCCATACGCTTGTTTGCACTCCATGGTCCAATCTAGGCAATCACAATAAGTAGACTATATGTTGATGTGATACCATGTGCATGGACTTGATGTGCTATGCACCCTAAATAACAATGCGGACTTGTTCAACATCTCCATGGAGGAAGGATCATCCTCGTATCTTTGAAGAATATGCTCTCCTTGTGCTAAATTTTTGGTGTACCCTTTGCAAAACTGGGGGGTATTGGGCCTACCAAAACTTAAAGGCAAAGCAAAGTGCCTGATGTTCAAAGCCCTAAGCAAAATGGATTCTTGACAACCATGGTCCCTCTTAATGAAGTAGCGGTTAAGATGCCTCAATTAGAAGTGGCACAAGCACTAGCCAATGTATGGGAAAGTGTGATCTCAGACACTAAATGGGAGGGTAAGGAAGGTAGCAAGAGTGACCTATCCCTTAATCAATCAGTGTTCCTATGTGAGAAAGTTTTCAATCCTCCTTTCTCCCCCTAGAGAGAATGCCTTGGTATGTGTAGGAAGTTGATGAGGAAGGGAATAAATAGATGGCATGATCTATGGGACCAAGCCACGGTGGATTTCATGAGCTCAGACAAGGTTGTAACCAAATATCAACTCATTACAAGGGAACGCCTTTGGGTCAAGAACCTATTGGCAAGAAATGCTTCTAGTCTTTCTTCATACCAATGGTCCTTCTCTAGGGGACTATTGATTATGGATGACAAGTGCTTTACAAATGCCTCTAATATGTTAGCATCATTCTTGTGGATTTTTCCCTCACTATCCTCGATTGATGAGATATGCTCTTGTTACTTCTTTGCTACTAGAGATTCCGTAAAGAACTTGCTAGGGGCATCCCCCAACATCTACCACCACTTACCCTTTAGTTGTCGCTTCCACTCTCTTGGACTTTAGTCATTGTTGGAATTCCTCCACATCTCCCAGTAGCCTTTCCAGATAGGCATCATCTTGATAAAGTCTCATTGCTCGGAGGACTACCCTTTTATAACAATCAACTTGTCTTTCCATTGCTCGTAGGCCTCTAGCCTTCTGCCTGTCCTTCTGTTTGGTAAGTCGTGTGATCTCCCTTGTTTCTACATCCCACTTCTCTAAGGGCTTAGCGAACTTTGCACCACTAGTTATCCATCCTTTCCCCAATTACAAGACCAATTGAGGGGCATCTCAGAACTAGTTGAATAGGAATGTGGTCTGAGGAAAGTAAACTCTATCAATGAGTAGTAGGAGGACTAGGGAGCCACCCACCATCCATTGCTTGACAAATCGGATCTGATCAGTCTCGTAGCTCTCTAATGATTGCCTAGTTGCTTATTAGGCCAAGTAAAGGATGCATGTTCCTTGAGCTCAACTACCTTGATCCCATCCACCAACTCTAGTGTCTTCACCAAGGAGTGCTAGCTATCTTGTTCTCTCCGAAGAGTACTCCTTGAACCATGTGATCTATCATCACTATGGGAGATCATATTCCAATCGCCTAGCATAAGGGTGTTAGAATTATCCAACTTTGGTTGAAGCATGTCCCATAACAGGGTTTTGTCATTGGAAGAGTTTGGCGTGTAGACCCCCACTGCAATCATGCTGAAGCTCGAGGTCGAGATTGGCCACTACAATTCCATCACCTATAGAGTAGAGGTGTTGTGGCACAAACTTGTTATGTCCCAACAACATTATTCTTTTGCCCTAGGCATTGTTGTCAAAGAAAACTGAGTAACTCTCAAAGTCTATCTCCTGTGCTTCTTCACTCTGTAGTTTAGTCTTTTGCAATGCCACCACATCAGGTTTCCTTTTCCTAAGCAAGGCATGGCTGACTTCCTTTCTCCTATGTGATCCTAGACCCCTAATATTCCACAAGACTATTGAGCATTTCAGCATGTATGTTTGCATGTTAATACATGTCATAGAAGTCATCCCCCATCTCATCATTCTTATCTTGTGCCGAATAAATGTTTCTACAATTGCACTTCAGTGGTTAAACTTCACAAAGTGCAATACCCCTCTAATATCAAACTATTGATTTTCTTTTTTATCTTTTAATAGATATTACCCTTTCCTTTATAAAAGAAAGAAAATATTCTACTATTAATGCCCTTTAAAAAAAGTAAAGAGCAGGCAATGACCAAATAATAGAAAAGAAAAAGAGACAGTGGAGACCATCAGAGCTGACTTGTTTTTGCGTGCTCATCATCACACAAAAGACAGTTCTCTCTCGTAAGCAAAGCGACGAGGGCCAGTTCGCCATCGCCATCGCCATCGCCATCGCCAAACAGGACCATGCGCAAAGAAGGAGGACGGTCGAAGGAAGGAAGGAAGGAAGCAGCTTACACAAACGTACCAGAATATCCAAATGATGAGAGTAGGACAGAGGAGGAGGCGGAGGAGCACTTGCTGCAACAAACCCTCGATATTCATGATGGACATGGCGGCTGTTGCACCTCACTCTTACACAGAAGGTAGGGTCTGCCATGTTGCCTTCCCTTTATCCCACCGCAATTCCCTTTTCCCTCATTAAAACGATCTTTTAAACCTTCCCCTTCCCCCGACCGAGCAGCACACCTGTAGGCTGTACCCCTCTCTAATCGAACTGCTGCTTGGCTGCTTCTGCTCTTCCTGTTTCGCTTTAGCCTTCTGCTAAACTGAAGGTCTGAAACTTTGTTCCACGTCAATGATGTGTATTTTTTGCTGTACACTCGCAGACTTTGTGTCACGTGCTAGTTTTTTTCCAAGCATCAATGGTGCCTTGCACCATGCTAATGATACACATTTTTGGCTGTACACTCGCAGACTTAGTGTCGCATGCTAGTCTTTTTCCAAGCATCAATGTTGCATGTTAATTCTCCAAAATGCTGAACTCTTTTTAAAAAATGTTGTCCTATTTGCTGATGTGTGCTTGGTCATAATGTCAATGATGTGCATTTTCATTGTACCACTCACAGGCTTCGCGCAACGTGCTAGTTTTGTTTTCAAGTATCAATGCTTCCTGTTACCAATTTCTCCAAAGTGCTGAACTCTTTTGAAGAAAAATGCTAGGGAAATGGGCAGAAATGCGCATTGCCTTGTCTATGCTGCACACTAACTGTTTTGTGCATTGCCTGTGCTGTTATACTTGAGCATTGTAAATGCACCGCAAAGAATGTTGCAAGTGTCCCAATGCACAATTCTATGTAGTGCATTTTAAGTGTTCCCTTTGCAATTTGATAGAGTCCATGGGTTTGATTAGGATCACATGCATTTATACTTGTCTAATGGAGACATTCGCAAGCCGCCAATAACTCTGAATTGGCATCACTCCTGTGCACCTTGATACATGGGGAGCATTTAGAGTGCAATGATGCACATTGATCTGTTGCGCATTTGCTTATCTTGTGATCAAGGGAAAGATGATTGAACTCAGCTTGTCCTGCAAGTGAATCATGTTATGTTTCCATCCTGTGCTCAATGATTGTAGTCAGCTTGTACTGCAGTCAAATCATGTTGTGTTTCCACCTTGTGCTCTGCCAAACAATGCCATTTGTCCCTTATTCTTGCCACTAACGTTGTCATGCACCCTTCCTGGAGGTTTTAGACATAACTGGAAATTCCACAATGGAACAGAAATTTTACTTTTCTCCATGTTTTGCATTATCATAATGTTCTGAGACACTGTGAATGCAGGTCTTGCCACACGAAGTGCTACAAATGGAGGCACAGGTGCAAGAAGTAGTGGAAGCAGGACTTAACAATCCAGGGGAGCAAGTTACGCAATATTTTGAGAAGATTGATGAAAAGTCCAATGAGAAGTTGGAGAAGAGTAACACTACTCCATATCTTCACAGTGGAGACTCAAAGCCAACAGATCAACCAGGTAGGCTTTTACTGAGAGACAGAAGTTTGTTCATAGATGAAATCATGTCACTGCTCATTTCTCTATTTTTGCTAGGAGTTACAGTGCAGATATGAAAGATATAAGACACCCTGCATATGCGGCACATGAAATTCTTTGGCTCTTTAGCTACATATTAATGAGATATGGCTTTTAATTAATGACATGTTGCATGAGCAGCTTAAAAGAACATGTTATTTCAGGCAAGTGTGGAAGCTTCCGTACCTCTTGAGGCTCTGCACTGATGTGTTGTGTTGATTTTTAAATTACCTCTGCAGGCGACAATGTTATTACTGGAGCTGCCACTCCAACCACTCCAATGCTTGCTGTTGGAAGTTCTGGTTTGTGGACTTGTTTAAATTGCTGATGTTCATCTATACACATTTATACAAACAAGTCAAGTGGTAATGACTGAAGTCTCATTGTTTTCCATGTTTGTCCAGCTCTCGACCCAACTAATAATTTAGAATTGGTCCCAGTGGGTGATGCATCTTCCATGGACATGTACTGGGCAGGAGGTGCCCTGAACAGAGGTCTCTCTCTCTTCCTACCCCCACGCATACACACACCACCATCCGCTCACATGTGAGCACATGCGCATGGATACAGGTGCACTTGTGTGTTTCCAAAATGGTATAGCTCAATTAGTCTCCCGAGTTCCTATGGAGAGACTGGCGTATCAGTTGGTAATATGTGCTTTCAGAGGCTTGGGTCCTCACTGATATGCATCAAGTGGGCTTCAAATTGTCACACCAGCATTGTGCTACGAATTGTGCATCAATGCTTAGATGTTATGTACCCCTCCATGGGAGACTAGTTTCTGTGCTTTCCAATAGTCTATGTGTGTTTGTGAAGCACCCATGACAAGTATGAATGTCATTTCGTCTCACAATACTTCTATCATTCTTCACTGTTATGTTCACAACGAGTGTATCTCTTGTAATGAATTTCAAAATAGTGGTTCTACTCCCTACAAGAGTAAGTCACAATTCATCTAGGAGGCTTATGATCAATGTTGCGTAGAGGGACTTCTTTCAAGGTCCCACTAAGTTACAACTCGAATATCAGGCTGATCAACATTGTGCATCAAAGGTTCCATCATTATTGTAGATTAAGATGCCCTATAACAGTGACCTGAGCATTCTTATACCAACATCAATGAATGGTTTGATGAATCCTTTGCATGCTTTGTGAGTAATCTTTGTTGGAAGCTTTTCTCATCAAAGTTTTCCTTTGTGACTTGACAGAGTTAGTTTTGGCAAAGTTGAATAAAGAAAAAATCCTCTCTCTGATCAAAGCTTGGGAGGAAAATGAAAAAAGGAAGTCTGCCAACAGGTGAGTGGACTATGCAGCTAAACTTGGAAAACTTAGTACCAAGTATTGTTTCTTATGGACAATTTTTGGCCTTTTTGATTTGTTCCAAAGACCTATGGTTTTCTCATAGCCTGTTAAGTTTCAAACCAAGGGTAGTTGAAAAATGCAGTAATACATTCCAAATTTCATTAATTTGACTGTCTGTAGGGAATAGGCTTGTATTTGTCTGACTTACAAGGTCATTAGTTTGGTGGGATTGCCACAAGGACGGGTATAACTTTAAAAGCAGCTGCAGCTATCAACTATGTGCAATCTCAATTTGGAGGATAACATGAATATGAAACAATTTGCTTCTTGTTTGGGTGAATGATTTGCATGAAAGAGGTCAAAATTGGAAGAACTTGTCCCTATATTTGTCCTAATCTTATGATTAAGTGTTCTTTCAAAAAATGTCACAAAGACCTAGATAGCTAGTAAGCGAAGTGTGGGTAAAAACAAGCGGATGAAGCTAGCTTAGACACTAGATAAGTTAACAAGCAGAAGCGAAACTGTTCACATGTTTTGGAGTCCATACGACAGCAAAATTATGAGCAATTGACAAGATTGGATTAAGATTTTTTTAAAACATACGTGTATGCACATACAGAAGTTACAAATATTAATTTCACTGTTAGAAAGAAAACCATTACATGTCTTTGTTGTATTCTACTTGCCCTTTTAAGAGTAGCCTATTTGTGAATCAATAATTTACATAGAATGGTCACAAGGTAAGTTTTTGCCTTTTGACTTTTACAGTTTTAACAAGAAAATAGCAAAAATTGGAGCATGGGAGGTGGCAAAGATAGCTAGAGCTGAAGCAAACTTGAGAACAACGGAGGCGAGTTGAAACGTTTAGCTTGTATTCGTCTTTGGCCTTGGAAAATTATATAGACTTGCAATGCTCTCTTAATGTGCTACTTTCTTTTTGTAACAGGAAAGATTAGAGAAAGAAAAAGCAGCTTGCATTGAGAGAACGAGGAACAAAATAGCACTAGTGCAGAAAATGGCTGAAGAGCAGAGAGCACTTGCTGAAGCACGTCAAGGGGGGGAGATTTCTAAAGCTGAAGAAATTGCAGCCAAATGCCGGGCTTCTGGAACTCAACCTTGGAGGTTTCCTTTCTGTTGTTGAGTATGGATTCATTTCTTCAATAAGATGTTCCAAATATGTGTTTTGGCATGGGACAACCATGAAAGGGTTTTGATGTCATGAAGTGTGTGATTTTGTAGAGGTTGGGTTCATTCTTATTCAATGTAACATGTTTGGGAGAGAAAATATGAAAGGTATTTGAACCTCTATTGTAGCATTGAGCTTTGTAATTTGAAAGAAATGTAAGCTTTGTAATTTATAGCATGTTTTGTAAACAACGTGGGTGTTCTATGATCATGTGGATGAGAGAGAGAGAGAGAGAGAGAGAGAGAGAGAGAGAGAGAGAGAGAGAGAGAGAGAGAGAGAGCTTGGTTGGATGTGACATCTTAAATTGACCAAGTAAAATGAAGTATGTTTTGCACAAATAATTTTTTGCCAATTGATTCCAGTTTCAATCGTTTATAATGGCAAATGCCCTTTGCCATGAGGCTTACCTTATAATTTTGGCTCTTGAAATTTTTTTGTATATGATAAGATTGATTCACAAATTGTTAGTTGTTCTATGATTGGCCTTTGTACCCTATTTGTTGGATGATGAAAAGATTGCCTTTGTCAATGAAGGGGTCTCTCTTACTACTTGACTCACTTCGAGTTAGACGTGATTAACCAATGAAGGGTCATGTAGTGACCTTGAAGATAATTTTGATGCAAAAGGAACCTCTGCTTGAACATCATGTTATAAGCATTGAAAGAATTATGCCAATTTCAAGAGTGATTTTAAAGTTTGCGGTCTTACAAATCATAGGTTAGTTGGATAATGTAGTTCTTTGATGAAGACCTCAATTGGCCACACACGAGGCAAAATAGACAAGGTAATAAAGATACGAAAACTTACCATGGCCATCCATGGTGTGGGCATTGAAATGCAATTCAAGTGCAATTTTGATTAGAGATGCAACTATTTAAAGTCTAGGTTGAATTGCATTTAGAAATGCATGCATTACTTTGATAACATTTGTGAGCTCCAAGAAGATGAGCACAATTTATATCAATTGATTCATACAATTGTGGTTATCATCATAGGCTAATACTTAGGTATTAAGGTAAATGTTAGGGGTGAATTTCAACCCAATGGTAATGTCTTGAGGTCTTTTTCTTGTAACGATATGGGCTTCAACACTAAATAATAGTTCATTTATACAAGAAAGACGGGATTGGCAAAAAAACGCCCTAGAATAGTTAGAATCAAGGTTTGTGAGCAAAAGGTTGCTAGATTTTCTAAATACTTAGTGTAATTAACAAAACTTGGCCAATCTATTTGCAATAAAAACTCATGACGTCCTTTCCCTTATGAAATTTGACACCCTTTTCTTAATGCTTATTATATTAGTCATGTGTCCTTTTGGCTTGATGTAGTAATTGTTATATATTGCAAGTTCTAAAAGTTTCAATCTTGTGCAAAAGGTTCTAGAGGATCCCTTTGAAGTCTCTAGAAAGTCATTTGTGTCAAAGCTCAACACTTATGTCATCAATAACACTTGTATCAATACTTTTGTCATTGCTTGTGTCACATGCTTGTCATTGCCTCTATAATATTGATCTTCATGGTAAGTATAAATGAGGTCTTGGGTTACAAGCCTTTCAATCTTGCCAACACTAGTTATAAGACTCTTGCGAGACCAAGTCCGCGGCCTTCTAGTACTTTTGTCTCATATCTTGTATACCAATCTTGAACTTCAAGATATAATTTAAAATATCATTTCACACTCAATCTTGTCAAGTCCTTAACATGCTCAAAATAGTTGGGTTAGCTCCCAATCTTGTACTTCAATTTTCTATAATGTATCGTTCTTGTATATCAATCTTGTGCTTGATTTTGTAATTAAGAAATATAGTCTTGTATCCAATCTCATTGCAATAGCATTCAAATTCTTCATTGTTGTCATCTATTTCTATGAGATCTATGCAAATATTGGTTCTCATTTTTGGCAAGTTCACCCACAACAATTTGACAAGACTCCTAGACTTGATCTAACCTAATTATAAAGGAGATAATGTTGAAAGGTGTCCTTTTCACCCTTTAAACTTCATAACAACGAATTAATAAAACAATGAGAGAGAAAACACATAGTTTAAAGTAGAGCAACCCCAATCCTAAGCTCAAGTCTTGCAAGATCTTCAATATCAAGCCCAAGAAGTATGTGAGGCTTACAAGGTTCAAATCCAAGTGGCAACATCTATTACCCCTTGGCAACACAAGGAGACAAAAACGAGTCTACTAGAAAAGTATGATGGGACCAAAATAGAGTTGAAAGGGTTTCTATAACAAGTGCTATTATTCATTCATGTAGGTCCATAATACTATATTGATAATGCCTCTTAAGTTGGTCTTGTTAGCATGCTTGTCTCTCATGTACAACTCACTCTTGGTTTGCACCCTTGCTTGAACAACTCTCTAGTTCTCTAGGACATTGAAACCTTTGTTAAAGGGAATTGTTTGAGCTTGAGGAAGCTAATAAGACAATGGTGGCTTAGACCAAGCTCTTGAAACTATGACAAGCATTGTTGTGTGAGTGTTTGAATAACGAAAATACTACTCACCACTCGACGATGAGAGATAAAGGAGTGGTAGTGATTGTTTCGTGACTTGGTGCTAGTCTAAGACAACACTAAATTTGACCACAAGCTTCCTCTAGCAATGTCTAATCATGCAAAAGACAAAGTAGCTGAAAACACCTTTCCCAATACCACCACCCAACCACCCCAATAGAGCATCACAATCCATTGCCCTTGAGGCACTACATGCATCACCACATCACTTTTATATTAAAAGAAAGCACAATGAAAAAAACCAAAGAACCATAATGCAAACCATGTGGCATGAAAGGTTTCGTCACATTGGATTTGTAGAGTGTTAAAGGAGATACATAACCAAGGTATGGTTACTCATCTATCTACAGTGTGACTAAAATGAAGGAACCATGTGAAACTTGTATGATGGCAAGTAATAGAGAAATGCGTTTCTATAAGAAAGCAATAATAAAGCTAAGGGTCCTCTAGAGTTGGTGCATGTTGAATTGCGTGGTAAGATGCCTACACAAGCCTTGTGGGTATCTTGTGGGGCAAGATGTGCACATGTTCCAAAGGATAAGAGGAGCAAGTTAAAACCAAAAAGCAAAAAATGTATCTCCTTGGGTTATCGTGATGAGCAAAGGGCTTACAAATCGTATGACTAAGAGACAAAGGAGATCATAGCAAGTTGTGATGTTGTGTTCAAGAAGTAGCTGCACATAGTGGAGGAGGAAAATGCAAATCCTTTCACTTTATCATCTAGTAAAGAAGTACTTCACTATGAACATGTCCCAATAGCTACTCCTATTTTTAAAGAAGGAGGAGGAAGCATCATCTTTAGATGATGAGGAGAAAGTTCATCAACTTGTCATCATATTACCAAAAAAGCCATGGTTGTGGTGGGTAAAGTAAGGATTATTATGATTGAAATAATCCAATGTCTCAAAATATTGAGGAAAAGGTAGATGGAACAAGGAGGTCTCAGAGAAAAGAGGAGCAAAGAAATCATTCTACTCACATAGTCAATATGGCCATGATGGCTAAAATTATGAGAGAAATAAAGGATCCAACTAACTTGGAAGAAGCACTTATAGATTCAACATGGAGAGCAACTATGCAGGTTGAATATGACAGCATAATAAAGAATGATACTTGGGAGCTAGTGGATCATCTAGAAAAGAGAAAGATTATTAGCACCAAGTGTGTCTGAAGGTAAAGTACAAGGATGATGAAAGCTTAGAAAAGTACAAAGCTAGACTAGTTGCATAGGGATTTTCACATATTGAAGGCTTTGATTTCAAGAATCATTTGCTCCAAACTGCTAGAATGATCACTATTCACATAGTACATGTAGTGGCTACTTAATAAGTGGCCAATTTACCAAAAGGATGTTAAATCAACGTTCTTATGAATGGTGACCTCAAGGAGGAGGTGTGTATAGCTCAACCACTAGGGTAAATTGTGTAGTGATTAACATTTATGTAGACCACATTCTTATTATAGGTGAATGCAAATATACAATCCGTATGACTAGAAAGGATTTAGTTTTGAGTTTGAAATGACAGACTTGGGCTTGCTAGACTATTGTTTAGGGATTGAGTCTTGGCAAGAGCTAGGAAAAATGTTATTCTCTTAGAAGAAGTATCCATGGGACATCTCAAAAGCATTTGGCATGGTTGATTGTAAGGAGATAGCTACACATAAGGAGGCCAATGCAAGTTATCTATTGAGGATATATTAGCACTTGTAGACATTGGGAGGTATATGTCAAGAATTGTGTGGTGGGGGGACTTGCTTGAGTTGCTGCGCCAAACACACACCATACAAATAAGAGGAAGCTCACTCAAGAACACAAGAAAATTAATAGAGGCCAAAACATTTTCTTGTTGGTTTCTTCTTTTCTTCCACACACAATACAATGTACACAAAGTATAAATAAGATACAACATAAAGGAAAGTGACTTGCTAAGTCAAACAATACATAATTGACTATACTAATCGATTGACACTATAACTATGCCATCTGTAGGTAGGTGCAACAAACTAAATATAATAAGTGATAAGTCATTGGCCATGTGAGGATCATAATGAGCACCGACATACTAAGTGTATATGTGCAGACTCATCTAGCCAGTCGTCAATATCCGCAGGTGTTGAGCTTGCTATCTCAAGATTCCCCCTAAAGCTCAACTGTATCTTTGCAACTCCAAGTAAGCTTCAAAAATTTTGAAGCTTCTTTGGACCCAATGCCTTTGTGAAAATGTTAGCTATCTAATCTTGTGTGTTGACATATACTAATTCAATCTCTCCTATAAGTACATTCTCTCTCACAAAGTGATAGTGCACCTCAATGTGTTTTGTCCTAGCATGGAACATTGGGTTTCTAGCTAGCTATATGCTGCTCATGTTGTCATAGTGAATGACAACTAAACCATATCCTTGCACATTCAAATCACCCAATAACTGTTGTCACCATACCACCTCAGATGTTTCCATAGCAACACTTCTATACTCAACCCTTTGTACTCGATAAAGCAATTGTAGGTTACTTTTTGCTGCTCCATGTAACTGTTGCACTACCAAAAGAAAACATGAGTATGCTGGTAGATATTCTATTTGACATGTTACTAGCCCAATTTGCATCTATATATCCAAACACTTGTACATTCTTACCTGCCTCATAAAAAATTCCATAATGTAAAGTGGACTTCACATGCCTCATGCGCCTAACTATATCCAAATGAGACTTTCTAGGCATAGTAGGGTCATTTATCTCATCCCCAATGTCAGGACTCAACTTCACATTTTGCTCCAATGGTATTGAAAGAGGCTTATATGCTGTCACACCATACTTGGATAACATATCCAATCCATATTGCCTTTGGGATAGCCATATACTATCATCACACGTGATCACCTCAATACCAAAGAAAGTACCTCAACTCATTCGAATCCTTTATCTCAAATTTCTTCTTCAAAAATATCCTTAACTTTAGCAATCCCATTGTCACTATCACCTGTAATAATCAAGTCATCCACATAGATGACTATGATGATCGAGCTTGCATCTCCCGTTCTCACATAAAGAGAGTGGTAAGTATCAGAAACATTAAAGCCAATGTTAACAGGGTACTCTCCAATCTTGTCAGACCATGCTCTAGGTGCTTGCTTCAGTCCATAGAACACTTTTTTTAACTTGGACACATATGTGGAATGCTCTAAATCCTCATAACCTGTTGGCTACTCCATATACATCTCTTCTTGCAATTCACTATGCAAGAAGGCATTCTTGACATTCATTTGTTGCAAATTCCAACCTTAAAGGAGTGGATATGAGGGTAGTGACTCATAACATTCCCATGACAACTGATGTAATGCTAGTCAAATTAACGACCATATCCGATGAATCCAACCATGCTCACACTGTCAAAGAGGAAATCGACAAGCTGTTAAAAGCAGGATTCATTTATGAAATACAACACACAGACTAGGTTTCACCCATCATGATTGTGTTGAAGAAGAATGGAAAGATCAGAGTGTGCGTCAATTATAAAAAAGTCAACGCTGCTACAAAGATAGACAACTATCCACTATCGTACATTGAGCATATGCTCGAAAGAGTAGCTGGCAAAGAATCCTATAATTTCATGGACGGCTTCTCATGCTACAACCAGGTGCAAGTGCATCTAGATGACATGCATAAGATCGCATTCTCTATCGAGTGGGGCGTCTTTGCCTACATAGTGCAATAGCCACATTTCAACAGCTCATGTGTGTAATCTTCTAGGACATGCTACGGCGGGGGTTAGTGTATGTTGGATGGCTTATGTGTTCACTTGAGCTAAAAAGAACACCTGGACAAACTCCACGCGGTCTTTGAATGTTGTAGACTATATGGCCTCTCGTTGAACCCCCTTAAGTGCTAGTTCTAGGTGAAGCATGGATACATCCTAGGGCACATGGTGTCCAATAATGGCATTACCACTGACTTCTTGAAAGTTAGGATTATTGTTGACCTTCTCCCACCAGCCAATTACAAGGAAGTACAGTGCTTCCTAGGGCACACATGATACTATCGGGGATTTGTATTGAACTATGCATTAATCGTTAGGCCACTCTACAAACTGTTGATAATATTCAAATGAACCGAGGAATGCCAACGAGCATATGAGGAGTTGAAAAAGGATTTGACAATCGCACCAATGCTACGAGCCCCAGATTGGACCATTACCTTCCACGTCCACATTGATGCCTTGAAGTTTGCCGTGGGAGAGATGTTGTGCTAGCTTGCTGAACACAATCTAGACTATCTAGTGAGTTTCGCTAGTAGACAACTCATGGATACCAAAATGAACTATTCCACGACGGAGAGAGAATGTTTAGCCATGGTATTTGTTGTAAAGAAATTTTGGCATTAGCTGTTGGCTATGCCTTTTACTTTCTTTGTTTACCATCAAGCCTTGCTCTATCTTGTTAATAAACCTTGTGCTATAAGACGCATTGCTCGATTGTTACTTTTTCTATTAGACTTCGACTTCTTTGTGGTTGTGCGCAAAGGGAAACAACATAACATGGCTGACCACATGTCCCGCATACCCATAGGAGAAGCCGCTGGACAGGGTATTGCCAAAGATTTGCTAGATGTGCATCACTTTAACATTTCTAGCGAGAAAGATTTGTTTAGAGCTGACTTTACGCCATATTGGGAAGATGACATAGTCCAAGTGCTTGAACACGGACTACCCAAAAGACCCATCGCAAAGGGAAACAACATAACGTGGCTGACCACATGTCTCGCATACCCATAGGAGAAGTCGCTGGACAGGGTATCGCCAAAGATTTGCTAGACGTGCATCTCTTTAACATATCTAGCGAGAAAGATTTGTTTAGAGCTCACTTAATGCCATATTGGGAAGATGATATAGTCCAAGTGCTTGAACACGGACTACCCAAAAGACCCATCGAGAAATCCTGACTTAGGTGACTCAACCTCAAGATACAACCCTATAAGTTGATAGTAGGTCAGCTCTATAGGCTAAGGCAAGATGATGTTGGAGGGGTTTTTGTCGAAAGATCTTATCCGCTGGGGATCAGAGATAGAAGGAAGTAGAGATAGAAGATGGAAGAGAAGAAAAATAATAGACAAGAGGTAAATAAAATAAAGACAAAGAACAATGAATCAAATCAATATGTATTGATAGAACTTGAAATCCCTTGTCTAGCACTAATCAGAAGCAACCTCCAAGCATTAGATCTCTTGGAGCTTCCTCATAGACCAAAAATGTGGATCAAACAATAGCTTCATCTCTGCTGCTCGGAACCCAAATTTGATGGCTCCGATGGCTTCAAAAGGGAGGTAAAACCCTTCTTTTAGTTTAAAGTGATGTTTTCAGACTATCAAAATTGTGATCATAACCCACACGATTTTATCCATCTTTCTTTTTATGAAAAATCCCAAAATTGGCTAAAAAATTCACTTGCTTTTTGCATGCCATCCTAATCTAGAAGCTTTCCTAACTTTTTAGGATTTTTACAACAAATAATATAAAAAATAGGCTAGTATTGTTCAAAAATCTAGTATTTTTGGACGATCCATGCCACGGACACTAGCACTAATGACTTAGATCACATTGACTCTCTACATCAATAAGAAAGTCGGATGATGATGCACTCCAGATTTTTTCACACTGTGCCTGCATATAGTGGCAGGACATCCACTCCCTCTGAATCTGCACATCCTTCGGTATGTGCCAAAATCCTAGTTGTCACCAGATTCTGAGTCCTCATCATCTACAACCATATCCTTTGCTTCTTCATCTTCCATATCTTCATGGCTGGCCCCTATATCATGGCCACTATTTGCTTCCAATTCCGGCAACTCATAGGCGGTAGATTCCCACCTCTTGAATAATTTGATTCTTTTCCCTGCTATTGGAAGTTTTATGGTTGTCCCATCTTGCTCATTTAATGCATAAGTAGCATTATCAAACACCTGTCTTACCACTTAGGGTCCAAACCATCTTTTGGGAACTTTACACATGGCACTATGTTGGTTGTCTAAACTGCTATCATAAACCAATACCCAATCCCCATCTTGTATGGTTCTTGGTCTCAATCTATGTCTTTTGTCAAATTGTTTCTTGTTCTGCCCTTAATTTTGCAGCTGTTGCCTCTATGTCTTCTGACTTTCTTTCCAATTGTCTAATGCACAAGGCCAACAACTCCTCTCAATTCAACTCCTCTTCCCAAGATAGCACACTCCATGTGAGTGTCATCTCTTCTATCAGTATGATAGGTTTTTGAACATACATCAATTCAATAGGAATATATCCTGTAACGGCACTATGAGTTGTTCTGTCAGCCCACAAAGCATAAGAGAGCAATTGTGGCCACTCTTTTACTTTCTCTCCACATGCTTTTGCCAATGCCTTCACAATAGGTGGATGACATCTTTCACTTTTTCCATTTCCTTCAGGGTTATAAGCTAAAGTTAAAGCAAGATTTATCCCCAACCGTACAAAGAAATCATGAGTTTCATTTGCATCTAGCTCACTCCTATCTATTGTAATTTTTTCCACACAGTAATACTGGCAAAATATCTCTTCTAAGAGAAAAGTACACAATGCATTTGTTGTCTTAGTACGTAGAGCTCTCCCTTTCACTTGATTAGTCAAGTCTTCACGAGAAAGTACAAGATATCTCATTTGCTGAAGACCTGTAAGCATCGTGACTAAACTCCCCACCCACTTAAAATGAAGAGACAATGGATATGTGGGCTACAATCCATCCCGATGTCTCACAGATGAATACATTTGACATGTCGTACATGTTTCATAAAGTGAGCAACATCATTATACATACCCTGCCACAATATCTTTCTTTGATCTTTGCAAAAGTACCCCAAACACCTCTATGGCCAGCCCATTAGTTTTCTTGAAATTCTTGCATAACATTTACTTGTGAAGCTCTATCACCCAAAACTCGCAATGGCGTACCCTGTTTCTTTTTAGAATGTTTCCATGAGTATCCATCTTTTAAGAAAAACCCATAGGCTTTCCTCTTGATCTTCTTAAACTCCTCATCTAACCATTTATCTCTCTTTGTTAATGTACTGAGGTATTGACCGATTCTCACTCACTCTCCTACATATTTGTCTTCCAAAAACACTTCTACACAAGATACCAAACATCTAAAGTGTCTTCTCTTTGTTGTCCAAGCTTTTGTTAATGCTGTAGCAACTCCTTGCATTGCTAAATTCACACTTACAACATCATTTTCAGCTGCAAGAAAGTCATCTTCTTCCTCCTCATCCATCAACCCATCTTCATTCTCATAGCGTGCTCGAGATAACATGTCTGCCACACTGGGTTATCTCTTCCTGCAAATATACTGAAATTTAGGGTTCAAAGATTTGATGTATGCTATCCACCAGAGCATAGCAATGTCCGGGGTAGCACAAATAGAAATCATACCCAATATCGGCAAACATTCGGTCTCAATGACTACACGAGCACCCATAAAATACTCCTTATCACATTTAAGTGTTGTCACAGTTTCCCATAATTATCTTTTTTACGTGTGGATACCTTCTCTGTTATTCAATCAATACTTTAGCACCAAAGAGAAATGCATATCTTTGCCCTTCCTCATCATCTTGCCCAATTTCCCATCCAATCCCAATTGGGCTTGTATCAACAGTAATAATGATAGACTTTCCATGTGCATAATTAGCCTTTCTCAATGTAGGAGCAGATTTCAAGAGCTGCTTCAATTTCTTCATTGCTTTCTGATGCTTCCTTTCCCAATGAAACATTTGACATTTCTTTAAGAGCTGATATACAACATCAGCTACATGTGCAAAGTGAGGGATCCAAATCAAATAGAACACAGATGCTCCCAAGACTCTACACACCTCTGATACATTCATGCATACATCTTGTATTCTATCAATCCCATCTATTTTTGCTAGCGATGGTCTTCACCCATAGGACCCACACATATGCCCAACAATCAAAACCTCTTCAACTCTAAAGACACCCTTTTGTCCAAAAAGAGTTAAATGCACCTCTTCTAGATGCATCAAAATCCTCTCACAATCCACAATATGGTCTGCAACAAGCTGTCTGCACCCATGAGCATCTATCTCTTCATTCTTTTCATCCATTACACACCCTTTGATTGAAACATCATCCAAGAAGGGCATTGTCAATTGTGGTATATATCCATGAGTACTCTATTCATAGCATTTGTCATGTGTACCATTGAGTTTGTTGCACCTTGTGGGAGAGTACACATCCGTACTAACCCTAAGGGAGTCTTCATGGTTGTGATATCCCTACTTTCAACTGCATGCTAAAACTGATCATACCCTGAGTAAAGATCACCCAAAGAATAGATTGCTTTTTCTGCAAAAGTCTCCACAAATTCATCAACCATAGGACATGCACCACATTTCTTATGGTCACTTTATTGACCGGTTGCATGTCTTGAATAAATCTCAAAGCACTATTCTTTGTCACAGTAAATCAACAATTTGAGTATGGGGCTGAAGTGGGCTCCAAGATCTTCATGTGAATCTTTTCATTTAGCAAACTCATTAGTTTTGGCAAGTAAGCTTTAGGCATTGGAATATGCCTTAAGTTCCATGGTACATGTGGCACAGTAAATATTACTATAGGAGAGACAACATTTGGATCCACACAACCTATTTTAGTTGACTAAAATACAAATTCCTTTCCATGCCTAGCCAACATTTGCATAAAATAGTCTCTCTTAGCAGGCAAAAGAAACCATTATGCACCAACTTTCAATTCCTGTAATGTTTTAGATGTAAACTGATGACCTATATCTTTGGGATCCCGTAAGCTTGGCTGCCTTGACACTTTTTCATACGTACCCTCACTTTCTGGTGGAAGTAGCTAGGCATTTTGTTTCACCTTTTTGTCAATTGTGTTATACTTTGTCTCCACAAGTGCTTCAACCCATTGCAATCCTTCTTGCTGAGCAAACAATGCTATAACATCATACATGTCCAAAGAACATACTGACAATACTCTATTTTCAGCCTCATTTTCTACATGTATAGTTGTTGAAATTTCAGCCATAGTGTCATTAATATTCAGCCCATAAAAGATGCTTGAAATGCCTTAATTTTTAGCTAATAGCCCCAATGCTCTCAGTTCCTTAGTAGCCCGTTTCATAGATATGAGTTCATCCTTGCACATAGCTTCCATAGGCTTAAAACAACATGAACTGTTTATTGTAAACTGAGAATAAGCAATAGTAAATACATGCTTCATTCCATCAAGAGGTGAGTACATCCTCTAAATAGCACTATTGTAGCCCTCGCATTACAACTATGCTTAATGAAAATCTAGGTCTTTGAATTCCCTTGCATTTGGAGGCAAAGGAAACTCTCGAAGCGTATCTTGATTTCTAGGATGATTAACACAAACATTAAGAAATTGGTCTGCTTTCCTCCCATCCTTTCTTCTGACTCTTGCATAAGTAGAACCATCATCAAGCACCTTTGTTTCCATACGCACTCCTGTAATATAGCGATGTCCCAAAATCATTGCATATGAGGAATTATCTTACACAAAGAAGTGTTGCTCTCCTTGTACATCACCAATCGCCACTTTTACATTAGGGCATGCAACATAGAGCTGGAGGGGAGCTATGAAACTCTACCCTGAGACCTACAGACTGCTTATTGATCAAGCATTTCAAGCCGAGCGGCCATGGCTACCTCTCACATAGCCGACGCGCAATGCCTACCTTACGGGTGTAGTGAGCTTACCTTGATGCTTGATCAAGTTCCCTCCTCTCTCTTGCACTTCGGTAGCTCCACGATCCTTGTGGCAAGCTCAAGCAACCTCAACCCCTCTCCGTCAAGCTCCGTTCTCCATAGCCACACGAGAGAAGAGAAGAGAAGATGAAGAGAGAAGATGGGGATTTTTTTTTCACGATTCCTCACTCTCACACACTCACTCCCTCACTCCCTCACATTTCCTCAATCCCTCACTCTCACACACTCACTCCCTCACTCCCTCACTCCCTCACATTCCCTCAATCCCTCACTCAAGCACAAGTAAGAAGGTAAGAAACAAGAGAAGAATAAGAAGAAGCATTGGCCACAAACAAGAATGAGCTTCTCATTCACTTTTGAACTTTATATACATGCCCTACTTTTTGGGCGGTGCGGTCATCCCCACTTTTTATATGGCCGGTCATTAGCCTAGGCTCTCTTTTCCTAATTCCCACCATTCGAACTTATCCCATTCCCAATTAATGCATACAATTTGCACAGGAGTGAGCCCGGAACTCTTTTTACAAGGGTTCGGGAGTGCCTTCACATTTAATGGCGGGCTTTTACTCTTTTCTTTTCTCGAGGCGATACTGAAGCCTTCTGGAGAGGTCGTCATTCAAATTTTCAGGATCTGATCTCCATCCGGGGCATCTTTTTCTTCCTTTGTCCTGTGCCTTTTCGGTTATTTCCTTCTTCAATTTTTTTTGCACCTCTGCTCCATTTTTCGATCCTCTGTGTTGCGGTAAACATTACCCCCCTCCTAGCTGAGTGCCAGTCCCATGGCATTGGGGTGGGGAGTAGTAGGAAAGTTGGGGTTGATGCTTAGTGGAATTGGTGGGTAGATGACCACCATCAAAAGGTGATGTTGTGAATGAGAGATGATGGAGTGTTGATTCCTGATGATTGGGAGAGATTTCGGTGAGATTGATCTTCATGAAGATGCTCGGCATTTGTTACACAGTTGTAACTTCCCGTCTGCGAGACGGCTGTCAAAATCGGGGCTTTGGAGAGTATGTCGTTCCAAGATCTATGCCAATGGTGGGTCCATCATTGAGCTTTCCGTCTGCTTGATTTGGTTGAGTCATGGTAGCCATCTTCAGGCAGATGGTCGGCCACATCAAGCATGTTGGTCCATTTAACCGTCGGAGTATGCAAAAGCTCCTGAAGCTGCTATAGTGGTGTTTGTCCGACTTATGGAAAAATTCATGGTCATTAGCGGATGTCATGGATGGTCGGGTGTGTCTGTCTCAGGGTGTGGTGTAAGTGCATGTGCAGTGGAAATGAGAGATGGGTCTAACCTTGGGTAGGCCCTTGGTAATGTCCCACAATTAAGGACCCAGTTCGTGTGTTGTTGGAGGTGAAGTGCAGAACTTAGGGTGACAGGTCTGGAAGTCCTGCCCTTGATGTGCCCTAAGTGTGAAGTGGGGCGAGGGGTTAGGGGTGAACCCTAGGTGTAGTGAGCAAAGTGAGCCCAAGTGTTTTTTTTTTTTTTTTTGGTGGTTTTTTTTGGAGAATTGCATACAAAGAAGGCGTTCTGGCTAATGCCTATCACCTTCAGCCGGAGCACAGGGTGGTCACAAGCATTGGGATAGAAACGCGCGACTTTGTAGATATTCTTTAATAGCGGCCCGGGCCTTCAGAGGTGTGGATGACAAGAAGGGATGATTACACCTCGTAAAGCGGTTATCATTCATATTCTCTAAGATTTCCAGGCAAAAGGAGGGAAGCAGGGTTGCCTTCATAATTAATCTAGTCATAGACCTACTATCTATCCCTAGGTTGATTTCAAAAAAGAGGGGAGGGAGGTGGGATTCCTTGGCTATAGGCCTCTGCATTAATAGGAATTTGATAAGCCTAAGATAATTACAGGTGGTTAGGAAGGCTGGATCCGGGCAAGAAGAAAAATCCGCGAGGAAGCGGTTGATGGATGGGAGGAGATCCTCTACTCTAAAAACTAGGCATTCCTCGGGACTCTGAGCATTTACGTTATATATTCTAGGAAAGTCAAAATCCCCATGAATAGTGCAGTTATAATCAACTCCATGCCTACGGGGGTAGGGTATGTAGATGGGGTCATTGCGTTCTTTAGGAAGTGAGCTGTAGAAGGCGGTCCAGGTGTCAAAATTGGCATCCCAAATCCTCCTCTGGCACTTTGGTTGTTCCTCGTAGCCTTGGACGGTTTTGGGAACCCTGTTTACCTTGTCCTGCCAGTAATCTGCAGGCTCTTGCCTCCACCTGGTTATTATAAGGATCCTCTCTTCTATCCATCTGTTCGCTAGATCATTGGCCAGGTCTTTGATCTTGGCTAGAATGCCTAGAGGCAATGCACAGTCTAGAGACTGTGGATAAGCAAATGAAAGCTCAAATGGCCTCGTCTGGAACTCCTGATCATGCCATATGATCAATTCCTGAGGCCAATCGATAGGGTTGGGATCCCCTCGTAGTGGCACTGGCTCTTCAGGGAATTGTCTGGGCAGTGACTGTGCTCTGCGTTGTGCTTCTTCTGCTAGTTCCTGCCTTCTTCTTCTGGCTGCCACAATGCACTCAAGCATGTGGACATCTTCAGGCTTTTCAGGCGAGAGGTATGGTAGAGGCAGACTGCGCGTTCTTCGTTGTTCTTCTTCAGCATCTTGCTCCAAGTTCGGACCCTCTTCGGCATTGTGCTCGGCCATTGCTGGGGCCACTTGTGGTGGTGGTGTTGGTTGCTCCTGTTCTTTGAACCCTAGTTCCTTAAGCTCAACAGTGGAGAGGCCGACACGAAGCAGGTAGTGAAATTGCTGCTCTTTCGTGATTCCTGTGCCTGTGGGAAGCTCCCATTCTTGAAGGCCATATCTTAGCGCTCGGGTAGTCAGCTCTAGCTTCCTTCTTACCTTCTCCACTGAATCATTGCCCTCTGCTTGGGTGACATGTAGTACTGTGCTGAGAAAGGCTTGCCTTTGTGCGTTAGCGCATACATCGGCTGCAGCAAGCACTCTCTTGCACTCAGCCACCGCCAAGCGTTCCACTAATTGCCTAACCCTTTCAAAGTTGTTCTTTTCCCACTCGTTGGCTCTCTCATCCATCTTCCTTCTTCCCTCTTCCAGCTCACTTGCCAAGGTGGTTACCACCTGCTGCTGTTCATTTGTTAAGACCTAGAGTTGGTGCCACTCCCTGGATTTTTGAGCCAGCTGTTCTTCAGCAATTTCTTTCGCTTGATTTGCACTGCTGAATCTCTGTTCTGCCTTAGCAATTAGTTCCAGCTTTTCTTGTGCTAGCTGCTCATGGCTCTGGATCTCCGCAAGGTACAATCTTCATTGTGTGAAGGCCATGGCCATGAGGGCCTCTGTGTCTTCCTTGGCAATCTCCAATGCACCTTGCAGTCGTTGTGCCTCCTGTTGCCACCCTTGTGCTTCTGCTACGAGGATTGCTGGCCTTTCCTATGCTAGAAACTCTATCTCTCTCTCCAGCCTGTCTTGTTCCTCGAGTTCAAACCATAGCTTTGCTATGGTATCCTCCTGCTGCTCGCTTGGCTCGCCTTCTTGAGCTGTTAACTCTCCATACCCTTCTAGTCTAGCAGTTCTCTGTTCTAGATCAGCATATTGCTGCACTAGCAACTTGAAGCTCCATTACTTTTCTACCAGGTTTTGCTCTTCGTTCTCTAGCCTTTGTCTCAGGCGGCTCTCATTGTCCTGGGCTTCTTTCGTTTTTGCCTCCAGTTGATCTTGCAGCACTTTCACCTCCCTTTTTCGGTAGGCTCCTTGCCTTGAAACTTTAGCCTCAAGGCTGCCAAAGTTTTCCTTTCCTTCTCTAGTTCCACCAGGGCCACCTTCTTTTCTTCCTTTGCTTTATCCAACTGTGCCAGGAGCTCAACCATGTAAGCATCATAATCCACACCAGGTGGCATGGGAGTAGGGGCTGTGGTGGTTGTTGCCTCTAGCTTTTGCTGTTTCGGATCTTTCCTGGACTCAGCATCTGCATGGCGGCGGGTCTTTTCGCTCCGGTCTTCAGTACAATCTCAGCCACTTTACTAACAAGCATCTGCATCATGCTCATTAGCTGAGCCATGTCTAGAGAGGGCGTGGGTTGTGGGGTGGTTGTGGTGTCGGTTGGCACCGGCATGAAGGAGGAAGGTAGGGGGTGCAACAGTGACTTGCCCTTGTCTACAATCACTTGGGCTACTTCCATGCTGCCACTTGCTTCGGCCTCATGGTGAGGACTCAAGGGGTTGATCTCTCCTCTTCCATGGGTTTCTTCAATAGATCTATGACGAGTGGCCTCTGCCAACTCAGTCAGTTCTTTCATCCTTAGCTCGTCGGCTTCCTCTTTCGCCTTCTTTGCCTCTCTTCTTCTGCCCTTTTTGACTCTTCTCTAACTCTTTTGAGTTCTTCCTCTTCCTTTTTCCTTCGTTGCTCCTCCACCCTCCTTGACTCTATTTGAGCCCTCTTCACCTCGGCCCACTCCTCTTTGCTCAGTCTTTCCTCCTTCTTTTTCTGGCTCTTGTCAGTCTTCATTTGCTTCTGTGGTTTGGCCATTTGAGTGGGTGGTATTTCTGGCTCTCCCTCATCACTTGCCGTCTTTTTGCTCAAGCCTTCTTGCTCATGGTGAGGTGAGCTTTGGTGCATAGCTTGATCTTCCTCTATGCCGGCATCCTTGATAGCCTTGTCAATGATTGCCGTGAGGACACCTCCGTATTTGATTGTAGAGGATTTTGTGGCAGGTTTTTTCTTATGGATCATGTGGTAGAGGCCAGAGATTCCCCACTATAGCTGGTGCTGCGGCTAGAGCCAGGAGGGCGGTTGAACTCCTGATAGTTTTCTGGACAAAGCTGTTCCAATCCACCTCCTCTAGAACTCCTGCCGCAATGCTTTCCAGCAATGGCACCCCGATTCTATTCATTAGTGCATTGTATCTGTGGCCCGAGAAAAGGGCGTGGATCATCTTAGCTTACATCCTCGTCGCAGGGTCTGGAATGTCAGCCAAACTAATTCCATCGACCGTGTGCATGTCTTCTTTTCTGACTTCCATCATGGTATACACATCTCTTTTTGGGCGCCTCTCTTTCTTGGGCATAAGCCCCAAGGCTTTTTCGACAATGTCTGCGTTAAGGGGCACTTGCACCCTTCTTTCTTGGTCACCCGCCCTTACTGTGACAGTGCCACAGCTCTTTCCTTCATTGAAGCTCCTTAAGAAGTCCACGCACATGTTGTAGTCTACAGCCTGTCCGACCTTCTCCACGTACTTTTGGAGGTTACATTTGTCCACCAGCTCCCTCACGACTGACTCTTCCAGGATGGCTTCATCTAGATTCATGGTATGCTTGAACGTGAATTGGCTAAATCCATGCGTCTTGATGCTGATTCCCTACTTTGTCAGCTTCGCCTCAATGAATGCCAGTTTACTCTGTCCTGCCATGGTAGGTGCCTGTCATCACACCAAGTCAACATTAGCATTATAACTTGACTCATCACTAACAAAAACCCAAGAAAGAATGCATGTGACAATTTGCCGTGCTGATTCAGAGGAATGAAACTTGGAAATAATTCACAACCAACATCTATTTCCTCCTTGCCTTCTTTTCTATTTGAATTCAGCTGATCATTTTCATCCATTATACATCTTGCTACATTGCTTGGCTCATCACTTGGATCTCATTTGCTCCCTTGCTCCCCCTGTTTCCCCCCTTTCCTCAAGTGTTAAGGGAATCCTTCCTAGGATTAGCAAGGGGAGGAGGAAGGCTCGCATGGGTTGTGTGGGGCGAGTTACTTGGCCAACAGCCAAGTATAAAGGTTAGGGTTACATTCAAGCTGGGCATGACAATCAAGTTTGCATGGTCGTATGGAAGCTTGAGTGATGTAGGTCAAGACATCATGAAAGATGTCCCCAGAGTTGAGGCGATTAGCAACATGCAACTCCTCTTCCGTGAGGAACTAGTCAATGTAAGGGTGGGCCAGCACCTGGTCATCTAAGTATATGTTGCATGTAATGGCCAAAACCCTAAATGAAAGAGGTGACACATAAGTATGGTCATGTTCAATTGTTTTGATTACCCTCCTTTGCTCAGCATTGGTCATGATACGGAAGCCTTTTTTATCCCATTGGAGTCGTAAGGCATACCACAGTTGTAAGAATGAAGAAGCAAAGCTAGCAAGCTGCGTGAACTCCTCTAGTTCTTGTTCAGGTGTAGAGCGAGCAGGCTTGTGGTAAGAGGTGATTAGTCTTTTGAGAACAACTTGCTCCTTTGAGATTTCGCCATTAGCGATTAACTCAGCGGCAATTTTGGGAAATTTGATGGTCATAAACTCGTAGTCTTCCCAAGTGCATGGCAACACACGAACATCAGAAGCAAGGGGTTCATCAAGAAGTCCTAGGTCAAGCCTCTCATAGCTCCTAGAGAATGTGGTGAAGGTGTCATCCAACTCCTTGATGCATGTCACTATGTCATTTCCCAAGGTCTCAGCAACGAGATCCTTGGCCACTGAAAGAAAAGATTGTCTTTCGAGCGAAGGCTTAAGACCTACTGGTGGTGATGGTGCAATTGGGCTGGACAGTGGTGACTGCATTGCTGGCATCACAGATGGGACTTTGCACTTTGGAGCACTTTGAGATGCTGTAGTGGGCTTCAGTGGCATAGGAGGCGTGCTGCATTCTATTCGAGCCGGCATGGGGGTGTGCAACTCCTTTGACCTGGATGATGCTGGGGCATCCAACTTGGAACGACAAATGTGTTGGGAGTCATTAATCACCACCGGTGTTGGTTCAGCTTTCTTTGTAGTTTGTGCTTTGTATGTGCCAGCCTGTCTAGCTGGAGTGTGGTTGCTCAGAGATGAGCCTCTTGAATGTCCACACTTAGGCACCCATATCCAGGGGTTGCCCTCATAGTAGCCTTGTGCTCGCAAGAGATCTTTGGGGATCCATCGTGGCGTGGTAGTGCACCTATGTTGATAGCATCTGAGTTGCCTCTTAGGCTGCGACTGATAGTTTTTGTGTTTAGAAGCACGTTTCTGTGGTTTACAAGGAGGTGGCCCTCATCGTTTTGGCACCCATACGAGCGTGGACTCTTTGGCCTTGTGAATGGCCTGGCTTGGCTTGATTCTAGCAGTTTGAGCATGGGGTGAGATATCACTACCCTTCTCCTTAGGCTTGGTCATGGGCGTGGCCGTGGGGGTCTCTATTGGCGGCTCTGGTGTTGTAGGAGGCGTAAGATAACCCTTGCTAAAAGTAGTCACTATGCGCACATTGGTGCCTACAGCAAGATGGATGCGATCTAGGTTGTAGTCCACATTGCAGTTCATCTGCTTTTTAAAAGTGCGACCTAGTAGTGACTTATTACTGGCCCCTTTAGTGTTTGGTAACACATAAAAGAAGATTGGGATACTTTCAGACTCAATGGAGACATCCACTTTGCATTTTCCTAAGAGTGAGTAAGTGTTGCCCCCAAATGGGCTGAGTTTAGCATTTGTGGGCTGTAATTTAGGCTGACCGATGCGTGTCCAATGGTCATGCATCAAGATATTATAGTCGGCACCTTTGTCGATCAGGGCATCAAAAGAATACATCCATTCTGCAGTGGCCGTGATTTGTAGGTAGGCGGGTGCTACTGCTTCTTCATCTTGATCTATTAGTTTGGTAATTGTGGCCACACACACGTTGACAGGGGCTTCAAGCATAGGTGGCTCGTGCAACAAATAGGAAGGAGGATAGTACTTTTTCATGCAACTGCCATTGAAGAAGCCTATTCCTTCCCCTTCGAGCGTTTCCAACTCGACATTGCCCGTTCTACTAATTGCACGTACTCGGAAAGGTCCCAGTCCTTGAAATTTCATTTTCTGTTTGTGAACTTTCACAAAGTATAGTAGAATGAGGTCTCCCTGATCAAAGTTGCGCTGGTTGACATGCTTGTCAAACCACATCTTTTGTCGTGCCTTCTCACAAATTAGAGCGTGGGTGGCTAAGAGTCGAGTCTCTGTGAGACACTCTAACTCCACTAAGCGGTCGGTCCAAGCTTCTCTTCCCACGCAATGCTCCTGAGCTGCTATCCTTAAGCTAGGGACAAAGAACTCTAAGGGTAGAATGGCCTCTGTTCCATAAGCCAGCCTAAAGGGCGTCTATCTGATAGCCATCTTATAAGCTGTACGATAGACCCACAAGGCCGCCATCTATTTATTATCCTAGTCTCTTTGTGATGTGGATACTATCTTAGTAAGCACGTTGACTAGGATTTTATTCATGGACTCTGCTTGGCCATTTGCTTGAGGGTAGTAGGGCGAGTACTTTCTATGAATGATTAGGAAGGTTGAGAGCAGGTGGGATATCACTTCATTAATGAAGTGCATGCCCTGATCACTCACTAGTTCGATTGGGCAACCAAACTGTGAAAAGAACTCCTCTAATAGGAACTTCATAGTGGTTCTAGCATCGTTCTTTCTAGTGGCTCTTGCCTCTGCCCACTTTGTCAGGTAATCAGTTGCCACAATAATGTAGCATGCCTGGGAATACTGTGCCGCAGGACTGATAGGTCCAATGAAGTCAATGTCCCATTTTTCGAAGGGCTGTCGAGCTATTACGGGGGTCAACTCCATCTTATCCTTGTGCATGGGCACCTTAGTCCTCTGGCACTCATCGCAATGTTTGAAAAACTTAGCAGCATCACAGAATAGGGTGGGCCACCATAGTTGGGATTGCAACACCTTGCGAGCGGTCGTATCCCCACTAAAGTGTCCTCCAGCTATCCCGCCATGCGCTTCTCTCAACACGTCATGAAACTCATGCTTGCACACACATTTACGCAACAAACCGTCTTGTCCCAACCTATAGAGTTGGTCGGCGATCAATTGGTATGGCTAGATTTTTAAGATAAGTCTCCTTAGCCTAGTTTTCTCAATAGGTCTCTTAGGCAGACCCGTTCTCTAGCACTTGAACTACATCATCGGCCCAATATGGCATCAAATCAGCCCTAAACAAGTCTCCTTCGCTAGACATGACAAAGAGATGAGCGTTCGGTAAGTTGTCAGGTATACCTTGCTCAATAGCTTCTCCTGTGGGTATGCAGGACATGTGATCAGCCATGTAGTGCTGCTTTCCCTTACGTACAACCATAAAAAAATCAAACTCCAACAAGAGAAGTAACCATCTCACTATGCGACCCGTGGCGCATGACTTGTTCACAAGATAAAGCAAGGCTTGATGGTCAACGAAAAAGATGAAGGGTATGGCCAACAGATAATGCCTAAATTTCTTCACAATAAACACCATGGCTAACCCTTCCCTTTTTGTAGTGGAATAGTTCATCCTCGTTTCGGTGAGCTGCCCATTGGCAAAGCTCACAGGGTAATCAAGGTTATGTTCACCAGGCTGGCATAGAACAGTTCCAATAGCAAACTTAGAGGCATCTATGTGTACATGGAATGTTATAATCCAATCTGGGGCTCGTAAGATTGGTGTAGTGGTGAGAGCCTTCTTCAACTATTCGTATGCATGTTGGCATTCCTCAGTCCACTTGAATACGATCAGCAGCTTGTACAATGGTCTAGCAATCAGCGCGTAATTCAGTACAAAGCATCGGTAGTATCCTGTATGGCCTAAGAAACATTGAACGCCCTTGTAGTTAATGGGTGGTGGTAGGTCGACAATGACCCTGACTTTTGAGAAGTCGGTGGCAATGCCATTCCTTGACACTACGTGCCCTAGGATACATCCGTGCTTCACCTAGAACTGGCACTTTAAGGGGTTCAACGAGAGGTTGTATAACCAACACTGCTCAAAGACCGCTCTCAACTTTGCTAAGTGTTCGGCCCAACTAGAGTGTATGCATAAGTCATCTACAAACATCTCTAACTCGCGTCTAAGCATATCCTTGAAGATGGTGCACATTAATCGTTGGAAGGTTGCAGGCGCATTCATTAGCCCAAAGGGCATAATGATGTAGGTGAATACACCCCACTCCGTGGCAAATGCAGTCTTGTGCCTATCATGAGGGTGCACTTGCACTTGATTATAACTAGAGAAGCCATCCAAGAAGCTGTAGGCTTCTTTGCCTGCCACCCTCTCCAGCATGTGCTCGGTATACGGTAAGGGGTAGTTGTCCCTCTTTGTTAACCCCAACATGAAGAAAGCAAAAGGAAGTGGAAACGATGTAGGGCAAAGGCGGAAAAAAGGTAGCCCGACTAAAGAAAGAAAAGGAGAAAAGGCCAAAAGTGCAAGGGCAACCTTAAAAGTCCAAGGCAAAGGCAAAAGGGGAAGGGTGCATTTTAAAATAAAAAGGCGCACCTTGAAATCTTGTAAAAGCACGTCGGGCTCTCACCCGTGCAATTTGTAAATGTAGACGGGCGGTGGATAGGAAGCTAGGAAGATAGAAGGACAATGGGAAAAAGGGCCTAGGCCATGGCCGGCCATGTAAAAAGGGGAAAAGGGGATGACCGCCCAAAAGAGATTTAGGGTTTTGTATATAAAGTTGAAAAGTGAATGAGAAGCTCATTCTTGTGTGTGGCCAAAAGTAGCTCTTCTCTTCTTCTTCTTCTTCTTGTTCTTGCTTGCTTGAGCTTGTGCTTGAGAGAGGGAGTGTGAGAGTGTGAGGGAGTGAGTGTGTGAGGGTGAGGGACCGAGGAGGAGAAGCTCTCCATCTTCTCCTCTCTTCTTCTCTTCTCTTCTCTTCTCTTGTCTTGCTCGAGGACATGGAGCTTGGAGTGTGGAGCTTGAGGATGGAGCTTGCTTGAATCTTGCACTTGGATCGTGGAGCTACCGGAGTGTGCGGGAGAGGAGGTAACTCGAACGGCATCAAGGTAAGCTCACTACACCCATAGATATGGATGGCGCGTCGGCTATGTGAGAGGTAGCCATTAGTGCTCGGCTTGGAACGCTTGAATTAATAAGCGGTCCGTGGGTCTTGGCGGTTGAGTGAAAGCTCCCACATTTTGGTTCTATTGCCGGGACCAATGGATTCAAGCCTTGAGCGCTTGCGCGCTTCGAATCGAGCATTGGAGTAGGGTTTTCCCCGAACCGGTGCTTGAGATAGATAGGTAGGAAGCGAGGGGGTTGAAGAGGGTATTCGATCTCCTTGGCAAGTAGGTGTTTTGCTTTCTTGAGATTTATGATTGAGATGGAGTAGTGTAGGTATTTACTTTGTGTTTTGGATGCATTTAGGATAGGAAAAAACAAAGAAAAAGAAACAAACAGTAGGGTTTTCTGTTGCTGCATAACAAGTTAAAACAGGGAAACAGGGGACCAGATTCGAGTTCTGGGTGAGACACGAACAGGGAATTGGCTGTGAGGTTCTGCAGTGCTGGGAAAGGACCTTAAGAGGCTTGGGAGGCCAGGACAGACCTCAGTTCCTTGGTTTGCCTTGTGAGAGAGAGAGAGAGAGAGAGAGAGAGAGAGAGAGAGAGAGAGAGAGAGAGAGAGAGAGAGAGAGAGAGAGAGAGAGAGAGAGAGAGAGAGAGAGAGAGAGAGAGAGAACTTCTGGTTCACAAGACGAGGAAGCGCTACCCCGATTTCTAGGTGCCAGCGATTCGTGCTGTCCCAGGTGAGTCTGGTGTTTTCCAATGGTGCCCTAATTAGATCTAGAAAGTCTGTGGTGATTGCGTGTAGCAGACAGTAAGAAGGGGTCAAACATGCGGGAATCGCGCCCGCCCCGTTGACGCAGTCAGACCAACTCGCAGTGGTCCGATTCCCAGAATCGGACCGCTCGAGTTCTGGAGTCGGACCGTCTGATTTTCAGAATCGGACCGCTCGACTGAGAGTGAGTTGGACCAGTCTGGTCCGATTCCCAGAATCGGACTAGCCCGATCGGACGTGCCACGTGGCACTCAGACCACTCAGACTCGGACCAACCTGTCCGATTTTGAGAATCGGACGCTCGGACCAACCTGTTCGACTCGGACACTCTGACCAATCCAGAATCGGACCAGCTCAGAATCGGACTTGCCAGAATCGGACCACCCTGTCCGATCCGATTCCCAGAATCGGAACACTTTGAAAATCAGACCACTTTTTGATCCGACTCCCAGAATTGGACGTGACCAAAATCGGACCACTAGGCTGATCGGACCAACCCAAAATCAGACGTCTGATTTTGATAATCGAACTCTTGAAAATTGGACATCTTAGAATCGGACAAAAAAGTGTCAAAATCGGACAGGTATCTAGAACACAAATTTTGACACATCTAAACCCCGAGATTGACCCCAAAGGCTACCTAGAACTAAAGGCACATGATAGATCCATCACTGGGCTAAAATTTAGAGCACTTAGTTCAAAATCTGGCTATAAACGGTCCTCCAAATTGTGCAAGGCTTTTACCATAACGGCCCTACGGACCGGGGGGGACTGCCCCCCGAACCCCCGCAGAGGAGGCTCTACCCCCTCCGCACCTCCCCCAAGTAGGTTGGAGAGAAAACGTGCGCCGGGACAGGTCCTCCAAATTGAACCCTAGTGGAGTAATGGCTCTACACGAGCATGTATCCTCACTCGTAAAAGGGCAACCAAAAGCCCATACCCGAACAGAGAGAAACAGAGACCCTAGAACATCAATGGGCCAAACTACCAATCAAGGGCAAAAAGGCCACGCCATGAGAACACAAAGACATTGTGTTCAGACCATGTCTAGTCAGAGCAAAATGCAACTTCAGCAAGCTACAAATGCGAATATGACTAGACATGACACTCTTGACAAGAGATGTACCTTGAGCAACACTACACAGACAACCCAAGACATTGGTGGAGAATCCACATCTAGTCATGCAAGTGGGGACTCAAGGGCATCTGTCAGAAGGCTTAAATTTACAAGCCAAGACCCGGAAGATGAAGACATAGTATCACTAGCTTATCTTAGGGTCAAACTCATCGCAAAAAGAGAACATATTATCGATGCTCTAATTGACGAAGGAGTAGATTTTAACATGTTGACCTATGAATCATGGACCCTACTAGGACAACTAGAGCTCACACCGACTAGTGCGACCCTTAGCCCTTATGGGGGGCATCCACAAGCACTCATAGGGAAGTGCAAAATCCTTGCAACAATTGAAACAGAAAGCTTGCCCATCCTATTTCATGTTTCTCCAAATAGTGCTACCTGCGGGAAAGAAACTCTCCTAGGAAGACCCTTTAAAAGGACGACCAAGTGTGAGGCCGACTATGTAGCACAGAGGATATACCTGACACTACCAGGTGTGAGGATAGTCGCAACCTTTAGCAAGGGTGACCTCATCAAACCTCAAGGGAAAGGCAAGGAAGCTGCTGACGTAATGGTCGAGCCTACTAACGAGAGCAAGGACTTGTTGGAAGAGTTGATAAAAGCACAGGTCGAACAACGAGAACTAGTGAGTGAGGCCATGCTTGAAACAAGAAGGTCAAGAGACAATGCCAAGGACGGGCTTTGGACTTACAAATATCATAGAAGACCCTAGAAGAAGCTCAAGCCTTATAGATGAAGCCATCGATGGAGAGTCAGCACAACGCCACGATGGATATCCAAAGCGTTGCTACGTGCTCAAGGGTATTATGCAGGCAACCGATGGATTTGGGTACCAAAACCCCTTGCTAAACCTCCCTGGTCGACTGAAGGCCAGAGTGCATCAAAAGCAATGAAGCACAGGAGGAAATCTAAGAGAAACTCTAGATCTTGAGGTAAGAAACCAGACATGAGTGTTCAAAGGAAAGAGCCTCAACCTAGCATGCTTAATAAGCAGATGTCATATGTGGCCATTGAGCATGCACAAAAATCACTAGTGCCCAAAGAGCCTTTGATTTCCCAAGGGGAGAACAAACATCATAGGCACAACATTGCTCATGGCAAGGCTACTCACTCAACAAAGCAAATGGCACAATCATCTAATAGCCTTGAGAAAATCATTCAGCTAGTGCCACATCCACCTAGGAGCCCTAGATCTCCTACGCCCTCTTCTCCCAAACAGACACAGGAAGCACTACAGCAGTTGTCAAGGGCGACTGCTCAATTCCAATCTCTATCTCCATCTAAGCTTCCAACCGTCAAAGAGGTGGGACATGATGCCATCTATAGCCCTCGACCCAAGGATATGCCTGAGCCACCTAATGCGACTAGATTTTCGATCTACACAAATGAGTGCTCAAAGGCCAACAAAAGACACAACCACTTCTGATCGCCCTAGGGACTTGACACCGCAATCAACCAAGGGTAGCCAGCCCACTGAACTAGTTGCCACTACTTCCAATCAGGGATCACAGCAGTCACAGCCCTTGGCTATGACAATGCCCCTTGTGGGACGTGTCCTTAGTAGTCTCCATGTGGAGGAGGTGTCGCAACCAAATCCCTCGACGACTCTAGTACTTTCAAAGTACCTAAAGCCTAGGACGGAGGAGTTAAACGTAAGGGAGTTGGTTGAAAAGCTAGACTCTCCAAAAAGAGCGACAGTTGTGCCCTCACAACCGGGCAAGGCTATTCAGCAAACCACGGCTATGTCCCATAAGGACACACTAGAGAAGGGAAATGCTGAGGCCCGACTAAGCACATCAACGGTCGATATAGCCCAGGGTCCTGAGTTGTTGAGAGAGGCACCTTCATTGACCAAGAAAAAGAGGAGAAAGTAGAGAAAACAACAATAGATGGAGGTGGTTGTGGACCCAAAGAACATTGAGACGAAGGGCACTGGAGAGCTGATGAATAAAGCATCGAGTCCATTCACCAATGAACCCACTGATGCCTCTCCTAATAGCGGTGAAACCTCAGACACATCTGTGTGCTCTGACAAACCAAAGCAACAGTTGCCATCAACAGTTGCTTGCAACACTCTATCCACTGACAATAGAACTCATATTGATCAATCAAGAGTGGATACAACGCTGTCACAACAGGGTGACAAATCTATACCAGTCACATCCGAGAAGAACCATGATGAAATAACAGTAAAACCTCAGGAGAAACGTGAGAACCCCAAGAGCATAAGAAAACCTAGCATTGACCAATCTTGCTCATCTAGGCCTAATGGCTCAAAGTGGTCGCGCCTGTCTACGTCCTTGCAAACATGGGCACGATCCCCAAGGAGCAGCTTGGAGATTACTTGACCTTTCCTCTATCATGGGAAGAACAAGAACATCTTAGCGGGCACTACGACAGGCTCCTGCATGAACATTTGTGACTCATCCCTGACGAGGAGGCTGACGAACTGCGCCTAACCGTCACATTCAATGAAGTGCTCTGCCGACCGAATCTCGTAGACATAGAGCTACTAAAGCGACTGTTAGCAGACCAGAGTCAATTTGAGCAGCGTTGGTGCGAAAGCCACGTTGTAATGGCTGAACTAGGGGCTCAAGTCATGACGGTCTCAGAAGAGCGATTGGCCAAATGGCGGTCTCAAAGAGACCCAACCTATGTGGCACCAACTTCCCTTCGAGTGCTCACTGACATTCGGGGTACGGGCTTAGCTGGGACTAGGCTACAGGGCCCTTTGATTGATAAGGTTCTCACTGAGGAGGAGTTACATATTGCCAGTAGACTCGGTCAAGGTTCCATGCTACTCGACGTGGCAAAGTATCTATCAGTATTAAGTCAGCTGCCACGAATACTAGATGCGTGTGCCACGCTCGGGTACAACCCCGAGTTCTACACTTGGTTCTTATCCTCGTGAAGTGACATGGATTCATGAAGATGTATATAAATAAACAATGATTCTTGTGTCACCTTGTATAAACAATATCAACACATGCAAGCAATGATAGTCAAGCGCAGGCAGAAGAGTTGGGTCTGACAGGCTAAGCTCCTCAAGTCCTCTTCTCATCACACATTTAAAAGCTGTGTAACCATTCCCACCCCCAAGTGAAGGGCATGCAACCCACATTACCGCCATAGGAGGCCTTGACCAACAACACTGATGTTGTAGACAGGGTGCAGTCCCTTTCTATACACCTTCTCCCCGTTTTGGTCTACCCTTCCAAGGATGTGCTCTATCCCACTCCACGACAACCAGTCCATGTGACTTAGCATAAACTAATATCCACTAATAACTGGGGGCAACGTGAACATTAGCACGGGGACCATTCCTCTACAACAAACATCGCATGCCTCACCCCTTCCCTCCTTGTCACATGCGCTTCATAAACCACACTAAAATCCCTTCCGTGCAAACAATTGTATCCTGTATCAAGGCCTAAACCCTTGGATTGCATCTTGCAGGTTTCCTTTTGCAGCGGAACGCATGGAGAATAATGGGGATCTAGCATGCAAAGACACTCTTCGCAGAAGGCGGGAGCATGTGGCACGCGTCCCTCCACCGGAGCGCTATGTGCCCACCATCAAGAGGTATGCCAAGAAGCGAGGCCCTAAGCAACGTTGCCCAGGGCGAAGGCCGAAGAATCCTCAAGTCAAGAAAGTCGAGACTCGAAATGCGCAACAGTTGGCAGCACTAGTGGTACGCACTCCCAGCTCCCGCTCGGGCCCCAGATGCTCAAAGGCAGAAAGGGCAGCTTGGGAAAGAGAAGAATTTAATGAATTATTTAAAGATATTCTGGAGACGGTAGCGGGCCAAGATTACACCATTCATGTCCCGGCAGACATGTTCCCTGCTCACCCCCGTGGGAGCCCCACACCAGCAGAGCCCCAATCACCCGGCCATCCAGACTCGCCTCGCCTCGTACAGATAGAGTAGCCCATAATGCATGAAGGGCTTATCACATGATAACTGGCCAGGACTTTTTGTTTTTAAATGGTTAAGTGTTCTCGACTTGTTAAGTGTTGACATGTTCTTGACTTGTATGAACTTCTCATATCTGCGTTTAATATATGCTACGCCTTTAGCAAAAGAAAAAGCTAATCAAGCGCAGGTGATAAAATATTAAGTCAACACCATAGAATTCTGATAAGTGATGTCTCCTTGCATTGCACTGGTTTATTATAGTTGTGGCATATACAATGCATATACTCTCATGAAGCGACAAGTGTGCAGGATAATATAGGTCCTTGTGCGAAAATGTTCAATGCCCAATCACCGCAACACCAACAACCCCACAACGAGCCGCGGCAAAGCCACGTTGCCGAAAGCACCCTTGCCAATCTCCCACATTGCATGGCCCAAAACACATTCCTGGGCCACGCCCCCTTTCTGGCTCAAGCTCTATAGTTGGCTCACGGCAGTCGTTACCTCAATTGTACCCACATCGCATGTGCCGCAAGGAGGGTCGCAATATCTCAAGTGTATCTCCCCCTTTCACCAACTACTTCTCTAACAACAAGGCTAGGGCACAATCATCATTGTACTATCCATTTTCTGGGCCTTCAAAGCTTGACATTTTCCAACCCATTGAAAGGCTGATAGCCTCAACATATTGTAATGGTTGTACTCAGGCAAATCAAAAGAAATAAAAGAAAATAAAAGAAAAGAAAAGAAAAGAAAAGAAAAGAAAAGAAGAAAAGAAAAGAAAAAGAAATGACTAGAAATATAAGAAGCACCCACGATCACATCACAGCACCTAGGGGTCCTCAAATTAGGTCCGTCTGGTGACCTTGGTCGACCGGCTTCGTCTCTAGTTCCCTAGCCCCTTACAATCACCCACAATTGTTCAGGGCACATCAAGGGCAGGATATATCTGGGGAGCTTGTCTCGCCTAGGGTTAGACCTGTCACCCTGACCCACTTGCACAATTTTCTTTTGCACTCTGTCTTAGTACCATTGCAATTAGTGGTGATACGCACCACACGATTGGCCATGAAACGTACACCGTACTCATCAAGCAAGTCCAATAGCTTCCAGACTGAAAGTGTGGTGTCCTTGTATTCAATTATGCTACATCATGCAGTCACAATGCAAAGGATGTCTCATATACCTTCACGTGTACTCTTTCTCCACATGGACAACTTTGCTTCATCCATGCATTGTTATGAGAAACTAGCCCACGGTCTTCTAACTATGTAATATCTAAGTATGCACAAGCACTCACATAATATCTGCACCGAAGTATATCCACAGTTTGGGTCCTCAAGTGTAGAAAAATAATCTAGGCTTGCTTAGAGTTCGACCTGTCTCCCAAACTAATCAAAATGTGTCTTGTGCACGATGAGAAGCCTAGCAATACCCCTTAAGGAGAGACCACATGTGAGGTTTTCCAATTGCAGGTATAAGGTGTTGTTCGCTCTTCATCAACACTCAACTTTGAATGCTTGTCCCTTACCATCCGACAAGCCCGCAAAGAATCGTCATGTGCAAAATCCCCAACAAACCAACACTTGTGCTGGCCATCAATGCAATCCCCAACACAGCATAGCCCCACCACCAACTCCAACAACCTTCCACTAGCCACCTTGGCCACCAACAGGCCCCTAGGACCTTTTGCCACACCACCACCAACACTCCTCCACGAAAACCACAGGCGTCCTTGTCACCCACGTCTTCGGTGCATGCTACAACCTACTACCTACGATGGTGAGTGCCATGGGACTGGCACTCGTCTAGGAGGGGGGTAATGTTAACCCCAACACGAAGAAAGCAAAAGGAAGTGGAAAAGACGTAGGGCAAAGGCAGAAAAAAGGTAGCCCGACTGAAGAAAGAAAAGGAGAAAATGCCAAAAGCGCAAGGGCAACCTTAAAAGTCCAAGGCAAAGGCAAAAGGGAAAGGGCGCAATTTAAAATAAAAAGGCGCACCCTGAAATCTTGTAAAAGAGCGCCGGGCTCTCACCCGTGCAATTTGTAAATGTAGACGGGCGGTGGACAGGAAGTTAGGAAGATAGAAGGACAATGGGAAAAAGGGCCTAGGCTATGGCTGGCCATGTAAAAAGGGGAAAAGGGGATGACTGTCCAAAAGGGATTTAGGGTTTTGTATGTAAAGTTGAAAAGTGAATGAGAAGCTCATTCTTGTGTGTGGCCAAAAGTAGCTCTCCTCTTCTTCTTCTTCTTCTTGTTCTTGCTTGCTTGAGCTTGTGCTTGAGAGAGGGAGTGTGAGAGTGTGAGGGAGTGAGTGTGTGAGGGTGAGAGACCGAGGAGGAGAAGCTCTCCATCTTCTCCTCTCTTCTTCTCTTCTCTTCTCTTCTCTTGTCTTGCTCGAGGACATGGAGCTTGAGGATGGAGCTTTCTTGAAGCTTGCACTTGGATTGTGGAGCTACTGGAGTGTGTGGGAGAGGAGGTAACTCGAACGGCATCAAGGTAAGCTCACTACACCCATAGATATGGATGGCGCGTCGGCTATGTGAGAGGTAGCCATTAGTGCTCGGCTTGGAACTCTTGAATCAATAAGCGGTTCGTGGGTCTTGGTGGTTGAGTGAACGCTCCCACACTCTTCATAGCGGCATTAACTTTATTGTAATTCACACACACTCAAATTTTATCATTCTTTTTCATAACGATCACTATGGGCGATACCTAATCCGTGTGCTTAATCTCATATATAAATCCCGCCTCCAAGAGCTTATCGATTTCTTCCTTCACTGCATGGGCATGTTTGGGATTCATAGGGTAAGGTCGCTACTTTGTTGGCACCGCATCTAGAACTATTGGGATATTATGGGTCACAACCCTAGGATCAACTCCTTTAAGTTCCTCTAAGGACCAGGCAAACACATCGACATACTCTCGTAGGAGAGCAACAAGTCTAGCCTCCTCATCCTTGGTCAGGTCGTCAGCGATGAATGCAGGTCGAGGCTTCTCACCTTCCCCTGCCAGGTCAACTTCCTTGACCTTGGTTGGTCCCTCAATTGGCTCACTGGCTTGCCCTTGTCTCTTTGCTCCTAGCAAAATCACCACTCTATCACCCTTCTTAAACTTCGTGAAGCGTTTGGGGAGATCCTGCAGCTTCTTTTGCCTCTCTGCTTCTGAGTCTTTAGTTTGCTTCTTGGTCTCCTCCCCTAGCCATATGCGCCTTAGGTGGACTAGCAAGTCCCCTTTGGTGCGTCTGACCTTAGAGGGTTGGGGTATTTCGGGATCACTCTCTGTATTGACTTCAGACTCTGAGTTAAACTCACATCCCTCGCTTGAGGAAGGAGTTTTGCCAGGGGGTCATAATTCAGTAGTAGGTGAATCTGTCTTCAGTACTAGAACTACCAGTGGTTGAGCCACCCCTGCCTGCTCATAATCCATGGCTCCCATGTGCTCCAATGAGGACCTATCGCACTCCATCAGCATGACTCCTTTTTCCTTCCAGCCTGCCCTTTCCCTTTTAGGCCTAGAGTCTGCCTTGATCTGTGCGATTGCTCTCCCCTCAATGTCATATTCTATCATGTCTAACTCTTCTTCACTTTTGTCCCCAACAGAGCAACAGTCCTCGTACCCCTCATCATCGGAATCTTGCCCCTCTGATTGCTCATCATCCCCCAGGTTTTCCTCTCCAATCTCCTCTTCGTCAGTGACTAAAGCCCAATTGTATAACAAGTTAAGATCGTGAATTTTGGTCCATTTCCACTTAAGCCTAGCCAAGAGATCACTTAGGGGTTTTAGATTAGCAGCCATGTTGCCATTCAATTTATTGATTAGGCACTCTATGATTTCGCGAAGCTCGAGCTTGTTGGTGGGGATATGGAATGAGACAGGTTTCCCTGGGTCATGTGAGCTTCCTGCCATCATGCAGAGTGGCACAATGGGCTCCTCTGCTAGCATGCTTGGTGATTTAGTAGCTTGCCTATATAGCTCTTCTTCATCTGAGAACGGTAGGTCAACGGTTGCCAAGATATGCATCCAATCCTGCTCGTCCTCAGGGCAAGGGATGTACTTGGTCAATGAGCCATAGGGTTTGCTTGCCTATGCATCACCTTTTAGCATGGTTGAGATAGCATCGAGGTTGGTTGGGGTAGTCTTCTAGGTGTCCATCTCAACCCTCATCGCTTTTGTTCTATTCCCCAAGAGGATGAGATTGTTCCCTCAATCTTCAATAACTCGCGTGTTCCTTATCTAGGGTCGGCCTAGCAGTATGTTGTAGTCCACTCCCTTCATGACAATGAATTTCACAGAAAACTGCACTCCTGTGACCTTCACTGGTTGGCCAGTTCTTTAGGACCCTGAATGGTCTGACCTTCATTCTATTGGCCAATGTAACATTGAACCTAGCTGCTTCCACAGGTGGGTTTCCCCAGGCCTGTAGAACTGCATGGCTCAAGACACTGACCCCAGCGCCTGTGTCTACGATTCCTTTTCGTGTTGCGTCCCCCAAGGCTAAGATAGGTAAGATTGCATGCATCTCCATGCCTTCCCAGAAAGCGTTGACGTGCAGTGACCTTGGAGCAGAGTGTAGTGTTAGGCTTGGAATCTGCGTGACTGCGTCCTGCTCTTGCAAGTGAGCGGCAGTATGCTCCCCTTTTCCCTCCACCCAATGCCTTAATTCTTGCCATAAGGGAGGGTGCTGCTGAAGTAAATCTCCTAGGCTCACAGTTACTGGGGTGGTTACTAAAGTGGTGAGAAGGTTCCTGGGTGGTTGGCTTCCTCCTTGGTCAGCATTCTTTGGCCATATGTCTTGGTTAGCTTGCTGGCAAGCTTCTTCTTGGTCTTGCCTCTGTGGCATCTCACGTGGTCTGGCTGCATTCCCCAATTAAGGTCGCGATGGTGAAACGGGTGTACTCACACTAGAGAGGTCTTCCATTCAGTCTTCTAGTCTGGGTTCTACATCTTTAAGGTGTTCCTGGGCATCCTTGATCCACTCCTTGACTTTGGCTATAGCCTCCAGTTGCCGTCTAGGGTGGGGGTATTCCCCTACCTTGGCACTCCCTAGTTCTGTTGTCTTAGGAGCTGAGGTCTCTACCTCTGCATTAGTGACCCTCCTTCATGTCACTAGAGTTGTAGCTTCCTTAGTCTTAAGGGTAATCTTTGCATTTGTTCTCTTTCTCCTTCTCCTCCAGCTTTTCTTTCCCAATGAGGCTGCATCCAGGTTACTCGGCCCAGGCAATGAGATGCTTGTTTGCTTTGTCTGTGCTTGCATCATGACATGCAGTGGGATGGGCGTATCCTCACTGCCAAAGGTCTCCATACCAAACAACCCAAAGGGTACGGAGGGCATGTTGGTAGAACTAGTTGATGGCTTCCATCTAGGACAGTCAGGAAATATGTGTGTGATTCCACACTCGGTGCATCGAAGGTCAGCTTTGTCCTTGTTTGCCTGTTCCCTTTCCAGGCAACGCGATGAAATATGGCATGGATGACTGCAAGACTAGCATGAGATTGGATCTTGGCTTGGTCCTCCAAAGCCTCTGCCCCTTCCTCTACCTAGCGCCATTATCGGCACTGGTCAATAGTCCATCGCCCTCCTCATCATAGGAGATGTATGGGTTCACATAGGTCTCCTCTTCACTAGGTTCTTCCACATAGTGAACAGGAGTGTCACTCGGTGGTTGGGTTACATAGGGCCCTAGTGGTCTAGATATGCTTGTTGGGTTTATCTCTAGCCTAAGAATGGCCGGTCTTGCGTCATTTGGTGCTGGAAGTGCCAGCTGGGCTCCCCTACCAAAGAGCTTAGGTGGCCTATTGCCTAAGTATGGAGGGTTGTATTGCTACGCATATGGGAATCTCATTGGAAATCTGCAATGCAATGCTTCATGACTGAACCTACTACAGTTCAAGCATGGCCTAGATCTAGGATCTTGACACTTGGCTGGGAGTGGTTTCTGCCACATGTATACACTGCACATGCGACTGCACAGGCTTCCTCATCTGTTCTTGCAATTGTGCAAGCTCCATTCTCACCTCAGCCAGCTCCTGGCCTTGGTCAACACCTTTTCTATTATCCCATATGCTATAGTTCTCTCTCTCTCCCAAAGCTGTTGTCTGCTTTGGAGCTCACTGGCTTGCACTATCGCGACTGGCATTCCTCATGCTTTGCTCCCTAAGCTGATCGTCCACCCTTATTGCCTCTTCAAAAACTCTAGCTAATACGTCTCTGTGTAGAGTGGAGTTATTATCCAAAGCCTTGTAGAGCTCCTCGCTTCGAATTCCACTTATAAACACGGTAGACACAGCCTTCTCGTTAGGTCGCTCATTGGCAGGGATCCTCTTGAAGAGGCCACGCACATGAGTAACGTAGTCTCTTACGTCTTCCTTTTCCCTCTGATGACTAACATTCACCAACCGGACGATGAGATTGTCAGAGTACCCTGCCTTAGAGAATCTCTTGATAAAATGGTCTTTAAGACGAGCAAAGTTCGCGCGCTCAGCTGCATCTAGACTAGTGTACCGAATTCTCCCCTTATCACCTAAACACAGTCCAAAAGCTTGAGAGCATTGTGCAAGGTCCGTGAGACCGTTTGCCTCGCAAACTTGTTTGAACTGCTCCACAAAGCTATATGGGTCAATGCTAGGTTCATACTTGTCCACCTGCTTTGCTACAACAGGGATCCTAAATTGCCCCTTTGCCCCTTGCGTGACCCCTAATCCAGAGAGTAATGCTGTGACTAAGGCTGTTGCGCTCTGCTCAGGGGATGTGTTGTCCATGAGCTGCTTGGCTACAAGTTCACTCAATGATAAGTCAGCCTCTGCTGCTCTCTTGCTCTCTCTCTACATTTAGTCCTGCTTTGGCTGCACTAGCTAGGGCTAGCACATGCCGAGCCTCGTACATGTCTACATCTTGTTGGAGTTTCCTAGCCTTTTTCTCGTGGCTATAGGCAATTATGCTCTCTAGCGCCTTTCTAATTGCCTTTCTCTCCTCTTCTAGGTTTGCTACCACTTCCTCTACTGGCCTACCCTAAACTACCGTCCTAGTCAACAAGTCATACTCATTGACTAACTCCTGCACTATGACTGGGAATTCTCCCAAGTCTAGTTAGTCCTCTCCTTGTCTACCTCGTGATCCTGACATTGCTTCCACTTCCAGCTCCTTAAGGTTGTCGATCAATTTGAGTAGCTCTGGCAGCGTCCAATCCTCTATGTTTTCACCTTTTGGACCTTCGTGTCCTCTTTAAGGTCCTACTGATGGGGCTCTCAGATATCCAATTATGTTTTGGGATATTCTCTTAGTAGTGGGTTCCTTGATGTTATTATGTCTCCTCATGAGCTCCTTGTTATTGAAAGCAGTCGTCAATCTTATTCACAAGTTGTGCTTCGTGCTTTCTAGTGCTCAGTGCGAAAACATGATTTTCCTTTTCTTATAGTGCACCTTAGGTGATGAAATCAAAAAGTGAGGTGCGGATGCACAAAATGCTCAATGCAAACTCCACTCTTCCCCTCACGTTGGTAGCCTAATATGGCTCTAAGTGTAGGTTCTAGCTGATCTAAGGTTTTACTGAAAGTCCCTGCTGCATTCTCTATTCTGCTTCAGGGTTGGTTGATTGGCTGGTCGCCGAACGTCAAATCAAATTCTAAATTTGGTCTGCTCAGTGTCTAGCTATTCGGGGTGAATCCTCGGGCATCGTGTCTGGCCTCTGGATTCTAAGGCTAAACTGGGTTCCCTGGGGGATCAGAGATGTGACCAAGGTGGCCAGGACAGTGGGGCAGGTTTAAAAACCTTCTATTTAAAGTTCTGGTGAATTGGTTCGATTCTGGGAATCAGACACATTGGTCCGATTCTAGGAATCGGACAGGTTGGTCCAATCCTAGGAAACGGACGGGTTGGTCTGAGTTTCACACTAGGACAGTGGTCAAATTCTACTTTGGTCTGATTTCCCTAGTTAGACAGGGGAGGTCCGATCATTGCAATGGGTCGAGTGGTCCAAATCTGGGACTAGGACACGTGGTTTGATTTTGACACCGGATCTGATTATAATAGTCGGACAAAGTGGTTCGATTTTTGGGCTAATCTGATTCTAGGACTCGGATTGGAAAAGTGGTCTAATTTTTGGAGTTGGACGGTCTGACTCCGGAAATCGGGCAGTCCTATTCTGGGACTCGGACGGCCTGGTCCGACGGCACGGACGACGGCTTGCCGGTTGCACGCGATGCCTTAAGGTCAATGCCTACTCCACAAAATCGTGCCGTGCCTTCCAAATAGGTTCAAAGCAATAGACGAAACTGCGAGGCATACCTTGAAGCAATGCAATGCTTGAATCGATCACCGCTTCAATGATCTTCCCGCATCTCTCTCTTTCTCTCGCTCTCTCCCTGGCTCTCAAGCTCACTCTCTTCTCAGAAGGAAGGATGTCAAATGTGGTCCTTCTTGGTTCCCTGGGCCTGTTATTGCCCCATCCCAGCCTGCTGCAACCTCAAAAGTTAATCCCTCACTCTCTTCCAGCTAGAAATCTGTGGTCCTTTCTGGTTTCCTGGGCCTCTTATTGCCCCATCCCAGCCTGCTGCAACCTCAGAAGTTAATCCCTCACTCTCTTCCAACCAGAAATTTGAATTTGTGCCCCTATTTCCCTGTTTCCAGCAGCAGTAGAACCCTTCTATTTTCCTTCTTTTTCCTGTCCTAATCTTAACCTAATGCAACAAAAATCAAAACTAGAGATGGAGATGGATGGTCCTACTCTAATATTCAACAACAAATCAAAATACTTACTTGCTCCAAGGATTAAAACCTCCTAAATCTCCTAAGTATCTCAAGCATCGGTTCGGGCTGCAAACCCTACTTCTATGCTCGATTCGATGCGTGTGGCACTCAAGGCTCGATTTCGTCAGTCCTAGCATCAGAACCAAAATGGAGGGGAGCTACGAAGCTCTACCCTAAGACCTACAGACCGCTTATTGATCAAGCATTTCAAGCCGAGCGGCCATGGCTACCTCTCACATAGTCAACACGCAATGCCTACCTTGCGGGTGTAGTGAGCTTACCTTGATGCTCGATCAAGTTCCCTCCTCTCTCTTGCACTCCGGTAGCTCCACGATCCTTGTGGAAAGCTCAAGAAACCTCAAGCCCTCTCCATCAAGCTCCATCCTCCATAGCCGCGCGAGAGAAGAGAAGAGAAGAAGAGAAGAGAAGATGAAGAGAGAAGATGGAAAGCTTCTTCTCCACGATCCCTCACTCTCACACACTCACTCCCTCACTCCCTCACACTCCCTCAATCCCTCACTCAAGCACAAGCAAGAAGGCAAGAAATGAGGAAGAAGAAGAAGAAGCATTGGCCACACACAAGAATGAGCTTCTCATCCACTTTTGAATTTTATATACATGCCCTACTTTTTGGGCAGTGCGGTCATCCCCACTTTTTACATGGCCGGCCATTAGCCTAGGCCCTCTTTTCCTAATCCCCACCGTTTGAACTTATCCCATTCCCAACTAATACATACAATTTGCACAGGAGTGAGCCCGACACTCTTTTTACAAGGGTTCGGGAGCACCTTCACATTTAATGGAGCGCTTTTACTCTTTTCTTTTCTCGAGGCGATACTGAAGCCTTCTGGAGAGGTCGTCATTCAAATTTTTAGGGTTTGACCTCCATCCGGGGCATCTTTTCCTTCCTTTGTCCTATGCCCTTTCGGTTATCTCCTTCTTCTATTTTTTTCGCACCTCTGCTCCATTTTCCGATCCTTTGTGCGATAAACAAGAGCTCTTCCAAAGAATTATTTGCGGCCCTCATATGACAACCATGATCAGTGTCCATAGGCCATACACCATTCTCATACAATCCATACTCAATGGAATTAATCACAAACCCATGGTCAAGCAAAGCAACACAAGGAGTTTCACGTTTCCCTATTTTCACTACCGTTTCAATGGTAGCCCTAGCCCAATGATTTCTTGTGTCATGACTTTGAGGAATAAATCCTAGAGTCTCTTCCCCATATTGTTGCATTTGCCTTACTCCACAATGCATATTGCGATAAGACATTGCATTTTCAGCCATTTTCTTCTCTTTTCCAACATGCTGTCCACAGATTAGTAGCATCTTGCATAGATAATCTAGTACTTACTTCGTGCTCATATTCAGCGTGAATACCCAACAAACCAGTTTCCTCTTCGAATTGTAGCGATGCACTAGTGGTATCACCAAGAAACTGATGCTTCCTCTTAATTATATCAATGATCTCATCATGAAATTCTTACTTGGCAATGCCAAGAACCTCTCCCAAGGTGAATTCTACCCGACTGTTTAGGAACCATTATTCAAGAACCTTCTTAAGATCTATGGCTGTCTCAATGTCAGACTGCAACTCATATCCTGGCTGCTTGCCCTTCTTTTTTCCCTCTTATTTGCTGTCGTGTTTTTGCTCCTGATTGACCTCTTCCATAACATGCTTGGGAGGTGGTTGATTTGTAGCTTTAGGCTGATCCACACTTCTTCTTGTCACTCTTTTAGATGTCCCTCCATTATCTTCATCTCTCTTTTGTTTTTCTTCCACAAGTACATTTGTGTTTTGTACCTTTGCTAAATATGCATCATTGAATATGCATCTACCAATGATTCCCAACTAGTTATGTCATGAATGTTTTGCCTTGCATGAGACATTTCACTATGAATAACTTTTCTATTTTCAATTGTATGTAAAGCATGTGTCCATATTTCAGCCTTTGGACCACTTGGCTATGCATTCTATCCAATTGTAGACCAAAAGTAGAAGCATGTACAGCCGCATAAGCATTTCAGACAGCCAAGTCTTCCAACAACTTCTGCATACCTCTCTTTCCAAAATTCAAAGAAAGAGATAATCCCATTTCTTGTGCATGGATCTTGCCGTCTTTCCAAAAGATGAGCTATCGTGCCAAGGCCTCCTGATAGGCAGCACAATCCTTTCTCTCATGCTGCAAACTATCACACCACATACATCTTTTTCCTGGCTTAGGGGCTACTGTTCGTCTCCTTTCCTCTTGTCCTTTTTCATCCAATTTTGCAACCTTTAATTGAAGATCCCGCATGCCTTTGACCAATTCATCTAATACATCTTCCCTAATAGTGGGAAAAATAGTAGGTACTGCCATAGAGTTAGCCAGAAAAGTGGGTGGCTTACTGGATACATCAACTATTTTGCCCGTAACAGTGGGCACAAGCTAGAGACATGCAATCTTTTTCTTCTTCTATGATTTTTCATAAGTGCAGTTGCAACTTCCTTAACATGCCTCCACTCTATTTTAAGACTTGTCTATGTAGTCTGATCCTCTAGCAAATCATCAAGCTTTTCTTGAAGCTCAGGATCTACTGCTTGTAGAAACAATTCAATTTTTTGACCTGCAAGAGCTTGCTGTTCTGCAAGATCTAATTGCTCAAATTGACTTTCAAATTCTCTTAGTAATTCTATAGCCACAAGACCCTTATTGGGTTGTAAAACCCACTCCTAAAAAGTCTTATGCATAATCAAACTGGTGTCTTCAATGCAAAATTCTTCCCTGAGTGTCTTCTTGAAAGCTACCCAGTCAACATCCTACATGTACAATTCAATAATTCGCGCTTTCAATTCATGTACAGTGATCCGAACAAAATATTGGATCTATGCAAGTTGAGCCACTCCAAATCTTTCCATATTTTGAGCATAGGTATGTACATATGCAGATACATTCCTGCCATTGAACAACTTCATCTCACGCTCAATTGCTTGTAGAGCATTTATCACAATAGTTTCTGTTTGAGTAGAATCCTGCATCACCTGTTGTTGTTGTTGTACCTGCATAAGCATGTTCGTGTTCTGCACCTATTGTTGAAAAACATCAATGGAAATTGTGCTTGGAAGGTTCTCCCATGTCTTTCCTTCTGATGACCTTTCACATCGGGTTCACTAATGTTGGAGGGGTTTTTGTTGAAAGGTCTTATCCATTGGGATCAGAGATAGAAGGAAGTAGAGATAGGAGATGGAAGACAATAAAAAGAATAGACAAGAGGTAAACACAATAAAGACAAAGCACAATGAATCAAATCAATATGTATCGATAGAAAACCTAAAATCCCTTATTTGGCACTACTCAGAAGCAATCTCCAAGCATTAGATCTCTTGGAGCTCCCTCATAGACAAAAAACGTGGATCAAACAACAACTTCCTCTCTATTGCTTGGAATCGTAATCTGATGGCTTTGTTGGCTTTGAAAGGGGGTAAAGTCTCAAGACACATGCTAGGACACCTAGTCATAAATCTCCCAATTCACTTCTTTTTCTTCTAGTTCAAAGTGTTGTTTTCAGATTGTCAACTACGACCGCGACCCTTGTGATTTTGTCCATCTTTCTTTTTCATGAAAAATCGCAAAAGTGACTAAAAAAGCCACTTGTTTTTTGCATGCCATCCTAATCTAAAAGCTTTAACTTTTTAGGATTTTTATAATAAATAATATCACAAATATATAAAATTATCCAAAAATCTAGTATTTTTGGACCATCCATGCCCCATGGACACTAGCACTAATGACTTAGAACACATTGACTCTCTACATCAATAAGAAAGTCGAATGATGATGCACTCTAGAGTTTTTCACACTGTGCTCGCGTAGTGGCACGACAACGACTTGCTACGTAGGTGTGTGTGAGAGCATGAAATGAATGACGTACTTGTAGAAGCACACAACAGAATTGATGGAGGACACTTTAGTCGAGACATGACAGCATGCAAGGTATTGCAGTCTCAACTATGGTGGCCTACACTTTTTGAGACGCAACATGATATGTACGCTGTGATGAGTACCAATAGACCAAGGTACCTATTCACAAGGACAAGATGGAGCTAATCGCAATCATTGCAAGGCATCCTTTGAAAAAATAGAGAATTGGCTTCATCAGGCTGATTAGTTCCGTAGCACAATACTTGCAGGGCAAGTACATCATAGTTTCCACCCACAAACTACCTCACAAAGTGGGTAGAAGCACAAGCCACTAAAAAGAACAACACTAGAACCAAAACTAAGTTCTTTTGGGAGCATGTGGTCTTGTGATTTGACTGCCCCATTGAACTAGTTACTGATCAAGGCATGCATTTGATCAATGAAGTGATTGATTATCTCCTATCTACCTTTTTGATTGTCCATTGGAAATCCTCGCCTTACTACCCTCAAGAAAATGACCAGGAAAAATCTACAAATAAGATCTTAGTGAATGTGTGACCAAGGTGGTCTATGCTTCACAAGCAACGACTGGGACAACAAGCTGATGAAAACCTTATGGGCCTATCAAACATCCTATAAAATGATTGTAGAACAGACTCCCTTTAGGTTGAGCTACAGAACTAAAGCCATTTTACCAGTGGAATTCTTTGTCCCTAGCTTGTGGGTAGGCATTCAAGAGCGATGGGATGGGAAGGAGGCATGGACAGAATGCCTAGTTGAGTTAGAATGCCTAGACTCGACTTCTAGCTAACCATGCACTGATTTGTGAAAAGGCACGACATAAGAGCTGGTTTGACAAGCATGTCAAGCAGCGAGACTTCGATCGGGGTGACCTTGTGCTATTATACTCAGTGAAAGGCCACAAGTAGAAGATGAAGTTTAGGGGATTAGGGCCTTTTGAAGTTCACACCATCAGCCAAACCGGAAATGTGGAGCTTGAGACCTGAGATGAAGAGGGCATAGGCTTCTTCAATGGTAGCTACATAAAGAAGTACTACCCTCCCACACATCCATTACACAAGCCTCCCATGCTAGAGTTCCTTGTGAAATTTCGAGCTACCACAAGTACAAAAATCGAAGATGAGGATGAAGAAGCAGTGGAACCTACTTACCTCTGCATAACAGTCACCACCCAGCAAACACATACTTTTGATGCATTGGTCGATGAGGGAGTTGATTTCAATATCTTAACTCATGATCATTGGACTCAAATCAGCCAACCTCAACTACAATCCACGAGTGCTAAACTCAGCCATTTTTGGGGCTCATCATACACACTTTTGGGAAAATGCAAAGTCGCAGTCTCTATCAAGTCATTTGAGAGCATACCCATGATCTTTTATGTGTTGCCGAATATAAACGATGCCAATAATGAATCACTATTAGGACACACCTTTTAAAAAAAGGCCTTGCAATGTTGCATATGAGTCACAACACATTCATCTTGCCATCGGCAATGTCTACATAGTGATAACTTTCATAACAAGGGCAATGCTGCTCCATCAAAGCCCATAAAGCTACTGATAGAGAAATCCACAACCAAGTCTAAGGAGGGGGGTCGTGACTTTGTCACAAACCACTAAGCCCCAACGCCAGCAAACCGTTGAGATGAAAGCCAAAGCCCATGAGCCCAAGTCGAAATGGGTACCTAAACATCAAGGACCGCCACCTAAAATCAACCAAGGACACCCTCACAAGACTAGGATTTCATACTCAAAACCTAGGAAACAGAGAAGACTCTATAGGCATCGATGAATAGTCAAGCCATGATGGGTTCCCATAACCTTACTGCAAGCGCAAGGCTATTACGATGGCAATAGCTGGATATGGACCCCTAAAACCAAGATTGTTGAGTGCACTACTCAAGTGCAACCCTTGAGCTTGTCGACACAAGCCTGCATGACAAATCAAAAACTGAAAGCCCGAACAACTCAAGCCCAAAGCCCATAGAGCCCAAACCCACTATGCCTGTAGAGCCTCAACAAGTCTATCGACCGAAACTTTAGCTTGATGCTTCCAAATTGCCTCAACCTAGTACTGCTAGTGCCCCTAAGGCCTCACAAGCATCTAGCCATACAACATCTACCTCAAAACCCATGCCTAATGCACAAGTGATTGCATAGATCCCTCAAAAGTAGCCAAAATTACCAATCTCAGCTGACTATAGACCTATCTAGCCTAGTCAAGTCTCAACCTCGCATAGGCCTAAAACCCTCTTATGAGTAATGATCAATTCTTACCTTGGCCTCGGACTTAGCTTAAAATATGAGGGATGACTTACTTACTTGCCTTCAATGTTTGGATGCTACCTTTACTACACTTGCTAAAAGCTATGACCCATTAGACCTAGGCCTTTTAAAGAGCCTTTAGCAACAAAAGTACGTACAGTGCCTTACTCTTGGGAGGAATCGGAATTTGTATTTGTTAAGGCTCCCCAGGTAGCCAAAGAGCTGATTGCCATTGAGATTTCCTGCAAGTAAGTGCACAAATGATGACTCATCACATCATATGACAATAGCACGGTCCCTGCCACACATATCAGAAAATTGAAGAGTTGAAACAACTTGCTAACAACAACTACAAAAATGGTATGCTCTCCAACTTCAATGGGAGCTAGAGGGCCGCCAAATCATGACCAATGCTGAGTAGAGACATGCAATCAAAACCTCAGAGTACGACCCAACTTATGTAGCTGCGACCTCCTACTGAGTGTTGAACACCATTTGTAGCCGACCCTTGGAAGAGCACATCATGACCCACCCCTATTTAGATCACATTTTGATTGAGGAGATTTGCACATTTCTAGTCAAATAGACTCGGGTGACTTCCTAATGGATGTCCTCACTTACATCACCCATGTAGGCACCCAATTTGTCGATATGGACCACTATGCTACCATGGAGTACAACCCAAAATTCTATGCTTGGCTCATGCAAAAGTAAAACATTGTGCCTGGACTTAACCCTTCAACCTCTAATCTTGGAAAGGATTCTTCTCATTTCCAAGGGGGGAGGGGGTAAGGTGTGGAACATAAAAACAAGCCCTAAATCTCAATCAATGTCCAAAAGCAGAAAAAATGGATAAAAATCAACTTATGATTGAGGAAAGGTGTCATAAATTTTTAGGAATGCATGGATTGGTTGTAGGACAATTCTCTTTATATACTTAAGCATTTCAGTTTTCCATAAGCATACAACCGTTTTCTATGTGTCTTTCCACATGGAATTATTTGAAGAACACTAATGGCGAGCCGTGGCTTCATGGTAGACACCTACAATGGCAAGATAGGAGAAAACTAGCAAGTTGCCATTCTCAGAGAAAGAGCAAGAAAAGTATGGCCTCTCAATGGAGATGAGCGCTTTCAACCAATTTAAGTTTAGGCACATCCTGAATTTGGAAGATGTAGCCATGGAAGAGTGGGCCATCAAGCAGATTGTGAATCAATGCAACCTGTAGAAGTATGTGGAGAAAGTTGGCCAAGCAGTGGTGGTAAGTGCGCAGAGTTCCTCTGTACCTTCAACAAGAATTAAGGCACTGTGATGGTTGTTGGGGGTAAAGGCGCCTCTGCCTAGCTGCCCGTGAATTACTACACTGATAGTCACTGTCACTGCACACTATAGGTGGTGGGCGCCCATCACAGTCACTTTATTCTTTATTCTTTTAGTGACAGTTTGAATAAAGGAAGGCCCAGTCATACATTGTGACTGTTGGAGTTCCCATTTCTAGTCTCTCCCTTTCTTGCTCTTGCTCTCCCGCCATAGCTCTCGAGTCCAACCTTCGATCCGTCGCTCCCTTTCAACTGGTATCAAAGCTTTGCTTTCCCACTCTTGAGCTTTGTTCGTGGCATTCTCAGCATCCCATCGACTCCCTACTTGCATTGGGTCTCCTTCCCGACAGCCATATCTGACTTCGTCGAGCTCCTATCACTCCCCGACTTCCCGAGCACCTTCCCGACATTTTTGGGCACCTTCAGGGCATTACATCAGAGGTATTTGATCATTTTCTTCAGGGTTTACTTTAGTTCTCAGGTCTCATAGGTTGTAAACAAGATTGGGGCAGCCACCATTGAAGCTCCCTTGCTTCATATCTCACTTGCCTTTGAACAAGACTTGCTGGAGCTTGTTTGAGACCTTCCTTGGATTTAACTGGACCCCTCCAAAGCTTGGCCACTATTTTTTGGAGCCCCAGGACCAGCATTTATAGTTGGTGGAATCACGTAGCCCTCCCATATGTGTCTTCAGCATTGACAGTCACAACAGCAGCTCTCCCCCTCCATTGGCACTTGGAAAGGCTCCATTTTGGGCATATGAACATGCTTTGATGCTTGGTTTTGATGGTTGATGTGTTGGCATAGCATTTGGACTGATTTAACATTGTTTTGGGACTTTCATAACAGTCCACAAGTATTTTACAATAGTGTTACATTGACATTTGATGCTACAGCTTGTTTGGCATTGTCATTTGATGCCTGATTGGCCCCATTTGATGCTCGGATGCTAGAGGAATGTATGCCTATTGTTTGGTAAACATTTGGAGCTGATTTTGGTGCTGAAATTCTCATTTTTGAATAGTAAATCACTGCTGTACACAGTTGGGCTGAAGTCATTTTACTCATGTATGCTTATACCTATGGTTTTCGGGCTATGTTTCGGGCATATATGGTGATGTATTGACACTTGGGGCTCAACATAGAGCTTGGTTTTGATTTGGGATCATTGGTTGAGCTTGAGATCACTTTGCAAAGCATTTGGATGCTCCCTCTTGGATGTACTTATGGCATGTATGTTGCTTATGTCTGCTGACCGGTCTTGACATGCTTAGCCTATGCCATTACTACATGCTAGTTACATTGTTTGGAGCCTATTGCTACTGGAGCTCAGTCTTGGCTTGACCTTGGATTCTTGGAGCTTACTTGAGCTATTTATTGGCTTGCCAAAGTTGTATCTTGGGATGTACTTGATGTCTTACATGTTGAGATGACAAGCTCAACACATGCGGACATTGATGATGGACCGCCTGGTTAGATGGGTCCACACGTCTACACCTAGCACGTCGGTGGTCATTATGCATCTCACATGGCCACTGACTCATTACTTATTATATTCAGGTCGTTACACCTATTTACAGCTGGCATAGTTATAGCGCCAGTCGACTAGTGTAGTCGGTTATGCATTGTTTGACTTAATAGGCCACTTTCTTTTTATGTTGTATCTTATCTATACTTTGTGTACATTGTAAAAGTGTGAAAGAAGAAGAAGAAATCAGCAAGAAAACGTTTTGGCCTCCATCTCTCTTCTTGTCTCTTGAGTGAGCTTCTCCTTGTGCATTCTGTGTGTGTTCGGCGCAGCATCTTGAGCAATCCCCTCCACCACGCAATTCTTGACATGGTATCAGAGCCGCACCACTGAGAGAGGCTAATTTCGAAGGTTGAAGCAAAGGAGAAGAAGCAAGGTTCGAGCAAGCAAGCCACGGGTAAGAAGCTCTCCCATCCTTCCACTCTTTCTCTTGGGTAGTGCCTGTGGAGGCACCGGAAGCAGGGCAGAGCAAAAAATCTCAGATTGCAGTGAGATTTGGTGTGCGCGAAGAGCACTGTATATTCTGCAGAAAAGCCCTTTAGGGCTAGCCCGCAGTTATTTTGGGCATTTGAGGCCGTTTCAAGGCCCGTTTTAGAGCCGCAAGTTGCGGACAACAGTTTCAGGGTACGCTGTGACTTCAGCTGTATCGACCGACAGTGGGTGCGCAGGTTACAGATTTTAGATCTGTAAGATTAAAGGTATTTACCAGTGAGTAAACACGAGGTTTATCTGCAAACAGGTTGCAAATTGCATGTATTGTTGAGCAGACAGTGAAAAAGGCTGTCTAGTGTATTGCTGTGCACTACAGGTCGAGGATTGCAGAAGATTTGGTTGCTGTTTGGTATTATTCTTGTGATAATGGCAGAGAATAGTGGAAGCCCCATCATTGAGAAGCTTGACAAGAACAACTACCCTTCATGGAAGTTCCGTGTCACGAACTTTCTTATTGGAAAAGGCCTCTACGAGTTCGTTTCAGGTGAAGAAAAGGAGCCGGAGGTGAGTGATCCTCCAACTGCAGAAGAGATAAAGGCACGAAAGGAATAGAATGCAAAAGACAAGAAGGTCATGTATTGGTTGTCTGCAGTAATTGACAATAATATGTTGGGACACATTAGAAATGCAGAGAATGCATATGCAGCTTGGACCATACTTGAAAGTATATTTTCTGTAAATACAAAGGCACGAAAGATTCAACTCAAGCAAGAGTTGAATACATTGAAGAAAGGGAAGATGTCTATCAATGAGTATGCATTGAAGGTAAGGAGCATTGCAGATGCATTGGCAGCGATTGATGCAATGCCCGATGATGATGATTTGGTGTCGTCTACCTTGGGTGGACTTAACAATGAAAAGGCTTGGAAGTCTTTTGTAACTTCCGTATATGTCAGAAAGCCATTTCCAGATTTTGATGAGTTGGTCTCTCTAATGATCACTGAAGAAATCAACATGCAGAGTGAGACATCTGAAAGAAGTGGTGAACAGGTCCAGGCTTTCTACTCCAGTTCAGGAAGGGGATGTGGCAGGTTCTCTTCAAGAGGCCGTGGTACAGGACGTGGTAGTGACAACCAGCAAAACAGATTGAATCAGCAATTTGGTGATATGCAGGTTTCAGGAGGTCGTGGTAACTTTAGAGGCAGGGGGAGCTTTAGAGGAAGAGGTGGATGGCAGAACAGAGGTTCTAACAACTCTGGTATTGTGTGCCACTACTGTGGCAAAACAGGTCATATTGCAGCCCAATGTTATGCCAAGAAAGATGATATTCGGAGTGGTAAGTTGCAGCAAGGAAACTATGCATCGTCTTCACAACAGAATGAAGACAAAAATGAACGTTTGTTTGTTATGCAGCATACGCTGAATGCTGTTACAGGAAAGGGAACACATGAAGATGTTTGGTATGTCGATTCAGGTGCATCCAATCATATGACCAGCCATGCAGAATGGTTTGGAGAGATGCAGGATTTGCAGAATGCAGGTTATGTGCAGACGGGTGATGACTCATGCCACCCAATTTCACACATTGGAAAAGTTCCCTTGTCCTTGCATGATGGTAAGACAAAGAGTCTTTCAGATGTATTACATGTGCCATCTATTACAAAGAACTTGGTGTCAGTCGGTCAAATGGTAGAGCAAGGGCTGCAAGTCAGATTTAATGCAAAGGGCTGCTTTGTAGAAGACTTCAATGACAAGTGCAGGTTGGTAGCAAAGGGAAGTAGAGTTGGACGTATGTTCACTCTAGATGCTGGAATTCCTACTATGAATGCTGCTATGTATGCCAAAGGAAAATGTGTTGTTGTAGACATTGAAATTTGGCACAAACGCATTGGACATGCAAATGTACAAAGGCTGAAATTAATGTAGTCCAAAGGGTTGGTTACAGGCTTGCCTACATTTAAAGTTGCAGAATTTCAGAAGGTATGTGAAGTATGTCAGTTTGGTAAGTAGGCAAGACAACCCTTTTCACATGACAGAGATGTAAGCAGAAATATCCTTGATGTTGTGCATACAGACATTTGGGGGCCTACACAAAATGCATCTCTTGGAGGTAGTTCATACTTCGTCACATTCATTGATGATTGTTCTAGAAAGCTGTGGGTATATTTTATGAAGGAAAAGAGTGAAGCATTTGAGCACTTTAGAACTTTCAAGGCTGTAGTTGAAAGAGAAACAGGCTTGAAAGTAAAGTGCCTAAGGTCAGATGGAGGGGGAGAGTACCTCTCAAATGAGTTCAGTGATTTTCTGAGGTCTCATGGAATAAAGAGACAGTTCACATGCAGGTATACCCCACAGCAAAATGGGGTTGCAGAAAGGAAAAACAGGCATATTACAGAAGTTGCACGCACCTTGATGGCTGAAAAGAATATGCCTAAGCATTTTTGGTCTGAGGCTGTTCATACTGCTGTTTATATTATGAACAGAAATCCCACAGCTGCAGTTCATGGTATGACCCCCAAATAATGTTTTACAGGTAAGAAGCGTGATGTTTCACACTTGAAAGTATTTGGCTGCATTGCGTATGTTCATGTGCCAGATGAGTTGCGGAAGAAACTGGATCCAAAGGCTGAAAAGTGTGCCTTTATTGGATACTCTTTAGAGCAGAAAGGGTATCATTGTTACAACCCTGTCACATGTAAGTTCAGAGTGAGCAAGGATGTCATCTTTGATGAAATGAGCAGTTGGTATGCATCTAGTGGTGATGCATTGGATGTTGATGATGATCATGACACTCATGTGCAGGCTGAAAGGCAAGAATCACAGACTCTTAGTGGACCAGAGACATCATCTGGTAGTCCTTGGTCTGGGAGACTAAGGAGTATCTCTACATCTTCGAGTGCATCTAGTAGCACTACAGGTAAAGACAAAGTAAAGAATAAAGTGTCAGAAGGCATTGATGCAGTTATTGATGGAGACTCCAGTGGCTCAGAGAGCTTGGATGATGAGCTTGGCATTCCTTTAGTGAGGACTCCAGGTGTGCAGAGAGCACGTGTTAATGCAAAGACTCCATTGAGTGATCCAGTGGTACGCAGGTCTAGCAGGGTGAAATACCCTGTTAAAAGATTTGGTTTTGAGGGTTATGTAGCTCACCATTATGCTTATATGGTGAAACTAGTTGAGGATGTTGAGCCCACATGTTTTGAGAAGGCTATTGGTCATGCTCATTGGGATGCAGCAATGGATGAGGAGATGGCTGCATTAGAGGCCAATAAGACTTGGGATCTAGTATCATTGTCGAAGGGAAAGAAAGCTATTGGATGTAAGTGGGCTTATAAGATTAAGCACAATGCAGATGGTTCTATTAGCAGGTACAAAGCTAGGCTGGTTGCAAAAGGCTATGCCCAGACATATGGCATAGATTATGATGAAACCTTCAATCCAGTTGCTAGGATGGCAACTGTCAGATGTGTGATTGCTTTGCCAGCAGCCAAAGGTTGGAGGTTGCAGCAAATGGATGTAAAGAATGCATTCTTGCATGGTGATTTGCAGGAAGAAGTGTATATGGATCAGCCAGCAGGTTATGAAGATTTAGAGCATCCCACGTATGTGTGCAGGTTGAAGAAGGCACTCTATGGGCTCAAGCAAGTACCTAGAGCATGGTCTGACAAGATCAGAGAGTATCTTGTCAATATTGGTTTTTATGTTTCTGATGCTGATCACTCACTTTATGTGAGAAAAGGAGATGCATGTTTGGTCATCATAGTCATCTATGTGGATGACTTGATTATTACAGGTGATAGTGATAGTGGGATTGCTGAAGTCAAGGGTTGTTTGAAGATGAAGTTTGAGATGAAGGATCTAGGTGAGCTAAGGTACTTCCTTGGCATTGAGGTGATCAGATGTGATGATGGTATATGGCTCTCCCAAAGACAGTATGGCTTGGATATGTTGTCCAAGTATGGTATGACAGCATGCAAACCACTTTCAGTCCCGTTGGAGCAGAATGTAAAGCTGAGTGCTGATGTTGGGGATGAGATAGAAGACCCTACTATGTTCAGGAGGATAGTGGGGAGTTTGATTTACATGACTATTACAAGGCCAGACTTGAGCTACGCTGTTGGTCTTGTGAGTCAATTTATGCAAGTACCTAGAAAACCACACTTGGATGCAGTGAGACGCATATTGAGATATGTCAAGTCCACATTACATTATGGACTTTTCTATGAGGCAGGTACAGATGTACATGTGTTTGGATACACAGATGCAGATTGGGCTGGTAGTATGTCAGATAGAAGATCTACCAGCGGATACATGTTCTCTCTTGGTAGTGCAGCAGTTGCTTGGAGCAGCAAAAAGCAATCTACAGTTGCTTTGTCAAGTACAGAGGCTGAGTATAGAGGTGCTGCTGTTGCAGCATGTGAGGTAGTATGGATGCAAAAGTTATTGGCTGATTTGGATGTGCAGGTGGAAGGTCCAGTTGTCATTTATTGTGACAACATGAGCAGTATACAGTTGGCTAGGAACCCTGTGTTCCATGCCAGGACAAAACATATTGAGGTACACTACCACTTTGTGAGAGAGAAGGTACTAGCAGGTGAGATTGACTTGGTGTATGTCAGCACACAGGATCAGATAGCTGACATCTTCACGAAGGCATTGGGTACAGAGAAGCTTCAAAAGTTTCGAAGCTTACTTGGAGTTGTAGAGATACAGTTGAGCTTGAGGGGGAGTGTTGAGATGACAAGCTCAACACATGCGGACATTGATGATGGACCGCCTGGTTAGATGGGTCCACACGTCTACACCTAGCACGTCGGTGGTCATTATGCATCTTGTTAGAAATGCGGGATCTAGAGCATGACATAACCGGAAGCTATGGAGGATGGAAGGAGAAGTGTAGACTCATGATGGAATGGACACTGTTTGTTACACAAGTGAATTAGGTTCCAAGATTGAGACTTGGACTCATAAACACAATCTTGTGTATATGGACAATGACATTGACGCTTTACTGAAATGAAAAGAGTACTATCATTACATTAAGAAAGGAAGCAAGTACAATGCTTTATAGGAAAGTAGGAAACTGCAGTAGGCACCATTGTGCATATGGGATAAGTTAGCCTGCATGTCCTTGACCCTGAGACTCCATACAAAGAGGCTGTTTGAGTGTGATTGCTGATTCTCAACACCCCTCCTCAATCACAACTAGGAAAGGCACAAAGTGTGTAGAGGCTGTAATGAGAACCACCTGCAAAGTGTGGGCATACCACAGACATGGCAAAAACACCAGAGGCTGTCGCAGAAAAAGCTAAGTGTGGGTACCATAAACATGGTGGACATCCAGAGGCTGTAACAGGGGCCTCACAAAGTGTACAGGGACTGTAATGCCAAGTTACATAAGGAGTTTACAAAGCTTATGGCAGGAAGCATTAGGGCAAGGAAAATACAAGGCTATTAAAACAGTCTATCAGAATTATGAGAGTACAAGGACTGATGAGTCTTGTCCTTCCGATCCTGGTGATCTTCATCTTCTTCTTCCTTTGCTTCATTTTCTTCCTCTTCTTTGACTGCGACTAGATAGGCCTTTTGGGATCTCTTTCTTGCGTGGCAGAACTTCTCGATGTGTCCGGTCCTTTTGCAGAAGTCACAAAAGAGCTGATCTTTCTTGCCTTTGTACCTGTTGCCAACATATAATGCATGCTCATCTCTAGAGGTACTTGGTTCTTCTTTAGTTTTTAGCTTCTTTTCTTCTTCTAACAGTGATGCCTGAATATCAACAAGTTCAGGATTTGGCATGTTGATTAAAGTTGTTGATACGTTATTATATTCAGGAGGCAAGCTCTTAAGTAGAACACCGATGCAAACATCTTCATCCATTTTAATGTTTATTCCTGCAAGTTGGGTTAGGAGTCCTTCCATGTAATTGAGATGTGTGGCAAGTGATGTGCTGGACTTCATTTCAAGCCTGAAGAATTCAATCAGGAGACCATACTTTGATGATTTAGATTGTGCACCGAACAGGGTGTCAAGTCTTTTCCATGTATCCTGTGAGGTCTCACAGTTGTCCACATGATGGATATAACTGTCGTCTAGCTCCAATTTGATAATGGCCTAGGCTCTGTCATCATTCTTTTGCCAAGTAGTTGCAAGGTCCGCGTCCCTCGGTTTCTTCTCTTTGCCATTTGTGATGGCCCAGAGACCCTTCTTCATCAGGATGAGCTTGATGCGGGTTTGCCAAGTGTGGAATCCGACTCCTTTGAATCGAGCATTTGGCGAGTCTTTGCCCATGTTAGATTTACGGGAACATTAGCAAATCAACTTCAGACTTTATTAGATTTGAGCAACAGAAGAATTGATTGAGAGACACAAGTGCTAAAAAGCACTAACTTAGTGTCAATGAATACCAAATCTGCAAAAGTCTTTTACTCCAAGTGATCTTCCCCTTCTTAATTTGATGCTGATGCCTTCAGATCTGAGTTAAATCAGTAAGAGTGTTGTACTCAAGTGTATCAAAGGATACAAGAAAAATAGTGTCAAATAACACTTGATAAGTATCAATAGATACTGTTCTTGATGAGCCTGATGTTGATGCTGGATCTTCTTGAACCTTCTTCTTGTTGATTTTGATGTTTTGATTTCTTGCTGCAGACTGAGTTTTGGAGTAGATCAGAGTATCAAAACCTTCAGTTGATTGAAAAGCTACTGTCACTCAAGTCTATGAGAGGTCTTCAAATCTTCAATGGTCTTTAAGTGCTTCAATGCTTCAGAGATCTCCCCTCCTTGATTTGATGGACAAATGTTGTTGGAGACTAATCAAATCAGTGAGTCAAAGTGGCAGGGTTTAGCTTGACTCAAGCCAATAAGGAAAATCAAGTGAAATGGAAGCTTGGAAAAAATGGCTATGGAGTCCCACAGTTAGGGTTTTCAGCCTGACTGGTTTTCGACCTGGCGCAGCTCGTAGGACGGATTATTCGGTGTGCTGGTTGATGAGAAGCAAGCCTATGGGGTAAGCTTCAAAAGCCCTAAGGCCGCAGGGTACATCGCGCAGCGTAGAGGGAGAATCAGACGTACGACCAGCACAGGCACAGATCTGGACAGCAATCACGACTTTGAGCAATGCTGGAGCATAGACAGACCAATGTCTGACTGTGATGTACCAGGAGGCTTCGCCCTGACCTAGAGAAGATATTCATAGAAGAAATTGTGAGGAGATAAGGTCTGTAGAGGAAGATATGGAGGCTCCAAGTACTGCAGGTCCAGTTTGGCTATGGCTGCCAAGGGGTAGAGAGTGAAAATGAAGTTGGAGATTAAGTCAAACACTTGAACTGAGCTGGATAGAGATCATGAGAGACTGAGGGAGCAGAGAGAGGACCTGAAACATGCTAAGCCATGCTCAGCTGCGCTCTGATACCATGTTAAAAATGCGGGATCTAGAGCATGACATAACCGGAAGCTATGGAGGATGGAAGGAGAAGTGTAGACTCATGATGGAATGGACATTGTTTGTTACACAAGTGAATTAGGTTCCAAGATTGAGACTTGGACTCATAAACACAATCTTGTGTATGTGGACAATGACATTGACGCTTTACTGAAATGAAAAGAGTACTATCATTACATTAAGAAAGGAAGCAAGTACAATGCTTTATAGGAAAGTAGGAAACTGCAGTAGGCACCATTGTGCATATGGGATAAGTTAGCCTGCATGTCCTTGACCCTGAGACTCCATACAAAGAGGCTGTTTGAGTGTGATTGCTGATTCTCAACACATCTCACATGGCCACTGACTCATTACTTATTATATTCAGGTCGTTACACCTATTTACAGCTGGCATAGTTATAGCGCCAGTCGACTAGTGTAGTTGGTTATGCATTGTTTGACTTAGTAGGCCACTTTCTTTTTATGTTGTATCTTATCTATACTTTGTGTACATTGTAAAAGTGTGAAAGAAGAAGAAGAAATCAGCAAGAAAACGTTTTGGCCTCCATCTCTCTTCTTGTCTCTTGAGTGAGCTTCTCCTTGTGCATTCTGTGTGTGTTCGGCGCAGCATCTTGAGCAATCCCCTCCACCACGCAATTCTTGACATTACATGCTTATGGATGCTACATACGGATGCTCTACCACCTACATGTTCGGGATGTACTATTGATGTATTGTCTTGGACTTATATCATTGGCATTGTGTCTTGCCTTGGCTTGAGCTCTTGAGATCGTACATATGGATTTTGTGCCAGTGGGAGCATTCTTGAATGCTTATTAGACATTGAGTAGGTGGTACTTTTATGCATTGATCCGTTACATGCTATTGAGCAGTTACAAACACTTGAGACTTTGGGACTTCTTACCTTTTGGGATGATACATCATATGTCTTGCTTCACTGTATGATTATGAGCTGTGTCTCAGTTTTGGATTCGTATCTTTGTGAACTGACACCTACTTGTGTCAAGTTTTGGTAGTGGCAGGAACACTTTGCCTCGTTGCCTGGGAGGTGTGCCTACTCACTAGCAGATATTTGTATGACATATTTGGGTGTTGGATTCATGCTTATCGACCATCATATGCTTATGCTATGCCCGCATGATGCCGACTTTGGTCTTGGCAGTATCTGATTGCCTTGGGATTTGATTTTGGCACTGTTAGCTCTCTTCTACTGAAATCTGAAATTTATTACAGCAAGCATATATGCATGGACTGTCATGGATTTTTCATGCTGAAACACTCTAAAATGATGTACTTTCACTAGTACTTGGTGGGAAGCAGCTTTGGTTCCACTTTCTTTGCCATTTTTCCTCGATTTTGGTGATTTTTTGGTCATTTTCTGCAGTAAACAGCAAGCAGTTTCGAATTGTCTACAGTCTTCCAGCCTGCATTATGGCAAGTTCATCCACTGATCATGCTATTTTCAACATCACTAAGCTTGATGGTATCAATTACTCTTATTGGAAGAGCTAGGTTTGGCAGGTGTTGGTGCAGAAATCACAGATCAAACCTTTGAGGTTAAGCGGGCATCCGCCTGCAACTATGCCAGATGAGGAATGGCTTGAGCTTGATGAGTTATGCAAGTCCACTATTGTATTGTCTCTCACAGAACAGGTTCACTATAATGTCTTTGAGAAAGAATAGAGTGTATGGCAGTTGTGGGAAAATATAAAAAATTTCTATGACAAGAAAAGTCCAGCGAGTCAGATGTATTGGCTGAAGCAGCTTATGGATCTGCGCATGAAGGAGAATGTGACTATGTCTGCTCACTTGAGCCAGTTCCATGCTATACTCAAGAATTGACTTTGTAGGACATCACTTTTGCAGAGGATGTCAATCATGGAATGTATTCTGCACTGCATTATGTGCCTCTACTGCTACCTTGAAATTATCTAATGTTGAGAGTGCTCTTCTGCAGGAAGAGGTTAACCATAAGAATTTGGATGCCTCTCGTGTGTCTCATGCTATGCCAGTTAGAGGCAGGAATGATGGATATGGAAAGCAAGGCAGTGGTAGTTGCCGTGGACGGAATTCTCAAAAATTTCGGTCCAAGTCTCGTGGGAAGTCACGTAGCAAATCCCGTGGTAGGAATGCATATATACTTGTTACCATTGTGAGAAAAAGGGCCATATTAGGCCACAATGCCATGAATTGGGCAATGAAAGGCACAAAGATAAGGGGAAAGACAAAGTGCAGGATAAGTCTTCTGATCACAGCATAGTACTTGCCAAGTCCAGTGTTAAAATTGAAGAGATCAATGTTATGCAGCCTGAGAATGTTGATGATGATGATTATATCCTAGCAGCTTCTTCTAGTGCTTTGTAGATGACAAAGATACACTCTATGTATGCACAGTGTTGGCTCTTGGACTTAGGTGCGTCCTTTTATGTGACACCTTGCCGAGAGTGGTTTCATTCATACCATACTGTTTCGGGTTCTGTGCGCTTGGGTGATGATAGCTCTCTTAATATTGTGGGCATTGGTGATGTTAGGCTGCAGTTTCCTTCTCGCAGTAGTTTTGTTATGTAGGATGTACGCCATGTACCTACTTTGACATGCAGTCTCATGTCAGCTGGACAGCTTGATGATGCACGATATCTTGTATGTTTTGGAGAGTCTACATGGAAGATCACTCGTGGCAGACTTGTGATTGCGAGAGGTGCCAAGGCTGGCAGTCTCTACCCCTTGATTGTATTAGCTTCTTCCCTTGATCATGTTTTGTCTGTGGGTTCTATCCCATATGTATCTCTTTGGCATGCCCGTTTGGGCCATATGTCTTTGAAGGGAATGAAAATGCTTTCTGGTTTACAATACTTATCGCCCCTTGATTATGCATGTTTTGATTCATGTGAGCATTGTCTTTATGGCAGGTAAACTAGGTCTACGCATAAGAAGTCTGGTAGGCCACGCATGAGTGAGCCCTTGGCATTCGTACATTCGGATGTCTATGGGCCCATGCCTTGTCAATCTATGGGTGGTGCAAAGTATTTTGTTACGTTCATAGTTGATTTTTCACGGAAAGTTTGGGCTTATCCCATTAAGCTGAAATCCAATGTCTTGGCTGTGTTTCAGAGATGGCTTGCATTGGTTGAGAACTAGTTTGGGTATAGGCTAAAATGCCTAAGGACAGATAATGGGGGTGAGTATGTCTCACGTGCTTTTGAACAGTTATGTGATGAGAGGGGTATTAAGCGTCAGTTGACTGCCCCCTACACCCCCAGAATGGTTGGCTGAGCAGATGAATGGAACTATCCAGGAGCATGTACACAGTATGCTTAGCCATGCAGGACTACTACAATGCTTTTGGGCTGAGGGAATTAGTACAGCTGTGCATGTCATAACAGATCACCCTCTGGTGGTTTGGATTTCCAGGTTGTAGAGGAGGTATGGACTGGAAAACCTCCCTCTTATGCGCATCACCGTGTCTTTGGATGTGAGCCATTTTGCCATGTGCCTAGGGACAAGAGAAGTAAGCTGGATCCCAAGAGTGTCAAATGCATTTTTCTTGGTTATGGGGATGCATGCAAGATGGGTTATCGTCTCTCTAGGATCCGTAGGCACGAAAAGTCATCTGCAGTCATGATGTAGTCTTCCATAAATACAAAATGCATAGGCAGCCTAACAGAGTTGTTGAGATCTGCAGGGTCATATTTCAGGAAAAGCTGAGAGCTCCCACACAGCCAGTTGAACAGCCTACAGCTACAGCAGATGCTCATGGTCAGGGTGTTGGACATGCAATTGGGTAGGCAGCAGATCCTGTCGTGAGATGGTCTACTAGAGACAGACATCCACCTGATAGATTTCAGCCCTTGATGCATTATGTCTTGGTTACAGATGCAGAAGAGCCTTTCACCTATGATGAGGCTATTCGCAGGGGTGACAGTCACTCCTAGGAGAGGGCTATGCAGTCTGAGATAGACTCCTTGCATAAGAATGAGACTTGGGATTTGGTTTCCTTGCCTATAGGCAAGAAGGCTTTGCCATGCAAGTGGGTGTACAAGCTGAAAAGTACCCTTGGACACCCCAAGCTGGCATACAAGGCTAGATTGGTAGCAAAGGGTTTTAAGCAAGAGCATGGTGTGGACTTTGACAAGGTCTTTTCTCCTGTGGTTAAGATGACCACCCTGCGCTTAGTCTTGGCTTTGGTTACTCAGCTTGACTTGGATTTATACTAGGTGGATGTCAAGATGGCTTTCTTACATGGGGACTTACATGATGAGATTTATATGGAGCAGCCTAAGGGCTTTGCAGAACCTGGCAGGCAGCACCTAGTGTGCAAATTGAAGAAAAGTCTTTATAGCTTGAAACAGGCACCTAGGGAGTGGTATCATAAGTTTGATGCCTTTATGCAGTCACAAGGCTACAACTGAAGTACTATGGATCCATGTCTTTACACGAAGAAAGCCCGTGATGGTTCTTTATTGATGATTTTGGTACTCTATGTGGATGATATGCTGATAGCAGGGAAAGCTCATGATGAGCTAGATGCTCTTAAGGCTCAGCTCAAGAAGAGCTTTGAGATGAAAGATCTGGGATAGGCCACTTACATAGTTGGTATGCGCATTAGACACAACAGGCATCAGGGACTCCTCTACTTGTCACAGAGGGAGTACATTCATAAAGTCCTTGAGCGCTTCCGCATGCAGGACGTAAAGCCTATTGGCTGTCCATTGCCTTCTTATGTGAAGTATCACATGCTGATTGTCTGCAGACAGATGAGCAGAGGGCCGAGATGGCCAAGATTCCCTATGCATCTGCAATGGGCAGTCTTATGTATGCCATGATAGCCACTTGTCCAGATATTGCCTTTGCAGTTGGTTTTGTGGCACGCTATATGGCTACACCTGGCAAGAAGCATTGGGATGCTGATGGACCTAAAAACGGGCCGGCACTGGCTCATGCACTAGCCGGGCCTCATCACTACGCACAAGACAACCCCTCGGCCTCGCGGCCAGGAGCGTCTATCAAAATCTCTGCCTTCCTAAACATTGCGTTTGTAATACGTTGTAGTCCAACTGATCCTAACCCAATATTACTCCTCAGAGGGAGTCCCTTCCACATAGCCAAAAGGCTCGAATCACATACACATGGGGTTCCTCCTACGGCTAAATGCCGTCAACCCTCTGCGACTCTCCTACACCTTGGGGATTGGCCCCTCGACGCGTCGCTCAACATTTAGACATTTCGCACAAACGTCGCTCAAGGTACCAAATAACCGTGTCCAGGAATGTACCATTGTCCTTACTTCTCTTTCCCCTAGACCCCACGACTAGCCTACAGCATGGGTACCTCACTGCCTCTCATCGTAGGTCATGTTCTAATAAACCAATTGCAATGCATGTCCAGGAGCTGATCACCGATACTCTTAAGTTCTTTTCATGCTCCATGCATTTGGTGGATGTCTAGTGCTCAAACATTTAGCAAAACAGTATCGTGCACAAGTGCAAATCATTCTTTTAATGGTTTCCAACTACCGTTCGTGCTTCGTTGCATGGGCTTAGCACCGAGGTGATCCTCGTGCTACTAAGCTCTTAATTTTAATTATCACCCGTCCTAAATGCTATGCATAGAAATCAGCAACTGTCCCATCATTTCACACGGCATTTAGACACATTTCAACTTCTCTACCCTTCCCCGTTTAAATAGTGCATCGTTGGATAGATGTATAGGGTATTTTGACATCATTTTATGTATAGAAAGCGGAAAAAACCACACTAGCACAAGAAAATGGGGTTGAACTGAGGCAAATCCTCATGCTTCAGTCCCCACAACCATTCACAAGCATTGCTCTTATTTATCCTTATTTTTCGGAACCCAAAATGTATTTTTCCCCTATTTTTCATGGTTTTTCCCTATTTTCCCTTATTTTCCTGCATTATTTAATTGCTGAAAATTCAAAACAGGTTATGGGCTGTGGCCCTTAGTTCCTTCTTGCAGAAAAATGAAAGTTTAGTTGATGTTCCTATCCATTTTTCCATTTTCATGCCAAAAACCCTCATTTTCCCTTGTTTTTCATGTTTTACGTGTTTTAGCATATTATTTTGAACCACAAAATGCATATTTTTCTGATTTTTTGATCATGACCAGCAAGAACTCATAGAAAACAGTATCATGAACAATTATTATCCCACATGAACACCATTTCATCCATCAAAAGCCATAAAAACTCAAATTTCCTTTGAAAATTTTAAATTACCGCGTATTTGCGTGTTTCGGGTTTTGTGTTCATGGCTGTAGATTTGGAAAACAGCAACACTTCATGTCCAGCAACATCACAAATCACCATTCTCAGCCCGTGTAGCAATCCGATCCATGCCGGACAAGCCTCCATCATTCTTTCTTCTTCCTTCTTCTTCCCACATGATCTTGCCTTTAGAAGAGAGAGAGGGAGAAGAGAGAAAGACTAGAATCAGAAATTTCAAACCAGGCCACCATTGCGCGAGCGAAGGGCGGCGATAGAGTCAGGATACGGAGGGGATTCACTGCCAATGATCACTCGGGGGGGTTGTGTGCAGCAGGCATGTTGCCTCCATCAAGATCATGGCGCATTTTTCGGCGCATCCTGGCGTTGATCTTCTCCACGATTTGTTGCATCCATCCTCTCCCAAACTTTCATGTGACATTTAAATTTTGGGCTCCCAAAGGTCACTTGCCCATTTTGGCCAAATTTTGTCCACCCCTTCGCATCTTGACCGGTTTCTTGGCCATTTCCCCGTCCGGACTCGGAATCGATCTCTGAAAAATCCTGGGCGTCCGGCTTAGCATCCCACATTGGCCAGTAGCTTGTGTCAACCCACAGGACTGTCTGAAAAATTATGAAAAATCACCAAGTGTCGCTCGGGCGCCTTTAAAGCACTTTGGCGCTTAAAATCGTCCTAGATCGAGCTGCCGCCTTTGACAGTGAATATTTTTCCCTCGATATTCATAATTTTTAGCTATTTTTAAGCACTTCCCGTCACCTAAATTCCGCTCTCATTGGCGACCACGGGATAGGGCGACACAGCCCGTCGAATCCACGAACATATCTGCACATAAACAACCAAAGAAGCATCAAACTGATACAAAACAATTATCATCATAAAACTCAACACAATGCTCCCCCTGGACAGAACCAAGGCATGACCTCCACAAGGAATAGGCCTAGCATCATCTAATAGAAGATCCGAAGTGAATCACTAACCAGCTGCTCCAACACAGCCAAACTAAAAAGAACTGCCAAAGAGGTTGCCCTAAGTGGTAGTCTGAACTACTTACCAACTAAAGACAACACCACTAGGAACTCCTACAAGGCGAGGACTCCTATAGCCTGATCAAGGAATATTTTTGTTCAGTACATGTCTTCTTTTAGGGTTTTTATTGGATGAACATACTTGGGCATGTAAAAAGGAGGGAGCTGAGCGTAGTGACCCAAGGAGAACAGGGCATCGGTCTCAGGACCTGTCTCGACACCCAAGAACCTACCAAGCCCTCGCAAGGCGACACTTAATCCTTTTCTAACGCTCACTTTTATTTTCGCTCCAACCTTCCTTGTTTTGATATTATTTTTCCAGCAAGAAGCCACCCCTAGGAAGACAAGGTATCGGCCCCGGGTCTGATTCATCCCCAGGAACCTACCAGGCCTTCGCAAGGCAATGAGCAACGGCTTATATATTTTCATTTTTTTTCCTTTTCATTGATAGGGGTTAGAACCCCTTTTTACACACCTTCATATTTATATTCATCTTTTAGGACAGTCAGGATTTCTTGACATCATCATTAGTATCTTCTAACAGGCTTCTCTAACTGCCTCACTACTAACAAGAACTCCTAGAACGGCTGCCTAGCAGGCTAGCAGAACAGAGCCACTAGGGCTTCCTTCTAAAACAGGTCTTTCAATGTCCAACAATGCCTTTACAGGAGGCAATGACTACTCCGACCTCCCTCAAACATACTCAACCTAAACCTGGGACTTCATGCCTTGGTTGCCGGTCCCCAAAAAAAATAGATCCCCTCGACAAGTACAAATACACATATAACAGGAAGGAAAGGTACTCATAAAGGAAAAATATCACCTGGAGTGGCCACAAGAAGCGTCCATCGCAGCAAAGGCTCCTCCAGGCTCCACAAAATTCCACAAAACACGAAATCTGTCCAGCACAACACTAAAACAAAAACCCAATTAAACGCACCCGCACTAGACAGGGAAATGGCCCTCTTGGCCTAATGAAATCAGACATGACTTTGCTACAAAACTGTATCGGCCCTCTTGGCCTAATGAAATAAAACAATACTACGCATAACATCCTCCTGGAAACAACTATGATAGACATCAAAGCATACTATTCCCAGGGGAACAGGGCTGTAGCCCTAAACTAGGTGCAGTAGATTATGACCTATCCCTCCTGCGTATATCGCAAGAGGTGTTCGCATCACATGTCGTCGAATCAGTCTATGGGTCTGAGATAATAAAGGTAGATGAGTCTCGCTTACCCTCTGCATCACCCAAATCAACCATCGTCTGCCAAAGAGGGCATGTTCAGAAAGCATACCCCACAAACGACCAGGTCCTGTCTCACCATCAATAGATATATCGGGACAAGGGCCACAATTAAAGAAGAGGTCCTCTTCATACGCAAGATTAGCCAAAGAATCGGCAAACTGATTCCAGTTCCATGGAATCAGCTGAAAAGATACTCTATCAAATTCGTCTAGCAGGGCTATGGCAGTATGATGGTACATACAAAGGATCGGGTTCCGCACCATGTACGTCCCATTGAGTTGATTTAAAACCAACTGAGAGTCCCCTTTCACCAACAACTGGCGGATACCACCCTTCTTTGCAATATTCAAACCCATAATCAGGGCTTTGTATTCTGCCATATTATTGGTAAAATTCACCCCGAGATAAACAGCTAACTTCATGACAATGCGTCGTCGGGGGTCTCGGATGACAACTCCTACACTTCCTTTTTTGCATGGACCCCTGGACGCCCCATCAAAGTACAAGGTGTACGTCCATAAAGGGTTTACATATCCCGCCATCCTGAACTCTACTCGTAATTATGGTAATCAAAATTCAGCATATTCAATGGGTGGACTGTAGGCTCCATCCCTCCATCATCATTGAATTCAACAGGGATGCTCGTCAAAATTTGTAGGCAGTGATGGCAGAAGACCTTGATTTCCCAAATAAATGTCCCGCCTTCTTGCTCAATCACCTTGTATCCTTTGCTCCACCAAATGAGCTTTCCCTGATGATATCTCTGTTCCAAATATGGGTGTTCTAAATAAGGGATCAGACGACCCATCAACCTCTATCACGATTTCCTTGCAGATGTTTGATCGATCTTTCCTAGACCTGCAAGGCAGTCATAGCATTAGTGCAATCAGAAGTAATAAGGTTTAATCTTATTAAGATTAACCTTATTTTTAAATTCTATCCCCTCAAGATCAGCTAACAATACTGTGGATTTATTCTTTCCTATCCTAACGATCTTATAGGGCCCATCCCATTTGGGTTCTAGCTTGCCTGGGAATAATTCACGTCGTGCGTCATAATACAGAACAAGCTGTCCTTTCTTGAAGGTGTACTTCTTGGCTTTGAGGTCGTGTAGCTTCTTCATTCGGCGCTTCGCCACTTCTTGGTGCAATAAGCTTTGCAACTTAAGCTCATCTAAATGTGTCAGTGTCGTCAAGCGCTCAAAAAGAGCGTCTTCATCGCTCAAAGAATGATTGATGGCAAACCGAATAGTCGGCAGCTCAATCTCTAAAGGCAAGACACACTCCTCCCCATATACTAACTTGAACGGGGTATGGCCAGTGGCTCGTTTGAAAGTCGTATTATAGGCCCACACTGCCACGTATAACTTTTTATCCCAATCCTGTTTCTTTTCCGACACAGTTTTGGACAGGATGCCTACAAGCTGCTTGTTGGTGCTTTCAACTTGCCCATTGGCTTGCGGATTATATGGGGTTGTCTTGTTATGCTTGATGTTCCACAACTCTGTCAAACCTTTGATCACCTTATTCAGGAAATGGGTTCCACGGTCCGACACTAATTCTTTCGGCGGACCAAACCGGCATATTATCTGCTCTAGAAGGAAACTAGCAGTTTCTTTAGCATCATCTTTCCTTGTTGCACGTGCTTCTGACCACTTTGTGAAGTAGTGAGTTGCTACAATGATGTACCTCTTTTGCGTAGTCGACGACGGAGTAATAGGACCCACAAAGTCTATTCCCCACTTCTCAAATGGAAGTATCGCCATAATAGGGGTGAGTGGTCGTTTCCTATTCTCTCGACTATCATGTCGTTGGCAAATATCGCATCGCTTAACATACGCAAACGCATCCTGGAAGATGGCAGGCCACCAATAACCTGCTCTCAAAGCCTTCTGTGCTGTAAGCCGTCCAGCAAAATGGCCACCGCAAGCAGAATCATGGCACTCTTCCAAAATGAATGGCAACTCGTCAGGCGTCACACATCGGCGATAGATATCATCAACCCCTTGCCGATATAATGTACCTGCGATCAAGGCAAACTTTAACGCTTGCTGCTTAATTTTCCTTTTCTCAGCCTTAGATAGTTCGGATCCCGCCTCTCCCATTGATAAATAATGCGTTATTGCAGCATACCAGGAGGGAATAGATGCCGTATCTATTTTAAATATCATCTCCATGTCACTACCTTCAGCCACAGATTCTTTCGGCTCCCCAAAGTCCACTAGACATTCCACGATGCCTTGCAACCTTGGTGGCTTACTCTTGATTTCATAATCAAATTCCTGCAAAGTGATCAACCACTTCGCTAAACGATCAGGCGGCTGTAACTTATTCATCAATAGTCGAAGTCCCTCCGCCTTCGTATAAAGTACGACTTTCTCATAAAGAATGTAATGCCTAAATTTCTTGGTCCCAAATACCATCGCTAGACACAACTTCTCCATGTAGGTGTAATTAATTTTGGATACCCCCAGCTTCCGACTAGCAAAAGCAATCGGGTGGTACCACTTCTCTTCCCAAATTTGGGCTAAACAGCAGCTGATACTATACATGGTGGCTGCTGAAAATATATAGAACACCTCACCTCTTTTAGGTGCTTTTAAAACGGGCGCTCTTGCTAGCTCTTGTTTCACGTCCTCGAATGCTACCTTACAAGGGTCACCCCAATCAAACGAACAGCTAAATGACAATAAATTTGTAAGCGGCAACGTTCTTTCTGCTAAGGCGTTAATGAATCTACGGTAGTAACCAACCGAAGACAGAAAGCTATGAACTTCTTTCGGAGTGCGTGGTGGACCCATGGCAACTATAACTTTGACCTTCTCGGGGTCTGTCGCAATTCCTACCGAACTGACCACATGACCCAGCAATAGCCCATAAGGTACTCCAAAAACACACTTCCGTGGGTTTAGGGCGATGCAAAATTGTCTACAGCGCTCAAAGCATTTTCTTAGAATGATCAACTGCCTTTCTCTCACGGTGGCGGCCCCTAAGTCATCAATAAACACCTTCAACTCTTCAGGGGATATGTCACCGAATGTCTTATCTGCTGTTCGTTGCCACGAACCAGGCGCATTGCATAAACCAAAGGCCATCACATGGTATGCAAAAGTACCAAATACAGTGATGAAAGTTGTTTTCAACTTGTCCTCTTCTGCAATTGCCATTTGGTTATATCCTGCAAAGCAATCCATAAACGAATATATCTCCCTACCCGCTAATTGATCCAAAATCTGGTCAATAAATGGCAACGGGTAGTAGTCCTTAACTGTCTGCTTATTCAGCTCCCTAAAGTCTACACATAAACGGATTTGATTATTCTTCTTCTTTCTAATCACAACTGGCGAACACCATTCCGTGTGTTGCACAGGAAAAATCAAACCCGCTTTTCGAAGCTTCTGTAACTCTTCAAACAGCCCGTCCCTCAATTCGAAAGGCATACGCCTTACTTTCTGCCGTACAGGACGACTGCCCTCTTTCAACGGAATTGTATGAACAGCAAGGCTAGGAGGGATGCCTCTCAACTCATCATAACTCCAGGCAAAGATATCACAGAATTCCTGGATCAAGGCCACATAGTCCTCCCTTTCTGCTGTGCTGAGCATAGAACCTAATTTGATTGGCCGCGAATCATCAGGCGTACCAAGGTCTAGCTCGATAACATCTGCATCTCTTATACGATCTTGGGCCTCTATCGGCTCATTCAAAGTGATCTGATAGATGTCCTCTGTGGTGGATCCCTCTTTGGACTCATCACTCGATGATGTCTCACTGCCAGATAAATCTTCTAATGTCTCCAATTCTGTAGAAGATAGAGGAGCTCTCTCACTCTGCGGGGACTCAGGATAAGCATCAACCACCACACGTTGGGCACCTCTGCCGAATATCAATCGACCGGCGGGTATATCTACTTGGCAGTCCGCTTGCAAGATCCAAGGTCGTCCAAGTAATACTTGGTAACTTGGCCGCCCTGCAAAACGAATCACCCTAAAGTCCAACATGCATTCTACATTTGCAACAGTGACATGGACCTTAGTAATGCAGCCTTCCGGCTGTCTCAAACTGTCATCTGCCATTCTGAGAATTGTGGAAGTATCTTTCTGAATCGCAAGACCCAACCTTTCCATCAGTTCAGAACTCATAATGTTGACCGATGATCCTGTGTCGACAATGGCATAATCTACTAATATCCCATCGACATAGGCTGCAACCCTTGGGCAATGCTTCTCAGCATGCTCAAACCAGTCATCACCAACTCGCGCAATACCCAAAGGTTCTACAATATAACCGGTACGTAAGATCTTTCTAAATTCCTTACGTACTCCTGGGGAAAGCTTAATAAGCTGCAAAAGGTTCACATCTGGCTTGACTTCGCAAAGAGAGCCCGCCAAATCGAATTCATGATAGTTCGATAGAGCTCGCTTTTCACGCCAAATCATCCGCTCTTTAGGTCGCTGAACTGGCTTTATTGCCTCTTTCTTAACTTTCACCTTCTTCTTTGGTGCTTCCTTATCGGCTTTACTCTCTACGGGCTTCAAAGGTCCCTCTTCTAGGGCAGGATCCAAAACTTGCGTTCCTTTGTCGCCTTGTTTAGGGTTTCCGTCGACAGGCTTATCCATGTCGGGTTCCCTACCCTTTTTACCTCTTGTAAGGACAGCTCGTAGATTAGAGGTTTCAGCATCATTAACGCGTACAGCCTCAATCAAACTAACTCCACTACCACTTGGTAGCTCCTCCACGGTAGTCTTTGGTCGTTGAAGTATTTGTTTAGGCCCATTTTCTGGCTGGGAATCATTTCCTTGGGCACGATGATTAACAGGCCCTGGTTGCCGACTACCATGCTGGAGAGAACTGATCTTACTCCAGCAAGTAGCTGCTAGATGGCCAGATTTTCCACAAATATCGCACTTAACATTTGGGCAATTTCTTGGATAGTGCTGCCCGCCACACCATTTACAACTAAACCTCGACAGTGCACCCTCCTCCGGGTATCTACTTCCTATCAAATTTTGTTGTTTTTTAAGGAAGTTGACATCAACCGCTATTTGTCGATACTGCTCCGTAATCATGTCGGTATAATGCTTCATCATGTCCTTAACCTCGCCAAGAACATTGGAAGAACTCGACTCATAGCCTTGGTCATTACCATGTCGCTCCATCAGCCTAACAATTCGATTAGGCACTGGTTGTTGAGCCACAGGCATGGTATTAGAATTGACCGCCTGGCCTCCACCATTTGGAGCCATTTGACTGCCCGTCGGCATCAACATGCTAGGGGGAGCTGGTAATAAAGGGACATTCTGTATCATGTTCCCTCTCCCATTAGGGTTAGCCATCGCTATCCCTTGGCCACTACTGCCATTGGCTATTGCCATATTGTTTCCCAATACTAAACCCATGTTCGAATTGCCTCTAGAAGCATAGGCTGCTTGTAGTCGGGATTCCACCTCTTGTGCTCGTGTAATGGCAGTATCTATATCCCCCAAGGGGACACTACTCAACTGCAATTGGATATTAAAGTCCAAACCATGTAGGAAATATTGCAATTGGGCAGCTGCGGGGATAGGGATAGAGGTGTCCAACTTACGGAAGACCTCTTTTATCTTCTTCGCATAAGCACGAATATCCTCGTGTGGATCTTGGCGGGTCACGTTGAGTACACGCAACCAATATTGCCCACCCCTTTCAGGGGCAAACTCCCTTCGAAAAGCTCCATAAAATGCATCAATGTTCAATATGGTTCCGGCTTCTAAACCATGATACCATATAGCGGCTCTTCCTTTGAGAGTCATATTGAAGAACATCATCAAATGCCCTTCCTCTTGAATGCGACAGTTAAACATCAGCTTTTGAAACTCCCTAATGTGAAGTTCTGCATCTTCCTCAACTAGCCCATTAAAAATGGGTAGCGGGTAACCTAGAGCCGGCAAATCCGTCGTTCCTGCTGGAATTGCAATAGGCTGCGCCATGACGAGGATTGGATTTGCACTAGGAATAGGGGACGGTGGGGTTACACCTCCCACAATTAATATGGACTGGCTTATGGCAGAAAGGGGAGCACTAGAGCTTCCACCTTCTCCTAACTTACTGCTTGTGGACCTAAGACCACTAGATCCACTCCCTCGTAAGGGTTCAGCACCGCCACGCTTAGGGGAATATCTCCTAAAAATTTCAGCACGTCGCCTAGCTCTTTCGTCTCTTTCTTGCTTCTGGATTTCTGCTAGACGATTCTTATCACTAAATAACGGATCAAGCTCAGTATCCTCTGGCATAAACTGCTAGTTGGTCCTTAAACAACCAGGATTCGAGAACCGCCACTTTTGAGCAGCTCCCGGCAGACGCACCACTGATGGACCTAAAAACGGGCCGGCACTGGCTCATGCACTAGCCGGGCCTCATCACTACGCACAAGACAACCCCTCGGCCTCGCGGCCAGGAGCGTCTATCAAAATCTCTGCCTTCCTAAACATTGCGTTTGTAATACGTTGTAGTCCAACTGATCCTAACCCAATATTACTCCTCAGAGGGAGTCCCTTCCACATAGCCAAAAGGCTCGAATCACATACACATGGGGTTCCTCCTACGGCTAAATGCCGTCAACCCTCTGCGACTCTCCTACACCTTGGGGATTGGCCCCTCGACGCGTCGCTCAACATTTAGACATTTCGCACAAACGTCGCTCAAGGTACCAAATAACCGTGTCCAGGAATGTACCATTGTCCTTACTTCTCTTTCCCCTAGACCCCACGACTAGCCTACAGCATGGGTACCTCACTGCCTCTCATCGTAGGTCATGTTCTAATAAACCAATTGCAATGCATGTCCAGGAGCTGATCACCGATACTCTTAAGTTCTTTTCATGCTCCATGCATTTGGTGGATGTCTAGTGCTCAAACATTTAGCAAAACAGTATCGTGCACAAGTGCAAATCATTCTTTTAATGGTTTCCAACTACCGTTCGTGCTTCGTTGCATGGGCTTAGCACCGAGGTGATCCTCGTGCTACTAAGCTCTTAATTTTAATTATCACCCGTCCTAAATGCTATGCATAGAAATCAGCAACTTTCCCATCATTTCACACGGCATTTAGACACATTTCAACTTCTCTACCCTTCCCCGTTTAAATAGTGCATCGTTGGATAGATGTATAGGGTATTTTGACATCATTTTATGTATAGAAAGCGGAAAAAACCACACTAGCACAAGAAAATGGGGTTGAACTGAGGAAAATCCTCATGCTTCAGTCCCCACAACCATTCACAAGCATTGCTCTTATTTATCCTTATTTTTCGGAACCCAAAATGTATTTTTCCCCTATTTTTCATGGTTTTTCCCTATTTTCCCTTATTTTCCTGCATTATTTAATTGCTGAAAATTCAAAACAGGTTATGGGCTGTGGCCCTTAGTTCCTTCTTGCAGAAAAATGAAAGTTTAGTTGATGTTCCTAACCATTTTTCCATTTTCATGCCAAAAACCCTCATTTTCCCTTGTTTTTCATGTTTTACGTGTTTTAGCATATTATTTTGAACCACAAAATGCATATTTTTCTGATTTTTTGATCATGACCAGCAAGAACTCATAGAAAACAGTATCATGAACAATTATTATCCCACATGAACACCATTTCATCCATCAAAAGCCATAAAAACTCAAATTTCCTTTGAAAATTTTAAATTACCGCGTATTTGCGTGTTTCGGGTTTTGTGTTCATGGCTGTAGATTTGGAAAACAGCAACACTTCATGTCCAGCAACATCACAAATCACCATTCTCAGCCCGTGTAGCAATCCGATCCATGCCGGACAAGCCTCCATCATTCTTTCTTCTTCCTTCTTCTTCCCACATGATCTTGCCTTTAGAAGAGAGAGAGGGAGGAGAGAGAAAGACTAGAATCAGAAATTTCAAACCAGGCCACCATTGCGCGAGCGAAGGGCGGCGATAGAGTCAGGATACGGAGGGGATTCACTGCCAATGATCACTCGGGGGGGTTGTGTGCAGCAGGCATGTTGCCTCCATCAAGATCATGGCGCATTTTTCGGCGCATCCTGGCGTTGATCTTCTCCACGATTTGTTGCATCCATCCTCTCCCAAACTTTCATGTGACATTTAAATTTTGGGCTCCCAAAGGTCACTTGCCCATTTTGGCCAAATTTTGTCCACCCCTTCGCATCTTGACCGGTTTCTTGGCCATTTCCCCGTCCGGACTCGGAATCGAGCTCTGAAAAATCCTGGGCGTCCGGCTTAGCATCCCACATTGGCCAGTAGCTTGTGTCAACCCGCACGACTGTCTGAAAAATTATGAAAAATCACCAAGTGTCGCTCGGGCGCCTTTAAAGCACTTTGGTGCTTAAAATCGTCCTAGATCGAGCTGCCGCCTTTGACAATGAATATTTTTCCCTCGATATTCATAATTTTTAGCTATTTTTAAGCACTTCCCGTCACCTAAATTCCGCTCTCAGATGCCGTGAAGGGTATCATGAGGTACCTGAAGGGCACTACAGATATGTGCATATGCTATGGTAGCCAGGATACAGGAGTCGTGGGGTATACTGACTCTGATTATGCAAGACGTGTAGATAGTAGGAAGTCCACTTCTGGCTATGTATTCACCTATGCTAGAGGTGCTGTTTCTTGGATGTCCAGGGTGTAGAAATGCACTAACCTTTCTACTAGAGAGGCCGAGTATATTGCAATCCACTGAGGCTTGCAAGGAGACCATTTGATTGGGTTGTTTAGTTGGTGATCTTGGTATTGATGCTATCCCTACACTGCATTCGGATTCTATGAGTGCTATTCAGTTAGCCAAGAATTCAGTCTTCCATGCGAAGATGAAATACATTGAGATGAGGTATCACTTCATACGTGGGGTTGTTGAGGACAAGTCTATTGAACTTGTCAAGATCTCGACTCACCAGAATCCTACAGATCTGCTCACAAAAAGCCTCTCTACAGAGCGCTTTGCCTTCCTTAGGAGGTTGATGGGCGTGGGATGAGATGACGTCTTTCCTCATCCTATTGTACATGTGTACATGTTGTACTGTCTTTTTTCTTTTTCTTTTCACTCCTCACTAGGGCATATTTGCCTTTAAGTGGGAGGTTGTTGGGGGTAAAGGTGCCTCTGCCTAGCCGCCTGTGTATTACTACATTGACAAACACCGTCACTGCACACTACAGGTGGTAGGTGCTTGTCACCGTCACTTTATTCTTTATTCTTTTAGTGACAGTTTGAATAAAGGAAGGCTCAGTCACACATTTTGACTGTTGGAGTTTCCATTTCTAGTCTCTCCCTTTCTTGCTCTTGCTCTCCCGCCATAGCTCTCGAGTCCAACCTTCGATCCGTCGCTCCCTTTTAATGGTATGGCAAGGAGAGGCCACCCACCAAGTGGAAGTTGAGTTGACCTGGAGCTGGTGGAGATAGCATTGGGCTTGGCCAACAAAGTGGAAAGACCATTGAAAAGGGATGTGTACAAAATGCTGGGAATGACAAAGTTCTGTTCCACACTAATGATGGCATCAGCTTAGCTGATATTCGTAACCTAGAACTAGCTACAGGCCAAGATGGTGTATGCCTTGTTTTCTAGCTAGTAGTACAGCACACTAATGAGCACGATCAACATCTGATGCTAGAAAGCATTGCAACCAAATCTTTAGATGAAGTGAACTTGAACGACTTCATATGGAAGACAATTGAGACCTTAGCAAAGGCACTGGCTACACGTGGAAGACTTGTAGGTGGAGAGTCCATGGCCTCCAAGGTGAGAAAAAAGTCATCATCTAAGGCCTCGACCATAGGATTTGGTGGGGTCTTGACTGCCATTACCAGGGAGGCATTGTGGGAAGCACAAGGAGAAGAAGAAGTTGGTGAGACACTAGATAGCTCACCCCCCCACCATGAATAGGAACAGTGCAGTGAAAGAACTGTGAGTGATGAAGAAGGAGAACTTGAAACACGATCTAGCCACGGAGGGGCCAAAAAGTCCAAGAAGAGAACCCCCCAAGAGAAGGAGGAAGAAGAGAGAAGGAAGAAAGAGAAAGTTGACCTATAGAGGGCACAAAGAGAATCCAATAAGGTTTAGGAAGAAAGTAAAGGAAAAGAAAAAGGCAAGTTGGAGAAGGTAAAAGAGGAGTCCAAGAGAGCTAAGGAGGAGAGGAAGAGGAGAGCAAAAGAAGAAACAGAAGAGCTATGCAGGAAGGAAGAAGAGGTCATAGCTCGAGCCATACTCATGTCAATAGAGCAGTAGTTCAGGTAGGTGGAGTTGGCTTCCATGAGCCATACAGAGAAGAAGGCCCAGGAACAAGTTCCCAAGTGCTAGAAATCATGCCACCTCCAGTAACACAAGACCAAGGCAAGGGCTTGATTGATCCTATTCCAGCTGTCCTAGTGCCTATCGTCCTAGTCTCTGCAACCACCCAAGGCACTTCAACTACAGTAGATGCTAGAAATCTTATGACTTGGGTGCAGTTTCTGGTCAATAAAAAGATCACTTAGGATGCAAGTGGAGGAATCCCAAAGACAAGAACAAAGAGACTGGTGGTTGCGGATGTTGAGTGAAGACAAGATCCCAACAAGAGACAGAGGATAGAAGCATCCACAAAATGACTATCCCTACAACACTGTCATCGTCCTCTAATTATGATGATTACATCAAAGAACTCCATAAGCATCTAGAGAGAGAAAAGGAGGAAAAGAAGATGGATGTTGTGGAGTTAGAAGATGAGAAAGAGACACTAGTGGCCTTCTAGCTCGAGAGAACCTGCCAAGTGGCCGGTTATCAAAAAGAAATAAGTACGCTAAAGGCAAAGCTCATGGCAAAGGAAGAACAAGAGGAAAGCTGGTGAAAAAGGCTTGAAGACAAGAATCAGGAGCTAGTGGGAATGCAAAGGGAGTATAAGCTCTTGATCCTACACCAAGAAGAACTACAAGGACAAATTGAAAACGTCTAGAATGCCATGGAGGAGTTTGCAGCAAGAAAAATAGAGAGGGCCCAATGATATTAGAAAAACATGAAAAATTTGGAGATGAGGGTAGTCCTAGAACTAGAAGAGCAGAAGAGCCTAGAAAGAGAAATCAAGGAACAAGAGTGAAGAATAAGGACCTTTGCTCAAAGGCAAAGTGAAAGCTTGGAAGAGATGAAAAGGAGAGTAGATGAATGGGTGGCCAGAAGTGAAGGAAGAGTAAAAGAGCTAGCGAGTTGTCTATTCATTGCAAAAGGTGATAAGGTGTTAGCAAAAAGCAGGGTGGCAGAGGCTACGCAAACAAGCTTGGAAGCTCAACAATGCGCCTTCCTCAATACTATCTTGGATGTTACGACATCTACAACCCACTAAATTCTTGCTACTTCTTACATTGAGATGTTTAGGATGAAGGGGTTGGGATGCTTCAAATTTGTTACACATGTCTTTGGGACCATATGCACACCAATAGCTAAAAGGTGAAAAGATGAAAAAATTTGAATTAATGAGTAACATATATCAATGAAAAATAAATTTGCAATATTCAGCTTGTAGATAAGGCAAAGGAATTAAGTACCAAAATTGCTCTAACTGAGATTGCTTAGTTGTATTGGAAATGCTACCATATTGGTTCTTGTTGCTTGATTGAATCTTGAAATTTGTAGGGGTAGTTGATATCTTACTCTCACCAGAGATGAAATCAAACACACATTCCCATGATATATACGCATATGTAAGAGTGTGGTATAATCGACTAGGATCAACCTTTACAGTCCAAATCAAAGTTGAAGCATAAAATGTATTTGCATGCTAGGCATTGTACTTGGAAGCTTGGATCCATATGTGATAATTTCTATTCAAAAAACAAAAGAGAAGTGTTAATATATCAAGCATAACATATGATACAATCACTTTGTATATTTTTAAATCAAAGTTATACCAAGATTGAAGTTAAATGTCATTTTATCTTTGAAATAGAGGAAGACTTTTATGTTAAAGTAATACATAGTTACAACATTCTACTCTATCTATGGTAGATTGGAGTTAAAATCCATTTCATATTTGAATGGAGATAGCTCCAGTATCATATGACTCGAGCCATGGATAGTAAATATCCATATTAGATCATATATAGAGTAGAAGTATACCACTAGCAATGTCAAGAGTTCCTTGATCTATTCACTTGAACTCTATTTTATTTGAAAGCACAATTCTTTTAACTATATTTTATTTATATAACTTTTCAAATTTTGGAATACAATATTATTTGTGGATTTCTATGTCTATAATATTTTAATCCCTAATGGACTTACATTATCATACTATAAAACTTTTGCAAGAATATACATATTTATCACCTACATATGCTTAATATGTAGTATGTTATTGTACTCTCTATAACATTGTTTAGTCATTTTCTCAAGTAGGATAGGTTCCATGTCTATCTTTCACTAACTCTAAATATATTTTCATTATAGTTTTTTTGTGTAATTTGTTCTAGCCATATTGTAGATTAGTATTTTTTCCTCTTCTATATATTTTTTGTTTGGATAGCCTTTAATTTTTTTTCTTTATTATCAAATTGTTTACATATTGGATATGTCACTATAACATATAGACCCAATAGTGACGTTTAAAGTGACGGAATTATTCATGGAAAAATTTGCCCCTATCATCTCACTATTCACATCACTATTAGTGACGCGATAAATTTGTCGCTATTAGTGTCGCTATTTGCATTGCTAATCTGCGATGCTAATAGCGACGCAAATAGTGACGTTAATAGAGATGCAAATAATGATTCTAATAGTGATAGGTGTGTAGAGTAAATTTCTGATGCAAATAGCAATGGTTACAGAGGGGAAAAAATTTAGATGGCAGGGCATGCAACCCTACCACCCTTCTAGCTATAGGCACTAAATATTCTTGTATAATTCATTTGCCAATGTCACCTACACCTAATGTCTAAAAATTGTGCATCAGATTTAAAAAAGAAGGAATCCTCTGATTGAAAAAGCTAGATATAATCAATTCAAAAAGGTATTATGCAAGAAGCATTTTCATCACTTAGGCCTGAGAAGAAGAAGAGCAATGAACTCCCCTATTCTTCATTATTCCATGTACTTCACACACACACACCGAATGACTATAAAGAACTAGGTCTAAGTGACCTGGTGACTACTCACATTGACTAACTCTACCAGAGTTAAGTCTACCTGACTTATTGACTACGACTCACATGCTAGAGATAGCTGGACACTAGTTGTCATATCGATGTATATGAGTTGAGCTTGAAGTCTCAACACTCTCCCTCAAGCTCAGACTAGCTACTGTACTCCAAGTAGCTCCCTCAAACAAACAAAATTCTCTTTACCACAAGTGCTTTGGTAAAGATATCCGCTACCTGGTCTTCTATCTTCACATGAAGTAGATCAATCTATCCTACAAGTACCATTTCCCTAATGAAATGGTAATAAACCTCTATGTGTTTGGATCAAGCATGATAGTTGGGGTTTCTAGCCAGCATCACACTACTGAGATTATCACAATGCAATGTGACTTTGTTGTCCAACTTAATATCAAAATCATGTAGTAGTTTCATAAACCAAACTACTTTGCATGCCGCTAAGGCTGCACCCATGTATACTACTCAAACTAAAAGCATAACCACTAGTTGACCTCCTATCATAGACACAACCAACCCAATCAGCATCTGTATAACTTGTCATACATGTCCAAGATCAGTGCACTTGAACTTCAGTAAGCCAAGTAAAACCTCTTTTTGCTGCATATTTTTCAACTTCTGTTGAGATATTTACAATCACACCTATTGTGGCCTATTTGCATGAGGCAATTCTAGGCTTACGACATGCAGGCTGTAGGAATCCCATATGCACAAAGAGGGAAACTGCTACCCAACTATAAAGCATTGTACTTGACTACCACTCTTTCATATATGATAAATGCAATATCATCGCTCTCTGAGTAAAGAAGAGTGCTCTTGTATTGCTCTTTTATGTTATGTTACAATGAGCTAGAATGGGAGCCTTTTATAAGCAAAATTTGAGAGGCAAAAAGCTCTCCCATGTAGAAGAGATGGGAGCGGGGTATCTCATAAAGAAATGATGCCTTCTGGCAGGAACAAAGAATTGGCTTTGTTAAAGACAACTGGGAATATTGTACATCAGGAATCATTTAATTTTTCTTTCCTTTAAGGTGGTTTCTTGGAAAGTAGGTCGGCTATAGTGTTTTGTATTCTTGGCACATGCTCGAATGTGACATCTAGAGCATAAAAAAACAATGACAGTCGAAGTATGTTTTGTTCCCTATTTCATTTGGTGCCTTTTTGGTTAGCTAGCCTGGTACATGTTTCAAATCAGTTCTGATCGTGAAGGTGACAAATTTGATGAAAAAGTGAAAGGCTTTGATGGCCTTAATCATGGCAAGAATTTCTCATTGGTAAGAGGGGTAATTATTTTGAGAGTGCTTGAGAATATTCTTGAGGTGTATCTGCATGGGTAAAATGCTGAAGATTCTTCTTCTTCGCAGAGACACGCACCCCAGCCAGAGTCTGAAGCATCCGTGTAGAGGATGAGAGGATGACTAGATGGCCATCTTAAGGGTGGAAGATTGGTGATTAGTTTCTTGATATTCTGGACGGCCAGAGTGTGGATTGCTTGCCATTGGAAATTATATTTCCTTAATAAAGGATACAATTCCTGTGAATACAAAGAAATATTGGGTGCAGATGAATTAACCCAATTTAAAAAACCTAGGAATTGTTGCAATTGTTTGAATGTAGTTGGGTTGTTCGGCACATCTCGGATCTTTTTCAAGACATGATCCTGAAGCTTGATTTGTCCCTGGGTTATTTCAATACCAAGAAATTCAATGGAGGTTTGAAACATGATTGATTTGGTGGGTTATAAGACCATTCCTACACTTTCCACAGCAGTAGCAAATACTCAAAGGTGATCCAAGTGATCTTGGATAGTGTCGGAGAAGACCAAAATATCATCTATATAGGTAAGGCAAAAAGGGAATTTTCCAAAGACGGAATCCATCCATTCTTGAAACTTTGTGGGGGCAATCTTGATGCCGAAGGAGAGGACGGTCCACTGGTAGTGGCCTTGGGGGACGTAGAAAGCGGTCTTGTACCTGTCTTCTTTCTTTAGAGGCAATTGCCAAAAACGAGATTTAAGATCAAATTTACTAAACACATTGGCTTTCTTGATCTTTTTCAATAGTAGATCTTTCAAAGGGATTGGGTGTCCATGCCCAATGAGGTAATTGTCGAGTGGCTTATAATTAATTACCATCCTTTTTTTACCTCGTTTTTGCTTCGAATGCTTGTTAACGTAGAAAGCCTGACAAGGCCAAGGGGAATTGGTAGGCTCAATTAAACCTTTTTCCAATAGAGACTCTATATTTTCATCCTTACAGAGTACTAAGTCTTCCTCTTTCATGCCGAGGTGGACAAATTTTGTTGGTACAACATTTGGCTGGATTGGTAAAGAGATGGCCAACTTTTCTCTTTTTTCTCTATAGACCAAAGGGTCTTCGTGCATGAAATTTTTGAGACGATCCTGCATGCTTTGTATCTTTTCAGCATATTTTTTCATTTCCAAATTTATCAAGTGGTCTCTTGCATTTGTTTTGGAAGGGCCAATAGCTTTAGCTATGGAATAGACTGATCTACCAACTTTGGGGAATAGAGGCAGTTCTGCCTTCTTTCCTTTGTATGAAATACCAAAGTGGTATGTAGGGCACAAGGTGCTGGAGTATGTCCATACCTATGAGGAGGTCACACCTCATTTATCTCATAAGTTGGATCTCAATGGGTACTTTCACTTTTCCAAAATGGAGATAGGCCTGGGTGACATGAATAAGAGTAATTTTCTTATTGTTTGACAACTCCACTATAATTGGAGTGGTGGCTTTTATGCATTTTTTGGGGAAAAGCTCAAATGGGAAAATGGTTAGGCTTGATCCTGTATCAAGCAAAGTATCCACATACGAAGAGAATTGTGGCATGTTTTTTAGTTGGCGACATACCATTGGAATGGATCCAGCAGTATCCAAAGCATTAACCTTGAATGTCTGAGATTTGGCTAGCCTGATTTTGTTGATAGGGGCTATTGGTGGTGAAGTACTAGAAGTGGCTTTAACCTATGAAGTAGAAGGAATATCTTGAAGTTCTCTGAGGATAACTGTTGTTCCTTGAGCAAGTTCTTTCTGACTAGAAAGAATTCTTCTATACACTTTGCATAGCGAATGAATCTCTTGTTGCATTTGGGTAAATGCACTTACCATTTCTTCACCAGTTTGTTGTGTATTAGTTGTTGTAGGCGAAAGTGACTGGAGAAGCTGAGATGCAGTTTTGGGTTGATGAATGTTCTCCAATTTGTGTGGCAGGAATATATTGGCTTGACTCTTGGTCTCTAGACCTAGAGTTCTTGGTTTGGGCAAGCAATAAGGGTTAGCAAAAAACTCTTGCATGAGCTTGTTTTTATGCTTTTGGTGCTTGGAGGAGGATGTGTCTGAATCATTTGATGATTCGGAAGAGGCTATTTTTACTTGCTTTCCTTTTGACTTCTTTGAAAAGTCAGATTTGGGGTAAGAATTGAAAGCTGAAGACATGAACTTTTCTTTCTTTCCTGGGAAATATGATCCATGGGCATTGACAGGATGAAAACTTGAAGGATTGAGTGTGTCTTCATCTATTACCTTAGTAGCATCAGATGCAGTATCTGCTGCTAAAGAGTCTTCTGATTGTTTTGCTGCATGCCAAGATTGAGGAGAGTCTGATTCAATTTTTGAATCAGTGGTTGAATTACTCGTCTCCGAAGTAGTTGATTCTTCTTCAGTCTCAGTTGTCTCATTGTAAGAGTAAAAACTTTATGTGTCTGTAGAATACTTTGATGAGTCATCTGAAGAGTCAATGTCATAGAAATGCATATTGACTTTGGCAGAATTTTTTTGCTCCTTTCCCTTCTTGGGGCATTTGTTTGCCAAATATGAAGGACTTTCGTAAATGAAATATTTAAGATCTTTTTCTTTTGATTAATTTGGATATTCCTTGTGTTTGTACTGTGTTTTTCCTTTTGCATATCTATATGGAATTTCTTGAATGCCTTGAGTGTTTATGACCATTATTATATTCTTGTTTGTTGAAAAATGACTTGTTGGAATGAGAGTAATTCCTGTGATACCTGGATGAGTGGCGATGTCGATGGTGGCGATGACTGTGCTTGTAGATGTTATCACAGTTGCATTTTTTGCATCCAAAATCCATATCAAATTTATATGCTTGCTTTCAGACAGATTGTGGAAATTTTGATTCAATTGGGTCATCTTTTGGTGATGACAAACTTCTTTCATTGTTTGCTCAATTGTCTGGATGATCTGTTCTACATTGTCTGTGAAATCTTTATTTTCTATTTTCATCTTTTGCTTATAGTAAAAGGGATTGGCTCAGGGAAAGAACAAACTAGGTGTTCTTTCATAGTATTGTCATGTGCTCCTAATCCCTCGTACAATAGATCTCTCATGTATATTAAGTATTCTTTATACATGCGGGGATCACAAAGCTTTGACTTAAAGAAAGATTCCCTAGCTTCCAATACATTGTCAAGCTTATTTCCTACTAATTCTCCCAACAACAATTCAAAGAAGATTTGTACGGTATCAGGATTTTGTACAATAGCCATTTTTACCTGGGGATGAATGGATGTCCACTAGTGCTTGAGACCTCCCACGAAACCATGGGTAATGGCATTAAGGATATCAATCCTGCTTGTTTGTGGCTTGTCAACTATCTTTTGTCATGCATAGGCATACATCATGTAGATCAATAATTTGATTTCTTCTGATGTCTTCCCATCAATGGACCGGATAGGAAATGAGCCGACTTTCTCAGGTACTCCAATCTTATTGTAGAAGTCATTATGAGAAGTTCTGGATGTGGAAGCCGTACTTGTGGCATTTAGTGGTACCGTTGCAGTAGCCAAGGTAGAGTTAGCTGGCTGATGATGATTATGGGCATTCATTTGGGCTTTGAGGATTGAAATAGGTGATGTTTTTGACATGTGTGGGTTGATGGGTTTGAATTCTTCTTCTATCACACGTTCACCATCTTCATATGAAAATGTGATAGCATAGGCCATATTTTCTTGAAAGTATGCTTGATCTCTATAATACCATGCATGTATTTCCTTAGGAGGAAGATTTGGTGGCTTCTGTTCAATACTCTCACCTAAGATTCTGGAATTTAATCTGTTGTGAACATGGCGAGTAAAATCTTCATTGTCCTCCTCTTCTGGATCAATGCATAAGGGCATTTGATCTAGAATCATGTTTTCTTCTCTTTGTCTTTTGAGTTTTTCTAGATCAAGATCAATATCATTGAAAGCTATTTTGTAGTCAAAATCTAACCAATCTAGAAACATGAATTCCAGATACTCAGATAAGTTCGGTGCTATAGAACCTGGTTGAATAGGCTTTTGGAACAATGTTGAATCCTGTGGTTGATGTGGTGGATGTGACCATGAACCAGTGGGTTGTCAATAGATATCCTGAATTTGTTGTAAAATATCTTTTGGATAATCTGTGTCTTGTAGATTTTCATAACACAACAAATCATGTTCAGGGAGTATTGGTGTGGCAGGGTCTTCTGTAGACTTGGATGTGCCTCCTCCTATAGGTATAATCTCTTTTTCTTTGCCTTTGATAGAAGTGTGCATGTTCAGGGTACGAGATGATGGCAAAGAGAAATGTGATGTCCATCCTTTATGTAGTCTTTTGTTCAAAAAGGTGGACCAATCTGTTGGACTACTTGGTGTTGTCACTAATGTTGAAGAGACATGGGATGGCACTATTGTAGCTGGTTTTGCAATAGTGTTCTTTTGTATTTGCTGACAAAGGGCAAGTAGCTAATCTGAGATCTGTTGTAAAGATTCCATTTTTTCAATGAGACCTGTAAGGGCAAGGTGTGTCCAGTTGACTGCTTGTATTTTTGCTCTCCAAGAATTTTTATCCTAGGGACACAGATAAGAGGTTGCCTTGTACTGATGTCCTTCATATTCAAATCTTGAATAGCATTGGTTATAGAAGATGTAGCTCTTTCAATTAACCTCTTATAGTGTTGGTAGATACCATGGACAACTTGATCATGTGAGCATGGTTGGGTATGGAATTTTAATGTGTTTTCTCTTTGAGAGGGAGAAACCCTCAATTGTGGTTGTATTACAGCCTTTGAGGATGAGGAAGATGGCTCTTCTGGAGGAGAGTTGATGATCATTTGTTTCTGTGGAAGCAATAATGTATTCCCTTTTATATTCTGAACTTTTATGATTTTTGGAGAAAGTAATTCCTTTTTTTTGATAGAACTGATGTCAAGTTGCCATTCATTCAGCAACTCTATCTCAGACCAATTTACACAGTCTGGAAGGAACCTCTGTGTAATCTCGTCTAACTTCATGATAATGGTTTGACCTTTATCATGAGATGATTTCACTTCTTCTATGACTCTAGGAATGGCTAGAGACATACAAGGGAAAACCATTCTGCACTAGATTGCAAGGTGTGCAGATGATGCTTTCATTTGTAAACCCATTGTTTTGATATGCAACATGAGTAGCTCTGAAAGATAGGGGTCGTCTACTACTATTACATAGTTAGGTCTTAACTCAAAAAAGATAGGGCCATTTGACAGTGGTGACATTGAAGCTCCTAGTATCATATCATGTAGGTTTAGGTGATGTGTATCTAATAGTGCTACCATACAAGATGCATTTAGGCCTTTTTTGAAAAGAGGTATGATACCTATAGCAACATAACCAAGATTCATATATGAGTATTCTTTCCTATCCTATTGTTTTTGTATTTTGGGATAGACAAAAGACAGTAGATTTACATGTTGATCTTCAGACAGAGAGTCTCCAATAGTTAAAATACCTTGATCTTCTATAAACATGGTTGAAGCCTTGAATTTGAAAATCCCATTTTCTCCATAGATTTGTGAAGCATCAATTTTTGATAAGATCCATTTGGAACTAGACTGAGCTTCATCAACGATGATGGTGGAGTTTCCCAACGATTTGTATCTTTCTGACAAATGCTTGAATGCAGAGGAGAACACATTCTGAACTTGCTTGGAAGCCATGAAGGGTTTACTAGATGTGAAGAGGACGGAATTCTTTGAAGTGGCAACAAGGCAACACAAAGCCTCAATGCATGAGAAATGAGCTAAGCCTCATAATGTCACTGACAACCTCACTTCACTCAAGTGGATGAATGTAAACTTTGCTCTGATACCAATTCACAGAGAGACATAGCGGAAGAGGAAAACACACATAATCGAGATAGGGTATGCAGATCAAGCACAAATAATGAACACACAGGATGGGTGACGTCGATGAAATCAGACATGATGCAAGATAACAATGCATGCAGGTATGGAGATTGTGAAGACGATATGATAAGCTTCTGAGTCAAGGCAAGAAATGAGTATGCTCTTTGAGTAAAGAAGACTGCTCTTGTATTGCTTTGTTATGCTATGTTACAATGCGTTACAATGGGAGCCTTTTATAAGAAAAACTTGAGAGGCAAAAACCTCTCCTGTGTCGTAAAAGTGATGGGAGTAGGGTATCTCATAAAGTAATGATACCTTTTGGCGGGAACAAAGAATTGGCTTTGTTAAAGACAACTGGGAATATTGTACATTAGGAATAATTTAATTTTTCTTTTCTTTAAGGTGGTTTCTTGGAAAGTAGATCGGCTATAGTGTTTTGTATTCCTGGCACATGCTCGAATGTAACATCTAGAGTATCAAAAAATAGTGACCGTCGAAGTAATCTTTTGTTCCCTATTTCATTTGGTGCCTTTTTGGTTAGCTAGCCTATTACATGTTTCAAATTAGTTTTGATGGTGAAGGGGACAAATTTGATGAAAAAGTGAAATGCTTTGATGGCCTTAATCATGGCAAGAATTTCTCGTTGGTAAGAGGGGTAATTCTTCTGAGTGCTCGAGAATTTTCCTGAGGCGTATCTGTCAAGATTTTGGGAGAGAAGGAAGGAGTCTCACTTGTAGCTTTCTTGCTTGCACAATGGGGGAATACACACAGAGGTGGAGGCTGAAAACAATTTTCCTCTTCTTAGTTGTGTAAGCCAAAAAGAACTCTCATACAAAGAAATAGAAGAACCCTATATATGGGTCTTAAACCAAACTCAACTAACTAAGGTGGCATACTAACTGAGCCACGAACTAGAGTAGATAAGGATAGCTGTCATGTAGCTATTATTCATGGGCGGTATACCAACCGCGTCTGCAACTGACAAGTCGGTGACATAAATACACAACGGTCACCCTGGCGTATCACGAGTGGAGCTCGATATCTCAACACTCCCCCTCGAGCTCAATCCCAATTCCTGCACACCAAGCAGGTCTCTGAACTTGCGCAGCTTCTCTACGCCCAATCTTCGTGAATATGTCAGCTACCTGATCCTCTGTGCTGACATAAACTAGATCAATAAGACCTAGTAAAACCCTCTCTCGCACATAGTGATAATGCACCTCAATGTGCTTTGTTCTAGCATGATAGACTGGGTTATTTGCCAAGTGTATACTACTCATGTTGTCACAATAAATGACAACTGGCCCATCTGTAGGCTGATGCATATCATAAAGTAGCTTATGCAACCAAGCTACCTCACATGCAGCCATTGCTGCACTCTGTACTCGGCCTCTGTGCTCGACAAGGCAACTGTAGGCTGTTTCTTGCTGCTCCAAGTGACTGCAGCACTCCCAAAAGAGAATACATATCCACTGGTAGATCGTCTATCAAAAATACTACCAGCCCAATTAGCATCAGTGTATCCATGCAGCTGTATCTGAATCCCAGTCTCATAAAATAGTCCATACTGCAATGTGGACTTCACATACCTGAGTATGCGTCTAGCCGCATCCAAATGCGGTTTCCTTGGAGCCTGCATATACTGACTTACCAATCCAACAGCATAGCTCAAATCTGGCCTGGTAATAGTCATATAAATCAAACTTCCTACTATGCGTCTGTACATAGTAGGATCTTCCAGAAGCTCACCTGCATCTGTGCTCAGCTTCACATTCTGCTCCAAAGGAACAGAAATAGGCTTACAGCCTGTCATCCCATATTTGGACAGCATGTCCAATCCATACTGCCTCTGCAAGAGCTGTATCCCACTTGGTGATCTAATCACCTCAATGCCCAAGAAATAACGCAGCTCTCCCAAATCCTTCATCTCAAACTTCTGCTTCAATAGCATTTTCACATGAAGGATATCTTAATCACTGTCACCTGTCATAATCAAATCATCAACATAAATGACAAGTAGCATAATATCTCTCTGTTTTTCTCACATAAAGTGAGAAATCTGCCTTGGAAATCTGAAAGCCAATAGTGATAAAATACTGTCCTATCTTGTCAGACCATGCTCTAGGTGCTTGCTTCAAGCCATACAAGGCTTTCTTCAACTTGCAAACAAACTCAGGATGAACAACATTCACATAACCTGGTGGCTGCTCCATATAGACCTCTTCTTGCAAATCACCATGCAAGAAGGCATTCTTTGTAAAGACCATCCCTTTGATGCAGCCATAGCAATGACTGCTCTTACTGTTGCCATCCTTGCAACCGGACTGAATGTTTCTTCATAGTCAATGCCATATGTTTGTGCATACCCCTTGACTACTAATCTTGCCTTGTATCTGTTCATAGAACCATCTGCATTGTGCTTCACCTTATAAACCCAGTTACAGCCAATTTCACTTTTACCTTTAGGCAAAGGTACCAATTCCCATGTAGCATTTGCTTCGAAGGCATCCATTTCTTCATCCATGGCTATCTCCCATTTTTCTTTTCCCATGGCTTGCTCAAAAGAAGTGGATTCTGGTTCCTGTATCACTTTGACCATATATGCATAGTGAATGGCTGTAAATCCATCATATTTCAGCCTATCCACAGGATACCTAGCTCTCGTAGACCTACGCAAAGTAGGTTCACTCCTAGGTGCTCTCAAAACATCCCTGGTCTTCCTTAATCCAGGTGTAACAATAGAAGGAATACCCAGCTCATCATCAATGCTCTGTTCTGAGCCACTGGATTCACCATCCACATAAGAGTGACCTGTATTCACATCAAACATGGGCTGATCAACCTTCTCTTTTCCTTTTCGTGATACCTGCATACCACTATCTGCATTACTTTGAGAAGATTCTCCTGATCTCAATCTGCCTGTCCATGGCGAAGAATGTGAACCACTGCTAGAGGACGCTCCAGGTCCACTAATATTTTGTGACTGCTGCTGTGAATTCTGTGCAGCATTACCATTTTGTGCATCTACATCATCAATCACATTTACTGGTTTATACCAGCTACTCATCTCATAAAAAAAAAACATCTCTGCTCACTGTAAACTTACGAGTAGAAGGGTTATAGCATCTATACCCTTTTTGCTGCAAAGAGTAACCAATAAAGATACACTTCTCAGCTTTTGGATCCAACTTGGATCTCAACTCATCTAGCACATGTACATAGGCAATGCAACAAAAAATTTTCAAATGAGAAATATCTGGTTTTCTACCAGTATACCTCTCCTCTGGAGTCATTCCATGTATTGCTGCAGTGGGAGTCCTGTCCATTATGTAGACTACTGTAGCAACTACTTCAGCCCAATAAAAAATATGGCAAGTCTTTTTCATTGCGCATGGCATGAGATACCTCTCCAATATGCCTGTTTTTCCTTTCTACAATTCCATTTTGTTGTGGGGTATGACTGCATGAATATTGCTGCTTTATGCCATGCTCCTGCAGGAACCTTGAAAACTCATTTGAGAGGTACTCTCCCCCTCCATCTGACCTTAGGCATTTTATCTGCAGGCCTGTTTCTTTTTCAACCATAGCTTTAAGAGTTTTGAAATGCCAAAAACTTCACTTTTCTTTTTCATAAAATACACCCAAACTTTTCTGCTATAGTCATCAATAAAACTGACAAAATAATGACAGCCTCCAAGAGATGCAGCTTTAGTAGTCCACACATCAGAGTGGATTAATTCCAATGGCTCCTTACTCTCTTGAACATGTCTAGGAAATGGTTTCCTTGCCTGTTTTCCAAACTGACAGGCTTCACATACCTTATGCATTTCTGCAACCTTGAATTTTGGCAATCCTGCAACAATATTTTGGGCTTGCATTGATTTAAGTTGCTGTACATTAACATGACCAATGCGTTTATGCCAGATATCAATATCTGCAACTACACCGGTCCCATGTGCAAACATTGCTGCACTCAATTCAGACATGTCTGCATACAATGTAAACATTCTGCCCTTCTTCTTTCCTTTTGCTATCAAGCGACCTTTATTTTTCATATCCTCAACAAAGCATCCATGAGGATTAAATCTGACCTACAAGCCTTGCTCAACCATTTGACCAACAGAAACCAGATATTTGGTGATATTCGGGATATGAAATACATCAGACAGGTATTTCTTTTTCCCATCCTGCATAGACAAAGGAATTTTTCCAATCTGCACAATAGGATATGCAGTATCATCACCAGTCTCCACAAATCCTGGTTTTTCCATTTTTCTTGTATCCTCCATCCATTCTGCATGACCTGTCATGTGGTTTGATGCACCTGAGTCAACATACCATACATCATTGCTTTCTTCTGCACTTGTCACAGAATTGTTCATGTGCTGCACCATAAACAAGTGCTCATTTCTATCATCACCCTGTCTACTAGAAGATGCATAATTCCCTTGTTGCAGTTTTCCATTCATGATGTCATTCTGCTTTTTATAGCAGTCTTTAGCCATATGATCCATTTTACCACAGTAGTAGCATTCAATATTACTGTTTGCATTTTGGCCTCTTTGCCATACACCATGACCTCTTTGGCTCCCCCTGCCTCTAGAGTTACCACGTCCTCCTCCATAGGACCGGTTTTCTTGAGTTTGCTGCATATTCTGATTTCTACCACGGCCTCCATATCGGCCTCCTCTACCTCTGCCTCTACCGCTTCCAGCATTTGAGTAGAAGACAGCTTCTTTTGAAGTTCCTCCTGAAGAAGATGCACCACCATTTCTCTGCTCCTTAGAAATTAGAAGAGCAATCAACTCCTCAAAATCAGGAAATCTTTCACGGACGGAAATGGATGTTCGGAACTGTGCATAATCCTTTCCTAGACCATTCAAGGTCACAGAAACTAAATCATCATCTTCCACTGGCGACCCAATGGAAGCAAGTGCATCTGCAATCTTCTTCACCTTCATGTGGTAGTCATTGATGCTCATATTTTCTCTTTGCACATTATGCAACTCTTGCTTGAGCTGCATTTTCCTGGCTTGCGTATTTGTGCTATACATTTTTGACAAAGTATCCCATGCCTCCTTTGGCGTACTTGCATCTTGAATATGCACAATCATAGAGTCTGAAATGTTGATAGATAGCCAGTACATAACTTTCCTGGCTCTCTCATGCCATGCTTTAAATGCCTGCATTTGCTGTTGATTGGGAACATCAGGAAGAACTGGTTCTTCTTCATTTTCTGCAACAAATTCCCAATATCCTTTTCCCATAAGGAAATTTGTCATTCTAAACTTCCATGCCTGGAAGTTGTTCTTGTCAAGCTTTTCAGTGACAATCTGTGAGAGAGAATCAGATGCCATTACAGAAAACTGCAAAAAATTATGTCACTACAAAAAACACAGCTTCACCCTCACAAGGGAAAATCTGCAAAACTGGCGAAAGTGGTATTTGACCACATAGTCACTTCCTAGTGACGATTTTGCATCAACAGGTAACAGGGATGATTCTGTAACTCCCAATGTCTATGCGCACAAGCATACGATGCAATTTCTACAGTAACTTTTCACCGACCTGTAGAACAGTGAATGCACAGCATAAAACTGGGCATTTTCCTGAGTGCGTGCAGAAAACTTCCGCCTCCAAAACAGGCCCCGAAATGGCCTCAAATAAAAAAAACAAGGTCGCCAAGGGCTAAAGGCCTCTCCCGCATCATATACTGCCCTCTTGCTTCACCGCGAAGGGCGTCTCAACCTGAGACAATGCACTCCTGCACTTTCTAGCTGTGCTACCTGCAGAGATCTGCTCCCAAAACAGAAAATGAAAGCAACATTGCTCCTCTTACCAGAACACCGCGAGCTTGGCTTGCTTTCTTGAGCTCCTTACCACGAACAAGGCTCTAATACCATGTCAAGATTTTGGGAGGGAAGGAAGGAGTCTCACTTGTAGCTTTCTTGCTTGCACAATGGGGGAATACACACAGAGGTAGAGGCTGAAAACAGTTTTCCTCTTCTTAGTTGTGTAAGCCAAAAATAACTCTCATACAAAGAAATAGAAGAACCTTATATATGGGTCTTAAACCAAACTCAACTAACTAAGGTGGCATACTAACTGAGCCACAAACTAGAGTAGATAAGGATAGCTGTCATGTAGCTATTATTCATGGGCGGTATACCAACCACGTCTGCAACTGACAAGTCGGTGACATAAATACACAACGGTCACCCTAGCGTATCACGAGTGGAGCTCGATATCTCAACAGTATCTACATGGGTACAATGTTGAAGATTCTTCTTCTTTGTAGAGACATGCACCCTAGCCGAAGTCTAAAGCATCCTTGTAGAGGACGAGAGGATGGCCGGATGGCAATCTTAAGGATGGAAGATTGGTGATTAGTTTCTTGATATTCTAGATGGCTAGAGTGTGGATTGCTCACCATTGGAAATTATATTTCCTTAATAAAGCATACAATTCTTGTGAATACAAAGCAATATTGGGTGTAGATGAATTAACTAAATTTAAACAACCTAGGAATTATTGCAGTTGTTTGACTATGGTTGGGTTGTCCGGCAAATCTAGGATCTTTTTCAAGACATGATCCTAAAGCTTGATTTGTTCCTAGGTTATTTCAATACCAAGAAATTCAATGGAGGTTTGAAACATGATTGATTTGGTGGGTGATAAAACCACCCCTACACTTTCCACAGCAGTAGCAAATTTTGAAAGGTGATCCACGTGATCTTGGATAGTGTCAGAGAAGACCAAAATATCATCTGGTAAGGCAAAAAGGGAATTTTCCAAAGATGGAATCCATCCATTCTTGAAATTTTGTGGGGGTGACCTTGATGTCGAAGGAGAGGACGGTCCACTGGTAGTGGCCTTGGGGGACGCAGAAAGCGGTCTTGTACCTATCTTCTTTCTTTAGAGGCAATTGCCAAAAACCAGATTTAAGATCAAATTTACTAAACACATTGGCTTTCTTGATCTTTTACAACAATAGATCTTTCAAAGAGATTGGGTGTCCATGCCCAATGAGGTAATTGTTGAGTGGCTTATAATTAATTACCATCCTTTTTTCACCTCGTTTTTGCTTCAAATGCTTGTTGACGTAGAAACCCTAACAAACCCAAGGGGAATTGGTAGGTTCAATCAAACCTTTTTCCAATAGAGACTCTATTTCCTCCTTACAAAGTACCAAGTCTTCTTCTTTCATGTCAAGGTGGACAAATTTTGTTGGTACAACATTTGGCTGGATTGGTAAAGAGATGGCCAACTTTTCTCTTTTTTCTCTATAGACCAAATGGTCTTCGTGCATGAACTTTTTGAGACGATCCTGCATGCTTTGTATCTTTTTAGCATATTTTTTCATTTCCAAATTTATCAAGTGGTCTCTTGCATTTGTTTTGGAAGGGCCAGTAGCTTCAACTATGGAATAGACTGATCTACCAACTTTGGGCCTTCTTTGCTTCGTATGAAATACCAAAGTGGTCTATAGGGCACAAGGTGCTGGAGTATGTCCGTACCTATGAGGAGGTCATACCTCATTTGTCTCATAAGTTGAATCTCAATGGGTACTTTCACTTTTCCAAAATGGAGACAGGCCTGGGTGACATGAATAAGAGTAATTTTCTTATTGTTTGACAACTCCACTATAATTGGAGTGGTGGCTTTTATACATTTTTTGGGGAAAAGCTCAAATGGGGAAATGGTTAGGCTTGATCCTGTATCAAGCAAAGCATCCACATACAAAGAGAATTGTGGCATGTTTTTTAGTTGGACACATACCATTGGAATCTTCAGTTAGTGTCTTGGTCATTGTCAGTCTCATACTCAAGAGAATTGTGGCATCTTCATTTAGTGTCTTGGTCATTGTCAGTCTCATACTCAAGATTGTGTTTATGAGTCCAAGCTTCCATCTTGGAACCTAATTCACTTGAGTAATAGTTGGTCTCTTCAGTCTATGTCAACATGAACATTCTCTTTGTGTTCCATCTGCCATAGCCATGCTCTAGATCCATGCATTTTAACAACTTCTGTACATTAACATGACCAATGCATTTGCACCAGATTTCTACATCCGAAACTGCTCCATTATCATGGGAAAACATGGCTGCCTTCAATTTCAGGATAGATGCATCCAAGGTAAACATTCTGCCATCTCTCTTGCCTTTGGTAATCAATTTATAGCCATTGCCATATTCTTCAATAAAACAATCATCCCTGTTGAATTTGACTTGCAGATTCTGTTCTGCCATCTATCCAATTGATAGTAGATTCTTGGTAATAGAAGGTACATGTAGTACATCATGTAGGCTCTTCTTTCTGCCCATCAGGCATGAAAGAAGAGTCTCTCTCTCTCTCTCTCTCTCTCTCTCTCTCTCTTTGTTTTCTCTATTTTTCTTTTACCTCTCCCTCTCTCTCTCTCTCTATTTTCTCATATTTTTTATTTTTCTCTCTCCCTATATATTTCTCTTTCTCTCTCCTCCCTATCTTTATTTCTCTCATTCCTTCCTCCCTCCCCACCTCCCTCACTCCCTCCCTCCCTCCTCCCTCTTCTCTTTTTTCCTTTCCTCTCTATTTTTCTCTCCATCTATTTCTCTCTTTGCATCCCTCTCTCTCTCTTTCTCTCTATTTATTTATTTTTATCTCTCTCTCCCCCTCTCTATTTCTCTCTCTCCCTCTCCTTCCTATCTTTATTTCACTCCTTCCGTCCCTCCCTCCTTCCCTTTCTTCATCACTCTCTTCATTTCTCTCTCTCTCTCTCTCTCTCTCTCTCTCTCTCTCTCTCTCTCTCTCTCTCTCTCTCTCTCTCTCTCTCTCTCTCTCTATGAAGCTCTTCATAAACAATAAGAAAGAGAGAAGAGAAGAAAAGAGAGAAGAGGGAGTGCACTTACCTTAAAGCTTGATGAAGAATCCTTTTGTGCTTCTCTTCTTCTTTGACTTCTCCTTCACGGGTTCCCTCCTTATCCTTTGGGTACAGTTGTCCCCTCTCTTTTTGTGGATGGTGATGGAAATGGTGGTGGCAACTCTCTCTCTCTCTCTCTCTCTCTCTCTCTCTCTCTCTCTCTCTCTATCTCTCTCTCTCTCTCTCTCTCTCAATCTCCCTTGCATTGATCTCTCTCACTTCTTCTCTCTATACATCTATTCATTAACAAAAACAAAGAGAGAAGTAAAGAAAAGAGAAAAACAAAGAGAGAAGAGATAATGCACTTACCTCAAAGCTTGAAGAAGAATCCCTTTGTACTTCCCTCCTTTTTCTTCTTCTCCTTTACACTTGTCTCCCCCCTCTTCGTGGGGATGGTGGCGGTGGTAGTGGCCTTTCTCTCCCCCCCTCTCTCTCTCTCTCTCTCTCTCTCTCTCTCTCTCTCTCTCGCTTGTTTACAAACCTGTAAAATGCCATGCTCAAGTTTCGACACTTTTTTATGAAGCTCCTCTTTCGACACTTTTTTATGAAGCCCCTCTTTCTTCCCTATTTTATTTCTCTCAGTTTCTCTCTTCCTTCCCCTCCCTTCCCCTCCCTTCTCTCTCTATTTCTCTTCCTCCCCTCCCCACTCTCACTCAATGCATCTTGTTGTTGCAAACACAATCAAAGATAGAAAATAAAAAGCTTAAAAAACAAAGATATTGAAAGCAATGTCACCCCACCTCTCTTTATCTCTCTCTCCCCCATCTCCCTTTACTTTTCTTTCTTTTCCTTCTCTCTCATTCTCTCATTGTTTTCCTATTTCTCTCTTCTTTTCACTCTCCTTCCTCTCTTTACCTCACCCTTATTTTCTATCTCCTCCTTCTCTCTTCCTTCCCTCTCCCTCTCTCTATTTCTCTCCCCCTCTCTTTCTCTCTCTATTTTTCTTTCTTTGTTTCCTCTCTCTTTGTTCCTCCCCCCTCTCTCCCTTGTTGTTTCTCTCAGATATCCTCCTCTCTCCCTCCCTTCATCTCTCATTTCTCTCTTCCTCTTCCTCTTTGTTTCCTTTCTTCCCTTTGTTTCCCTCTTTCTTTCTTCCTCTTCCTTCCTTCTTCTCCCTCCTTTCCTCCCTCTCTTTCCATGCATCTCTTTGCAAAGAAAAAAATAAAAATAAAAGAAGAGAACACAAAAATAAAGAAAGAAGAGGCAATGTACCTACCTCAAAGGCTTGAAGATGAAACCCTTTGTACCTCCCCTTCATACCTTCCCTCCCTTCTCCATTGCACACTTCTCTTTCTTTTTCTTGTATAGCGGTAGCAGCGGTGACGGTGGTGATGAGATCCCCCCTCTCTCTCTCCCTCTCCCTCTCCCTCTCTCTCTCAAAGCTTTAAGCTCTCTCACTCTCTCTTACATTCTTCCTCGCAAATGTTTTCTCGGCAAATGTCATGCCTCGGGTTTTTGAAACTTTTTTCTTAGACCGGCGTCACTATTAGTGTCACAATTTGCATCACTATGTGTGTCCCTATTGTAATGAAAGAAACTTAACTGACCTAACTAAGGGAGAGAAGAGAGAGAAGGACTGCAGGAGAAGAAGAAGAGGACAGAGAAAGACAAGGAGAAGAGAGAGAAAGAGAGGAAAGGGAGGAGGAAGAAGAAGAAGAAGAAGCCATGAAAGCTTGTGAAGGTAAAAAGGGAGATTCTTGATAATTCTGTGATGCCTCAAAATACCCTTTTACACCTTATATACAGTCAGTGTGACTGGTATGTTCCCATGCTATGTTCCCATGATCCCCTCTCATTACAGCTATATGCATCATAAATTCTAATAGTGATGCTTTTAGTGATGCTGCTTTTTTATGTCGCAAATGATCGTCGCTATTGCCCCATTCTCCTGTAGTGTGTGCTCAATGGATGTTTTTCTAATATTGTCTAGTGAGGTTGAATCAATCAATTATAATGGTGGTTGAGATAGTAGTATCTCCCTAGTAGGCGCTGTTTTGCTTATACCTTCCACATTAGCATGGCATACATTTAGTAGTCCACATTGCTAAAAGAAGAGGATAGTTAAGTTGATACCTTCTGCATTAGTATGTTGCAACCATGGGCAACTACAATACACAACCTGATAGGTCGGTGCACAATGACATTGTTTGGATAGAGGAGGGACCCATATGCAAGGTCAAACCTTAAGCAATAGAGTAGCTCAATGACCTGGGGGGTAGGGTTTACCGTATGGTACCATGTGAGTGTAAGGGAGGGGGGTTATTTAAGGGAAGGAAGGTACATTTTATAAGGTAAGGTTCCATAAATAGGGGGTAGGTAAGGGGTATTTTCATATATTTCTTGCACGTAGGTGACATCTCCTTATTACTACTAGTGAATCCCCTGTGCTTGATGATGGATGCCTACAAGGGGGCCTTTCATCCTTCTTTGACTACGTCCTAGAGTTTTCGGCGAATGTGGACACGGATGTGGGAGTCGAGGCCACTGATGACAACTGCCTCATCTTGTTTCGGCCCTTCTACAACAATATGAAGGATAAGGGGGTGGAAGAGGCATTGTGGGAAAGGAAAAAAAAGAAGGTGACAGCCGATGTAGTGCTACTGAAAACACACTAAAAGACCAATAATGAAGTTTCCTTATTGTGAGCGGGAGAAAGAGAGAGAGATTCAGTGGTGATTCTATTGAAAAGTACAGCAAGAGACCAAGAATGGACTCTCCTTGCTACGAGTTGGAGAAAGAGAGAGAGATTCAGTGGTGATTTAATGCCACTGAGTGGGGATACCTACCATTCATTGTGTAAGGGCCAACTAGACCAAAGGATGGGGGGGTGGGGCGGGCAGTGGGGGGGTGTCACGGGAGACCCTGTTGGAGATGCAAAGGTCGTTATGGGTCCCCCGATCGATGTGGAAAGGCCAAATGGGGGAACCCACATGTATATCTATCCCCATCCCACTTGGTATGCCGACATGTTGCCCCACAAGCATTCTTCACCGTTCTCCGAATCATACCTAGTTCCATCACCCAACCATGAAGGCTTGCCACCCTCTCTCACCCAACCATGAAGGCTTGCTGCCCTCTCTCACCCAACTAGGAACCCATCTTCCTTTCATCACATTAGATTTGCACAACATCTTGTGGAGCTTCCTGTGATGCTTCTTGCACTCTTAAAAAGTGTTCAATCCCATTCGTTGTTTCAAAATTTTTCATTTATTTAAATTCTAAACCAATATTATAAAATATGTAAATGATAACATATTCATGTTTTTGGAGTTTCTTTTCATTATAATTGTAAGCAAAGGTTATAGGCATATATAAATAACAATGTGTGCACAAAAGTGTATAGATTATATATTTTGTCCATATGTTCTTATATGTGACTTTTCCTTAAGGATTTGAGATACTATTGGCCTTTTATCTATGTATGGGTATCTAGGAGGAAAAGCCCATCAAATAAAGAATGAGCCATATTTTCAAACTTTAGAGAATAAGGGCATCCAATTTTAAAGACTCGTTTTTGCCAATCATAACCGGTACAATTATACTTTAAGGGCGATTTTCATAAGCATTGCTCATCTCATGCTCTTTTTAACTTCACATACATTTTCACTTTCAAAAACAATTGGACTAATGCCAATTTACATGTTGGGAGCCCCAAGGGTGGGTAGAACATAAACGGGTGGGTGGGAAGGGACCCCATTAGGGTAAAAACAAGTCATGGCATAGAGGCATTAGTAGGTTGAGGCATATGCAGAAGGGTAGGCAATGTAGATGCGCAGGGACGCGTCCCCACAGTTAAGACCTTAACGGATAGGGTTAACCGAGCAACAAGGACCTAGGACCACGCCACAGACCATCCACTAACGTCCCCACACTTAAAACATAAACGTCACTGAGAAACAGAAGGTGTAGGGTTAGAAAAACTTGGCCCATGTTGGCGAGAATCAAGGTTGATTGTCGATAGCACGTCCTGTGTCGTTGTCGGCTGCTGGAGGTACCAAGGTATCTTCTCGGCACTCGTCCGTCATGGCAGGGACCACACAGCAGCACCCAGGGAGGTAGCTGATTGAAGGAATCGCAGGAAATTCGTTATCAAGGGATATCGCACTCAACTCACAATCACTCAAATGGAATGAAAGAACTGTCACTCGCCCCATAACTAATAACACTCGAGGAAGAATGATTGAAACCCATATCTTGTACCTGGTTTAGAAATTGACAGGGGGAATGGTGCAGAGGGAGTATGCCAGGGTGCATAGTTGATGGTGCATTAGTGCGTCCAACCCATCTGGCATAAGTGCAAGGAGGAAGGCAAGGGAGCCTTACAGTGCAGTGTACAGAACAGAGTGACGTGTCTGTGATGATGGCAGAGACCCCTCCCGTGGGTGCATAGGGAAATGGAAACATACCTGACTCCAAGTGTCGTAACGTCCCTCAATCTCACCTCTCGGTAATTGATTGAAGAAACTCCAGTCACACTCAACCCACCCTCTGTCTCACGCTCTGTTGATAGATACAGGAGGGTAGCCTTTTCCTGAAACCCATTGATGTAATCCTCACAGTCACTTGTGCAAGGGTTGTATGCCTTGTGTGCATTTAATGGTGCAACTGTGCATCCCGCCCTGTGCCGGCATATGGTGCGAGAAGGAAGGCCAGAGAGCCTTATGGTGCAGTGCACAAAAACAAATTGTGCTTTGTGCATTGAGAGGCCCATCCCGTGCGTGCAACACTTCATTCACACTACTCACCTCTCATTTGATTTGAAGGGAAAAGACTGGTCTCTCGTCCCACCCGCTGTCTCACTCTCTGTTGATAGTTACAGAGGGAAACCCATACTCACGTCCCCATCTGGTTAGGATGAAAGCTCACGTCACTCGATTATTTGTCGATGAAGATCGCATCATCAGTTGTTGAAGAGGCATACCCAGGGAGGTAGCCATCAAATCGAAAGTTGTGTTGAATAGGAACATGTCGTCTGCGAGAGGACAGTTAGACGCTCTGCAGAGAGACCTAGGACACAGCGTACCAAGGGAGGCAGGTTCGGAATTGGATCCTGGGAATATCAATTAATGAATCCACTTTCTGGACTGCTGGGTGTTACCACCTTTTCCACAGCCAGCTTCCCGCCCAAGGGTGTGTGCCACCTTTTCTTGGAACGAGGCCTGCTATGACAGGGAATTGCTTCCTTTTCTCCCATAACAGATTTGTTTTTCTTATCTTGTTTTTTTTCTTTTTTCTTTTTTTTTTCCCTATTCCCAAGGGTGTTTCCACCTTTTCTCGAAGAATAGGTCGACATGACAGGGACCTAAGTCCTTTCCTCCCATGACCGATATGTGTGTGTGTGTATATATATATATATATATATATATATATATATTTGTTTCTCTTCGAATTAAGCAAGGGAATGGTAGAAAGACCATGTATCAGAACCAACCTCGCCACTGTCGCTGGTGAAAAATATAGGATAAGAAATCAGGGCTGGAAGGTAGGGTTGAGGGGACAGAGGGTTGTGTCCACCTCATTAGGAGTGGCCGAAAAACGACTATCAGAAGTAGCATCATAAGAAGTACAGTGCCGTGCCAACGAGGGAAAGGATCAGGTGACCATGATTGTCAAGATCCCCAAGGAGGAAAGTACTTCTTCAGGCGATATCCATTAATCAGGAAGGGATCATCAGAGGCATCAACGGTATGCACTTGGACAGAGCCATTAGGGTTGACGGCAAGTACCTTATATGGGCCCATCCATCGTCCGCTGTTGGAGCTTGCCAAGAAACTTGCCAAATCATGAATCATAGGCTAGGACCAAATCACCTTCTTTGAACTCCTTGTGCTTGATGAAGCTGTCATGGTAAGCCTTGCGTTGAGCTTGCGTGGCTTCCATGCACTGTAGAGCCATCCTATGAATTTCGTCCAAACATTCCAGGTGCAGGAGACGGCGTTGCAGTGAATCATTGTCCCCCAAACGCTCTTTGATAGTCACTCGCAAAGAGGGTAATTCAAGTTCAATAGGGAAAACAGCTTCTGTACCATACACCAACTGGAAGGGTGTCTGTCCTGTTGCTACTTTATGGGAGGTTTCTGTACGCCCAGAGGGCCTCTGTAAGTCGATCGTCCCAATCACGACGATGTTGGGAAATTGTTCTTGTCAGAATCGAGCAGAGGATGCGATTGGTGACTTCAACTTGGCCGTTGGCTCTGGGGTAATAAGGAGTGGACTTGCGATGGCGGATCTTATACAACTCTGTCAATTCTTCCATGACTTTATTAATGAAATGAGTGCCTCTGTCACTTACCAGCTCTGAGGGACTGCCAAAACGGGTGATGATATTCTCGTACATGAACAGGGCCACGCTGTTACCATCGTCCCACTTTAGGGCTTTATCTTCACACCACTTTGTGACATAATCCGTACATACGAGGATGTATCAGTTCTGTTTCCTTCTGGTAGGAGGATCGATCGGGCCTACGAAGTCGATGCCCCACTTCTCGAAAGGCTTTAAAGGAAGGATAGGTTGCAGTGGCATGGTACTTGTCTTCGTGGGTTTCCCCATTCTTTGACAAGCATCACATCTTTTATAGTAATCATAGGCATCCTTGTGGATGGTAGGCCACCAGTATCCTGCTAGCAGAGCCTTCCTGGCTATGGCTTCTCCTGCAAAGTGGCCTCCACATGGCTTGTCATGGCAAGCCTTCAGAACAATCCCAATCTCATCTCCTACAACACATCTTCTGAGCACTTCATCTTTGCCTTTCTTGTATAGTGCACCACCTAGCAGGGTATAGGGGGCTGATTCTAACATAAGCTTCTTCCTCTCTCGACTAGAGATACTAGGAGGGTATTGTTGGATTGCTAGCAGATTGGCAATGTCTGCATACCAGGGGGTTACGGCTTCTACTAGGAATAGGGAAGCATCAAGGAGGTCTGGATCATCCTGCTCCCGTCTGCGGTCTGTGGGATACGCGACAAATGATCAGCCAGAACACGGGAACGACCAGGTTTGGTAATTACCTCAAAGTCAAACTCCTGGAATAGAAGGAGCCATCTCATCATTCGTCCTTTCACATATGCTTTGTTCATCAGGAAGGACTGGGCCTCATGATCCACATAAAATTTAAAGTGGGTAGATAGGAGGTAATGGCGGAACTTCTCTAGGGCAAACACCATGGCCAAGTACTCTAGCTCTGTCACTGTATAGTTCCATTCCCTATCAGTGACTTTTCAGCTTGCATAATAGATCAGTTGATCCAGCTTCGAGGAGCCCTTTTGGCATAGGACAGCGCCTAAGCCTTCAATAGATGCATCAGTGTGTACATGGAACTCCTTCGTCCAATCAGGAGGTTGAAGAATGGGTGCCTCGATCAGACACTGCTTCAGAGTGTTGAAGGGTTTGTCACATTCTTCCGTCCAAGTAAACTTTGCATCTTTCCTCAGAAGCTTGTGCAAGGAGGTTGCCTTTGTTGCAAAATGGGCTATGAACCTTCTGTAGTAACCCACATGGCCTAGGAATCCCCTCAACTATTTGAGGTTGGTGGGTGCTGTCAGAGCTGCAATCTTTTCAATCTTTGCAGGATCTATTGATATCCCTTGTGCAGAGACAATGTGCCCAACAGAACTCTAGAAGAGACCCCAAAGATGCATTTGTCGGGGTTGAGGGAAATCTCATACTCTTGGCATCGGTCAAAGCATTGTTCCAGGTGTCCCCAGTGTTCACGGATCAAACTATAGACACAGAAGTCATCCAAATATACCTCAATAAAATCATGCAAATGATTTTGAAATGCGGCCATCATGACTCGCTGGAAAGTAGCAGGGGCATTGCAGAGCCCAAATGGCATCACTCAGTAAGCGTAGGTCCCCCATTCTATGGTGAAGGTTGTTTTGGATTGGTCTTCTTCTGCGATCTGCACTTGGTTGTATCCACTGAATCCATCCAGAAGGGAATAAAGCTCATGTCTTGCCACTGTGTCCAACAGTTGGTCTGTGAAAGGAATTGGAAAGTGATCCTTCTTTGTCTTAGAATTCAACTTGCAAAAATCCACACATATTCGAAGCTTGCCATTCTTCTTGGGTACAACCACAATGGGTGAAACCCATTCACTATTTGCCATTGGATAGATGAACTCGGCTTCCAGAAGCTTTAGCAGCTGTGCTTTCACCAATGTGGAATAACTCGGGTTCATTCACCTATGTCGTTGCCGTACTGGCTTGGCATCAGGATCCAAGTTAATATGATGCTAACATATTGTGGGATCAATCCCCTTTAGGTCTTTGTAGGACCACGCAAACACGTCCAAATTTTCTTTCAACAAGTTGTACAAGGTTGACAACTCCTCTTCTGGTAGGCTGCTACCCACCTTCAAGTGGCGTTCCGTGCCATCTGCATCCACAAAAGTTAACTTCCTTTCACCTTCTACTTCACAGATGAAGGTCCCATAGACTGATTTTGGGTACAGATCCAACTCCTTCAAGGGAGTGATGTCCTCTTCTGATGTCCCACTAGAACCAACTTCTTCTTTTGATGGAGACTTAGGTTGCTCCTTAAGATGTTGAAATAGGATTAGAGCCATTTCGGGTTTGGTTTCACGATTAGTTACCTCTTGGATTGAAGACTCCTCTTCTGATGACACGTCTAGGAACGTCACATAACAGGGACCCTCTGATTTCTATTGGGTTTGTGAGACTGGTGCTTGTTGGGACGGTGCATCATCATCATCTTTCTTTGGCAAGGGTGGGTGAGGATGGCAGGAGCCACTGCTGAAAGACGGCTTGGTCTTCTTGAACCATTTCTAATAAAGATTTTGCATATGAGAAAATCCATTTACCAGACCAAATGGTACCATCGCCATTCTATCCCATAGCATGAGCTCGTCTGCTTCTGATGATTCTTGAACTTCTTCTTCATATATATTCGCTTTGGGTGGGATAGATTCTTCTGGCTCACTTTCATAACCTTCTTCTTCAATATCATCTTCATCCTCTTCTGTCTCTGTCTCTGTCTCTGCTTCTGTCTCTATCTCTGTCTCTGCCTCTGACTCTGTAGGAGCTCTGTAAGAGAAGAACAGGTTCTCTATTTCATCTTCTGCCTCTGTCTCTGGCTCTGCTATGGCCATGTAACAGGGAGAGCAGTACATCCATGCTTCTATCTCACTGTCAGAAGTGATTTCGAAAATCGTTCCTGGTTCAGGTAGGAAGTATTCTCCCATTGATAATGGCTTTGCATCTTTTGGGAGTTGGCTTACAATATCCACTATTAAGGAACGTGCCACTATTTTCTTGGGAAGGATTTGTTTGACAGCATCTTCGTCTACTGATGTTCCATCTGTAGCCTCATTAGGGGAGTCAGAAGATAATTCCAAGGAGGTGGATCCATGCCCTTTTTGAGCACCATATAGCTTCAGCACTACTTTGTTGGGTTCTCTACCCAAGGTCAAGGTTCCTTTGAACCAATCCGTCCTTGCTTTGGCTTCAAAAAGCCATGGTCTGCCTAGTAACAGAGGGTAGGATGTACCATAAGAGTTTGGCTTCACCACCAGATAGGTTAGCCAATAATCTTTTCTAGCCACTGTAGTCTTCACATATGGGAGAATGCCCAAAGGCTTGATTTTTCTCTAATCCGCAAGTTTGATGAGCCATTGGGTTGGTTGCACACCTTGTAGGCCTAGATCCTTCATTGTCATATCCGTCATAATGTTTACTGATGAACCTCCATCAATCAGTGCATTTGCCATAAAGCAATCTTCTATCCACACACCAATCTCTGGGGTACCCGGATCTAGGAAGACGTTAGCCACATCCACTTTTTTTATAGGCTCTGGAGCTTTGTTGGACTTTGCTGCTGTTGAGGGAGCAATCCTTAAGCCATGTCTTCTTGTTAGTATACTTTTGAACCTTTTTCGGCAACTGGGAGATAACATCAATAATTGTCGGAATGTGAGGTTTGGTTTAAAGGTATCTAGATCTCTGACCAGATTGTATTCCTTAATAGGATCCACTGGCTTCTCTAACTGGTTAGGGAATGGGGCAACACCCATTTTCATTTTCCCTCTTTCTTCCAACAGAGGCATTATGGGAACTTCTTCTGCCACTTGTGGCACCTCCTCCTCTTCTATCTCCTAGACCTCTGGTCCTGTCTCTGGAACTGTCTCTGTGACTCTCTGTGGCACTATAGTGCTCTGTACGGCACTGTCAGGCTCTGTTCTATTCTGTTCTTCTGGTGGAAGATTGAACTTCACTGTTCTGGCAGGAGGAGGTTGGGCTGATGTAGAGGGGTCTCTGTTTTGGTTCTGATTCAGAGCTCCTGTTTGAACTGTTGGTTGTTGGCTCCAGTTGGTAGGGTTCCACTGTTGCTGCTGATTTGGCATTGGGGAAATTGGTTGGGACCATTGTTGTTGTGGTTGAACCATCATTTGAGGCATTGATTGTGGCCACTGTGGATTTGGTGCACTGTACTGTGATGCTGGGGGCATCTGTTGGTAGGGATAGGGTACTGTCCCTGGGACTGCATTTGTTGGGTACATCATTCCTGGCATCAGAGGAGGTAGGACTCCTATTCTTGGATTCATCGCCAATCTAGCTTCCACTTCATCGTACAATCTTGCACCTTTTGTTGCAGCTTGTAGTGTGGCTGGTCTTTGCAGCTCCACAAACTTACGGACTTCTGGTTGTAATCCTTTGAGAAACACCCCCTTCTGAATTCCATCATCTAGATTATGGTTAGTCCATCTATTCAGGATGGATTCCATTCGTGAGACATAAGCTTCTACTCTCTCTCCAGAGGACTGACTTAGGTTCATAAATTCCTCTCGCATCCGCTCTTCAAAACCTTCACGCCTGAATTTAGTGAGGAAGGCCAACTTCAGGTCGTCCCATGTGCCAAAAGTTCCTGCTGCTTGTCTCTCATACCACTGAAATGCCGCACCCTTGAAAGTGGCGGGGAATATAGCCAACCAATGCTTAGGGGTTCTGGCATTGTTAGCCACACATGCTACCATAAACTCTGCTACATGAAGATCGGGGTCTTCATTGTACTCTCCCTTAAAAACTGGCAATGGAACTACATTCGCTGGCCTGTCATCAATATTTCTAGGATGGATCTGGCTTGGAAGTGGACCTCCAGCAGGAGGAGGAAGGGCTTGATGTGCCATTGGGACTTCTGTAAAGAGTTCCGCAAGGGCGTCAAAGGCGGCTTCTGCTGCGAGCTCATTCTCGACTCTGATTTTTGCTTTCTCTCTTCTCACGTACCTCTGGACTCGTTCTAACGCTTGCCTCTTTATTGCATCATTCATCAGGGGGTTGGCTCCACTATGTTGTTAGTGCTCCACAGAGGGTTAACAGAAGGCTTCAGTCTCTGGAGGATTGTCTTGCCAACATTTCTTCTACTTCTTTCTTTTCAATGTCTCTGAATTCTGCTTTCATGCCACTGCACAGAGGAAGGTATTCGGTTCTGAAGGTGTCAAAATGCATATGTCTGAGCATTGTGGTGGTGCCATCATCATAGTAATGACAGCTTCTGATGGTTTCAACAGTGTATGTTGTGAAGAACACTCTGTCTACCAACTTCCAATGGGTTGCTAATTGAACAAACAGAAGATTATCAGTGCACCAAGCATCCCATGTATCTTGCTGTTGAGCATCCACGAACAAATTCCAACTCTTTTCCTTCTTGTCTCTGTGAACCTCCACAAACCAAGACTCCTGAAGCTTCTTCACAATCTCCCACTTGATGATGTCTGGAAACTTCTCAATGAATGCCAAATCTTCCATGGATGGTCATTCTCTCTGTTCTTCTCTTTAGTTTGTCCCCAAACAATTTGCCACCAAGATGCAAGTTTCTGCTGCTTCAACAGGAAGAGGAAACTGTCCACTACATAGAGCATGCATCATGATAGTGATGTGTTTCCGCCATTGTGGGATGAACTTCTTGTGGAAAGTGGCTTTGATTATAAGAAATTCCAAATCTTTAGTGGAAGAAGGAACTTTACAAACATCCATTAAATTCTTCTCTTCTTGGCAATGCCATTTCCTTCATTTTCAGCCTCTTCTGGTGCTTGTTGATGGCAAGTTTCCCCGGCTGCGCACCAAAAACATGGAGCCCCAAGAGGAACACCAAGGAAAAGGGAATTCTCTTGCAAGAAAATATATCTTGTAACATCAAAAATCTTGTTTATTATGTTTCATATGATCACAATGAAGAAAAGAACACCAGGCACAACAAATCTTCATACAACATCATGTAGATCTCCCACGGATTTGATAGAATCAACCATATTCTTCAATATCTTCACAAAATCCATCAATATAACAAAGAAAACAAAGGAATACACCATCTTTGAATGGAAATACATCACATAGTATTCATCTTCAATATCTTCATAGTCTTCTCTCTCAATCTCTCACATACAATCACTCTGTTTCAATAGAATTGACTATCTCTGACTCTCTCTCTATCAATAATACATCATATCCTCACTACAATCTCTCATAATAACTCTCAATAATCCTTCTTAGGTCGTGGATACCCCTCCCAAGAGGTATGTCTGATATGAAGAGTCACCAGAGCCACTACAGTGTCTTTTCATAGCTCACTACTGTCACTTCACTCCAGTCTTTACTTGAGTCTTCAGCAGCTACTTCTTTCACTTCTTTCAGCTATTTTGCACTTGTATTCACCTCTTTCCAAGGCTAGAAAACTCTCCCATGCTACACTCTCATCCAACAGAACACATACAGAAGCATACAGAATAGTCACACTACAGTACCAGAACAGCTACAGTACAGAATAGAACAGAGACAGAAGACCTACAGAAGGTTACAGAAGGTCATCAAAACCTCATAACTCATACTCAAACCATTCCAAACTCTCAAAAACCATTCAATAAGCTTTCACAAGATCTCAATCTTCATCAATCATCAACCCATCCCTCCTTACAGAAGACAATCAGAACAAAACAGAACAAAATAGAAGCTATATAAAACCAATCAGAACCTCACAGAACCTCATATCTCTACTAATATACATCATGAACTTCCAAAACACAATCAATATCATCCAAAACACTCTCAAATCACTTCCAAACCAATCAATCATCTCATAAAATCAACCATTCAGCTCTCAAAAACAACAAAAATCAGCCAAAAAACAAGTCATTTCAACACTCAACAGGGTGATGGCTAATCTCATCTGTAAGCAAGCTGGGCAGAATGTCTCTCCTTCTACAAGCTCTGGTACATCTTCATCATCAACTGCAACATGTGTAGTATGTTTTTGGTACTATTGAGCTATCTTCTTAAGATTGGCAAGGTTATCTGGACCAAGCTGGTTGATTATGCTGGGCAGATGTATCAAACGGCTTCCTGTTCAGTCTTTTTTGGCGAGACTATCTACCTTTCCTACAACAATAGATAGCTTGGGCTCCCTTCACAGTCATGCTTCAGGATTCATTAGCCCACGATATGATTTACCATCTCCTACAGAGTTTATGTGAAGTTGGCTTGCAAGTAAAGATGACAGAGATGGTCTTTCATAAGATAGAACAGTTGAACCATATGAAAGAAAGCTCATTCAGAATGTTTTTCTGCTCAAAGATGCATCATGTTTATTTGATCTTCTGTTGTTCCTGTTCCTGTTCTAACAATGCCAACTTTGCCTGTTTGTTCTCAGTTGCCTTCTTAGCACGCTCAGCTGCCTGCCGCTCTGGCGGCCTGAGTTCTCGAACATGTCTTGGTGGCGTTTGAAATGTTTCCAATGGCTTATCTGCAAATGGGTGTTGATCATCCACGAATACTCTCAACTTCCTTGCTCGATCATCACAGAGCCTATTTTTGGGAAGCATTTGAAGCACAGCTTTGTGTATGACCTCAGTTGGATCTTTTCGCATCTGATCCTTCAAGCTTCTCTCTTTCAGATGGCCAACATACCCTGTATGCCAACGGTAAAACTTGTTGGTGAGCTTTCTCCCAGTGAAGGCCACATCTTGAGCATTAATCACTACACAAATGTCTCCTCTCTCTTGATTTGGAGTATAGGTGGGTTTGTCTTTCCCTTGCAAAACAATTGCAATTTGCGACGCAAGCCTGCCCAAAACCTGTCCCTTGGCATCGAAAAGCCGCCATCTCAAGCCCTCAATCAGCTCTGGTTTCAGGCCTTCATAGCAACAACCATTGCAGCTAAGTGTTACACCGAAACTCTCTGCGTCCACGATAGCTCACGGAATGGTAATCATGAATGGGAGCATCAGGAGCTCAACCAGATCTTCTTCCCCATCACTATCATCTGTATGACTACAGGCTGATAGGTCTTCTGCTTCCTTTGCCTTCATCACCTACAGCAGCTCCATCGATGTTGTCTCTACCTCTTCCTCTTCTAAAACAAAGCTCCCTTCCTTCTTCAGCGTTGACCTCTTCCGTATTCCTTTCAGTTCAGTTTCCTGTTATAGCCTTGTTATTCTGTAAAACACCTAATTTTTAGCATGTTTCTTCTCAATAGCTGCATGGCGGAGCAAAAAGATCATGTCCCCTCCAGGAAAAGCTCCTCCACTCCCATATTAGCATGTCCTTTTTCTCCTTCGACAAGTGCTATTTTTACATTCCCTTCCCCCTCAAATAGTAGGCATGAGTGAGTGCACGCATTCAGCATGTAGACAAAAGAACTTGGGTCTAGGGACACACCCTCATCTTGCATTTGCTCAAAACAATCCAACACATTTCCAATCTGCCCATGTAAAGCATAACCTGTGATAAGGGCATTCCAAGTTATTGCATTCTGGACAGGAAGATCATCCAACACTCCCTGTGCTTTGCCAAATACACCACACTTGGCATACATATCCACCACAGCAGTCCCAAGTAGAATATCACTTTGCAACCAACCTAGTCTGACAATTTCATCATGAACTTGTTGGCCCATGCTGTGCATACCCAGCAATAAGTGCATTCCAAGAGTCTACATCTTGACAAGGAAACCCGTCCAGCACTCCTTGGGCTTTTCCCATTGCACATGATATTCCTGAATTTACACCTTTGTCTTCATAGCTTAAATGTCAGCTTCTACAAAGCTTCCTTTGATTCCACGGTATCTTGCACTTTTCTTGGAGTTCATCATTGAAATTAATAGCTTGATAATATTCTTTGGCATCAGTTTTTCATATTTTTCTGACACACACAAACAAAAACACACAAGTGGAGTATGTACATTGGATGCGGGTACTGAAAAGGATGAAAAGATATTGCAGCAATCAAACACAATGAAACACACGTGAACAGATAACACAGATGCACAACAAAAATGGAGGTGTTTACAGCTCGGATGCGCAGCAACATGACATCCACCCCCTCTAAACCTATGCATCCTCCGGATGAGCCAACTATCCATGATCATTCAAGTCCACAAACAGGTCCAGTTCTTCATCAGTTTCCGGTAGACCTGTTTCTTCATCAGCTACTTCATCCATATTCTCTGCTTCTTCTGCTAGAATTTCTTCTGATTGTTCTTCTTCTACCAATGCTTCAAGTGCATACTCTTCATCTTCTCTTCTCTTGAAAATCTTGTCTCATTTTCCAGCAATGGGCACCCTCAATACCGTCCCATCCAATTCAGCCAACTCATAGGTAGCATTGTCAAAAACTTGTTTCACCTCATACGGTCCAAACCATCTTTGAACCATTTTTCTCATGCTACTATGCTGATTCTCTAGGCTACTGTCGTAGACTAGAACCCAATCTCCCTCTTTTATGGCTCTAGGCCACAAGCGATGCCTCAAATCAAACCTGTCCTTGTTTCTGAGTTGGGCTGCCTTCAAACGATCAACTGCTAGTTGCACATCTTCTGCCCTTCTCTCTAGTTGACGAATCCGAAGAGCTAGAAGTTCCTCTCTTGATAAATTCTCATGCCAAGGAAGAGCACTCTACATGAGAGCACAAATTTCAATAGGCATGACAGGTTTTTTTCCCATACATCAACTCTGCAGGCATATATCCAGTAGTCACGCTATGTGTAGAGCAATCTGCCCACAATGCAAAAGGTAGTAATCTCGGCCAATCTCCAATCCAACCTCTACAAGCTTTTTCCAATGCCTTAACTATCGGCGGATGTCCTCTTTTGCTCTTACCATTCCCCTCTGGATTATAGGCAGTAGTAAGAGCCAACTTAATCCCAAGCCGTGAGAAAAATTCTCTAGCTTCATCTACATCTAGCTCTCCACGATCAGCAGTAATCTTGCCTATACATCCATACCTGCAAAATATTTCTTCCAACAAGAATTTACATACTGTAGTGGTGGTCTTCGTCCGCAAAGATCTGCCTTCAACATAGTTTGTAAGATCCTCCCTGGCCAAGACAAGATATCTCATCTGCCAAAGTCCCATTGGCAAAGTAACCAAGTCAACCATCCATTTATAATGCATACATAGCGGATAGGTCGGATGCAACTCATTGCGATGCCGCACTAAAGAGTAGAGCTGACAGTCCCTGCAAGTCTCCACAAAGTGGGAAACACCCTTATACATCCCTTTCCACCAATATCTTTCTTTGATTTTCTCATAGGTAGCCCACACACCTCTGTGTCCAGCCCAAGAACTCTCATGAAACTCTCGCATAATCTCTATCTGCATCGCTCTCTCACAAACTACTCTCAAGGGTAGGCCACCTCTCTTCTTTGGGTGCTTCCAAAGAAAACCATCTTTCAAGAAATACCCATAAGCCTTTCTTCTGATTTTCTTGAATACATCATCTGTCCAATCAGCTCTTCGAGTCAACGAACTCAGATACTGACCAATTTGTAGCCACTCACCAACATAGAGTTCTTCAGTAAAAGCTTCAACAGTAGATACATAACAATCATGAACAAGGACAGAAGTTGCAAACTCTGTCTCATCATCTTCTGCAAAAGCAACGACTCCTCATCCTCATATCTCGCTCTAGACATCATGTCAGATATTTTCCTGCTATGTGTCAAAATTCTGGATTCAATGATTTGATGTAGGCAATCCACCTAAGCATCGCTATATCTGGAGTCGAACAGCTAGTAATCATGCCAAGCAAAGGCAAGCAATCTGTTTCCACAACAACTGAAGCACCAATAAAATACTCTTTATCACACTTCAATGCAGTGACTACTCCCCATAACTCTCTTTTAATCTGTGGATATTTTCTCTATCGCTCATTAAGAACTTTAGCTCCAAAGCGGATTGCATATTTGTTTCCATCAGCATCATCTTGTCCCACTGCCCATCCTATGCCAATAGGGCTGGTATCAACTGTCAACATGATTGGCCATCCACACTGATAATCCTCCTTGCAAAGAGTAGGAGCTGACTGCAACAACTTCTTGAGTTTACTCATGGCTTTCGAATGCTTCTCATCGCAATGAAATTTCTACCCCTTTCGAAGCAGCTAATAGAGAACATCTGCTATGTGAGCAAAATGAGGAATCCAAATCATGTAAATTACACAAGCTCCCACAAATCTCCGCACCTCATAAGTAGTCGAGCAATACTTTGCAATCCTGCTTATGGCATCCACTTTTGCAGGTGAAGGCTTCCTGCCATAATAACCAACCATATGCCCAACTATGATGACTTCATTAACACCAAAGACAGATTTCAGGCCTGAAAGAGTCAAATTCACCTCCTCTAATCGTGTCAATATTTGCTCACAAGCAACCAAGTGTTCAGCCACAAACTGTCTACATCCTCGCAAATCAAGACTCTCATTCTTTTCTTCTTTTGCACAACCCTTAATAGGCACATCATCTAAGAAAGGCATGGTATACTACGGAATATAGTCTCGCAGAACTCTATGCATAGCATTCATCATATGAGCAACTGAGTTGGTGGCACCTTGAGGCAAGGTACACATCCTCACAAGACCAATAGGTGTCTGCATAGTGGTAATATCCCTGCTTTCCAAGGCAAGATGAAACTGGTCATAACTAGAATACAAGTCACCTAGGGAATAGATGACTCGTCCTGCAAAAGCCTTGGCAAACTCATGCACAACTGGTCCTGTTCCTATTAGAATATCAAGCTCGTACATGTGTGTTTGACCAGGACACAGCTAGTCTGGCTAGATCAGTTAGGTGTATTAAATAAGTCGGTGTTACTTCTAGTGTGAATGGTCTTTATGACCTTAGATTGTATATGCACTATGGGTGTGTTAAATGAATAATAAGATGAATAGAGAGAGGAAGCATGTTGCTTCACTCTGTGTTGCTCTCCTTCCTGCTTCCATGAAATCTAACATGGTATCAGAGCCATGAATGGGCTCATTGGTGCAATGCACTGAAGAAGAAGACTTGAAGAGTGACTTGAAGAGCTAGAAAAGGAAGAGGTCTGACTGTCATTTCCATCAATGGTTACACAGAGGTATGTACTGTGAAGCATTGGATTCCTATTACTTGAAGGAGGAGTTGTAGCTTGCTGAGGAGTCTTTCAAGGCTTGACTAAGCATTAGTGTGGGCCCTATCATGGTCATTATCAACAAATGATGCTATTGTACACTCTTGGCAGACCTGCGTATTTGCGCCTGATGAAGGCATGGCTTTTGCTGAAGCAAAATTGACATGAGCACTGTACAAGAAGTCATCAAATGCTAGTGAGCATATATTGGAAGGTAGTTCAGGGTTACAAGAAGCCATTGCTTGTGTTGGAGCTCTGTTATGAGCTAAAATCAAAGTACACAGACTTGGGACAGAAGGCTGAACTACTGTATACAGTGTATATACAGCATATGCAATACTTTGGAAGAGCCTTGAAGCTCTCTGACATGCTTTATGGACCTCATTGGAGCCTAGGAGCACTGTGGAAGACTTATGTATCAGTTCTCATGCCTTTGAGCTGAATTTCCTTGAAGAAAATACTCAGATCTGGAAGTGTAAACAGGCTGGAAACATGTCTCAGAACAGTGGGCAACAAGCATTAGCTTTCACTGAAGCATTACATGACACTTGGCTAGGATTTATCATATGTATGACATGGGATATGTATGCTGAAGGTTTATGGATTGGGTTGAGCATCAAGGGATCATGGAAGTTGAAGTCTAAGGCTGGTGATTACTGCAGTGACATTGTCTCAGTGGTTGCAAGCAGTAAATGCAATATATGAATTGGATTCATGAAGACAGGATGCCTATAGTTAACCGAATGCTCATGTATTGAACCTAACACTTCAAAGTGAATGTTTGACATGATTTGAGGATGTTTTGGAGCTGGACTGACTGTGGTTTACTGAGAAGTTGCTAATTGCAATTTGTAAGCAGAAGGCTTGATACTTATACCTACTATCTATGCATTGATTTGTGCCTCATTGGTTATGCTCAGATTGCTACATGTACTAGCAGATGTCTATGAAGGTTTGGGGCATGTATGACATGTATACTACTTAGTTTTGGGCTTGAGATCACTACTGGTCACTCACAGAATTACAGTTTTTAGACTGCATATATGTACCATGGCAGTGAGATTGCAGGAGTTCAAACTGAAGTGAATACATAGTATTTTCACTGACTGCTTTACTCACAGGTTAAGACACTTGGTGTGAGCTGTTTTGGATTGTTAGTGGGCTGAAATACCCTTGTTTTTTACTGCAATTCATTGCAAAAAACTATCATAAACAGTTCCGGGCTGAAGTTGAACTGTTAAGAATATCTTGGTTTGCAGGTAGTCAGGCAAGGTCTACAACATGGCAAATGCTGATAGAACTGATAATGTAACCTAGATTGTGGGAGAAAAGCTTGATAGCAACAATTATGCAATATGGAAGTTCCGCATGGAGAACTTTCTGATAGGCAAAGGATATTGGGACTTAGTGACAGGTGTTGAGGCTGAACTTGAAGTTCCAGATAGGAATCCTACAGCTGATCAAAGACGAGTGCATCGAGCTTGGACGGAAAGAGCTCGCAGAGTTTTACATTGGTTGTCATTATGTATCTCGGATGCTATGGTGATGTAGATCATGAACTGTAAATCCCCAGCAGATGCATGGAATATATTGGTCAAATACTATGGCACAACTACAAGTGCAAGGAAGATACAACTGAAGCAGAATTTCAATAACATGGAGAGGAAGAACAGATCCATACAAGATTATGTCACAGAGGTTAAGACCATAGCAGATCAGTTGGCATGTGTTGGCTCACAGGTAGAAGATGAGGATATGGTTGCAGTGATCTTAAATGGCTTGGGTCCAGAGTACAAGTCTTTTGACACTTCAGTATCTGTGCGGGCTGAGATGCCTAACTTTAATGAGCTGGTTACATTATTGATTCATGAAGAGGTAAAGCTTGGCTTAGCTACAGGGTCAAGCAGCTCAAAGAATAAGGATGCAGTTTTTTACTCGAATCAGCGTGGTCGTGGTAGCCGTGGTAGAGACTATGGATCTGGCAGAGGAGGCTAGCAGAATGCATCCTATAGTAATAGCAATCAACTATCATCAAATGCAAGAGGTGGTGGAAACTTTCGAGGCAGGGGGAGATCTAACTCCTGTGGCAGAGGCTCATGGCAGCAGTAGCATCAGTCAGACAATCCAAATAAAGATAAGGATTGCCACTACTGCGGAAAGTATGGGCATATTGCAAAGGACTGCTGGAAGAAGCAGGGAAACCAGAAGGGCAAGCAGCATGGACAGTATGCTACGTCCATTCAGGCAGATGACTCTGGTGATAGACTGTTTGCCATGCAGTATGTCAAAGATAAGGCTGCTGAAAAATCATCTGATGATATAGTGTGGTACATTGACTCGGGGGCGTCGAATCACATGATCCCTCACGGTGATTAGTTCACAGATATGGTGGCTGAAAAGCATGGCTATGTATGCACAGGTGATGACACACATCATAGCATTGAGCATAAAGGCAAAGTGCCTCTTGTGGTCCATAATGGCAGAAAGAAAAATTTGCATGATGTATTGCATGTCCCTTCAATTACGAAGAACTTGTTATCTGTTGGTCAGATGACGGAGCAGAACTTGCAGGTTAGATTCAATAAGCATGGCTGCTTTATTGAAGAATTTGGCAATGGCTGCAAGTTGATAGCTCGTGGTCACAGGAATGGCAAAATGTTTACTCTTGATGCTTCTTTGCCAGAGCTGAATTCAGCTATGTTTGCCCATGGTTCTGGCACTGTTAGGGATTTGGAAATATGGCACAAGAGAGTGGGGCATGTCAATTTGCAAAGGCTTCAAATTATGCAAAAGAAACAGTTGGTTACAGGGTTACCAAAGTTCCAATATTCAGATATTGGTCATGTATGCGAGGCTTGCCAGTTTGGTAAGCAGTCACGATTGCCATTTGTCAGGCATGTACGACAGAGTACACGTCCATTGCAGTTAGTGCACTCTGATGTTTGGCGGCTAGCTCATAATGTATCTATGGGAGGTTCAAGATATTATGTATGCTTCATTGATGACTACAGTCGATATACTTGGCTTTACATATTGAAAACAAAAGATGAGGTCTTTGCTATTTTTCAGCAATTTAAAGCACAGGTTGAGAAGGAGGTTGAATGCTACATCTCTTGCTTGAGATCTGATAGTGGTGGGGAGTATGTATCAAATGAATTTGATGATTTCTTGGCTGAAAATGGCATTCGTAGGCAGCTCACCTGCAGCTACACTCCGTAGCAAAACGGAGTAGCTGAAAGGAAGAATAAAATTCTGATGGAAGCTGCTAGGGCTATGATGAATGAAAAGCATATGCCACTTTACTATTGGGCAAAGGCTGTTATGACAGCCGTATACATTCTGAACAGGACTCCCACTGCAGGTATTTATGAGATGACACCATTTGAGAAGTTGTATTGCTATAAGTCAGATGTAAGTCACATGAAAGTCTTTGGCTGTCTTGCTTATGTACATATTCCAGATGAGAAAAGGAAGAAGTTGGATCCCAAAGCACATAAGTGTGTTTTCATTGGATATTCGCAGGAGAAGAAGGCATATAAGTGTTATGATCCCTCTACTAGGGAGACTTTGGTAAGCAGGGATGTTATCATTGATGAGATGGGTTCTTGGTATGTATCACCAGTTGCAGTGCCAGCGGATATTCCTTCCACTCATGCCTCTACAATTGATTTACAGTAGAGTACTGTTATGACAGGACCTCGTAGTCAGACAGTATCCCCATGGACAGGGAGGTTGAGGATCTCGTCGTCCACTGACACCGGTATGTCAGTGAGGGGGAGACATGATGTCTTGGACAGCAAAGGAAAAGAAAAAGTTATTGAGGATGCATCTGGTATGATGGCACCTGGCAGAATGACTTCTGGCTATGAGTCTGGTGATACTTTAGACAGCGAACTTGGTATTTCGACTATCTATACGCCTGGCACAAGGCAGAGCAGGTATATTCTGCCTCATGAGAGAGGGGAATCGAGTAGTGCACCATAGCTTAGACGCTCGCAGAGGGTCAGATACCCTGTTGACAGGTTGACATATAGTGGCTACTCTGCAAAGCATTATGCGTACATGACAAAAGTGATGGAGGTCAAAGAACTAAGTACATATACTAAAGCAGTGAAAGATGAGAATTGGTGTGTAGCCATGGATGAAGAAATGAATGCCTTGGCTGAAAATAAAACATGGGATTTAGTACCACTGCTTGAAGGGAAAAAGACCATTGGTTGCAAATGGGTCTACAAAATCAAATGCAAGTCAGATGGCAGTGTGGAGAGATACAAAGCCAGGCTTGTTGCAAAGGGGTATGCCCAACAGTATGGACTTGATTATGAGGAAACATTCAGCCCTGTTGCCAAGATGGCAACTATACGCACTGTGATTGCCTTGGCTGCTGCTAAAGGCTGGAAATTGCAGCAGATGGATGTTAATAATGCATTTCTTAATGGTGACCTAGTAGAGGATGTCTATATGGTTCAGCTGGAAGGGTATGTTCACCCTGATTTTCAGCATTATGTATGCAGGCTGAAAAAGGCATTGTACGGGCTGAAATAGGCTCCAAGAGCTTGGCATGCTAGGATCAATAACTACTTGCAGAGATTGGGTTTTGCTGTTGGCAGGGCTGATCATAGCCTATTTACAAAGAAGACTGACAGTGGTTTAGTAGTGCTGGTCATATACGTTGATGATTTGATAATCAATGGTGATGATGACTTGGGCATACATCATGTAATGAAGATGCTGAAATCTGAATTTGACATGAAAGACCTGGGAGAACTAAAGTAATTCTTAGGCATTGAGGTAATTCCAGCTGACAATGGGTTATGGCTGATGCAAAAGCACTATGCCATAGAGATGCTGAAGAAGTATGGCATGGCTGAATGCAAACCGCTGGATACACCTCTTGATCAGAATGTCATGCTAGACATGAACATTGGGGCTGAAGTAGAGGATGCGACTATGTACAGGCAGATGGTTGGGAGCTTGATTTACTTGACCATCACTAGGCCTGACTTGAGCTATGCTGTAGGGCTCATAAGCCAGTTTATGCAGAAGCCTAGAAAGCCGCACTTGGATGTAGTTAGACGCATTATGAGATATGTTAAGTCCACTGTAGAGTATGGGCTGTTCTATGTCAGAGATAAGCCCTTGATATTGACTGGATACACAGATGCAGATTGGGCAGGTTGCTCATATGATTGTAGATCTACGAGTGGATTTGCATTTGGATTTGGTAGGGGCATGATTAGCTGGAGCAGTAAGAAGCAGCCTACGGTTGCTTTGTCGAGTAGGACTGAGGTAGAGTACAGGGGCGCTACATTGGCAGCATGCGAGATTTCATGGCTGCTCAAGCTTATGGCTGATTTGGGCATACAGGTAGATGCTCCAGTGAAGTTACTATGTGACAATCTGAGTACTGTACTCCTGGCTATGAATCCGGTTTATCATGCTAGGATGAAACACATAGAGATACACTACCATTTCATTAGAGAGATGGTTCTTGCAGGACGAGTTGATCTTATGCATGTGAAGACTAATGAATAGGTAGCGGATATCTTTACCAAGTCCTTGGGTAAAGATAAGTTTTGTGGTTTTAGACAGCTGCTTGGAGTACATATGCTATCTTGAGCTTGAGGGGGAGTGTTAGAATATCAAGCTTGTACATGTGTGTTTGACCGACATGAGCTGGACACAGCTAGTCTGGCTAGATTAGTTAGGTGTATTAAATAAGTCAATGTTACTTCTAGTGTGAATGGTCTTTATGACCTTAGATTGTATATGCACTATGGGTGTGTTAAATGAATAATAAGATGAATAGAGAGAGGAAGCATGTTGCTTCACTCTGTGTTGCTCTCCTTCCTACTTCTATGAAATCTAACAGTTCCCACATTCCTGATTGTCACTCTATTCACGGGCTGCATATCCTGTATAAATCTCAAGGTTCCATTCTTCTTCGGTACAGTAAACCACCTGTTAGAATAGGGCGCACAAGAGGGTTCCAAAATCCCCATCTTAATCTTCTCATTCAGCAACTCTATCAGCTTTGTCAAGTGTGCTCTAGGCACAGGTATAGGACGTATATTCCATGGCACATGAGGGACAGTGAAGATGACCATAGGCGCAACCAATTCGGGACTAATGCAGCCAATTTCATGAGGAAAGAAAGCAAATGCCTTGCCATGTCGTCCAAGCATCTCTCTAAAACATTCTTTTTCCACTGGAAGCAAGAAATCATCATTTCCAATCTTCAATTCTGCAAGAGTTTCAGCTGTAAATTTATGTCCAATATTTGCAGGATCTCTCAACATAGGCTGCTTCATAGCTTTTTCTATCTGCTCATCACTATCAGGAGGAAGTGGCCCTGCAATCGGTTTAACCTTCTTATCAACTGTTTTATACTTCGTGTCAACCTTGGCATCAGTCAGGCACTCTTTTCTTTGCTGCAATTTCTACAAATTTCAGCAATTCTCAACTCTAATGGCTGAAAGATTTCAGCCCTTTGCTCCATGGACTGCATGGGTGCAGTCTGAAACTCTGTATGCTGAATTCTTCAGCATTAAACTCTGTTAGCTGAATGGTTTCAGCCCTCTACTCTGTGGACTGCCAAGTTGCAATCTCATACTCTGTATGCTGAACTATTCCAGCATTTAATTCTGCTGGCTGAAAAGTTTCAGCCCTCTGCAACTCTGAAAGCTGATCAAGATCAACCATAGATTCGATTTGCTAAGTTTTCTCAGCCTCTAACTTTGTTTTCAGCATAAAATCAGAAATTTCTTGATACATATCCAAGGTTTGCACAAGTATGATCTTTGAACCCTTACATACATCAGTTTTCAGCATATTTCCCATCTCAGACAATGTATCTGCATAAGACAATCCTTCATACAACCCATCCACATGCTCTTCTGCTTGCAAAATACCTGCAGTCTTCAACTCTTTCTCCTTACAACCAATGTACTGCCTGGCAGCTCTAGACAAATCTGAAATTTTCTAATAACTCACTGAACTATCTGAAGAAAAACCAAAAAAATTAGTGGAGAAAGACTAGCTGCCAGGAGGCGAGATCTCCTCTTTTCTCCGCTCCGTACCACTGACATCTCGCAAGACAGCGGTACCTAATGAAAATCCAACTCCTTCATAGGTAGTGGTGCCTCACGTAAGGAGTCCCTATTTCTTGGATGATTTAATCCAACAGTCATAAATTGAACAGCTCGCATACCATCCTTACTGCGTATCCGTGTATAGGCTGAGCCATCATCCATCACTTTCGTCTCCATTCTTGCTTCTGTAATGAAAGGATGTCCAAGAATAATCGGATAAGAGCAAGAATCCTGAACAAAGCAATGATAATCCTCTTCAACATTGCCAATAGAAATTTTGATGCTCAGACAAGCAGCATACATATCACCAGAAGTATTATTGGCTGCTCTCATGCGCCAGCCATGCTCTGCATCCATAGGCCACTTGCCACTCTCATAAACACCTCGAGCAATAAGATTAATCTCGAAACCATGATTGACTAAAGCGACCAAAGGAATCTGTTTCTCTCCAATCCTTACCACCATCTCAGTGGTTACTCTAGCCCAATGACTGTGTCAAAAATGGCTGCAAGGAATGAGGATAGGGGTATCATCATCCTCATATTGCATAGGCTGAACTATTTTCTCCAACCGCGGATTGACAGAAGCATTCTCAACCATCATTGCATCATCATGCTCTTCCCCAAGAGCTCCATGCCATAACCTCTGTAAAGCAGGTCCTTCCATTGCATGTCATTTCCTTTGCAAAAGATCCTACATCTGATCCTGTATTTCTCTTCTAGCAATCCCAAGAGCTTCACCAACAGTAAAAGTGACTTCACTATTTAATATTCTTTCATGAAAAATCTTACTCATATTCGTCTGCATATCAAGGTCTGACAAGAGCTTGAATCCTGGCTCCTTTCTTGGTTGTCTCTTTTCTTTCATCTGTTTGTCTGCCATAGGTTGTTCAAGACCTGATTGTGCTGGAGAACTCGTCATAGGTGGAGCTGTAACAGGTGGTGAATGTCAAAAATCGCGTGGTGGAGGGGGTTGCTCAAGATGTTGCGCCGAACACACACAGAATGCACAAGGAGAATCTTTTCAATGTACACAAAGTATAGATAAGATACAACATAGAAGGAAAGTGGCCTACTAAGTCAAACAATGCATAACCGACTACACTAGTCGACTGGCACTATAACTATGCCAGCTGTAAATAGGTGTAACGACCTGAATATAATAAGTAATGAGTCAGTGGCCATGTGAGATGCATAATGACCACCGACGTGCTAGGTGTAGACATGTGGACCCATCTAACCAGGCGGTCCATCATCAATGTTCGCATGTGTTGAGCTTGTCATCTCAACGCTCCCCCTCAAGCTCAACTGCATCTCTGCAACTCCAAGTAAGCTTCGAAACTTTTGAAGCTTCTCTGTACCGAATGCCTTCATGAAGATGTCAGCTATCTGATCTTGTGTGCTAACATACACCAAGTCAATCTCACCTGCTAGTACCTTCTCTCTCACAAAGTGGTAGTGTACCTCAATATGTTTTGTCTTGGCATGGAACACAGGGTTCCTAGCCAACTGTATACTGCTCATGTTGTCACAATAAATGACAACTGGACCTTCCACTTGCACATCCAAATCAGCCAATAGCTTTTGTAGCCATACTACCTCACATGCTGCAGTAGCAACACCTCTATACTCAGCCTCTGTACTCGACAAAGCAACTGTAGATTGCTTTTTGCTGCTCCATGCAACTGCTGCACTACGGAGAGAGAACATGTATCCGCTGGTAGATCTTCTATCAGACATACTACCAGCCCAATCTGCATCTATGTATCCAAACACCTGTACATCTGTACCTGCCTCATAGAAAAGTCCGTAATGTAATGTGAACTTCACATATCTCAATATGCGTCTGACTGCATCCAAATGTGGCTTTCTAGGTATTTGCATAAACTGACTCACAAGACCAACAACATAGCTCAGGTCTAGCCTTGTAATGGTCATGTAGATCAAACTCCCCACTATCCTCCTGAACATAGTAGGGTCTTCTATCTCATCCCCAACATTAGCACTCAACTTTACATTCTGCTCCAACGGGACTGAAAGTGGTTTGCATGCAGTCATACTATACTTGGACAACATATCCAAGCCATACTGTCTTTGGGACAGCCATATACCATCAACACTTCTGATCACCTCAATGCCAAGGAAGTACCTTAGCTCACCTAAATCCTTCATCTCAAACTTCATCTTCAAACAGCCCTTGACTTCAGCAATCCCACTATCACTATCACCTGTAATAATCAAGTCATCCACATAGATGACTATGATGACCAAACCTGCTTCTCCCTTTCTCACATAAAGTGAGTGATCAGCATCAGAAACATAAAAGCCAATATTGACAAGATACTCTCTGATCTTGTCAAACCATGCTCTAGGTGCTTGCTTGAGCCCATAGAGTCTTCAACCTGCACACATACGTGGGATGCTCTAAATCTTCATAACCTGTTGGCTGATCCATATACACTTCTTCCTGTAAATCACCATGCAAGAAGGCATTCTTTACATCCATTTGCTGCAACCTCCAACCTTTGGCTGCTGCCAAAGCAATCACACATCTGACAGTTGCCATCCTAGCAACTGGACTGAAGGTTTCATCATAATCTATGCCATATGTCTGGGCATAGCCTTTTGCAACCAGCCTAGCTTTGTACCTGCTAATAGAACTATCTGCATTGTGCTTAATCTTATAAACCCACTTACATCCAATAGCTTTCTTTCCCTTCGGCAATGATACTAGATCCCAAGTCTTATTGGCCTCTAATGCAGCCATCTCCTCATCCATTGCTGCATCCCAATGAGCATGACCAATAGCCTCCTCAAAACATGTGGGCTCAACATCCTCAACTAGTTTCACCATATAAACATAATGGTGAGCTGCATAACCTTCAAAACCAAATCTTTTAACAGGGTATCTCACCCTGCTAGACCCGCGTACCACTGGATCACTCAATGGAGTCTTTGCATTAATGCGTGCTCTCTGCACACCTGGAGTCCTCACTCAAGGAATGCCAAGCTCATCATCTAAGCTCTCTGAGCCACTAGAGTCTCCATCAAGAACTGCATCAATGCCTTCTATCACTTTATTCTTTCCTTTGTCTTTACCTGTAGTGCTACTAGATGCACCTGAAGATGTAGAGGTACTCCTTAGTCTCCCAGACCAAGGACTACTAGATGATGTCTCTGGTCCACTAAGAGTCTGTGATTCTTGCTTTTCAGCCTGCACATGAGTATCATGATCATCATCAACATCCAATGCATCACCACTAGATGCATACCAACTGCTCATTTCATCAAAGATGACATCCCTGCTCACTCTGAACTTACATGTGACAGGGTTGTAACAACAATACCCTTTCTACTCTAAAGAGTATCCAATAAAGATACACTTTTTAGCCTTTGGATCTAGTTTTCTCCGCAGCTCATCTGGCACATGAACATACGCAATGCAGCCAAACACTTTCAAGTGTGAAACATCAGGCTTCTTACCTGTAAAACATTCTTTGGGGGTCATACCATGAACTGCAGCTGTGGGAGTTCTGTTCATAATATAAACAACAGTATGAACAGCCTCAGACAAAAAATGCTTAGGCATATTCTTTTCAGCCATCAAGGCGCATGCAACTTCTGCAATATGCCTATTTTTCCTTTCTGCAACCCCATTTTGCTGTGGGGTATACCTGCATGTAAACTGTCTCTTTATCCCATGAGACCTCAGAAAATCACTGAACTCATTTGAGAGGTACTCTCCCCCTCCATCTGACCTCAAGCACTTTACTTTCAAGCCTGTTTCTCTTTCAGCTGCAGCCTTGAAAGTTCTAAAGTGCTCAAATGCTTCACTCTTTTCCTTCATAAAATATACCCACAGCTTTCTAGAACAATCATCAATGAATGTGACAAAGTATGAACTGCCTCCAAGAGATACATTTTGTGTAGGCCCCCAAATGTCTGTATGCACAACATCAAGGATATTTCTGCTTACATCTCTATCATGTGAAAAAGGTTGTCTTGCCTGCTTAACAAATTGACATGCTTCACATACCTTCTGAAATTATGCAACTCTAAATGTAGGTAAACCTGTAACCAACCCTTTGGAATGCATTAATTTTAGCCTTTGTACATTTGCATGTCCAATGCGTTTGTGCCAAATTTCAATGTCTGCAACAACACCTTTTCCTTTGGCATACATAGCAGCATTCATAGTAGGAATTCCAGCGTCCAGAGTAAACATACGTCCAACTCTACTTCCCTTTGCTACCAACCTGCACTTGTCATTGAAATCTTCTACAAAGCAGCCCTTTGCATTAAATCTGACTTGCAGCCCTTGCTCTACCATTTGACTGATTGACACCAAGTTCTTTGTAATAGATGGCACATGTAATACATCTGAAAGACTCTTTGTCTTACCGTCATGCAAGGACAAGGGAACTTTTCCAATGTGTGAAATTGGATGGCATGAGTCATCACCCGTCTGCACATAACCTGCATTCTGCAAATTCTGCATCTCTCCAAACCATTCTGCATGGCTGGTTATATGATTGGATGCACCTGAATCAACATACCAAACATCATCATGTGCTCCCTTTCCTGTAACAGCATTCAGCATATGCTGCATAACAAATAGACGTTCATTTTTGTCTTCATTCTGTCGTGAAGACGATGCATAGTTTCCTTGCTGCAACTTACCACTGCGGATATCATCTCTTTTAGCATAACATTGGGCTGCAATATGACCTGTTTTGCCACAGTAGTGGCACACAATACCAGAGTTGTTAGAACCTCTGTTCTGCCATCCACCTCTTCCTCTAAAACTCCCCCTGCCTCTAAAGTTACCACGACCTCCTGAAACCTGCATATCTCCAAATTGCTGATTCAATCTATTTTGCTGGTTGTCACTACCACGTCCTGTACTACGGCCTCTTGAAGAGAACCTGCCACGTCCCCTTCCTGAACTAGAGTAGAAAGCTTGGACCTGTTCACCGCTTCTTTAAGATGTCTCACTCTGCATGTTGATCTCTTCAGTGATCATAAGGGAGACCAACTCATCGAAATCTGGAAATGGCTTTCTAACATATACGGAAGTTACAAAAGACTTCCAAGCCTTTTCATTATTAAGTCCACCCAAGGTAGACGACACCAAATCAACATCATCGGGCATTGCATCAATTGCTGCCAAGGCATCTGCAATGCTCCTTACCTTCAATGCATACTCATTGATAGACATCTTCCCTTTCTTCAATGTATTCAACTCTTGCTTGAGTTGAATCTTTCGTGCCTTTGTATTTACAGAAAACATACTTTCAAGTATGGTCCAAGCTGCATATGCATTCTCTGCATTTCTAATGTGTCCCAACATATTATTGTCAATTACTGCAGACAACCAATACATGACCTTCTTGTATTTTGCATTCCATTCCTTTCGTGCCTTTGTCTCTTCTGCAGTTGGAGGATCACTCACCTCCGGCTCCTTTTCTTCACCTGAAACGAACTCGTAGAGGCCTTTTCCAATAAGAAAGTTCGTGACATGGAACTTCCATGAAGGGTAGTTGTTCTTGTCGAGCTTCTCAATGATGGGGCTTCCACTATTCTCTGCCATTATCACAAGAATAATACCAAACAGCAAGCAAATCTTCTGCAACCCTCGACCTGTAGTGCACAGCAATACACCAGACAGCCTTTTTCACTGTCTGCTCAACAATACATGCAATTTGCAACCAGTTTGCAAATAAACCTTGTGTTTACTCACTGGTAAACACCTTTGATCTTACAGATCCGAAATCTGTAACCTGCACACCCACTTTCGATCGATACAGCCAAAGTCACAACGTACCCTGAAACTGATGTCCGCAACCTTGCGGCTCTAAAACGGGCCCTGAAACGGTCTCAAATGCCGAAAATAACTTCGCGAAAGCCCTAAAGGGCCTTTCTGCAGAATATACAACGCTCTTCGCGCACACCAAATCTCACTGCAATCTAAGATTTTTGCTCTGCCCTGCTTCCGGTGCCTCCACAGGCACTATCCAAGAGAAAGAGTGGAAGGATGGGAGAGCTTCTTACCCATGGCTTGCTTGCTCTAACCTTGCTTCTTCTCCTTTGCTTCAACCTTAGAAATCAGCCACTCTCAGTGGTGCGGCTCTGATACCATGTCAAAAATCGCGTGGTGGAGGGGGTCGCTCAAGATGTTGCGCCGAACACAAACAGAATGCACAAGGAGAAGCTCACTCAAGAGACAAGAAGAGAGATGGAGGCCAAAAACGTTTTCTTGCTGATTTCTTCTTCTTCTTCCACACTCTTTTCAATGTACACAAAGTATAGATAAGATACAACATAAAAGAAAAGTGGCCTACTAAGTCAAACAATGCATAACCGACTACACTAGTCGACTGGCGCTATAACTATGCCAGCTGTAAATAGGTGTAACGACCTGAATATAATAAGTAATGAGTCAGTGGCCATGTGAGATGCATAATGACCACCGACGTGCTAGGTGTAGACATGTGGACCCATCTAACCAGGCGGTCCATCATCAATGTCCGCATGTGTTGAGCTTGTCATCTCAACAGTGAAACAAAGTCACCCCCTCTAGTCTTTTTGGAGGTGCTGAGACCCTCCTCATCTCTTCTTCTCTTTTCCTCAACCATGGCATCTAAACCCTATTTTTTCACCATATAAGCAAAAATAGAATACCTGTCAACAGGAGAATCCCATCCCGTTTCTCCTCGGATGCTGGAGCCCACAAAAGTCATAGTGGATGCCTGAACTTTTCCTCTTCTCGCTATCTCCAAGGCAGAGGACCATAAGGCTGAGTCTCCATCTGATTTCTGCTCAAGCTGGACTCCATAAGCTGAAGCATCTCCTCTAACACTCACATAAGCTGATCGCGCATCCATATCATCAATGAGCTTCTTCATGCCTCCCTTACCAATGTTCGTGTCAAGAGGAGCACCAGTCTCTGTCAGCCATATCTTCCCATCTTGTCCCCAAAACACTACGTTTTTCTTACGCGCTTCCTGAAAAGCATCACAATCTCTGCAGTGTTGGTGCTCTGTACTATCGCACCAAATACATCGTCTCCATTTTCTTTGGCCAGCTGGAAAAGCAGTCACTAGAGCAGGTGCTACAGTAGGTACTGACATAAGTTGCTCTTCTAACTTCCCAACTTCAGCTTTGACTGCCTCTATCATCAAATCTGCCAAGCCTTTAATTACATCATCTACTGATAAGGGCACTGGAGCAGTAGTAACTGATGGATTTACAACAGGAGGAGTAGGCTTAGGCATAGAACTTGCAGCAGGGGTAGAAGTAGAGGTTTCCAAGGATTTTTCAGAAGCAGATCCTATATTACGATGCAATTGTACCCTCCTGCGCTGCTTCTTAACAAGCGCATTCACAGCATCAATGACATATCTCCACTCGGTCTTTAAACCTGAATCAGTAGCTTGATCTTCCAAAAGATCATCCAACTTTTCCTGTAAATCAGCATCAACAGCTTGTAAAAATAATTCCACTCTCTGCATCTCCAAAGCTTGCTGCTCAGTTCCATCCAACTGTTCATAGCGGCTCTCAAACTCTCGCAGAATGGCGATAACTGAAAGTCCCTTATTAGGCATAGAAACCCATGCTAAGAAATTCCTGCGGTTCATAAGACCTGTATCCTCCAAGAAATATTCATCTTTTAATGCCTTCTTAAACTCTGTCCAACCAGCATGTGTTCCTTGAATTTCTGAAATTCGGACTTCAAGCGTGCGAACCACGATCCGCAAGAAATAGATGCTCCAAACGTCTTGAGAAACCCCAAAAAACTTCATCTTTTCTTCATACAAATGCAGGTAAGTTGAAACTTGTTGGTCGTTGAATTGCTTCATCTCCTGTTGGACAGCCTTCAAGGCATCCATGGCATCACTATTGCGTTTCACGTATACTTGCTGCTGCATATAGGATGTAAATGACTGAAACAGATGCTTCATGACATTCTCGTCCGTCATATCTTCTTGCGAGTCTCCCATCTTGCTGGAAATTGACGCAGCGCTTTCACGTTGGGTTCACCAGAAATGTCGTGGAGTTCGTGCAAGAGCTGCTGAACATGGGGTTCAAAATGCAGCAGGAAATAGGCTAACAAGAAGATCTCAAATTTTTATGCCAAAGATCACTATATTGCTTGTCAAGTGAATTACAACAAAGAAACTGTCAACAAACAAATTTTGTTCAAGTCCTTTTTATCTCAGCATATAACTTTTTGGACAAAGATTTTGTAGCTTCATCAGTTCATAAAGTGCCAAAGTTTCCTGTGCAAGCCCATGTTCATTATATGCTGTCAACAAAACTGTTCATGATACAACATCCTGCTGGTATCTCAACAAGTGAGCCACACCTTGAGTACATTGTAACCAAAGAATTTCCAATTGGAAGAACCTTGTCAAAACCTTTCTGAACAATCTCAATATGAAGGCTTTGCCCTTCTTCTTTATTTCTGCATCCCTGTCTCCACTCTTCTTTAGGTGTTAATAGAGATTAGGGTGATGGCTAATCTCGCTTGTAAGCAAGCTGGGTAGAATGTCTCTCCTTCTACAAGCTTTGGTACATCTTCATCATCAACTGCAGCCTGTGTAGCATGTTTTTGGTACTGTTGAGCTATCTTCTTAAGATTGGCAAGGTTATCTAGACCGAGCTGGTTGATTATGCTGGGCAAATGTATCAAATGGCTTCCTATTCAGTCTTTTTTGACAAGACTATCTACCTTTCCTGCAACAATAGATAGCTTGCACTCCCTTCACAGTCATGCTTCAGGATTCATCAGCCCATGATATGATTTACCATCTCCTACAGAGTTTATGTGAAGTTGGCTTGCAAGTAAAGATGATAGAGATGGTCTTTCATAAGATAGAACAGTTGAACCATATGAAATAAAGCTCATTCAGAATGTTTTCTGTTCAAAGATGCATCATGTTTATTTGATCTTCTATTGTTCCTGTTCTTGTTGTAACAATGCCAACTTTGCCTGTTTGTTCTCAGCTGCCTTCTTAGCACGCTCAGCTGCCTGCCGCTCTCGCAGCCTGAGTTCTCGAACATGTCTTGGTGGCGTTTGAAATGTTTCCAATGGCTTATCTGCAAATGGGTGTTGATCATCCACGAATACTCTCAGCTTCCTTGCTCTATCATCATGGAGCCTATTTTTGGGAAGCATGCGAAGCACAGCTTTGCGTATGATCTCAGTTGGATCTTTTCGCATCTGATCCTTCAAGCTTCTCTCTTTCAGATGGCCAACATACCCTGTATGCCAATGGTAAAACTTGTTGGTGAGCTTCCTCCCAGTGAAGGCTACATCTTGAGCATTAAGCACTACACAAATGTCTCTCTCTCTTCATTTGGAGTATAGGTGGGTTTGTCTTTCCCTTGCAAAACAATTGCAATTTGCAATGCAAGCCTGCCCAAAACCTGTCCCTTGGCATCGAAAAGCCGCCATCTCAAGCCCTTGATCAGCTCTGGTTTCAGGCCTTCATAGCAGCAACCATTGCAGCTAAGCGCTACACTGAAACTCTCTGCGTCCTAGATAGCTCACGGAATGGTAATCATGAATGGGAGCATCAGGAGCTCAACCAGGTCTTCTTCCCCATCACTATCATCTGTATGACTACATGCTGACAGGTCTTTTGCTTCCTTTGCCTTCATCACCTACAGCAGCTCCATCGATGTTGTCTCTGCCTCTTCCTCTTCCAAAAAAAAGCTCCCTTCCTTCTTCAGTGCTGACCTCCTCCATATTCTTTTCAATTCAGTTTATTGTTATAGCCCTATTATTCTGTAAAACACCTAACTTTTAGCATGTTTCTTCTTAAAAGCTGCATGGCGGAGCAAAAAGATAATGTCCCCTCCAGAAAAAGCTCCTCCACTCCCATATTAGCGCGTCCTTTTTCTCCTTCGACAAGTGCTATTTTTACATTCCCTTCCCCCTCAAATAGTAGGCATGAGTGACTGCACGCATTCAGCATGCAGACAAAATAACTTCGGTCTGGGGACATACCCTCATCTTGCATCTGCTCAAAACAGTCCAACACATTTCCAATCTGCCCATGTAAAGCATAACCTGTGATAAGGGCATTCCAAGTTATTGCATTCCGGACAGGAAGCTTATCCAACACTCCCTGTGCTTTGCCAAATGCACCACACTTGGCATACATATCCACCACAGCAGTCCCAAGCAAAATATCACTTTGCAACCAACCTAGTCTGACAATTTCATCATGAACTTGTTGGCCCATGCTGTGCATACCCAACAATAAGTGCATTCCAAGAGACTACATCTCGACAAGGAAACCCATCTAGCACTCCTTGTAAATGTCGGCTTCTACAAAACTTCCTTTGATTCCACGGTATCCTGCACTTTTCTTGGAGTTCATCATTGGAATTAACAGCTTGATAATATTCTTTGGCATCAGTTTTTCATATTTTTCTGACACACACACAACATGCACACAAACAGAAACACACACAAACACAAACACACAAGTGGAGTATGTACATTGGATGCAGGTAGTGAAAAGGAAGGAAAGATAATGTAGCAATCAAACACAATGAAACACACATAAACAGATAACACAGATGCACAACAAAAATGGAGGTGTTTACGACTCGAATGCGTAGCAACACGACAACATCTGCCTATGGTATGCAAGTTGAGTGAAGTTCATAGAGTAAGTCTTCCTTATGGTCTTTTGCCTTGGATACATCTCACAAGGGAAAAATGCAACAATTAGAGTTAGCTACTATGGGTTAGAGAATTTGGAGAGAGACTCATTGGGATGCACTAATGGACACTTAATTTATGCCTTCTTAGGAAAGACCAAAGGGACTAAAGTACAAGTAGAGGAGATGAGATGATGAGGCTCCTAATACATCAAAGAAGACTAGAGGGGGTGAGCCTTCCGGTCTCCCTTCTACGTTAGTTCAAGAGTAGGTTATGGAGGATGTTCAACCCAAGGAGAAGAAGCAAGAAACATAACCTAAAAGTAACTTAGCTATAGATTCTTTTTTAACATTGAGAATGCTATAGACCTCAAGACGGTTCTTGAGGAACGAATTTTATATAGCAAAGTGGAGTTCACTCTTGGTAAGATCTTGGAAATTGCTAATAAGAGGAAACTTCGTGAATAGATTATCAACATCAAAAAGTGGAAAATACAAATTGTGCAGACTGCTAAAAGAAAGGTAATTTAAATAGAGTTCTTTGACAAGGGTGGTAATGAATCACATGAGAAACAATAGCTCATATGGTGAATGCTATGAATAGGGGCTTTTGTGAGTTCATTCCACAACTAACCCTCGGGGGGTCCACTAGGGTTTATTGTATGGTACCACGTGAGTGTAAGGGAGGGGGGTTATTTAAGGGAAGGAAGGTACATTTTATAAGGTAAGGTCCCAAAAATAGGGGGTAGATAAGGGGTATTTTCATATATTTATTGCACGCAGGTGACATCTCCTTATTACTACTAGTGAATCCCCAGTGAGCTGACTATGCCTTTTTTAGATGATGTGCCTGTTAAAGGTTGTGTAGAAGAGGATAACGATAATTCTTTGGATACTTTTAGTTCCAAACGCTTTGTTCTTGAGTGTATTATGGATTATGATAGGATTTTGACTAGAATTGAGGAGATTAATTTGACCTTGTTGAGCTCAAAGTTTGTTTCTGGTGTGAATGAGATGCTTATAGTTGGTTACATGTGTGGTTATTAGAGGGTTATTATGGCAAGAATACATCTTCAACTAAAGTGGATTCCATAAAGAAGATTAAAAAGTTTTGTACATCAATTTCTAAGGTGATGATATTTCTTGGAGCATCTGTGTTTTATATTATATGGATTCCACATTTTGCCCATATTGCAAATGTTTTGTATTAGTTTCTTTGCAAGGGATAAAAATTCTTTTGGACTAAAAGTCTTGCTAGAGCTATGAGAAAATTATTGTAGCTTACTCCCACTCTAAAGAAGGTGGATTATGCTTGTGGGAGACCTATTGTGGTCACAATTAACATTAGCCCTATTGGGATAAGATGGACTATTGGTTAGGATGATGAGAAATAACACAAGTATTGATGCCACGATGCATATTCCACAATGGATTCAGTGAGGTTTTGTGGTGGATTCCATAAAATTATATTTATTTGCTGGGGCTTGTACACAAGGTGGATTCCTTGTGCAAAAAGTCGATGGGGACGCCTGTCCTTTTCGTGTCTCGTTAATTTAATGTGCAAGTGGGTGATTTCGCAAAATACATAATTAAATTAATGAATGTTTATGAGTTTAGAGTGCGCACTCGTATTAAATTAATTTTAGGATTGAGTTCCAACCTATTTATTTATTTTGTAGTTGAAGAATGCTAAGTATTCACTTTTGTTAGTTTAATTTTATTATTTTCTAACAATTGTGAATGCTTCAGTTGATGTGTAGAGCAGGTGGCGGTGGCGCTAAGAAGCACTGGATGATAGTTATTTAGAAGAATTTATCATTTTTGATGGGCACGCGTCTTAGGCATGGCATCAATATTTATTTTGACATGCTTATTTATTAAAGCAATTGATATATATTTATTATTTTGTATGTGCATGGGTACACAGTTTAAATATTCATTACTGGATATTGTATTTGAGCACATCCTGACTCTTGGTCACCCAACCACTTTAGTCTTTATTTGGACAAAAGCGAACACAAAAGCCAAAGCGTACTAATTGTAAATTTGGGCTATTTTTGAGCTTGAAGATGAATAATATATTAAATACATGCTTTGTGGAGCACTCACACAAGGCATGGGGGGAGATTGTACCTAATTGGTCTTTTTGCTTCATGTCGTGCAAGTCTTCTCTCTTGGTTTTTGAGCAAAAAGTAGAGTTCTTTGTTCTTGGGGACCTTCGGTGCTCGCTACGTACGCATACAACATCCAATTTGTGCACCAGTGGTATTAGAGCAAAGTTGAGATCAAGGGCTTCCAATCGCTTACCATCTTGCCTGAAGGCAAAGCTCTTGGAACGATCGAGCTCTATAGTCAGTCTCGTGAAAATCCATCAATACTAGCACATTCCTGGCAGTGAAGAACCCTCTGCTACGCAGTCAGATCATCGTGAAGCCTCTACATGCGGAGGACCACCTGGGAAGCTCTCTCAAGAATACGTTTTTTTCCTCAAGATACAGATAATAAAATTGTCAATTAGTTTGATCATAAACCTTGTTAAGCTTTATAAAAGAAAGCTAAAACTCCAAATTTCAAAACATTGTGGCGGCAGGACGAACTGCCATTCGACGGTGCCGTTCAACACATACTGACATCCTGATCATTTCAATTTAGAAAGAATACATTTTTTAAAAAAGGCTTAAGAGTTAAAGCCTAAAGCTTTCTAAGCTTTAAATCTTTAAATTCCCAAAGTTCAAAATTCTCCCATAACAGGAGTTTATACATAACAACTCCTGAGCCGATTTTTAACTTCTCTATAAGCCCCCGTTCTCACCTGCGCTTTGACAAATCCAAATTCTAGCACACAGATTGCTATACGCAATCTACACGGACGAAGTATCCTCTTGGAAGAAGGCCGACATCAATTTCCATAGCCGTGAAGAAGAAATATCATAAAATGCCACTTTTAAAAAAAACAAGTCTTGTAATCTTGAACTTTAGCTACGCTCATCCCGTTAACAGAATTTTGAGTGTGTGAGATTGTTTGAAATTTTGCAGGATGACTGACCAAAATATGGAAGATTTTATGGCCGAAGATTATCTACCAGAACCAACGATGAAACAAAAACTGGACCTAATTATGATGCAGCTTCAAGAGGAGCGAAGAGCACATCAAACTTTGCAAGCTCAATTGGCCAGTCTTCAATGATCTACTACCGATCAAGATGGATCACAACCTAAAGATATTATACGACGTACGATTGATGCGACACTTGAAGCGCAATCTAAGAAACAAAGATAAGTAAAATAAATTTTAAATTTTGTACTTTCAATAGGTCACGTGATGGAAAGACTGTACTTGCTTTTATTAGCCAATTTGATGATTATTTCCATGAAGAATAGTATGCCGAAAAAGACAAAATTAAGTGTGCCACTAATCATTTAGTGGATAGAGCATCCTTATGGTGGACTATTGCCCACAAAAGCATTGATTATCCTACTACTTGGGAGACTTTCCAAAAGAAATTTTTGCAGAATTTTCTTCCACCCCAATTCCACGAAAAAGCAATTAAACAGTGGGATCTTCTGCAACAAATAGATCGCGAGCCTATTTCTCAATATACTGAGCATTTTTGGAATGCTTTGTTGCAACTTCGAATGCTTGAAGATGTACCTGAGGCGACCCATAAGCGCAAGTTTACGTCTGGGTTACTTGGTCACTTCTATGCGGAAGTGAACATGTTCAAGCCAACAACTCTCGAAGATGCAATTTCCTTGGCCCATGATGTTGAAGACAAAATTTGAGGATGAGAGAAGCATCCACAATAATTCTCAAACAAACGTAACTTTGGTACAAAACAATTCAATTCTAATTTTTGAAGATTCAATCAAAACCGTTTTCTTTCATCTTCATTCCGTAAATCTTGGACACGACCCCCTACTTTACCATCAAACACAAATCCAAATCCTAAGCTATCTCTTTAGCCAAATCCCAACATTCCTAAACTTCCCGCTATTACTAATAATGTGTCTAAAGCCAAATCCATTGTCTGTTATAAATGCCATCAACCTAGACATCTAGCGGCGAATTGTCAATCCAAAAAGCCAACTGTTCACATCAACTATTTGGGAGCGACTGAAGATGAAGACTATGAAAAAATGCCAGATTTCACAAAAGATGATGACGATAACGGCACTACTTTAGATGCTTTACCAAGTATACCAAATCCCCATTCTTTATTAATGATGTAATGTCTTGTGCATGGTAAAGAAAAGATTATTTTACATGATGATGGGAGTACACACGACTTCATTTCTAAAAAATTGGTTGAAGAATTGAAATTACATATTGTTTCCACTCATTATCGCATCAAGGCTGCATTCTTAGGTACTAGATATAATGGAAAACAAGAAGTGCATGACTTAGAAATTAAAATTGGTGATTATGTTGAACGTACAAATTTCTTAGTTGTGCCTCTACAATCTAGTGACATTATTTTAGGAATGCCTTGGCATTGTCAAAGGATCTTCTGTTCATGGCATAAAACATGGAGTTCTTATGTTTGCAGAAGAACTTCAATAGGATCCACATAAGAAACTTTCATACATAATTCAGTTATTATTCCCTTACATTTGTCTTAGATGTCATTTAATCTCATAAGTTCTTTTGTAACTTAACATGTAATTTTCAGTTTGTATCAGGAAAAATGGCAATGATAGTGTATATGAGGACCTTCAACTTGATTAACAGGTGGTAATTGATAGTTTACAGGTTATGTCACATTGGTTTATGAAGTTCATTAGCTTGGAAGATCCAACTGTTGTCAAGAGCACTCCAAAGTTGACTAGGTCCACAAGAGACACGGAGTGCAAAGGACATATATGACTTGTATATGATTTATGTGAACTCTTTTTTGTGTGGAAGAAGGAGAGGAGTGTAGCCCGTGGCATTTTTCGGCACATTTTTTGGGCCTGCACACCTGTGGAAGATGGAGGGAGAGTTGAAGACTATGGTGAATGCTCCAAAGCATGCAAACACAGAGCAAACTGAAGGTAAAGAGGAGATACAAACAAAGAAGGTGAGAGTCCTTTTTGCCCCATCCATTTGGTATCAGGAAAATGAGTTGTATGACAGTCCATAAAAGGGAAAAACAGAGATAAAGTATTCAGCCTGCTCTTATGAGTGTCTTCTTCCATTCTCTTACCATATTCGTGTTCCATTGAAGCCCTTCTTGTGCCCAAGTACTTGAGTGACTTTGGGGCAAGTCAAGAGGGGATTTTTGTCAATGTATGGGCTGAATAGGCTCTCCCAAAAACTATCATAAACAGGGCAGCCATTAAAACTCATTCATTTGAAGGGGTTTCTTAAAATCTAATCACTTTCTTGTGTAGACAATGCTCTCGAAACAATAGGGCATTGGTTGAGATTGTAATGGGAGATTTTCCATGAGTTTGTATACATTTTTGAGTCAAGTTTGAGGGCTGGAGATTTTAATGCAGGGATGAAGTACATTTGTGGTTCAATTGATGCATTCTCATCATCCTTTGGACTCTATGTCAGTTGTAATGAGTTCTATCTCTCTATACCTTGTATCTTGAAGTCTCAATACATGTATCTTCATGAAATGGAGGGCATTAAAGCTTGATTTTTTTGTAGGAAATGGAACAAAATCTGATATAGATCTATGCATAAACCTCATGGTTATTGATGTAATCGGATCCAAGTTTATTATGGTAAACTTGTATGACACGGCTATGTAAGTTATTGGTTACTCTCTATCTCATCTACTCTCTCCATAACCTAAGAATCCATCAAACCCCAATCTTTTTTCTCTCTCCCCTTTGAATCTCTCACTCCTCTTCTGCTCTAAACCTCGGTGGTAGACCTTCGACCCCCAACACGACGACAGCGTCATTAGTATAATCCAAATATAGATTCTACGCATTCAATGAAGATTCATTCTCATGGGAAACAAATCACATTGCATGGTATGCACGCTTTTGATAAATGCATCCTAGGCATGCACAATTTTTTTCACAATTTAAAGACTGTTTTGCTACTGACTTACCACCTGGTTTACCACCCACCCAGTAGTTCTCCATTTGGTGTACCTGTCCTATTAGTTTAAAAAAAAAACAACACTTATAGGATGTGCATTGATTATCGTGCCCTAAATAAAATCACTGTCAAAAATAGATATACGATCCCTAGGGTAGACGATCTTATGGGCAAACTACAAGGGTCTGCAATATTTAGCAAAATAGATCTTAAATCTGGATACCATCAAGTATGACTGGACACATCTGACATTTTCAAAACTGCATTTAGAACTCAATTTGGACATAATGAATTCCTTGTTATGCCTTTTGGATTAACTAATGCACAAGCTACATTCAGCCATATGATGAATCACATATTTTTGAAGCATCATCATTGTGTCATTGTTTTCTTTGATGACATATTGGTTTTCAGTAAGAATGAGAATGAGCATTATGAACATTTATCTTTGGTTTTCAAATCACTGAAAGAGAATCAATTATATGCTAATCCTGAAAAGAGTGAATTTTTCCAAACACAAATTGACTACTTAGGACATATTGTTTTATCTGAAGGTATTAAAGTTTATCCTAAAAAGATAGAAACAATTTTGAATTGGCCGATATCTAAAAATGTGTATGAATTACGTTCTTTCTTAGGTCTTGCTAGCTTTTATAGAAAATTTGTGAGAAAATTTTCATTGCTTGCATTACCTTTGACAAAATTATTAAAGAAAGGTATTGTGTATCATTGGTCTGAAAATTAGCAAAAGTCCTTTGATTTACTGAAACATGCTTTAACTCATGCTCTTGTATTGCAACTTCCTGACTTTACTAGACCATTTTTCCTAGTAGTCATTGATGCTAATGGATCTGGAATAGGAGCTGTCCTTATGCAAGATTCCCATCCCATAGCCTACTCCAGCTGCAAGCTTAAACCCTCTAAACTTAAGTATTCTACCAATGATAAAGAATTGCTAGTTGTAGTACAAGCTTTAAGTCAATGGAAACACTATTTAATGGGATCTAAATTCATGATTAAAACTGACCAACAAAGTATTAAACATCTTCTTAGTCAGCCACAAATATCTGACAGACACATTAAATGGGCTGCTTTTATTCAAAGTTTTCATCCACTTATTCAATATCAACTCGGAAAAGAAAATGTTGTTGCTGATGCATTGAGTAGAAGACCAACTATTCATAATATCTCTGTGATATCTTTTGATTCTCTTATCCCTATGAAAGATACCTATGACCAAGACCCCAGTTTTCAAGCTGATTGGAATAAATTAATTACCAATAACTAGATTCCAACTGATTCATTGTCTTATGCTGATGGATTTATGTTTTATGAGAAAAGGTTATGTGTATCTGTTCCATTTAGATCATTTGTGTTGCACGAAATTCATTGTCCCCCATATCAAGGCCATAGAGGCATTATTTCCACTTTATGTACTTTGATTGAAGATTTTTATTAGCCTCAGAAGGAATCCAATGTTTCTAACTTTGTATATGAGTGTTTAATTTGTCAAAGAGTTAAGCGACACCATGGTAAGCAGTATGGTTTGTTAATGCCTTTACCAATCCTTGAAAGACCATGGGAGCATATCTCAATGGATTTTATTACTAGTCTGCCTAACACTCAAGATAATCACGATATGATATGGACTATTGTAGATCGATTTAGCAAACATGCATATTTCATTCCATGCAAGAAAATATTAATTGCATCTCAAGTTGCTCAATTGTTTCTGAAAACCATTTTCACTAACCATGGTTTACCAAAAGTTATTATTTCTGATCGTGATTCTAGATTCTGCAATAAATTTTGGACTACTTTGTTTGCTAAATTAGGAACAAAGATTGATTTTCATCTGCATTTCATCATGAAACAAATGGACAAACAGAAGCTACAAACAACACAATTTTAGATCTTTTACATGCATACACAATTTCAAAACCACAAACATGGGATACACACTTGCATTTACTTTAGTTGGCATACAATAACACACCACATACAGCTACACGAAAAGCACATTTTGAAATCATTTATGGATATAGATTGCCTACACCTCTTACTTCATTATCAAACAAAGTTAAATCTGCTGATGATATTTGCCCACATGCATGCTACTATTTTCGATGAAGTTAAAGATATGATTGTAAAAGCCCAGCAGTCAAATACTAAACAAGCAAACAAGAAAAGAAAAGCTATGAATTTCACAGTTGATGATTATGTTTGGTTATGAATTGAAAAGCGAAGATTACAAAGTGTTGAGAAACACCCTGTTGTAAAGTTAGCTCCTAGATTTTATGGACCTTTCAAAATCCTTCACAAAATCAATGACAATGCCTTTAAACTAGAACTTCCCCAACACTAGAAAATCCACAACACTTTTCATATCAGTTTGTTATGACATTTCCCCTCATTGCTCGCTCCCCATTGAGCTAATAGCAATTGAGGACAATTGCTATCCCAGCCCGGGGGTATGATGCCAGGAGGCATATTCCACAGTGGATTTCGTGAGGTTTTGCGGTGGATTCCGTAAGGATGTATCACACTTTGTGGAGACATGCAGGGAGTGTCAGTTATACTCTTCAGTGTGGCATAGTGATGAATTACATCCGATGTATCCACTTTGTATGCATTACAAAGTGGGTTTTTGATTTGATTACTATGCTAGTTGGGCTTTGGCAGATGAAGTATATTGTGCTCTCAAGAGAAGATCTTACCAATCAAGTTGAAGGAAAAGCACTAAGAACAAAGACTACTAGTGTCATATGCAAGTTTTTGCTTCAAGAGATCTTTTTCAGATATGGTTATGTGGGTAAGATTATTAAAAATTGTGAAGCGTTGGATACAAATGAGGCTAGGAAATTTTTTTCTAGACATGGCATTAAACTGGCTTTGACTTCTTCATATAATGCACACTTGGAGTGTTTTACCTTGGCAGGAGGGCATATCTAGAGAGGATCTCTTATCTCTTCTCATTTAGCAACTTGAGTGAAGGATAGAGGATGTATAGAGTGTAGTGTAAATGATCAAAAAAGCTAGGTTGAGGAATAAGGAGAGGTTTGATAGCAAGCATAGGCTACAAGCTAAAGTAGTAGAAGGGGAAGACTAGATATTGATAGCATCCTCCTGGACAATTAGCATAGCACTATTCACAAGATGGTGAGAAGGTGGTTTGTGCCTTATAGGGTGAAGCATGCATATGAGAATGCTACTTGTGAGCTGACTGAACTTGATGGGACAATCTTGAAGACACCAATTGCGGGGAAGTGGATCAAAATCTTTAAGAGAAGAGACAAAGCTAAATATGTAGTGGAAAATCTAGTCAAGGATGAACCTATAGATTGAGAGTTGGAGGAGAATGTAGTGGATGATGTTGTGGAAGATGATGCTCTCTTAGATATTGCAGAAGAGGCTCAACTTGTTTGTAGAGCTCGAAGGAGATGAGGATGAGCAGATGTGGCTAATCCGGGGGATGAGCTGGTTTAGAGGGGGTGGATATCGTGACACTGCACATTCACACCTCAAAAAATTAGGGTATTAGGTATATGAGTTGGTTTAGAGGGGGTGGATATCATGACACTACACATTCACACCTCAAAAACCTAGGGTGTTAGTTATATGCTTCTTACATAGTTCAAATAAGGCAGTGCCATTCTTATGTGTGTTTTTTCAATTCCTTATAGGTGGTTTCTTGAGAAGATGGAGAAGTTGAACATGACAAGTAGATTGAGGAGTTTTGAGCCTTTTGCCACTTTCCTTAGGGTTCACAAGACAACTTACACACTTGGAATAGCCATCTTAGGGCCGGAAAGACACATGTGGCCTTAAGGGAGGTGAAGGAGAAAAAGGGTTACAGGTATATAGGCAAAGGGTAAAGATGACTCTGGGTTGTTCCTTGTATGTCGAGATTTAAGAAGTGCATTTCAGATGTCTTCATGTCCAATGCCTTTGTGAGATTGTATGGAAAGTGCAGAAGCATTGAGGATGCAGAGGACATCTTTAATAACTTGCCTAGGTGTGCTCTTGTGTCTTGGAGTGCAAGACTCTTAGCATATGTGGAGGAGGGCACAAGAAAATTTAAACCTTTGAAGGTTAGTAATGGTAAATGGGAATGCTAATAAAAACCTTGAAGGCTAATAATGGCATATGTTAATGCTAATGAAGGGAAGGGAAGTGTTAAAGTAGTAGAAAGCAACAAGCTAACGACAAGCTTTTTTTATAGCTCACAATAAGCCAGGCTAGCTTTCTGGGAAGTCGACAGATTTTATCAGCGTAACTGATCCACCACCATAATCGGCTTCCTTATTGATAGCACAGGTGAAAAGGAGGAGAAGGGAGTGCTCAAGAAAGAAAGCCGTGAGGTGGGAAAGGCTTGGTAGGGAAGGAGGGGAACAAAAGGAAACTTCCTAGAGGTCTGAGGGACAAATATGGGAGAAGAAGGAAACCGACTTACTACAAAGTGTGCCATCTGTACCGGCTCGTTGCATGCAGTCAATTAATCATCTCAGGAAGGAGCAGCAGGTGGAAAATGCAGCACGTTTCCCGGGTACGTTTCCACTGGCCAGCCGTCAGACTTCTTGGAAAACGGCTAGCTGCAAGCAATCACACGGACTATTATCAGGAGAAGAGAAGGAGCGCTGTTGTAGTGGGAGCTGCTACAGTCATGCAAGCTGACGGATTACATAATCCCACAAGACATGCCATTCATGTTAAGCATCATCAACGGTCGAGTTTAGGTGAAGAACTATGAAAAAGTATAAGCTTCTGGCATGGACGCAGCAAAGCAGCAAGATTAATGCCCACCAAGCCACGGAGAGGGAGAACACGAATCGGTGTTTCCTGGTAGTGTGTCTCTAGTGAAAGTCTCATCGTAGGGGGCAGGATCTTCGGATGTTCACACAATACAAGAGGATTGAACCTATAGAAGTCATCGTGGGCTTTCAAGTACTTCAGAGTACTCAGTACATTGCCTATTCTAAGGAGGCTTGTGCTTTCCAGGGAGAGAGCATGCCCAACGTGGAGCTCTTTTGAATCAAGAGTTCATGTCAAGTGAGAAGTTGAAGTGTTAACATGACAAAGATTTTGATGTGCCATTAAAGTCCAATCAACCTAGCCCCTTCCTTCTCCTCAACAACCAAATTCATTGTATTCGGCTGACACCTTCATAAGCTACTATAGAGCTACACCATCTCCAACAAGAGTCTATCCACTTGGCACTACTCATGTCATAATCGTACCTTGAATATCACCTTCATTCTACATTTATGGAGAATCTTCTACCTTGTTCATTCAAGTGCTCCAAATGTGACTTATATCGTTTACTTTGCTCCTAATCCTCCATGGATTTGTGGCTTGATCCAATCACCCTTCGACACCATGATTTTAGGGAGGATGGATTCTCTAGAGGCAACTAGTTGAGACAAAGGTTCCTCATACTGTCATTGATCAACATTCTTTAATATGTGTAGGTTGATCCAAGAAGGTAGCTCTATAGTGCTTCAATTATGAAGTGGATTTGATGATGAAAAGTTGACTATAGAATAGTGATCATAATCATGATGAATAGTCTCCATGATGAGAAAGAGTTTGACAATTATTGTGTCCATAGGAGTAAAAGAGAATTGATATTTAATGTGTCCATAGGAGTGAAAGAGAACTGATATAGGTCTTGTCTTGACAAGTCATGGATACTGATAGAGAGAAAAGACAAAACAAGACTACATCTACTCTTCGTGTGATTGGAACAATGTAATGTGATTTGGAGTGCTCAATAACTATTGACTAGATGTGTAATGCACATGGTGTGACTAAAAATGATCAACAACGGCTCCTGCATGAGATATTGTTGGCCGCATAATTGATCATAGTAATGGTTGCAAAGTAGAGTATTGAGCACCCACACATATTATTGGAAATCTTGTTGGCACACAATGCATGAAACATAGTCAAACACAAATTAAACACTCAACTAGGAGACCATTGATTTTCAAAATATTTGGGATACCATTAAGGCAAATGTCGAAAATGGATAGGGCAACCAAACAACATAATCACAAAAGATTGACCCAACAAAGGAAACCTATGACTTGAACCCATGACTTAGGTGCATGCACTTGCAAAGTGGACGTGAGCTTCTCCCACTACTAGTTGAGACCCTAGTCCTAGTTCATTTGTTGATATAGAATACACCCCTATCTGTAACGTGATCAACCAAGTAATCCAACTAGTCAAACAAGAAACCACGAGGACTACACCAACTATAATGGAGAGAGTTAAAATTTTGGTGGAGCATTAGATGACTTCCAAGCCACCATGGACAACTTCCAACAAGCTAATAGTTTTGACATCTCGACCATGACCCTTGAAGCCATGTGACAAAAAAATTTAGAGTTGTAGGGGACAAGTAGTCTCAATTGGTTGTTGGATATAAGCAATGGTATGAAACAATAGCTTGTGGTTATGCAAGCAAAAATGGATGGCATCCAACGGATGCTCTTGAATGTTAGAGCCATAGGATCCTTGCAAGAATCATGATCAAATCTTGTCCAATAATGCATGCTTAATAACACTAATGTGTGACAAGTAGGCATACATATTGCTCAAACCCTCTAAATAGGAATGGAACTTACCCCAGCATGGAAGAAGACTTAGGTAAAAATTCCATTAATTGCCAAATTACTAGAAAAATATTGAGTTAGGGATGATCCTTATAACTTTATGTAATAGTTTGAATAAGTTTGCGAGAGGCAAATAATCTGATGGGTTATGCAAGCAAGTGCAAGAATTTGAACTATGCCTTGGAGAGAATGGCTATATTGATAACCTCATCATTCAATTGATGAACATTGACCAATAAGAGGAAGAGAGTATGTCTGACTATGTGCCAAAAGTAAGGAGCCTCTTCAAGCATATCCCAATTGTTGCTGAGAGATCAATTGTCAAGGTTGTAACCAAGACCTTCATGAAGGGTATCAAAGATGAAATAATTTATGAGACCATGGCAGGAAACTGAAGTCAACCATCCCAGTATTAATGATGTGCTTGAGAAAGCAATCCCCATTGATGACCTTCATCAAGAGAGAAACCAAGATAAGAAAACCATAGATACTAAACCGAACCCTCAACTAACCATTCCAACATCAATGATGTGCTTGAGAAAGCAAACCACGTTGATGACCTTCATCAAGAGAGAAACCAAGATAAGGAAGCCATAGATACTAGACCAAACCCTCAAGTAAGCTGCAACAAGGTTTAAAATTTGAGTGATAACCAAGATTAATGACTAATATCAAGAAGTAGTAGCAAGAGGTCTTGAAAATGGTAGAAATCCTTAAGTATCCCAACCATGCCAACAAAACATGCAATTTAGTTATTGCACCATAGACTTCCTCCCTTTGAGGTACTCGCATATCTAGCACACACTTGCAAAAACTATAGATGCTTGGGCAAAAGTCGTATATTACAAAGCTCCAAGAAGACTTCCAAGACCTGAGCCTTCTTCCCTATGTCAGTCAAATGTAGCACCTTCTTTGGTCTTTCCAACACCCCAAGAGCAAAGACAAGTAGTGCCAAGGAATGAAATTAACCCCCACTACAAGGGAATGCACTACATAGATCGAATGTGAGGCTTGCATGTAGTGAGCGGAAGAAGCTCTCCCTCACTCTCTTTTACTCATAAAAATGAAAACACGACTCATAAAACTCAAAATAGACTTAAAGAAGAGTAAATAAAAATTAAGCAACATACTATTGGCTACAATCTCCCCTCGTGCACATCTCCTTCATGTAGTATTTATAATATTAATATGAATCTTGCTTTTCCCAAAGAATATAGGCCCTTTACAATCACTCTTTTCATAAAAGAGTTTGAGTTCATTGAATAGATAGTTGTAATCAGTTGCACAACACACAACTATTTGAGAGCCATAAAATATTTCTAGAATATCTTCAATATATCTCCTAAAATCTCAAATATCAATAAATATTTATAAAGAGGATGTGCGCATGCCTTAGAGTAAACGGTGGTGCATCTATTTAAATAATTCAATGAAGAAGTCTATGGAATGAATTGCGATTGCCGCATGTATCAAATTCATCTTGCTCTACACATCAACTATCAAAAAATCATGTTAGAAAAATAATTACTTGAATAAATATAGCTAACCATAATAAATCAAATAATCATTGAAATTCCATTAAATAATCAAATCGCATAGACATTAGACTTGAGATATGAATATTGTGGCATCACCACCCATGTAGGGCTTCATCCACGTTCACTTGCAAGTCTCACGCACGAAAAGGATAGGCAACTCCATTAACCTTCCATCCAAGCCAACAAGTAATTTTCTCTTAAGAATGTGCCTTGTGCTAATGAAGAATCATGTAAGGTGCTCATCTTGTCATTATCATTATGGCCATTCTATATAGTCTACCTTAGTATGCTTTGATGCTTCAATCTCTAATAGGCAGAATCAATGCTGTAGACTAGCCTTTGAGAGAGGTTCAAGGATGCCTCGCTTGATTGGCAAAGGGGGTTCTGGGTAGTGCTACAAAGATGCAGATTTTGTGATCCATGATGAATTGCTACTCCTCGCTCTCATATTGATTCTAGAGAGGGTGGCTCAATCAAGTATTGTGGAGGCACCAATGTAGTGTCCCCATCTCATTACTCTAGTGGACGCTTATCACCTCCAAGGTTTGTTACACCTATAGGGACATCTACTCTCGTGACTCTAGGTTTCACTCAGTTGTTTGTAGGTGGCGCCCCCATGGATACTACTCCAAGAGAAACCACCCTCACAGGTATGCTAGATAGATAGGGGTCTCCTAGTTATGCCCAAGAGTGTGGTCGTAGGTGGAAGAGGGCACACCTTAGACGTATCCCACTAAGGTATGAATATGTAGTGGATGAGAAAATAGGTGCTGTAACGATCATGAATTATGAGGGGAGGAGAGTGATAGCTCACATGGGAGAGTTGTGCCAAGAAGTACTTAGACAGAATGCTTTAGACCACTAGAAAAATATACTAGAGAGGAGCAAGGACTATGTTGTAGCATCCTTGCAGGAGGAGTTCCTGGTACCTACAATGGGAGAGAGGTTTTCCACAAGATGGATAATGGATTGTATGTGTGCATACATGCCGCATAGATGCTCAAATTCATGCAAGGCAATCAAGAGTGATGCTTCAAAGCCCAAGTGGTTAGATACAAAGGATTGGTGGAGATTCAGAATGGAGGCCACATACTCTCTAGGGATGATGGCAACAATAGCGGGAGGCAGTGAGGGCCTAATTAAAGGTAGGGGTCATGCATGATTTGGGGAGTGACGGTGGCCATAGAACTTATTTGGAGGATTTTGTAATTTTTCTTTTGGTTGTTTTTACTTTCTTATTTGGAATATCAGTTGTACTAATAACCTTATTCCTAACAATGTTACTTTATTTTCTTTACAACACTCCATTATAAACCTCGATTCTACAAGTTTGGAGACTTGGTATGCAGAGACACACAATCTCACTGCACTCATCCATAGATTGTATGTGCACGATGTCAAGCTAGTAAGTCATGTCTCTTTCTTGTTTTCAGTCATTAGTTTTTTTATGATGCATTATGTACTATGTGGATTAATCTTTGGTTGTTTATATTGTAGAGTTTGTTCATTGCTCCATTACATCGGGATAAGCTCTCGGATGGTGAGGAGCTATAGCAGTTGCTTGGATTCATGGAGTGCACAACCTTTCCTTTCTTAACCCTATGATCCATGTAGGCTCTTTCCATGTAGCATTTCTTGGATATATTTCTCATCCTTTGTATGCAATATTTATAGATACATTTCTCTGTTTTTTTTTAAATCTCCTCTCCATTGTTCCTCCATGTAGTTTTATGAGTTTTCATCATCAGTCTTGTACTTATTTGAATATTAAATCAATACTTGTTTTTTTTTCTAACATCTCATGATGCAAATGTTTTGATAACGATTTTGTACTCAATTTATAATTGCTTTTATGGAAAATCGTTTAACACATGGTGCTGGACTGGAAGATAGTAAGGTAGCTTGTTGCCCTATCACCCTTTCTTTTTCTCTGCAACCATCCCTATTAGCATCGCTAATTTATTACATGCATCGCTATCAATGCCAATAAATACGTCAAAAAGCATTGCTATTTGCATCACAAATATTGATGCTAATAGAGACGGACTGTAGAGACATGTATACCAACTTTTTTAGCAATGACAGGGGCAAATTTTTAGATGAATATTTTCGTCCCTTTAGACGTCGCTATATGGCTTATATATTGTAGAGCCGCCATAGATTCCTAGACCACCAGTTTCAATCATTATTCATCCTCAAAGTGATGGTCCCATTCATTATGTCAAGGAATGAGCAGAGAACAAGGAATACACTAAACTCTTTGTTTGCTACAATGAATAATGTCATCCTATCTTGATGCATTATAACAACATGCCTATTATGATGTTAGGACAACATAGAAGAGGATGCTAGCCATAAGAAAAGATAGTTTTCTAGAATTACACATATAACCAAGATGCATATCCTCACACTATCCACAAAGATAAGAACACCCTAAGAAAAGTGAAGTAGACCAATAGTGCCCTAAATGTAAAATCACATATGCATTAAAAATTTTCAAGAAAAAAAGCTAGTACTAGCAAGGCAAACATGGCCTTGGTACCATTGAGTCTCTTGGTTGTTGAAATGATTAAGGATGAAGATTTCCTTCCTATTACAGTCAATGCTATCACAAGAATATAGATAAGAAAGCTAGAATCACCCTTGAGAGACAAAACACAATAAACGAATCAAGGATAAGTAAGAAGAAAACTACGGAAATACTAACCTCAAATTCAAAACCAAAGGCTTGACTACCCACTAGGTCCTTGTATCTAGTGCTAAAGGTATAACAACAACACCCCAAATAGAGAATGCTATTATAGGAAAGATAGGGAAACACTCCAATCCTAAGTAGTACTTGGTCACAATTGATAAGGGCAAGGAATGGCTGGAAGTAGCGTAGAAGGAACTCTTGGATGAGAAAGCTTCAAGAAGCATCCGTCTCCCTAGTCTCTCCAACACTTTGCATGAGTCTCTACTTGCTCAACCCCCAAAACTTGGTGACTCTTCCACCGAACGGTTCTACTTTGTCCAACATATTTATGAGTGGGATACTACTACTCCAAACAATGCAAGACAACATAGATTTCAATATCAAAAGATAGAACCTAATATTATCCTAGCCCTCATATCCATTGTTTCAATTATACTTGGAATTCTAATGAAAGTAAGCCCTACAATACATGAAGCATTCAAAACTTGGATGGATTGGTGCAAATCCTGCACCATTGATGTGCAATCCACAAACTAGATTTTTTACACTCATTTTGGGAGCCTTTGGGATCAACAACTTGTGGGAAGAGGTAGAGCATCATGTTGTCCTTTCAATGAAACCCCTTAGAGAATTTATCAAATGAGGAATCATTGATATGGGCGCTAGAGTTAGCATTGTTAATAAAAATGTGCTTCATGCCTTGGGAAACCCACCAACCAAATTTTCCCTTTTTAATCTAACTATTATCAATGGATTTAAGGTTCATCCACAGAGCGTGTTGAAGGATTGGCTACTCAAAATCACAAGATATACTTTTTGGTTAGGTGCATCATTATGCAAGGGATCCACTACAAATTGTTTCTTAGACTTCCTTGGATGTGGACCACACAACTCATCAAGGACTAGGGCAATGGTCCAATCTTCCTAGGAAATAAGAAGAACCTAGTACAAATAGAAATTGATCAATCCTCAATTAGAGTGTGTCTCAATGTCTCTCTTTAACAGTGCCACCAGTTTCCACCAAGGGCTATCCTATCCCTACAAATAGGCTTGAATGGCACAAGTTATTAAGCTAGTGGTGACCATGTTTTAGTAGCAAAACCAAATCCAACATTCTAATATTTGAGATTTACTCAACATTCCCAATTGGAGATGGACTATTGACTACAATATTGATATTGATGAAAAATATCAACATGATATTGATACCAACTACTGACTACAATATGGATGGTTAAATCATAGAGCAAAACTCAATTGATACCAAGACCTCACAATATGGATGGTTGAATCATAGAGCAAAACTTGATTGATACCAAGACCTCACAAATAGAAAGTTTGCTTATTTATGTAGGTGTAGATAGAAAAGCCAAAATGGCTAAAGCAATTAGAGGTATTAGACTATAAATAAATAGAAAATAAACATATAGAATCAATTTCCACCTTTGAAATACTCATGTTTGATAATGAAAAAGACAACCTTTGACATTCCTTCGATGAAAGTTGTTGACTCAAAACTAGATAGAGGTGACAATTCAAACCCTGAGATACCACCACCATCTAAGTCTCACAAGAGTAAGGCAAAACTCCCAATCCATCTCACACATAAACACCTACAAAATACAAAAAAGGATATCATGTCATTGTTTTGCTTGGTGCAAAGAGGGCAAACCAACAAACTCATTGAGGGCCTGATGAAGGTAAAAGAACTAAATCTTATTTAACCAAGGGAAACCTCCAAACTAGTTTATGTCGCTTAGGACCTTAGTGCAAAAGTTGAATAATGACTTGTAGATCTACTCAAGGAGAATCAATATGTATTCACATGGAACTACTCAAACCTCAAGGGTATTATCCCCAAAAGCTGACATATACTATTCCTTTGAAATATAATACCAAGCCTACTAAACAATGACCTTACCCCCTGAATATTATAGAAGGTAGGATTCATTTATGAGATTGAGCATACAGAGTGGGTCCATCAATGTGATACTCAAGGTTTTTTTTTTTTTGAGTATGCATGAACTAGAAGAAACTAAATCTTGCAACCAAATCATACCATTATTCATTATCGTACACAGATCATATGATTGAATGCATGGCAAGAAAGGAAGGTTTCAACTTCTTGGATGCCATTTTTTGAGCTATAAGTAGGTGCAATTTCACCCTAATGATCTACCTTTACCACCAAATGGGGATTGTTCACCTACATTGTCATGCAATTTGGTCACTTTTTAATTACTCATATGTACTATCTTCAAAGAAATGTTAAAACAGTGGCTTGAATTATTAGTGGATGACCTTTGTATATACTTCAATGGGGAGAATGAAGCTTTGATTAGTTTTTGAGTGATGCTTATGGTACCACCTATCCTTGAATCTTTGAAGTGCCAATTTTAGGTTAAATAGAGTATCATTTTGGGCCATATGGTATCTCAAAATGACATTGTAATGGCTATCACTAAGATCAAGATGATATCAATGCTTTTCACATGCATATCAATGCTTCTAGAGTTGCAATTGGAGTTGTGTTATGTGAGGCTAGTGAGCATAATATGGACTTTTCTATGAGCTTTTCTAGCAAATAGCTCACCAAAGATAAAATGAACTATTCCATGATAGAATAGGAAGGATTATGTGTATGTTGTCAAGAAGTTTCATCACTACTAACAGGAAGGATTGCATGTATGTTGTAAAAAGCTTCATCACTACTTGTTGCTAACCCCATTCATATTTTTATACCATCAAGTACTCCTTTATTTAGTCACCAAGTCTTGCACTACAGTCCATACTGTGAGATAGCTTCTATTTCTACTAGAATTTGACTTTTTTGAGAAATTTTTGTGGTCATATGAAAGGGAAAGCAATACTTTATTGCCAACCATCCAACCATATATCTCATATCACCAATGGTGAGGTAAGAAAGTAATTGGGATTGATGTTAATCTCATTGATGCCCATTTGTTTTGCATTCAACAACAAGAAGCCCAACTCTTCATGGCTGACCTCATATCCTATTAGATAGAAATATCATCTATGTATTGGAAAATAGCCTACCCAAGAGACCCATTGAAAAGGCATGTCTCACCTGTCTCCTAATCAAGACTTGACCCTATCAAATGATCACTAGTCAACTCTATCAAGTAGGGCAAGATAGTCTTCTTTGAAGATGTGTATGTAAGCATGAAATTGAGGCTATGCTATAAGAAGCATATGGAGAAATTACAAAAGGACACTTTGATTTAAACACTACAATAGAAAAATTTTTGCATTCCTAGTTGTGGTATTCCACTCTCTTTCAAGATGTAACCCAATTCATTAAACCCTACAATGAGTACCAATAAACCATGATTCCAATAAAAACAGACCAAATGGATCTCTCCCATGTATTCATATGTCAATCATTTGAGAAGTGAAAAATAGAATTTATGGGATCCATTAGACTTGTTTCCAAATACTCGCAAGCATACTACACTATTGTGGCCACCAATTACATGACTAAGTGGGTAGAGGGAAGGGCCATAAGGAAGAGTAATGTCAAAACCATAGCTAAATTCTTGTGCGTGCAACTCATCTCATAGATTAGGAAAAAAATGAACTCACAAATGGGCCTTTTAGCCCCCCCTCTCTCCTTCTTAAAACAAGGAAAAGAGGAGATAAGAATAGTAAAATAATCATCCTCTCTCTCCACTTTTGCAATCTCATTTTGCCTTTTTTATATTATCTACAAAGATATACTCAGATTCCTTCTCTCTCCTCATTCAAGAAGTCTTTTTCAACCAAATTTTATATTAAAAAAGGAGTTAGTTACGAGAGTGTGGTGCTTTGTTTTCAATGCAAAATGATTAGTAGATACGAGGTAATTGATTTTTTAATCGAGAACAAGGAAAATAAAAATTCGAAAGTTCCTTTTAAGATATTTTGGGGATTTTTTATATCCTAGATTTTGGTCAAAAAACAAACCAACTGGTCAAATTTCGTGTTTTTGGAGATGCTTTTGGAGGAAAAATAGAAATATCTAAAATACATTTACTCAAAGATGTGTCAAATGAAGGTTGGATCGTATATTAGTAGATTGCTGAAGGCAAGTACATTGGAAAATGCTTTGAGCAATCCTAAGTTTAAGGCTGTGAAGAAAAGGTGATTGAGTGCACATTAGAAGATGTGTCAAATGAGTTCTCAGTTGTGGATGCACAATCTATTTGTGATAGGGCCGGCATTAGCATAATGACTTACTCAAAGATATTCAAAGGTGTGAAGGCTGGGTTTGGTCGTGTGCTGAAGAGAAATAGAATAGTGCCTCTTCCTCAACCTTCAAAGTTAATAGAGGCCCGATGGCAACTTAATACAAAGGTTTTGGAGTTGATAGGAGATCCCATGCATGTTCAATGTGTGGAAACACTAAAGGTTGGGACCAAAAATGTATATGAGGTGAAGTTCACCGAAGTCAACAATTACTATTTAGATTTGAACAAGGTGCAATCGGCAATGGTAATGTACTACAATATGTCTATTGAGGAATGCAATGGTATTTGTAGTTTGTTATAAAATTAGATGAAAGTGAGGTCTTTAAAGGAGTAAATCTTGAAAGCGTTAGTGTAACTTTGATGAATAGAGCTTTACAATTCGACAAGAACAACCCAGGGAACTTTAGTGTTCAATTTGAGTGCCATGTGTGGTGACTCATTGCATTTGAAGTTCCTAAGGAAACATTTGAGGTGTTGTAACTATTCTTTATGCACACAAGCATTCCAAGTATCATTGATAATCAGAAACATGGTGAGATGCTCTCAGTTGAAGGGTATGGTCAATACTTGGTTGAATGGCATCTTGCAGGAGACTTGAAAACTTTAAAATGCATGTCTGGGATCTCCAATGGTGCAAATACAAAGAATCCATGCCTATATTGCTTGATAGAGAGGGTGGAAGGAAAGGATGGAAAGAAGAACTGGAGAAATGTGACAAGTACTGCACCGACGCGCAATAGAGAAGATCCCACTTGGAAGCCCATCTTCAACATTCCCTTGGATCGTATTCACATTTGTTCATTGCCTCCTTTTGTCAGAATCATGGAGAAACTTGTATATGAATACATTTGCTTTGCTTATAGGATGCAACTAGAAAAAGAAGCCATTGCAACATGTAGGAATGTGGAGCGAGTGCTATCAAAAATTGGGCTACAAAAGCATCAAGTGACGATTGAAAAAGATGAGAAGAGATCAGGAAAATCTAGTAACTTGCCAAAAAAGCCTTGCTTTGGAGGAGCAAAGGCTAGGAAGTTTCTCTTAGTACCCATGGTGGAAGTTTCTCTCAGTTTCTACGAAAACATGGTGGAAGCATGGGGCAAAAGCTCTATCAAACATTACATGGCGCGCACTAAGTTAATATTTTAAAATTGTATGAATTGTATAAACTATTGAGCATAGTTTTACTCATGTGTGATATGTGTCTTTGTAGCATATCCTTGAGGCACATGGGCCATACTTTGCAGAAAAGGGAAGCATCGGAATTTGGTCCACACAAGGGATGGAAATTTCACATTGGATAGTGTGTGGTGCATACCAAAGAAAAACTAATCATGGTGGAGAGGTGAATGGTAGCAATCCAATGATCCAATTGCTATCTTGGTGGTATAGGATTATAGTAGCAAATGAAGCTAAACTCTCGCAAAAGAGAGCAAATGAAAGTGCTGATGAATCGGTTACAAACATGATGGAATCACGCCGTGTCACTAAAAGAGTGTTATGAAGCCTCAAGTGCCAAAGAAAACCATGCCAAGTGGCTAAAAACAAGGCTTCAACAAGGCAACAATGAGTTCGAAGAGAGCTAAGATAGTAAGATGAACAATGTGAGTCAGTGTGAATACAATTCATAGTTTAAGAGAGAAAGAGAGAGTGTGCATGTATGTGAATGAGTCTCACAGTTTAGGGTTATGTAAAAGAGGGTTTCACTTTCTATCTTATTCATTGAGTTCTCTTGCCTCTTGTGCAGAAAAGATGGCTAGGTCTAAGGTAGTTGTAAATAAGCTTCCGCTCAGAGCTCCATATTGTGTTCAGCCCCTTGGAGCATCTACTAGATTAGATGCACCCCCTTCTCAACCTAATCCACTGTCCTCAAGCCACCCTCACAAGGGTCCTCCTTAGCATCCCCATAAGAAACGCAAGGAAGCCAGGTAGAGTGGCCTTGAGAGAAATTAGAAGGTATCAACACTCTTTTGATCTCATCATTCCGAAGGTGAGCTTCTCGAGACTTGTTCGCAAGATTGTGCAAGACCTCTATCGCACAGAAAGCAGGAGGTGCTTTTTGGCACAAGGTCAGGATAGACCTGATCGCTTCACAAAAGAATGTCTTCATGCTCTACAGTGTGTTGCAGAGGCCTTTTTAGTTGACTTGATGACTGATGCTCAACGTTGTGCAATACATGCAAAGCACATCATTGTAACTCCCAAGGACTTCCAACTTGTCAGAAATCTTCAAGCAGTGAAGGATGCATTTGTTCCAATGGAATGAACACAGTTTGCAATGTTATATTTTTTGGCATAGTGTTATCCTCGTGCATTGGACATATGATTATATCCCAGTGCAAAACTATTGTATGCGTCCTTAAAATATGAATTAAAATTTTACACTTGTTCTTCGCTCTCAACTTTGACTATTCATCTTCGATGTATTTTCAATTCTTACCTATAGTTTTTGTTAGCACTGTCAATTTCAATAGGAATAACATGCAAAAATTTGCCATTTCTTGTTGTAGACTTTACTCTTGATGCCTTTGTATAGTCTATGTGGTGCGAAGTTTCTAAGGGCCAGTAGTCGCGATGTTGATTTCTGAATGATCAATCCATCCGTAATTTTGGTGTGGGATAATTTTTAAAATACTAAACTATATCGAAATGCGACAAAACTTCACATGCACACTTGTTAGGTAGCCGAGAGCCCAAATAATTGTTTTTTTGAAAAAAAAGTGCCTGCAGACCCTTGGCGTCTGGAGCCACTTTCTTGCCAGACTTTGGACCAAGGGTCTACAATCACTTTTAAAAAAAAAAAAACAATTTGTGCTCTTGGCCACCTAACAAGTGCGTGTGGGAAGTTTCGTCGTATTCCGATAAAAGGTTATGGATTTACGATCACACAATTGGACAGTGCGTATGAAGATACATTAACTCGTTTTTGGGGTTTAAATGGGTTAAAAGTTCATTCTTCTTCTCATTTTCACATCTTGATTTCTTTGCATCCTCCATTCTCACATCCCCAATCTCTGTCTCTTCTTCGTCTTGCCCTCCTTGAGCTTGCATGGCACACACCAAGCAAGCATGTCGCCATTTTGGCCCTGGGAAGACATCATGCCAAGGCCTGCCACCTGGAGCACAAGGTGGAGCCTCCTCAAATGCAACAATAGGTGCTCCCCATAGAGCACAAGGATGACCACAAAAGAAGAGGAGATGGAAATTGGGCACTATCGCCCTTCGAGAGATAAGGAGAATCCAATGCAGATACCAACTTCTCATCCCGAAAAGTTCTTTTCATAAGGTTGTTCGAGAAGTCATGCAAGACTTGGAGCTGAAAGGGATGGGAAGATTTTGGGCACGAGTGCAGGATGGCCCACCAGTAGGAAGGTGGACTGCTGTAGTTATGGAGGCCCTACAAACAACTGCAGAGGGTTTCTCATCGACTTGTTCGATGATACAAAGCTTGTGGCCATCCATGCAAAGTGTGTCACAATCACAAATAAAGACATGAACTTTATCATTTGGCTTCGACATGGCAAAGGGACTCTGCCATAGTTTACTAGATTAATGATGCAAGGTTTGTAATGAGTGTTATAGTGCCATAACATCTTGAAAGGCCAAAAAATTTTGTATACTCTGTCACATTGGAATATTTATTTATATATACATAATATCTCATGCGATGTATACTGAATTCAAATAATTGAGTAAAGTTGTTTTGTTTTGTTTCTTGAAACACATGACTCTTAATTTTTGTTTAACGTACGAACACATCAAAAGTAGTAATATGTATGGATACAAGTTACGTTATTGCTTATGCACAATCACAAGTGCAGTACTATGCGTTGAATTATGTTAATATATGCGGATGTGTCATTCACATACCACACATTATTGTCACACTTACACAATTGCAAGTGCAGTACTACGCATTGAATTATGTTAACGTATGCGAATGCGTCATTCATGTACCACACATTATCTTCATACTTATACGAACCACACATTTATTTAATAAATATTTATTTGTAGGGGCAAAATAAAGTATCTTATATTCATCAAGAAAAATACATGTGATGGCTGTTAGTGATAGTAGATACAAAAAGCCAATTACTAACAAGAACTCTCAATTATTCCTTGGCTTTTTCATCGATGGAGAGGAGGGGCCAGCTTGTGATGAAAATATAAGTTCATTCTTTGCTTCAAAAATGATGTACTCCCCCTTCAGCTCTTTCTCCAAGAGAAGCGGATCTGACACTTTAGTGAGGTCACCTAATGTAGCAAGTACACACATTGCTCCACCATGCGTTTGGTCAAACAAGTAAATAAGCTTTGACCGCTTGATAAGCACCACCTTCTCCAAGCTAGATGTCACAGGTATCACTCGAAAAGGTCCAAACTTGGTCAAAGCTTGAATTTTCATGATTATTTCTTGCCCTCCTGGTGAGCACTTCTTATGGAAGACCACCAAAACTGCAACAAGGTTACCGATATACTCCTTTAGAGCTGAATCCTTCCGTCGATCCACATTTCAAGCTCCTCCTTGCCTTGATGCAAACTCATTTATATATAGTATGTCCTAAATGACAAAGACAAATCAAACAATATATTTAAAGACTAACCTAGAGTTATCAGAAAGCAATGAAACTTGATGCTAGGGTGCGTCGGGTCCCTTGAAGTCCACTGATGAGATCTTGGCAAAAAATGATGCCTATAGCTGCCCAGAAAGCGGCCCCAGACGCCAGAGGGCACAAAAAGTGGCCCCAGACGCTAGACTTTGGACAGGGCAACTGTAGGCATCATTTTTAGCCAAGATTTCAATGGTGGACTCCGAGGGACCTGACGCACCCTACCGTCAAGTTTCATTGCATAAAAATATATGGTAGTTAGAAATCTCACCTTCTCCAGATCATCTTGTATCTTCATTTCCTCGTGTGTCATCAGGGAGGCACCTCTTTGGGCAGAGATATCTACAAACTCCTTGGTAGGAAGCTGGGGCCTTGGTCTGACCAAATCATGTTGTAGTGCTTCAAATTCAGCATCTGGCACAAGGTAATCTTCTTCAACTGAGCTAATATGCTCTTGTGCTACTATGATCGCACTCACAATATCTAAGCTTGTGCCATCATATGTTCCAATCTCTGCCATTGTTGGATGCACATCCATGTAATCATAATCAATCAGGTCTTCCATTGAATCCTTGACTAGGATAGAAAAAAACTCTTCTTCCTTCATTTCCAAGTATTGCAGTACATTTGATAGAAGCAAGTATTGTATACCATCTACTTCAATGGGTGTCAAGGAGGCAAGGTTGGGTTTGTTGACTTTTGGTTGTTTTGAAGAAGATGGTAGCATGAGAGCCAACCCTTGCTCTGCCACCACTCGATGTTCCTCTTCAACATTTATGAGCTCTTCAATCAGTTCTTCTCCCGTATATGTGATAGAAACAACCTATGGAGTTGTATCTTCATCGCTCTCCTCCTCTAGGGGTGTATCCAATGCAAGGAGGTAAATTGCCAATGCACAATCACACTCCATGAGATCCAAAGGTGATGTACTTGGAGCACTTTCTCTCATATCACTGAAACACCGTGCCCTTGAAAGTGGTGGAAAATATTGCTAACCAATGCTTAGGGGTTCTGGCATTATTAGCCACACATGCTGCCATAAATTCTACTACATGAAGATCGGGGTCTTCATTGTACTTTCCCTTAAACATTGGCAATGGGATTACATTTGTTGGCATGTCATCAATATTTCCAGGACGAATCTGACTAGGAAGGGGCCCTTGAGTTGCCATGGGGACTTCTGTAAAGAGTGCTTTTAGGGTGTCAAAGGAGGCTTTTGTTGCAAGCTCGTTCTCAGCCTTGATTCTTGCCTTCTCTCTTCTCATGTACCTCTGGATTTGTTCTAACGCTTGCCTCTTGATTGCGTCATTCATCAGGGGGTTGGTTCCAATCAGTTGGTCTGTACTCAATAGAATAGAATGAGAGGGGCTTCAGTCTCTCAAGGATTCTCTGGCAACATCTCTTCTACTTCTTTTCAACATCTCTGAATTTAGCTTTCAAACTACTATAGAGGGGGAGATATTCCATTCTGAAAATGTCAAAACTCATTCTTCTTAGGATCATTGTTGTGCCATCATTATAATAATGCCATCTTCTGAGGGTTTCAACATTGTATGTTGTGAAAAGCACTCTCTCTACCAACTTCTAGTGGGTTGCTAATTAGACAAAAAAAAGGTTGTCAGAACACCAAGCATCCCACGTATCTTGATGTTGAGCATCCACGAACAAATTCCAACTCTTTTCCTTCTTGTTTTCGTGAACTTCCACTAACCATGACTCCTGAAGCTTCACGATCTCCCACTTAATGATGTCTGGAAACTTCTCAATGAATGCCAAATCTTCCATGAATGGTCATTCTCTTTGTTTCTGTTCTTTAGTTTGTTCCCAAACAATTTGCCACCAAGATGCACATCTTTGTTGCTTCAACAGGAAAAGAGGAAATAGTCCACTGCATAGAGCTTGCATCATGATGGTAATATTTTTATGCCATTGTGAGATGAAATTCTTGCGGAAAGTGGCTTTGGTAATAAGAATCTCCAACTCTTTAGTGGAAGAAGGAACTTTGCAAACATCCATTGAATTTTCCTCTTTTTGGTAATTCCATTTCCTTCATTTTCAGCCTCTTCTGATGCTTGTTGATGGCAAGTTTCCCCGGATGTGCACCAAAAACATGGAGCCCCAAGAGGAGCACCAAGGAAAAGGAAATTCTACTGCAAGAAAATCTATATTGTAACATCAACAAGCTTTTATTTCATTCTTTTAATGACCAAAACAAGGAAAACAGCAAATCTTCACGCATCATCATAGTAGATATCTCCCACAGATTTGATAGAATCAATCATAATCTTCAATTTCTTCAAAGAATCCATCAATAGATTAAATAACACAAAAGAATACACCACTTTGGAATGGAAATTAATCACATAGTATTCATCTTCATTGTCTTCATAGTTTTCTCTCTCAATCTCTCATAGAAAGATACATTCTTTTGATAGAATCGACTATCTTTGACTCTCTCTCTCTCTCTCTCTCTCTATATATATATATATATATATATATATATATATATATATATATATATATATATATATATATATATATATATATATATCAATAGTGCATTATCTCTACCCTACAATAATCAATAATGGCACTTAATAATCCTTCTTAGGTTGTGGATGTACCTCTCAAGAGGTATGGGAGGTATGAAAGGGCACCAGAGCCACTACAGCGACTCTTCATAGCTCACTACAATCACTGTCACTTCAGTCTTCTCTTCAGTCTTCAGCAGGTGCTTCTTCCATTTGTTTTAGCTCTTTTGAACTTAGATTCATACTTTCCAAAAGTTAGAAAACTTTCCCAAAGTCACACATACATTCTATAGAACACTTGCAAAATGTAAAAGAGTGGGGATAGACGGGGTAGGACACGGATTAGCATGGGAATACCCAGTTATACTGATAGGGTATATAAGATGTTAAGAGACCCAATTAGGGCAGCAATTATCAATAATCAAGTCTCTCTTTTCTCCTTCCTCCTAGCTTTCATAGCTTCCTTCCTCTTTCTCTCTCTTTTTCTTTCTCTCTCTTCTACTAGTCTTTCTCTCTCATCTTCTTCCTCTTTCTCTCTCCTCTCTGCAGTCTCTCCCTTCTCTCCTTCTCTCTCCTAGGTCTCCTTCATTATAGTTGGTATCAGAGCCTAGTTTTAAGGTCCTTCCTTTCTCTTTCCTTCCTTTAGATTTAGTTCCTTTTCAGTCTTAGAAAACCCTACTGTGCACAAGTATAGCATTGAAGAACCCGAGCAGCCAAGAAGTACTATAGAGATGGTAGCTTTCTTGAAGACCATAGCAAAAAGCTTTACTATGCTTGCTATCTACAGCCCAAAAGCAGTATTGCGTTCTGAAAATCGATGTTTCCTGGCCACCACAGATGTCTTATCAGTGCTCTAGCTCTCTCATGAGCAAACCAGCAGAATCTGCACCTCGAGGTTGGGGAAAATTCTAAATATGATTGCAAAGGGAAGCCTCTACAACTTTGGGAGCAACTGAATAATCCCCATTTGGATAGTGCAAGTGCACAGTTGGTGCCGGTAGTCCATCTTGGCCATCTGTTCAAATTGGTGTTGATAGGCGATTCTGGTGTCGGCAAGTCCAACCTCCTCTCGCGCTTCACGCGCAATGAGTTCAACCTCGAGTCCAAGTCCACCATTAGTGTGGATTTTTCCACTCGCAGCATCCATGCCAACTCGAAGGAGATCAAAGCTCAGATTTGGGACACGACTGGCCAGGAAAGGTAGTCCATCTTGGCCATCTGTTCAAAGTGGTGCTGATAGGAAATTCTGGTGTCGGCAAGTCCAACCTCCTCTCGCGCTTCACACACAAAGAGTTCAGCCTCAAGTCCAAGTCCACCATTGGTGTGGAGTTCGCCACACAAAGCACAAGCATTTTGATTCTCATCTTCCAAAACAGCTAGAACTTCATTGTGCTCCTCTAGATTTACAGTCGCATCTTCAAAAAGGAAAGAAGGTGCCCTCTGGTAGAATTGCATGAGCTTTTGAAAGCTGGCCTCTTTCATCCCCAAGCACTGAGGTACCAGGAAGTCCTAAGATGCTTGCAGAGGAAAGAGCATTATCATCACGTGAGACAATATCACAATCGGATGGTGAATCACTGCTTAGAGATGGAAGGCCTGTGGCAGAGTTATCCTTATGCTAGCATGGAGGATAAGATGGAGATCTAGAATTCTCATAAACTAAAGAAGGCTTCCCAAATTTCTGATGGATCCCTCCGCAAAGGAGTGGGGACATTCCAAACTTCTTATGTGCAGAGCCTTCTTAATAGGTGGGCAAAGGTGCAGAAATCCATTGAAATGGCAAAGGCTTCCAGCTCTGTTTCAAAACCAGCAAGAGGGTCTGAATACAAAGATTGTGTTTGAAAAGGCAGCTGGGAAAGTGAAAAAAAAGCACAGCCTATTGGAGTTTTGAGAAGGCTTCCAAATACTGGTCACACAAACGCGGATGCAGACTCACCACAGGTGCTTTTCTCTATTGTGAGCTAGACAGAAACAGCTGAGTTTCTTGTGTCTTTTCCATGTGGGCTCAGGTAACTTGGCCGAGCCCTTGCAACATCCAGGTTCATCTCACAGCATCCATGTCGACTCGAAGGTGCTCAAGGCTCAGATTTGGGACACGGTTGGCCAAGAAAGGTATAGAGCAATTACAAGTGCATATTATCGTGGTGCAGTTGGTGCACTTTTAGTTTATGATATTACAAGGCATGTTACTTTTGAAAACGTTAAGAGGTGGTTGGAAGAACTAAGGGATCACACAGACTCAAAGATAGTGGTTATGCTTGTTGGAAACAAGTCAGATCTTCAGCACCTAAGAGCTGTGTCTACAGATGATGGCCAGGCATTCTCAGAAAGAGAGAATTTGTACTTCATGGAAACATTGTTAAGATATCGAGCTCCACTCGTGATACGCCAGGGTGACCGTTGTGTATTTATGTCACCGACCTGTCAGTTGCAGACGCGGTTGGTACACCGCCCATGAATAATAGCTACATGATAGCTATCCTTATCTATTCTAGTTCGTGGCTCAGTTAGTATGCCACCTTAGTTAGTTGAGTTTGGTTTGAGACCCATATATAGGGTTCTTCTATTTCTTTGTACTAGAGTTCTTTTGGCTTACACAACTAAGAAGAGGAAAACTGTTTTCAGCCTCCACCCTTGTGTGTCTTCCCCCATTGTGCAAGAAAGAAAGCTTCAAGCGAGACTCCTTCCTTCTCTCCCACAATCTTGACATGGTATCAGAGCCTTGTTCGTGGTAAGGAGCTCAAGAAAGCAAGCCAAGCTCGCGGTGGTCTGGTAAGAGGAGCAGTGTTGCTTTCATTTTCTGTTTTGGGAGCAGATCTCTGCAGTAGCACAGCCGAAAACTGCAGGAGTGCATTGTCTCAGGTTGAGACGCCCTTCGCGGTGAAGCAAGAGGGTAGTATATGCTGCGGGAAAGAGCTCTAGCTCCTGGCGACCCTGTTTTTCTTATTTGAGGCCATTTCGGGGCCTGTTTTGGAGGCGGAAGTTTTCTGCACGCACTCAGAAAAAGGCTCAGTTTTATGCTGTTCAGCCACTGTTCTACAGGTCGGTGAAAAGTTACTGTAGAAATTGCATCGTATGCTTGTGCGCAGAGACATTGGGAGTTTCAGAATCATCCTTGGTTCCTGTTTATGCAAAATCGTCACTAGGAAGTGACTGTGTGGTCAAATACCACTTTCGCCAGTTTTGCAGATTTGCCCTTGTGAGGGTGAAGCTGAGTTTTTGTAGTGACAGAATTTTTTCGCAGTGTTTTGTAATGGCATCTGATTCTCTTTCACAGATTGTCACTGAAAAGCTTGACAAGAACAACTTCCAGGCATGGAAGTTTAGAATGACGAATTTCCTTATGTGAAAAGGATATTGGAAATTTGTTGCAGGAAATGAAGAAGAACCAGTTCTTCCTGATGTTCCCAATCAACAGCAAATGCAGGCATTCAAAGCATGGCATGAGAGAGCCAAGAAAGTTATGTACTGGCTATCTATCAGCATTTCAGACTCTATGATTGTGCATATTCAGGATGCAAGTACGCCAAAGGAGGCATGGGATACTCTGTCAAAGATGTATAGCACAAATACGCAAGCCAGGAAAATGCAGCTCAAGCAAGAGTTGCACAATGTGCAAAGAGAAAATATGAGCATCAATGACTACCACATGAAGGTGAAGAAGATTGCAGATGCACTTGCTTCCATTGGGTCGCCAGTGGAAGATGATGATTTAGTGTCTGTGATCTTGAATGGTCTAGGAAAGGACTATGCACAGTTTCGGACATCCATTTCAGTTCGTGAAAGATTTTCTGATTTTGAGGAGTTGATTGCTCTTCTAATTTCTGAGGAGCAGAGAAATGGTGGTGCATCTTCTTCAGGAGGAACTTCAAAAGAAGCTGTCTTCTACTCAAATGCTGGAAGAGGTAGAGGCAGAGGTAGAGGAGGCCGATTTGGAGGCCGTGGTAGAAATCAGAATATGCAACAATCTCAAGAAAACCAGTCCTATGGAGGAGGACGTGGTAACTCTAGAGGCAGGGGGAGCCAAAGAGGTCGTGGTGGATGGCAAAGAGGTCAAAATGCAAACAGTAATGTTGAATGCTACTACTGTGGTAAAATGGGTCATATGGCTAAAGACTGCTATAAAAAGCAGAATGACATCATAAATGGAAAACTGCAACAAGGGAATTATGCATCTTCTAGTAGACAGGGTGATGACAGAAATGAGCATTTGTTTATGGTGCAGCACATGAACAATTCTGTGACAAGTGCAGAAGAAAGCAATGATGTATGGTATGTTGACTCAGGTGCATCAAACCACATGACAGGTCATGCAGAATGAATGGAGGATGCAAGGAAAATGGAAAAACCAGGATTTGTGGAGACTGGTGATGATACTGCACATCCTATTGTGCAGATTGGAAAAATTCCTTTGTCTATGCAGGATGGGAAAAAGAAATACATGTCCGATGTATTTCATGTCCCGAATATCACCAAGAATCTAGTTTCTGTTGGTCAAATGGTTGAACAGGGCTTGCAGGTCAGATTTAATCCTCATGGATGCTTTGTTGAGGATATGAAAAATAAATGTCGCTTGATAGCAAAAGGAAAGAAGAAGGGTAGAATGTTTACATTGGATGCACACATGTCTCAATTGAGTGCAGCAATGTTTGCACATGGGACCGGTGTAGTTGCAGATATTGATATCTGGCATAAACACATTGGTCATGTTAATGTACAACGACTTAAATCAATGCAGGCCCAAAATATTGTTGCAGGTTTGCCGAAATTCAAGGTTGCAGAAATGCATAAGGTATGTGAAGCCTGTCAGTTTGGAAAACAGGCAAGGAAACCATTTCCTAGACATGTTCAAGAGAGTAAGAAGCCATTGGAATTAATCCACTCCGATGTGTGGACAACTAAAGCTGCATCTCTTGGAGGCTGTCATTATTTTGTCAGTTTTATTGATGACTATAGCAGAAAAGTTTGGGTGTATTTTATGAAAAAGAAAAGTGAAGTTTTTGGGCATTTCAAAACTCTTAAAGCTATGGTTGAAAAAGAAACAGGCTTGCAGATAAAATGCCTAAGGTCAAATGGAGGGGGAGAGTACCTCTCAAATGAGTTTGCAAGGTTCTTGCAGGAGCATGGCATAAAGCAGCAATATTCATGCAGTCATACCCCACAACAAAATGGAATTGCAGAAAGAAAAAACAGGCATATTGGAGAGGTATCTCGTGCCATGCTCAATGAAAAAGACTTGCCAGATTTTTATTGGGCTGAAGCAGTTGCTACAGCAGTCTACATAATGAACAGGACTCCCACTGCAGCAATACATGGAATGACTCCAGAGGAGAGGTATACTGGTAGGAAACCAGATATTTCTCATTTGAAAATTTTTGGTTGCATTGCCTATGTACATGTGCCAGATGAGTTGAGATCCAAGTTGGATCCAAAAGCTGAGAAGTGCATCTTTATTGGTTACTCTCTGCAGCAAAAAGGATATAGATGCTATAATCCTTCTACTCGTAAGTTTACAGTGAGCAGAGATGTTGTTTTTGATGAGATGAGTAGCTGGTATAAACCAGTAAATGTGATTGATGATGTAGATGCACAAAATGGTAATGCTGCACAAAATTCACAGCAGTAGTCACAAAATATTAGTGGACCTGGAGCGTCCTCTAGTAGTGGTTCACATTCTTCGCCATGGACAGGCAGATTGAGATCAGGAGAATCTTCTCGAAGTAATGCAGATAGTGGTATGCAGGTATCACGAAAAGGAAAAGAGAAGGTTGATCAGCCCATGTTTGATGTGAATGCAGGTCACTCTTATATGGATGGTGAATCCAGTGGCTCAGAACAGAGCATTGATGATGAGTTGGGTATTCCTTCTATTGTTACACCTGGAGTAAGGAAGACCAGGGATGTTTTGAGAGCAACTGGGAGTGAACCTACTTTGCGCAGGTCTACGAGAGCTAGGTATCCTGTGGATAGGCTGAAATATGATGGATTTACAGCCATTCACTATGCATATATGGTTAAAGTGATATAGGAACCAGAACCCACTTCTTTTGAGGAAGCCATGGGAAAAGAAAAATGGGAGAAAGCCATGGATGAAGAAATGGATGCCTTGGAAGCAAATGCTACATGGGAATTGGTACCTTTGCCTAAAGGTAAAAATGCAATTGGTTGTAAGTGGGTTTATAAGGTGACGCACAATGCAGATGGTTCTGTGAATAGATACAAGGCAAGGTTAGTAGTCAAGGGGTATGCACAAACATATGGCATTGACTATGAAGAAACATTCAGTCCGGTTGCAAGGATGGCAACCGTAAGAGCAGTCATTGCTATGGCTGCATCAAAGGGATGGTCTTTACATCAGATGGATGTAAAGAATGCCTTCTTGCATGGTGATTTGCAAGAAGAGGTCTATATGGAGCAGCCACCAGGTTATGTGCATGCTGTTCATCCTGAGTTTGTTTGCAGGTTGAAGAAAGCCTTGTATGGCTTGAAGCAAGCACCTAGAGCATGGTCTGACAAGATAGGACAGTATCTTGTCACTATTGGCTTTCAGATTTCCAAGGCAGATTTCTCACTTTATGTGAGAAAAACAGAGAAAGGTATTATGCTACTTGTCATTTATGTTGATGATTTGATTATGATAGGTGACAGTGATGAAGATATCCTTCATGTGAAAATGCTATTGAAGCAGAAGTTTGAGATGAAGGATTTGGGAGAGCTGCGTTATTTCTTGGTCATTGAGGTGATTAGATCACCAAGTGGGATACAGCTCTTGCAGAGGCAATATGGATTGGACATGCTGTCCAAATATGGGATGACAGGCTGTAAGCCTATTTCAGTTCCTTTGGAGCAGAATGTGAAGCTGAGCACAGATGCAGGTGAGCTTCTAGAAGACCCTACTATGTACAAACGCATAGTAGGAAGTTTGATTTATATGACTATTACCAGGCCAGATTTGAGCTATGCTGTTGGATTGGTAAGTCAGTTTATGCAGGCTCGAAGGAAACCACATTTGGATGTGGCTAGACGCATACTCAGGTATGTGAATTCCACATTGCAGTATGGACTATTTTATGAGACTGGAGTTCAGATACAGTTGCATGGATACACTGATGCTGATTGGGCTGGTAGCATTTCTGATAGACGATCTACTAGTGGATATGTGTTCTCTTTTGGGAGTGCTACAGTCACTTGGAGTAGCAAGAAATAGCCTACAGTTGCCTTGTCAAGCACAGAGGCTGAGTACAGGGGTGCAACAATGGCTGCATGTGAGGTAGCTTGGTTGCATAAGCTACTTTATGATATGCATCAGTCTACAGATGGACCAGTTGTCATTTATTGTGACAACATGAGTAGTATACACTTGGCAAATAACCCAGTCTATCATGCTAGAACAAAGCACATTGAGGTGCATTATCACTATGTGCGAGAGAGGGTTTTACTAGGTCTTATTGATCTAGTTTATGTCAGCACAGAGGATCAGGTAGCTGACATATTCACGAAGGCATTGGGCGCAGAGAAGTTGCGCAAGTTCAGAGACCTGCTGGGTGTGCAGGAATTGGGATTGAGCTCGAGGGGGAGTGTTGAGATATCGAGCTCCACTCGTGATACGCCAGGGTGACCGTTGTATATTTATGTCACCGACCTGTCAGTTGCAGACGCGGTTGGTACACCGCCCATGAATAATAGCTACATGATAGCTATCCTTATCTATTCTAGTTCGTGGCTCAGTTAGTATGCCACCTTAGTTACTTGAGTTTGGTTTGAGACCCATATATAGGGTTCTTCTATTTCTTTGTACTAGAGTTCTTTTGGCTTACACAACTAAGAAGAGGAAAACTGTTTTCAGCCTCCACCCTTGTGTGTCTTCCCCCATTGTGCAAGCAAGAAAGCTTCAAGCGAGACTCCTTCCTTCTCTCCCACAATCTTGACAAACATCTGCTTTGGAGTCAAGAAATGTAGAGAATTCTTTTACTCATATACTTACACAAATCTATAGGGTTGTGAGCAAGAAGGCTGTTGATGTTGGAGAGGATCTTGCTCCTAGTCCTAGGCAAGATGAACCTATTAGTGTTCACAGTAACGATGCCATGGCAACAAAGAAAGCTGGGTGCTGTTCAACGTAGGAAGTTTATCACCTATATTATTGGCCATCGTTTTTGTTTTTTGACTGGAGTGGGACATATGGCAAAGAAATTTTATGCCTTACCCTGTGTATTGATAGTTTACAAAGGAGGATTAGTGCTTCTGTATTACGCTTCACTAGCTTGGCCGAGTATATGTTTGAGGTTGAAATGCCTGGAGGATTGGTTTTAGCTTTTCCAGTTATTCATGCTGGAGCCTGCTACAACATTGGAAAGAGCTTTAATTTCACAGAAGCAATACGAAGACATTATCCCACAAATTTTTCTGGAAATGTTAAGAGGGCTGCATAGTTCAAGTTTCTGGGGGCATATGGGGGACAGGACCAAACATTGTTCTTTAGCTTGTTGCTATTCTTATCTTTACTATTCACAATGAAATTGGGGCTCTAATTCTCATTAGCCTACCTATGCAAAGATACTTCAATGCTCTGTCATTTTGGAACATGTATTTATGGCCACATTTAAATGTGCAGCTACCATGTCAAGATACATAGAATTTAGCTACTAATTCTGAGAGGGAATTTCCAAGTCTGGAAACAAGTCTGGAAATTCAACTGTGTTCAAAATGTCAGCTTGAGAAAGCCTTTGCTGCTACCCACCATCCATCATCATTTCAAGGAGAAGGTTGCAAGTGGATAGACTGACAGGGTCTTCATGAGACCAACATCTCCTTGTTTTCCTTGCAGGTTGGCTGGTGTTCAATCCATCAGTTACATTTCCATTCACTACCCCTGAGGAGGGAGTGCAGTTTTATGTGAAAGATGGGTACTTCTGTCCCGCCATCAACAAGGCATCTGTGAAGAGGAGAGTCCATATATGTGGTTATAAGTGTGTGCAAGCACTTCATCGGATTTCTTGGTGGCTACATAAAGGCTTGTAGGGTGATCAGTCCTATCATCTTCAGAAAATGGCACCTTCAAATTTAGGCCATACACACTACTTGATGATGCATATACTATAGTTCGATGTCTGCAGGTGCAATAGTTTTCAGGGGCTTAGTTACAACTTAGCTTGGGGAGCTTGTTTGCTGCCACCAATGCTGTAGATTTACAGATGTTAAGTGGAGAAAGCATTGGATGATAAGTCTGATTAACTTTTAACATAGAGTGATCAGTGTGCTGTATAGAGTGAACGACATACAATAGCAAACATCAGTGTGCAGATCTGATTTTCAGCAGTAACACTAGGGATTTTTTGATGTTCTAATGTGGCAAACAATATAGGTCAGTTGTTGCCGGTGCTAAGCTAAATCACATATGGGCAATTTTGATAACCAAAGTATTGTACAATACGACTTTGGGCAACACTTAGGCTATGTACCTTGTTATGAGGGCGGATCATACTCCAATGGATTTGATCAGTTGTATGGCTATCATGAGCAGCATGATTATGGCCATTATGGACATCATGATTACGCTTACAAGCACTCCTTTATGTAGCAACATAGTTCTTATGCAAGTCATGATCATGGACATGTACATGGTAGCTCATACAGCATTGGTCAGTAGCATGCATATGGAGATTCTTATGCAATGCAGGGGCAGCAAGCTAGTGATTATGACCAGCATCATGCCAATACCTATGCTCATGGACTTGCCACTCATCATATTTATGGTTAGCCTAGGTTGCAAGGACACCATTGTAGTCATGTTGAACAATCATCATGCAATCTTGGGCAGCATGTTTATGGGCAACAATATGGCCAAAGTTGTGGTAATAGTCAACAGCAAATAGATGTAAATGAGCAGCAGGGCTGTTAATACCATATGCAATATGGACAACATGAGTATCATTATGAGCAGCAACCACATTGGTATGGCCCTCCATATGGACAACATGAGCATTATGGTCATGGGCAGCCATCTGTTGTACACGAGCAGCAAGATGACTATGAGCAACATGTCAAAACTATTACTGAGCTGACCAATGGTGATGAGCATATGTGTGGATAGCATGAGTATCATTATGAGCCGCAACCACATTGGCATGACCCTTCATATGGAAAATATGAGCATTATGGTCATGGGCAAAAATGTACTCTTAACTTGTGGTCCATGCAACCACATTGAGTCATAGATAAGGAGAGTACATTAGATTTCCTTGAGCCTCAACCTTAAGATTGAATTCCACACAAAAGCTTGTGTCATTTTAGACCTAGAAAGAGAAAATCACTTCTCTCCTCACTTCCAGAGGATCACATCTCTCATCTTTCTTAGTAAGACAATTTCCTCTCTCGTCTTTCTTAATGAAAGAAAAGACCTTAAACCTTGACTTGTAGGGGAGAGGATGACCCCAAATGAATGCAATGCTCATTACACAGAAGTAAACATTCCCAGATGTCCCTTGATGCACACAAATACATATATACAATGCTAATGCACTTCCTCTTCTTAGAACTCAATCCATCTTCATTTATGTGTAACTCCTTGGTTCTTGTGTACACTCTTACACCTGGCAGACACTTCTTTCCCCCTTCATAACTTGTATTGCCTATACTAGATATCCCCGTCACAGTGCTTTGATCACCCCATTAAGTGATGCACTAGGAATACTGGTCTCTAAATGGTCTCATGGCCATGCTAGATCATCATCAACACTTAAAGAAAAGTGAATCATTAATTTATTAACATGAATTTATTAAATAGAGAATGTGTAATAAGCAATCAATTTGGTGACACTTAACATGCATTTGGTAAACTGGCCAGTGCTTGTGGGCGGCCACTACAAGTATTGTGTGAACGGTGGTCATTCTGGCAGTTGGAAAAAATGACACTTAAAAATTAAATACTTCAATTTGTGAAAATCCCTGGGCAACCAGTTTGGATTTTTACTTTTCTAAGGTATCATTAGCCTTATACTTTACCTTCCTTTGAGATCCACTTGGTGCCAATAACCTTCTGCTTTACTGGCTGATCTACTAGCTCCCAAGTGTCATTCTTCATTATGCTGTGATACTCGGCTTGCATAGTTGCCTTCCATTCTAGATATGCAAGTGCTTGTTCTAAATCAATTGGATCCTTTACTTCTCTCATAATCTCAGCCATCAAGGCCATATTGACTATGTGAATAGGAGCCCTCCTTTGCTCCTTTATTCTTTGAGACCTTCCTTGGTCCATCTGCCTTCTCCTCAATAGATGTAGGCATAGGATTATTGTGGTCATAGAGCTGCTTCACCCAATGTGGGGATGGGGTGATGTTAGGTTGGTGAAATTTTTCCTCATCATCTGAAGATGATGCTTCCTTCTCCTTAAGGATGGGGACATCTCTCGGGACAGGTTCATAGTGGACTACTTCTTTGCTTGATGATAATGTGAAAGAACTTGCATGCTCCTCCTCCACTGTATACGACTACTCCTTGAACACCACATCGCGGGTCATGATGATATTCTTTGCCTCTTGGTCATATAATTTGTAAGCCTTCTACTCATCACTATAACCCAAAAAGATACATTTTCTGCTTTTTGGTTTTAACTTGCTCCTCTTCTCATCTGGAACATGTGCATAACATTCACATCCAAAAATTTTGAAATGTGAGACATATGGTTTCTTAGCAGTGTAAGCCTCATGAGGTGTTTTCCCCTTGCAAGCCTTTGTGTAGCTTCGATTTAGAATGTAGATTGCAGTATTAATAGCTTCAATCAAAAAATGGTTATGCAATCCCTTTCCCTTTAGCATGCATCTTGCCATCTCCACAATGGTATGATTCTTGCGTTCCACAACACCATTTTGCTGAGGTATGTGAGGTGTCATCAATTGACACTTTATCCCTTTTCTCTTACAAAAGTCTTCAAACTCCTTTAAGTTGAACTCACCAACACCATCTGTTCTAAATTTCTTCACACTTTTCCTTATTTCATTCTTAACGAGTTTTAGCCATTCTTTAAACTTACCAAAAGCTTGAGCCTTATCACGAAAGAAGTACACCCACATCTTCCTACTGTAGTTGTTGACAATCAACATAAACTAGAAGATCCCCCCAAGGCCTATGTAGGCATCTCACCTCATGAGTCAGCATGCACCAACTCTAGAGGAGGTTGTACTCTATTTTTGCTTTCTTGTGAAAATGCCTTTCTCTATTGCTTGCCCATCAAACAAGCTTCACATGGTTCCTTCAATTTAGTCACTGTAGGTATGTGAGCAACCATACCTTGCTTGTGCATCTTCTTCAATACTACAAATCCGATGTGTCCAAACCTTTCATACCAAAGCTTACTTGTGTCCACTCCAGGGGCAGTTGTAAGAGCACTTAGCTCATACAGGTTGTTCCTTCTTTCTCCTTTGCCGATAACTTTGCCAGCAGTGTCAAGAATTTTTGCACATGTCTTCTTGAACCTCACTTCATGAGACCAAGATCAATTATGGAAAGAAATTGATAATAGATTTCTTCTAATTTCGGAAACATACAACACATTTAAAATGTTTTTGAGTTCACCATTTGCAGCAACAAAAGAAATCGTACGTGTGCTCGCATCAAGGCATTTTTGCATCATTTCCAACCATCACAGTGATGGATTCTTGTAGAGGATGTATAGAACCATATAGACCTTTCTTGTTGGTCAAGAGGCCCCACTATCCAAGACCCATGAGTCAGTGGTAGATTGTTCTTGCACCGAGGAGTACACTTCCTCAATGGTCACCATGAATAACTCCAACTTTACTTCAGCCATATCAGCTGTATCTTTCCCTTTACTTTTAAGGGTACCATTCTTTTCAGTTGTCTTCTTGACATGACAATTTGTGATTCCATGTCCTTTCTTCTTACAATAGAAGCACTCTCCTTCAAACTTCTTCTTATTGCCCTTCTTCTTTTTGTCACCATCATTTTTGGTGGAGGAACCACCTTTGCCTTTTGCATTAGGAGAGAATGTAGCATATCCATTGTTGCCTCCTTCTCGGGCTTTAAAGATAGTCCATCAAACTTTTGTGAACAAATCCAAAGACACCTCTGAGCTAGCTCCTCAGTACATTCCAAGCCTTCGATGCTTTGGTTGTATGCTAAATCAAAGTTAGAACACTATCAGAACAACTTGTAACTAAGGCACACAATGCATCTACATTCATTCGTTTCTAAGCTCGTAGAAGATTTGCATTTGGAAGAATCATCACACTAGAATTTGATGGGCCAAGGTAGGCTATGGTTCTTCATTGAAGGTTGGTGGATGAATCCTTAGTGTTTGAATAATCGGTACAATAGCACCACCTTCTGCACCGCTTCCTAATGCACCAAAATTGTTTTTGGAAGACAACATTATTCTTTTTTGTTGTTGAAGCCTTTGCCTCTTGCGCACTCTTTGATCCCTAGAGCCCCGTGGGTTTTGATACCATGTAAAAATTACATGCCACAACGAACAAAATCTGAGAAATAGATAGAGAGTACACAACAGATAAGAGGGGAATTTAAAAAAAGAAAATTTAGCTCTAAACAACTGATACAAAGATGGCTCTGTTCACCCGCCGTTGTGGCGGAGCATTTGGGGTCAAATGTCTACCACTGCGGGGGTAAGAGATAGCAGGGTGAAGGGAGATTCAAGGAGAGGAGTAGATGGAAGAGAAGGGGCTCAAAGAAATAGGAGACATAGAAGAATACTTAGAATGAAAAAGAAGATGCAGAAGAATACTCACAGAGATGAAGCCTGTCAGTTTATTTCTGCATTATGAGAAGATAAAACTCTTGTAGACAAAAAACGTACATAAAATAACATCTTTCTCTATGCTTCTCAGACCACAAATCTAATGCTTCCATTGACTCCGAAAGGGGGGGTAAAATACCATGACATCTAGCCAAAATTTTGCCAGATCACTCTTTCATCTCCCACTTTGGAGTGCTGTTCAATGCCTGAAAAATGTGATCGCACGTCGCGCGATTTCATTAATCTTTCTTTTTACATAAATTTCTCTCAAAATGGCTGAAAGCTACCTACTTTCTTTTACATGTCATCCTATTCTAGAAGTTTTCTACAGTTTTATGGATTTTTACAAGAGATATTATTTAAAATATCAAAAATTGGCTAAACTTGTCCAAAAATATAATATTTTTGAACCATGGATACTAACACTAATGTCTAAAATGGCATTGGCTCTCTAGATCAATAAGAAAGCCGCACTCTAGAGTTTTTTACATGTGCACATAGCGGTACGACATCCACCCCCTCCTAACCTACACATCCTCTGGCATGTGTCAAAGTCTTACGGATCTGCAGTGTCAAAAGAAGTATCCTTTGCCATGTCAATGTCTTCATCTTCTACCTCTTCTTCATCCATATTTTCATGTTCATGCTCAACAAACTCTTGAATGACTTCATACATCTCTAAAGTGTTAACATAAATAACCCCTTTTTCTACCATGTTTTTAGCATTAATTACTGCAGAAATTTCAACCCATGTATCAACATCAAGTAGCCTTGAAAATAGCCCTGAAATACCTTCATTTGTAGCCATCAAACCATATGTCTTCAATGCCAAGAATCGTGTGGTGGGGAGACCTGCTTAAGTATACACAAGAGGAAGCTCACTTAAGAACACAAGAAGAGAGGTGGAGGCCAAAACGTTTTTCTGCTGATTTCTTCTTCTTCTTCCACACACTATACAATGTACACAAAGTATAGATAAGATACATCATAAAGGAAAGTGGCCTACTAAGTCAAACAGTGCGTAACAGAGTACAACAATCAATTGGCACTATATCTTTGCCAGCTGTAGGTAGGTGTAACAAACTAAATATAATAAGTGATAAGTTAGTGGCCATGTGAGTATCATAATGACCACCAACGTGCAGACCCATCTAGCCAGGTGGTCCATCATCAATGTCCACATGTGTTGAGCTTGCCATCTCAACACTCCCCCTCAAGCTCAACTCTATCTCTGCAACTCCAAGTAAACTTCGGAACTTTCGAAGCTTCCCTGCACCCAATGCCTTTGTGAAAATGTCAGCTATTAGATCTTGTGTGTTGATATATACAAAGTCCATCTCTCCTGCAAGTACCTTCTCTCTCACAAAGTGGTAGTGCACCTCAATGTGTTTTTTCCTATTACATGGGACACTAGATTCCTAGCTAACTGCATGCTACTCATGTTGTCACAATGAATGATAAATGGACCATCTCCCTGCACATCCAAATCACCTAATAACTTTTGCAGCCATACCATCTCACATGCTGCCATAGCAACACCTCTATACTCAACCACCGTACTCAATAAAGCAACTGTAGGTTGCTTTTTACTACTCCATGTAACTACTGCACTACCAAGGAAAAACATGAATCCACTAGTAGATCTTCTGTCTAACATGCTACCAGCCCAATCTGCATCTGTGTATCCAAAGACTTGTACATCCATCCTTACCTGCCTCATAAAAAATTCCATAATGTAAAGTGGACTTCACATATCTCAATATACGTCTAATTGCATCCAAATGAGGCTTTTAGGCATTTGCATAAATTGACTAACAAGGCCAAAAACATAGGTCAAGTCTGGCCTTATGATAGTCATCTAAATCAGACTCCCTACTATCCTCTTGAACATAGCAGGGTCTTCTATCTCATCCCCAATGTTGGCACTCAATTTCACATTTTGCTCCAATGGTATTGAAAGAGGCTTACATGCTGGCATACCATACATGGATAACATATCCAAGCCATACTGCCTTTGTGATAGCCATGTACCATCATCACATCTGATCACCTCAATACCAAGAAAGTATCTAAGCTCATCCAAATTCTTCATCTCAAACTTCTTCTTCAAGAAGTCCTTAACTTTAGCAATCCCATTGTCACTATCACTTGTAATAATAAAATCATCCACATAGATCACTATGATGACCAAACCTACATCTCCCTTTCTCACATAAAGTGAGTGATTAGCATCAGAAATAGAAAATCCAATATTGACAAGATACTCTCCAATATTTTCAAACCATGCTCTAGGTGCTTGCTTTAGCCCATAGAGTGCCTTCTTTAACCTGCACACATATGTGGGATGCTCTAAATCCTCATCACCTGTTGGCTGATCCATATACACTTCTTCTTGCAATTCACCATGTAAGAAGGCATTCTTAACATCCATTTGCTGCAAACTCCAACCTTTGGCTGTTGCCAAGGCAATCACACACCTAATAGTTGCCATCCTAGCAACTAGACTGAATGTCTCTTCATAGTCTATGCCATATGTTTGGGCATAGCCTTTTGCAACCAACCTAGCCTTATACATACTAATTGAACCATTTGCATTATGTTTGAGTTTGTAAACCTACTTACAGCCAATAGCTTTCTTACCCTTAGGCAAGGGTACCAAATTCCAAGTCTTATTGGCTTCTAATGCAGCCATCTCCTCATCCATTGTTGCATCCCAATGAGCATGACTAACAGCATCCTCAAAACAAGTGGGCTCAACATCCTCAACTAGTTTCACCATATAAGAATAATGGCGAGCTGCATAACCTTCAAAGCCAAATCTTTTAATAGGGTATTTGACCCTGCTACACTTGTGTACCACTGGATCACTCAATGGAGCCTTTACATTCCTATGAGCTCTTTGTACACCTGGTGTCCTGACTGAGGGAATACCAAGAACATCATCCAAACTCTCTGAACCACTAGAATCTCCATCCAATCCCAAATGACTAGTAGATGCATTATTACCATCCAACACTTTCTTCTTTCCTTTGTCTTTGCCTACAACACTTATAGATACACCTGAAGATGTGGGGCACTCCTTAGTCTCCCAGACCAAGGGCTCATTGTAGGTGTAGTATCAAATGATGTTTCTAGTCCACTAAGACTTTGTGATTCTTGCTTTTCTTTCTGCACATAGCTATCATGATCATTATCATCATCTAATACATCACTAGCACGTGTATACCAATTGCTCATCTCATAAAAAATAACGTCCATGCTCACTCTGAACTCACTTGTGACAGGGTTATAACAATGATATCATTTTTGCTCTAAAGAGTATCCAATAAAAATACATTTTTTAGTCTTTGGATCAGGCTTCTTCCATATCTCATTTGGCACATGAGCATATGCAACGTAGCCAAGTACCTTCAAGTGTGATGCATCGGGCTTCTTGCCAGTAAAGCATTCTTCGAGATTCGTTCCATGAACTATAATTGTGGGGGTTCTGTTCATAATATAGACAATAGTATGGACAACTTTAGACCAAAAATGTTTTAGCATATACTTTTTGGCCATTAATGCATGTTTAACTTTTACAATATGCCTATTTTTTCTTTCTGCAACCCCATTTTGCTATGGGATATACCTGCAAGTAAATTGCCTCTTTATTCCATGAGTCCTCAAGAAGCCACTAAACTCATTAGAGATGTACTCTTCCCCTCCATCTGATCTCAAGAACTTCACTTTTAAGCCTGTTTATGTTTCAACAGCTGCCTGAAAGATTTGAAGTGCTCAAATACATCACTATTTTCCTTCATGAAATATACCCATAGCTTCCTTAAACAGTCATCAATAAATGTGACAAAGTATTTTCTGCCACCAAGAGATAGATGCTGTGTAGGCCCCGAAACATCTGTATGCACTACATCAAGTATATTTTTGCTCACTTCTCTGTCATGCAAGAAGTGTTGTCTCGCTTTCTTACCAAACTGACATGCTTCACAGAATTTATGAAATTCTGCAACTCTAAAAGAAGGCAATCCTGTAACCAATCCTCTGGATTGTATTATTTTCAACCTTTGCACATTTGCATATCCAATACATTTATGCCATATTTCAATGTCTGCAACCACTCCTTTTCCTTTAGCATACATAGCAGCATCCATTGCAGGAATTCCAACATCTAAAGTGAACATGCAGCCAACTCTACTTCCTTTTGCAAACAACCTGCACTTATAATTAAAATCTTCTACAAAATAACCTTTTGCATTGAATCAAACCTACAACCCTTGCTCTACCATTTGGCCAACAGACACTAGATTCTTTTTGATTGGTGGCACATGTAATACATCTATTGGACTCTTTGTCTGACCATCATACAACGACAAGGGAACCTTTTCAATGTGTGAAATTGGGTGGCATCCGTCTGCACATAACTTGGATTTTGTAAGTCCTGCATCTCTCCAAACCATTCAACATGACTAGTCATATGATTAGATGCACCTGAATCAACATACCATACATCATCATGTGTCCCCTTTCCTGTAACTGCATTCATCATATGCTCCATAACAAACAGATGCTCATTTTTGTCTTCATTTTGTCGTGAAGACAATGCATAGTTTCCTTACTGCAATTTATCATTGTGAATATCATCCTTCTTAGCATAACAATGGGTTGCAATATGACCTGTCTTGCCACAATGATGGCAAACAATAGCAGAATTTCTAAAACCTCTATTCTGCCATCCACCTCTTTCTCTAGAGATCCCCCTACCTCTAAAGTTTCATCGGCCTCTTGAAACTTGCATTTCACCAAATTGCTGATTGAACTTATTTTGTTGGTTATCACTAGCACTTTCCATACCACGGCCTCTCGAAAAGGATCTACCATGTCCCCAACCTGAACTTGAGTAAAATGCTTGGATCTATTCACCATTTTTTTCAGATGAGTCATCCTGCATATTGATCTCTTGTATAATCATAAGAGAGATTATCTCATCAAAATTTGGAAATGGCTTCCGTACTTATACTGAAGTAACAAATGATTTCCATGCCTTCTCATTATTAAGGCCACTCAAAGTGGATGAAACCAAATCATAATTATCAAGCATTGCATCAATTGTTGTTAAAGCATCTGCAATGTTTCTCACCTTCAAAACATACTCGTTGATAGACATTTTCTCTTTCTTCAAGATATTCAACTCTTGCTTGAGTTGAATCTTCCGCGCCTTTGTATTTACTAAAAACATGTTCTAAAAATTTGTTGAAGATGAATGTGAAATTTTTACATTTTTGATATGTCCCAACATCGTATTGTCAATGATTGCAGATAGCTAGTATATCACATTTTTGTCTTTTTCATTCCATTCTTTCCATGCTTTTAATTCATCTATAGCCCAGCTCTGGCTCATTCTCTTCACCTGAAACAAACTCATAAAGGTCCTTTCCAATGAGGAAGTTCGTCACACAGAACTTCCATGAAGGGTAGTTATTATTGTCGAGCTTCTCAATAATGGGATTTCCATTGTTCTCTACCATTATCACAAAAAAGGATACAACACAGCAAGCTAGTCTTCTCTACAACCTTTCACAACTACTGCACATCAATACACCAGGCAACATTTTTCACTGATTGCTCAATAGTACATGCAATCTCCAACATGTTTGCAAATGAACCTTATGTTTGCTTCCTAGCAACACCTCAAAAATTATAGATTCGAAATTTGTAACATGTGCACCCACTTTTTATCAATATAGCTAAAATTACAGTGTACCCTGAAATTGTTGTCTGCAACCTTGTAGCCCTAAAATGGGGCTTGAAACGGCCTCAGATGCCAAAACAAACTACAAAATTGCCTTAAAGATATTATGTGCATAATATACAGTGCTCTACTGGCACACCAAATCTCATAGAAATCTGAGATTTTCACTCCACCTTGCTTCCGGTGCCTCCACAAGCATTATCCAAGAGAGAGAGTGGAAGAATGGGAGAGCTTCTTACCTGTTGCTTGCTTGCTTGAACCTTGCTTCTTATCCTTTACTTCAACCTTCAAAATTAGCTTCTCTCAGTGGCATGGATCTGATACCATATCAAGAATCGTGTAGTGGGGGGACTTGCTTGAGCTGTTGCACCAAACACACACTGTATACAAAATAGGAAGCTCACTCAAGAACACAAGAAGAGAGATGGAGGCCAAAAAGTTTTCTTATTGATTTCATCATCTTTTTCCACACACTATACAATGTACACAGAGTATAGATAAGATACAACATAAAGGAAAGTGGCCTACTAAGTCAAACAGTGCATAACAGAATACACCAATCGACTGGCGCTATAACCTCCACAAACCAAGACTCTTGAAGCTTCTTCACAATCTCCCACTTGATGATGTCTGGAAACTTCTCAATGAATGCCAAATCTTCCATGGATGGTCATTCTCTCTGTTTCTTCTCTTTAGTTTGTCCCCAAACAGTTTGCCACCAAGATGCAAGTTTCTGCTGCTTCAACAGGAAGAGGAAACTGTCCACTACATAGAGCATGCATCATGATAGTGATGTGTTTCCGCCATTGTGGGATGAACTTCTTGTGGAAAGTGGCTTTGATTATAAGAAATTCCAACTCTTCAGTGGAAGAAGGAACTTTACAAACATCCATTAAATTCTTCTCTTCTTGGCAATGCCATTTCCTTCATTTTCAGCCTCTTCTGGTGCTTGTTGATGGCAAGCTTCCCCGGCTGCGCACCAAAAACATGGAGACCCAAGAGGAACACCAAGGAAAAGGGAATTCTCTTGCAAGAAAATCTATCTTGTAACATCAAAAAGCTTGTTTATTATGTTTCATATGATCACAATGAAGAAAAGAACACCAGGCACAACAAATCTTCATACAACATCATGTAGATCTCCCACGGATTTGATAGAATCAACCATATTCTTCAATATCTTCACAAAATCCATCAATATAACAAAGAAAACAAAGGAATACACCATCTTTGAATGGAAATACATCACATAGTATTCATCTTCAATATCTTCATAGTCTTCTCTCTCAATCTCTCACATACAATCACTCTGTTTCAATAGAATTGACTATCTCTGACTCTCTCTCTCTCTGTCTATCAATAATACATCATATCCTCACTACAATCTCTCATAATCACTCTCAATAATCCTTCTTAGGTCGTGGATACCCCTCCCAAGAGGTATGTCTGATATGAAGAGTCACCAGAGCCACTACAGTGTCTTTTCATAGCTCACTACTGTCACTTCACTCCAGTCTTTACTTGAATCTTCAGCAGCTACTTCTTTCACTTCTTTCAGCTATTTTGCACTTGTATTCATCTCTTTCCAAGGCTAAAAAACTCTCCCATGCTACACTCTCATCCAACAGAACACATACAGAAGCATACAGAACAGTCACAGTACACTACCATAACAGCTACAATACAGAATAGAACAGAGACAGAAGCTCTACAGAAGACCTACAGAAGGTCATCAAAACCTCATAACTCATACTCAAACCATTCCAAACTCTCAAAAATCATTCAATAAGCTTTCACAAGATCTCAATCTTCATCAATCATCAACCCATCCCTCCTTACAGAAGACAATCAGAACAAAACAGAACAAAATAGAAGCTATATAGAACCAATCAGAACCTCATATCTCTACTAATAAACATCATGAACTTCCAAAACACAATCAATATCATCCAAAACACTCTCAAACCACTTCCAAACCAATCAATCATCTCATAAAATCAACCATTCAGCTCTCAAAAACAACAAAAATCAGCCAAAAAACAAGTCATTTCAACACTCAACAGGGTGATGGCTAATCTCATCTGTAAGCAAGCTGGGCAGAATGTCTCTCCTTCTACAAGCTCTGGTACATCTTCATCATCAACTGCAACATGTGTAGTATGTTTTTGGTACTGTTGAACTATCTTCTTAAGATTGGCAAGGTTATCTGGACCAAGCTGGTTGATTATGCTGGGCAGATGTATCAAACGGCTTCCTGTTCAGTCTTTTTTGGCGAGACTATCTACCTTTCCTACAACAATAGATAGCTTGCGCTCCCTTCACAGTCATGCTTCAGGATTCATTAGCCCATGATATGATTTACCATCTCCTACAGAGTTTATGTGAAGTTGGCTTGCAAGTAAAGATGACAGAGATGGTCTTTCATAAGATAGAACAATTGAACCATATGAAAGAAAGCTCATTCAGAATGTTTTTCTGTTCAAAGATGCATCATGTTTATTTGATCTTCTGTTGTTCCTGTTCCTGTTGTAACAATGCCAACTTTGCCTGTTTGTTCTCAGTTGCCTTCTTAGCACGCTCAGCTGCCTGCTGCTCTGGCTGCTTGAGTTCTCGAACATGTCTTGGTGGCGTTTGAAATGTTTCCAATGGCTTATCTGCAAATGGGTGCTGATCATCCACGAATACTCTCAGCTTCCTTGCTCGATCATCACGGAGCCTATTTTTGGGAAGCATTTGAAGCACAGCTTTGTGTATGACCTCAGTTGGATCTTTTCGCATCTGATCCTTCAAGCTTCTCTCTTTCAGATGGCCAACATACCCTGTATGCCAACGGTAAAACTTGTTGGCGAGCTTTCTCCCAGTGAAGGCCATATCTTGAGCATTAATCACTACACAAATGTCTCCTCTCTCTTGATTTGGAGTATAGGTGGGTTTGTCTTTCTCTTGCAAAACAATTGCAATTTGCGACGCAAGCCTGCCCAAAACCTGTCCCTTGGCATCGAAAAGCCGCCATCTCAAGCCCTCAATCAGCTCTGGTTTCAGGCCTTCATAGCAGCAGCCATTGCAGCTAAGTGTTACACCAAAACTCTCTGCGTCCACGATAGCTCACGGAATGGTAATCATGAATGGGAGCATCAGGAGCTCAACCAGATCTTCTTCCCCATCACTATCATCTGTATGACTACAGGCTGATAGGTCTTCTGCTTCCTTTGCCTTCATCACCTACAGCAACTCCATCGATGTTGTCTCTACCTCTTCCTCTTCCAAAACAAAGCTCCCTTCCTTCTTCCCTCTTCCGTATTCCTTTCAGTTCAGTTTCCTGTTATAGCCTTGTTATTTTGTAAAACACCTAATTTTTAGCATGTTTCTTCTCAAAAGCTGCATGGTGGAGCAAAAAGATCATGTCCCCTCCAGGAAAAGCTCCTCCACTCCCATATTAGCGTGTCCTTTTTCTCCTTCGACAAGTGCTATTTTTACATTCCCTTCCCCCTCAAATAGTAGGCATGAGTGACTGCACGCATTCAGCATGTAGACAAAAGAACTTGGGTCTAGGGACACACCCTCATCTTGCATCTGCTCAAAATAGTCCAACACATTTCCAATCTGCCCATGTAAAGCATAACCTGTGATAAGGGCATTCCAAGTTATTGCATTCTGGACAGGAAGCTCATCCAACACTCCCTGTGCTTTGCCAAATACACCACACTTGGCATACATATCCACCACAGCAGTCCCAAGCTGAATATCACTTTGCAACCAACCTAGTCTGACAATTTCATCATGAACTTGTTGGCCCATGCTGTGCATACCCAGCAATAAGTGCATTCCAAGAGTCTACATCTTGACAAGGAAACCCGTCCAGCACTCCTTGGGCTTTTCCCATTGCACATGATATTCCTGAATTTACACCTTTGTCTTCATAGCTTAAATGTCAGCTTCTACAAAGCTTCCTTTGATTCCACAGTATCCTGCACTTTTCTTGGAGTTCATCATTGAAATTAATAGCTTGATAATATTCTTTGGCATCAGTTTTTCATATTTTTCTGACACACACAAACAGAAACACACAAGTAGAGTATGTACATTGGATGCGGGTACTGAAAAGGACGGAAAGATAATGCAGCAATCAAACACAATGAAACACACGTGAACAGATAACACAGATGCACAACAAAAATGGAGGTGTTTACAGCTCGGATGCGCAGCAACATGACATCCACCCCCTCTAAACCTACGCATCCTCCGGATGAGCCAACTATCCATGATCATCTAAGTCCACAAACAGGTCCAGTTCTTCATCAGTTTCCGGTAGACCTGTTTCTTCATCAGCTACTTCATCCATATTCTCTGCTTCTTCTGCTAGAATTTCTTCTGATTGTTCTTCTTCTGCCAATGCTTCAAGTGCATACTCTTCATCTTCTCTTCTCTTGAAAATCTTGACTCATTTTCCAGCAATGGGCACCCTCAATACCGTCCCATCCAATTCAGCTAACTCATAGGTAGCATTGTCAAAAACCTGTTTCACCTCATACGGTCCAAACCATCTTTGAACCATTTTTCTCATGCTACTATGCTGATTCTCTAGGCTACTGTCGTAGACTAGAACCCAATCTCCCTCTTTTATGGCTCTAGGCCGCAAGCGATGCCTCAAATCAAACCTGTCCTTGTTTCTGAGTCGGGCTGCCTTCAAACGATCAACTGCTAGTTGCACATCTTCTGCCCTTCTCTCTAGTTGACGAATCCGAAGAGCTAGAAGTTCCTCTCTTGATAAATTCACATGCCAAGGAAGAGCACTCCACATGAGAGCACAAATTTCAATAGGCATGACAGGTTTTTTTCCCATACATCAACTCTGCAGGCATATATCCAGTAGTCACGCTATGTGTAGAGCAATCTGCCCACAATGCAAAAGGTAGTAATCTCGGCCAATATCCAATCCAACCTCTACAAGCTTTTTCCAATGCCTTAACTATCGACGGATGTCCTCTTTTGCTCTTACCATTCCCCTCTGGATTATAGGCAGTAGTAAGAGCCAACTTAATCCCAAGCCGTGAGAAAAATTCTCTAGCTTCATCTGCATCTAGCTCTCCACGATCAGCAGTAATCTTGCCTATACATCCATACCTGCAAAATATTTCTTTCAACAAGAATTTACATACTGTAGTGGTGGTCTTCGTCCGCAAAGATCTGCCTTCAACATAGTTTGTAAAATCCTCCCTAGCCAAGACAAGATATCTCATCTGCCAAAGTCCCATTGGCAAAGTAACCAAGTCAACCATCCATTTATAATGCATACATAGCGGATAGGTCGGATGCAACTCATCGCGATGCCGCACTAAAGAGTAGAGCTGACAGTCCCTGCAAGTCTCCACAAAGTGGGAAACATCCTTATACATCCCTTTCCACCAGTATCTTTCTTTGATTTTCTCATAGGTAGCCCACACACCTCTGTGTCCAGCCCAAGAACTCTCATGAAACTCTCGCATAATCTCTATCTGCATCGCTGTCTCACAAACTACTCTCAAGGGTAGGCCACCTCTCTTCTTTGGGTGCTTCCAAAGAAAACCATCTTTCAAGAAATACCCATAAGCCTTTCTTCTAATTTTCTTGAATACATCATCTGTCCAATCAGCTCTTCGAGTCAATGAACTCAGATACTGACCAATTTGCAGCCACTCACCAACATAGAGTTCTTCAGTAAAAGCTTCAACAATAGATACATGACAATCATGAACAAGGACAGAAGTTGCAAACTCTGTCTCATCATCTTCTGCAAAAGCAACGACTCCTCATCCTCATATCTTGCTCTAGACAGCATGTCAGATATTTTCCTGCTATGTGTCAAAATTCTGGATTCAATGATTTGATGTAGGCAATCCACCTAAGCATCGCTATATCTGGAGTCGAACAGCTAGTAATCATGCCAAGCAAAGGCAAGCAATCTGTTTTCACAACAACTGAAGCACCAATAAAATACTCTTTATCACACTTCAATGCAGTGACTACTCCCCATAACTCTCTTTTAATCTGTGGATATCTTCTCTATCGCTCATTAAGAACTTTAGCTCCAAAGCGGATTGCATATTTGTTTCCATCAGCATCATCCTGTCCCACTGCCCATCCTATGCCAATAGGGCTGGTATCAACTGTCAACATGATTGGCCATCCACAGTGATAATCCGCCTTGCAAAGAGTAGGAGCTGACTGCAACAACTTCTTGAGTTTACGCATGGCTTTCGAATGCTTCTCATCCCAATGAAATTTCTACCCCTTTCGAAGCAGCTGATAGAGAACATCTGCTATGTGAGCAAAATGAGGAATCCAAATCATGTAAATTACACAAGCTCCCACAAATCTCCGCACCTCATAAGTAGTCGAGCAATACTCTGCAATCCTGCTTATGGCATCCACTTTTGCAGGTGAAGGCTTCTTGCCATAATAACCAACCATATGCCCAACTATGATGACTTCATTAACACCAAAGACAGATTTCGGGCCTGAAAGAGTCAAATTCACCTCCTCTAATCGTGTCAATATTTGCTCACAAGCAACCAAGTGTTCAGCCACAAACTGTCTACATCCTTGCAAATCAAGACTCTCATTCTTTTCTTCTTTTGCACAACCCTTAATAGGCACTTCATCTAAGAAAGGCATGGTATACTGCGGAATATAGTCTCGCAGAACTCTATGCATAGCATTCATCATATGAGCAACTGAGTTGGTGGCACCTTGAGGCAAGGTACACATCCTCACAAGACCAATAGGTGTCTGCATAGTGGTAATATCCCTGCTTTCCAAGGCAAGCTGAAACTGGTCATAACCAGAATACAAGTCACCTAGGGAATAGATGGCTCGTCCTGCAAAAGCCTCGGCAAACTCATGCACAACTGGTCCTGTTCCTATTAGAATATTAAGCTCGTACATGTGTGTTTGACCGGGACACAGCTAGTCTGGCTAGATCAGTTAGGTGTATTAAATAAGTCGGTGTTACTTCTAGTGTGAATGGTCTTTATGACCTTAGATTGTATATGCACTATGGGTGTGTTAAATGAATAATAAGATGAATAGAGAGAGGAAGCATGTTGCTTCACTCTGTGTTGCTCTCCTTCCTGCTTCCATGAAATCTAACATGGTATCAGAGCCATGAATGGGCTCATTGGTGGAATGCACTGAAGAAGAAGACTTGAAGAGTGACTTGAAGAGCTGGAAAAGGAAGAGGTCTGACTGTCATTTCCATCAATGGTCACACAGAGGTATGTACTGTGAAGCATTGGATTCCTATTACTTGAAGGAGGAGTTGTAGCTTGCTGAGGAGTCTTTCAAGGCTTGACTGAGCATTAGTGTGGGCCCTATCATGGCCATTATCAACAAATGGTGCTGCTATACACTCTTGGCAGACCTGCGTGTTTGCGCCTGATGAAGGCACGGCTTTTGCTGAAGCAAAATTGACATGAGCACTATACAATAAGTCATCAAATGCTAGTGAGCATATATTGGAAGGTAGTTCAAGGTTAGAAGAAGCCATTGCTTGTGTTGGAGCTCTGTTATGAGCTAAAATCAAAGTACACAGACCTGGGACAGAAGGCTGAACTGCTGTATACAGTGTATATACAGCATATGGAATACTTTGGAAGAGCCTTGAAGCTCTCAGACATGCTTTATGGACCTCATTGGAGCCTAGGAGCACTGTGGAAGACTTATGTATCAGTTCTCATGCCTTTGAGCTGAATTTCCTTGAAGAAAATACTCAGATCTGGAAGTGTAAACAGGCTGGAAACCTGTCTCAGAACAGTGGGCAATAAGCATTAGCTTTCACTGAAGCATTACATGACACTTGGCTGGGATTTATCATATGTATGACATGGGATATGTATGTTGAAGGTTTATGGATTGGGTTGAGCATCAAGGGATCATGGAAGTTGAAGTCTAAGGCTAGTGATTACTGCAGTGACATTGTCTCAGTGGTTGCAAGCAGTAAATGCAATATATGAATTGTATTCATGAAGACAGGATGCCTATAGTTAACCGAATGCTCATGTATTGAACCTAGCACTTCAAAGTGAATGTTTGACATGATTTGAGGATGTTTTGGAGCTGGACTGACTGTGGTTTACTGAGAAGTTGCTAATTGCAATTTGTAGCAGAAGGCTTGATACTTATACCTGCTATCTATGCATTGATTTGTGCCTCATTGGTTATGCTCAGATTGCTACATGTACTAGCAGATGTCTATGAAGGTTTGGGACATGTATGCCATGTATACTACTCAGTTTTGGGATTGAAATCACTGCTGGTCACTCACAGAATTATAGTTTTCAGACTGCATATATGTACCATGGCAGTGAGATTGCAGGAGTTCAAACCGAAGTGAATACATAGTATTTGCACTGACTGCTTTACTCACAGGTTAAGCCACTTGGTGTGAGCTGTTTTGGATTGTTAGTGGATTGAAATACCCTATTTTTTTAATGCAATTCATTGCAAAAAACTATCATAAACAGTTCCGGGCTGAAGTTGAACTGTTAAGAAGATCTTGGTTTGCAGGTAGTCAGGCAAGGTCTACAACATGGCAAATGCTGATAGAACTGATAATGTAACCTAGATTGTGGGAGAAAAGCTTGATAGCAACAATTATGCAATATGGAAGTTCCGCATGGAGAACTTTTTGATAGGCAAAGGATATTGGGACTTAGTGACAGGTGTTGAGGCTGAACCTGAAGTTCCAGATAGGAATCCCACAGCTAATCAAAGACGAGCGCATCGAGCTTGGACGGAAAGAGCTCGCAGAGTTTTACATTGGTTGTCATTATGTATCTTGGATGCTATGGTGATGTAGATCATGAACTGTAAATCCCTAGCAGATGCATGGAATATATTGGTCAAATACTATGGCACAACTACAAGTGCAAGGAAGATACAACTGAAGCAGAAATTCAATAACATGGAGAGGAAGAACAGATCCATACAAGATTATGTCACAGAGGTTAAGACCATAGCAGATCAATTGGCATGTGTTGGCTCACAGGTAGAAGATGAGGATATGGTTGCAGTGATCTTAAATGGCTTGGGTCCAGAGTACAAGTCTTTTGACACTTCAGTATCTGTGCGGGCTGAGATGCCTAACTTTAATGAGCTGGTTACATTATTGATTCATGAAGAGGTAAAGCTTGGCTTAGCTACAGGGTCAAGCAGCTCAAAGAATAAGGATGTAGTTTTTTCCTCGAATCAGCGTGGTCATGGTAGCCGTGGTAGATGCTATGGATCTGGCAGAGAAGGCCAGCAGAATGCATCCTTTAGTAATAGCAATCAACTGTCATCAAATGCAAGAGGTGGTGGAAACTTTCGAGGCAGGGGGAGATCTAACTCCTGTGGCAGAGGCTCATGGCAGCAGCAGCGTCAGTCAGACAATCCAAATAAAGATAAGGATTGTCACTACTGCGGAAAGTATGGGCATATTGCAAAGGACTGCTGGAAGAAGCAGGGAAACCAGAAGGGCAAGCAGCATAGACATTATGCTACGTCCATTCAGGCAGATGACTCTGGTGATAGACTGTTTGCCATGCAGTATGTCAAAGATAAGGCTGCTGAAAAATCATCTGATGATATAGTGTGGTACATTGACTCGGGGGCGTCGAATCACATGACCCCTCACGGTGATTAGTTCACGGATATGGTGGCTGAAAAGCATGGCTATGTATGCACAGGTGATGACACGCAGCATAGCATTGAGCATAAAGGCAAAGTGCCTCTTGTGGTCCATAATGGCAGAAAGAAAAATTTGCATGATGTATTGCATGTCCCTTCAATTACGAAGAACTTGTTATCTGTTGAGCAGAACTTGCAGGTTAGATTCAATAAGCATGGCTGCTTTATTGAAAAATTTGGCAATGGCTGCAAGTTGATAGCTCGTGGTCACAGGAATGGCAAAATGTTTACTCTTGATGCTTCTTTGCCAGAGTTGAATTCAGTTATGTTTGCCCATGGTTCTGGCACTGTTAGGGATTTGGAAATATGGCACAAGAGAGTGGGGCATGTCAATTTGCAAAGGCTTCAAATTATGCAAAAGAAACAGCTAGTTACAGGGTTACCAAAGTTCCAATATTCAGATATTGGTCATGTATGCGAGGCTTGCCAGTTTGGTAAGCAGTCACGATTGCCATTTGTCAGGCATGTACGACAGAGTACACGTCCATTGCAGTTAGTGCACTCTGATGTTTGGGGGCTAGCTCATAATGTATCTATGGGAGGTTCAAGATATTATGTATCCTTCATTGATGACTACAGTCGATGTACTTGGCTTTACATATTGAAAACAAAAGATGAGGTCTTTGCTATTTTTCAGCAATTTAAAGCACAGGTTGAGAAGGAGGTTGAATGCTACATCTCTTGCTTGAGATCTGATAGTGGTGGGGAGTATGTATCAAATGAATTTGATGATTTCTTGGCTGAAAATGGCATTCGTAGGCAGCTCACCTGCAGCTACACTCCGTAGCAAAACGGAGTAGCTGAAAGGAAGAATAAAATTCTGATGGAAGCTGCTAGGGCTATGATGAATGAAAAGCATATGCCACTTTACTATTGGGCAGAGGCTGTTATGACAGCCGTATACATTCTGAACAGGACTCCCACTCCAGGTATTCATGAGATGACACCGTTTGAGAAGTTGTATTGCTATAAGCCGGATGTAAGTCACATGAAAGTCTTTGGCTGTCTTGCTTATGTACATATTCTAGATGAGAAAAGGAAGAAGTTGGATCCCAAAGCACATAAGTGTGTTTTCATTGGATATTCGCAGGAGAAGAAGGCATACAAGTGTTATGATCCCTCTACTAGGGAGACTTTGGTAAGCAGGGATGTTATCTTTGATGAGATGGGTTCTTGGTATGTATCACCAGTTGCAGTACCAACGGATATTCCTTCCACTCATGCCTCTACAATTGATTTACAGTAGAGTACTGTTATGACATGACCTCGTAGTCAGACAGTATCCCCATGGACAGGGAGGTTGAGGATCTCGTCGTCCACTGACACCGGTATGTCAGTGAGGGGGAGACATGATGTCTTGGACAGCAAAGGAAAAGAAAAAGTTATTGAGGATGCATCTGGTATGATGGCACCTGGTAGAATGACTTCTGGCTATGAGTCTGGTGATACTTTAGACAGCGAACTTGGTATTTCGACTGTCTATACGCCTAGCACAAGGCAGAGCAGGTATATTCCGCCTCATGAGAGAGGGGAATCGAGTAGTGCACCATAGCTTAGACGCTCGCAGAGGGTCAGATACCCTGTTGACAGGTTGACATATAGTGGCTGCTCTGCAAAGCATTATGCGTACATGACAAAAGTGATGGAGGTCAAAGAACTAAGTACATATACTAAAGCAGTGAAAGATGAGAATTGGTGTGTAGCCATGGATGAAGAAATGAATGCCTTGGCTGAAAATAAAACATGGGATTTAGTACCACTGCTTGAAGGGAAAAAGACCATTGGCTGCAAATGGGTCTACAAAATCAAATGCAAGTCAGATGGCAGTGTGGAGAGATACAAAGCCAGGCTTGTTGCAAAGGGGTATGCCCAACAGTATGGACTTGATTATGAGGAAACATTCAGCCCTGTTGCCAAGATGGAAACTATACGCACTGTGATTGCCTTGGCTGCTGCTAAAGGCTAGAAATTGCAGCAGATGGATGTTAATAATGCATTTCTTAACAGTGACCTAGCAGAGGATGTCTATATGGTTTAGCCGGAAGGGTACGTTCACCCTGAT